>NC_064620.1:148107500-149357500 GCF_023898315.1 Schistocerca nitens | reverse complement strand
AGGGAAGAATAGCTCACTGAAACAGAAGACAGCATTTAGAATTGGCTTAATGAAATAGCTCAATTGCGGATTCCGCAACCCCACCCCTCCCCCCCGCGACCTTGGTTAATTGTTCAGACAGGCATTCTGCGTTGCCTACGATCGTCTTTAGAGACGGTTCAGGAGTTGAATACTTGAATTATATTTTTCTAGCGGTAGAATGGGGGGGGGGGGGGGGCGGGCGGAGCAGCCAAGGTATCACCTCCCACTCATCACCACTGCTGGGAACGCCCACTCAGATAACTTAAGACTGAATTTACGAAATGTGTTTTCGATCTATAAGAACACTGTACTTGCATCAACATAATCCCATCAATTCGCTAAGAACTATTCCGTTAACAACACACCGATATCCAAGGCAAACAGGCCTCTAGTCTTTAGGCACGATAAGATGACCATGAGAGTAACCAGGTTCTGAGCTGGAGAGGCGAGGGGAAAGGGGAAGGGGGGGGGGGATTCAGACAGTTCGTTTGAGTTTCGTGATGGGTGACGGATCATTAGTGAGACAGCACAGCAAAAGGCCCTGGGTACACATGCTAATATTCAGTATACATCGCAAGTTGGGCCTCTCTTCAAACTGATACTTAATGACTACGTCTGTCTTTTGTGACGCGGCAGCATTCGAGTTCAATTTGTAAAGATTATATTTTTCTAGAGGTAGGATGGGGGGTGGGGTGGGGGGGGGCGGAGCAGCCAAGGTATCACCTCCCACTCATCACCACTGCTGGGAACGCCCACTGAGATAACTTAAAGCTGAATTTACGAAATATGTTTTCGATCTGGAAGAACACTGTACTTACATCAACATAATCCCATCAATTCGCTAGGAACTATTCCGTTAATTTTCCAAAATGATAATGAAAACTCATGAGGATAAAATAGAAACAAAGTTTTCATAAAAATAATGCAGCTGCTTAGGTTTCAATTCAACAGTAAAGTTACGGAAGAAGCTTATTTTGAACGGCACAATGCTTTACTAACGCGCGGTCCTACTACTGGTGCTATGCTGTTGCCTTCCTTCGATCTCTGAACTGAGTCGTCCAGCCTCTCATAGTGTGTTAACACATTGAAGATCGTCCAGCTCTTGTGGTGTGGAAAGTGGCCTTACGCACATGAGCGCCCAACCTGCCGTACAGGAGAACTAATAAGTAATCAGTCTGCCGTCTAGCGGTGCAGACCAGCGTGCGGTTATTTACGTAGATTTGGTTGCTGTGCGTTTCTTACGTTTATGTAGTCTGAATATTGTTAACACATTACGTGGAAAATAAATACTGCGTTGCCACTCATTTAAAAGTTGAGGAAGGACCGTTATAACATTGTGAACCGTGGTGGCCGAGCGGTTCTAGGCGCTCCAGTCCGGAACCGCGCTGCTGCTACGGTCGCAGGTTCGAATCCTGCCTCGGGCATGGTTGTTTGTGATGTCCTTAGGTTTAAGTAGTTCTAAGTCTAGGGGACTGATGACCTCAGAAGTTGAGTCCCATAGTGCTCAGAGCCAACATTGTGAAAACAGCCTGTAGTTGCTTCTTGCGGTGTAGTTGGATAGAGAGAGTGCGGACTCGTCTGCTCGCTGTAACCTCACAGGTTATCGGCAGACCTAACATGACCTACAGTTTGAGTGGAGTCCGAAAACGGTGCAACTCAGCGTTTTTCGACGTTAAAGAGTTAAGAAAATCACTTCTTTCACATCAGAAAAAATATCCGATTATTTTCTCCTTAAATAATTCCGTCCCATACCGTGGAAGCAGGCAAGCTAGACACACGTCCGAGGACAGGAAACTTTAAGAACACAGTGAGCTGAAGCGTGCGGTGCGCTCGTACCAGCTAGGCTGTAGTTGTGCAAGTGCTCACACCTTCGGACGTGTATTCGATTTCTTCTAGTCCTCGAAAAACGGAGTTTTCCACTGCAGCAATTTCGAACCTGCCAGTCATCAGACCGAAGAAAAATATAGCACAGCAGACGTCACGCCACTAGCGGTTGTGCCACGGGTAGCCGCACTCCGACGCAAGGGGCAGCCATGTGGACCACACTGTCGCCTGATACCAAGTGTTGCGTACCTGGTATATACGTGACGTCAAGTTATATTTCAAGAGAGGGAGACAGCGTAGCGTAATGGCTAAAGCCGTCGGCACACGGACCGTGCATCCGACGTCATAACGTGAAATGGCAGGTTCGGGAGTCTTTCCGAACGTGTGGAGCAATATCTAGCATGTCAGATATTCTGAGCGTGCGTCTGAGAGTTGACCAATCAGACGGCACAACGCCACCTACGTCACGTGCATGCCATCTCCCTTCAGCAAGGAGTTGTGAGGCGCCATATTGGCATTCATTTCAAGCCTATACGTATATATGCCGCTTCTGAGCACCAGAAAGTTGAGAATCACACGAAAACCCGTTGTTAACTGTGCGATTCGTTGAAATAAAATAATGAGAAACATCATATTCGTGGCAAAAGAATTATTGTAATCTGCGTATTATGAGAGTATGCCATTTGAAGGCAACGACACACTGAGAATCCACCAAAAACGCTTAGTCCTTGCTACAATTTGTTATAATTAAATTTCAATTAGTAACATAGCCACGATTAATACTTTTAGAAAGAAACAGGATGCTGGATGTGGCCAACATATACTTCCCGCTGAATTAGCGTAGTTGGTAGTGTAACTGTTTCTGAACAGGCTGCGTAATACGGTGGTGGTTCTCGTATCGCCATATTGAATTTTTTTCCCCTAACATTCGAATTTTTAATGGGTTCTGATGCTTTATTATTAGTTTAATATAAGTATATACTATAATATTTCATGTTCACCCTTTTTTTCGAGGAGTGAGTTTATTCGATTGGCTTAATCTACAGGACAGCTTGCGCTACTTGTAAAAGAAAAAGGAGCGAAATATCTTTATACGTTTGTAATTTACGTGTTGCAAGGATTCTACTAGTTGGCAGGAACAGTGATCAAGTATTAATGACCTTGCGGTTATACTAAATTGTGGTAATGATTAAATAATGTTTATCTTACGTGGAGAACTATTGCAAAATTTGTATCGCACTGTTTGTAATGGACTTTTATAAGCCTATGTCCTTACTGATTGGACATGGGTCTTTCCTTTTCGTCTTAAAACATGTATATGGATATTGAAGTTTTTATTTGTGCATATTACATATAGAACAATGTGACTACCATATGGGCAATGGAGGAAATGTGCGTTTTAATAGAGCTAACGCGGTAATTTTACGCGCGCCCATTTAGTAAACAGTGTGATTTACGAAACAGAAACATCCCGCAACTGCCGCTGGAGTACGTTGTCATCGCGTATACCACGTTGGGGCCCACGTACCGTATGCACAAGTCACATCGTTCCTGAACGTTCAGCAGTACGCTGAACTCAGCACACTCAACGTTGACGTTGGACAGCACGGTCCGTGTGCCGACGGCTTAAGGTTCACAGCTACCACGCTGGCGGTATCGTTTCGAATCCTGCCCGTGTACTATTACTTACATAATTGATTCGTTGCGAGATCAGATTGATGAGACACTTTACAATCAAATCTTTGTACATGAAAGAAAAGCATCCACTTTTACTGCATAAACTGTCCCACTCAAATGTACTCCAGTTTCGCAAGCCTATAATGTTTAATTTTTACAGGCAGGTTAAAATTTTAATTACAAAAATTGAAAATGCTCCCTACTTGCTAAACACTAATAAATAAATTGCTTCGAGGGAGGAATCCATAAAAATATTTTTTTTTTTTTTTTACTTTCGAATCCATTAAGTCCATTTGCTTTCGCAGTAATGATTTAACACGCGTGGCTCGCATCGAGGTTGACCGAATAAAGAACACATTTTTTTTTAATTTAAACCAACTGCGTTTTCTGGGAGCTTTCATTATAGATTCGCGGTGTTCTACGCATTTGTGTTTCTGTTGCTTCTACGACAAATACCATCCGGAATTCTGTTCTAGCACCAAAAGCGACGCAAGCAAGCCATACCGAGTGAGACGATTATGTAAGCTACTCTATAACGAACGGAATACACATTTGAAGAAAGTCTGCCACAATAACAGATATATTAATGAAATTACTATGGCAAAGTGACTATTTCTGAATAATTTTGGATGGCATACACTATCTAACGATATTCTGTACGACGAAACTGAAAAAAACCACAATGTACACAGGCAGCGTCGAAGGCGTATACCACAGCCGCTGCGCTACACTCGCTCATACGTAACATGATGAACGTTACAAATCCTGGAAGTACGCATAAAACTTCAACATCCATTTTCTCGGGAAACCCGCAAGCCAGGAACTCGGGACAGGTCTCTCCACAACATACCTAAGACTCAGCGAAATCCGTGACTAATACGTCTTGCGAATGAACTTGAAGGTGAACGAAGTTGCACACCATCTCCCTGTGGACAGCCGGGAATTGTAAATGATGTCCTGGTGCTCGAAGAGCAGTGTAGTCCGTCTCGGCAACTGCGCGGTCAGAGTGGCGGATTGCTAAGCCAAGAGATTGGGTTCGATTCCTGGCCGGATCGGAGGTTTCCTACGCTCGGAGACTACGTGATGTGTCGTCCTCACCTTCGTATCGTCATAACTGACATTGCTGTCGAGATGGCTCAATGGCCACGGGAAAAAAAAGGGGGGGAGGGAGAGTGGGTGAGAGGGAGAGTGAGTGAGTGAGTGAGTGAGTGAGAGAGAGAGAGAGAGAGAGAGAGAGAGAGAGAGAGAGACCAGCGTATCACAATCAAGGATAATGGGAAAAATGAAAATCAGTGACAGATCAGTTTTGAACATACTGCACGATATTTTGAACACGGCTGTGGCGGCCATCCGCTGGTATCCGCGACTACTCATGCCCATTCCAAAATTAATTTTATATTCTAAACAAAAATTCAATACAGACTTTGTCCTAACATCTCTATTTTGCAGATGACACGTTGTATTAATACGGACTTGTAGCTCATCTTCTTCGCAGCCAAAAGGACATATAACGTAGATAACGTTAAACTACATATGTAATCTGAACAACAAAAAATCTGATGTCAACATTTTCCTAACCTAAATAAAATTTTTATTTATATTTCAGATAGAATAAAATAAAAGCCCGCAGAAGATGCCAAAACTATGGTTAAACATGTTTGGATATTGACACAACAGCAAAAAATGTGTTGTAAAAAGATGGACCTCTTTCAATTCATTATTATTTTATGCAAGTACGGAAACAAAGTTTAAAATTACATTGTAACAACATATTCAAGGTAGTCACTGTTCTGTATATCATTTGCTGGTCATTGTATTTGAATGTACAGTGTTTCAAAAATGACCGGTATATTTGAAACGGTAATAAAAACTAAACGAGCAGCGATAGAAATACACCGTTTGTTGCAATATGCTTGGGACAACAGTACATTTTCAGGCAAACAAACTTTCGAAATTACAGTAGTTACAATTGTCAACAACAGATGGCGCTGCGGTCTGGGAAACTCTATAGTACGATATTTTCCACATATCCACCATGCGTAGCAATAATATGGCGTAGTCTCTGAATGAAATTACCCGAAACCTTTGACAACGTGTCTGGCGGAATGGCTTCACATGCAGATGAGATGTACTGCTTCAGCTGTTCAATTGTTTCTGGATTCTGGCGGTACACCTGGTCTTTCAAGTGTCCCCACAGAAAGAAGTCACAGGGGTTCATGTCTGGCGAATAGGGAGGCCAATCCACGCCGCCTCCTGTATGTTTCGGATAGCCCAAAGCAATCACACGATCATCGAAATATTCATTCAGGAAATTAAAGACGTCGGCCGTGCGATGTGGCCGGGCACCATCTTGCATAAACCACGAGGTGTTCGCAGTGTCGTCTAAGGCAGTTTGTACCGCCACAAATTCACGAAGAATGTCCAGATAGCGTGATGCAGTAATCGTTTCGGATCTGAAAAATGGGCCAATGATTCCTTTGGAAGAAATGGCGACCCAGACCAGTACTTTTTGAGGATGCAGGGACGATTGGACTGCAACATGGGGCTTTTCGGTTCCCCATATGCGCCAGTTCTGTTTATTGACGAAGCCGTCCAGGTAAAAATAAGCTTCGTCAGTAAACCAAATGCTGCCCACATGCATATCGCCGTCATCAATCCTGTGCACTATATCGTTAGCGAATGTCTCTCGTGCAGCAATGGTAGCGGCGCTGAGGGGTTGCCGCGTTTGAATTTTGTATGGATAGAGGTGTAAAATCTGGCGCATGAGACGATACGTGGACGTTGGCGTCATTTGGACCGCAGCTGCAACACGGCGAACGGAAACCCGAGGCCGCTGTTGGATCACCTGCTGCACTAGCTGCGCGTTGCCCTCTGTGGTTGCCGTACGCGGTCGCCCTACCTTTCCAGCACGTTCATCCGTCACGTTCCCAGTCCGTTGAAATTTTTCAAACAGATCCTTTATTGTATCGCTTTTCGGTCCTTTGGTTACATTAAACCTCCGTTGAAAACTTCGTCTTGTTGCAACAACACTGTGTTCTAGGCGGTGGAATTCCAACACCAGAAAAATCCTCTGTTCTAAGGAATAAACCATGTTGTCCACAGCACACTTGCACGTTGTGAACAGCACACGCTTACAGCAGAAAGACGACGTACAGAATGGCGCACCCACAGACTGCGTTGTCTTCTATATCTTTCACATCACTTGCAGCGCCATCTGTTGTTGAAAATTGTAACTACTGTAATTTCGCAAGTTTGTCCGCCTGAAAATGTACTGTTGTCCCAAGCATATTGCAACAAACGGTGTATTTCTATCGCTGCTCGTTTAGTTTTTATTGCCGTTTCAAATATACCGGTCATTTTTGAAACACCCTGTATATCGTTGTGCTTTTCGGTCACTACTCTTATTTTTTCCATGACCTCTTCTGTGCCTTTTCTCTACACTACTGAACACACTTGGTAGCTCGGAGAATGTCGAGGCGTTATTCCAGTTCCCGCCAGGTGTTTCGTTACATGTGTTCTGTCACAGTACCACAGCAGCTTGTATCCTAGCCTACAGTTCGTCGACGTCAGCAACTGGTGTGACGAAGACTCTGTCCTTGATATAGCCCCGGAAAAAAAAAAGTCAAGGTGCGTGATGTCCGGAGAGCTGGTTGGCCATGGTGTTGGACCGTTCCTTCCAATCCATCGATCAGGAAATGTTTCATCCAGAAAATCACGCATTATCAAAGCCCAGTTGGGGGGGGGGGGGGGGGTGCTCCATCTTGCTGGAAAAATATCCATGGCTGAATTCTTCTAATTGTGGGGCAATGAACTGCTGCAAAACGTCTAACTAAATGTTCGCGGTAATGGATTTTTCCGCGAAGAAAAACGGTCCAAAAACCTTGCTATGCATGAGGCCGCACCAAACATTCACTTTTTCGATGTCTCGCTGTAACTGTACAGCAGCGTGTGGAGACTCTGAACCGCATATACGGACATTATGCCTATTTACAATTCCAGTGACATGAAAGGTGGATTCATCGGCAAAGCATATGCGATTTAAGTATCGTTAGCGCCATCAATCCTGTAGAGAATCTCAGTTGCAAATTCCCCCCATGTCAGCAAATCATTCGGTTGCAAGGCCTGCACGATTTGCACTCTGTAAGCATGCAATCTAAGCCTTTTCTGAAGAATCTTCACCACACCTGCTTGCGGTATTTGAAGTTCACCTGATGCCTGACGAGTTGATTTAGACGGACTCCGTTGAAACGACTGCCGAACACGAGGCCGGCCACTTCGAGGACGATCTTCAACGCTGTCTGTTTCGTTAAACTTTGCATACCATCGCTTTATTGATTTAACGTCAGGAGAGCTGCGCCCATAAAAAGCCCGAAATTTACGCTGAACACTGATGGGCGATTTCGTTTCGTGAAACCAAAGCACACATTCCACTTTCTCCTGCTTCGACGCCATTTCGCCAGCAACTAACGTGGCCTAACTGACCGCGTCGGTGCTGTGGAGCACTAGCGCCATCTATCGGTTACAACGACTAGTAACACTAACCTATGTAACGGCATCAAATGTAACTTATTATGCCAAATTGTTATTCTGTTATAAATTTTTATGATCAGGGCAAGACTTTGTGCTCACCCTGTACTTTGGAAAACGTAGAACTTCGAAAACGAATGAATCATTTACAGTGGCCCTATATTACTGCAAATAAAGCTATCACAATAGGAGGACTGGCTTAAATGCATTAATGTGGTTATTTCATAGGCATTATTATTATTATTATTATTATTATTATTACTACTTTAAATGTACGTAAGTCGTTTGGAAACACACTGCATTGCCAACCGTAACGAAATTTTACAAGGATGCCTCGTTAGATTTCAGAGACTGTCTGGAGATCTTAATCTATCCAGTTATAACAAAGTTGTAGCACCCGGTCAGATTATGGTTGACATTCTATTGGTTCCCGCGAATAGGCTCGGTGAGTGCTACCTACTCAGAGAAAAACAAAGAACCATAATCAAGACAGCAACATGACAGTCAAATTAATCCTGGGTCGAAAGCAGCTTTACTTTTTTTCCCCAGTACTTGTTGATAAAGGCGTTAAATTAAATGAAAAGCGTTGCGGAAAGAGCTCAAAGGACAAATCAGTGTTTTTCTAAGAAAATCCGACTGGAGCGAAAGTTACACTGCTACTTAAAAACTTCTGGCAATGCAGCAGTTAACGGGCAATGTTTGCTGAAATTGTGAAGCGCTGTCCTATCTGAAAAGCGCGCATAATCAGGGACGGCGAAATGTCAGAGCCACGCTGAACGCTCCACTCTGACACAGGACGACAGTTCGACTCCATCTTAGGCGAAGTTTGCTTTCTACCTGGTCTAACGTAGCATCGCCGGGAAGACCATTAACGGCGGTTTATACGGAAAAAAGAGTAGAGAAGCGATTCCTGTTTCTCGCTCCCGTCGTTCTACAATATGCTCTTGTTGCTCACCCAAAAGGTGGTGTGTGTAAAGTGAGCTACTCAGATTGCGATAAGTAAAATGGTCCCCCCCCCCCCAAAAAAATGCTATTAGTAATACACGAAATATTTTCGGGGCACTAATGTAATGCTCTAGTTTATGAAAAACCATAGTTAATTCTCTGAATGAATCAGGGAACAGGTAAGCGTTTCCGACTTGTGTCACCCCCTGTATAACATGTTCACTCGCTGAAACCTGAACACTACGCAAAAAAAAAAGAGAGAGAGAGAAACAAAGAAACAGAATGGAATACACAAAATGCTATACACTGGAAGAACAGTCCAGCAATAAATGGACGCGTACAAGAACTCTTTATTTGCTACAGCGTAGATAATGTTTGGAGTCGTCCACTTTGGTTTTGCTGCACATATCTAGAACAATTCGCATAACACGGCAATAACTCAGGAAAACAGCCCAAATGATGCTAAATTGCAGTACTTTTGAAATTTCCAAGCAGGTTAAAACTGTATGCTTTGTGGGGTCTCCGACCTGTGACCTTCGCGGACAGGTGCTCTACCGACTGAGCTATTCGAATAGGACTCACAATCGCCCTCATAGCTTCACTTCTGTCAGCAGCTCATCTCCTACCTTCCAAACTTCTTACTTGCGTAGCTCAGTCCGTTGAAAAAGATCCCAGGTTTGAGTCCCCGTCCGACACACACTATTAATTTGCCACCAAGTTTCATATCGGCGCACACTCCGCTGCAGAATGAAAATTCATTCTGGAGTATTTTTGTTGCGACAGTAGCTCCAAGCAAAGCTGCCGGAGGAAGGCCACTTGCGCCACGTTCCTATGATGTCGTCTGCACGGCACAGACACCTACAGCGGGGCGTAGAACTTGTCCCGTGCCTCATATACCAGAAGAGCTGCGGTGGAGGTGGCCTCGTGGTTAAACAGTTTGCACAAAATAAGTGTCATAAAAACGTCATCTCATTAACGCAGAATTTAATCGGATTTTGTTTGTCATCGCGATAAGATGGCTATTAAAAAAATTGGCTCTAAGCACTATGGGAGTTAACATCTGAGGTCATTAGTCCCCTAGAACTTAGAACTACTTAAACCTAACTAACCTAAGGACATCACACACATCCATGCCCGAGGCATGATTCGAACCTGCGACCGTAGCGTTCGCGCGGTTCCAGACTGTAGCGCCTAGAACCGCTCGGCCACTCTAGCCGGCGGCTATTAAAAGATCGCCAGTTTCGGTCAGTATGACAATCTTCAGATATGTGGCCATCGCAGGATTACAGAAGCAATTAAGCTTCAGAAGTAATATTAAACTAAACAGGTGGAGATAATACAAATGAGGAACGCGAATAGGTACCGCCTGAATACTTATTTCTTTTATTTTTTTCTTTCATTTAAATGTTCAAATGTGTGTGAATTCCTAAGGGACCAAACTGGTGAGGTCATCGGTCCCTAGACTTACACACAACTTAAACTAACTTAACGCTAAGGACAAGACACACACCGATGCCCGAGGGAGGACTCGAACTTCGGGCAGGAGGGGCCGCACGATACGTGACGTGGCGCCTCCAACCCCGCGGCACTTATTTCTCTATGCACTTATTCCACCGGGCAGAACTACATCTACATGATTAGTCTGTTAATCACACTCAAGTGCATGGCAGAGGGTTCGTGGAACCACCTTCAAGCTATTTCTCTACTGTTCCACTCTCTAACAGCGCGCTTGAAAAACGAACACTTCAATATTGCTGTGCGAGCTCTAATTTCTCTTATTTTATTGCGATTCCTCCCTATGTAGATGGTTGTCAACAAAATATTTTCACACTCTGTGGAGAAAGTTGGTGACTGAAACTTCATGAGAAGATACTGCCACAACAAAAAATGCCATTGTTTTAATGATTGCCACCCCAATCTACGAACCATATCCGTGGCGCTCTCTCCCCTATTTCGCGATAGTACAAGAAGAGCTGCCTTTCTTTGAATGTTTTCGATGTCCTCCATCGATCCTATCTTATGTGGATCCCATACCGCACTGCAATACTCCAGAAGATGACGTACAAGTGTAGAGCATGCAGTCTCTTTAGTACACTTGTCGCATTTTCTAATTATTCTGCCATTATTCTTTGGTTTGCTTCACCCACAACATCGTCTATGTGACCGTACCAACCTAAGTTACACCCAATTGTTAACCCTAAGTATTAAGCTGAATTTAAAGCCTTTAGATTTGTATGATTTATCGTGTAACCGAAGTTTAGTGGATTCCTTTTGGCACTTATGTGGATGACTGAACACTTTTCATAGCTTACAGTCAATTGCCATTTTTCGCATTATACACGTATCTTGTCCAAATCGTTTTGCAATTTCTTTTGATAATCTGATGACTTTACAAGGCAGTAAATGACAGCACCATCTGCAAACAATCTAAGAGTTGCCCCTCTCCTACATTTAACCAGGCATCCTAAGAGATTCTCTTTACGTTCCTAGTATATGACAGACATATAACAACACCAATAATAATCTACACTTCTTCTTATTATTATTCTTCTTCTTTCGAATGGGCCAGCTAAGGACCACGATATTCAACTTTTCAGCCTGGAGAGGGACCTGATGTTTGCCCAGTAATCCCACATTCTCTGGCTATGTTTCTCCTTTCTCTCCTTTGTTCAAAGGGCACCGGTCTTTTTAGGGGGTAATCTGTCCTGAAACATCTTTTCTTTTAGTATCCTTCTGAGAAGTCCTCGCCGGCCAGTGTGGCCGAGCGGTTCTAGGCGCTTCAGTCTGGAACTGCGCGACCGCTACGGTCGCAGGTTCGAATCCTGCCTCGGGCATGGATGTTTGTGATGTCCTTAGGTTAGTTAGGTTTAAGTAGTTCCAAGTTCTAGGGGACTTATGACCACAGCAGTTGAGTCCCATAGTGCTCAGAGCCATTTGAACCATTTTTTCTCGGTCAACTTGCTGATTGCTTTGTCTCCAGCCTCCTTCCACAGCCCTGCAACTATAGCGTCTTCTCCTGGTGCTTTGTTATTCTTCAGGGACTGAATGATGTTTTTCACTTCTACTTCTTCTGTTTGAGGGTGAGAGTTTGGTTGTCTGGGACTGTCTTGATAGATAAAGGAGGTTTTAGGGGACTCACAGTTGAGGAGTTTCTCAAAATATTTGGCCAATATCTTTGTCATTATAGACTATGTTTCCATCTGGTCCTCTGAAGTGTAAGCTGGGTGGGGCATAGCTTCTAAGGTTTCACTTGAAAGTTTGGTAAAAGTTTCTAGTGTTATTCTTCTTGAAGTCGTCATCTAATTGAGTCAATTGGTCTTGAGTGTACTGAAGTTTAACCTGCCTAATGATTCTGGCAGTTAGCCGGCGCTGTTCTATGCACTTCTCCTAATTTGTTTCGGACTTCTGTGAGCTTCATCTTAGCCAAGCTGCTTGTCTCTCTGCGATCGCTTAGTCGCAGGTACTTGTCCACCACTCATGTTTCTTCTGTTTCTTTAGTGGGGCGATTTCTGTTGCGGCTTTTACTAATTTGTCGCTTAGTTGCATTCATGATCTAGTGTTTGCATCCTCTCTGTAGGCATATTGTAGGTTTTCAGTTTTTCCGAGTCAAACTTGATAAGTTTGGGAGTTGGAGACTTTCTTGTATTCCTAGGTAGATTTCGGAACTTTATTTTTGAGAGGTAGTGGCGTGAGTCCAGGTTTGCCCCTCTTAACACTCTCACATTCTAGACTTCTCTACAGGACTTCCTTGAAATGGCCACATGATCTATTTGAAACTCTCCTAGGAGTTTATTGGGTGAAGTTCATGTTTTCTGTTTTCTTGGTAGATGCTTAAATGCCGTTGATTTCATTTCTAGGTTAAATACTTTACAGAGTCGCACAAGTCGTTCTCCATTTCTGTTAGTGTGCATGTAAGACAGGTATTCCCCCACTATATATTTATACTTCCGCTCTTTCCCTAACTGGGCGTTAAAATCACCCAATAACATGACTGTATTCCGCTCTGGGATCTTGCCGATAGCGTCCTCGAGGTCTTCCCAAAATTGGTCTGTGCCTTCTGGGTTTTTCTCGTTGTCCTGGTTAATAGGTGCATGTACATTCGCAATGGTGTAGATCTTATTGGAGCATCGAAATGTTAATAGAGTCACTCGACTATTAGGAGAACAGAAGTCGATAACTGAATCGCGTATTTTGTTACTGACAATGAATCCAGTTCCCATGTGACGGACGTTCTTCATCTTCCTACGTCCCACTTTGTCCTTGAAGATTCGATAACCCTGAGATTCAAAGGCATGTTCATCTGTATACCTGGTCTCTTATAGCGCTTTGATATGAGTCTTGTGTTATGTCAGTGTGTGTAAGATGCTTCAACTTGCCCAGCTTGAGCAAAGAGTTAACGTTCAGCGTGGCGAAGCAGTTGCATTGTTTATGCCGTATCTTGTTTCTAGAGGTTTCAGGACGCTCCGACTCATCCTTGTAGCATATTGGTGTGGGCTCCCCAGAATCCAAAGGCCCACTTCCGTCGTCCGAGGCGACGGTGGATTGAGGACCACCTGCGGTAATTGTATCCGTAAGTTTGTCCTCCATGCTTTCGTTGAAAATGTTGTTGGGTGGATTACGATTGTTACGGCCTAATCATGTTACTACCGAGGTTGTAAGCTCCGGTAGGTTTGATTTCATGGTTTACTCCCTTAGATTAGTTGCCTTCCCAGGCTATGGAGACCAACCTTCCCCTTGTGGTTCTTCCGCCTTCCATGCCGTTGAGATTGTATCAACCATCTTCATCCGCCTTGGAAGCCGTTGACCAGTTTCCACTTGTACCCTAGGCAGGGGCCCTTACAGGGTGCTATCAGCCGGGGCAAATGACCCCCCCCCCCTTTTTAACGAGGTGTTACTCCTCCCGCTCCTCCTTCCTTATTGGTTGTAAGATGAGGCTACGGGCTTGCTACCGGTATAATGAAACTGTAAAACCTTCGTATCTGTCTGTCTGAACACGCTAATCTCCAAAACTACTGGACGAACTTTCATGGGGTTTTCACAGATAATGTTGGCATAGCTTGGGGCAACATATATGCTTTATTTCATCAAAAGTGGATCACAAAAAATATCGTAATTTAAGGTTATATAAATCCGGAAATGGCTTCACCTTTTACGTTTTCACGACTGAAATGCTGAACCAGTTTGATGAAATTTGGTATAGAGATAGCTTCAACCCTGAGGGAGAACGTGAACTACTTTAGAATACAAAATAAAAATAATATTTTTGACACTTAGAAGTGCGAAGCAGAGGATGGAACACCTTTTTAATCAGTGAACATAAACCATGTTAAAAAGTTGTATAATGTACACACTGTATAATGTATAGCTACTTCAATACCATGATACTTAAGATAGGGCACCTGCCTACGCCCGCACAGCTAGGCAGCAATGCTTTATGCCTGCCAAGTCGTCATGTGCAGGGGCAGTTGGAAGGGGCGGTGGGCGGCGGCATCTATGCATCGCATCGTGTTACGCTTACCCGAACAGACAGGTGCCAGCAGCTAATGTTATTGCAGGCACAATAGCTTGCTGACGTATCCATCACTCATCATAAAAAACTACTTTTATGGGAGCGTAACCGGTGGTAACTTCTAGTAGTAGTAGTAATAATAATAATAATAATAATAATAATAATAATAAGAGAGTAATATAGAAGATCGGATCAGAAAAAAAATTTAAACAGAAACATCAGAACAATCTCAGTCAGGAAAACGCCCATTTGCAATTACAGAACAGGATGTTGCACTAAGGACTGAATGCACAATCTGTGGCATTTCTGTCAGCGATTCGAGATTAGGCCTTTGCGACGAGGTACTGCTGGAAATCTATCCTGAAGAAGGAAGAATTACATGGTAGCTGCAGTAGCAGTTGGAATCAGGAGACATTTCACACATCACATCTAGATGTAAAACCATGGCACCAACAGAAAATTTGGGAAGGTATGGTGATGTCGCCAAAACAGTCCATCGAAAATTAGGACAAGAAGATAGATTAAGGGGCGACTTTTCTCCGTACAATACATATGATCCTCTCACTGCTGGAGAAAATGAAAAATTCAAATGTTACTGCAACCGCAGCATAACAAGCCGTACAACAATCCGTCGTAATCCAATTGACACCAATAAAGCTGAGCAAGTCACCTCCAGATCTCTATAGATGTTGAGAACGCCAGCAACTAAGAAACCGATCGAGAAAACAAACTGTTTGAAGGACTAGTTTGGTCGATCAAACCAACGTTACACAAATACCTTACGGAAGTCTTCAGGACTTTTCGCTGTTTATGCCTTACTGAAACATAGCATAATAGTGAAGACTGCACAGAATCAATGGTTGGACTAGTTTTTTCCCCTTGGGTGGAAAGATTTTAAAAAAATCCAGAATGTTGACAAGCATGTTCCTAATACTTCATGAACAGTTTGAAATCTTGGTTGAAGTGTACCTGTAAAAGTTGTAGACACGTGGCTGACGATATATGGATGTTTGGGTGTGGCCGTCAGTAGTGCTCGGATAGCTAAATGGTAAGGCGAACGCTGGCGATAAGAGGGAAATCCGGTTTCGAGTCCAAGTCCGACACAATTTTCATTGTTGTCACTCGCAACTGCAAATACGAAGGTCACTCCAAAAGAAATGCACACTATTTTTGTAAAAATACAGTTTTCATTCTGCATGTGTGAAAGTTTTACAGTGTGTAGATACAAATTTCCCGCTTGTTTTCAAACGTAGTTCAACCTGTTCCCGTGAGTAACGCCGTCACAGCATGTCTTCAAGATGGCTGCTACACTTGACGTTCGTCAGAACAACGTGCTGTCATAGAGAATTCCTGTGCTGTGGAAACGAGACAGTGGGAAACATCCACAAGAGGTTGAAAAAGGTGTATGGAGATGCTGCTGTCGATCGCAGTACAGTTAGTCGGTGCGCAAGCAGGTTACGTGATGAAAGCGAGCACGGCAATATTGATGATTGTCAAAAATGGTTCAAATGGCTCTGAGCACTATGGGACTCAACTGCTGTGGTCATAAGTCCCCTAGAACTTAGAACTACTTAAACCTAACTAACCTAAGGACAGCACACAACACCCAGCCATCACGAGGCAGAGAAAATCCCTGACCCCGCCGGGAATCGAACCCGGGAACCCGGGCGTGGGAAGCGAGAACGCTACCGCACGACCACGAGATGCGGCTGATGATTGTCCTCGCAGTGGCAGACCTCGTACTGCACACACTCCAGACAATGCGCAGAGAGTTAACGAATTAGCGACTGCTGACAGACGCATCACAGTGAACGAATTGTCACGCTACGTTGGGATAGGGGAAGGAAGTGTTTGTAGAATACAGAAAGTGTTGGCGTTAAAAAAGGTTTGTGGCAGGTGGGTTCCCAGGATGTTGACAGCGGCTCACAAAGAAACAAGAAAAACGGTATGCAGCGAACTTTTGGAACAGTACGAGAATGGTGGAGATGAATTTCTTGGAAGAACTGTGACAGGTGATGAAACATGGCTCCATAATTTTTCACCAGAGACGAGGAGGCAATCAATGGAGTGGCATCGTGCAAATTCACCCAAGGAAAAAAAAATTCAAAACCACACCTTCTGCTGGAAAAGTTATGGCTACGGTGTTTTTCGATTCCGAAGGACTCTTGCTTGTGGAAATCATGCCAAGTGGAACCACGATAAATTCTGATGCATATGTGACGACACTGAAGAAACTTCAAGCTCGACTGAGTCGTGTTCGACCACATCGGCAAAAGCAGGATGTTTTGCTGTTGCACGACAATGCACGGCCACATGTCAGTCAAAAAACCATGGAAGCGATCACAAAACTAGGATGGACAACACTGAAACACCCGCCTTACAGTCCCGACCTGGCTCCATGTGACTATCATCTCTTTGGGAAACTGAAAGACTCTCTTCGTGGAACAAGGTTTGAAGATGATGACTCCCTTGTGCACGCAGCCAAACAGTGGCTCCAAAAGGTTGGTCCAGAATTTTACCGTGCGGGTATACAGGCGCTGGTTCCAAGATGGCGTAAGGCAGTTGAGAGGGATGGAAATTATGTGGAGAAATGAAAATATTGTTCCTAAAGGATGTATCTACACACTGTAAAACTTTCAAACATGTAGAATAAAAGATGGATTTAAAAAAAAATAGTGTGCATTTCTTCTGGAGTGACCCTCGTACATTTCATGTACAACTTTGTTTCACAGTTGTCCGAATCTGATGAGAATGAAAAGGACACTACAGAGTGCGGGCGGGCCTTCGAATTCGACTCATTCCTTCTTCCGTTGTGAAGTGTCAATTCCGATGTAGCAGACACCGAATGTTCAACAGAAACGAAAATAACATTGGGCGTGCAATAAGTAAGCTTAGGAGGATCTCTAATGTTCTCAGTACATATAAGTGATTAATCAGGCTGAATGGCGGCACTAAAATATTATTCGCTGAAGATGTCGTTGTTCAAAGGAAAGTAGGAGGGCGTTCTGAAATCTAATGCCGTCGAATTTTTTTAGGTGAAAATTCTGGAAGCTTTTTAAATAAACACATATTGTTAACATTCTACATCTTTATTCTAAACGTTCACATATTTATTTCACACCATTGTCACCCTGGCGACGAACACGTTTCTCCCAAGGAGAAACCAGTTTGTTGACACCGTCACTACAGAAAGTTCGACTTTTTTGACGTAGCCACAGCCTCACCTCGGCCTGCAACGCTTCATCACTATGGAAGTGCAGTCCTGGAAGGTGTTCTTTAAGTTCTGGATGGGACCAATTCGGGATTGTATGAACGATGGTCGACGACATTGAATCCTACGCGGCGGAATGTCGTAGCGCTCCTATCTGGCCTGGCTCTGCCATGCCTCAGCACAGAGTGCTCCGTGTGTGGACGAACTCTTCAAATTCGAAACTCGATTACAGCAGGCTGTTTCTCACGCGCCGACATAGTTACGTTACACACCGCCATGCTACACACTACAATTCAGAGGTCTCTAGTGACACAGGGCTGTAAATATACAGACATGAAGAGTAAAAACGTAAATTTTTAAAGTTAAATAACAAGTACACTGTTTTTTTTTCCTATTGATTTTAGTTTATTTCAGACTAATTTTCGCCTTATTGGGTCGTCTTCAGGAAACAAGTCACTAGCACCTGAAACGGACACTAGTTCTCAAGGTAACATAACTTTATAGGCAAAGATACAATCCTCTTGCATAGAGATTTGTGCATCAAGCTTGTTTCTTGAAGCTTAAATTACACTTTACGCAATGGTCAATGTTAAGCACAATAAATAATTAAACTACACAATATTACAACTTAAATGGTTATAACGCTAAAGTTTGTGAGGTCTTGACATTAGATGACAAATTGTTAAAATGAGCCCTCCTCACTTATGTTGTGCAACAAACATGTTTTATAACACTGTAAATTAAAAATTAGACAATGAACAGTATTATACACATTAATTAGAATACACTATCTTACAGTATTATAGGTTATATGATTATGATGTCATAGTTTGGGAGGTCGTGACACTGGTTGAAAACTGCCTAACTGAGAACTAGAACTTATGTTGTTCAACAAACTTGTTTCACGTAGAATACAGTTTATGCAACGCACACTTAAGGGAAAAAAACGTTTCACTGAAAATCTCCAACTGGTTCTAAACGATCAATTACAGGTGAGCACATGCACACTTTTTAAGCTTCACATGATGGAATCGACCAGCCACATACCCACAAACCACCGCAATGACGCATAATACTACACAAAATTAACGCACAACAGAATTTCCTATACCTTACCTTGCTTACCCCACAAACATCAACAGTGCAACCTATAATACTGTAACATCGTGTTTTTAACCATGTACTGTGTTTAATAATGCCCACTGCATAAAATGTAATTTACAATGTAAAACAGGTTTTTTGAACAACATGAGTTACTAGTGCTCAGATACTTTTCAACAAATGTCACGACCTCATGAACTATAGCATCTTAACTGTATCACCTCTAACACTGTAAGTTTGCGTACTTTAATTAATGTGTATACTGTCCATTGCCTACAGTTTAACTTACAATGTTAAAAAATATGTTTGTTGCACAACATAAATGAAGATTGCTCAGTTTAACAGTTTCTCATGATTTGTAAGGCTTCACCAATTTTGGCATTATACCCATTTCACATGTATTATTGTGAAGGTTAATTATTTATTGTGCTTAACATTTTCCATCGTGTAAAGTCTAATTTCAACGTTAAGAAACAAATTTCATGCACAAAATTCCATGCAAGTGCACTATATCTCTGCTTACAATGTTCGATTACCTTAAGTTCAGACGTTAGTCAGTTGTTACCTGAAGATATGGCGCAATACGCCGAAAACTAGTTGAAATGAACAAAAATCAGTAGAACAAAATGGCTATACTTGTTATTCAACATTAAATGTGGAATTGCTCTATCAAGAAATTAGAAAAGAATCCATAAATAAGATTGAAAATGTTAATAACGTTTGTTTTATTTAAGAAGCTTTAAGAGTTTTCACATAAAAAGATTGGGAGGCTTTACTTTTCAGTACGCCCACGTACCGGCGGTGGAAGGCTGCAAGGATATGCAGGGATATTTGGACAAATTTTCAACTTTGTGTAATGTGTGGCAGCTCTGGTTAAATGTTAACAAAAAGTCGTTCAAATGGCTCTAAGCACTATGGGACTTAACATCAGAGGTCATCAGTCCTCTAGACTAAGAACTACTTAAACCTAACTAACCTAAGGACATCACACACATCCATGCCCGAGGCAGGATTCGAACCTGCGACGGTAGCAGCCGCGTAGTTCCAGACCGAAGCGCCTAGAACCGCTCGGCCACTGCGGCCGGCTCAATGTTAACACATTTACGATAATGTCCACAATACACAGAGAGAATCCTATTTTATCCCACGACAAGACTGTTGCTCAACATGTCTACAATTTGGACAGCGAGTTGGCGACCGGTGTGGTGTGTGTGTGTGTGTGTGTGTGTGTGTGTGTGTGTGTGTGTGTGTGTGTGTGTGTGTGCTGTCGCCCGCCCGCCCGCTGAGATGATCTGTCGAATGAAACAACCGAATGGAACTAGTCTTTGCGCCAGCGACAGCTGTTTATCGTCCCACTCTCCTGTTTCGAATGATTTCGCTTAATGTGACGCAACCGAGTGAGAAGTCTCCCAGCGCTACGACAGTTATATGAATCTTTTTAATCATTCCCCAGGTTTCAGTGATCTGATCTACATACTTTGTCAGCCATTCTCGTTATACACTGTGATTTTTTCCACCGTGTACAAACTCTAGGGATTGATCGATCATAGGATACAGAATAAAAAGGTCTAATGAACTTATGTCCGAAAAGCGTGGTTTCCACGTTGCAGACCACTGCGGTCTAATATGCGCTGTTCCATGCAGCTACAGTTACACTGTGTGTTGAAAATGGTTTCCATACGTCAGCGCATGCGTGTACGCGCCGTAGCATGTTCTGTCTCACACGTTCACATCGGCCAGGCTGCATAAGAACATGGGCGCTGCATACACGGTACTTTTGAGATGGTCGCATAACCAGAAATCGGATAGGTTGAGATCCGGTGAACGAGCAGGTCATGCAACTACACGCCCTCGTCCCATCCATCGACCAGGGAAGACACGATTGAGATGCGTCCCGACGTTAACGGCGAAGTGGGCTGAAGCACCATCATGTAGCAGGCACAAACGATCGAGTCATTAATGTCTCTTCTTCCAGCAGGGGAGGCAAAGACACGCGCAAGAAACGCCGATAGTTCCGGCCTGTTAGGTGACTTGGAAGGAAGGCTGATCCCAAAATATGGTCGCCAGTTATCCCGAACCACACATTCCGCCTGCAGCGATGTTGATGATTCGCTCTCACAATACCATTGGGGTTCTCGTTACTATCCTGCAAATGACTGTTAGAAAGTTGAGGATACCATTCCGGTAACGATGGTCTCGTCTGTGAACAGGACGCCTGGTGAAGAAACCGGTGAAAAAACTGCGCTAGATGTGGAAAGTCTACCTCTAATAAGCCCTGCACACGCTGTAGGTCATAAGGGTAGTAACAATTGTCATGGAAAAGGTTTCACACGGTCGTCTGGCTTATCCTGTACTGGCGGGCCATCTCTCTGGTATTGACACGGCGGTCGCCTTCCACAGTATTAATCACATCTTCCTCTAAGTCTGTTGTCCGAACACTTCGGGTACGTCCTTCATAATTTCCTGCTGCCTGAAACGACACTGTCACAGACAAACGGCGAAACACTGTTGCAAGCACTGAAAGCTGTCGTTGTTGTCGACGCGGATAAGCCTCCTGATACAACCTCGCTGCCCGTCGCCCATTTGCCTTTCCGCAAGTAAACACCATGTCGGCAAGCTCTCGATTCGAATACGGATACAACGCTGTATCACATTCACTGCAAGGTGAGTCAGCAAGAGGAGTGAAGCGGACACAACATTAGCACTTACTATGACAGGAGAGGACGTATGACGGACAGTACCACTTTCTAGGACGAAACCACGCAAGCTGTAACTGCGGCTGCATGATAGAGCGCGTTTTAGACCGCAGTCTCTGTAACAAATTATGACTGAATAAATGGTCCCTAGTATGGAAACCATGGCTTTCGAGACATAAGTTCATTAGATCCTGCTTTTCCATATCCTCTCATCGATCAATGCCCAGAAAAACCAATCTCTGGAGGAAAAAAAATCACCCTGTATATTAATCATGACTACGCCTGCCAATTTTTTAATACAAATAACGTATCTTATCTCAAGACAAGGTGAATAAAATTTCTAAAACTGAAGTATTTTAATTATTTATGTGTTTATTTACTTAAATGGGAATTATTCGTACTTCTGGCTTTAAATATGGACTTTGGTTGGATTTAAAAGGTTAATAACTGGTGCTGTATTTAATTATTCTTTTATTTAAATTTACTGAAGCTGTTTCTCTCTTCCCCTTCGCTTGCAACCGCCACCGAGACTTGAATACTGATATGACGTGAACAGAAAGGATATGAGATACAAGTTTTAACCCTTAACTCACGAGGTGTGGTCTCTCAGACGGCGCGAAAATTTTCGAACTCGCTCTCCAAGGTCAGTTGTGGTGGAATGCCTCTATAATCCCCCTACCCTCCTTAAATTGCCAAGCCTACGATGTTTTGCTGTCGATTGCGTTATCGCCTGCTGTGTTTATTGTAGGCACGTGTTATTGATAGGTGTTGGAGTCTCCCTGACCGCGCGTCGTGAACTACGTACCCGTTTTCTTCAGTATGGTACCGCATTGCTCAAAATGTGTTGGCACGAATGTGTCATATTTAAATTTCCGGAGTTTGATGAAATTGTTAGTTGATCTATGGAGGAAGGTATCAGTGATACAGATCAAGAAATAAACGAAAAAGACAAGGATTTTACATTAGCCAATGATCACAATTCTGCTATCGTAGAAGAGTATCATTCAGAGGAAGAACTTCAGGAAAGTTGTGATGTGTTCAACACTGATACAAATGGCTCTGAGCACTATGGGACTTAACATCTGAGGTCATCCGTCCCTTAGAACTACTTAAACCTAACTAACCTAAGGACATCACACACATCCATGCCCGAGGCAGGATTCGAACCTGCGACCGTAGCAGTCGCTCGGTTCCAGACCGAAGCGCCTAGAGCCGCTCAGCCACCGCGGCCGGCGTTGTGATGGGGATCTGTCTGTTTCTTCAATGAAATACTTAAAGTGTCTGTTAAAAGCTAATGTGTTTTGAGTGGTGATAAAAACGTAGTTCCCAACAATGAACGTCAATTTGACAGACTTTCTTTTCGTACTTGCTACAGAGATTGCATAATTTTTCAGAACGTAAACTTCTGTACTCTAACAGTATATTTATCTGTACTATTTAAAAGAACCACACAAAATTATGTGCTTTTGTGTGAAATAGTAAAATGCTGCAGGCTTTTATAGTACAATAAAATAAACTAGAAGCATTTAAACAACACTTAAATAACTGTAAAAATAAATGTTCAAAGCATAAATTAAAAATTTCAAATGAGTTTTGCCTTAAATCTCGGTTTAAACGTAGGGGTCCGGGAGACCCCATCTCGCGGGTTAAGGGTTAAATTGTTTGGTGACTCAATCACTTGCTTTTTATGCGTGTACTATCGCTTGTCGGAAGCCTTTTTTTTTCGATAAACGTTTATAACCATTCTTTAATTTTCTCGAATTTATTTAATTCATGCAGTTTTGTAATATGAATCATTCCTGCAGTGAATTTATCGTGACGACCGCTCTTTATACAATCTCACATTCTTCTCGATTCCCACGTCACTAAGCGTTTGGCGTTCTGATACAGACACAGAGTTCGACTATTAAGAAAACGCCTGTTCATTACCATAGACGAAACACTGACATGAAAGCTACTTATTGTAACTCAATAAAAAGAAAACAGTGACAACAGGCGACAACGCAGTGCAGTTTGCAATAATGATTTAACAGTGCCAGAACGGTCGCATATTCCCGCTCCGAACTGAATGCGCCGGACTGCGCCGAGTACGTTCATTCGCTCGCTCTCACAGAGTGCCCCCACTCAAAACAGTGAACGAATAATTCGACCAACACCTAAGACTACAACCGAATGCGACGACTGTTTACTAACAACCGACTGTTTTCGCTCGGCTGTTGGCACCAGCTGTGGGCAGGAATGTGCGCGGCCGGCGCCAGCCCATCTCCGCCGGGAGCTGCTTCATTTCCATCCAGTCGGCAACGCTACAAAACCGTTCCGAGTGAAATACAGCGTGTTCCAAGAACGCAACAAAGAACCGTCTTCTTCCCCTCGCCAAGTTCCACGAAATCGCGCAACTGAAAGCTACATCGCCACGGCACCAGTCACAATAAATACTACAAAGAAAGCAGATGTCTCACTGACGGGCTGTATCGCAAGCATCTCCCTCAGAATGGGAGAAAGCAAAATGCAGGGCGGAACAAGGATCAACAGCCAGTGCTTTCTTAACCTAATTAACCCATCAGTACCGGATTCTCTCTTCTTCTTAATCTGCATAAACGAACCCCTGATTACCTACCAGAGCGGTTCGAAAACTGTAATATTTTCTGGTGACACAACCATTTCCAAACTCAGTTTTACCAGACACAACACAGATGACAGCTGAATAGAACTACAGGTGGTTAACAGCTAACGTTTTAAGTCTTAATCTCGTAAATCATTATGCCTTAATGTCAAACACGCATAAATGGCCTGTTAGCAGCAGATGTACGCCTTAATGGCCATACACTAAATCAAACACACCCAGTGAAATTGCTTGGGGTCCGGTTGGCTAACGAGTTAAAGTAGAGTGATCACACAAGCTAATCGAGAATTTCACTTCAGCATATCTCTCTCTCTCTCTCTCTCTCTCTCTCTCTCTCACACACACACACACACACACACACACACACACACACACACACACTGCTTAGGTACAGAGACAAGAATGTTGTCTTCCTTGTCCTATGGAATTTATCAACTGGTGTAGAGCACCTACACAAAGTGAATTGTTTATTTAGCAGAATAGATACTTGTATTCAACAAGCCTCCCTCTAATACGCACCAAGACACTAGGAACACCGACAAGTTCAAAAGAAATTTAAAAACATATTTCTTAATCATCATTTCTACAACGAAAACCTAGATATCTATATCGAATAACTGAAACGTTCTGTTACCGAATTACAACCAATAGTTGTCAATGTAAAGCTGTATGGAAAATAGTAATGTAATGCAAACAGGGCTCTGTATTTACAGGAGGTAGTACACATTTTCTTTGGAAAATGCTGGTGCAGTCAAGGAAATACCAAACTACCAACAGAATACAAAAACGGCAGCTATAGTATAACTGAGGAGGCAGCAGCTTTCTTGCAAATTTACTCGATTAAATTTAGTTCACATAAGCAAAAACAGCATTAAGCAGTATAGTGAATAGTTACTACTGTTAATACATGAATCATTGTCGAAATAGGCAGTGTAATAACTGCGTTCCAACGTCGTCTATATCACATAGTAATGATGAGAACACAGTAAGAAAAAATGAGGGCTTTTCTAAGGCATATAAAAAGTTATTTTTTTCATTCGCTCAGTGCTTGAATGTAATAGGATAAAAAATCCATATGCTTGTAAATTTAGATACGTCCGACTCCACACTTGTGCACGTGTTTCACTGAACTTTGTTTTACTAATTCCAAGTTTGTACCTGACGATGGCAGTAGGCAAAACGTCAATAATGTAATTAATGGGTGCAAAAGAGTTTAAGCAATTTAAACGGTATTATTCGCAAAAGTTCACAATGATTGCGGACTAATGTTACAATGCGTTTCTTTTATTAATAAAAGGGTACATAAAATGTGATGGGCATATCGTTTAACCAAACGCGTTTACAATAAAAATTGTGTGTCTAAAAATACAAAAATAAGGCATTACAATATAGTAGTGAAACCAGAATATCTATATGTAAGCGTTGTCTAGCATTAAACTACAATTTAGGTAAACTAGAAATATTATAAGGGCCAATACTGGAGCCAACGAAAGCTATGGTACGTTGGAAATTATGGAGTATTGTAACGATAAAGTTTATCGAAACATAGAAAACATCTCAGAAGTAATGGCAAACACAACACTGGTATTTTCTGGACAACCACACCGAATACAAGACAGGAGACTGACCAAAAAGATCTTTAAATATTTGCGGATTAAAGAGTTAACACGTTGAATTTCAAAAGGATTTAGAAATAAAAATAAAGTAAAAGGTGAAGGAACAACTGAGAGAGAAGTGTTTACGGAAAATATATTGAATATTGAAGGATTCTGAAGCAGGATTGTTAAAAACAAAAGTTCGTCTGAAGAAAAAAGTCAACAGATAAAAAGAGTACTGAAAGAAAATAGAGCAACGAATATGGAACTGAAAGTGTCAAGTAGTCCTTTGTTAGTCCATAAATGGTAAACAATTTTTAGTGGACTTCAAATAATGGCTGTATCATTCCCTGTATAATCTTCATAGCACCCTCCTCTCTCTCTTCCCCCCCCCCCCTCCCACCCATACACATACCAAAATATAAGAGCCACATTAATCAAAATGGAAGTCAGTAATATATGTCAAGCAAACTTAGTTGTAAGTGCTAATTAAATTTACAAATAAACTTATATAACCATTGTTTCAAGTACATGACTAATCTTTTACTACGATAATGTTAGAAGCTGAAGACTCCTATGACCAAGGAAAATTTAATTATAATATTTTGCTAATTATTACAAGTATTCGAAATCCGTCTTCGCAATTACTGTAATTTATCTTACCGTAAGGGTTTTTTTCTATTCACTTAAAGTATAGTCGTTGGTAACAGTTTTGTCTGATCTGCGGCTTACCTCTGAAAGTGACGTCGCTTGCATGCTACCCAGTTATTCCTGCGTTCCGTACTGATTGTTTTGGCCTAATTTCACTTTTGCTTGCAGCACTACACTTTCTTAACGTAAAACACGACAAAATATTGCACCACTAAGGATTATTTGCCTTGTTTTACTGGAGGTCAATAAGAAAACAACCTAAAGAAACCAAATTGGTGCAATATTTTGTCGTGTTTTATGCTGTGTAGTGCTGCAATTCAAAGGGGAATTGGGCCAAAAGCATCAGCGTTATGCGTAGGATTGCTTGGAAAATGTATAAGAAGACGAGGAGATTAGTGTTTAACGTCCCGTCGACAACGAGGTCATTAGAGACGGAGCGCAAGCTCGGGTGAGGGAAGGATGGGGAAGGAAATCGGCCGTGCCCTTTCAAAGGCACCATCCCAGCATTTGCCTGAAGCGATTTAGGGAAATCACGGAAAACCTAAATCAGGATGGCCGGAGACGGGATTGAACCGTCGTCCTCCCGAATGCGAGTCCTATAAGAAGACGACAGTCTCAGATGTAAGGGGAAATCACGGAAAAGTGGTAAAACTTTAAATAAATAAATAAAATGCTTTACATAAATAAAACTAAACGCTTACGGCAATGCCAATACGCAATTTTTTGAAACTGGAGGTGAATTTTGAATACATTTAATAACTGTAAAACGACTACGGACAACATGGCCACACAAATGGAGAATTCATGGCAAACACTCCACCAAGTAGATTGAAGACGCCAAAGTCATGCATCCTCGAGCATTTTATTGCCACTAAGTTACAAGAACACGCAGGTGCGCGAGCGGTCCCACGTCTTGTCCTCGGCACACCAGGAGAGTCTTCTTTCCCGACAGACAGTTTGAGGTGGCGTGTCGCTAAAGACACTTAACTCATCATGTGGAGGAACCGACCACGTATCCCAGTCCAGGCGTACAGGTTTTCCCGTCGACAAATCACGTAAATTATAAGGAGGGATGGTTCATTTGAAAAAGACGCTGTCGAGTTCTCTCCCCTATTCTTGTTCATTCCTGGCACGTGCCTTGTCTCAAACGACCACGATGTCTACAGGATGTCAAACCCCAAATTGCTTTTCTCTTTGTCAAGCCAACACGTTTCTGGGACAGCTAAACAGCTGAAATGTTCCGTTTTGGTTGCGCACAAAGTGACTGATGATTGTCCCCGAGTGCAATACACTTGTTACCACAAAATCGTGACGTACATCTCCAATGTTATAAATAAATGAAGTAATATTAAATCATCCTTTAGTTCCGAAAATGCATCACAGCTCGTTACCGGATTTGAAAAAATTAATTAGTACAATTTTGGAGCAGTGATTTGTTTCAAACAAAATTAATATATGCACACTATTATTAGTACTCCTGCCTAGAAATTCGCAGTACAACCCCGTTAAAACCGACAGGTAAGCAATAATATAACACTGTAAAATATAAAAAGTCCCAGAATACAAGAATGCTGACTTAATATAGTATTTTTAAAAACCCTAGTGAGGAAAACTGAAAAACTCTCGATCAACATTTTACACGAATATCAAGACGAGTTTAGAAATGGTAGAGCCAGCTCAGAACAAATAATCACCTTGAAATTTGAAATCAGTCACAAACTACTGAACTCTGAAGGCATAGCTGTAACATTTTTGCTTTCCAAGAACGCATATGACTCGGCTGATAGGGAAGGGTACACAAAAGTAATCCGAGATTTTGGTGTTAAAACTAAACGGCAAATGTAAGCCGTGAAACCATTACGGTCGCAGCCCAGAAACTGAAATTCATGGGTGAAATTTCTAAGCCCATTAAAATAAACACAGGTGAAAGACAAGGTGATGGCTTAGCTCCAGTCTTCTTCACCAGTGTATTAGAAATAGTAAGATTTTGGATTGAAAAATTAATATAAATATCACCAATAAAAATTGGAAAAAAGAGTGTTTTAGAGTAAACTATCTGGCTTTTGTAGACTGTCTTACTGTGCTATCCGAAAATCTAACATATGCAGAAATACAAATGAATCTTTCCGAAGAGACAGTCAGTAGAGTGGGTGCAGAGAAAACCAAATTTATCACTAACATAAAAAACAAGCCGGCCGCGGTGGTCTCGCGGTTCTAGGTGCGCAGTCCGGAACCGTGCGACTGTTACGGTCGCAGGTTCGAATCCTGCCTCGGGCATGGATGTGTGTGATGTCCTTAGGTTAGTTAGGTTTAAGTAGTTCTAAGTTCTAGGGGACTGATGACCACAGCAGTTGAGTCCCATAGTGCTCAGAGCCATTTGAACCATTTGAACCATAAAAAACAACAAAGAATTGGTCAAATGTAAAAGATCAGGCTGTTGAAGTATCTAGTAGAAACAATTACAGGTAGTGGATTAGAAAAATTTCCGATAGATGAAAGGATACATAAACCAGAAAGGGAGAGCATACGTAATAAAAAAAGATATCAGGAAATATAAAAGTAATGCATTATAAGAGAATAGTGAAAACACACTGCTTCTACTCAAGTGAAGGTCTAAAACTGGATTATAAATTAGACAAACGAGCAACAGTGGAGAGAAGGATCGTGAGGAAAATTTTGGCTCCAATATGAAGCACAAAAGGCTGCTAATTAAGCAGTGATGAATCGAACCAAAAAGTAGAGGGAAAAAAATAACAGAAATCTGGACATCTGTTGAGGACTGGCTCTTTACCAGCGACTTCCCTCGCGCACGCAAGCTATACGTAAGTAATTAACTGACTGACTACGTCCGAACAGGCGTCGGAGGGCCCATCGGTACCGAACGACCGCCGTGTACCCATAGGCGACAGGCGTTACTGGGTGAGGATATGGAGGCGCATTGGTCAGCACGCCGTTCTCCCGGCCGTTGTCAGCTTTCGTCACCGGAAGGCTATATATACCCTGACACAATTACTAGCTCACTGTAGTGCTCACTTTTGCGACCTAGTTGATAACACTGAACAACACGAATACGAGACAGATCGTGTTTCATAACTTTAAAGTATACCAAGTCAACTAAATATAGGAAAGCTATACCAACAGATTGTTTTCGAACATTGTTACATGTAACCCCTTCTCATCCCCACACCACCCCTAAGGGTAAAAGGAGTATCTTACTCCCACAGCATTTTTATGAAAAGGGAGAGTTTTGTATACAGGGTGGTCCATTGATAGTGACCGGGCCAAATATCTCACGAAATAAGCATCAAACGCAAAAACTAAAACATTCATATTTATTTACATACTACACGAATATGTAATAAAAAATGGGGATTCCTATTTTAAAAAAACGCAGTTGATATCCGTTTGACCTATGGCAGCGCCATCTAGCGGGCCAACCACAGCGCCATCTGGTTTACCCCTTCAAGCTAGATAAGTTTCGTTCTTTGTAGTTTTGTCGTTTGACGCTTATTTCTTGATATATTTGGCCCGGTCACGATCAATGGACCACCCTGTATACTAAATTTGGTTGAAATTGCTCCATACGTTCGTGGGATAAAAGGATATCCCAGGAACGTCTGGAGCAATTTCAACCAAATTTAGTATATACAAAACTCACCCTTTTCATAAAAATGCTGTGGGAGTAAGATACTCCTTTTACCCCTAGGGGTGGTGTGGGGATTAGAAGAGGTTACATGTAAAAATGTTCGAAAACGATCTGTTGGTGTAGCTTTCCTTTTTCACCCCCAGCCCCACCTCTGTGGAAGGTAGATGGATTTTGCACAACAAATCACCAAACTTTCATCGTAATCAGATGAATGGTACACGAACGCACAAAAGACAGAGAACAAATTATTCGTTTTTATGTACTGGATGAATGATAATAGGCTGACAAAGGAGAATTTCACGTGTCTCTGAGAAGAAGAAAATTAACAACACTATGGATCCGAGAAAATAACGCGGATTTAGAAATACACAACACGAAAAGAAGAAGAAGAAGAAGAAGAAGAAGAAGAAGAAGAAGCCGAGATTTTTCAGAAGGAAAATGTTAAATTTAGACGTATTCCAAGGCATAAGCAGTAAGAGAACTGGTGTGAAGTGGTATGGAGAGGAAAAGAGAAATTTGACGGAAAGGTAAAAGAATGTTGGAGGAAAAGAAAAGAGAAAATGGGGAGGCATGAAAAATTTTTCACGCAGCAGCGGAGTGCGCGCTGCTTCGAAACTTCGTAGCAAATTAAAACTGTGTGCCGTATGGAGAATCGAACGCGGAGCGTTCGCTTTTCGCGGGCAGCGCTTGCTAAAGTGCATAGCTCAGCCGCTAGGGCACTGCCCGTAAAACACAGTCCTGGTTTATCACTCACTTTTTTTTAATTTGCCACGAATTTTCAAATGAGGAGGATCTCAAATGGTCATGTGGTCGCTATTGGCCTAACTGGAAGGAAAAAATTTATCAGTCGAAGAAAAAAAAAAAAGAGTAATGCCACTTCATCATGACGGAAGCGCCTCGAGGCCATTACATCGCTCGCCGGGTCCATGGCGGTCAGGTTAGCAGTGCAGATCGCTCGCCGCATCTTAGGCAAGACGGCTTCGCCGGTCGTTGAGGTACCGCGCATAAAAGTGGAATTGGCAATCCGCCTGCGTACACGGGATAATACCTTTAAGCAATCACACTGGGAAGATCTCGGTAATGACAACACTTGCGACCTCGGGCACTGGCATTAACACCTCAATTTACGACGCAGTGCACGTAACCGACGCAGAGGCAGGCGATTGAGATGGCTACTAGAAACGGCACGGGCATGACTGGCTTGAAGACTAAATGCCGCCGGCTGATTCCGCAGCCAATGGGCGTCAAGAAGCTGCAATGCGTGGAACTGTCAACTCGACTTCACGCGCTACACACGTGCCAACGACTGCCACCAATGGTAGGCAAATGGGGGCGGCGGCAGACGCGGTTGGGCGGAGCCAGGTGCGTCGGAAAAAAGCGCCAGAGGCGGCGCTGGCGCCGATAGGTGGCTATAAATAGTGGCGCCTCCGCGCGTCGCCAAAGATGCTGGCGCAGTCGTCACGGCAGCGCGGGCCCGCCGCGCCACACGCGGTAAGTGTTCGCGCCACGAATACGACCCGCCCTGTGTTGTTACACGCCGCCACAGACGTCTGCGACGTGGGCCCATCGAGTTTCAATTACGACAGCGAAAAAAATAAATTTGCCTAATTTTTTGTTTGTTTGCAGGTACACGTCTGCTAGTCCGGGTACGTACTGAAATTCCCGCGCCATAGTACCGCAGCAGCCCGCTAGAGGAACCGAAAGGAACTGTCGCAGCCAGTTGAGAAAGCGTTGCGAGATGCTGTAACACGTATTCAGAAACAGTGGAAACGTTGCAGCTATGTCAGGCCAGTCCAGATGACTTTTTTATATGTCAATACTGGCATGACACAGCTGGAACACTTTCGCTGCCGCTGAAAACGAACTCTACGTCGTTGTCCACTTTCTGAACGGGCTACACTATTTTCTTTTGGCTCCTGCTGCTGCGGTACTACGGTCGGCGATTTCAATATGTACCAGGACTGGCAGACGGGTACCTGCAAACAAAAAAGTAAGTAAATTTATTTTTTCCATGGTGATAACGGAAACTTGATTCCTACTCCTCGTACTTAGGTACACGTCACACTATAAATACCAGATGGAAGTTGTCAACCGCTTCGTTACCACCCTTCCTGTCCCTTCTACCTAAAGCCGTCGGCACACGGACCGTGCTGTCGAACGTTAACGTTGAGCGTGCCAAGTTCAACGTGCTGCTGAACGCTCAGGAACGATGCGACTTGTGCATACGGTACGTGGGCCCCAACGTGGTATACGCAATCGCAACGCACTCCAGCGGCAGTTGAAGGATGCTTCTAGTTCGTAAATCGCACTGTTTACTCAACGGGCGCGCCTAAAATTCCCACGTTAGCTACATTAAAACGCACATTTCCTTCATCGTCCACGAAAAGGAAAGTACCATGTCTAATCAATAAGGACACTGGCTTATAAAAGTTCCATTACAAACAGTGCGGTACAAATTTGAAATATTTCTCCGCATAAGATAAACATTATTTCGTCATTCCCACATTTTAGTAAAACCCCAGGGTCAGTCTTACTTGATCACTGTTCCTACCCAGTAGCAGAATCTTTGCAACATGTGAATTACGAAGCGTAAAAGGAGCAAAATATCTTTATACAAGTAGCGCAAGCTGTCCTGCAGATTAAGCCAATCGGACAAAGGCACCCCTCAAAAAAAGGTGAACTTATATTTACGTAACATCAAATATCATAGTATGTACTTACATTAAACTAATAATAAAGTATCAGAACCTAATAAAAACGCGAATGTTAGGGAAAAAAATTTGGAAGTGTTACGACGCGAACCACCGCCCCATCAGAAACTCATTATTGGATAGGGACGCTACTCACTACGCTAAACCAACAATACCCCTGCACTTAGTCACATTATCTTAGCCATTAATGAAAACGTTAATCGTAGGTAATTATGTTACTAATTGAAATTTAATTATAACAAATTGCACCAAGAACAATGCGTTTTGGGTGGATCTTCAGTGTGTCGCTGCTTCAAATAGCCTACTCTCATAATACGCAAGTTACAATAATTCTTTGGCTTCGAACATGATGTTTCTCATTAATTTATTGGATCGAATCACACAACTAACAACGGGTTTTCCAGTGAATCTCAATTTGCTGGTGGTCAAAAACGGCGTATATACAAAAAGGCTTGAAATGAATGCCAATATGGCGCCTCACAACTCTTTACTGAAGGGAGACGGCGTGCGTTTGACGTAGGTGGCGTTGTTCCATCTCATTGGTCAACGCTCAGACGCACGCTCAGAATATCTGACATGCCAGATATTGCTCTGCACGTTCGGAAAGACTCCCGAAAGTGCTATTCCACGCCGTGACGTCAACGTTCGGATGCACGGTCCGTGTGCCGACGGCTTAACTAGCGACTATCAAGAATTCGCCCATATGTCGTCTTTTCTATTCCACGCGATTTCCATGAAGCAGTTGGGGTGAACATGGAGCGGTGCCTTTGACGGTGTCTCTGTCGTTTCCTCTTCCAACAGGACGGCCATTCCGTCTCCAATGACCTCACAGTCGACGAGATGTTACCTTCCTTAGTCGCCTGTTCGCGTCGCAGATGACAGGCGAAACAAACAGCAGCATATACGATGTGGTATGCAACAGATCCCCAAATACATTAACTAAAATTATTACGCATTACTTCGATCTTATCCTGCACCATCAACTTCAAAATAGTCCCCTTGGAACAAGTACACTGATTCCAACATTTCCGCCAATTTCGAAATACATCCTGAAAGTGTTTGTTAGGAGAGTTTAGTACCTTCTGCAATTCCGCTTGAGTCTGCTCTACTGTATCAAATCTTCGTCCCTTCAGTTGATTTTCATCTTGGGGAAGAGCAAGAAGTTATGCGTTCAGAACGACGGTTGGACAAAAACTGTAATCTTGTCTTCAGTCAGAAAATTCCTGAATAATGTAGCCCGTATAGTACTCGCTCATGGTCATGGTGGAATGCGTAGTCTTCATACCCCACTTCTGTCGACGTTTTCCCATGTCTTTCCGCAAACGTCTTAGAACATCGCGATAGAACTCTCTACAAACCGTCTCGTCAGTGGAGACGAACTGTTCATAAACAACCCCCGTCTATGTGTTTCCTGTCTCAGTTGAAGGAGGATTCTTCCATTGCAACAGTTGCTGCTCGTGTCTCGGTCACTGCCATAAAACCAACTTTCGTCACCAATGAGAACCCTTTAAAGAAGGCCTGGATCTTCTTGAAGCAGCTGTGGCACAAACTTCGGCGCGCAATCCTTCATGCGTTCGTTTCTTCTGGCGATTACGTTCGCACGTACCACAACTTATTCCCCAGGTGTTTGCAGGTCTTTGATTGGTCTGTCTACGATACTGGAAAACCAGATCCCTCATTTTCCGAACTTGTTCTGGTGTGATTCCAGCTGACGGCCCATCGGAACGGAACGTTCATCAACCTCATCAGTCTATTTTTGTCGGTTTTTGGAACGCTCGTGCCATTCGAAAGTTTGTCTGACCTAAAAGCTTACTTCAACATTTGCTGCGTTCATTCAGCAGCTTTCCCAGATTCACCAACTTGTCAAAACGCATGCGCTCTCAGAATCTTCAAAATAAGCCATTATTCGATTCATCAACACACTTTTCGTAACCTCTACAATACGTGTTTCAACAATTCTGTGCGCACTCGTGATGACTAAACACAAACGCGAGGTCGAAGAACGAATATTTTTATTTCAAACACAAGATTTTTGCTGCACTATTTCTTTATTTACTCGTAGAAAAACAATTTACACGAAGAGCTCGTTTCGGCAATTTACCATTATCGAGTGTACGTCTTAGCTGGTATGACGTGGTCCATATGGCGTCTTGGAGCGTAAATATCGATTGCCGCTATGTTATTATAGGATCACTTTATTTATGTTTTTACCTTTTATTTGCGTGATTTTGTGAAGTTCTATTCTGATAGCTGTCAAAAAATAATTTTACATGATCGCACAAATAAAAACTAAAGATATAAATAAAGTGATCGTATCATAACAAAAAGGCAACTGATTATAGTCCAAGATGCCATATGAAGCACGTCATATTAACTAAGACGTACACTTGATAATGGCAAATTGTCGAAACGAGCTCATCGTGTAACTTGTGTCTCTACGAGTAAATACATAAATAATGCAACAAAAAAATTGTACTTGAAATAAAATACGTCGTTCTTGGACCTCGCGCAAGCTGCGGGCCCACTGGAAAGGAGATTGTTGAATACACACGTGGGGCGTCGTACGTCTTTCTTTTGGCTCTGTATTTCTTCCGTTAATCCACCTTGGTTTGTGTCCCACACTGACACCCAATAGCCACAAACTGCTCAGTATAAAGTGCAATGGCGGAAAACTGAACCTGTCAGCAGTATAACCTAGCAGTTGAAGAGGCGCAAGGACGGTGAGAGACAAGAAGAAGAGGAATAATCATACTTAACGATCAGGCTGTACCATACCCTCTATAAAGTAATCGGAATCTAACGTTAAAAAACAAATCGTAGGTACCGTCAAGTCCGAGCACAAATGGAACCGATGATGAAACTTCACTAGCACGGTTTTGAAAATATCGTCCGCTACATTTGTTTCAGTTTGGAATTTAAAATTTTTGCCTCTGAATATGGCTTTATTAAATTTATGCTTATTGAAGCTTTTCTGAGTGAGCAACCGCCATACTCCTACCGGGCACCATAAGCTACCACCCAACAACAACGGAGAGTACAACAAATTGTCCCACCAGTCTTCCTTACGAGCGCCTAATGCAAACTGAGTAAGAAAATTCCTACAGTAAAACCCTGCTCGAAACCGGGACCTTGTCATCCGCGGACTGTGCTGATACAGACTGACCCATCCACGACCAACCATGACGCCAGATAAATCATAATTGTGGAAAAAACCAGCAGGTAGTGGCTAAGCCATTTCTGTGCGATGTCTTTTCTTCCCCAAGTGTAAGCCGAGCAATATACGTAGGGAAGCTCGTGAGAAACGTAGGCTGTAGAAGAGAGCTGCTGAAGCCACGAGGACGAGACGTGATTCGTGCCTGGATGCCTCAGCTGTTAGGAGCGTCGTCCACGATAGCCGAGGTACTGAGTGCACACCCCACTGCAGAGAAAACGATATGGAAATCGTTCGAATGAGGGTTTTATAAGTCACTTCTTTCATGTCCGAATTGCATTTCTTTCTGTTTCCACGAGTACATCTCTCTGCCCTATGCTTTTGCAAGCTTATTTTGTTCGGAAAGCTTAGCTCTAGGTATTTTACTGTGTGATTGTTTCCAATGACTGATCTTTCCTCCTGCTTACGGGAAATACGTTATACTCGCATTTCTTTTCCTTGAGATTCATTTGTCTGTCACTGCATCCATTGTGCCTACCACGCAGGTCTTCTTGAAGCTGTGTGCAGTTTTTTGGTGTTGCGTGCGAGATCACTTGGAGCTTCCACCGTTATCCGACTGGATACCTATTGACATGTGGTTAATGGTAACAACCCTGCGACAGTTCCTTAGAGTGCTGACGCCCAAAAATTTGTCCCCATCCAGAATGACGGACTGAGTTCTATTTGCCAGGAAGTCTTCGCCACAGTCACAAAGTGAGTAGAAAATTGTGTCAGCTCGTTTTTTGTTCACAAGGACCCGGTATGGAACTGTTTCCAGTGCTTTCTGGAAATCAGGAAACACGCGACCTGTGTACCATACCAATCGCCCTCGACTATTTCATCTGAAACTACAATATCTGATCAAAAATATTTGGACACACATTAGATGATGATGATTGATTGATTTGTGGGGCGCTCACCTGCGCGGTCATCAGCGCCCGTACAAATTCCCAATCTGTACACAGTCCAATGTAGGCACTTTCACAAATGATGATGGAATGATGAGGACAATACGAATACTCAGTCACCGAGCAGAGAAAATCCCCAACCCGGCCTGGAATCGAACCTGGGATCCCGCGATCCAGAGGTAGCAACGCTAGCCACTAGACCACGAGCTGCGGACTGGGCACCCATTAGTGGACATTAATATGACAAGTGTCTTACCCTTTGCCTTTACGATGGCTCGAACTCCGCTGGGGGCATTTTCGGTAAGGCGTCTGGTGGAATGGCAGTCCGTTCGTCCTCAAGCATGGAAACCAGAGAAGGTACTCATGTTGGACGTTAGGGACTGTAGTCGACGTTCTAACCGCCCGACATGTGTTCGACTGGATCCAAGTTGAAGCAGGCCAATCGATTTCAGGAACGTTACTGACCACAAACCATTGCTTCACTGATGCTCCTTTATGAGAGCGTGGACTGCCGTGCTGACACATAGGATCACCATCTCCGAACTGTTCCTTTCCTGTTCGCAGCACACAATGCTCTAAGATGTGTTCGTATCCTTCCGCATTTAGCGTCTTCTTAAGCGCAATAAGGAGACTACACACAAACCACATGCAGAAACACCAGCAGCTCCGTACTTCATTGTTGCCGTCACACATGATGGAAGGTATCGATCTCCAGGCTTTCGTCCAACCCAAACCCTTCCATGGCCTGCCACAGGGTGAAGCGTGATTCATCATCCCAGACCACTCGTTTCCAATTATCCACTGTCCAGTGGTGTCACTCTTTAAACGACATCAAGGGCCGCTTATTATTTACTGCAGATATGTCTAGCTTACGAGGAGCTGCTCGACCACTGAACCTGATTCATTTTAACTTCCTACGCGGAATTACCGAGCTATCTGGACTGCTGGTAGCAGTTTGGAGCTCACAAGTGAATTCTTCTGCTGACTGCATGCAATTTTTACAACCGCTCTTCGCAGTATTCGACGGTACCTGTCCGTCAGCGCATAGGGTCTGTCTGGTTTCGGTTTAGCTGTCGTTGTTCCCTCTCGTTTCCAATACTTATTGACATCACCAACAGTTGGTTTAGACAGCTTTACAAGGGCTGAAATGTCCCTGATGGATCTGTTACTCATGTGACATCCAACGAGTAGTCCATGTTCGAAGTTACTGGTCTCTACTGACCGAACCACTCTGCTGTTACAGCTTGTCAACTGACAACACAACACTTCCCCAAACCTTTTAAACTGGTGGTCAGGGTCGTAACATCAGGCGGCCAGGTCCGCATTACACAGGGCGTCCGGATATTTTTGACGACACAGTGTATCTGATTTAGGCAGTCAACTGAGGTCGTACTAAACGAGTCGCTTGTGCATTTCCTGCAGTGGAAGAAATCTCCTTGTCGTGGGCAGTCGTCTCACACACGCTACCGTATCTAGTGTACGAGAGTTGATCAAAACTCAGCCAATGATCGACAAAACTGTACTATTCACCGTGAAAACAGTGATGCTTATTACATGCATTTTGATGTGACAATTCTGGGATATATCGCTGTACCATAATTAATAGCGAAAACTGAGACGGGTGAAAGTATACTATAACAGAAGCAAAAACGCGCTAGTTAATAAGGGCCCGCACGTGAGCCGTGTGAGAGAGAACTGGGAATGTGGGGTTACGCGCCACAGCTGACTTAAATATGAAATAGTGTCCTATTCAGTGCAAACGTATTTTAAATGAAAACTTTTAGATTAAGTCCCCCTCTAATTCGACTCAAATTTAACACGTCCTAAGTTAACAAGAAATGCAAAGCTGCTTCATAAAGTTACATGTTACAATTCGCAGTATACTCGTTCCGTTAAAGGAACTGATACACGTATCGTCCTCGCGTTTAGATGCAATACTGCACTCTTCTCTGCAGTGAATTGCGTGTTATTTTAATCATCCCCGGATTATCTCTTAAATCTTCACACGATTGCACAGTTTGCTCCTCTGGTTCTTCACACGTATCAACAAGAGTGCCCTACAGTTCACTTTAGAGATGATCCTAGCAACAAAAGTCCAGAGAATTGAAGTGAGGTGACCATCGAGGGCAAGGAACAGACTGTGCTCAATCTATCCATGTTAGACTATAGTGGAGCGTTAGATGTTACCTTACACCAGCAGCAATACGTGCTGGTGCCCCATTATATATCTATAGCATTCCCCAAACATGGCTCATGACTCAAATTCGAAACCAATCAGATTGGGACTTCAGAATGAGTCGTGCTTGGGTAGGTCAGACGGTCAGAGCACTTGCCCGCGAAAGGCAAAGGTTCCGAGTTCGAGTCTTGGTCCGGTACACAGTTTTAATATGGAAGGAAATTTCAGATGGGTACTTGATCGAAAGGTGAAAATTTCAAACACGTTTTATAAAGGGCGACGAAACGTTTCCAGAACTTTTGTGCCAGTTCACGCAAAATCGCCTTAAACAGTGGAGGCAATCATCCCACCGACGCATCAGATTCAAGATACCGTTTGGTAAAACACCGTGTCCTGTCGCACATCCTCGTCCAATAGCAATCGTCGCTCTTTCAAGGCCGTTTTTAAGGGACCAACCGCGCTATAATAGTGAGAGGTCAGGACTACCGTGCAGGTGCTCGAGTGTCTCACACTTACGACCTTTGTGATGTAGAGACGTGCATTATCATGGAGTGGCAGCACGGAACTAAGCGCAAAATCGCACAACGGTGGTTTTCGACAGACGTGCTGCCTCATACACATTCTCCGTTCTCCGATGGATGTCTACAGGTGTCTGTCCTTCGGCAGCCAAAAGAATAACAACAGCACCTTGGTCCTATTTAAAGGCTTTTGGTAATAACGTCGCCATAGTTCAGCGGTCATAGTTCACCTTTCCGCGTTTACCGCACGCACGTCGGAAAGGTACAAATCCGTTGCCTGTATGTCGGTGCTTGTATACCTACATAGGAGTCGCACTGCGCTGCATATACGCCGCAGCAACGCCCTCAAACGGATAATTTTTCGTCGCCCCTTACACTAACGAGGACGATACGAAGGCATGCTGAAAAGTAACAAACGGTTTTAACATTCTACATCTATGTTCTTCATAGTTACATATTTGCAGCCCTCTACCGATAGACGACTCCAAATTGTAGCGTGTAAAATGGTAGTATGTAACGTAGCTATGTCGGTGCATGATACACAGTGTGCTCTAACCGACTTTCGTAAACGAAGACTTCGTCCACACATGGAGAACCTTCTCCCTCAGCATGACAATGCACGAGCCCTGCGACATCCGTGACAATCCGACGTCTTGGGTTCACTGTCAACGAACATACTCTAAACAGTCCCGATTTGGCCCCGTTCAATTTTAGTCTGTTTCCAGAACTTAAAAACCACCTTCGAGGGCTATACTTTGACAGTGATGAAGTTTGCAGGCCGAGGTGAGGTACTGGCTCCGTCAACAAAGTCAAACATCCCACAGTGACGGTATCAACAAACTGATTTCTGGTTGGGAGAAATGTGTTCGTCGCCAGAATATTAATGTTGAGAAATGAGTATGTAGACGTTTAGAATAAAGATGTAGAATGTTAATAACATTGGTTTTATTTAAAAAGCTATAAGAGTTTTCAGCTAAAATAATTCGAAGGAGGCATTACTTTCCAGCACGTCTACATCTACATCTACATTTATACTACGCAAGCCACCCGACGGTGTGTGGCGGAGGGCACTTTACGTGCCACTGTCATTACCTCCCTTTCCTGTTCCAGTCGCGTATGGTTCGCGGGAAGAACGACTGTCTGAAAGCCTCCGTGCGCGCTCGAATCTCTCTAATTTTACATTAGTGATCTCCTCGGGAGGTGTAAGTAGGGGGAAGCAATATATTCGATACCTCATCCAGAAACGCACCCTCTCGAAACCTGGATAGCAAGCTACACCGCGATGCAGAGCGCCTCTCTTGCAGAGTCTGCCACTTGAGTTTGCTGAACATCTCCGTAACGCTATCACTCTTACCAAATAACCCTGTGACGAAACGCGCCGCTCTTCTTTCGATCTTCTCTGTCAACCCGACCTGGTACGGATCCCACACTGATGAGCAATACTCAAGTATAGGTCTAACGAGTGTTTTGCAAGCCATCTCCTTTGTTGATGGACTACATTTTCTAAGGACTCTCCCAATGAATCTCAACCTGGTAACCGCCTTACCAATAATTAATTTTATATGATCATTCCACTTCAAATCGTTCCGCACGCATACTCCCAGATATTTTACAGAAGTAACTGCTACCAGTGTTTGTTCTACTATCATATAAACATACAATAAAGGGTCAACGACATTCTCAGCGACCAATGTTGTAGTGCTGCTAGACCTAGCTGATTAATCGGTTGAGTGTATTGAGAACATTGGAAGTCCTAAGTTTTCTTATTGCACGCCCAATGCTACTTTCGTTTCTGTAGTACATTCCGTGTCTGCCACATCTAAAGTGACACTTCACAACATAGTAGGTGAGTGAATCGATTCCACAGGCGGCTCGTAACCATAAATTCCTTATCATCTCGCAAACGGATATTTGGCGGACCCACGTTTCCTTGAAAGCTTTTGTTTGTATTATTGCATACTTAACCTCGCGTCAGTTTTCGCTACTAATATGGCACACCTTGCAGAAGTGTAGAGGATAAGGAAATCTAAAATAGTCCTCCATAAGCTCTTAACAGAAATATTTCACTGTGTAAAAATTCTTTGCCAGGGATGATACCTATCCAGAAACAAATACCGTTGTTAGTACCGTAACGTTACACGTAATAGAGACAACACAAATCTCAATCAACTTCGCGGAGAAAGAAAGACAGACTTCGCGGAGAAATAAATGTTTCTCAAAGCATTCCCGTTGCTGTCATAGTTACGGAATTTCATGTTCCGTTTGATGCAGAGTATCTGGTGCTGCATTCACCACAGGACAGGAACTCGTGGTGCCTCGCACGTCTCGTATTCTTTCCCCACGTAGGGCTCATGGGCTTCGAGCAGCTGATTATCCCTGGGGAGACGGCCTGGAGAAAGAGTTCCTCAGGCAATGCTGTCAATGCTGTGGCAGTCCTACGCACTGAAAGGACGATTAGGGTTCAACTAGGTCATTAGACATGGAGAACGAGTTCAGTTTGCAGCAGGAGAAGAAAGGAAACGCTCCACAGTCTCCCTCAGTCGGTTTAGGTAGAGAAAGCAACGGAAAAACATTCTCGGTAGCAGAACGACCTGGACCGGCTGTATGTGAGCGTAGTCTCTTAAAACCGCACCATTTCGCCCTCTTTTATTCTAATATATGACAAATGGATGTTACTCACACATGTGCTGCGAGAATACAATGGAAAGACTGAATGGTACATTACAGTATGTTGTTGTAGCTGTTGTTCTATTCAGTCAAAAGACAGGTCTGAGGCAGCTACCTACGCAAGTCTATCCTGTGTAAGCCTCTTTAACTAGTGCAAGCTACATCCATTTGAATCCGCCTACTGTATTCAAGACTTGGTCTCCCTCTACAATTCTCATCCCCGTACACTTTCCACCCTTTGCAAAACTGACGATTCCGTGATGCCTCAGGATTTGTCCTATCAACCGATCCCTTTTTATAGTCAAGATATGCCATAAATCTGTTTTCTGCCCTAATGCATTCACAACCTCTTCATCTGTTAGACGATTTACCAATATACCGTAACCTTCAGCATTCATCTGCAGCATCACATTTCAAAAGCTTCTATTCTCTTCTTTTATGAACTGCTTGATGTCCACGTTTCACTTCCGCACAAGGCTACATTCCACATGAATGCCTTCAGAAAAGACTTTCCAACATTTGAATTTATGTTCGACGTTAGCAAATTTCTCTTTTTTAAAAATGCTTTAATTTCTATAGCCAGTTTTCATTTTATATCATCTCAATTTTGGTCATCATCAGTTGTTTTACTGCCTATAAATAAACACTCATCTACAACTTTTAGTGTCTAATTTTCTAATTTAATTCCCTCAGCATCGACTGATTTAATTGCCCTACATTCCATATACCTCGTTTTATTTTGATTGGTGTCCACTTATAACCTCTTTTCAAGACACTATCCCTTCTGCTCAACTGATCTCGCGAGTCCTTTCCCGTTTCTAACAGAATTACGTCATCGGAAAAACTCAGATCTTATTTTTATTCTTGAAATTTAAATTTCTTTCAAAATGTCTCCTTTGGTGCTTGCTCACAGTTTGGAAAACATTCGGGATACGCAGCAAATCGATACGTGACTTAAGTAATAACGCTTCACGAGTTTTCCCCACAGTTTTTTTTTAACTTGCAACTCTCTATGCTGAAACCAATTTACTGAAGTACATCGTCTCAGCCTGCATAAATAAAATTATGCTTCAGTCTCCACGTTACGACGAACTTAATCTGGACGCTACCCCCTGATTGGAAGGCAAATCCTCTGTACATCCGAAACCACAACGTCCCTCTCGCAGCTCGCTGGCATTTGAATGAAAAGAACCGAACTTCTTGCCTATTTCATTTCAATGAAAAGCACGTCTGAAAAGCGTGCTTTGCGCACAGTACGTCTTCACCGGTTGTGGCAGCAAGTGCGCCCATGTGGTTCATTTTACGCCATCTTCTAACTTCCACCAAACAACTTACAGCATTCAACACAGAGGCCCTTGATTGCTTTTCTACAATCACATTGCGGCTGCAGTCCACGATAAATTTAGGCCGATTTCACCTTTCCATCCACAATTCGTCACGCATCGAACAAGTTTTTCGCCACGTGTTCACCCTGCCTCATCCTGCATCGGCATCATTTTGGACATGTAATACTCACTAACGAGCAGGGAGCATACTCACGCATTTCTACTGCATTTCATCTCTTCGTAAGGTTTTTTTCCCGCTCAAACCTTGAACAACCTACACTTTAGTCTAGAGTCAAACGAAGACCGCCCGTGATTATCACGCAGAGCGTTCACCATGCTGAAGATCTGGGAAACCTTCGCCACGTCTTGCTAGGAATATTCTATATCTAAAACAAAGATGAAGTGGAAAGCACACAAGAGTCGTGAAACCTGAAAAATATTCTTCGTTAAAAAGTTCGATTTTCTTTTTTCCTTTACAAATATGAAGTATTTCGAGAGAGAGGGCGACATTATTTCCGTCAAACCTTATAAATGGAAAAATGTTTACGACAGAGCTGACGAATCATTTTTTTCGTGCTAAAAGAATTTGGTGTCGAAAGATCCACGCAAAAAAGGAATACTATATTTTCGTCACGCTGGGAAATACGAGCTACCAGGAGGCCGTTGTGTAGGAGAGATCTTCAGTTGCGGTCATTTCGTGAGCTCAGACACGACCGAGATGTCTTCATCGAGCTCTGGAGCAAATCCGATGGCAGTGCGCAGTAATTCGGCAGTGCCGAACTCACAAATCTCATAAACACATAAATCAGCGGTTTATTGTTTTCGTCCCGATTTCTCTGTCATTATGCACAAAAGAATACGTGACCCGTATTTAATAACAAAAAATATTACAAGACTTTGACATAAAATTCATCATCTTCGACAAAGCCTTCATCGAATTCGAAAACTGACTCAAACATTTACACAATAGCGGTATCCTAGCAATACAGTAGTTGCAACATTGTTCTATCTAACGTAAAATTACTTTTGGGGGGGGGGGGTAGTATAATTGCTTGTTAACCGATTCATCGTACTAACCGCCGTTCCATGTTGAACGCTGTTCACTTTACTTGCTGAAAATTGTCGTTATTTTTTACACTAATGGCCAATTTCGGCTACATACTCATTTATAAAATAATATAGCATTTCACGAAGTGCCTGACTATGCTATATATAAATTACTGCTTTCTGCTTTGGTTCCACACCTATCAACAATTGTGTGAAGGTCAATCGTAGAGTAACTGGAAAGTATTTCGAGAAAGATAGCCTGCCATCAATGCCACGACGCAGGAAGCAGATGCCGCAACATAATGGTCTGACGAAACACTGCATTAAAAGCCACAAGCACAGCGTTTGTCATTAATTTACAGCAATAAACCTAATCAGGCCCGTTATTATTCTATTAATAGTCCCGTTTGGCGCGATAAGAAGATGTTTTCATTAGCAAAGCAGCGACACATTCCTGCTAACTGGGCTACCAGCAGGGGGCGCGCGGCTACCCGCGTCGCAAGCGCTGCGCGCGGTGCAGCCGGCGTCGTAGGCGCGGGGAAGGCTCACCTACATCTCTCGCTACCTGCTAGGCAGCTGCTTGCATTCCGGCATCTGGTTCGATAAATAAGATTGGAAAAAGCCGTGTAGGTCGTTAGAATGCAGTTGTAACGTATAAGATTGACTGTTACGGGAAAGCATAAACTGAATCTACCTCGCAGCAAGAAACGGCCAAGCGGATTTCTTGCTTACGGTTGGCTGAACGTCAGGAGAATGGGAAGACCGCCATGCCACCTCACAAGGAGAGACACACAGCGGTGCGATCGACTTTTTGAAATTATCTATACGGTGATATACGTTAAGATCCCATGTACCACACACTGCAGCCATCATCTTGGTGGGCCCTCGTCTGCGAGTAATCGACTGAAAAAAAATCGGAATTTTGTGTGACACTCAATAGTGTTTAAAAAGTTGGATTTCGTGATCTGGTTGCGTGGCGATAACAGCTTCACATGCAAGAGGTTGTGGGTTCGAATCTCGTCAGGGGCACGAAATTTTTAAATCTTTATTGAAACGACTTTGATCAACATTTTTGTCAAATTAATTGATTTAAATTTATTTTTTTAATTCTATTCCTTTGTCACACAATTTTAATCATAATATCAACTTCTTCATTTGGTCTCATTTTTCTTCCTCTCATTCTTGCTCCATTTGAAATCTTTGTATACGTGTGTTTAATCAATTTTATAATCAATTTTATGTACTGATTTCGGTTAATTTCTTTTGTATTATCGACTTGTTTTTCCGACCACATTACTGCGTTCATTATATCTATTTCTCATTTTTCTAGAATTTCGTTTTACTTACGAACCCATCTTTCATTTAAATTTTCGTCTGTGTTATTTTGTCCACGGTACAATAGGTACATAGGTTATGTTTTAAATGTTTGGGTGATGATTACTGTGCGAAAAAAAAAATGGCCCATCTGGTAAATAAAAATACATTTTCACACCATCGCACAGTCAATATAAATAGATTATTTTATCTTTTGTTTTTTAACTGATAGATCGGAATTTTCAAATAATTGAGTACTACAGGGTGATTCAAAAAGAATACCACAACTTTAAAAATGTGTATTTAATGAAAGAAACATAATATAACCTTCTGTTATACATCATTACAAAGAGTATTTAAAAAGGTTTTTTTCACTCAAAAACAAGTTCAGATGTTCAATATGGCCCCCTCCAGACACATGAGCAATATCAACCCGATACTCCAACTCGTTCCACACTCTCTGTAGCATATCAGGCGTAACAGTTTGGATAGCTGCTGTTATTTCTCGTTTCAAATCATCAATGGTGGCTGGGAGAGGTGGCCAAAACACCATATCCTTAACATACCCCCATAAGAAAAAATCGCAGGGGGTAAGATCAGGGCTTCTTGGAGGCCAGTGATGAAGTGCTCTGTCACGGGCTGCCTGGCGGCCGATCCATCGCCTCGGGTAGTTGACGTTCAGGTTTCATAACTAACCTTTTTCGTAGGACTCTCCATACAGTTGATTGTGGAATTTGCAGCTCTCTGCTAGCTCTGTGAGTCGATTTTCCTGGGCTGCGAACAAATGCTTGCTGGATGCGTGCTACATTTTCATCACTCGTTCTCGGCCGTCCAGAACTTTTCCCTTTGCTCAAACACCCATTCTCTGTAAACTGTTTATACCAACGTTTAATACACCACCTATCAGGAGGTTTAACACCATACTTCGTTCGAAATGCACGCTGAACAACTGTCGTCGATTCACTTCTGCCGTACTCAATAACACACAAAGCTTTCTGTTGAGCGGTCGCCATCTTAGCATCAACTGACGCTGACGCCTAGTCAACAGCGCCTCAAGCGAACAAATGTACAACTAAATGAAACTTTATAGCTCCCTTAATTCGCCGACAGATAGTGCTTAGCTCTGCCTTTTGTCGTTGCAGAGTTTTAAATTCCTAAAGTTGTGGTATTCTTTTTGAATCACCCTGTATAATAGAAAAATATAATTAAATTCATATTCACAAAAATGCCGATTGGAAAAAGAGCGCTATAAAGAAAAAAATAAAGCAAATGAAAAATTTCATGTCGTGATTAAAATGTGACAAAGGAACGGAAATAAAAATAAATATTTAAACCAACTGAATAAAATTAATGATCGAAGTAATTTCAATAAATATTTGAAAAGAAAAAAACATTGGAACACCTGAAGACATTCGAAACCACAACCTCTCGCACGTGAAGCTGTTATCCTATCCATTATGCCACGGAGCTAGACGTTGTAATGGCGCATTTTTAACGCTATTAACTAATTAATCATCCGTTTCTGAGCACCTTCTTGTGCCTTCACTCTTTCTGACGTGGTAAACAACCACAGGCTCTCACACAATTCAGCTGGAATTTGCTGCACAACGGTTCCGCATACATTTGTTTTTCTTATGCCCACGCAACGAATGGCACTCCTCCAGAGTTATATTAATGACCCGAACGTGTTATATTTCCCTTTTCCATACACGTACTCTGGCTGTTTGTTACATCCCATACAGTTTACAACAATCCCTCCGACGAAGCTCATTTCTAAGGTTATTGCAAGCAGAATGATGGCTTAGGCTCAGTCGAAATTAAGGACAGTTTGCAAGGCCTAGGCTGCGAACGTAAAAAAAGCCATGTTTATGTACCTTCCTTTCTGGAACGAACGAAGATAAGTCTAAATTTTTTACCGGTAACATACCAATGTTATTAATTTTGACAGAAGTAGAATTAAGAATGAAATGCAAAGGAACCGAAGACATCGATTTATTATAAACACGTAATTTTTTACATTAAATATTTGTAAATTTAAACATGTCAAGTTATATCGTTTCAAACCACTGACATCATTCTGCTTCAGTAGATGGAGTACGTTAGAATAAAGCAGTTCACGAATTTTCTGTAACTATTACAAATAGTCTTTAGATCTATGAACGTTAAGTGTAAAAAAAGTAGTTTTGAGCAAATCAAATTTAAAGCTGAAAATGATAAACACACACTCACAGTTTTATCCCTCTTTCTGTAAAGCTTCTTCCTTTGGGGCTGACCATGCTTGTTTCGTGTTGAACTCAGCTGCACGCCGTAGCTTGCTTAAAAGTTGCAGTCCCTTTACTGTATGACAGCTAAGGTTGATGTTGAGAGGCATTATAACTCTTCTTATTCCCATGTTTCCATCATTAAATGTCAGCACAGCCCCATTATCCCCCATTTCAGAGTATTTATACCCACAAAGACATTCTTGCGTGTTCGTGGCCAAATTGTATTTCTGAATGACTCGTTGGAATTCTGATGCGCCCATTTAGACATTGCTGGAGGGCTTCGCGAGCTATGTTGATGGCTACCGGAAAAGCCTCAGGAATAGTATTCTTGTGTACGAAACACGCTCCTGAAACTTCAGCCTTCCGGAATTTACACCATGATTCACGTCGAGGAGGGAAAAGTAAATCTGCTTCTACACCGCTGGTGGATTATTCCTCATGAGGATCCATGTATTTACGTTTCTACAATGCTGGTTACCATTAAACTTACGATTCTCAACGAGACTGGCTCTTCTAGTCATGTTTATGTTCTGTCAAACTGCTCCAAAGTATTACCAAAGACACGATTCCATATAAACATCACCTATTTTCACACGAAACAAAGCCATCTGGCAGACATTTTGTAAACAGCAGGGTAGCTAACATCTAGTGCTGCGTATCTTCTATCTATAAGTAAATGCCACAGCCTTCTATTGGCAGTGGTCTCAGAGATATCCATATATAAAATAATGTGTGTCCAAAATTACGTAGCTTCAGAGATACGCAAGTAATTTAATAAATTAAAAATTAAATACTTCTAAGAGACATACCGAGATAAATTATGTACCATTTCACGCAGGAAAAAGAGAAGACCATTACAGGATTTGCTTTGAAGAAATACCAAAAATTTTAGGTTTTTGCTTGCAAACTCCCATTAAATTTGGTGGCAGACTCTGGTTCACCGCCAAGATACTAGGAAAACGGAATCAGTCTACAAAGGAGATTACTTACAAAACGTTCGTGAGATTCACTGTAGAGTATCGCTCAAGTGTATGGGATCCTTACTGAACAGGACTAACAGGGTTAATTAAAGACTTCAAGAGATGGATAGCACTTACGTTTACACGCGTCTCTGAACCATGGAGATACTGAGAAACCTGAACTGCACACCCTTTATGAGAGGCGCTAACCAACCCGCGAAAGTATGTTCACAAAATGCCAAGAAACGGTACTAAACGAGGAATCTAGGCATATTATACAGCGCACTACATATCGCCACGTAGAGATTGCAGAGCAATTTGATTACCTACAGTGGGTACTTTCCTACCACGCTCCATACGCGAATGGAAGTTTTAATATAGTGGTTTCCAAACTTTTTGAATACACGACTCCCTTGACCTGAACATAAACATCCACGGCTCCTTTCGAACATCACATCCGACTCGACGTGCGGGATAAATAAATTCAATTTCGAAAAAAAATGAACAAGAGTAGCTTTTTCCTTAACTGTTGATATAATGCATTTTAATCAGATTTTTATGTTATTACGTCATATTCTTGCAACGAAATCAGTGGGAAGGTTAGGCCTGCTTTTCCACCATCAGTTCTTCGAATTTCGGCACGAGATGGAAACGGCGACTCGCATTTCGTTCTCCACATCGTTCAGATCTGTATTTCGTGTTGATGCCTGGTAATGCTGAAAAACTTACCTCGCATGTGTAGGGTAATGCGAAAGCTATCAAAACACATAGGGCATTGCTACCTATTTGCGGATACTCCTGCTCCACCTAGCTCCAAAACTCGAGCAGTAATGAAGAAAACGCACTTCGATTTCAATATACGGTCTGAAGAAATATCAATAAACTCTCGTTCTTCGCTTGTAAGTACTGATGGAAGTTTTGTACAAAGGATCTCTGATCCATTTGTGTGATAAGCTGCTTGTGGACGGTAAAGCAATCACTGAGTTCATTTAAAAAATCGACAAACACAGAGTAGAATTCTTAACTCAACTCGAAGTGACTGTCTTCTAAGACCGTGTCAAGAGCAGGGAAAACGTAATGTACCGTATACCTTTATAATCCAGCTCTTTCTTCAACAGTAATTTTTTTCTGAAGAATGTAATTTTGTACGTTACTTGCAGAATGTTAGACTCATTGCCCTAAAGTGATACATTCAATGAACTGTGCTTTTCAATGATGTTCGAAGGACACGCCAGCCTCAAAACAAAGTCACCCCGACTTAAATGGCCGACTTTTAATGACGTGTACCACTTCGATCACTAACTGAAGAAACTCCTCGAAGGAGAATGCTCATGCTTTTAGACGCCAGTGCTACTCAGTGAATAAGACAGCGTGTATAAAGAGCATTACGACCCTCTGTAAGACTGAGAACTTGCAATCCGACGTTACACCCAGCCATGTTGTAACTGTACACAGTCACACATGCGCACACAGTTTTTTGCCCATTAGTGTTATTTTCTTCCAAAAAAGGATGTAATATTTCAAAGGGGTCTGTTGCTTTTGTTCCAAGGGTTATTTTCCTGCAGAAAAGAAGATGACCCTGAAATTTGCTGTCATCTATAAATAGAACTTAACAAATTAGGTGTCTATCACAGCGGTTGTCTATAGCTTCATCCAATTTCGTAGCAAAATCACCATTCCCTTTGAGTTTTTCAGCTAACTCATCACTACTGTCGTCAGCCGTGTCGAGTATTCGACGACTAATAGTTTTTTTTATGACAAAGGCACACCCGTCATTTGCTTCCCAAGCGACTCACCTATCACAATAGATTACCATCTCCAGAGCAGCTGGTAAAACATGGTCTTCTGCTACGGTGCGATGTCCCTTTCCCTTTGCAGCACGGTAGGCAACTTTGTAAAACGAAAGAAGAGCCTTTGCATGAATCGTAGCTTCCTTCGTGATAGTTTACTTTCTGTTCTGTCATTTCTTTTAGTTTGGGAGTAAAGTATTCTAGTGGTTTGTTTACCAAACTACCGTGGTTTGACTCCAAATGTCGTTTCACTTTATTACGAAGCATGCTTTCAATAGCTACTACTTCGTAACGAATGACACACTGTGGTCATTCTTCACTTCTAACAGTAGTACACGTACAACCAAAAAGTAACTGTCGCCCTGCTTCCTTGCATTTTCGTCAACGTCTCTAGATTTGTACCACACATTTGAAATATCACATTTTATAGTTTCATATAAATATAAATCACGAAGGACAAACAACAAGTGAAAACGATTTACATTCGACAAAACTAGTCTCCAAACTAACTGTTGCTCAATACAAACAATTGAAAAACTTGCTTTTGGTTAAAATGGGGAGCAAATTTCCCATACTAGACTATATTCATTCCAGTGTTTAAAAACTTCCATCAAAGTTTAAGCGTAATTTCCAACCTTTTGTAAGCTTATTCTCGTTTACATGATTAATGCAAAATATTTAACACATTGACTCATTTGTAAGGTAATCACATGCTTGAAGCTTTTTTGTACATTGGAGTACGATTGTTTGAAGACTCGGGATTTACTGATACCTTCAGGAAACACTTGCTAACGCTTGAATTTGTATTCAATGTTAACAAATTTCTCTCTTTTAGAAACACTTTAAAGCTTCGTATAACCTCAAATTTTGTCTGACTTTACTGTCGCGGTCGTTCAACTTGGCCCGTACCTGTCCAGACGACGCGGTAACAGAAAGCACATCGGTAGTTCTAGATACCCATCACCAAAGAGGTGCGTTATTTCTTCCGACAAACTTCTAGCGTAATCATCGCGACGGTAACGCACGAATTCTATCTTATACTGAAGCGCACCAGCAGCATTTCTTCTCGCGCACAGCCCTAGAATGCAACAGAAAGGTGAGGAAGGCGCTCGTACGTAACGCAAAGGCCGGTAGCTCGGGAGATACGGAGGGAGAGAGAAGTCGCCCTGAGCCAGTGTGCGGCGCGTGGACGGACGGCGCGGTCCGTAGGCCGCCGTCCGCGGAAGGCAGGGAACTGGGTTCGAGTCCCGGTTTTAAGTTATCAGAAATCGATGCACAGTGGGTCGGATCGCGGAGTGCAGCTGCAAGCGTAGTACAAGGCAGACGGCGGCGTTTCACAGCAGAGCGGCTGACCCACGTAAACACACGGCCGCGGGGTCGCCGACTCTATACTTAGCGCTTATCGGCGCCGCCGTTTCGTCAACGGCAGCAACGGCAGCGACAAATAGTTTTACGGCGGACCCGGCCTTGACCTGAGTCGCTGCCGGCCACACATTAAGGTAGACGTCTGCGTGGATAACGGGAGTGCTATAAGCATTTGCAAGTCCCTCAGCCGCAATTCTTCTTATTCCTACTTCTTTAATCCGCCCGGCACCTAGGTTATCAGAAGGTAGGCTTGCCCCTGACCTCAATTTTCATCAGGATGTCAAATCAAACACCTTTCAGCCATTTAATTTTTAAACTTATTTTATTTGGCTACCAGTTTCGGCAATTTATTACGCCATCTTCAGACGTCCGACCGACGTATAGGAACATTCCACCTCGGCTCTGATCAAAACAGGGGCCAGCATTCAAATACTGGTATCTGTAGGTTTCTGCTTCCTGTAGCGATCCAGGAACAGATACAGACTCAGATCACAATTTTGTAGTGATGAAGAGTATCTGAAGTTTAAGAGATTAGTCACGAAGAATCAATATGCAAAGAAGTGGGATACAGAAGTATTAACAAATAACGAGACACGCATGAAGTTCTCAAAGACTGTAGATACAGCAATGAGGAACAGCACAGTAGGCCGTAAAGTTTAAGAGGAATGGGCATCTTAAGAAGGGCAATGACACAAGCTGAAAAGGAAAACATAACATACATACAAAGACGGTAACTGCCAAGAAACCATGGGTAACAGAAGAAATACTTCAGTTGAGCGATGAAAGCAAAAAAGTTCAGGTAATTTCAGGAATATAGAAATACAAGTCGCTGTGGAATGAAATGAATAAGAAGTGCAGGGAAGCTAAGACAAAGGAGCTACATGACAAATGTGAAGAAATCGAAAAAGAAATGATTGTCGGAAGAACTGACTCAGCATGTAGGAAAGTCAAAACGACCTTCGGTGACACTAAAAGCAAAGGTGGTAACATTAAGAGTGCAACGGGAATTCCACTGCTAAGCGCAGAGGAGAGAGCGAATAGGTGGAAAGAATACATTGATGCCTCTATGAGGAGGGAGATATGTCCCGTGTGACAGAAGAAGAAACAGGAGTGAATTTAGAAGAGACAGGGGATCCAGTATTAGAATCAGAATTTAGGAGAGCTTTGGAGGACTTAAGATCAAATAACGCAGAAGGAATAGATAACATTTCATCTGAATTTCTAAAATCATCGACGGAAGTGGCAACAAAACGACTAGAATGTCTGAGTCTGGCGACATACCATCTGACTTCCGCAAAAACATCATCCACACAATTCAGAAGGCCGTAATAACTGACAAGTGCGAGAATTATCGCACAATCAGCTTAACACCTCATGCATCCCAGATGCTGACGAGAATAATATACACAAGAATGAAAAGAAAATTGAGGATGTCAGATGACGATCAGTTTGGCTTAACGAAAAGTAAAGGCACCAGAGAGGCAATTCTGACATTGCGGTTGATAATGGAAGCAAGACTAAAGAAAAATCAAGACACGTTCGTAGGCTTTGTTGGCCTGGAAAAAGCGTTCGACTATGTAAAATGGTGCAGGACGTTCGAAATCCTGAGAAAAATAGGAGTAGGCTATAGGGAGAGACGGGTAATATACAATACTTACAAGAACCAAAAGGAAATAATAAGAGTGGACGACCAAGAAAGAAATGCTCGCATTAAAAAAGGGCGTAAGACAGGGATGTAGTATTTCGCCCCTACTGTTGCAATCTGTACATCGAAGAAGCCATGATAGAAATAAAAGAAAGGTTCAGGAGTGGAATTAATATTCAAGTTGAAAGGATATCAATGATACGATTCGCTGATGACATTGCTACACTGAGTGAAAGTGAAGAAGAATTACATGATCTGCTGAATGGAATGGGCAGTCTAATGAGTACAGAATATGGATTGAGAGTAAATCGAAGAAAGACAAAAGTAATGTGAAGGAACAGAAATGAGAACGGCGAGAAATTTAACATCAAGATCGATGCCCACAACGTAGATGAAGTTAAGGAATTCTACTACTTAGGCAGCAAAATAACCAGAGAAGGACGGGGCAAGGAGGACATCAAATGCGGACTAGCACGGGAAAGAAGGGCATTCCTGACCAGGAGAAATCTACTAGTATCAAACATAGGTCTCAATTTGAGGAAGAAATTACTGAGAATGTACGTTTGGAACACAGCGTTGTATGATAGTGAAACGTGGACAGTGGGAAAACCGTAACAGAAGAGAATCTAAGCATTTGAGATGTGGTGCTGTAGAAGAATGTTGAAAATTAGGTGGTATGATAAGGTAAGCAATGAGACGGTTCTGTGCAGAATCGGGGAAGAAAGGAATATGTGGAAAATACTGAAAAGGAGAAGGGACAGGACGATAGGACATCCTTTAAGACATCGGGGAATTACTTCGATGGTGCTAGAGGGAGCTGCAGAAGGTAAAAAGTGTAGAGAAAGACAGAGGTTGGAATACATCCAGGAAATAATTGAGGACGTAGGTTGCAAAGTGCTACTCTGAAATGAAGGGGTTGGCACAGGAGAGGAATTCGTGGTAGGTCGCATCAAACCAGTCAGAAGACTGATGACTGAAAAAGGGAAAAAAATGGCGATCACTTCAACAACATCTGCCGACATTTCTGCGGTATTTGAATGTTGGCCCCTGTTTTGAACAGAACAGAGGCGGAATCTTTCTACGCGTCGATCAGGAGCCTGGAGATAGCGTAGTAAATTGCCGAAACTGTGACCCAAATAAAATAAGTTTCGAAATTAGATGGCTGAAAGATTGCCAAGACAGCCAAGTCCCGCAACCATCTCTGAAAAGATGGACATACAGAAACCTGAATTTTCATCTACTGAAAGCGCATCTCGTAATTTACGAAAGTCACCCCAAAAGAAACGCATTTTTTTTTCCAAGAATCCAATTTGTCTTTCACATCTTTGCTAGTCCTGGAGGTCATAGCAACGTTCTTCCGGCTTGTATTCAAATTTAATTCAATCTGTTTCCGTAAGTCGCACTGTCGTAGCACTCTGTCAAGATAGCTGCTCGGCTTGATGTTCATCTGAAGCAACTTCTTGTAGAGTCCCTGAGTTGTGAGAGCGAGTCAGTGACAAACATTCACAAGAGAGTGAAAATGACGTATCGGGATGACGCTGTTGATCGCAGTACAGTTAGTACTTGGGCAAGCAGATTACCTGTTGAGAGTGCCAATACACGGGATCTCCCGCGTAGCGCCAGACCGAACACTGCACAGATTCCCGACAATGGGATGTGTATACACAATCTGAATGGGGCTGACGCACGCATAACAGTGAACCAACTGTAAATTATAGTGAAAACAGGAGAAGTGAGTCTTCAAAACACTGAGACAGCTGAAGATGGTTCAAATGGCTCTGAGCACTATGGGACTTAACTTCTGAGGTCATCAGTCCCCTAGAACATAGAACTGCTTAAACCTAACTAACCTAAGGACATCACACACATCCATGCCGGAGGCAGGATTCGAACCTGCGACCGTAGCGCTCGCGCGGTTCCAGACTGTAGCGCCTAGAACCGCTCGGCCACCCCGGCCGGCTAACTGAAGATGAAATAGGTTTGCGACAGGTGGGTTCCACGAATATTGATCGATGCTCACAAAGGAACTCGGAAGACAAGTTCGCAGCGAACTTTTGGGTCAGTAAGAGAGTTCTGGAGACGACTTCCTTGCAAAAACTGTGACAGGGAATGAAATCTCTTACCACTTCTTTGAACCGGAGACGAAAAGGCAGTCGCTGTAATGGTGTAATGAAAACTCATCGAAGTAGAAGAAATTCAAAGCTACGCCTTCAGCAGGAAAGTAATGTTTTTTTTTTAAAAAAAAAAAAAGAGCTTGCTTGTAAGCACCATGCGACACGGAACCGCTATCAATTCTGACCCGTATGCGGCAACCCTTAAAAATCTCCATGCTCGCATATGTCGCGTCCGACAACATCGGCAGTAACTCGATGTTATGCTGTTGCATAACAACGCCCGGCAACATGTGTTCATTGACGAAACCACCACCGAGATCTCAACACTTGGTGGGCAACACAGAAAGAGCCACCCTACAGCCCTAATCTGGCACCACGTGATTAACACCTCTTCGGTAAACTGAAAGAATCCCCTCGGGGAAGGAGATGTGAAGATGACGACAGTCTGCAAACCACGCAGGTATACAGGCCTTGGTTCCACGTACGCGTAAGGCAGTTGGTGTGGACGGAGGTCATGTGGAAAAATGAGATTCTGTCTCAAAAACGTATCAATATACTGTAAAAATAGCAAAGATGCGAAGAATAAATTGGATGTTTAAAACAAATCTTGTGCATTTAATTTGGAGTTACCTTCGTACATTCCACTGGCCAGGAATGTAGTGGTCCGTCATGGCTGCATTTTAATACAACAGAATCATAATTTTGATACGTCTGGGAAGTTACAGTAATCTGTGGTAATTACTGAAATGGTTTTTGTGAATTGTTCTGCCTTTGCAGATATCTACAACGCCTCTGCCCCTCCAGGATAACGTGCATCCCGCCCCAAATGTGTAGAAACAGGAACAACAAGAACACTGATCAACAACAACAACTTCATAACATCAGTTGAATTTTCCATTGGTGCTTGGCAGAACATGACAATAATATTAAGTGTTTTCCTTTTTAATATTAACAAACGACTTATCGGAGACGTAACAGACGTTTCGACAGGACTAGGATGGAAGGAAATCGGTCGTCCCCTGTTCAACTTAACCACATTAGCATGTGCTATAAGTAAATAAGCGAAAACACGACCTAAATCGGATTAATAAAAAGAGCTTGGATTTCTGCTGCATGAGCTCGTCGACAACGAGGCATGACGTTTCGACGCGTGTGACTCCCATCGACATCTAGCATAGTCACTTCGCCAAAAGATCACAGGAGTGACACTCGTCGAAGCGTTGCGCTCTTCCGACGAATTCACCCGGCCGGAGACAAGAGCGCTTTTATTAGTTCTGCGCGTCAGGAAAGACTAAGTGATAACATCATCTGGTTGGACGTGAATTTCTCTCATACAAATCTGCTATTATGGCACACAAAAAATACAATAGTTTCATCTGCTAAAAATTAAGCAAACTGCTGTATCTCGGTGATTAATACAGTTGCGAAAATGCGTTGGTCTTTGTTTCAAGAGCTTCTGGCTGTTATTCACTTAGGTGAAAAGCGATTAGAAACATCTATAATGAGTCAAAAGTTATTTTACGTCATAAAATTAACGCTCTTGCCCCTGTATAAAGTTACATTGAAGGTTGCAGAAGAAAAAGGCTGAAAAATTAGCCCCAGTGAGTGGTAGCATGCAATTTTATTTTAAGCCGAGTAAATTTCTCTTAGAGAGAAAAACTTTGTTAAACAACTTCTGTGTTGTAGGTAGGATTGTTGTACCGCTTTTGTGGAATATTTAAAACGTATATGACGCGTCGTTGTTCCCGTCGACAATGAGCAGAAGCGCGTTTTATGCTGTTCTTAAACATTTGCAACTGAAATTGTAAGCAGTAGCACAGATCAAAAACAAATTGTGTGAAATTCGAGACGACTCGCCATCATCACTGAAGGCTATTTATTCACGGATTACTGAATTCAAATGTGTCGCAGAAGTACACGAGATGAAACACTCCAGCTGAGGTTGTCACACACGAAACCATGTGAAAAGCTCGCTATATGAACACAGTACAAAAGAGTCGGTAGACAGCTCCAACGGCAGGAAACTCATATGGACGAGAAGTCGGCATCCTGAGCGAAAAACTGGATGTCAAAATGTTGCATGTGAGAAAATTCTAATGTGAAAAACAAGAATACAAAAAAGTCTTATGTCCATTTAAATCAGACCACAAAAAATATAAAAAAAAAATTTGCAACCATAATCAGGAAAGCTGCTTTTGCTTAGGTCCACATCCACACTAAATTTATTGAGAGAAATCTTTTTGTGTGTGAGGCTGTTTTTTTTTTATTTTCTTTTAACAGGATCCTGCATCAAGACCTTTACCCTCGTTTTTTTTAATATTTAACTCCTTCACAGGATTATGAAAACTGAGTTCCATTCGATTATGCAAACAAGTAATCCTAATATTGGCCAAACATGTTCCAGCACACTTGTATCATCAGGAACAGGTTATGTTTTATTTTTATGTGGAAAACGCAAAGTGGTTTGTACACTACTGGCCATTAAAATTGCTACACCACGAAGATGACGTGCTACAGACGCGAAATTTAACAGACAGGAAGGAGATGCTGAGATATGCAAGTGATTAGCTTTTCAGAGCACGCGTACCATCACGTTTCCGACTTTGATAAAGGTCGGATTGCAGCCTATCGCGATTGCGGTTTATCGTATCGCGACATTGCTGCTCGCGTTGGTCAAGATCCAATGACTGTTAGCAGAATATGGAATTGGTGGGTTCAGGAGGGTAATACGGAACGCCATGCTGGGTCCCAACGGCCTCGTATCACTAGCAGTCGAGATGACAGGCATCTTATTCGCATGGTTGTAACCGATCATGCAGCCACGTCTTGATCCCTGAGACAACAGATGGGGACGTTTGCAAGACAACAACCATCTGCACGAACAGTTCAACGACATTTTCAGCAGCATGGACTATCAGCTCAGAGACCATGTCTGCGGTTACCCTTGACGCTGCATCACAGACAGGAGTGCCTGCGATGGTGTACTCGACAACGAACCTGGGTGCACGAATGGCAAAACGTCATATTTTCAGATGAATCCAGGTTCTGTTTACAGCATCATGATGGTAGCAACCGTGTTTGGTGACATCGCGGTGAACACACATTGGAAGCGTGTATTCGTCATCACCATACTTGCGTAACACCTGGCGTGATGGTATGGGGCGCCACTGGTTACACGTCTCAGTCACCTCATGTTCGCATTGACTGCACTTTGAACAGTGGATGTTACATTTCAGATGTGTTACGACCTGTGGCTCTACCCTTCATTCGACCCCTGCGAAACCCTACATTTCAGCAGGATAATGCACGACCGCATGTTGCAGGTCCTGTACGGGCCTTTCTGGATAAGGAAAATGTTCGACTGCTGCCCTGGCCAGCACGTTCTCCAGATATCTCGCCGACTGAAAACGTCTGGTCAATGTTGGCCGAGCAACTGGCTCGTCACAATATGCCAGTCACTAATGAACTGTGGTATCGTGCTGAAGCTGCATGGGCAGCTGTACCTGTACACGCCATCCAAGCTCTGTTTGACTCAATGCCCAGGCATATCAAGGTCGTTATTACGGCCAGAGGTACTGGGTACTGATTTCTCAGGATCTATGCACCCCAATTGCGTGAAAATGTAATCACATGTCAGTTCTAGTATAATATATTTGTCCAATGAATACCCGTTTATCATCTACATTTCTTCTTGGTGTAGCAATTTTAATGGCCAGTAGTGTAATAGTTATTGAGAGAAAAATTAGGGATAAAGCATTTTACATTTATTGTCAGTCATGATTAGCATTTTCTCTGGAAGGTTGGGTTCTTCAGGATCTGTTTCAAATGAACATATCTTGCCATCTATAACAACATGATATTTTTTATAAAGGTGATTGGAAAGCTGGTAAATCAATTTTCTTTTAACAGTAATTTTGCTGCCTGGAAACATTTCATGGCAATATTCAGTAGCAGCAGTAGTGGTAGCAGTTGTTGTTGTTGTTGTTGTTGTCATCCTTGGATCACTTTTATAGTGTTTTTAAGTTTATTATGGCATTGCAGTTACACAGAAAAAAATTAATTTATAGAGGCACATAATGTGAGGTATAGTTTGACAAGGATGAGATAGAAAATCATCTATGGCCTTGTAGTGGGAACCATTCAGGTATTTGTCGGATGTAATTTAGGGAATTAGTGCAAACATAAATCAGAATGGTCAGATGTAGATAGTATCCTACATCCTCCAGAATACACCAGTATGTTTAAAACAGTGCTACCTTATCTGATGATTATTTGCAGTTTTTCTCATACTTCTTGTCCTTGTCTGCATGTTACTCCCTTGCAGGAAGAGAGGCACAGTACTTTTTGGGGGCGGGGGAATTGAACTTCCAACACAGAATGATTACATTCCTGTTGTGTGCTCGGTACTTAATCAAGATCAGCTGTTCTTCTGCTTGTTCTGGTAAATCTTTTGGATTTTGTTTCTTAACTTTTGTTTTCTGAACTTCTCTCTCTCTCTCTCTCTCTCTCTCTCTCTCTCACACACACACACACACACACACACACACACACAGTTGCATTTCATCATATGGCAATTGATATTTAGGGCTATCACCACTTCTCACTTCCTGAGAATAAGCCAATAATAACAAAAGGTACAAAAAAAATTAGGACTAATTTTCATTACAAGAATTATTATGAGAAATATGTTGCATTTCATCATACTGCGATTGATACTTAGTGCTGTCATCACTTCTCGCTTCCCATTTTCTACTTGTGTCTCTTCAGCCACTCTCCTTCCTGGAGCAATGTAAGGATAGTGCCTTGGAAAGAAGTTATAAGACGAAAATCAACAGAAGTAAAGCAACTCAAATTAAATCAGGTGATGCTGAGGAACAAAATTATTTTTTCCACTGGGGCAGCAGAATAACTGATGATGGCCAAAGCAAAGACAATACAAAGTGCAGACTGGAAATTACGAGAAAAGCATTTCTGAAAAAGATAAATTTATTAATCTCTCATATAAATTAGGAAGTTGTTCTTTAATATATTTCTCTGGAGTGTAAAAATCTGTGGACAATAAACAAAACAGATGAGAGAAGAATAGAAATTTTTGAAAAGTTGTTTTAAAAATGAATGCTGAAGATCAGATGGGTTAACTGATGAAGAGGCAATGAGCTGGAATGGAAAGAAACAAAATTTATGGTGCAACATGACTAAAAGAAGGAACTGATTGATAGGACACATCCTGCCATGTTTTTGCAGGTAGCCTCTCTTCCTTCTCGCTTTTGGAGGTCACTTCAAATTTAGTTTTGGCCACATGTTGCAACTCAACATTTCTAAATGAGCAAGCCACAATCGCCATTTGTTTCTATTGTGTCAATTATCCTCTTGGCCACTATCTTTTATTGTATTATTCCTCACATGGTCCAGCGTCAAATTCCCCCAACTTCCAAATGCAAGTACCTATTTTTCCTGCCTCTTACTAGTAGCCTGCAGTTAACATGAATTTTTGTTAGGTACATATGTTGTATTTTCCAGTTTTAAGTAAAGAATGAAGCACTGATGATGGCAGTTTGCTGTAACATGTTTCAGCAGTAAGAAGATTAGTTCTTTGTATTGCAAGGTGAACCTAAGTCTCTAATATAGTCTGCAGACATGGTTACTATTACAGCATCAAGAACTAAATGATAACTTTTTACAAGAGAAATACGTTAATTCAGTCCTTTGATAATGAGTATCAGTTCAGACAATCATCATCATCAACATGGCAGACATAAAAAGTTCATCAAAATTCATTAAGCACAACATAAGCACCATAACATTCTAGTCAAACTATCACCATTCAACCTAACCTAGACCTCTGAGTATGCTCAATCGATGTATTGGCATAACCCACACTCTGAAAAAGAATATAGACGCAAAACAAATAGTGTTTTATAAATATCTCACATTCGCAGCTAGAGCAATCAATGAATTCAATGTAGAGACAGCTTCAGATATGAGGTTTTTATTGCATTTATTCAGAAACAGTTTCTCACTAAGAGATGGGGTGTTGTTTCATACTGTAACTATAAGACCACTGCCCTAAGTGCCTGTCTCTAGTCCACACACAAAAAAAAAACTGTATTCTAGGCTGGACAAAGTTTTACAAAATATTGACAATAATTTTGTGGTTTTGTCCTAACACAGGAATGTAAACGTATAATGTACGTTAGTAGTTCCGTACCTGCCATTTTTCTCACTTGTAAGTCCTTATATCCCTGTGCGCTTTTTCTGTGTATTTCTCTATAGAGCCAGCAAGTGTTATAGAATCTCTCTGCAAATTATTACAGTAGCACACCTCGATAATCACACTGCTCAATTGTTACCTAGACATTACACGACATCATAATCATCGATAAACCAAATTTATACCATTGGAAAATTGTCTTCCATTATTTCTCTGCTTCAGATAGCACAGTATTATCACCACATACGAAAAACGTGTGTGTGTGTGTGTGTGTGTGTGTGTGTGTGTGTGTGTGTGTGTGTTCACTGTGAAATATGTAAGTGTCCACCCCAAATTATTAACCTAGACCCAAGGTTACGGTGTATTCCTTCTGATATCCATTACTGTAATGTGCCAAGATGCTATTTCTTTTATGCCATGTACTGTTTATTGATATATGCATTACAATTAAAAAGATATGTAAAACGGCACTATAACTGGAAATTTCAATATGTCTATTGTGAGATGAAAAGTGTAATACATGATATTACAAGTTGTAAATGTAGGCATTCTGCCATAGTCCTATAAAGTGAACAATTCTCATACTAGAGAATTGGTAGACGTATGCTGCTTGACATTTTATTTTACTCAAAGACTTCTTTGAGTAAACAACCAGCTGTCAAGCATGAATTTCTATGACTGTCAAAGCAATAAAAAAAATATTATAATACGTAACAGGATAGATAAAAAACCTACTGATAAAGTGGTGGCAGAACACACACATAAAAGACTGTTGTGATTGGCAAGCTTTAGGAGCCAGTGACTCCTCCTTCAGGCAGAAGGGTTGAAGGGGAAGCAAGAAGGGTGAAGGAAAAGGACTGGACAGGTCTTAGAAAAGGGGTAGATTTTGGGAAAGACACCCAGAACTGCAGCTCAGGGGAGACTTACCATACGGCATGACAAGGAAAAACTGATTGTTGGGGACTGCATCAAATGAGATTTGAAAACCTGAGAGCTTAAAGATGGAAGACAGGGTAATATGTAAGGCAGATTACTACTAAACCATCGTGCACAAGTTAATAAGAGTGACAAGCTAAGTGCATTGTACATAACACAGATGGGAGGGGCTGATGAAAAATAGACGGGAAAGACACTGAAGGACGTAGAAAACTAAAACGGAGTGAAGCAAAGAGCAGTTACAGTGAAGAAAAGATGAGTGGGTGGTGAGAACAAAGGACATGTTGTAGTGTTAGTTCCCACCTGCAGAGTTCTGAAAAACCGGTGTCTGAGGGAAGAGTCTAGATGCTGCATGTGGTGAAACAGGTGCCGAGGTCACGAATGTCATGTTGTAGAGCAAGCTCTGCAACAGGATATTGTGAGTTGCCAGCATACACCCTCTGCCTACGCCCATTCATCCTAATTGATAATTTGGTGGTAGTCATGCCAATCAGCATATCTCATCCAATGCAGTCTTCCTTTCTCGTCCTGTATGGTAAGTTTTCCCTGACCTGTGGTTCTGGGTGACTTTCCCGAAATCTACCCCTTTTCCTTGACCTCTCCAGTCTTTCCTTCACCCTTCTTCCTTCCCCCTCAACCCTTCTGCCCAAAGAAGGAGCCACTGGCTCCAAAAGCTTGCCAATTACAACAGCTCTTCATATGTGTGTTCTGCCGCAACTTGATGAGTAGATTTTTATCTATACAATAAAATATAAAGTATCATACTGTCTACCAACTCTCTGCATAATGTCCTACTGTGACATGATACATGAACAGGTCCCACAACAGAAAAGAAAGAACGACTCTCATATTGTTATTTAGATTGTGTCCCATTTAAGTCACTCATTTAGCCTGTAACAAATGTTTAATGTTAACTGCCTTACTGGAAATAATTTTTCTTATGTTAAGAATTGATGAAATATTTTTTCCTAGTGTATTTTCCATTTTATATGGCTCAAATTGCACCAAATTCCGTTTTAAATGATTCACATTGCATTCTCTCAAATACTGTTACATATACATTTATAAAAATCCTACAAAATATTTATTATTATTCATGAGACTGTTGCCATCTGGTGGTCCTTCTCTGTATTACTCTGTTAGCCTGGCTGATATGTGGTAGTATGTAGCCGGCACCAACCCAGACCTCTGCTGCAATTCTTGATGTGCCACACTTGTATGGCTCAGCCTCTCGATGAGGTCTGTCTCACATGAGGACACAGTTATACTTTTTAATGTTCTACTGTCTTTTTATAATAATGTACTGTTATCTCAGGCATATAGTGGAATTAATTTGTATACTTGTTATAACAACTAACATAAAGGTAACTGTGCTTTATTTCAAATTCATAGCCAATTACGACAGTACAAAAACAGACATGTAGTTCATCGAACTGCAGGATTTCATAATCTGTACACTGTGCATACGTCAAGAACAAATTACGTGAAATTGTTAATTTATGATAACAGCTACAAAACTGTAAATATATTTCTTACTTTTGCACCATTCAGATCTGAATATGGGAGCTTAGTCCCGTCGAAACTATAATCCAGTGTACCTACATGTGATCAAGGCAATAAAAACTTCATTATCTGAAGCTTTCATTACATTGAAATAGTGTTTTCTTCACTTTCTTTTTTTTTACATGTGATATCATGTGCCACATCGTTACAGCTCAGAAGTCTCATTCGGTATCGCTGGGTTCAACTACCTCAGAGCAGCTCATCAGAACTGGTGGCAGGGAGACAGACTCTATTCTCGAGATGTGCCTACGGTGTTGCAGATGAGGCGGCGTTGTGCACAGTGGGTGTGGGCATGGCTGTGCGTGTGGACGGCAGCGGCAACAGCGATGCCGCCACCTGCACTGCCCGGCAAGCGAGATGTGTTCGTATCACGTGGCTGGGGGGCCGGCGGAATGCCCTTCAGTGTGCTCTACCTGCCCGCACCTGTCCTGCCTGCAGGCGAGCCACAGCCACAGTCAGAACAGCCTGTGTCACAGGTAATAGTGCTGCAATACCCACCACAACTACTGGTCTCTGACCTACAGTAAGTTCCAATCCTATAGTTTCAGAGCAACTCACTATTGACATTTCTGAAAACTGTACACTGTTGTTGTTGTTGTACACACACACACACACACACACACACACACACACACACACAGAGAGAGAGAGAGAGAGAGAGAGAGAGAGAGAGAGAGAGAGAGAGAGAGAGAGAGAGAGGCGCGCGTGCACGCTTCCCTCTGTTATCAAATTAACCGCTCCTTGATGCCTCAGGATGTGTCCTATCAATTGGTCCCTTCTTTTAGTCAAGTTGCGCCATGAATTTTGTTTCTTCCCAATCTCATTTAGTATTGTCTGTTTGTTGTCCACATGTCACTTCCATAAATGCTACACTCCAGGCAAATTTATATTAGATGTTAAAAAAAATTCTCTTTTTCAGAAACACTTTTCTTGCTACTGCCAGTTTGCATTTTGTACTGTCTTCACTTTGCTGTCATTAGTTATTTTGCTGCCCCAATAGAAAAGCTTGTCTACTACTGTTAGGGTCTCATTCTATTTCATAATTTTCCTCCCTGAACATAGCCTAGTTTGAGTACATTCAATTACTCTCACTTATGTTGATGTTCATGTTATAACTTCTTTCCAAGACACTATCCATTACTTTACACTGACCTCACATCACCTTTGGCAACTCACAGAATATCACAATCTCATCAGCAAAAATTTTCAATTCTCTTCTCTGTGAACTTTAATTCCCTTTCCAAATTTGTCCTTGGTTCTTTTACTGTTACCTACCGCATTGCTTCATGTCCCTGGACTCATGTACCTGTAGTTTGGTTTCTGTACAAGTTGAAGATAGCCTTTTTCTACTGACATATGAATTGCACTGATCGTGATTTTTATATGCTTCCATGTGTAAATATTTAGTTGGTGGTTGGTTACGTTGAACACCAAAGAACGCGAACTAGAGTAGTGCATGGTTCCTACAACTACTAATGGGCAGAATGTGTTTTAGCAACTGTCAATAGAAATTTATCTAAGAGTTTCTCTCTCTATTGCACCATAAATCCAATAAGATAATGAGATGATTATTTTCTGTAAATTCCAGGGCAGTGCCTTTCTACACATAGGCTGTCCCAAAGCCTTAAGGTTAAAATTGTACAGATGGGAGAAAATCCTAAACTTATTATTATTTTAAGAGCAGGAACCAGTAGGTGGAAATGAGTATTTCACGTGGTTAAAGGTCTTAAATGAGCAATGGATATCAGATGTGAATTTTTATATTGTTTGTATACTGTAAGAGACTGCTGCTTACTGCATCGATGTTTATAGTGCTACTGTGGGAAACAACACACAAGAGTCTACATCTACATCTACATCTAAATCTACATTTATACTCCACAAGCCACCCAATGGTGTGTGGCGGAGGGCACTTTACATGCCACTGTCATTACCTCCCTTTCCTGTTCCAGTCGCGTATGGCTCGCAGGAAGAACGACTGCCGGAAAGCCTCCGTGCGCGCTCGAATCTCTCTAATTTTACGTTCGTGATCTCCTCGGGAGGTATAAGTAGGGGAAAGCAATATATTCGACACCTCATCCAGAAACGCACCCTCTCGAAACCTGGACAGCAAGCTACACCATGATGCAGAGCGCCTCTCTTGCAGAGTGTGCCACTTGAATTTGCTAAACATCTCCGTAACGCTATCACGCTTACCAAATAACCCTGTGATAAAACACGCCGCTCTTCTTTGGATCTTCTCTATCTCCTCTGTCATCCTGACCTGGTACGGATCCCACACTGATGAGCAATACTCAAGTATAGGTTGAACGAGTGTTTTGTAAGCAACCTCCTTTCTTCTTTGTTGATGGACTACATTTTCTAAGGACTCTCCCATTCAATCTCAACCTGGCACCCGCCTTACCAACAATTAATTTTATATGATCATTCCACTTCAAATCGTTCCGGATGCATACTCCCAGATATTTTACAGAAGTAACTGCTACCAGTGTTTGTTCCGCTATCATATAATCATACAATAAAGGATCCTTCTTTCTATGTATTCACAATACATTACATTTGTCTATGCTAAGGGTCATTTGTCATTCCCTGCACCAAGTGCCTATCCGCTGCAGTCTGTGATGTGTCCACAATGAAGTTTGCCACTGTTTGCAGTTCATGATCAACTGTCAATGATAGAGCATTACATGTATTTAATGTACAGTGCAGCAGAATTTAGTGTTCAGATTGATGAACAAAAGTACAATACGAGTTTCACAACAAATGTTATGTTAATTGGCAGAAAATTATCCCCATGGATATATACTTTGAAGAAACTGGGTCTTCAAGTGGCAGAAATTTGCATAAATCTGCCACAAGAAGTATTATTTGCAAAGCATAATTTGAGGAGGTGCATCTGGCAGAAGATTCATGAATAATGCCATCAATTGTGCCTGTGAAATGTACAATTCAAGAACACAGCATACTTTTCACAGTATATATAAGTGACTTAGTAGATAACATTGGAAATTCCACAAGACTTTTCGCAGATGATGCTGTTCTATATAGAAAGGTCCTACACTAGAAAATTGTAGCAAAAGGCAAGACGACCTGCACAGGATTGACGCTTGGTACAGGGAGTGACAACTGAACCTCAACATAAATAAATATAATGTATTGCACACACAGAGACATAAAGACTCTTTATAGTGTGATTACATGATTACAGAACAATTACTGGAAGCAGTTACTTCCATAAAATATCTAACAGTATGCATACAGACAAATTTGAAGTGGAACAACCACATAAGATTAATAGTGGGTAAGGCAAATATTAGATTGAGATTTATTGGGAGAATCCTTAGAAAATGTAGTCCATTAACAGACGATGTAGCTTACAAAACCGTCATTCGACCAATACCTCAATACTGCTCACCAGTTGTGATCCATACCATACAGGTTTGATAAAGGAAATAGAGAAGAAAAAAAGAAGAGTGGTATGTTTCGTTACAGGTTCATTTGCTAAGTGCGAAAGCATTATGGAAATGCTCAGCCAATTCCCATGGCAGATGCTACATGAGAGGTGTTCTGCATCATTGTGTGGTTTCCTGTTAAATTGCAGAGAGCATACGTTACTACAGAAGAATCAACCAATACACTGCTTCCTCCAAAATATATATCATGAAGGAACTATGAAGATAAATTAGAGAGATTCGAGACAACACAGACGCTTACCAGCAATTATTCCTCCTGAAAACCATTCTTAACTGAAACAGGGAGGGGGAAAAGTGACTCTGGTACACAAAGTACCCTCTTTCACACGCTGTAAGGTGGTTTGTAGTGTACAGATGTAGTTGTAGATGGAGTGCTGGAGGAGCAGCAATTATAACCTTACTGTACAAATGTGTGTAAGCAATGAGGCCAGATGGTTCTGAACCAGAACTCAGTTCTGACAATGGACTCTGTTATAATGTATGCATCAAGACCGGTGAATGTCACTTTTAATTGGTACCATGTTACACGCTACAAACTGTTTACATCTATATGCAGTTCCAGCCATTAGTTCTTTATCTGAAGGTACTCAGCTTATGGTTCCCTCTTTTCCATATAGTTTCGACCTAAGAGTTGAGAGACATTGTATGTGACGGTTATTCAGAGAGTGAGGTCCAAATCACCATATAGCTTGTCAAATGTCACATGAACACTGAAATATGCATGCGCACTTACTTCTGGCATGCCTTACTCGTCAAATGACATCATTTTCATTGGTGTTGTCACAGTGTGCTGTTTACAGTGTCAGTTCAAAATGTTTAAAACAATCAATCCACCTGCTGACTGGGAAACACAGTCAAGTGATTCAGTTTCTGACAGCAACAAACTTTGCAGTAGCAGAAATTCATCAACAGATAAGTGAGGTGTATGGCCCCAATGCAATACATGACAGCAAACTGCATAAGTGGGTAAAAACTTTCAAGGACAGACAGAAAAATGTCCACGATGAACCGTGATCATGCCAACCATCAGTGATATCAGAAGATTTGGTCAAAACCATAGACTAAAAGTTTCGTGAAGACTGGTAATTCAAAATTTCAACTTTAGCACTGGAATTTCCAATTTTGGGCGGAACAACTTTGCACAAAAATTGTCTCTGAAAACTTGCAATTTCACAAATTGTGCCCACAATAAGTTTCCAGGCTGCTTACTGAGAAACATGAAATGAGAATAATGGCTTGTGCTCTTGATTTTTGGCCCTATATTGCAAGGAAGGCGACCAGTTTTTAGAGAACACTGTCATAGGGGAGGTGACATGAGTTTTTCACATGACCACAGAATCTAAATGTCAGGGAACAGAATGACATCACTCAACAACACCAGTCATAGTGAAGGCCAAGCAGACACTCTCAATAGGCAAGGTTATGGCAACTGTGTTCTGGAATAGACATGTGGAGTCTTGTTAGTTGAATTTATGCAGCAAGGGACAACAATAAATGCAGCCGCTTACTGCACGACCCTGACTAAACTTCAATGTGCAATACAGAATAAACGACTTGGCCTCCTGATGTCTGGAGTTTCATTGCTGCATGACAATGCTGCCATTCACACTCAAAATTTGGTCAGATCTTTTGAGTGCTAACAGATTGTCCACCCACCATACAGTCCAGACTTGGCACCGAGCAAATTTCACTTGTTCCACTACCTAAGTGAAAGTAGTAGTTAAAGAGTGGTTATCCTTTCAGGTGGCAGATGTCTATGATACAAAAGCTTGTAGAATGTTATGACAAATGTTTAAACAAATCTGGAAACTATGTAGAAAAATAGAGAAACCAGCAAGGAATTAAATAAAAACTGTTTATTGAAAAGATTTGTGATGATTCATGTTTTTTTAAGAAATTGGACCTTACTTTCCCAATAACCCTTGCAGCTCATACTAGTATCTCATTCTTCACCTGAGGAAATGATAAATAACAATGGCTGTGGTGGAATGATTTTTTTTGGGGTGGGGGGGGGGGTTGCAGGAAGGGGGAGGGGATTCATGCATATAGGGAACAGAAAAGGAATGACATTAATCAGAATGTATTGTAAACTAGGGTAACATCAAATCAATGCATAAACAACACATTGTGGCACGACAACTTGGAAGAAAAACAAGTCCAGGAGTTCTTCGAACATTTAAACTCCATCCACCCTAATTAAAATTCATGGTGGAACTTGAAAAGAGTGACCAGCTACCTTTTCTCAATATATTAGTTACGAGAAAACCAGACGGATCCCTGGGTCACAACACATACAGAAAACCACACAGACTGTCCTCAATCTTCACGCCTCAAGTCATCACTGTCATCAAAAAGACATTAGGTACTAAAGACTCTTGTTATATAGAACACTAACACAGACTAGGAGAGCCACACTGAAGAATTACTTACAAAGAATGTGCACTCAGATCGTCAACCTAAGTGGGCACTGCTATCAAAATCAAGGATGGCTGAAAAAGAGGTTGAAACCAACACACAAAAAGAGAAGCCAAGAACTGCTCATCTACTTCATACTGGCCCAATATCTGGAGAGGTTGGTGGGCTCCTACAGAAGCATGCATCCAGGGTATTCTGCTCCTGTTGAGTAGTATAGAAAGTCTTATTCCCAATATTAAAGATATCTAGATCTCCGAAAGTTCAATGCGTTCCACATTCCATGTGAAAGTGGCCTGTCTTACCTGGGGCAGACTATTACGACAGTCGAGGCGAGATGTAATGAACAACAAACCCAGTTAAAACAACAACACAAATCAGCATCACCGATCAATGCCTCCAATATAAGTGTAAGTAAGGAGGCTATTAACAAATTATCTGCAATAGCATCTTCATTATTTGGTTCAAGTAGTGTGACGTTTTCATAATGCCTCACTCCAGATACCAACATTAATAGGGCATTGCTGAGGCAAAGTTGGACAGGAAGTGGTCCTTCGCAGTCACTGAAAAAATTGTTGCATGATGGACTATTACAAGTAGGACGAGCTATCGAGGTTTCATCATGTCTCATAATGCAGCTCAGAAAATTATTCATTAGTTTTTCATAATGCACCAGAATCGTCTGTGCCAAAACCAACAAATCTAGCGTATTATCTTCAATCATCAGTTTTGGTAGGCAGCTTGTGCACAGTCCCTGAAACTATATTTGTTTGTAATTATTTCATGGGAAACAATTCTTGTCTCTTTGAGGCAATATTCACAAAGTGCACTGACACTTAAATGAATGTTGGTTCAGTGTGTTTCTTCATCTTTTCAAAAAATGTCATCTGAGAGTAAATATGGCTTGCTTTCCACTACTCCTTTTATTATTATCACCACCATCTCAAAATTTGGTGCCAAGTTTTTAAGTGTTCATGTTGTTGTGGTCTTCAGTCCTGAGACTGGTTCGATGTAGCTCTCCATGCTACTCTATCCTGTGCAAGCTTCTTCATCTCCCACTACCTACTGCAACCTACATCCTTCTGAATCTGCTTAGTGCATTCATCTCTTGGTCTCCCTCTACTATTTTTACCCTCCACGCTGCCCTCCAATACTAAATTGGTGATCCCTGGATGCCTCAGAATATGTCCTACCAACCGATCCCTTCTTCTAGTCAAGTTGTGCCACAAACTTCTCTTCTCCCCAATCCTATTCAATACCTCCTCATTAGATATGTGATCTACCCATCTAATCTTCAGCATTCTTCTGTAGCACCACATTTCGAAAGCTTCTATTCTCTTCTTGTCCAAACTATTTATCGTCCATGTTTCACTTCCATACATGGCTACACTCCATACAAATACTTGCAGAAATGACTTCCTGACACTTAAATCTATACTCGATGTTAACAAATTTCTCTTCTTCAGAAATGCTTTCCTTGCCATTCTCAGTCTACATTTTATATCCTCTCTACTTCGACCATCATCAGTTATTTTGCTCCCCAAATAGCAAAACTCCTTTACTACTGTAAGTGTCTCATTTCCTAATCTAATTCCCTCAGCATCACCCGACTTAATTCGACTACATTCCATTATCCTCGTTTTGTTTTTGTTGATGTTCATCTTATACCCTCCTTTCAAGACACTGTCCATTCCGTTCAACTGCTCTTCCAAGTTCTTTGCTGTCTCTGACAGAATTACAATGTCATCAGCGAACCTCAAAGTTTTTATTTCTTCCCCATGGATTTTAATACCTACTCCGAATTTTTCTTTTGTTTCCTCCACTGCTTGCTCAATATACAGATTGAAAACATCGGGGAGAGTCTACAACCCTGTCTCACTCCCTTCCCAACCACTGCTTCCCTTTCATGTCCCTCGACTCTTATTACTGCCATCTGGTTTTTGTACAAATTGTAAATAGCCTTTCGCTCCCTATATTTCACTCCTGCCACCTTCAGAATTTGAAAGAGAGTATTCCAGTCAACATTGTCAAAAGCTTTCTCTAAGTCTACAAATGCTAGAAACGTAGGTTTGCCTTTCCTTAATCTAGCTTCTAAGATAAGTCGTAGGGTCAGTATTGTCTCACATGTTCCGATATTTCTACGGTATCCAAACTGATCTTCCCCGAGGTCGGCTTCTACTAGTTTTTCCATTCGTCTGTAAAGAATTTGCGTTAGTATTTTGCAGCTGTGGCTTTTTAATCTGATAGTTCGGTAATTTTCACATCTGTCAACACCTGCTTTCTTTGGGATTGGAATTATTATATTCTTCTTGAAGTCTGAGGGTATTTCGCCTGTCTCATACATTTTGCTCACCAGATGGTAGAGTTTTGTCAGGACTGGCTCTCCCAAGGCTGTCAGTAGTTTTAATAGAATGTTGTCTACTCCCTGGGCCTTGTTTCGATTTAGGTCTTTCAGGGCTCTGTGAAACTCTTCACGCAGTATCATATCTCCCATTTCATCTTCATCTACATCCTCTTTCATTTCCATAATATTGTCTTCAAGTACATCACCCTTGTATAAACCCCTCTATATTCTCCTTCCACCTTTCTGCTTTCCCTTCTTTGCTTAGAATTGGGTTTCCATCTGTGCTCTTGATATTCATACAAGTGGTTCTCTTTTCTCCAAAGGTCTCTTTAATTTTCCTGTAGGCAGTATCTATCTTACCCCTAGTGAGATAAGCCTCTACATCCTTACATTTGTTCTCCAGCCATCCTGCTTAGCCCTTTTGCACTTCCTGTCGATATCATTTTTGAGACGTTTGTATTCCTTTTTGCCTGCTTCATTTACTGCATTTTTATATTTGCTCCTTTCATCAATTAAATTCAGTATTTCTTCTGTTACCCAAGGATTTCTACTAGGCCTCGTCTTTTTACCTACTTGATCCTCTGCTGCCTTCACTACTTCGTCCCTCAAAGCTACCCATTGTTCTTCTACTGTATTTCTTTCCCCCATTCCTGTCAACTGTTCCCTTATGCTCTCCCTGAAACTCTGTACAACCTCTGGTTTAGTCAGTTTATCCAGGTCCCACCTCCTTAAATTCCCACCTTTTTGCAGTTTCTTCAGTTTTAATTTACAGTTCATAACCAATATATTAATGTCAGAGCCCACATCCGCCCCTGGAAATGTCTTACTATTTAAAACCTGGTTCCTAAATCTCTGTCTTACCATTACATAATCTATCTGAAACCTGTCAGTATCGCCAGGCTTCTTCCATGTATACAACCTTCTTTTATGATTCTTGAACCAAGTGTTAGCTGTGATTAAGTTGTGCTCTGTGCAAAATTCTACCAGACGGCTTCCTCTTTCATTTCTTACCCCCAATCCATATTCACCTACTACGTTTCCTTCTCTCCCTTTTCCTACTGCCGAATTCCAGTCACCCATGACTTTTAAATTTTCGTCTCCCTTCACTATCTGAATAATTTCTTTTATTTCATCATACATTTCTTTGAGTTCTTCAAAATCTGCAGAGCTAGTTAGCATATAAACTTGTACTACTGTGGTAGGTGTGGACTTCGTATCTATCTTGGCCACAACAATGCGTTCACTATGCTGTTTGCAGTAGCTTACCCGCATTCCTACTTTCCTATTCATTATTGAACCTACTCCTGCATTACCCCTATAATCCTTCTAAACTAAATAGTAATGAGTTGGCAATGAAATTCCGCAGCTGCTTCCCCCATTATATGCATAATACAATATGCAATACAAATTCTGAATTTACCAGCATCTGGAATCAACACTACCCCATTGCATCCAAATTTCAGGCACCAGGGTGTTGCAACAAATGTTGGTGAATTGTAGTAGATCATGTAGATGAAACTGCAGATCCATGAAGTGTAAACATTTATTTTTCCTCCACATTCTTAGACTTTCGGATAGTGGCTGGGTAATAACTGGAAACTGTGCCCACTGAAGAATGTAAGATTTCAAAACGAAATGACCGGCATATTTCATCCAACACACAATATTATGTTAGGGGTACAGGATTCTAAAACACCTAACTTATGTATTTCATGCAATACACACTATTATGTTATTTTATTGCAGAATATATCAAATAACTGAAACTACAACAGTGAAAAAAAGCCTGGTAGTGACTCATAATCAGGTAGGAGCAAAATTCTAAAATGTAATTAAGTCTGAAATGCCAAAAGAAACAAATACACTAAAAACTGCATGACTATGTTGAACAGGTGTCATAAGCACTGGAAAAGATCATTTTGGTTCTTTGGCATGTGAAACAAACAAAGAAGAAAAATTTCATGTAAAGGTTATTCTGTAGTTTCTTATGATTACGAACAGATATTCATAGCAAGAAAGCTGCTGAGATCAACAGAAATCTGACCTTTTTATATTCCAACAGAAATTTGTTCTCAATGCAGAAACTGACATAACTGAAAGACACAAAGGTTCACATAGCTCCACTGTATCAGGTTAAATGAAATGGCTGTTTAACAAAATGTCACTCAAATGGCATTTGGTGTATTTTTAGTCAATCATCATAGGCTAGTAAGAAATTAATTTCAACAATATCAGGAATAACACAAATACAGAAACCCAGTCTTATTTACACAATATTCAATAATATGCACATTCATTCCATAGCACTGTACTTACATTAAGAGTGACTAAACATCCAAATCTAATCCATATTCACAATAACTACTCACCAATGTGTGTTTGCTATAAAGCTAACTATTATTAAAGCCCACAAAATTTTAATGTCTACAGGCACTTACATTTCCCAATGGAGCAGAGGAAGAGGACGATGAAACTGATATCCCAGAAATCGCTGAACAAGATGCCGGCCTACCTCAAACAGCTGCCTACCGTGCGATGGAGCTGCGTAATGCTAGGGAGCTCCTACAGCAACCACTATCCCGCAAGCACTATTCTGTCATACCTCAGCTGTTCGTATCTTACGGTTGGGGCCCACTTGGAAAATAAAACTGAAATTTTCATCCACTCTATTCCATTCTATACTCAAAAGCTCCTGTGTATGTGAATGAACTTATTTAACTAATACAATCAATTTTTGGCAAGTTTGTCAACTTATTCACTGAAATACATGTAATAAAATCACGTAGAGAAGTGAGTCAATAAACAGCATCCCTGCTTACCTTATGTGCTTTCACAATAAAAGTGTAGTTACTGGTACTATGATTGCTGTATGAAATACAATGTGTAATGAATGGACTATTTCTGTGACCAAATTCACACCTACGTAAATGGAAAATTAACCTCCTATTATTGCCTTACCCACAGGAAAATGATAAATTATTCAAAGTCTGTAAAAATTGGCTCCATGTTGGTTTGTAAGGGATAAGAAGCATTACACAATTCACATACAGTGTTCATGATTGATTAAAGCACACACGAGATCATTATTAAAACACAGAAAATGAGCTGGCCTACATAAACATGGCACACCGAAAAGAGTAGCACACTCAAACAATGGAAGGTCTAGGATGGAACAGCAACAATATGAAAAGCATATTTTGCTACTCACCACAGCCACTGAGCTGCAGACAGGCATGATGTGAAGAAAGACAACCAAACATTTAAGCTTTCAGACAAAAAAGTCATACTTCCAATGTAGATTGGCCTCAGCAGCCGGAGACTGTAGGTGTGTGTGTGTGTGTGTGTGTGTGTGTGTGTGTGTGTGTGTGTAAGTGTTTGCTTTTTCAGGAGGAGGACCTTCTAGTCCAAAAGCTGAAATTGTTTAGTAATGTTTTCATTATGTCCATTTGCAGCTCATCAATGTAGTAAACAACAACTATGGCACACTGTAAAAATCGCTTACCTCAAGGTCCTCCAGGGGAACAAAAAATTGTGTACCATGATGGAAAGCTTCACCGTGGCAAATAGTTTAACCTTCTCACTTACAAACTTGAAAAGGGTTTAAATAGCCCGTATCAGCCAGCTTTGGTTAACCCGCATATGCTTTTACCAACATGTCATTTTACTAGTGATTAGAGAAACCTTCCACATTCCAGAGAAATACAGAGTATGGTATGTAATGTCCTGGCTATACCAGAGAACTAATTTATGTAGATTCTTACTATGTATCTGAAACAAATTTCTGCAACATTCTTTGAACATTCGTTTTCCTCACACCTAAACTAAGGAAACGAAGAAAACAATGTACACTGGCGGAAAAAAAAATCCCAACAACAAAGGGATCTGTGCAAGATAAATGAAGAAAATTTGCAGGCATATTTCTACATCTGAAAGATGAGGTCTGTTCAAATTTAGCAACAGTTGCATACGACTGGTGCTAGTAGTGCCACTATGAGAACGCAAATGAAGTTTGGTTTAAATATGCGCTGTAACTGTCATGAGTGTTAGCTACCTTTGAGATTGCTCATAGTGAGTTGATGTTAGTCAAGAATTCCTTTAAGAGAGGAAGGTATGTATCAATAACTCACTGAGTTTGAAAGAGGTCGTTTAATAAGGCTACGAGGAGCTCGATGTTCCTTCTGCAATATTGCATGAAGACTTGGCATGAATGTAGACACTGTACATGACTGCTGGCAGCATTGGTCATAGGAATGTACTGTTGCAAAAAGATATAGCTCCAGATGACCATGTGGCACTATGGTGAGGGAAGACCACCGAGTTCAGCATTATGGCTGTGGTGCATTGTACTGGGGTCTATGTCTGTAGCAGCGATTCAAGCAGCAGCTGGCTCAACAGTGACACAACAAATTGTTACAAATCGGTTACATCAAGGACAGCTCCAAGCCACACGCCCTGTAGCATGCATTCCGCTAACCCCAAACCAACACTGTTTCTAACATCACTGTTGTGAAGCGAGAGCTCATTTGAAGGCAGAGTGGAGTTCTGTTGTGTTTTCTGATGAAAGCCAGTTCTTCCTGGCAGCCAGTAATAGCCTTGTATTGGTTAGCAGTAAGCCAGATAAGCACATGCAGCCAAGCCGACTGTGGCCTCGACAGATTGAACATACACCTGGAGTTATGACATGGCATGCGATTTTGTATAACAGCTGTAGCACTCTTATGGTTATTCCACATACACCGACTGCAGATGTGTACATCAGTCTGGTAATTCGATCTGTTGTGCTTTCATTCAAGAACACCTTTCCAGGGAGTGTTTTCCAACTGGACATTGCCCGCTGTTGTAACACAACATGCTCTACAAATATCAACATTGCTTTGGCCTGCTCGATCAACAGATGTCTCTATAAGTGACCAAGTTGGGAGATCGGACGACAATTTCAGTGTCATTCACAACTAGCATTAACCATCCCAAAACTGACATCTGGCACCTGTGCAACACAACACATGCATGTTTGCATGCTTGCATTCAACATTCTGTCAGCTACATTGGTTATTCATGTACCAGAATTTCATATTTTCAATTACTTTTCTTGTGCCTACATTACCCAGTGATCTTGCTACATTAATCATTCAAACATGTTAGCGAGGTAAATGTAATCCTGAAATTTCATTACTCTACATTAATTATTTCTTGGTGATGGAATTTTTTCCCATCAGTGTAAGTATGTAAGTACTGTCAACAGTAAAATTCACTTATGTCACTGTCCCTAGAGTAATGTGTTGTATTAACCCTAATTTAGTTGCAGTGAGTGAACATGTGTAACTAACACTGTCGCTCCACTTATACTTCACATGAAAGCTAGACTACACATCCCTAAAGACTGTGCTAAATATAGTGAAACCTCTCTATAACATTTTTCAAGGGACCACAAATTCTGAACACTGTATGGAGGAAAACACTATAAAGAGGAAGGCTTCCAAATAATAATTATAGGGCATTACTGAAGATCGGAATACCACTAATCAGCTGTGACAAATGGTGCCATAGATGACATTTTAAATTTTCACAACACTGTAATATGACATTCACTGTAAATGATCACTGTATCAAATGATTAGTTTTTTGTAATTAAAACATGAGGCCTGGTAGGTGGATGGGTGAAAGTAAATGGATGACTTAGTACTGTAAAAAGTTATAGCAGATTCTTAAGATATGACATCATTGTCCAAAGCTGACAGGTGGTATCCCATTCTCCAGTTGACCCAATTATAAAATATGAGCCAAATTTTGTTTAGGATATACTGAACATATTGCATAAAAACACAGTAAATGGTACAGATTAAAAAAGAATTAGTTACAAAAAATTACTTTAATAATTAAATTATGAAATGGAACTTAAAATCTGCACCAAACTCTAGGAACCTATGCAATCTGAAAATCACATAACTATGATTTTTTAAAATATTCAAGCAAGCATGTTTGTTTCGTATTTCTCCTAGACTCTATGGCAATCATTTCTTGCTCCAAATGAGCAAGTTGATGAGGCACAGGGTCATCTTCCTTGTCACTGTCACTTTTACTTCCACTATTATTCTCCAAGCTTCTCTCTGCAGTCAGCTTCTCAATACTTCGTACTCCTGTGGTTGCCACATTGTCATCCACAGCCACAAAGTCCTCAAAAGTGACAGAATCACTGCCTATTAATTCCTGAATCTCTTGCATATCGCTTGTAACACCTTCCACAGGAGCTGCCAACTCATTCTCACAGAATCTCGCTTTTGTGAAACAGTTTTTAATAGTTTCAGCGCTGACTTCCTCCACGAGTACATAATTACATTCCTTGCCTGTAAAATATTCAGCTTCAGTTGTGAGCTCTGCTGGCTTCCTGATTTTGTTTGGTTCATCAAATTCAAGGCCTTTTTTACAAGGGCTGTCCTATATTTAACCTTAAGCGCATGTATTATTCCCAAGTCCAGAGGTTGCAGATGGCTGGTGCAATTGGGTGGCAGGAAAATTACTTTCACATTTCTCAGAAAGGATACATCTGGTGGATGTGCCGCACATCTATCCACAAACAGCAGCACTTTTCTTGCAGCACTCCCCAGTTTGGCGTCAAATTCTCTGAGAAAACGTAAAAATATATTATTTGTCATCCATGCCTTGGCATAGTCTGTATATTTGCACGGAAACATGGAAATGTTTTTGAAGCACCTCTGATTTTTTAGCTTCCCGATAACCAAAGGTTTCAGTTTTTCACTGCCATCAGCATTTGTATGCAACAAAATGGTAAGACATTCCTTGCTCTTGTTACTGCCATGGCAATTTTCCCCACAAAAAATAAATGTCTTATCCGCCATTAAATTGAAAAACATGCCGGTTTCGTCAGCGTTATAAATGTCATGCAGTTTGTAGCCATGTATCAGATTAGGGAGAGTCTGCATCCATTAAGCTACAGTTTGTTTCTTCCATACTTTTACTTTCTCCACATTCCGCTTTGTATACAACACCATAACGCCATCGAAATTTATCAATCCATCCATTGGATGCCTTAAAATTTTCCATTCATAACTGCAATGATATTTGAAGCGCCTTCTCCTTCAAAATAGTTCCGTTTACAGGAATGTTTGCAGCACATGCTTGCTGAAACCAAGTTAATAAAACTTCCTCCATTTCGTCGTAAGTCGATGGTTTCAAACTCATACGTTTCAAATTTCCACAATTCTCAAACCCTTCCATTATTGACGATCTGTTTATCACAATAGTGTTGAGTGGGCCAGTTTAAATTGCTTCACTAGCTCCATGCGACTCACACCAGGAGATGCCTCCACTTTTTTATAACAGAAACGTTCTTTAACTTAAACGTTATAAAGAGGTAAATAATTGACCAGGGTTCCAAAAATATGAGCGTTACATGGAGGAAATGGTAATATAGAGGAAACGCAGTAAAGAGGAAAATTTGACATTGTTTATATGGGCCTTTAGTCGGGACCGAAAGAAACGGACATAACATAGAGGAAAACATTATATGGAGGAACGTTATAAAGAGGTTTCACTGTACAGGATGCCTTTGTTCATACTATGGGAATCCATTCAGAAATAATACTTTTAGTTCAAATGTGAGACACCTGTGTGGTCATAACTCACTAGCCTTTTTAGACTCATTGCTGAGTTTTCCATGGGCTATACATTCATCTCCCTAATATACAGTTGATTTCTATTCAAAACTTTATTTACTATTACAATGAGAACAACATAACCTACTCACTTATGGGATCTGTGGTTGATAACACGAATTTGTATAAAAAGATGAGAATCCATCCAGTAAACATAAGACAAAGGAATAATCTTTATGTTGGGAGCACATCTTAAATTACTGGTCAGGGAAGCATGCACACTTTCTAAAATAGATTTTCAGCAAGTTTGACAAGAACTGAAGGCTGTTGGTTACATTAAAAACTTGTGTGGGATGTTTTACGCAGCAAAACTAATAATATTTGTTGATACAGTACTTGTGTTGTCTGTTTTGCATCATATACAGGGTGTCCATAATTACAGTTCCAATTTAAAAACACTGTATAAAGACAACCACTATCCAAAATATATCGAATTTGAACAGCGTATGAGGAATGTTCAATAAGTAATGCAACACTTTTTTCCTGAAATTAGTTTGGTTTTACTCAGGTTTCCAATGCACCATATTAATCCCCACTCTTTTGGCTACAAAACCCTATTTTTCAATGTAATCTTCATTCAATGCGACTGCCTTATGCCACCTTAGTGGGAGGGCCTGTATGCCCACATGGTACCACTCTATTGGTTGATGTCGGAGCCAACTTCTTGCGCATCAATGACCTCCCCATCATCCATGTATTGAGGGAAACCTTCATTGGGCTCAACAGATGGCAATCAGAAGGTGCGAGATTCAAGCTGTTGGGTGGATGGAGGAAGAACAGTCCAATGAAGTTTCGTGAAGGTCTCCATAGACATCCTGCAAGCATCTGTAAATATATGTGATGCCCTGGTTTTCTGCCGAAAGAAACTCAATGACAGTTCTCTTCTCAGAACACACCTCCATTACAGATACCATTTTGAAGGCTATGTATAGTGCCATCACCTACTGGAACTTCATAAAACTAAAGCAGCTGAAATGGGAATATTCCACGATCGAAATTGGCAAGAGAGAGAGAGAGAGGAGGGGGGAGGGGGGGGGGGGGGGGGGAACTGTTGCATTACTTACTGATCACCCCTCATATTATTGACGCAGGGGGAAACGTTGCGGAAGAAAAAGTTTAACAAAAATCTGAGCAAAAGATAGCGCTTTAAGTATCTTAACATAAATGGCGTCAGCTACAAATGACAGATGAATCACAATACGATGGATATGGTTTGAGTCACACATTACACCATCCATACTGTTCAGTGTGCATGACTGCAAAAGTTCAGCAGTCAACAGTTGTGGCACTGCTACTTAGGTAAGATCACCCACCATGGCAAGGTCATGCTGCATTAAATGTGAGAAATCACTTTTTAATTGTCCTGAGACCAAAAACCACAGAAAAGCAAAATGGCATTAGTTTTTAATGCCCAGGGGCCAAAAACTGCATAAAAAACCAAACAACATTGATTTATAACTGTTGCAAGACTGGCGCACATGTTCAATATGCTGTCCAATGTTTTCTGCCACAAGCTGAAATCGAGAAACAGCATGTTCCACAGCTGATGAGAGTGTCTCGGGGGGTCATGTTCAGAATGTATTGTGCAATTCACGCCTTCAATTCAGTTACATTCATAATTGGAGCACGGAACACAATATCTTTCAGATAACTCAACAGCCAGAAGTCACTTGGATTAAAATTAGGTGATGTGGATTGCCAGGCTGCAGGGAAATGAAGGCCGATAATTTCTGAAATATCTCTGCAGTAGCCAATTCACTGGCTATGTAAAGAGTGTAGGAGTGCCATTTTGCACAAAAATGATCCTATCCACACATCCACATGCTGCTGAAGGGTTGGAATGATATTGGTGCGCAGAGACTCTTATAGGTTGTACCGGTGACAGTACAGGTAACAGGACTCATCCCTTTGGGGGAGGGGGGGGGAGGGGGTGCAATCCTAGGAATCCTACAATAAACAATGCCATCAACCCGTGCCATACAGTCACATTTGCAGAATGAAGTGCTAACAGTTGATGTGTGTGCAGATTTTCTGCTGCCCATATTCTGCAATTCTATGTATGGTGGACATGTCCTGGGGAGTGGAAATGGGCTTCATCTGTTCACAAAATGTTTCATGGTCATTCATTGCTCACTTCCACGAAAGAAAGAAATTCCAGAGTGAACATTTGTCTTGCTGGCAGATCAGCAGGACGCAACTCCTGAACATGGGTAATTCTGTATGGATAGCAGTGCAGGATGTTTTGTAGGATTTTTTGCACAAAGCTCACAGGCATGTTCAATGTTCGGGCAATTCCCCATGCACTGCATGTTGGCACACCACCATTTGACCTATCTTGCAATGCAGTCACCTCACTTTCGACAGATGTCGGATCAACTGCTTTCTTTCCTCTGCCACACTGCACTTCAAGAAAACCTGTCTTTTTGTATTTTGTAACTATTTCCTAGAGATCCTCAGCACACATCAGACCAATGCCTTTTTTCATACCTTTGAGTGTCCAGAACTCCTGCAGGGCTACTGGTGCACAGCCTCCTTTCTTGTAAAAGAGCTTTACTAGCAGCATATGATCCTTCATGGAGACAATCATGAACTTTCTCCCTGCATCAATAACACACTGTTCAAATCTGATATCATTCTGAGCAGTGGTTCTCTTACTGCAGCATTTTGAAACTGGAATTTTACTTATGGACACCCTGTACAGTATCAATTGGTTAGAGTCTCAATCCTTGTGAGCTGCAGACACAAACACTGAGTGTGTGATGAGAGCATTTGCTGGTGTAGCTATACCACAGTCAACACGAAGCACTATTCACCCAGGGTTTCTGTGAACTCATCTACTCAATGGGTAGTTTAATTAAACGAAGACATCGATGCAATTCAGAAGCAAACTGCTAGTTTTGACACCAACAGGTTCGATCAACATGCAAGTATTATAGAGATGGGAATCCCTGGAGGGAAGATCATGTTATTTTTGCAAACCACTTGAGAACATTTAAAGAACAGGTATTTGAAGTTTACTGTAGACCGATTATACTGCTGTGAATGTACATTTTGTATAAGGACCATAGAAATTAGGGCACGTACAGAGGCATATGGATAGTCTTTTTCCCCTCATTCTATTTTTGAGTGGAACAGGAAAGGAAATGCCTTGTAGTGATAGAGTGTACCCTCCACTACACACCATACGGTTGCTTAAGGAGTATGCACCTACATATAGATGAGCCAAATCATAGCTTCTAATAGAAGATAAAGTCAGCGATTTCCTTACAGAAACCACAGAAATATCAACAATGCATCATTACATGAACACTGTGTGTGTTAGCAATTCTGATTTGGGTCTTCATAAATCATTCCCTGCAAACAATGGTATGGTTCCTCCTAATAAGCCAAGCACTGTGGTCGATGATGTTTGCATGTGAGTGCCTGCCTCTATTAGCTAACCACATATGCCACAACGGAAGTATTCACATGTTTACGTTTGTGCTCATTTAAAATGCCTCAATAATTTGAAATCCTCATCAAAAGTGAAATACAAGCTGTGACTAGTTTTCTGGATACAAAAAATGTGAAAACAAGTTCAAGTCATTGGCAGATTAGTTACATTTATGGTTAGAATACTATGAAAGATGGCATGGTAAAAAGAATGGGTCGGAATGGCTATAGATGTCAGTACAACACTAACGAAGAAGGCAAAGTGAGTACTACTGAAGTCTTGGTGCAAAAAGTTGATTGTGGGCAAGAAGAACAGAGAAGGGAGGGGGGCCGGAAGTTGGGCTCATGTTGGGTGCCAAAAATGTGAACCGAGGTCAACAAAACCAAATGATTAGCCAATTCTTCTAACTTCCTTTAGCAGTGCTATAACAAAGGTGACGAATTTTTAAACAAAACTGCCCCTGAAAGCAAAACATGGCTGGCTCATGTTACAATATCCATGGAAAGAGGGTATTCAACATTATCAAGGAAAGTGAAGTTCAAGCAGACAAATGCTCCTCAAAAACACATGTACATGGTTACAAGTGGACTTTTTGCCTCACAGTAACACAGTCAATTTTGAGACGCACTGTGAAACCTTAATTAAACTATGCTGAACAATCCAAAACAAGACATGGCAAGCTCAGTAAGGGGATATTTTTTCTCCATGACAATTTCCCTCCACATGCAGCTCAATGAACATAACACCTAATCACATCAACTTGATCACACCCACAATCCTTCTTTCCATGAACAATACGAGACTGGAATAGAAGGGAGAACCGATAGAGGTACTCAAGGTACCCTCCGCCACACACCGTCAGGTGGCTTGCGGAGTATGGATGTAGATGTAGATGATTCCTACTTGTTATTGCACTCGGAAAAACATTTATGTAGTTGGCGGCACAGTAATGACAATTATGTCAGAAAAGCTGTCCAGCAGTGACTGACAAAAAACATGTACTGTACTGAACAGAAAACATATGAAAAACAGAAGAATCTGTATCAAAGCAGATGTTCGGAACGAAGTACAAGATGTGTGAGGAAGGGAATACTTAGCATGGAATACTGAAGTTCAGACACTGCCCTTTGTTGGTAGACTGAAAAAAAAAGCTATGGAAGTGACAATGAGATAATTGAATTTGAAAATCAAATTTTCCAAATTACTTCTTAATTATAATATTAGTTTTATATTGCTTTATTCTAAAGCATCATCAGCAATTTACTGTCACCTTATTTCACTTACTTGTGTTCTCTCTGACATTATGTAAAGACGAATAAATTAACCACTGGTTAGGCTTGGATTAAAGAAAAACAGTAACTGAAGCTGCAAAGATGCCATAACCAAGATATTACTCATCTGCCACTGTGGACACAAGGTCACAATAATAATCATGTATCAACTCAGTTTGTCTGTAAGAAATACTGTACTTTCTCTTTGGTTTAGCAACTGGTACGTATATGATTCTCTGTGCATCAAATCTTGTTGACATTCATTATTAAACTTTTCATTCTTTAGCTGTCTGACCCAAAATGTTGTTAAGATTTCCCTACATACATGATTATAAAGCTTGATCTCCTCCTTTATTTCTATATGGTGTGCTATTTTATCGTACACAGTCATGATACAGAGGATACACTAATAAAACAAAAGTCAACCATCAAAGCAGAATATAATATTCTAACTGTGAAACTCCAGAAGACATTTGACACAGTAACACATCAAACCTTATTAACAGAAGAATAATCATGTGGGGTATCAAAACAAACTTGTAACTGAATTGAGGATTTCTTGATAGGGAGAAAGTAGCATGTTATCTTGGATGGTGCATTACTGACAGATGCTGAAGTATGAAAAAAGTTGCACAAATATTCATTTGGGTCTTGATAAGATTTCATAGTGGTACTAAGAGTGACATACCACTTAAAATATTCAGAGGTATAAAATTGTGCACTTCAAATGTGTACTGCAACATGACTGCACTGAATGAGTCACAGATGGAATTATTCCACTCGTACAAATACTACACTGTAACTATTCATGAATGTAAGAAATGGAATGATCACACAGATTCAGCCATAAGTAAAACAGGTGACAGACTTCAGCTCATTGGTGGGACACTGAAAAGGTGCAATTGATCTACAAAGGAAACTGCTTACAAGACACTCATGCGACTCTTCCTAGAATACCCTCATGTCGAAATCACTTTTGAGATCAGTTCCAAAGGCAAGGGTGTCAATGAGGTACAGCACTTGGAACTGAAAGTATGTTTATTACTGACACCAACAAACAGCCACAACAATACTGACCTCCTGTATGAATAGTGCTGTTATTTATACAAACATCAAATATGTCAGAATGTTAGTTTTTATTCAACCATCAAATGTCCCACATGTACAAACATTACAACACAAATATCTCAAGAACCTTCCAGAAATGACAAATACAAAATAACTAATAACAAATGTTTGAACTGGCGACCAATAGCACACAAGCCTGAGACACTAACTGCTTGCTATCCTTGAGAAACAGTAACCCACCGCTACAGAGTTTCTCACTGGACCAGACTGCAGCACACTGGATCTAGATCTTGTCAACAGTCCTCTTTATGGCAGTGCACGTAGATCCTCGCATGCTAGTCATGTTGTTACACCCTCTTCATTATAATAAGCATTAAAGGTAGCCCCTCCCATCAAATCTTTGTGATCATCAAGTGGATCTTCAGTTTCCTTGAACCTCTCATCATCAACCTCAGCTTTCGGACTGCAGCAGGACACAGATGACATCTCCATCTTTCTCGACTTCGTATGTGATGATCAACAAGCAACAAAGGATATGATACTGTCCTAACTAATGTTTTAGTAACTTTTCTGATAGCCCCACTTTCTGCACAGGCACAAAAATCCATACCACGTCTCCCGAGCTGTATCTCACTGGCCACTGGCATTATAGTACTCTTGGTCTTTCTCCTGGATGTGCAGGGTCCATTTGCAAGCCAGCTGCCTTGCGTCTTCAGGCCTGGTGTTTCACGTAGTCATTCTATCATCCAATTGAATAGGGAACAGTATTTCCACAGTTGTTTCAGCCTCACAACTGTAGAGCAGAAATAATGGTGTGAAATCTGTAGTGTCCTGCTTTGCCATGTTGTACATAAATGTCATGACAGGCAGTACTGTATCCCAATCTCCCTGTTCAATAGCAGAGGGAGTGCATCTGCCAGTGGCTTATTATAGAATTCTGTGAGGCCATTAATTTGTGGATGGTAAGCAGTTATCAACCTGAGGGTGATGTCACAATGTGAAATTCTCTCCGATATTAGTCTCAAGTAGAAAACTTTCCCAAGATCAAAGAATTTAATCAACTGCAACTGACTTGCCTGAATAGAACTGTTCTGGTGGTCTGCATCTTGTGGCATAATACACACTGAACACTCATCAACTTTCTCGTGCAATGTATCCAAGACGTACACACTGAAAACAGACTGGCATGTTGTCCTCCTTTCCTCCAAATGGCTGTTCTTCTGGGGACATTTTGCATTGGTCGGATGCTGGGTTGTTGTTTGACAGTGGTGGCATAAGTCTGAGTTGGCCGAGTCCATTCTTCACAGTGTTTGGTGAAAATTGGTGCCAAAGATCGTTACACCTCCTCTTTGACATTCTCTATTATCTTCTTATGCATCAGGTCAATATTCTTGTAAGTGTGCTCTCTTTTGTGTACTTGGTCTGACATTTCTGGCTGTCATACACTGCTGCATCTCTTCTGTTACTACCTGGCATACGAGAGAGGCAAGCTCTAGAAATGCCAACATTTGGCAGTTGGTCACACTTTCTTCATCCGACTCTTTTCTGTTGCCTTTCCTCAATTTTCTGTCACTACTTGATAAACTCTTCTGTCATTGTGACAGCCTTTACCAGAAGAGGTAGGACAGGTCTTCTGCAACTCCTTCCATAAAGTGTGAAATTCTGTCAGCTGCTGTCATGTCAGGACTCACGATGTGACACAGTGCCTAAAAAATTTTTTCCTTCTCACCAAACAGCCACAACTCTTGGAACGTGGCAATGTGCTGTGCACAAATGACCATGCTTCAGGGAAGCAATAGTTTTTAGCCTTTTTTTAATTAAGAGAGCACCAATTAGAATGCAGCAGGATAGCAGACGGGCGGACGGCCAGAGCGGAGGTAGCTTGCCGAAGGGTTACGATAAGAGCCGAGTCGGTCACGGTAGGCCAGCACGGTGACTTGCAAGAACGTGAAGGCAGAAGGTCACAGAAAAGCCAGGGGTAGCTTAGAAATATGAAGCAGCATCCATAGGTAGGCACCACTTGGGGATGGAAAAGGTGGACTGGTCCGACCACAGGCTCCTGAAGAGTAAAAAAATAGTTCGTTGGCAAAAACTTTAAATTAGAGCAGAGGGCCAGAGTAAAATTTGCAGAAGAGTGAAAATCAAAAGCATATTTGTGCAGAAAGCAAAAGAGAAAAATGTAAAGTAAAATGTATTTGTTTTAAGGGCAGAGATGGTGGCTGACATTACAAGCGGTTTAGTGGGGGAGAAGGAGCGCACAGCTCACCATTGCTGAGAACTAGCAGTTAGACCAAGGAGCAGTACGGATGGCCGGCAGTTGCGTTCCCGCAAGATTTCCAACGAAACTTTGCTGTTTGACTTAATTGGCCTAAGACCGTGACAAAGTAACTTTCACGTAGGAGGTGAAGTTATTTTATCTTAATATGTGACAATTACTGAGGTATAGATGCCAATAGTTAATTGAGCAAAGCTTAGTGCATGCCACAACACGACAGTCATTGAACACGGTAAGTCTGCTGCTCTGCTCGCTCCTGCTGTTGCAAATTCTGTTTCTGTTTTCTGATAATGATCATTATGGTCAATTGGTTATGATCATGGTTATTTTAATGTGGGATATCAAGTGTAAGTAAAGACCATGTTCCGTGGCATCCGGTAGTACAAGATCCGGGCCTTGTGCACTAAAAGACCCGCATGGCAGCTGTGTGATTTATATTAATATGATCACAATTGGGATTAGCCTGATTGAGACAAAATGCAATCGATATCCGACAGTGGTCTTAAACCCACTTAGAGGGGCATAAACATCTGATCGCTATCTGGCTGGATACTGGCATGAAAACCACGATTTTGCAACTTGTTTGTCATAAAGTGTGTCAGAGGATTTTGAGGCCAATATAATTGCTTTTATCGGAGGTGCGTTGCATTATTTAGTCACACCAGCATTCCTCTCCAAACCCTCAGTTCTACATATCTACAAAGTCCAGAATCCACAGGGTGCTGAGTAACGTATGGGCGGCTGAACTGCATGTAAGATTACAGATCGAGAAAGTGCAAAGGCTGACTACGCTGCCACCGCACAGGTGTCACAAAGAGAACCTGCCACGCACCCCTGTAAATCTACTGCTTACCATACTAGACTGTCCAAGGGGTCCAGTACGTCACATGTAGGGTTTGTCATTCCTCAGAGGGGACGTCACAAAGTAGTACATCGGCCGAGGGAATATTTCAAAATGGTGCGATTGGCTGGGAAACGAGTAAACGGAGATGTATCATGGAGTAGTACAATGTAATTTATGCAAAAGGATAAGCGTTATAGTAGGATAGTGCACTGTAAGTAATTGCAGCAGCAGGGCGGCACAGTGGTTTGGCTTGCGTGCTTAGTACATGGAGACAGTACCAGTCGAAAAGGGCTGCGTAGTGGCCTCGGATCGAGCGAGCATGGCATAAGCAAGTGCTGCAGTCGGGCAGGCTTTGCTGGGCACAATGAATGGCTGCACAAAGAGGAACAGCATCAGCGTGCGGTGGAAGCAGACCACCAGTAGACAGCAGACCACACGAGGGTGGAGCCAATGCAGAAGCACCGCACAAAGAGGACAGCACTAGCAGAACAACACAGGGCTCGCAGCAAAGAGGCAGTAGGTCGGAGAAGCCATCGAAAGCTAAGAAATCGACTTCTATACCAACAGTTGAACAGCGTTTTAACTTTAGAAAAGAAAATGGCTGGGCAGGATAAAAGTAGCATAGCAGGGAAAGCCAAGGGTGATACTGAGGTGGTTGTCAAAATGGGTAGTATGACGAGGGAATTAGACAGAGCAGAGGTGTTTAGCCCAGATCTGCATTCAACGAGAATTCTATTGGCAGTTGATAGCAAAGTAGAGACCGAACAGACAAAAGAGGTGCCACTAAACTTGAGTGATTCAATCTCTGAAGAGGCTGAGGCTACTCAAGGCAGGTCAGAATCAGTAGTAGTCCAGATGATTTTGGCAGTACCAGGGGAAGAGAAAAATGTCTTCTTGCTGTCACTTTTTGCAACCTTGATGTCAATTTCGGGAAGAAATCAGTAAAGATATTAAGCAAGGTAATGAACAAGTAAGCTCTTGTATTGCATTGGAAGTGTCGAATTTGCATGAGGAGGTGAAGAAAGACACCATCGAGCAGTTCACCCAGTGTAAGTTGCAACTGGAGCAGCAAGTAGACATTAAACTACAAGTCGTTTATAAAGTGGATACTGAGCTGGATGAAGTGAAGAAGGAATGTGCTAAAGAGTACAAGGAGGGTTTAGATAAAGTAACCAAAGCAGGCTACTGCATATCACAACTTCACAACTGAATTGGAAGTTAAACAGAGGGATTTTGAAACTAGAATAAATACTGAAGTGGGTAATATAAATCGTAAGATAAGATCTGAACAAGATACTAGTTTTAATTTGCATGTTAAGGATACGATTCAGACGTTGGCTGCTAGTTGGCCAATGTATGAATCATTTGAGAAACATCAAGAGGTCCATAATCAGCAGATGTATGGTAGAATATTGCAAAATGAGCAAGCAATTGCTAAACTGGCCACAAGGACAGGTCAGGGTTCGTCGAGCAATTCAGCAGAAGCAGCGTTTATTAAGTGTCTTAAGTTTAGTACCTTTGAGTCACAGGGAACCATTAATCCTAAAGTATTCCTTAAGGAATTTGATGGGGTAATGCCAGAGTACTGGACAGAACGAGAGTGAATTTCGTATGTAGTGGGTCACTTAAGGGGTGATGCCGTTCAATGGGCTCATGAGGTGACTACTGACAGCAAAGATTTCACAGATTTTACGAAAAGGTTTTTAGAAGAAAATTGGTCTGGCGAAATTCAGCAACAACTGTTAGTGGATTTTTGGGGAGGCAGGAAGTACCAAGCAGAGTATGGCACTACGAAACAGTTTAGTGATTGGTGGTGGCGCCACATAAAGCATGAAGATGGAGGTATGGCGATTGAGTTGTTTGCCTCTGGGATAGAGCAGATGTTGCCTCTTTATGTTAGGAAGGAAATGGTAGCAGCACCACGGGACAGCTACGAAAAATATGTGAGTTTCTTACACAGACTTGAAAGTTTAAATTTGCGTGATGGTAATCGCTCGCAGAGTCCTTTGATGCGAGAAGATGTACAGCCGGTAAGATTTGTTAGGAGATGCATTTGTGCGCAGAATGTGAGAGACAGGCGTAGGGTTGTTTAAAATGGCTCAGAGCACTATGAGACTTAACATCTGAGGTCAACAGTCCCCTAGAACTTAGAACTACTTAAACCTAACTAACCTAAGGACATCACGCACATCCATGCCCAAGGCAGGATTCGAACCTGCGACTGTAGCGGTAGCGCGGTTCCAGACTGAAGCAGCTAGAACCGCTCGGCCACACCGGCCGGCCAGGCGTAAGGAAGAGTGAGTTTAAACTAAATATCGTCTCAGTGATGGGCCGACTGCAGGCAGTTCACAGAAAGGGCCCATATCGGAACAGGTGTTCAAGTCCGAGCCAGCGGGGATAGAAAGTGAAAGGAAAGAGCAAGGAGGCCGTAAGTGTTGGCCTTGACATTCAGCAAGGTGCACTGGAGGGAAGAGAGTCAGCTGGTGCTGGCAGGACACAGGTGACAGCAGATGCGCACACAGCACATATAGAAGGAGAGAGCGTGGGAAGAACGGTAGTAGGGGTCCCACACACAGGGAATGCGAACAGCTGACAGGCAAGCGGCAGTGCTATGAGTGCGCCGGAGATAATGAAAAAGCTGCAGTAAGTGCAGGAGGGGGGCGAACTTATGGAATAGCTAGATTGTTTAAAGAGATGGCACCCAGACCTGAGGGCAAGAAAAATAGTAACATCTCGTTTAGTCAAAGAGTGTGGGGACTATGGCATCCAAGCGTAAATGTGGAATCTGGCAGTACGGCTAGGAATGTTAATGATGCAATAGCAGAACCATTAGAGGAAGGCGCCAGCAGGGAATAGCGAGAGCGACATTGTTTTTGAGTTCATGTTTGATGGAGATAAGCAACATGGACAACCCTTAAGATTAAACAACGGACAAGTTGAGCTCCTCGAATTTCACGCTGAATGGGCAGAAGTTGGGCTTAAGTACGAACTGTCATGTCACAACAGGTTGCTTGAAGGTTCTTCCGGAAATGTTAGAGTTGTTCCAGAATTTGGCTGACAAGAGATCACGTGGCCGATTTGTTAGCAGAGAAGGAAGCCATTCCCATGGTCGCAGATAGTGAGCCTATTGTTGAGGTGCAGGTTGGAGTAGTGATAAGTTGTGTGTTAGTGGACAGCGGATCAGAAGTTTCCGGAATTTCAAGTGTCCGCAGTGAAAATATTAGGTGCTACTGGAAAGCTGTCAAAGGTTTTTCGACAGGAAGTAGTGATGCCAGTGCAGTTCCGGGGAGTAATGGTAGAACATTCCTTTCTTCTCATTCCCAGGTTGAATGTAGAGTTATTAGTGGATATGGATTTTCTGAATGCATTTAAAGGTGAACTAAATTTTGAAAACTGGGAGTTGAGATTCCACGTGGGAGGTAGAAAACTAGTGGTCCCCTTTGTTAAGAGCAAGGAGGTATTTAATAGTCCTAAGGAGGCACAGTACATAGGAGAGGGAGGTGTTGCAGTCGAGGTGAAATTAGTAACAATACATTGCTTGAGTTGGGGTACGTATGTGGTTGAGACGATTCAAGAGAAAATACAAGAGAGGGTGTCAGAGTTGGGGCATTTGTCTGAACCACAGAAAAGGGAAATGAGTGAAATTTTAAAACGGAATTGTGGAGTCTTTTTCTGATGCACCAGGTGAGGTTTAGAATTTTGAGAGTAGTTTAACTATTAAGCCACATGAGGTCTATGCCCCCAAGACTTACGTAACACCGCTAGCCCAAAGAAAAGCAGTGCAAGAATAGACCGCATGTTGTCATGGCGGGTAATTGAAAGAGCAAATAGTGAATATATCAATCTGTAGTTTGTAGTCCCCTAGAAGAATGGAAGTGTGTGACTTGTCTTGGATGCAAGGAGATTGAATGCAATTGTGGAACGAGAGACCGATCGGCCAATATCGATAGACGAACTTTTCCAGAAGTTCCATGGAGTAAAGCTTTTTCATACATGGATGTGACCTGTGGATACTGGAATATAAGGTTAGCACAACAATCTGGGAAATATATAGTGTTCCGGCATAAAGGAATCTGTTAACAATTTTGTGTCTTTCCATTTGGTCTTAACATTTCTGTGTGTGTCTTTGTAAGAGCCATGTACCAGGTGCTGGGACCTGAGCTAATGGACCAGCTTACTGTGTATGTCGACAATATATTAATAGCCACAGAGACGTGTGAGCAGCATTGTGCATTATTGGAAAAACTACTGGTGGCCATGCAGAAAGGGGGTATGAAACTTAAGTTTAGTAAGACAGATCGGCTGAAGGAAAAGGTTAAATTTCTGGGGCATATCATTGATCAAACAGGAATACAACCAGAGAGGGGAAAACTTAGGGCCATTGAGGAGTTTCCTTGGCCAAAGAATAAGAAAGATTTGAGGGCTACGTATGGACCGTTTGGGTTCTATTGGTGTTTTGTGTCATCACAAGCATTTAATAACCCAGCATTGAATCAGTTATTGAAAAAGATTGTGCCTTGGAAGTGGTCACAAGCATTTAATAACACAGCACTGAATCAATTACTGAAGAAGAATGTGCCCTGGAAATGGTCAGAGGAATGTGAGGTGGCTTATTTAAATTACTAAATTGTTGACCCGTCCATGGCTCATGGTAAACAATTCCAGTTGCAAGTTGCCTATCTAATGACTTCCAGGGGTGATGAAAATTTTATTTTCAGTGTTTCATATCACAGTATTAACCAAATTTAAAATGCTGTCATAATCTACTCATTAAAGGGGTATAATCTTATGTTAAAGATTTCACACAATAAGACAAGTATTTTGGTTTAAAAAAATGTTTATGTGCTCTGAGGCAGTGTACCTCAGCACGCAAATTGCCCGACATTTTTAATATTAACCCCATTCGGAAAAATTTTTACAAACATTACCTACAAATATTGATGTGTGAAAAACTGCAAATTACCCAAACTATATTCATCCAGTATTTAATTTCAAGAGTACTTAGCAACTTCCAACAAACTTTTAACACAATTTCCAACATTTTTCTAAACTGTAGGTTATATGCTTCAGCTGTTTTCACACAATAACTTTACTGGGGCGATTCAGCCATGCAGTTGAGTCACTGCAATACACAAATACCGCGCGGCAGGGTTGCACACCTGAATCGTCGGGCACACAACTGAACTGCGCAGCTGAAGCTCTATGGTGAGAGCTGTCTGCCTGCTTGCACAAGTGAGTTATTAAACGTATTGAAAAGAAAATACAGATGTCAATGAAAGTATTGAATTTTCCAACTCTGGTACAAATTTTTTACACATCTCCTCCCAGGCATTATGTTTTTCGATCTTATTGCTGTAATATTCATTTCCCGAATCCAAACTTATGGCAGAATGTTCTACTTCATTGATAAAAAGTTCCAAGTTGGAAGTTATTCTTGAAGGAGGGAAGTGCATAAAATTGCTTAAACTGACACAGAAAATACAAATGATTCAACAAGCACAAAGTGCAACAAACCTCAAATGCAGTACAGCCTGCTGAGGTGATGCAGCGACTGTTTTCCCCCACCCTCTGTAACCGCACGTGTGAAAGGGTCAAACACGGCTGAATCGCCACAACCAGTCACCGGGAGTGGTGCGTGCACAGTGGGTCATGCTGCCAAATCACCAGTGTGTGAGAAGCCTTAATGTCAAAATATTTAACAAGCTAACTCAAGTGTAAAGTAATCAGAAGTTTGAAGCTGTTTTACACATTGCAGTTCATTGTTTAAATAATAGGGGGATTACTGGTTTTAAATCCAACATTTAATATTCCAAGACATTTTACTAGGTGAGGCATCACAGTGTTGAAGCACTGAACTCTCATTTGAGAGGGTAGTGGTTCAAATCTCTGTCTTGGTGCACAATCAAATTTTGTTCATTAGGCTCAATTGGTTACCTGACAGCATTCTGTGCCAGAGTGAACTACAGTATTTGTTTATGATACCATACAACTAACTACAGATCCAAAAGATCAAGCACAAAAATATTGCCACTTTTCTCATTAACCATCTGCACCTCATAACTATTGGCATAGTAATGACAATGCATACACTGACCATAAATTACACAAAATGCCTCAAAGGGATGCTGAACAACCATTTCAATCGAGCATAGGCTCCTTCGGATTTACAATGTTTTTTAGTTCATTGTTACACTTTCCTTTAGTTTATACAACATTTCAATATATAAACACATTCATCTTCTTCTTTAATATTTTCCCCATATTGATATTACTGATTCCATGCAATGAAATAACTAAAATGAAAAGTTAGTGTGTTATTGTAATTAGTACATGTAAGATGTTACCCTGACAAGTTGCTTGTTTAACTGATCAAGATAATTTTCATATAAGGTATCCAGCAGACTACTGCGTGATTCACACTGTCCTTTTCAACTGCATGTTCATGTGAGCCTCTCAGTCTATCACTGGCACATATAAACTTTCCCTTAAGTACTTAGGATGACCAGAAGATGTGTGTGATGTTCTAGTAATATTTCCTGAAATATTTCACCACTAAAGCATTTACTAAAATAAACCTTTGTGCTCTGAACATAGCTCTGAAATAATTTGAGGAGGTTCTGGTTCAAAGAGGGAAATGATGATGTTATAAACAAACTCTGAACTTCTATTAAGGCACAAGAAATACATAGAAAAAACTCACCATTCATTTCCTTCATTGCTTTGATGAAGTCCTGGGGATCTTTAAAACTCACAAACCCAAATCCTTTTGTTTTGTTTGAGCGTTTATCCCTAATGACTTTTGCTTTCAAGAAAGACTGGTATTTGCTGAAAGCCCTTGTCAGAATTTCATCTGTTACATCATTACCCAAGTCACCACAGAATATCCGGAAGTCATCTGTAATAAAAACATTGTACTTTTATTCATATGAGATCTCCCAACTATTGTAAGACTAAAAATATAAGAAAACTCACATTTTATTAATCGGAAATTATTTGCTGAAGACAGATTGGCTGTATCTATATATTGTATTACCACATATTACATTACTTGGACACTTCTTTCTAAAGAACAGGTACCTTCATTTGATACGGTAATAGAAACAACATTAAAAAGACTAATAATCATCTGACAACCATGTCACTGACATAACAGCCTCACAAAACAGAAACAGTTATGGATTAACATTATTTTTACCAAAATGTAATGAATGTATTGATAAGGAAGGAACATCAGTGTTTCAACATCCCATTAACAACAAGGTCATGGAGCAGAAGCTTGGATTGGGGAAGGATAGGGAAGATCAAATTCAGATAGTTACATGAAGACTAGCAGGTGAAAGAAATAGTATGCATCCACTGGAGGAGCATTTATACATATTGCAGAAGCCCCAAGAGTCATACTCCACATTAACACCACAATAAGAGCTTATTACAGCAGCAGTAATGTTTTGCACATATTGGCTGAGAAAACATAAGCATCTGGAAAGAACAAGATACCACCATTTTCATTAAACATTTACTTGTTGCTCTGAGAATGCTACAGTTACCTTGGAGTTAATCTTTTACAGAGTATGATATACATGTGCACTGTTTTATTCTCAATGCCATAAAAAAGAAAGAAGATACATGAGGGCAAGTTTTATTGACAGGAAAAATACCTATATGTGATAAACACTCACAAGTAAAGATTTTTTTTTTTTCAATACGCAGTTAATGTTCATTTACAATGTTCCCAGGATGGGGTTGTTTATAATGATATATAAAATGCACACTTAGTAAGCAATTTAATATTTCTTTGCATTATTTCCAGGTGAAAGAAAATTTATGTTGTAAGGTTATGCTACAGAATGAAGTGTTAGACCACTGTTGGCAAAAAAGTAGTGATACACAGAACATACTTCCAGTCTGTTTGATAGAATATGTATCAGAGCCTGTCAGACTTTAATCTTTTTTTAAAAATCCATCAGACCTTTATGTCAATGAAACATGAGCACAAAGCACATACCACACATCCATGACTAACTAAAGAAAAAGATAAGAAAATTACATGAAAACAACAATGGAAAATATTATACTAATATTAATAACAAAAACAACCATAATACAAAGACAGTACAAGAATTTAATTAATTTTACAATGTTAATAATGTACAGCTGTGACCCAGCAGCAGGTATTGTCCCAGCATAGCAGGTAAAACAGCTGCTGTATAGTACATCTGAGGAGGCAGTGACTTTCCAAAGCAGCATCTTTATTTCTGGTTCACTTGATTAAATTTAGCTGGCACAAGCAAGAATGTCATTTAGCAGCATAGTGGTAGTTTGCTGTCAATACAATATATACACTAACACAGAGAGGTCCACAGTGGTGGGATTGACTTTTTGAAACCATCCACATGGTTATGCAGGTTAAGATCCCAGGTATCACACAATGGAATCATTCACCCTGGTAGGCTCTCGTTTGCAAGGAACTGACGGGAAAGAAATTTCAGAATTTTTGTGTGACAGCCAATAGCATTAAAAAAGTTACATTACAAAGTCTGGGTGTATGGTATAATGGATTAGGATAATAGCTTCCTCATGCAGGATGTGGTGTGTTCAAATCTCATCAGGTGCAATAAATTATTTTTAGTTTTAAATCTTCATTGAAATTACTTTGATCTTTTTTTTTTTCAATTAATTGATTCACAGTAATTTTTACTTCCATTCCTTTGTCATGTAATTTTAATAATAATATCAACTTCTTCATTTTCTCTCATTTTTCTTCCTATCATTATTTTTCCACTTGAAATCTTTATTCATGTATTTTTAATTCATTGTATTAATTTTGATTTAATTTGTTTTATCACCCTCTTTTTTCATCTACATTATTGCGTTCATTATTATCTATTTCTCATTTTCCTTGAATTTCATTTCACTTATAAACCCTTCTTTTATTTAAATCTTCATCTGTATTTTTTATCCATGGTGCAATAAGTATTTGGATTACGTTTTAAATATTTGTGTGACAATTACCACGCAAAAAAATTGCACACCTGGTAAATAAAACTATGTTTTTCACACCATTGCATAGTCAATATAAATAGATTATTTTGTCTTTGTTTTTTAATTTATAGATCGGAATTTTCAAATAAATGAATATTATAATAGAAAAATATAATTACATTCACATTCCCTTCTTATTCCCAGCAACAATTCACAAGCACACAATTTGACTCTGACTGTGTAATAGTTCTCACATTTATCTGCTCATATTTTATTTAGAATAAGAATGATAATACTTCTCTTGAAGTCTGATGAAGCATCTCTTGTGCCACAGTGTTGGTACAACAGGTCAAATAACCATCTAGGTCCTACACCTATAAACAATTTTCACAACTTCAAAGTGATTACCTATTTCACAACAACCTCCTTGCGATATTCTATTCCACTGTGAGGTTACCATCTCAGGCCAACAAGCTGTGGTCTCTGCATGTACCCAACCATCATTGTTGTGTCCACTTTTGAGCACAAAATTTCAAGATCGGCTTTGTCTGTAATTGTAGAGACTAGCATCAGCCCAAACTCTACAGCTTAAAAAAAGCAAGTTTGTCTTACAAACAATCACTTAGTATGCAGAAACAAATGCATAAAACAGTACAAGCTTAAATGAGATGTCACCAGTTTTATTTATTTCTTGAAACAATATGAGCCGTAGCTACTTGGTCATGGACCAAGTATCTAGATAAATTTCAGAACAACGAGGAAGAATTTAACCATTAAACAAACTAATCAAATTTGAAACAAACATGGAACCCGGAAATATGCAATAATATATATCTTGTTGAATGACCTGCATAAGCAGAAATATTTCAGGAAGGAGGAGGTGGAGGAGGGGGGGGGGGGGGGGAGGAGAAAAAGAAGATACCTCTTATAATCCCAATGGACATATTTACGGATCACTCATTATAATTATTTATATTTCCAGTGAGATTGCTGAGCACAGCATAGAAGCACACATCTGCCAGTGTCAAGTCATGTGGCAAAACATGCACAGCATATTTAATGGCTCCCACAGACCACCATGATCCCAATTTTCATCCAGCAATGTCTACAGTAAGCTCTCTGATGTATCTATTGATGACAACCATGTGCTATTTGGGTGAGTGGGGTGGAGGGGGGAAGGCAGGTGTACTGAGTAAAGCACCCGCTTGCACCCAGAGTGTACAGGTTATGACGCAGAGTCATGTGTTGCCACCAGATAAGACATCAGAGGATCCACTGACATAGGTTCTGCAGCACAATGCCTGGGGAGATCTAGTGTCACATGGGCTACCAGGATCTACACAAAAGTAGTACATGCAGAGTCTGGTGGCATGGGACCACCGGACTTTCCTTCATTTTAGAAGACTTATTTTTGTCCTTCTCCTCCTTAGAAGATGACAACGGGAAAGGTGTCCCTGATTGGTTTCAGGGAAAGAGGTAGAACGACACGTCTGGCGGACAGCAGCCTGTGGTTCCTTCAGCCACTGGCTGATGCCTGGCTCTGAACCAGAAGGACCATGGAACGAAGAGTCCCAGGGGAGCTCCTCCTAATTAGAGAAGCCGAAGGAGAATGAGGAGCCTCCAGCTGGGGGATAGGAATTGGTGTCCCCAACAGCTGGGGAGCCAATGCTCCCAAAGTGGATGCTGTGGAAGCACCAGAAGGGCCTCTAACTGTCTGGGGGGCAGGTATCAGTGGGCAGTTCTGAGGGCTCATTGTAAAAGGTGCAACACGGGAAAGAACTGTCGACAGAGAAGGTGACAACATTGCAGTTGTAGTGTAATATTGTTTCATTCATATGGGATTAAGGTGCTCAACTTTTCCTGGCTTCTTGATAAGTAAGTATCTCAAAGGTTTTATACTCCTGAATTCTTCTCACACTTAAAAATGGAGCAATCTGGTGAGCAGGGAGAGTAGAGCTCACAGCAGTTTACACAGATGGGGAAGGAGCACAAGGAATGTTCACGTACAGTGGACGTTCACAATCCCCGCAGACGGGAAAAGTGGTGCAACAGGAAGACATACGTCCAGACTTCATTTACTTGAAGCATCTCGTAGGAGGAGGAACATAGGGTTTCGTGTCACACCAGTAGACCACTACATTGACCTTCTCAGGCAACGTATCACTCCCCAAAGCCAAGATAAAGGCCTCCGTAGCAACTCTGTTTTCCCTTGGTCCCCTATGGGCATAACGGTTGAAGTACACACCCCATTGCTCTAAGTTGGCCTGCAGTTCTTCGTCAGATTGGAAACAAAGACTGCGGTGAAAGATGATGCCCTGGGCCATATTGAGACTCTTGTAGGGTGTGACAGTCACGGGAATGTCACTCAACTTTTCACTGCCTGTGAGGGGGCAGTCGATGACATTTTAATCAGGAAGGAAACTCTCTTCATCTCAGAGATGAATGCAGCTTCCCTGTATTTTTCTTCAGCACGCTCCACAAAAATAAAGGCTTTTTGGTCAAAAAGGTGTCCCCTTCAATCCCAGTAAAAACCAGGTATTGGGGTAGGATTTTGCTCCTTGTTGTCTAGTCCTGTGTTCCTTCCACAGCATGGTGAAGGAAGGGAACACATTGGGATCATACTTTGTTGCATCATACAAGGTCTTTCCATTTGAAGAAACTGCCAGGGTCATGTGACCTCCATTGGGAGAAAGTTTAAATCACTTCATGTGCAAGCTATCTGCCACTGTGCCACCCACTCCAAACAGGGGCTCTACCCATGGGTGCTACCCAGCCACAGCAATAGCTACCTGAACAAGAAGCCACTGACGGGAGTCCCTGTGCCCCAGTCATAATAGCCACATACTACATAGCATACATGGCATAGCATACATGGGTACCATTGAGCAGGTACTTGATGACCTCCTCCTCCTCCTCCTCCTCCTCCTCCCCCCCCCCCCCCCCACACACACACACAAAATGAAATGGCTACCGTGCTGGGTTTTGGGCATTCTACAACAACAGAATGGAAGAGTGCCTGGGTAGAAGGGCACAGAGGCGGAGCATATACCACAGTGGGTGACCTTCACTGCATGACATGAACTGTAAAATTTGGAAAAGATGGCAGGCAAACCCAATAATGGAGACCATGTAATCACTAATGGAAGTTGAAGGTAGCACCAGGAGTGAGACTAGAAATCAAGGCCAAAATTGTGAACCAAGTCTAGGTAGGGTCTGCACCAAAAGGACCATCCAAGTCAGAAGAGGTAAGAGACAGTTGGAAGTGCAGGTTTGCAGCACACAACGAGGAAGTGGTGCTACAAAGGCTGGAGCCCCATGGCAGCCAAGAACATACTCACCAAAGAATGATGAACCTCGGGGAAGGGGGGGGGGGGGGGGGGGGGGGCAGCCATGGTGGCATGGTGGTTAGCGCATCTGCCTAGTGAGCAGGAGAGCTGGTTTTTAATCCCAGCCTTGGCACAAAGTTTCATTCTTCACATATACATCACTAATAAGGTAATGACAATATTATGGAAAGGATAGACTGCTACTCACCTTATAGCGATGATGCTGAGTCACAGATAGGAACAACAAGAAGACTGTCAAACAAGTACGTTTTCAACCAAAAAGGTCTTCTTCTCAATTAGACAAAACACACACACACACACACACACACACACACACACACACACACACACGAGCACTGTCTTGGCTGCTGAGACCAACGAGTAAACCAGAGAGAGAGAGCCTGAGATACAGCAATAGTAAAGACTGAGAACCAATGGTACATTATGACAATGAGACAGTAATAAGGCATATACTTTATTTAGTCCATTGTCATTGCGTGGCACAACTTGTGCAGCACTGAGCTCTAATTGGGTGACAGAATGGTATGTGGTATCCTGGCTGGCTAGCGGCTGAGGTCAAGTCCCACAGTCTCCAGCGGGCTTTTAGTTGCTAGCCCAGGATACCAGACTATTAATATAGGAAACTGCAGAGTAGTGCTCGCCTTTATGTACATTAGTTAAGGATGTGTTATCCAATTACTTTTTCCTAAGAAGTCTTCAGTTGTAGTTCCTTTTCAACGAGTCCCTCTTATTACTCTCAAATCCCATAAGACAGTATGTGTGCAAGGATGACAGTGTTAGAGTTCTGAGATGCTAGAACAACAGCCCACATGAAGTTTGCAAACTGACACCTGACTGCGCCAGTTTCCATGAATATTCTTCCTGAATACTCTAGGTTATCCCAAACTATGACACCACAGGATAGTTGTATTCTATCCCAAGATACTGGAGTTGGCTGACATCTGTGTGTAAGGTTTGCTTAGTGTGTGTGTGTGTGTGTGTGTGTGTGTGTGTGTTTTACTGATGAAGACAGAGGTCGAAAGCTGATTTAAGTGTTTCAGTTATGCCTGTCTTCAACCTGACGTGTCTTCTTTACGGTAAGTAGCGATAAGTCTTTTCCTACATTGTTAATATTTTCTTATTCATTATTAGACCTACTCTTGCCATTATCCCTATTTCATTCTGTCTTTATAACTCTGAACTCACCTGATCAAAAGTCCTCTTCTCACTGCCACCAAACTTCACTAATTTCCACCATATCTAATTTCAACGTTTCCATTTCCCTTTTTAGGTTTTCTAGCCTACCTGTCCAGTTTGGGGATCTACCTTCCCACACTCCGACTTGTAGAATGCCAGTTCAGTATTTCTCAATGACAACATCCTCCTGACTATTCGCCACCCAAAGTTTATCACTCTCATTTCTTTCCACCTAATATTCTAAAAGCATTAAACTGATTGCTAATTATAACAGTATTTCTGTCTCATTTTAATTAAAAAGAGTTATAAGTAAAGTTATAAAGGTTTTATATAAATGTATTATTCTTGTAATTCCAGTTATCTATACTGATTATTTCTTACCTTTAAAATTGGCTATGACGTATGCTGCCACACACCTACGAATTTTTCTCTTTCATACTCTGGATACAGATCTAACTCAATTAAGGGCTGTAGGACGTCAAACGGTCCTACTTGGAGCAGGAGTAGCATCACAGGACATTTTAATTTCCAGTGTCTATTCTTTTACAAATAAATTCATAAAACTTTGTCAGCATCACCAAGAAGGATTCAGGATTCACACTCATTGCAGTGGAAGTTCGAAAACATAACAAAATAAATTTTTTTACGTATGAAATTTCATCATTTTTTACACTTACTAATGGCTGCATTTGTTGCTATAGGTACACTTTTCTTCACAAGTTAGAGAGATTCTTCGATGAATTTTCCACAGCATACATACCATACTTATGGGTATATGAAACTCTAGAATTTATTAAATTTATGAAAAAACGAATGAGCTGTTATATTTGAAACCCTATGTTTAGAAAAAAACAGATTTGGAAAATTCTCGAGTTTCATACACCTTTAAGTATGGTTTGCATGCTGTGCAAAATTCATCGAAGAATCTCTCTTACTTATGAAGAAAAGTGTACCTATAGCAACAAATGCTGCCATTAGTAAGTGAAAAAAATGATGAAATTTCACATGTAAAAAAAATTATTTCGTTATGTTTTCAAACTTTCACTGCTAAGAATGTGAATTCTGAATTCTTCCTGGTCATGCTGACAAAGTTTTATAAATTTATTAGTAGAAATATAGACAGTGGAAATTGAAATGTCCTGTGGTGCCTCTCCTGCTCCAAGTTGGCCCGTTTGACGTCCTACCCCCCCCCCCCCCCCCCCCCCACACACACACACACACACACTTAATTTCAGTGTTTTGACATGTCGACAGATCTGAATGGAATATTCCTCTTCCTCTTGGTATAAATGACCAAACCCTCTATCTGCAGTCATCATCACAGAGAAATCAAGGAAGATTCTCCCTCTAAAGGAAGCCCTGGTATTTTTTCTCTTCTTCTTCTTCTTCTTCTTCTCTCTCTCTCTCTCTCTCTCTCTCTCTGTGTGTGTGTGTGTGTGTGTGTGTGTGTGTGTGTGTGTGTGTGTGTGTGGACGCACGCGCGTGTGTATGCGTCCATGTGTGTGTGCGTGGGCATGCACATATTTATCCCTTGTGTCCATTGATTAAGAACTCATCTCTTTAATGAGGTGTTACCTTTAACCACTCATTTTTTTCCAATTTCATTTACTTTCCATCATCTTTTATTACCCTACTTTATAGAAGTTTCCATTTACCACTCTCTGGACTGATAGATAAAATAGATAGGCGATGGTGGACAAGTCATCAAGAGATCATAATTGTCAGAAGAAAGTGTAGTCCAACAACAACAACAACGATGTAAATTTTATGTTAAACATGTAGCACTGACTTTGCTATAAAATACATTTTCAAGTTACCTTCTTCCCATTCTGCAAGAGAGCTATCTTCCCACACCTGGCCTCCTGCCATTCTAACATGCTTCTTGGACTTCTTTTCCTTCTTACGGTTTGAAGTGTTTGAATCGTCTGCAGCTGCTTGTCCCGGTACAGTAGGTCCAACCGTGACAACTGTAGAGGCTCGCACACGGTCAGACATTTCCTTGGCACGTTGCTGTGGCGTCTGCACGTGGACCTCGGTAATATCAGTTTTCAGTTTTTTACGCTTCTGTCCACCTAAATCATCTGCGCTGCTGTCACCATCAGTGGGAACAGCTGCAGCTGAGTCTTCTCCATCACCGGGAGTCTTTGCCGAATAGATGAGTGGTGTTGCACTAACAGAAAAAAATGAAAATTACAAAAACCCAGTGAAGCACAAGAAAAAAGTTCTGCCAGACAGTAAACCGAAGTAAGAATTTGGCAGATTCAAGAGGTAAAAACCAATTAACAGCTTTAATTTATAATTTAACAGTAAAAGAATAGCACATTTTCCCATATTCTCCACAAATAATCATTTTATTTTGAAAAGAAAAGTATTCACAGTCCAGTTGTCAGTTCCCTTCAATATTAAATGGAAATATGGTATTAGTTAACATACAAAAATATTTAGTAATTAAAAGACAACAAACTGCCCCAATTTTTCCTGCTCTGTGGTTTCATTCAGTTAACACAATATTCTATAGCCCAGTCAATGAAGACCAAGGATGGTTGACTGGGGTAAATAATTTGTGTAATCACAAATTTTTCTATGGTGGCAGGAGGAAGAGCCATGAATAACATACTAAAAATCGTGGTCAGTGGGGAACAAGCGTAGGGTGGGTGCGACGGAACACCTCACTTTTACACTTTTTCTTAAATAACCCGAAATCTGTGGCCTTTAGTGAAAACATATCTCAGCACAAAAATAAACTACATTAAATTTCCTACAAAAAAGATCATATTCATTTTTCTTCTAGAACTAATAGTTTGTGCAATACTCAGGATTTAAAAATCGCAAATTACTTCAAATAGTGTTTTAATGGTATAAAATTAATGTTTATTGTTAAAGGTACTGGGTAACGAACAAACATTACATTTTGATACATCTCATTGCATTACAGCCTTATTAAGGGATTAATTGTTTTCTGGGCACGTGACAGGGTGAGGGGTTTGAGATTAGAAGTGTGAGGAAAGACAGATCACCATATTGTGGTCTCCCTACTCTGTCTGCAAGAACAAACAGTCTCTGTACCCAATACTCCACAAGAAGCAACTACAAGGTGTTTCACAAAATTATAGCAATCCTTCTGCAGTGTGTCTTAAGAACCAGTGGTGACACAGTGTGCAAGCATGCCCAGGGTTTTTTTTATTTTCCAGTAAGTGTGTTAACACTAAATGGAATACAGATACAAGTTACTAATAATACTAATGCAAGAGATGAATATGGACAGAAACTATGTAAATACTTCCATAATGCTGTACAATGCGAGAGGGGATAATTGATTATTAGTTATCCCGTGTGACAGTTGTTGGCTCTTCTGGGAAAGGTGTCTTCACCCATCACGAGTGCTGCTTGCTTTTCAGTTTCAGACTATAAACCTCCTCCACACACTATTTCCAGTCTGGTTCTCTTACGTCAGAAGATAAAATAACTTCACTGTGCTTGTGTTTACTGGAGCTATTTTCTGTTTATTGAGTACATCATGAAAAATGTTCCATCTGTTGACAGAGCAGACAGTGAAACTGACATTGTCCAACACGTACTGACAAGAGTGTTAAACTTGGGGGAGGCTATTCAGTGTGTACACATGGTTAACAGCCCCAGGTGCTGGAATCTATGGTAAGTTCCTCTGAATCTCAAACCAGTAACTACATTGCTCACATTTTTTGATCCAAACTGCCTGTGAATGAAAAGTGCGACAGTAGGTAAGATAGGGATATGAATGGCTGAGGGCAAATAGCAACAATGTGGCATGGGATATAGATAGCTAATTTTCACCTGCACTCCTACCTTCTACATGATTCCCAAAATCCATAAACCCAAACACCCAGAATGTCCCATTGTAGCCATTTACTGTGCCCCGACAGAGAGAATCTCTACTCTTGTAGACCAACACCTCCAGCCTATTACCCTCTCCCACATAAAACAGACCAATCATTTCCTCCACCAATCCTCCACAGTTCCTATTCCTTTACCACAGGGCATCCTGCTCATCACTACTGGTGCCACCTCTCTTTGCACTAACATCTCTATTGCCCATGAACTTGCTGCCATTGAATACTACCTTTCCCAACATCCAACCAATTCCAAACCTACAACCTCCTTCCTGGTTACCATAACCAACTATTTCCTCCCACCTGAAATTACATCATCACCTTTGAAAGCATCACCTATGAACAAATCCATGGTCCTGCAATGGGCATCTGCATGGCACCATTCTAAGGCAACCTACTCATGGGCCATCTAGAGGTATCCTTCCTAATCCGCCAGAATCCCAGGCCCCTCACCTGGTTCAGATTCAATGATGATATCTTCTTGATCTGGATCGAGGGTGAGAACACCCTATCCTAATTCCTCTGGAACCTCTCCCCCATATGCTTCACCTGGTCCTCCTCAACCAAACAAGCCACCTTCCTCAATGTGAACCTCCACTTCAAAGATGGTTACGCCAGTACCTCCATCTATCTGAAACATACCAACCACCAATAAAACCTCCACTACAACAGCCACCACCCGTTCCATACCAAGAAGTTCCTTAACTGCAGTCCACATGTGGCCATCACATCTGCAGTGACGAGCAGTCCCTATTGAAATATACCAATACTTAGGCCTTCACAGACCAAAATTATTCTCCCAACCCTGTACAGAAACAGATCTCCCAGCCTTATCTATCTAGACAGCCAACACCCCAAAGTCCTGTCGTCCAGCCATAAAGAAGCATTCCCCTCATGACTCAGTACTGGAGCAACTGGATCACATTCTCTGTCAGGGTTCTGACTATCTCTCATCCTGCCTTGAAATGAGGAGTACCTACCCACTATCTTTCCCACCCTCCCACAGTATTATTCCCCCAACTACCGAACATACACAATATCCTTGTCCATCACCACAAAACCCCTGCTCCCAGCCCCTGTAATCACTGTAATAGACCTAGACACAAGACCTGTACCATACATCCTCCCACCACCTGTTCCAGTCTGGTCACAAGCATTACCTGTCCCATCAAAAGCATGGCTACATGTGAAATTAGTCATGTGATCTACAACCTAAGCTGCAGCCACTGTGCTGCATTCTACAATGGCATGACAACCAACAAGCTGTCTGCTCACATGAATGCCACCGTTAAACTGTGGCCAAGAAACAGCTGGACCACCCAGTTGCTTTACATGATGCCCAACCAACATTATTCACTTCAATGACTGCTTCATAGCTTTCATCATCTGGATCCTTCCTACCAACACCAGTTTTTCTTAATTGTGCTGGTGGGAACTCTCCAGGCAACATGTCCTACGTTCCTGTCCTTCACCCACCTATCCCCTTCCCTGCTCCCACTCCAGCACAACACAGCCTTCTACTCCACCAACACACCCAGAGTTTTTCCCCCCTTCTCACTTCTCTCCTTTTCCACCTCCCTACCTCTCTGCCCCCCCTCCCAATCTAACCTCCCAACTGCACCTAGCTGCCCTACCCTGTTCCAACAACATCCCTGTATGCTCCCATAAGCAGCACTTCCCTGTCCTCTACACTGCTATCCCTCCCTCTCCCCAACCCAGCTTCCTCCTGACCCCCACCACCCAAACTGCTTCTCCCATCATGAGCAGTTGCTTGCATTCCTGCCTCAGGGTCAGAGACAGTGGTCATGTGTGTGCGAGTTGTCATTCTCACATGTTTAGCAGTCGTTTTGTTGAGCCAGTCTGCAACTCAACATCTCTTCTACATGATGAGTAGCAATGTATCCATTTCACACTACTGTCAGTGTTTTCACAGCTTGTGTTCAAGGTTCTGTTTTGGCCTTCTTTAGCAAAATGCAAAGCACGAAGACATGGAGTATATGAGGTACCATTTCCTCAGAGCCACCACAGAACTTACCAAAATGTGAGAAAAAAGAATTATCTTACACTGTTAACTCAGTATTTTTCAAGATTATTGTGGCAGCAGCTTTTGAAATGCTCTTCCATTCTGCTTGCTTATCGATTCATTTTGAAGAATACTACACATAATTCAAAACATTTCACCTGAGCTACTTGCAAATCGTGCTGAAACCTATGTGGCCCCAAAATTTTTCTATCATTCTGTTTTCAATTGTCTTTATATGAGGTGGTGTTCCTGCAACTTGCTCCAAGAGCTCATTTCAGAGAACAGGTACTCTTCATTTCTCTCTAGATAACTGAATATCTCCTCCATAGATACAGAAATTCCTTCAGATCGGAGAGCCCATTTTTCTCAGTGTGGGCACTGAGCCTATGAAGAACTTTTTGTAGCAATCCTCATGAAATCTTGCATCTGCAGTGTGTAGGTCTCCAGAAAAGCAGATACGCCTCCAGATGGTTTCTTTCCATTCATCCCTCCTCTCCTGTGCATTTACAGTAATTACATTGCCCTAACTGAAGGATAAGGCACTGTGCCCCTTTTGCAGCAATTTTTGAGTTTTTGTCTTTTGCTTATGAAGAACTTCATCGATAATCGCTTTCACACAAAGCAGACATTCAGTTTTAAAACCAAATTTCAGTTCAGCTCAATTCAAATGTAGGACTGCATGTGAGCCTGAACTCTCTCTGTTCCTCTGAAAGAGCGTCTCTCAGAAATCTTCTAATTGAGTCAGCTCTGGTGTACTCTCTTTCCTGCAATATACACGAAGAACTTTTTTTTTTCCTAAAATTTTAATATACCCATATTTTCTCAAATAACTTCCATTTCCCAATCGTTTCACTTTCCCATTCACATTACGCAGACCTGATAGCATCCTTACAAAGCAACCACTTCTCACCTGCTGTTTATGGGAGTGTATTTATTTCAAAACCTAATTAATAACTGCAGATAAGTGCTCACTTAAGCTGAAAATAGCTCCACTCTATAACCACTATCACAGTGAAGTGTTTTTCCCCCTACTCACTTATGAAAACTGGGCTGGAAATGCTGGGGAGATATGGTCTGTTTGTAAACTGAACAGTGAGCAGTATTCCTGGTGGGGAATGTCGCCTTTCCCTGAAGAGCTGCTTTCAGGATCAGGTCCGGTATGGTAAGGAATGAGTTGATAATATTAAGAAAACTTGAGAATAAATTTAAAAACACAGAAATAAACAAATCCCAGAGTTAATATTCCCAAAGCAATACTTGTGACTGCAAATGGTAATTAGGTCCAACTAGAAAAATGTAAGAAATTTTCCTGAAAAATGGCATATTACAGTTGTTGTTGTTGTTGTTGTGGTCTTCAGTCCTGAGACTGGTTTGATGCAGCTCTCCATGCTACTCTATCCTGTGCAAGCTTCTTCATCTCCCACTACCTACTGCAACCTACATCCTCCTGAATCTGCTTAGTGTATTCATCTCTTGGTCTCCCTCTATGATTTTTACCCTCCACGCTGCCCTCCAATACTAAATTGGTGATCCCTGGATGCCTCAGAATATGTCCTACCAACCGATCCCTTCTTCTTGTCAAGTTGTGCCACAAACTCCTCCTCTCCCCAATCCTATTCAATACCTCCTCATTAGTTATGTGATCTACCCATCTAATCTTCAGCATTCTTCTGTAGCACCACATTTCGAAAGCTTCTATTCTCTTCTTGTCCAAACTATTTATCATCCATGTTTCACTTCCATACATGGCTACACTCCATACAAATACTTTCAGAAACGACTTCCTGACACTTAAATCTATACTCGATGTTAACAAATTTCTCTTCTTCAGAAATGCTTTCCTTGCCATTGTCAGTCTACATTTTATATCCTCTCTACTTCGACCATCATCAGTTATTTTGCTCCCCAAATAGCAAAACTCCTTTACTACTGTAAGTGTCTCATTTCCTAATCTAATTCCCTCAGCATCACCCGACTTAATTCGACTACATTCCATTATCCTAGTTTTGCTTTTGTTGATGTTCATCTTATATCCTCCTTTCAAGACACTGTCCATTCTGTTCAACTGCTCTTCCAAGTACTTTGCTGTCTCTGACAGAATTACAATGTCATCAGCGAACCTCAAAGTTTTTATTTCTTCCCCATGGATTTTAATACCTACTCCGAATTTTTCTTTTGTTTCCTCCACTGCTTGCTCAATATACAGATTGAATAACATCAGGGAGAGGCTACAACCCTATCTCACTCCCTTCCCAACCGCTGCTTCCCTTTCATGTCCCTCGACTCTTGTAACTGCCATCTGGTTTCTGTACAAATTGTAAATAGCCTTTCGCTCCGTGTATTTTACCCCTGCCACCTTCAGAATCTGAAAGAGAGTATTCCAGTCAACATTGTCAAAAGCTTTCTCTAAGTCTACAAATGCTAGAAACGTAGGTTTGCCTTTCCTTAATCTAGCTTCTAAGATAAGTCGTAGGGTCAGTATTGTCTCACATGTTCCGATATTTCTACGGTATCCAAACTGATCTTCCCCGAGGTCGGCTGCTACCAGTTTTGACCATTCGTCTGTAAAGAATTCGCGTTAGTATTTTGCAGCCGTGGCTTATTAAACTGATAGTTCGGTAATTTTCACATCTGTCAACACCTGCTTTCTTTGGGATTATGTCGCAGAAAAACATAGGATTGTCAGTTTGCAGGGATTTTAATGTAAATATATTAAAGGAATCTCACAGTAAATCAATCTAGATTTACAACAAATAATTCCTCTCTCTCTCTCTCTCTCTCTCTCTCTCTCTCTCTCTCTCACACACACACACACACACACACACACACACACACACACACAAACCTCTTGCAACAAAGTGGAACCAGAAAACCCATTTTTTTCTGATTTAATTTGGTCAATTAGTATTACTCATGAAATTATTTATTCAATTATCTCCAGACAAAATGATCATGATGGATATTGTTTTCATCCAATAAACTAAAGTTAAATATAAACTTTCCTTTCTCTCGTAAACTGATTGTCAGATGAGGATGCACAGTTAGTCACAGTGCATACCCTGATTGGTTGGTTTAAAGGGGCAGGGGGGGGGGGGGGGGCAAACTGCTTGGTCATCAGTCCCTTGTTCCTGTAAAAACAATCATACAGGGGAAAGAAGAAAACAAACAAGACATAGAGCACAATACCGAAAGGAATGAATTTGACAAGAACAACAGAAAGGCAACAAATACTACAAAGAACAAAAGAGGACAAGAAAACACAGAGATATGCAAGAAAAAAGTAGAAGAGATTAAAACAAGAAAGCAGATTACTGTGGCTGGCTGACCTTCAGAATAAAAAGGAGAAGCCAGCCACTCCGCAACACATTAAAACCCCCACCCTAAAAGCACTAGGGTAGAGGACACAGAGGGACAAAGGACATGCGCTAAAACTTAGATCAAAGGACAAAACCCACCCTCACGAATAACATGTAAAACTAAAGCTGCTATAGAGGCACTGTCGCCCAACACCAAAGGTAGGGTGCTGGGAAAGTTAAAAGTCTGCCATAAAGTGGTTAAAAGTGGGCAGTCCAGCAAAAGGTGGACGACTGTCATTTGCGAGCCACAGCGGTACTGAGATGGGTCCTCGCAACGGAGGAAGTAACTATGTGTTAGTCACGTATGACCAAAGCGGAGCCGACAAAGGACAACTGAGTCCCTGCAAGAAGCCTGCAGGAAAAACTTCCATACATTCGCAGTCTCCTTAATGACACGCAGTTTGTTGTGCATACTGTTATGCCATTCCATTCTCCCAAAGCTGAAAAACCTTGCGGCATTAAGACAGAACGCAGGTCTGTTTCAGAGATGTCCATCTCCAGAAGCCATTCCCGCATAGCCTGTTTGGTCAACCTGTCAGCAAGTTCATTGCCTGGGATTCCAACGTGTCCTGGGGTCCACACAACCACCATTGAACGACTGAACCGTTACAGTGCAGAGATGGACTCCTGGATGGTCGCTACCAAAGGATGGCGAGGGTAGCACTGGTCGATAGCTTGTAAGCTGCTCAGGGAGTCAGAACAGAGAGGAAATGACTCACCAGAATAGGAACGGATGTACTGAAGTGCACGAGATACGGCCACAAGCTCTGCAGTGAATACACTGCAGCCAGCGGGCAACGAATGCTCTTCAATATGGCCTCTGTGGACACAGGATAAGCCAACAATACCATCAGCCATCGAGCCCTCAGTGTAAACAACTTCAGAGCCCCTGAACACGTCAAGAATCGAGAGGAAGTAACAGCAGAGAGCAAAAGGGTTAACAGAGTCCTTAGGGCCATGCAAAAGGTCCAGGTGAAGCTTTGGCCGAGGTGTACACCATGGAGGTATATGTGAATGGACCCCAAGTAGAGGTGGTAAAGGGAAGGACTGCAGTTCAGACAGAAGGGATCACACGCGAACTGCAATCATTAGCCCTGACCTGGGCTGCCGATGCGGGAGATGAACTGCTGCGGGTGGGAAAAGGAGATAGTAATTCGGAGACTCAGGAGAACTACGAATGTGTGCAACATAACTGGAGAGCAGTTGTGCATGTTGGATCTGCAATGCAGTGACTCCAGCCTCCACCAGGACACTGGTCACTAGACTTGTTCTAAAAGCTCCCGTCGCTAGGCGACTGCCACAGTGGTGCACTGGGTTGAGTCAACGCAATGCTGAGGGTGCCGCCAAACTGTAAACCACACTCTCACAGTCAAGGCTGGATTGAACAAGGCTTCTGTGGAGCTGCAGCAGCGTATAGTGATCTGCACCCTAGTTGGTGTTCCTCAGGCAGCGGAGGGCACTGAGGTGCTGCCAGCACTTTCACTTAAGCTGACGAAGGTGAGGTAGCCAAGTCAATCGGGCGTTGAAAACCAGTCCTAACAATCTATATGTCTCCACTACAGTGAGTGGATTGTCATTAAGGTAAAGTTCTGGTTCCAGATGAACGGAACGATGCCGACAGAAGTGCATGATGCAAGACTTCGCAGCTGAAAAATGTAATCTGTGGGCTCTAGTCCATGTCTGCATCTTGTGAATGGCTCCCTGTAGGCACTACTCAGCAACACCACTACTGGAGGAGCAGTACAAAATGCAACAGTCTTCCACATACAGAGAAGGTGAGACCAACGGCCCTACAGCTGCTGCTAGACTGTTAATAGCCACTAAAAATAAAGAGACACTCAATACGGAGCCCTGTGGAATGCCATTCTCCTGAATAGGGGGGGGGGGGGGAAGGGGGGAGGGGGCGAACTATGGGAGGCGGGAGGCACCAACTTGGACACAGAAAGTATGGAGCGACAGGAAGTCTTAGATAAAAATCAGGAGCAGGCCCCAGAGACCCCACTCATGTGTCAAGGATATGATGTCAACAGGTCATGTTGTATGCTTTACGTAAGTCAAAAAAGACGGAAACCAGGTTTTGGCGCCTGAAAAAGGCTGTTCGGATAGCATACTCGAGGGACACAAGATTATCAGTGGTAGAGCAACCCTTGGTTGTATGAACAGCTGTGATACAATTAAAGAGGATTCTGTCCCAATAAGTCTCTCAAATTGCTATTTTTCTTTTCTTCTCTAATGCTTTTTATAGCCTGCAATAATGCTGCAATGGCTCTGATGACTTGGAAAGAAGCAATGACTAGTGCTGCTCAATATGATTTCCATCTGGCACTATAGTTTTCTGAGAATGAACGACTCCTGAAAAGAAGCTTTGCCTTGAGCATTTACTCTTGTCAACTTTCTCGTGAGTAGAAAAGTGCAGACTATTACTCAACTTCTGTAAGAGCAACGGTTTCATGCAGCAGAAATTCAGTACACAATGAGTCTGGCATACATTCACAATTTTACAGGAGAGGTCTTGGTGTAAGAGTGATGCAGCACATTTGAAGGACAAACAAATACACACAACAATTTTGGCCACAGACAAAAGTCTGTGGTGAGTGAAGATCTTGTGCAGCTTATGGATAAATTGTTCTAGACATAGGTTTATGATTCTAAGGCCATGAATGACTTCTCAAAATTTCCATGATTGTATTTTAAAAGCAGTGTTACAGAGGCACTTGAATAGCAAACCTTTTGCATGGTGAATGCTCAGAATGCTGACTAACAACCATGACACTTGGCAAACAGATTCAGCATCAATATTTCTGTAGCATTACAATAGGGAGGTAAGAATTAGTTCAACAAAACTAATACAGACAACAAAACTTACACAAAAACAGCAACTACAACAGTGTGTGACTACCCACTCCCCGTATAAACCAAAAAAGTTCAAACATTCAACAATGTTCTCATGGCAAAATGATATGTGACAAAAACAGTGCTTTGTTAGCTGAACTCATGTCACCAAGGCAACTATCAATGAGGCCGCATATTGAGAGTCTCTAAAAAAGTCCATGCAGACCCATTAAAAACAAAGTGAAATGCTTGCCCTTGTAAGAAGTCATTTTGCTATGCACCTATGTGAAACTGCATGCTGCTGCATCAACTCTACAACAACTCAAACAGAATGTGATGATATAACAGTGTCATAAATTTTTCACATAATTAATTCTGTAACCATAATATAATTGTGATGTAATTTCTGTCATGCACACCTTTTATTGTTTTATTAATAGTGTCATATAAGTACATGTCGAAGGATTAATTCAAACAAACTAATTAAAAGGGCCTATTGCATTTGCGGTGGTGCAGTACAAACACTGGCCTAGTCAGGGAAGTTTGCTACAACCACAGAATACATTTGATGTAAGAAGTATTGTCACTGGGAGTGAAGATCCAACCAGTTTCATCTTTAGATTGTACAAAGCTAGCCAGTGTAGCAGTTTTTCTCTACTGAATAACAGACTGTTTAGTGCAGCGAGTGTTACAGTGTAAATGAACTTTGCCTCAATCATGTGCCCAACAGGGTCCTATTCCATCACCATTACTGATTCCAGAAAAATAAAATATTGAAAGTGAAAAGCTTATTTAATTTCAGTAACAAAGATAAAGAAAAACAATTTACAAAACTGAGTACTATCCAAAAAATTCATTTAACAGCAGTGAACTTTGTAGCTTGGTAAAACAACTAGTTAAAGAATAATGCTTAAAAATAAGGCAGTAAATGAATATTGACAAAATATTACTTAACAGTAATACATTTCATGTTTCTTGTGTGCACTGCTAACTGCTCATATCCACAAATTAACGAAATACTATGAATTTCGGTATTTCCATAAATAACTTAGTACAATAGAAAGCAAGTATTTATGGACAAGTGCATTTTTAAGAACATTAACAGTTAGCATTAAAATGAATAATGCAGGGCCATTACATGAACTGCTTTATGAACAATTAACTTTTATGCACATGTTCAGTACAAATTATTCTGCTGGTTTTTTTTATTAACTTTAATTCATGGTATAAACTGTGTTTTTACATCTGAGCTCAGGTCAGTGCTTTTGTTCCATTCTTGCCTGATTACAATTCAATGATTAGTCCATAATTACAGTTTATAAACAATTAATAATCATACAGTGGAGATGCTGAGTCGCGGTAGGCACAACAAAAAGATTCACACACTTAAAGCTTTCAGCCATTAAGGCCTTTGTCAGCAGTAGACACAGATACACACACGTGCATGTGCGCACGCGCGCACACACACACACACACACACACACACAAACTCAACTTGCACACATGTCAGCAGTCTCAGAGAGCTGAAACCACACTGCGAGCAGCAGCACGAGTGCACGATGGGAGTGGTGACTGGGTGGGGGTAAGTAGGAGGCTGGGGCGGGGAGGGAGAGGGATAGTATGGTGGGAGTGGCGAACAGTTAAGTGTTGCAGTTTAGACGGAGGGCAGGAGAGAAGGTCCAGAGGTGGGATGGGGTTAGTAGTGGAAACGAGAGAAATAAAAATAAAAATAAAAGAAATTAAAAGACTGGGAGTGGCGGTGAAATGACAGCTGTGTAGTGCTGGAATGGGAACAGGGAGGGGGCTGGATTGGTGAGGACAGTAACTAATAAAGGTTGACGCCAGGACGGTTACGGGAACGTAGGATGTATTGCAGGGAAAGTTCCCACCTGCGCAATTCAGAAAAGCTGGTGTTGGTGGGAAGGATCCATATGGCACAGGCTGTGAAGCAGTCACTGAGATGAGGGGTATCATGTTTGGCAGCGTATTCAGCTACAGGGTGGTCCACTTGTTTTTTGGCCACAGCTTGTCGGTGGCCGTTCATGCGGACAGACAGCTTGTTGGTTGTCATGCCTACATAGAATGCAGCACAGTGGTTGCAGCTTAGCTTGTAAATCACATTACTGGTTTCACAGGTAGCCCTGCCTTTGATGGTATAAGTGATGTTAGTGACCGGACTGGAGTAGGTGGTGGTAGGAGGATGTATGGGACACTTCTTGCATCTAGGTCTATTACAGGGGTATGAGCCATGAGGTAAGGGATTGGGAGCAGGGGTTGTGTAAGGATGGACGAGTATATTGTGTAGGTTCGGTGGATGGCGGAATACCACAGTAGGAGGGGTGGGAAGGATAGTGGGCAGGACATTTTTCATTTCAGGGCACGATGAGAGGTAATCGAAACCCTGGCAGAGAATGTAATTCAGTTGCTCCAGTCCCGGATGGTACTGAGTTACGAGGGGAATGCTCCTCAGTGGCCAGACTGTGGGACTTTGGGAGTTGGTGGGAGACTGGAAAGATAAGGCACGGGAGATTTGTTTTTGTACAAGGATGGGAGGATAATTACGATCAGTGAAGGATTCAGTGAGACCCTTGGCATATTTTGAGAGGGACTGCTCATCACTGCAGATGCGACGACCATGGGTGGCTAGGCTGTACGGAAGGGACTTCTTGGTATGGAATGGGTGGCAGCTGTCAAAGTGGAGGTATTGCTGGTGGTTAGTAGGTTTGATATGGACGGAGGTACTGATATAGCCATCTCTGAGGTGAAGATCAATATCTAGGAAGGCGGCTTGTTGGGTTGAGCAGGACCAGGTGAAGAAAATGGGGGAGAAGTTGTTGAGGTTCTGGACGAATGTTAATAAGGTGTCCTCACCTTCAATCCAGATAGCAAAGATGTCATCAATGAGTCTGAACCAGCTGAGGGGTTAAGGATTCTGGGTTTTTAGGAAGGATTCCTCTAGATGGCCCATGAACGGCCACTGACAAACCGTAGCCAAAAAACAAGTGGACCATCCTGTTGTTGAACACACTGCCAAACATTAAATCCCTCATCTCAATGACTGCTTCACAGCCTGTGCCATATGGATCCTTTCCACCAACACCTGCTTTTCTGAATTGAGCAGGTGGGAACTTTCCCTGCAATACATCCTACATTCCCGTAACCCTCCTGGCCTCAACCTTCGTTAGTCACTGTCCTCATCCATCCAGCCCCCTCCCTGTTCCCATTCCAGCACTACACAGCCGTCATTTCGCCGCCACACCCAGTCTTTTAATTTCTTTTTATTTCTTCTTTTTATTTCTCTCCTTTCCACTACTTACCCCCTCCACCCTCCACACCTTCTCTCCTGCCCTCCGTCTAAACCGCAACACTTCACTGTCCACCACTCCCACCATATTATCCTTCCCCTCCCTGCCCCAGCCTCCTCCTTACCCCCACCCAGTCACAACTCCCATCATGCACTGGTGCTCCTGCTCACAGTGTGGTTTCAGCTCTCTGAGATCGCAGATGTGTGTGCAAGTTGTGTTTGCATGAGTGTGAGTGTGTGAGTGTGTGTCTACTGGTGACAAAGGCCTTAATGGCCGAAGGCTTTACTTGTGTGAATCTTTTTGTTGTGCCTATCGTGACTCAGCATTCTCCGCTATATGGTGAGTAGCAACATTCCTTCTCTGGTATTGTTACATTCCATCCTGCATTTTCCATTGTTTAATAATCATACAGTAATTTATGCCCACACAGTGAGTTGACAACCAATCTTAAATAATTTGGAATCCAAATTTCACTAACTCATTCTTATTTTTACATTTTTCAATAAAATTTCTTTCAGTCATTATCATGCAAAATGTAGTCACACGATAAAAATTTCGGTAATAACTGAATCCACACTTATCTTGATTTACATTATTCTTCAGAATATATATCTTTCCCAAACAACAGGGAACAGTAGCTGCACATGTCATTTAAAAATCCTAATTAACTGGAAGTATAGGTCTGTTATAATGGATCTGGCACAAAAATTTCCACTTGTTTTCATTGGTGAAGAAGTGGCTGACCAGTCAGTCACACCTCAGATGAGAAATTGCAGGGCATTATGACGACCGTTCAACAGACTGATATCAGACTTTTCTTACAAAGGACACAGGAAAAATGGTATACCATTGCAGCAAACATTTCAGTTGTCACAGTCATTATGCTGAAATATATTCAAATACATGAATGCAGCATCTGCACTCAAGACTTTTCTGTTACTCACTGTCACATTAATTTCAAGCCCTATCATGTTGTTGTTGTTGTGGTCCTCAGTCCTGAGACTGGTTTGATGCAGCTCTCCATGCTACTCTATCCTGTGCAAGCTTCTTCATCTCCCAGTACCTACTGCAGCCCACATTCTTCTGAATCTGCTTAGTGTATTTTTCTCTTTTGGTCTCCCTCTACGATTTTTACCCTCCCCACTGCCCTCAAATGCTAAATTTGTTAACCCCTGATGCCTCAGAACATGTCCTACCAACCGATCCCTTCTTCTAGTCAAGTTGTGTCACAAGCTCCTCTTCTCCCCAATCCTATTCAATACCTCCTCATTAGTTATGTGATCTACCCATCTAATCTTCAGCATTCTTCTGTAGCACCACATTTCGAAAGCTTCTATTCTCTTCTTGTCCAAACTATTTATCATCCATGTTTCACTTCCATACATGGCTACACTCCATACAAATACTTTCAGAAATGACTTCCTGACACTTAAATCTATACTCGATGTTAACAAATTTCTCTTCTTGAGAAATGCTTTCCTTGCCATTGTCAGTCTACATTTTATATCCTCTCTACTTCGACCATCATCAGTTATTTTGCTCCCCAAATAGCAAAACTCCTTTACTACTTTAAGTGCCTCATTTCCTAATCTAATTCCCTCAGCATCACCCAACTTAATTCGACTACATTCCATTATCCTAGTTTTGTTTTTGTTGATGTTCATCTTATACCCTCCTTTCAAGACACTGTCTATTCCGCTCAACTGCTCTTCCAAGTCCTTTGCTGTCTCTGACAGAATTACAATGTCATCGGCGAACCTCAAAGTTTTTACTTATTCTCCATGAATTTTAATACCTACTCCGAATTTTTCTTTTGTTTCCTTTACTGCTTGCTCAATATACAGATTGAATAACATCAGGGAGAGGCTACAACCCTGTCTCACTCCCTTCCCAACCACTGCTTCCCTTTCGTGCCCCTTGACTCTTATAACTGCCATCTGGTTTCTGTACAAATTGTAAATAGCCTTTCGCTCCCTGTATTTTACCCCTGCCACCTTTAGAATTTGAAAGAGAATATTCCAGTCAACATTGTCAAAAGCTTTCTCAACGTCTACAAATGCTTTCCTTAATCTTTCTTCTAAGATAAGTCGTAAGGTCAGTATTGCCTCACGTGTGCCAACATTTCTACGTAATCCAAACTGATCTTCCCCAAGGTCGGCTTCTACCAGTTTTTCCATTCGTCTGTAAACAATTCGCGTTAGTATTTTGTATCTGTGACTGATTAAACTGATAGTTCGGTAATTTTCGCATCTGTCAACATCTGCTTTCTTTGGGATTGGAATTATTATATTCTTCTTGAAGTCTGAGGGTATTTCGCCTGTCTCATACATCTTGCTCACCAGATGGTAGAGTTTTGTCAGGACTGGCTCTCCCAAGGCCGTCAGTAGTTCTAATGGAATGTTGTCTACTCCCGGGGCCTTGTTTCAACTCAGGTCTTTCAGTGCTCTGTCAAGCTCTTCACGCAGTATCATATTTCCCATTTCACCTTCATCTACATCCTCTTCCATTTCTATAATATTGTCCTCAAGTACATCGGCCTTGTATAGACCCTCTATATACTCCATCCACCTTTCTGCTTTCCCTTCTTTGCTTAAAACTGGGTTTCCATCTGAGCTCTTGATATTCATACAAGTGGCTCTCTTTTCTCCAAAGGTCTCTTTAATTTTCCTGTAGGCAGTATCTATCTTGCCCCTAGTGAGATAAGCCTCTACATCCTTACATTTGTCCTCTAGCCATCCCTGCTTAGCCATTTTGCAGTTCCTGACGATCTCATTTTTAAGACGTTTATTTTCCTTTTTGCCTGTTTCATTTACTGCATTTTTATATTTTCTCATTTCATAAATTAAATTCAATATTTCTTCTGTTACCGAAGGATTTCTACAAGCCCTCGTCTTTTTAACTACTTGATCCTCTGCTGCCTCCACTACTTCATCCCTCAGAGCTACCCATTCTTCTTCTACTGTATTTCGTTCCTCCATTCCTGTCAATTGTTCCCTTATGCTGTCCCTGAAACACTGTACAACCTCTCGTTTAGTCAGTTTATCCAGGTCCCATCTCCTTAAATTCCCACCTTTTTGCAGTTTCTCCAGTTTTAATCTACAGTTCATAACCAATAGATTGTGATCAGAGTCCACATCTGCCCCTGGAAATGTCTTACAATTTAAAACCTGGTTCCTAGATCTCTCTCTTACCATTATATAATCTATCTGATACCTACCAGTATCTCCAGGATTTTTTCCATGTATACAACCTTCTTTTATGATTCTTGAACCAAGTGTTAGCTATGATTAAGTTATGCTCTGTGCAAAATGCTATACCAGTCGGTCAGATCCCTTAATCGGGCAGGTAGGTTAGAAAATTTAAAAAGGGAAACGTATAGGTTAAAGTTAGCTATAGTGGGAATTAGTGAAGTTCGGTGGCAGGAGGAACAAGACTTTTGGTCAGGTGAATACAGGGTTATAAATACAAAATCAAATAGAGGTAATGCAAGAGTAGGTTTAATAATGAATAAAAAAATAGGAGTGCGGGTAAGGTACTACAAACAGCATAGTGAACACATTATTGTGGCTAAGATAAACACTAAGCCCATGCCTACTGCAGTAGTACAATTTTATATGCCAACTAGCTCTGCAGAGGATGAATAAATTGAAGAAATGTATGATGAGATAAAAGAAATTATTCAGGTAGCGAAGGGAGACGAAAATTTAATAGTCATGGGTGACTGGAATTCGAGAGTAGGAAAAGGGAGAGAAGGAAACATAGTAGGTGAATATGGATTGGGGTTAAGAAATGAAAGAGGAAGCCCTATCATAGGCTGAATAAAAATACTGGCCTTGTAAATAAGCTTCTAGTTTTTCTCTGACAATCAGAAAAGTTGTCATCAACAGCTATTTAAAGAATGGAGAAGGCTGCAGTTTTTTTACCAAATTAGTATATTTCCTGGTAGAACTATGTTCATTTTCAGCCTTGTTTGGCAGAAAGACAATGAAGAACACTAATTGAGGTTGACTGTTAATAAAGTATACACAATCAGTTTCTCAGAGCTACTTCACTCTACCAGTTTACATCTAGACTCATTCCACATTACCAGAGTTTCATCATCACAATGGGAACCACAGAAAAGACATAAGAGAATGGATATTTCGTGCTGATCACCTAGCCAGTTAGGGTGGTATCACAAAATTTTATTGCTAAATTCTAAATTTTCTTCCTGTTAAATTTTCATATATAGTATTCAAGAGTGAGTGAGTGAGTGAGTGAGTGAGTGTGTGTGTGTGTGTGTGTGTGTGTGTGTGTGTGTGTGTGTGTGCCCGCCCACAGGTGTTTCGAGTTTATGAGTGCTCAACCGCAAGTTTATCAGCACCATTACACATATTAAAAGAAACAAATGTGGGTAAAATTGTTAAAAGTGTTATCACACAGTGAGGATGAAACCTACAAGATGACACTCATTCACTCACTTCCACTTCATAACATTGAACCACACAATCACTCTGTCTCACATGCCTTAAGACAAAGGAGAAAGAATGAAAAGTGCTGTATCATGGATTAAAAGGTAAGTAAAATTATAGAGGCACTAAGTTAAAGAAACAGAGAAATGTGACCGGCTGACCACTTACAAAAAACATAGGTGAGCCAGTCACCCTGTTAACATGTTAAGGAAACATGTTAGACAATTCACGGAACTTTAATACTCCAATTACATCCATTCGACAGTCACTTAAAATAGAAGGGAGATCTGGTAAATCATCTGCTGCTGCCCTGAAAATAAAGCATACTTAAATAAAATATGGCACACTGTGATCTGTTTGCCACATCACCACACACTGGAGAGACTTCTTGCTGGAGCAAGAAGCTGTGCATCATAGGGCTGTGGCCTCAGCAGAGACAAGTAAGCAATTTTCTTTGTCTCTTCTCTGTGGCTGGTAGGAGGAAAGCCACAGTCACATTGCAGGCTCTACGAGATGGAGCTTATCGTCTGTCATTTCCAGCCACTCACCCCCCACTGACGCATGACACTGTACCTCAACAGTGAGGTGATATTATGCAGGGAGGGCACACTGAACTAACTGAGATTCACCACCCATCTCCTTGGCTGCTACATCTGCCCTTTCATTCCCCACAATACCCATGTGACGTGGCACGCAGCAGGAAGTCACTTCCTTTCCCAACCTTTAATGTAGGAGGAGGTACTTATTAAGATGTCGGGAAATAATGTATTAAAAATATACGCAGCAGTGCAACCTCTCCCACACTGCAGTAAATCTAAAATTACTCTGGGGCTCTGCAGTGCCCAGGGTGGCAGTCAGATAAAACCTCGGATCTGAGCCTGAGCATGTTCCACACTCAGGGACTCCAGCACACACTTCACACGTGTCCAGAATGGCCTCGTTGCTCATGAACGATTGTTAAAGGGGCGTTCCATTGCTGGATGAGCAACGGTATGGTATGCAAGGGGAATTGGCGTAGAGAGGAAGGTACATGCTCGACACACCATGAGGAGTTGCTGCCAGATGGTAAGTGGTGGTTTACCAGCCTCAGCACTGGGTACGGGTCTGGTCCAGTAAGCCCCGATTGCCAGGTTGATACTCTCATGGCATATAGCATCAATGATCTTTAGGTATGAAGGTCTCACTGTTCAATGCACTGTGCATCCATAATCTAACCTCAATTGCACAAAGATCTTATAAAACTGGAGCAGACAGACCTTGTCCAGTCCCCAAGACCTGTGCCTAATATACCTCAATATGTGCAGCGCATTCTGGACTTTTGCCTTCAGGTCCTTTAGATGTGGCAACTATGACAGTCTGAAGTCAAAAATGAGTGCCTGTGCCTATGGTGACCATGGACTTCTTTGCACCTCATATCCAGCACGGTATCTAGTCCAGTGTGTGTGTGTACCCTGTTGGTTGCAGCATCCCCCTACAGCACAGGGATCACTCTGCTGATGTCTGCGCCATTAACTCCCCACATATGCCATGGAGTAGATGGCCATCTCCCTAGGGCATCGGGACTCCCAGCAATGGCCATCCTGCCAGGTGATCCTTGCTGAGGCTGGGTGGCACCTGTGGGGAGGGCCCCTGTTCGGTGTGGGTGGCATTGGGTTGGTGGTATCAGGGCAGATGACACGCCATGATGTGTAGTATGTCATCTCATGCTGGTGGTCCGCTGGCAGCAGTCTTTCAGTGGGAAAAGTCTAACTTCAATGCTAAGAAATATGAGCCCAAATCGTCCCCCTCCCTGGCCACATCATGGCAGGAACGCCAGGCTAAAGATGGCAGTGAAGCTTATTCGCCCCAGTACCTCGTATGTAAGGGGAATCTTTGAAGTCCATGAAACCTCAATTTTTCGGGGAGCATTTGGGTGACAAGTTGAGAAAGGTGGAGGGTTTGTCCAAAATGCGCTCTGGGTCAGTCCTTACAAAAACAGCATCCTCTGCCCAATCACAGGTATAACTCGCTTGTGACAAATTGGGGGATGTTTCTGTTCCCATCACACTCCATAAGATCTTAAATCTGGTCCAGGGTATTACATTCCACAGGGACTGGAACAGAAAAGGGAGGTAATGACAGTGGCATGTTAAGTGCCCTCCGCCATACACCGTTGGGTGGCTTGTGGAGTATAAATGTAGATGTAGATATAGATGAGGCCCAGAAACCTTACATGGAGAATAGTATCCCACATTTGCAATTCAGGTAAATTCAAAATATAACAAGAATGATTAAAATTCATACACACACACACACACACACACACACACACACACACACACTCTTCCCTGCAAGATATGTAAAACTGGTCTTTACAGTCCACTCCTCCAACCTCTTCACTGTAAGTTGTAACTGACGACTCGCTGCTGCAATATTGGAGGGGGAGCAGAAGATCGCAAAATCATCCACAAATAAGGAGCAAAGGACAGGACTCCTTATCGTGGACACAATACTGTTAGTGGCTATTGCATAGATGGTGAGAATTAAATCACTGTCCAGGGAACACCATCCTCCTGCACAAAACTAACTGACAGCACATCAGTCACTCTGTACCTAAAAAGACATCTGGAGGGGAAGGACAGAATGAAGACGGGGAGGTGGTCACAAAAGCACCACTGGCATAGGTGAATGAGAATAATGTGCCTCCAAGTGGGGTCAATTACCCGGGTTCATGAAGAACTGTAATAGATGGCAAAATCATCAACAAAAATGGAGCAGGAGATGCCCAGTGGGAGACAGGCCATTATAGGGTTAATAGCAATAGCAAAGAGGATGACGCTCAGGACGGAGCCCTGAAGCACACTGTTCTCGTGGACAGAGGTGTCTGACAAGGCAGAACCCACATGTACCTTGAAAACTCGGTCTTTTAAAAATTCCTCAAGGAAACCCGGGCAGGCGGCCAGGGAAACCCCACACGTAGGGTTTCTCCAAATCGAAAAACAAGGCCACAGTCTGGGATTTCCACAGAAAACCATTCATGACATGGGTGGACAAAGTAACAAGATGGTCAACTACAGAACCGCGCACTCAAAATCCACACTGTGCAGTGGTTACCAGACGGGGATGAATTGTACATTCCATCACCTTGCAAACACAGCTGGTGAGAGAGATGGGGCAGTTGCTAGAAGGAAGGTGTTTGTCCTTACAGGGCTTAAGTAAGGGTGACAGTGGCTTCACACCAGCGTCTGGGAAACGTGCCCTTCTACCCAGATGGGGCTGTACATATTAAGCAGAAAGTGCTTGCCCGCATGAGAGAGGTGCTGTAACATCTGAATGTGAATAGCGTCTGGCGCTGGGGCGAAGGATCGGGAGGAAGTGAGAGAGTGATATAGCTCCCTCATAGAAATGGCAGCATTGTAGCACTCATGATTCTGAGAAGGGATAGGTATCACCTAGCCTCCTCTGCTCATTTCCAGAGGAGAAAGGTTGGTTGGTTGTTTGGGGGAAGAGACCAAACAGCGAGGTTATCGGTCTCAGAGGGTTAGGGAAGGATGGGGAAGGAAGTCGGCCGTGCCCTTTCAAAGGAACCATCCCGGCATTTGCCTGGAGCGATTTAGGGAAATCACGGAAAACCTAAATCAGGATGGTCGGACGCGGGATTGAACCGTCGTCCTTCCGAATGCGAGTCCAGTGTGCTAACCACTGCGCCACCTCGCTCAGTAGAGGAGAAAGGCAGAGTGATAGTGGAAGGAGCTCGAAATTTCCGCAAAATGGGTAGATAGCAATAGGGTCCATGATAACATTGTCTGCTTCAGTCAGGCTGCAAATTGGGGAATGGATCTTGGTCCCAGAGAGCCATCGGAGATTGGCCCACACGACGGAAGAGGGGAGGTGGAACTTTTAAAAGAACTAGTGAATGAATCCAGCTAGCTTTTTTGTTACCCTGAAGAACGCGATGATACTGCGCACGCATCTGTCTATAATGAATGCAGTTTGCCATTGTAGGATGATGGATAAAACGCAGAGAGCACATCTCTGTGCGCGAATTGTGTCTCGGTATGCCTCAGTCCACCACGGGACCGGGACATGGTGTGGTAAAGAAGAAGTGCAAGGAATGGAATGTTCTGCAGTGGTAAGGATAATGTTTGTAAGATATTCCACCTGATCATCACAACTGGGGAAATCGTGTTCGTCAAAAGTCGTAAGGGAGGACTCAAGCCTCCAGTCGGCCTTAATAAGCTGCCATTTGGGTGTGCAATGAGGTGGGGTAAGAGTCAGCAAATGGATAACACATGGGAAATGGTTGCTCGAGTAGGTGTCAGAAAGAACGGACCACTCGAGACGATGGGCAAGATGGGCAGTGCAGAAGGATAGGTCCAAATGGGAATAGGTATGCAAGGAGTCTGAAAGGAGAGTGGGTGCTCCTGTTTTAAGGCAGAAAAGGTTAAGCTGATTAAGAAGGTCAGCCAAGAGGGTTCCTCTGTGACAGGTTCTGGGAAAACCCCAAATGGGATGGTGAGCATTAAAGTCTCCGAGCAGCAAAAGTGGTTGAGGTAGCTGCCCAATAAGCTGGAGGAAGTTGGCCCTGGTGACATCAAATGACAGAGGGAAGTAAATGGCACAAAGGGAAAAGGTCAAGTGAGGAAAGAAAAGGCAAACTGCAACAGTTTGAAGATGTAGTCAGAGAGATGGGTTGACTATGAACACTATGAACATCATCCTATATGAGCAGCAAGACTTAGCCATGATATTGAATGCCGACTGGAAGGTCAAATCGGACCGGGAAGAAATGTAAAAGCTCAAAGCGGTCATGAGGACACAATTTTGTTTCCTCAAGGCAGAGTACAAGAGGACACTGTGATTCTAAAACCAGCCATAAATTCTTTCTGTTGGATTGAAGGCTGTGAACGTTCCATTGGAGGAGAGTCACGATGAGGAAAAAATGAAGGGCTGTCACCTCGGCAGCTGCCTAGTGCCAGCCTGCAAAGACTCGCTGCTACAGGGCACAGAGGCAGGAGGATCCCGCTCCATGAGGTCCACAGAAGCGTCCGCATTCTTCTGCTGTCGGCCTGTGGAGTCCAGTGCAGAAAAACGAATTGGTGGTGTGCACTATCGACACAGAGGCTGGCCAGGGGAAGGTATCACATGGCAACAGTGTCGAAGAGGATCTTTGAGTCAGCAATGGAGAAGACCGTTTGCCTTTGTTGGACTTCTTCAAGCCTTTCCAGGTTGCAGAGGAAAACTGTAGTGTTGGTTGGCTGAAGGAACGTAGAAATTCTTCACGGGAGTATTCCTTCTGTCTTTGCCGACCTGCAAGTTGTGTACCTGATGACTTTGCTCTTGAGGTGAGAGTTTGATGGCTTGTTGCACAGCTGAATGGGGGGATGGCGATGCTACCTTGACACTGAACAATTTCACAACCTCAGCTGAATTCGAGGTTGCATGTCTGCATGGCCATATCCATCATGGAGCGAGATGTAGCAAAAACAGTACTATAAGTGCCAGATGGTAGAATGCAGGGTTTGCAACTAGCCAATAACTTGCAAGCAACCAGGTAAGAATCTTTTTCCTTTACCTGGATCTCCTGGACAGCCCGCTCATCGAGATACATGGGACAATCTTCAGAGGAAGCGGAATGGTCGCCATTGCAGTTGATACAGCAGGGAGAAGGAGGCAACAATGGCCCTCGTGTGAATCCCTAACACAGGTGTGGTTGAAACGATGACACTGGTAGCAGCACATTGGGTTCGGGATGTATGGATGGACTGTGAGAACCTCAGAGCCTGCTTTGATCTTGGACGGAAGCACCACTCAATTAAAGGTGAGAAAAAGACTGCACATGGACACAAGGAGGCATCTACTTTTTTCGTCACCCAATAGACGGCAATGATATGCTGATCAGAGAGGTATGATTGTATTTCAGCCTTTGTCAGACAGTTGAACAGCCTAGTGTAAATAACATCACAAGAAGAATTCGAGTTCTATGGGCCTCAACACGAACAGGGTAGTTGTGGAGAAGCGAAGCAGCAAGAAGTTATTGTGCTTGAGAATCAGAAGTAGTCTCCTAAAGCAAAGCGCCATTCTGTAAACAAGAGTAGGATTTCACAGGGTCGGCAATTGCACCAACAGCTTTCTGAATAACAAACGGATTTACCACTGCGAGGGACTGACTGTCTTCAGCACGTGAAACCATGAGGAACCATGGTGCAGCTGGGAGGTTCTTTGAATTTTTAGCCTCATTCCGTTTATGTTTTGTAGATGTTGATTGTGAGGATGATTGGCTCATTGTTAGAAAATCCACCCCCCATGATTTTCAGCATCTCCGATGGCACACTCCTTTCAACAGGGGCCCGCTTTACAAGGGGTCACACCCTCCTTGGGTGATTGTTCACACCTCAGGTCACACCTCCCAAACATGTGACAGAGGGACCAATTGGAATTTGGGAAGGTAACAGCTCAAACAATCACCTCTCTCTGGGCTTGGCCTGCCCCAGAGGGTACTTGCAAACCCTACCTGTAAACCCGGGGCTAAGAATTACATGTTTCCCAGTCACTTGTTATGCATCAGACTCCAGACTCATGGGCTGGCCTTCAGTAGTGTGCAGAGAGGAAGAAGAAAAAAGAGGAGCCTCGAATGCCGAAGAGGAGGAAGGATAGGAGAAGGTGAATGAAGCAAGGAAAAAGGAACGAAAAACATTGGTGAGACTGTTCTTATTTCAGCTACAGACAGTGCGGAACATTCCCAAAAACACCCCAGACATGTTCCCCAAGGGAAGCGAAAAACAATAGCAAGAGTATAGACATGCAGCACGGATGGGAAAAGATGCTGCAAAGGCTGGGCCCCCATTGTAGATTTCTCCCCTATGTGAGCAAAAATCTTAAGTACTAACATCAACAAATTTTGTAATTAACTGTTTTTAGATGGAGAAAGCAAGGCAAATGGTATGTGTTTTTCCTTAAGACCTCTGTTTTTATTTGATTTCAATAAAACGAAACACATTTGTGACAAAAATACGGTTTTCCTTGGAGTCGCAAAACAGATTTAAAATACCTTCACGGATTTCAGAAATAACCTCAGGAAAAAGTAGGCCTCTTGAAAGACTTGTATAAGGCAGGGAAGAGTTGTGCAAACCAATTACCACCAATAAAATGTTGGTTCTACTATGTTCTTATTGTCTGTTATTAGCCACTGTGTTATGTCTATTGTTTTACAGGTACTGTGTGATTTTTCTTTTGAGAAATATATGACTGCATAGTATACAAACCGCCAGAGACTGCAACAATTTTCTTCTTCTTATCGTCCATACTCTCTAATATATAACATATTTTCAAAGTACCAAAATGTACCAGAATAAAAAAAATGTCTATAAAACGCTGCACTGTACAATGTACTTGTGGTGAGACAGTCCGATTTCTGAAATGCATCGCTCGTGGCCTCCGGCCTGCCGAGGAGCACTGCAGTCCTGGGTCCTCGGATAAACCATGAAAATCTGCCGCATTATGCCACACACAAACAGACCTGGACTGCAGGCAGATTGATGAGTCTAGATCCAATGGGCAGGGCTTGCACATTAGTGGGAAATGATGGGCTTCAGATCAGAGGCCCCGATCCATTAGAGATACCCACAGGAATGGCCTGCAGTTTTGGCCTGTCATGGAAGTCCACTCATGTGACCAGCTATTTACATGTCACAGACACCACGTTGATGAATGAGATATCACTGATCAATCCATGCAATAGATAACTTGTGCAAATACTCTGAGAATCAATACTAATAAGGATAGGTAGCACCTCACCATAAACATGATCGCTGAGCTGCAGATAGGGATGTAGAAAAGACAATCGTGCTCTCACAACTAAATTTTCAGCCATAGCCTTTGTCAGTAAATGAGAGCACACAGACATCCACACAATCATTCAGATACAACTCATGCACACACGACCGCTGTCTCCGGCTGCTGCATCAAGAGTCTCTGAGAATCAGATCCAAGCGAACCACTCCTCACGCCTCCCTGACTGTCGTCGGCAGCTGCTAGAAGTGGTGGTAGCACTGACTGCAAGCTGAGGAGAGCAATAGGAAGGGGAGAAGCAGTAACAATGAGGGAGTAGGGAAGTGGCGCACATACTCAGCTGCGCCGAGCCAGTGACAACGCATGCCATCTCAGTAAACAAACCATTTCATCTACTAAGACAAAAAAGAGATTTTTTCAGGGCTTTCTTTTTTTTTTCGAATTTCCCAGATATTTCCCTGACATCTGAAATTTCCTGATATTCTCTGACATCCCTGATTTCTAGAACTTGTGGCAACATTGCTGTGCAATATGGGTCCTTCCCAACAACACCAGCTTTTCTGAATTGCACGGGTGGGAACTCTCCCTGCAATATATCCCACATTCCCATGACCCTCTTTGCCTCAACCTTCATTAGTCATTGTCCACACCCTTCCAACCCTACCCTGTTCCCATTCCAGCACTACACAGCCCTCATTCCACCATCGCACCTAGTCTTTTCTCTCTCTCTCTCTCTCTCTCTCTCTCTCTCTCTCTCCCTCTCCTTTTCCACACCCGCCCCGCCCCCTCCACCTCTCCCCTGCCCGCTGTCTAACCTCCCGACTGCACATAAATACCCTACCCTCTCTCCGCCTTGTCCCTGCATGCTCCCCACCAGCACTTCACTGTCCTCCACCCCTACTCTACTATCCCCCCACCCTCCCTGCCACAGCTTCCTCCTCACCCCCACCAGCTACCACTCCCATCACGCATTGCTGCTGCTGCTTGCAGTGTGGCTTCAGTTGCCAGAGACTGTGTGTGTGTGTGTGTGTGTGTGTGTGTGTGTGTGTGTGTGTGTGTATGGCGCACGCACATGTGCACGTGCACGTGCACGTGCGCCCGCGTGTGTGTGTGTCATCTATTTTCAACAAAGGCCTTGTTGGCCAAAAGCTTATTTGTGAGTCTTTTGGTTGCGCCTATCTGTGACTCAGCATCTCTGCTATATGGTGAGTGGCAACTTCTCTTTTCAACATAAATTTATGCTAATATGTGTTAAGCATAAGATTATTACTTTTTTGCTGCAGTCACGGTAATACACAAATTTATTTCTTTGTTTTGTGAATTAAGCAAAACGGAACAACATGGATTTAAGTTAGCAAATGTCTAAGCTAACTGAACAGTAAAATATATTGACATTAGAAATGATGAAAGTAGTAGGTCTGCAAGAGGAATTAACTCCAAAAGTAAATAGCTTGACAGATTCACAAAAATTATTGGCAAATTCGTGAAAAAGAGTTAACCGTGTGTATAGAGGCTTTGTCTATGCAAGACATTCAGATGGAAGTAATAGAGGAAATGTTGTTAAACACTTTCAGAGAACACAAACAAGGCTTGGTTAATAAATTCCAGGATCAGCAACAAAATTTCTCACAAAGATCAACAGCTAGTAAAAATGTTTGACAACCAATTTAAGGAATGGGATGAAGTACACCATAAAAAATTCTGAGAATGGAGAAAAGCATAGGCCAAGGAAGTATTGGACTGAGTTCAAGTGATTTTTGATGACTAACAGTCACAAACAACCCTTAATGTGGAGGAAATTCTCAGAACACAAATCAATGCACTAGAGAACAACAGTAAGAAATAAAAACATGGAATTTTGGAAAGGACAGACAAGATGACAAAACCATTAGCCAAGAATTAAAAACAGTCAGGAAAACAATAACTTTTTACGTGAAAAATATTAAAGAAGAGGTAAAAGACATTAAGGATCAAGTCAAAGTAATTAGTGTTCAAATGCTCAGGGTTTATGATTCAACGCTAAAAAAATTTTGAGCAGAGCTCAATCAATTTGGATCACAAGTCGAAAATACCACAAGTAGTGAAAATATTATCAGAACTGTTGGTGGCACAGGAGCAAAAACCATAATGACCACACACAAGATAAACAATAATATGATCCAGCACAGGCAATTTTCTATGTCTGCACCCAGGAAACGCGATGTGCATCCAGTGGTATTCATAAAAGGTTTCTGCAATGTACTGCCACAAACTGGGACCAAAAACTGAAAGATCGGATTTCTTAGAGGCTATGTGCAGGACGATGTAGCACTGTGGGCAACAGAAGTTGCTGACACATGCAAGCCTCTAAGAGTTTGAAAGGACATTTTTGTCAAAATACTGGTCATGCACAGTTCAAGAGAAATTACACAAGAAGATTTTCAGTCCAGAGCCATACAACATAAGGCAGGGATGCTCCACACATATTCCAAAAAGTATCTTAAAGAGGCAAAGGCTGAGACTGGGGATGGGGTTGGGGCATCCACGTATTTTATGCGAATGAAGTATGTTATAGGAAGAGTTGCCACCTGTGCTACTAGGAAAATTTAGGATAGGAATAATCCAGATGGTGCAGGCTGTGATGCAGCCACTGAAATGAAACGCATTGTGTTGGGCAGCATGTTCAGCAGCTGAGTGGCCCAGCTGTCCTTAGACCACAGTTTGGCAATGGCCATTCAGTCACTGTTCTTCACCCACCTATTCCCTTCCTGCTTCCATAACAGCACTACACATGCCTCCTACCCCAGCACTGCACCTACTAGTCTGTTCCCTTTCTCCTGTTCTCTTCTCTCCTCTTCTCCTCGCCCCTCTCCCTTTCCACCTCCTCCTACTGCTCTTCCCATCAGCACAGCCTCCCAACTCTGCACCTAGCATCCCATCCTGTCCCTACCACATTGCTGCACACTCCCACAGGCAGCACAGCATCTTCCCTCACTCCTATTTTGTTATCCCCCCCGCTCCGTACTCCATGCCTCCTCCTTACTACCACCACCCATCCCAGATTGCTGCTCACGTCAGACACAGTTGCAGTCTGCAGTCAGGCTCGAATACCCTGAGAGAGTTGTGTGATCCCAACTGCCATATTTTTAATTTTGCTTTATGGACTAGCTTCCCTATGAAGATTTTTGTGTGGCAACTCCATATAATAAGCATAATAAATTTTACACCAGACATACCCCTATGATTTCCGCAAGTTACTATAGAGGTAGGTACCATCCAATTTCGGGTTTACGGTATAGGTGTAATGGACTTGAGGCTGCTAATATAGGGGATAAGAAGGAGCACACTGTGCAGAACAATACCAAATGCAAAAGCAGCACAGTAGCCAGAACACACATCCTGAAAATGCCCTGCACACTATTCTGTGAAATCGTGGATACGGTCCAGTACAAAACATTTTTTTTTTACACTAGACAGTTGCTACAGTATTTGATGAAAGGTAGTACCACTATGGAGCTACTCGTACATTAGCACCACGTACTTTATCATTGCACTATTTTCTGTACAGGATGCAGATCACAAAAAATTACTTAGAAGGACTTTTGATTTATTTAGAATGATGGAATAAGAGATCGCTTGCTCTATGGGGTGGAAGTTACACGATGACTCCCCTCTACAATTTGAGAAATATGAAGCAGGAGAGGAAACAGTTCACATGCATGTGGTTGGTGGCCAGAACCACTGCGTAGACACAAGAGGCAGACAGCACTGGGCCACCTGTGTGTACAATAGCTTTTTGCTAACAGCGTATGCTCTGCCTGAAGACTGGATACAAAGAAAGCAAGATAAGTGTGTCCTGCTCCTCAGAATCTTCCAGTGACCACACACGATCCGTTTCTCATGTTCCCTATTGGCTCAGACAATGGAGCAGATTTCCAACCAAACTCAGCAGAAGGCTGAAGGCGTCTCTTGTCAGCAGCACAACTGGATAGACCTACCTCGGTTCTGAAAAGCAGACAGCTTGGATCTTGTAGGCACGTCCTAAGCTAAATGGAAAAATACTTCTTAAGACTTAACTGGGGTGTTTGAAATTTAAAAAAAAATTAAACCTATTCCTTAAATATTCCTGTGACTGGTGACCCTATCCCTTGATTTCAAGATGGTCTGGAGATCACTTGACTATTCCTGACATCATCTCCACATGCAACTGCATTTCGTGTATCAAAATTACCCTTACTGATAACTGAACTGGTTGTCTACAGCACAAAACCCTCCATATTAGAACACATATCACAACCACACATAAATACTGGGTTACATCTTTAATTTTGTTTTACTGCACGATGAGATATAGTGTTTTGGGCCTGATAAAAGAAACGTTCTGTGCCGCAAATTTAGTGAGGAAAAGCAAGATCATGTGTAAACATTTACTGATTTTCTCTGATGCAATAGTTTCTTGTTGAAACACAAAACTCATGGTTTTGCTTAAAAACTCGAGGTATAAATGTAAAGCTGTATTGCTGGTACCAAACTTTTTTTTTTTTTTTTTACAAATTCCCCAGTATAGTATAAATTGAAATGATTCTATAGGCAATGTCAATAGCTTGTTTATTCACACACGTTACATCTAATGGCACATCCTTGGCAGCTCCAATGTTGCTAACACTCCCCTTGTCATTTATTGGATACACGGTACCAAGCTGTCTTAAGTAAAACAGGAAAAAGTGTGCCCACCTCCATATTCCGTGACGGAGCCTATCCCACACAAAACCCCTAAAACAAAATGCATCAATGACGTTCTTCTCCTGAATCTGTTTGTGAAGATCAGTTCTCAAACATTCATGACTTATTCTCATATGGTTGTTAATCCACAAGGAATTTTTGCCACTGCTATTCACTCTCTACAGCACAAAACATTCAGTACATGCCTCTGTGTTACCTTGCAGTACCACACTCAAGTCCATCTCAACATGGCCGTCTTTCTCTGTTAATTCCTCTGAGCCCTGCCACACAGCAGACAGAGTCAGTGGCACCTAATTCTTATCAGTATCTCAAGTCCTCTGAGGTCTCTGTTCTGCCTATGCCTCTACCTGGCACGTTACACCTTATTTCCCCAGTATCACATACGTTCGCCCTCACCGCCTTGGCAGCACCTAATAAATACTTCAGATTTTGGACTGCAATGTGGGGATGTATGGGTTTCTTTACTCCTGCAGAAAGTTTGGAACTAGTGGAGAACAGTAAATTGAGTGTGTGTGGTTCCTTAATCTACTAAGCAGAGATATGCAACTGTTTGCTCTGCCGCTCTGTGTTTTCAGCAGTGGGAAGCAGCTGTGCTCAGCGTCTACTCAGTTACTTTTTGCCCCGGCCCGTCCCTTTTTTCTTACCCAATTGTACACCATTGATGCTATCCTATTTTTTGTCTTCTTCTACCTTGAGCAGGACCAGATCTATAATCTTTGCCACCATTACATATCGCACAACTCTTCACTCCGTGTTCTCCCAGTACTAGTTTCCACAACTTTGCCGTTAGAAGTAAGCTCCGTTGTTCTCACTCGACACTCGACTGATGTGTCTGATATATCACTCTATTAACATGTTGCAGCTATCCACACAATACGTACACTGAACAGATAGTTAAGAAAACGGAACAATCAGAAAACCAACAAGATCACAAATTGCACGTAAAAAGGGTGAGATGGGGGGGAAAATTGTGTGGTCATTTATGTTGTCAAATGCAAAGACTCTCTGTCATTGTTACAGGATCTTTTCTGCACAGCATCCACGACATACATTAGTACCTCCAACTTTTGAGATATTCACTGATGTGAATGGGATACCTTCCTAATATAATGTCAGACCTTCTTTTGCTAGGTTAATGCAGCAACGCAATATGGCCTGGACTCAATAAGTCATTTGAAGTCCCTTGCAGAAATACTTAGCCATGCTGCCGTTATAGCTGTCCATAATTGCGAAAGTGTTGCAGCTGCAGGATTTTGCGCAGAAACTGAGCCCTCGATTATGCCCCATAAATGTTTGATGGAATTCAAGTTGGTGATCTGGGTGGCCAAATCACTTGCTCTAATTATTCAGAATGTTCTTCAAACCAGTCACAAACAACTGATGTCCCATGACATGGCACATTGCCATTCATAAAAAAATCACTGTTTGGGACATGAAGTCCATGAAAGGCTGCAAATGTTCTCCAAGTAGTTGAACATAACCATTTGGAATAAATGATCACTTTCAGTTCCACGTAAACACAGCCCGTACCATTATGGAGCCAGCAACAGTTTGCACAGGCACTATTGTGCTGATAGCAACACACTGGTCATCTGAGGCCATTGATGTCCCTCACTGATTTCTGTAGTTAATTCGCCTGTTACCATTGACAACTCTATGCAAATGCCGCTGCTCTCGCTCATTAAGTGGAGGTCGTCAGCCACTGCGTTGTCTGTGGTGAGAGATAATGCCTGAAATTTGGTATTCTCGACACGTTCTTGACATTGTCAATCTCTGAATACTGGATTCCCTAGCAATTTCCGAAATGGAATGTCCAATGTGTCTAGCTCGAAGTACTAATCCGCAATCAAAGTCTGTCAATCACTGTCATCCATCCATAATAATGTCGGAAAGCTTTTCATATGAATCTCCTGAGTACAAATGACACTTCCGCCAATGCGGTGTCCTTCTACACCTTGTGTACACGAAACTACCACCATCTGTATATCTCATATCGCTATCCAATGACTTTTGTCACCTCTATACGGGCCCATTCCTGAAACTTATACTAAGCTGTGTATCTTAGTGCTGCAAGTACATATATCAGTCCATTTTGTAAAGTCCCTTCTACTTGTTAGCCGACTGAATTCGTATTACATGATCATTCAGCAGTTTGTACCCTGTGGCCACTCTTCAGCTTAGTCCTCACAAATCTTGCCTTCAAATCATGGGAAAATTAACTCACTGATCTGGAGACATCAATATCCCTTCACAGTTTGTAATCTCTGTATTCTGTCCCCCATATCCGACAGCCCCTATGAACACCTGGCTTCACCTCTAAACTAAGCATGTGAACTTAAATGCGCAATGTTTTTGATTTCCAGAAAAACTACCGTAAGACAAGCCAGTAGTCACGCCCTTTAGAACCGTTCACAAAAGCATCCTTCCCTTTTTATTGTGCTAATCCATCACACAACCAGTTTTGTTTCCCTTAGTGGCACGTATTTTTCTCCTGCGCTACGCTGGGTGGGCCAGAGAAATTTTCCACCCAGACTAGATTGAGTGGGAATGGCTGCTGCATTACATGGCAAAAGCGTAACCTGTCACAACACCCTACCTTTACATCTGGTATGCCGAGCTGACATCCCATAAGCAGTGGTGAGCTTGGATGCGCATTTCTCCAATTACTGGAGTTGACTCCACGTTTTTGACGGAGCATCTGATGTGCTGTTGAAAGAACAGATACAGCATCTCATGTTACAAGAGCCATCTCCGCACTTATAACTTAGCTCCATGTCAAGCCAGCTAGTGTTGTGTCTTTCGTTGCTGCACGACTGGCAGACCTGGGATGTTTCCAAATTTTGGTAATACTACCAGACTACTGCTACAAAGGTAATTGTTGCAAGAGGTTGAAAAGCCTGTCTCTGTTCTACTAACTCTGGCCATCCAATGTAGACCTGTTCTACTGTTGAGGGTACCATCCCTGACTGACAGAATGTGACTGCATCACTATGCTTTGAGATCAAGAAATTTCTGGCATCACGGCAGCTGCTATCTCTACTGAGTTACTATACATTATCACGATGTGCTGCGAGTTTGGCGTCTTGTCTTTCCTGATAAACAGCTGCTTTGGCAACACAGCCTTTCCACATTGAGCCTGCCTCTTCAGCCATACTATTTCAACATCTATCAAAATTCCTGCATGCACAACTTTACATGCAGGTTATGGCAAAGATCAACCAGATACTTTTCCAAGAAAAAGAACATCACCTGCCAAATATAGCCATACAACTGTTGGACTGTGCACCTAATCTGGAACATTCTGGTCAGATATACATCCTCTATCCCCTACAGGATATCACACAAATAATTAAAAACATCAGGGAGCAATTACGCAGTGAAACTGACCATGTCCCATAAAGCAGGGCAAAGCCAGCTTGGTTTAATGTCAGCAGAGTCATGTTAAAAAAATTGTTTGGGACACACAGTTATCACAATGCCAAACACTGGAATACTGATACTCACTGTTAACATCACTCACTTAGGATCCAAAAGCACCTTTGCTCAGGAGAAAGTGCAATCAACTCACTCAGAAGGTAACTTGCTCACCAATATCCAGAAAATTAAGATAGTAGTTACCAAACTGGTGTGACAAGAAAACTTTGTAAAGACCAATAAACATGACTTGTTGCTGGTTCAGGGACTACTTACAAATTCACCACGTCGTTGACCTTGGTCCAGGCTATACAAATTATGTTCTACAACACACATAAAATCCAATTACAGGTGAATAACTTCATCACTACCATTCAGTTAGGGTTACATCATAAACTCTGCCCTAATTTAACCCCTGTTGAAGTATTTTTCCACTTGTTAGCTAATATTAACGCCCAGCTTACAGTCCGGCTACAAATGCTCTACCCCACTACAGAATCATTCCTACCCCATTATTATGTTGCTGTTAAGGTGCAACTAGTCCATCGTAATAATAACCTTACAGCAAAAATACATCAGCCTATATCCTCTTTTAAATGAGAGTTAAAAAGTTCATCGCAGTTTTCAACAGCTGAAAGTACGTCATCCCTGAGTCGCTGTCCACGATCATTGTTTGCTATGACGCTACACTTATCATTGAATCATAACACACCACACTGACTGACAGTGAGTTACTATTCAGTATCTCATGGTGTGATGTAATCACATCCACTAACAAACTTTCTGCCCAGCTACAGTACACACTTACTACATGTCGGGACCCATTTTTGTTATATTTTCCAGGTTTACTGTTCGAGATAAGTCACCATGAGATCTTGTCAGCGCTGTCAAACATTACCAGCACCCACTTGCTATTATCAATAGTTCAGCTAACAGATAGGAGAATGGACAGATCAGTTTAGACAGCGCTGTATCGGATACTGCTGACTCCCACCAACAAAAGACAATGCTCACTGTCATGCTCCCACTTTCTGTCTCTTCACTTTTAGCCATATTCCCATTTTAAGTGACTGTAGAATTTCCACACAATAAATGTTTTTGCAGTTCTCTACATGTGGCTGTCCCTGAACCTCACCCCGCAGTTACCTATCACGAAGAGAGTTTGCTTTAATAAAGAATCTGCAACCTTAAACTTTGACCTAGTATGTATAAAGTTTTCACATTACCTATTAACTTCATTTTTACTCTGTTACCGTATGTCGTGCTAACCTTCTATTTTGTTATAATAAGAGAGATCCTTCCTATGGACTCAGGCATCCAAGTTCTCAATAAATCCTAGCATGAATTTAAGCTCATAGTTGTTAATGATCAAGTTTTAATATATGTGACAATCATAACTGCTTTCACTATTCTGATGCATGAGCAACATGACCATTTCAAAAGAATGTTATGTACAACACATACTAAATCATGCTTAATTTGTGTTGTATCACTGTCATGTTTATATGGTGTTTTCTTGGTAGCTTCAATTAGTCACTAAAACTTTGAGAAGTAACAATCTTTATCAGCAATTTTTAAACTCTCTCTGGGACACTTGTAACCTCAATTGTCTTGCATTTTTATGTTTTACAATTAATTGTCCCTCTTCTGCTGTCTCAATATATTTTAGTTAAGCCTTGTGAAAGATCAGTTTTGAATTTGATTCCAATTTGTTTCTCAGTGAATCTCACCAAGCTTTGTAACATCTCTATAACAATGACCCTGGGTTTTACTTGCTATTTCGGGATAATCTGTGATTAGATTTCCATTACAAGATCAACCTATGAGCTTGTTTGTGGAATGGTGTGTTAGCCTGTCATGCATTCATTTAGGATAATAGGATGAAATGTAATTGACTTTTTCGAAGCTTTTTAGGGAGGTTGCACCCATCAGTTTTTAACAAAAAGGAAATCACTCTCCTTTTCCATGCCTATAGAATTTTGTAAAACCTCCACTTAGTACCCACAGTCATACTATCATAACAATCCTCCAAGGCCCCCTCTAATGTTATTAATACGAGTGTTGTGCCACCGTCTTAGCTCTGCAGTCCTTAAAAAGGCCAGTCGCAAAAACAAAATATCCGCTTCTGCGAATTTTTTGTAAGCTAATCTGGCAATTTTGGCCAACTAGGCCCACGTTACCCTTACCTATTCAGTCCCAAACATGGGTTATCCGGCCACTATATGTGGTTTATGGAACGGGGCAGCACGTGCAGATTGCCTAGCCGGTAAGGGGGATATCGTGAATTTTTACAGCTAAATTTTCATTCACCTAAATTTTCGTTTGTAGTATTTATTCAAGCAACAACTATTGTGGCTTACAAGCTGAATACAATCCTCTCCTCAGCAGAAGCTGTTCGTTCTCATAAAATACGTCATGTGATAGCTGCAGAACTCAGCCAGCATTGGACCATGTAATGATGCTCTCTCTGGTTCTGGCCTCCAGCAAAGCAAGACTTGCAATCTCTCCTCTCTCTGTCTCCTGACTGCTCTCAGACAATGTTCCTCTGCAAAACGACATCTTACTATGACCGCCTTGACTGGCTAATGGTCTGTCTTTCTATCATGAGTGCACCCAACTGTATTCCGTACTGTCAGAATAGAGGAGAATGATTTTAAACCTGTCTTTCACTTCTAAAAGTGCTTCCTTTGGCTACCTACATCCCTGGACATCCTGTGGCAAAACTTCCAACACTTGCACAATCACATCTATCTCCTGCCGTATGTCTCAAAGTAACTTGTTTACCTTAGTTTTACTTGTAAATATACCAGGAGAAGGTGGAGGAAAAGAACGACTAGATGACAGAAAAAAAAATCAGCAAAAAGACAAAAAAGACAAAAGAAAACGAATAGAAATTTGACAGCAAATGCTTAATAAAGAATTTAGATCACACACTTTATTTTAAGATTACCACCAAGAGTTCCACTACCCTTTCATTACTACTTTTATATTAGTATCTAAAGCTATTTTAAAATACCCAGTAACCATGTTAGGGCCCAAAACTTAATTTAAGGAAATAATTTGTAACCTCTCAACGCCTGAATAAATTTCTAGATAAAAGATAAAATCAAGAATTGTGGCACTTAAGAGGTACCCAAAACGCTCAAGACAGTGCAGCACTGGTCAGAAGCATTGGTATCTATATGTGCAGTCAGCACTTGCCAGCACTGGACTCAAAAACTGTTATCTTTCAATTATTAACACAGCAGTGGTATGATGTGAATTCGCAACATTCGGCATTAAGGAATTAAAATATGAAATTTTAGCTAACATGCTTCTTGACTTTTAAACAGCAGGGAATGCACAGTAAGGAAGAACTGACAAAAGACAGATAACTACCTTACGATAGCTGGCACTGGATTTTGCACTGGGGCCATCGGGGTCTCCATAGCTGCTGCAATTGGTGCCACCATCGATGTGTCCATCAAAGGTGGACCAGGCATGGGCATAAAAGGAGGCGGCATAAAGCTCGGTGGAGCAGGAGGCGGTGGCGGCAGCACAGGTGGGCCACTCGGAGGGGCCATCGCAGGGCGCATCACCGCTGTAAATACAACCAGTAAAGCAACAAGGCACAAACTGCCTACAATGTTTCAGCATTCTATGAGAAAACATTTAGTACAAAATACACATAGTCAAGACACACCTTTACACGTGCACACACACACACACACACACACACACACACACACACACACACACCTGTATGAAGTGAAAATGACAATCAGGTGCTTCCCACAGCCATTATTAAGTGTTACATGGAGATATCCCACAGCAAACATGATTGCTGATGTTCCACTGGTACTGGAGGCTCAAAGAACACCCAGATGCAAGACCCATCTTTATCCACACTCCCAGCACATCAAATTACTATATCATCACAGGTGTGTCCTACCATACCAGAAGTGGGGCCCACCAGTGAAAGCAGTCATGTTGGTACCATCTTTGCTGTAACTTCAAAGACTTTCATGTGAGTGCAGCCACCAACCAGTAGATGAACGGCCACCTGCACTGTGGCCAAGAGCAAATCATCAGCAAGTGGCAAAACATGCTGTTCAACACAAAGTGCTAATTTCAATGGTTGCTTCACAATCTGTGCCAAACTGAAAACTAATGAAGCACTATGATGTGATTCTGTGAATAGGAGAAATCATACAGGAATTGTGTAATAAAAAACATGCCCGTATTTTTAAACTGACATGTAAACTGGAGAACTTCCAAAATATTTGAAAAAGTGTCTAATAACACCAGTATCAAGGAAACTTTGAACTCTGAAATGTGAAGCACATAGCACATTAAGTCTATCAATACTCATATCAAAAACATTAAGAAAAATAATATAATTGAATGAGCAATAAAACTGAACCAAATTCAGTTGAACATCACTCTGGATTTTGACGGAACATACATACAAGGGAAGCAATATTAATGTTACAACAGGTTATAGACATACTGCTGGACTTAAAAAAAAATGCTATTTTATTTGTATACCTAGAAAAAACCTTACATAACATGAACTGGAATATGTTAATGATGATTATGTCTAGTATTGGTTTACATTTTAGAGACAGACAAACGGTATATGATTTGTATAAAAACCAAAGCTACATCACATACACAACGGTGAGGAAGAAATACGTCAGGAACATAGCTTGTCACCAGCATAGTTCAACTTATATTTTGAGAAAGGCACTGAGGGATGTAAAGAGGATGTGGAATGGGTAAAGTTTAATGAAGTGGAAATTAAAATGATAAGACTTGGTGACAAGACAGCTGCCATTGAAGAGAATGAAGAGAAACAGGAAAAAATGGAATAAGAATGAAAAAATCTTGAAAGAAAAGTATATGGCAAAAATTAATGTAAAAAAAGGCCATATGCAACATCTAAAATATTGCAGTAAACACGCGTTACTAATACACCACTCACACCTGTATGTAAAAACCTTGAATTACTTACCACACAAAATCACCACAGATGGCAAAAGTTCAGCTGATATAAAGCAGAACTCCACAGGCAAAGGTAGCTTATTGCGAGACAAAAGGTGCTACTTATATCAAGTCACCTAAACGTGAATACCAAAAAGAGATATATTATAGACTTTTTCTGAGTGTAGCCTTGTGTGATTCAGTAACATACACCATTGCAACAAGTGACATGAGATGTCATGGAGCATTTGAAATGTGATGCTGGAGAAGGATAGGAAAGATCTTGTGGAAATCAAAGCTCAGAAGTGAAGAAATTCTTAGAATAGGTGAAAAAACAATATAGGAAAGAAGAGATCAATTAACTGACCATATCTACCAACACATTAGATTTCTAGTTAATGTAAAATGAAAGGATGATTCAAGGCATGAGAGGAAGAGGAAGATGTAGACTGTAATACTCTATACACATCACATTATGAAGACATTGGCTCATATAAGGAAATGAAAGATCTAAGAGCAAGCAAAGAGAAGTGGAGTAGAAGAACTGCCACCAACCAATCTTCGGATTGAGATGACAATATGAAGATACTCTTATGACCTTTTCCTGCATACATAATTGTGTTTAACCTTTCTCCTCTTACCACTGAGTCACTTCTTTTTCCAATGCTTTCCCTGTTAGTGTACCACCATAAATACTAAGAAGTGTCTGTGATAAACAACACTCTTGTCTAATACCACTCTCCACACCCATTTCACCTGTTTCCTCATTGTCGATATTTCCTATCACTTTTTTATCCTAGAGTCTTTTGTCCTTCCACTCTACTACACGTTTCAGAGTCTTTAGGACACTGGAGTTCACGCTATTAAATACCTGAACAGATGTGCATATCCTGAAACTTCACACATTCTTTACCCATAATCATCATATACCCAATAGGGTCTTGTGTTCTTTACACTTTTCTGGATTTAAATTGTTCCTCCCCCATGTTTTTTCTCAATTTTTTTTCCAAATTTTCTGAGTAGACACAACATTTGCAATGCAGTATACGAAACTAACTGGCCCATAATCTTTGCATTCTTTGGTTTCTTGTTACTTTGGTAAAAGAACTACAACAGTTTTAACCAAATTCTAAAGTCAAATCTCCTCATTATATCTTCTACAGATAAGATTTGCCAGTCTGGATATTGCTCCATTTCCAAGGCCTTTATAACTTCCGTCAGTATTTTATAATAGCACATTTCTTTCCCCTTTCTGAGATCCATTATGGTCCTCGCCCCTTCACATCTCAATATCTCTGGTCCGTGTTTCATTTTGTAATATTCCCATTCATACTCTTATCTTAATTATATAAGATGTCCTTGAGCTTCATGTAGTTCTTTTACATATTTCTTCAACACCCATTTGTTCTCTTCTTCATGTGCTGTTATCTTCTCATTTTTGTTGAGTGTGCCTTTTTGTACATTTTTCTTGAATCTTTGTTCATTAAGTACTTAACTGCTCTGTACTTTTCTTCTAATACCTTGCGTTTGCAATAATCCAATCTCCTAACAGTAACTTTTCATCCATTCGTCTTTAACCTGATCAGTGAATCCTCTTAATTTAATATTCAGTCGTCTCAATTCCCCCCCACCTTTTCTACTAAATATTCATTCTTCCATTTTCTACATTCTATTTTATTAACAAACTTGATGTAATTCATTCTTACCCTATTTACTTTTTCAGTCTCTTATTCTAAAGGTTCCAGAAAACATGTTCCATTTTTATGATAGACTGATACTTTCTGCTAAATTTTCCAGTCTTCCTTCAGTGCTTTCCAGAGAGGGTCATAGATCCTCCAGTGTTCAACTTAACTACATCCCATTTTCTTAGCAGTTATTTTCTTTTAATATTCTTTTTTCATACATCTGCTCTCACAAAGTTGTGATCTGTATCAGCTGCAGGGACTGTTTTCACCATTTCAATAATTGTTATGAACCTCTGATTGGTTACAAGTAAATCTATCTAATATCTTGCTCCATCACTAGGAGCTTTACATACATGCAGACTTTGATGATGATTCAAAGCCATGTGTTTGTAAGCTAGATATCAAAGAGACCACTGAAAGCTATTGGCTTCTCATCCTTTCATTTCTTTTGCCAAATCTATGTTCTCCAACTACAGTCTTCTGTTTTTGCCACAATTCCCTACTATGCTATTCCAGTATCCTATCACAACTGTAGCTTTTACTTGTCCCTTTCCTATGTCTTGCTAGATTTTTTGCTACTTGTTCATATATCTATATCACCAAACAGCTAACCTGGTTCGTGGTTCAGTGGCCCAATAACAGGTTGTCTACCTAAAGGCTTCCAGGGGCAACAAAAAATTTGATTTTCAATATTTCAAATAATTATAGATCGAAATTAAAAACTTAATATGCCATCATAATCTGCTAATTAAGAGGTATAATCTAAACATTAAGGATTTAATATGATAAGTATTACAGTTAGAGACACTATACCTCAATACAGTGTAGCTCACAACACGCAAATTACCCAGAATTTATTCATTCAGTATGTGAGAATGAGAGCACTTAACGACTTCTAACAAACTTTACACATTACTTCAAACCTTTAAAAAATTGTTTCTCACTGACATCCCCAAAAAATAAAGAAAGGATAAAAGTTTATCACTTACTACATTTCTGCTATTTATGGAATAAAACTGTAGCACCAGGCATGAAGTTTTAAAGAAGTTTTAACCTATCACTTCTTTACTACTAACTCCACACAGAACACATTTTACAGACAGTACACACATATACCACTGAATGTAACTACACAATTATGTCACTGTATGACAAATAGTTCAGGAGATGTAATATCATTAACATTGAGATGTGTGAAAAACTACTTTTGCTTAAAACAGAGTGCAAAGTACCCAGGCTATTTTTATCCAGTGTTTCATAATGAAAGCACTAAGCAACTTCCGACAGACTTGTAACACAATTTTGAATCTTTTCTAAATTTTTGTTGCATATATGTTTAATGACCAATATTCGACACACATTAACTCATCTGTAAAATAATCAGGCATCTGAAGCTATTTTATATATGGGAGTTTACTGATTTCTACTATTCAGTATTTAGATTTCCATTTAACACTGAAACACTTTAACTAGACACTGCAACTAATGCTGCATTTTATTTACTTTTTGAATAAATATTTGCACTTATTTTTCAATTTTATTTCCTCTAAGCAAATAAGAGAACACATTATGAAAATATTACTATCGTTAGAAAATATTATTGGAGACTTCTAATTGTCACAAGTACCGAAACCATAAAAAAATCAGCATGAACTGACAATGAAACACCTGCATATTTAAAGCAGACACAGAAACAATAAAGCTAAGACTTCTCACAGTGAAAATGTGGAATGACTGGAAACTGACCGAGGGCACAAGGAAAGAGCTAAAAGTGAAGATTACTAAAAAATAAGCAAGGTGTAGCAGTATCCATCATCACCTTCATATTGGAACAAAATGTGGAGTGGAAAAATTTTAATTTTGACCTTTACAGATTGTGAAAAGCATTGCATTACCTGAACAGACATGTTACATGAAGGACTACAAAAATATGACAGACCACCAACGTTAGCTGAGTTAATTTGTGCCATGTGTATGTTTTATTGGGTTGGGTTGTTTGGGGGAAGAGACCAAACAGCGAGGCCATTGGTCTCATCAGATTAGGGAAGGACGGGGAAGGAAGTCGGCCGTGCCCTTTCAAAGGAACCATTCCGGCATTTGCCTGGAGCGATTTAGGGAAATCACGGAAAACCTAAATCAGGATGGCCAGACACGGGATTGAACCGTCGTCCTTCCGAATGCGAGTCCAGTGATATGTTTTATTCCCAGTACATATAGTGCCAAGCAAAAAGCAGAGCAAAGGAGGTAAGTTCTGGTTCATGCTTGTACTGAGTATATATGAAAGTAATGATAGTAGCCTCCTCCTCCAAACAACAAACTGTAAGCAGCACCCATGATGGATCAGAACCTACTTTGTGAGCTACTTCACTACAAGGAAATAGTATCACTCAGAGCTCACAGAGACTACAACGTAGTATTTGTGACCCCTACAGGACACTCACACATGAGTGATATCCCACGGACAATCTCAGCAGCATTCTCATTTGCAATCGGTCCACTGCTTGCTTAGATGATGCCCAACCAAGTAATTCAAATAATTATTTCAAAAACCACTGAAAAATGAACGGCTAATCGCTATGTTTAGCAGCAGTGGTTGTTGATTTCCACATTTCAGCCAATACCACATTTCAACCAAACAGAAACAACAGGTATTGAAACTTATTAAACTTGTTCCACCTATTTCTCTCCCTCTGTATCAGATGTTGGAATGTAAACAGAATGATTAAAATACCCATCTTAATTTCAGGCATCTCTGAAATATGTAGATGGGGATTGCCCTTAGAACAAATCCCTCAATCCCACAATTGTCCTGGCCTCTGTCTGGTAGTACTCCAATCACCTCCCCTTCCCCCCACCATCTGTTCTCAAAATCTCTTCACATATCACACTATTCAGTTCACGTATTCATTCACCTGTATGTACAACCACAAAGTTCTCGCACAATCTTGTTCTTCTATTGTATCCTGTCCCCTCCCCTTAAAACTACTTCCATTCCCTTTCCCCCTCCATATTCATCTCACATTTCACCTAACATAATTCCACACATCAGATGGACCACAATGCTGGGATAATGTAGTGATATCTCCCCCCCCCCCCCCCCCCGTGTGTGTGTGTGTGTGTGTGTGTGTGTGTGTGTGTGTGTGTGTGTGTGTGTGTGTGTGTGTGAGCTCATTATCAAAAATACTATGGCAAGAGAAAAGACCAAAAAAAATGGGAAGGCAGCCACAAAAAGCCCATTTGTGGGGTTGACCAAGGATAAGATGCACCTGAGCACTAGCCAGACCTAGCTCTAAATGTGGAAAAATGTATGTTAATGTGGATGAGTAGGAAGAACAAACCTGTAATGTTCAGTTGTAGTATTACTAGTGTCCTGCTTGACACAGTCAAGTGTTTTAAATGTCCGGGCCTAACGTTGAAAAACAATATGAAATGGAATGAGTATGTGAGAACTGTGGTTGGGAAGCAAATGGTTGACTTCGGTTTATTGGAAGAATTTTAGGAAAGAGTGGTTCACCTGTAATGGAGACCGCATATAGGACACTGATGCAATTGAAGCAATACAGAGTGGGCTGCTAGATTTGTTACCAGTAGGTTCAAACAACACGTGTTACAGGAATGCTCGGGAACTCAAATGGGAATCCCTGGAGGGAAGGCGATGTTCTTTTTGAGAAAGGCAACATTGAGAAAATTTAAAGAACCGAAGTTTGAGGCTAAGTACCCGGCAATTCTACTGCCGCCAACATACATTACCCAACAGTACCATGAAGATAAGATTTGAGAAATTGGGGATCATATGGAGGCATATAGACAGTCATTTTTCCCTCACTCTATCTGAAAGTGGAACAGGAAAGGAAATGACTAGTAGTGGTACAGGGTACCCTCTGCCATGCACTGGTGGCTGTGGACGTAGGGGTAGAGGTAAACCTGTAGAGGGCAACACATGATAATTACTCAGGCATGTGCATCTTTCCAGGGTTTTAAAAGAGGAATTAAAATTGTCTATCGCCACCAGTCGTGAAAGTGACCTGATGCCCAAATGACATTAAAAAGAGTGAGGAGGATTTCTTTGCTTCGTTCCGTGAGATGCTGTAGCAAACTATAATGGATCACATTGGGACCAGGGGACATGCCACAAGCTGCAGACAATACAGAATCCAGCTCCCACATGAAAAAGGGCAGTTGCACTCTTCACCAATGGTGGACCCGAAGACCCAACTGCCCCTCTCAGCAGCCACTCTTTGTTACCAGAAAGTTGGATGACAGACGGTAGCAATAACAGTGGCAAAATAGGTTGCCATAGTCAGCAATGACTTGCACGCTGGTTTGGAGACAGTCATTCAGCAGCACAGCTGCCACTGGACACCCATCCCGTTTGTCACCCATACATCTATGCTCTTCGTAGAACATTTAATGTTTGTTAGGAACTGCTGCCACAATCTCTTCTTCCTCTATCAAATAATCCTGCGATATTTAGCTCTTGGCACCTGAAAAGCTGCAAGGTTCTCTGCAGTTTGAAACACTTGAATCTACACAGAGCCACCTGTCATCAGACCCTCCGACCTTGGAATAACTCGAAGAGGGAACTACAATGGCCATAAAATCACAAATGATTGACAGATAAGGAAGGAAGAAGGTGGAAGAAGAGAGGAGGGAAAGAAAGTAACTAATGACAGGGGCATGGAGGAAGAAGCACAGGTAGACAAGATAGACACTCAATATAAAACAGACCCCATAAGGAAAGGAGTGGGCAGGCACAGGAAAAGTCGGTCGCAGGGTGGCTAAGATGGGACAGTGGTGGTGGTTGTTGGGATGTTTAAGGGGGACTAAACAGCTAAGGTCATCAGTCCCCCATTACAAAAACAGGCGAGACATAAAAGCACGAAGCAGGTAAAGCCCCAAGGGGAAGGAGACTCCCCCCCAGGCCCTAAAAGAACACAAATGCGGTAACGAACACTACAAACACGAAGAGTACAGATGAACACCAGACAGAAATAAACAGAAGAAAAGAAGAAAAGAAGATGGCCGGAGACTGGTTGACTGACCGCGAGACAAAAAAAAAAGGGAAAGAGTCAACCATCAGACAATACACCAAAACAGCAACAAATTTGGAGAGACGCGAGGACAAAAGACACAGAATGGGAAAGGTGCAGGACCTCCCTAAATAGAACCATAAAAAGGACTACCACGGATAAAATGTAAAACATTGTCAGCCATGTAGGCATCATCACATAAAATCAAAGGCAAAGTGCCCGGGAGATTAAAAGACCGCGGAGGGTGCGCAGTCGGGGACACTCCAATAAAATGTGGGCGATCGTCAGCCGGGACCCACACCGACACAGGGGGGGATCCTCCCGACGCAAAAGATGGCCGTGCGTCAGGTAGGTATGGCCGAAGCGCAGCCGACACAGGATTACAGAGTCCCTGCGAGAAGCCCGCAGGGAGGAGCGCCACACATCGGTCGTCTCCTTGACAGCCCGCAGTTTATTCGGGGATGTCAGGCCACGCCACTCAGCAGCCCACATCCCAAGCACCTTACGGCGCAACACCAGCTGCTGGTCGCGAGCCGTAAGGCCGATCTCCAAAGCTGGGGCGTCGATCGCCCCTTTGGCCAGCCTGTCTACACGTTCGTTCCCTGGGATGCCAACGTGACCTGGCGTCCAAACAAAAACCACCGAACGACCAGAGCGGGTAATGGTGGAAACAGACTCCCGAATAGAGGACACCAGAGGAGAAGAGGGATAGCAGCGGTCGATGGCCTGGAGGCTGCTCAGGGAGTCACTGCAGATGACGATGGACGTACCTGAGCAGGAACGCATATGCTCAAGAGCGCACAATATGGCCACCAGCTCTGCAGTAAAAATACTGCAGCCAGCCGGCAAGGAGCGCTGTTCAACATGGGCAGCGTGAGCAAAAGCGTAGGCAGTGCGACCATCAACCAGGGAACCATCAGTGTAGACAGGCTCACAGCCCGGAAACGAGCCGAGGAGCGCAAGAAAACGGCGATGGAGGGCCACAGGTGGAACCGTGTCCTTGGGTCCCTGTGCCAAGTCCAGTCGGACGGCCGGCCGGGGCAAACACCAGGGAGGCGTAGGTGCACGGACCCGGAACGGAGGCAGAAGAGGGAATGACCCCAGTTCGGACAGCAGGGACTGGACGCGGACAGCTATGGAAAGCCCAGACCGAGGTCGCCGTTCAGGCAGGTGGAGGACCGTGACAGGGAAAAGCAGGCGACGATTGGGATGACCCGGTGAGCAATGAACGTGGACTGCATAGTCGGCGAGCAGTCGATGGCGGCGAATCCGCAGCGGGGGAACCCCGGCCTCCACCAGTAGACTATCCACGGGGCTCGACCGAAATGCGCCAGTTGCAAGCCGAACCCCACAGTGATGTATGGGGTCTAACAACTTCAACACTGAGGGTGATGCAGACCCATAGGCCAGGCTCCCACAATCAAGCCTGGACTGCACAAGGGCTCTGTACAATCGCAACAGCGTGCAGCGATCCGCACCCCAAGATGTGTGGCTGAGGCAGCGGAGGGCGTTGAGGTGCCGCCAGCATTTTTGCTTCAGCTGAGTAATAGGAGGAACCCATGTGAGCCGGGCATCAAACACGAGTCCCAAGAAGCGGCAAGTGTCCACCACTTCAAGCAGGTGGCCGTCGAGGTAAAGTTCAGGATGAGGGTGGACCGTCCGACGCCTGCAGAAGTGCATAACTCGAGTCTTGGCTGCAGAGAACTGAAAACCATGAGTCAGAGAGCCCATGATGCTGCCTTGCGAACGGCTACTTGTAGCCTGCGTTCGGTGACTCCCGTAGTCGTGGAGCTAAATGAGATGCAGAAGTCGTCGGCATACAAAGAAGGAGACACCGACGACCCCACGGCTGCAGCCAGACCATTAATGGCCACGAGAAATAAGGAGACGCTCAACACTGAGCCCTGCGGGACCCCATTTTCCTGTATATAAGATGAACTTGAGACGGCACCCACTTGCACCCGGAAAGAGCGGTGCAATAAAAAGGTTTGAAGAAAAGCCGGGAGCTGACCACGAAGACCCCACGCATGTAACGTAGCAAGGATATGATGCCTCCATGTGGTGTCATACGCCTTCCGCAGATCAAAAAATACAGCAACGAGATGCTGACGTCGGGCAAAGGCCGTACGGATAGCAGATTCCAGCCGCACCAAATTGTCCGCTGCAGACCGGCCCCGACGGAAGCCACCCTGGGATGGAGCGAGGAGACCGCGCGACTCAAGGACCCAACACAGACGCCGCCCCACCATACGTTCGAGCAATTTGCACAAAACGTTGGTGAGGGTAATGGGACGATAGCTGTCCACCGCCAGTGGGTCCACACCGGGTTTCAAGATGGGGACAATAAGACCCTCTCGCCATTGCGACGGGAACATGCCTTCGCTCCAAATGCGGTTAAAGATGGTGAGGATGTGTTTCTGGCAGTCCCTGGAGAGATGCTTCAGCATCTGTGCGTGGATGCAGTCTGGGCCTGGTGCTGTATCAGGGCAATCGGCGAGGGCAGCGAGGAATTCCCTCTCGCTGAAGGGAGCATTGTATGTTTCAGAACGATGCGTGTGGAATGATAACGGCGTCCGCTCGGCTCGCTCCTTGAGAGAGCGAAAGGCGGGGGGATAAGTTGCAGTCGCAGAGCTCTTAGCAAAGTGCGCAGCAAGGTGTTCAGCAATGGCGGCAGCGTCCGTGCAGACAGCGCCGTCCAAAGAGATCCCAGGGACACCCATAGGGGTCTGGTGTCCATAGATCTGCCGGATCCGGGACCACACGAGCGAGGGGGAGACACGGGAGCCCAAGGATGAGACATACCGCTCCCAGCACTCCTGCTTACGCCGTGTAATAAGACGACGGGCGAAGGGACGGAGCCTCTTAAATGCGATGAGGGTCTCGAGAGACGGGTGCCGCCTATGACGCTGGAGAGCCTGCCTACGGTCGCGAATAGCCTCAGCAATCTCCGGCGACCACCAGGGTACAGCCTTCCTCCGAGGGAGTCCAGAAGAGCGGGGGATGGCAGCCTCGGCCGCCGAAATGATTGACGTGGTTAAGACACGGACCACCTCGTCAATGTCACCCTGTGGGGGAGACTCAATAGTTGCCGCCGAAGTAAAACCCGGCCAGTCAGCCCTGTGGAGAGCCCAGCGGGGCGGGCGCCCACAAGAATGACACTGGGGCAGTGACAAATAGATGGGAAAATGGTCACTACCACACAGGTCAGGATGCACTCGCCAGTGGAGGGATGGGACAAGTCCGGGGCTGCAAAGAGAGAGATCGATGGCCGAGAACGAGCCATGGGCCACACTGAAATGCGTGGGAGCACCGGTGTTCAAGAGGCTAAGGTCGAGCTGAGCCAACAAATGCTCCACGGCACGACCGCGGTCATCGGAGACAGTCCCACCCCATAGAGGGTTGTGGGCATTGAAATCGCCCAGCAACAAGAAAGGTGGCGGCAGTTGGGCTATCAGAGCAGCCAGGACATGCTGTGCGACAGCACCATCCGGTGGAAGATAAATACTGCAGACGGTAATAGCCTGTGGCGTCCACACCCGAACAGCGACAGCCTCTAAAGCTGTTTGTAGAGGTACAAACTCGCTGTGAAGAGAGTTGAGGACATATATGCAGACGCCACCAGACACCCTTTCATAAGCTGCCCGGTTCTTAAAATAACCCCGATAGCCACGGAGGGCGGGGGTTCGCATTGCTGGAAACCAAGTTTCCTGCAGAGCAATGCAAAGGAAAGGATGAAGGCTGATAAGTTGGCGGAGCTCAGCTAGATGGTGGAAGAAACCGCTGCAGTTCCACTGGAGGATGGTATTGGCCATGGATAGGAAAGGCGTGAAGGGACTGGGGAGGCAGATTACGCCTCCGGGGCCCCTGCTGCTACTGAGTCACCACCTGTACAACAGCCATCTATTGCGTCCGAGGGACTGGCGAGATCCATGTCCTCAGCGGACGCCAGAATCTCCACCTCATCCTCAGACGCAGAGCTTGTTGGAAGCGGTGGAATGGGTGCCACCGCAATATCGGTAGCCTTGGGGAGTTTCTTCTTCTTCTGCTTCTCGCGCTGCGCCTTGGGTGGTTCAGGCTGGGAGGGCGTCACTGGGTCAGTCTCAGGGACAGACGACGACCGTGTGTCCCGACGACCAGGGACCGGCGGTTGTTTAAGCCACTTGCGGCTGTCTGCTTTGGTATTGGTCGGAACTTGCGAAGGGAGGTCCCCAAGGGACCCCTTCCTTACGAGAGTAGCCGAAGAAGTCTTACGCTTCTCCGGCTGGGAAGGGGGAACTGATGTCCCCAATGGTTGGGGGGGGGGGGGGGGGGTGTTGCTCCTGAAGTAGATGGAGCAGGAGCAACAGTGGGTTTAGTGCCCCCCACCATCAAGGGGGCAGGTGTGGGACTTCGACTCTGAGAGCTGGCTGGAGCGGATGGAACGGTAGCAGGAGCAACAGTTGCGGCATAAGAAGCTGTCATGCGCACTGGATGAAGCCGATCATATTTCCGCTTCGCCTCAGTGTACGTCAGGCGGTCGAGAGTCTTGATTTCCATGAATCTGAATCTGAATCAGAGGCTGAGACGGTTCTGCGACCATGTGGGCTGCAGATTCCTCGACTTGCGCCATAGGGTGGTGGGGTTTCGGGTTCCGCTGGATAGGTCAGGAGTCCATTACACGCAGCAAGCGGCTACACGGGTAGCAGGGGTTGTGTGGCGTGGACTGGGCGGTTTTTTAGGTTAGATGGCCTCGGGCAAGTACAGAAAGGGCAACAGCCTCAAAGGGTGCGGAGCAAAGTCAGGACATGCGGGGACCAAGCAGCAATCGGTATTGTAATTGTAAACTGTCGAAGCTGCGTTGGTAAAGTACCGGAACTTCAAGCGCTGATAGTAAGCACCGAAGCTGAAATCGTTATAGGTACAGAGAGCTGGCTTAAGCCAGAGATAAATTCTGCCGAAATTTTTACAGAGGTACAGACGGTGTTTAGGAAGGATAGATTGCATGCAACCGGTGGTGGAGTGTTTGTCGCTGTTAGTAGTAGTTTATCCTGTAGTGAAGTAGAAGTGGATAGTTCCTGTGAATTATTATGGGTGGAGGTTACACTCAACAACCGAGCTGGGTTAATAATTGGCTCCTTTTACCGACCTCCCGACTCAGCAGCGTTAGTGGCAGAACAACTGAGAGAAAATTTGGAATACATTTCGCATAAATTTCCTCAGCATGTTATAGTCTTAGGTGGAGATTTCAATTTACCAGATATAGACTGGGACACTCAGATGTTTAGGACGGGTGGTAGGGACAGAGCATCGAGTGATATTATACTGAGTGCACTATCCGAAAATTACCTCGAGCAATTAAACAGAGAACCGACTCGTGGAGATAACATCTTGGACCTACTGATAACAAACAGACCCGAACTTTTCGACTCTGTAAGTGCAGAACAGGGAATCAGTGATCATAAGGCCGTTGTAGCATCCCTGAATATGGAAGTTAATAAGAATATAAAAAAAGGGAGGAAGGTTTATCTGTTTAGCAAGAGTAATAGAAGGCAGATTTCAGACCACCTAACAGATCAAAACGAAAATTTCTGTTCCGACACTGACAATGTTGAGTGTTTATGGAAAAAGTTCAAGGCAATCGTAAAATGCGTTTTAGACAGGTACGTGCCGAGTAAAACTGTGAGGGACGGGAAAAACCCACCGTGGTACAACAACAAAGTTAGGAAACTACTGCGAAAGCAAAGAGAGCTTCACTCCAAGTTTAAACGCAGCCAAAACCTCTCAGACAAACAGAAGCTAAGCGATGTCAAAGTTAGCGTAAGGAGGGCTATGCGAGAAGCGTTCAGTGAATTCGAAAGTAAAATTCTATGTACAGACTTGACAGAAAATCCTAGGAAGTTCTGGTCTTACGTTAAATCAGTAAGTGGCTCGAAACAGCATATCCAGACACTCCGGGATGATGATGGCATTGAAACAGAGGATGACACGCGTAAAGCTGAAATACTAAACACCTTTTTCCAAAGCTGTTTCACAGAGGAAGACCGCACTGCAGTTCCTTCTCTAAATCCTCGCACAAACGAAAAAATGGCTGACATCGAAATAAGTGTCCAAGGAATAGAAAAGCAACTGGAATCACTCAACAGAGGAAAGTCCACTGGACCTGACGGGATACCAATTCGATTCTACACAGAGTACGCGAAAGAACTTGCCCCCCTTCTAACAGCCGTGTACCGCAAGTCTCTAGAGGAACGGAGGGTTCCAAATGATTGGAAAAGAGCACAGGTAGTCCCAGTCTTCAAGAAGGGTCGTCGAGCAGATGCGCAAAACTGTAGACCTATATCTCTGACGTCGATCTGTTGTAGAATTTTAGAACATGTTTTTTGCTCGAGTATCATGTCGTTTTTGGAAACCCAGAATCTACTATGTAGGAATCAACATGGATTCCGGAAACAGCGATCGTGTGAGACCCAACTCGCGTTATTTGTTCATGAGACCCAGAAAATATTAGATACAGGCTCCCAGGTAGATGCTATTTTTCTTGACTTCCGGAAGGCGTTCGATACAGTTCCGCACTGTCGCCTGATAAACAAAGTAAGAGCCTACGGAATATCATACCAGCTGTGTGGCTGGATTGAAGATTTTTTAGCAAACAGAACACAGCATGTTGTTATCAATGGAGAGACGTCTACAGACGTTAAGGTAACCTCTGGCGTGCCACAGGGGAGTGTTATGGGACCATTGCTTTTCACAATATATATAAATGACCTAGTAGATAGTGTCGGAAGTTCCATGCGGCTTTTCGCGGATGATGCTGTAGTATACAGAGAAGTTGCAGCATTAGAAAATTGTAGCGAAATGCAGGAAGATCTGCAGCGGATAGGCACTTGGTGCAGGGAGTGGCAACTGTCCCTTAACATAGACAAATGTAATGTATTGCGAATACATAGAAAGAAGGATCCTTTATTGTATGATTATATGATAGCGGAACAAACACTGGTAGCAGTTACTTCTGTAAAATATCTGGGAGTATGCGTGCGGAACGATTTGAAGTGGAATGATCATATAAAATTAATTGTTGGTAAGGCGGGTACCAGGTTGAGATTCATTGGGAGAGTGCTTAGAAAATGTAGTCCAGCAACAAAGGAGGTGGCTTGCAAAACACTCGTTCGACCTATACTTGAGTATTGCTCATCAGTGTGGGATCCGTACCAGATCGGGTTGACGGAGGAGATAGAGAAGATCCAAAGAAGAGTGGCGCGTTTCGTCACAGGGTTATTTGGTAACCGTGATAGCGTTACGGAGATGTTTAATAAACTCAAGTGGCAGACTCTGCAAGAGAGGCGCTCTGCATCGCGGTGTAGCTTGCTCGCCAGGTTTCGAGAGGATGCGTTTCTGGATGAGGTATCGAGTATATTGCTTCCCCCTACTTATACCTCCCGAGGAGATCACGAATGTAAAATTAGAGAGATTAGAGCGCGCACGGAGGCTTTCAGACAGTCGTTCTTCCCGCGAACCATACGCGACTGGAACAGGAAAGGGAGGTAATGACAGTGGCACGTAAAGTGCCCTCTGCCACACACCGTTGGGTGGCTTGCGGAGTATGAATGTAGATGTAGATGTAGATCTTCCGCTCCTTCTGCAGAATCGGACAGTCTGGCGAGCAAGGCGGATGGTGCGCACCACAGTTCACACAGATTGGAGGCGGGGCACAGGGATGATCAGAATGGGATGGTCGACCGCAATTGCGACAGACGAGGTCGGAAGCACAGCGTGAAGACATATGGCCGAACTTCCAACACTTGAAGCACCGCATCGGGGGAGTGATATATGGCCTGACATCACAACGGTACACCATCACCTTGACCTTCTCAGGTAACGTGTCACCCTCGAAGGCCAAGATGAAGGCACCGGTGGCAACTTGATGATCCCTCAGACCCCGGTGGACGCGCCGGATGAAATGGACACCTCGGCGCTCCAAGTTGGCGCGCAGCTCGTCATCGGACTGTAAAAGGAGATCCCTGTGGAAGATTATGCCCTGGACCATATTCAGACTTTTATGGGGCGTGATAGTTACGGAGACATCCCCCAGCTTATTACAAGCGAGCAAGGACCGCGACTGGGCGGAAGACGCCGTTTTTATCAACACCGATCCGGACCGCATCTTGGACAAGCCCTCCACCTCCCCAAACTTGTCCTCTAAATGCTCTACAAAGAACTGAGGCTTCACGGATAGAAACGAGTCACCATCAGCTCTAGTACACACAAGATACCTGGGCGAATACTGCTCACTTGCATTTAATGCCTTTCGTTCCTCCCACGGTGTGGCGAGGGAGGGGAACGATTTGGGGTCATAAACGTTACCTTTAAAATGGGCCCTCGAACGCTTAGAGACTGCTGGTGGCTGGCCACCAGCAAGAGAAGATGTGCCACGCTTCATTGCGTGTCATCCACCCCGATGCCACCTACTCCGACCAAGGGCCCTCCCCACGGGCGCCACCCAGCCACAGCAAAGGCCACCTGACAGGATTGCCATTGCCGGGAGTCCCGATGCCCCAAGGAGATGGGCATCTACTCCTTGGCATACGTGGGGAGTTAACGGCGCAGGCATCAGTAGAGCGATCCCTGTGTTGTCAGGGGGCTACAACCAAGAGGGTACATGGCGGCCCCACCACAACGGACTGGCTACCGTGCTGGATGTTAGGTGACATGTGGTCCATGGTCGCCATCAGTGCAGAAAATGGCCCTGCATAGTGTTTGGCAGAAAGTGTACGCAAGAGCGTATCCATGCCCAAGCGATGGAGAGCGGGCAGGACTGCAATGCAACGACGAAGAAGATGGCGAAAGTTCTGAACACAACATGGACACAAGGCACCAAGTAAGGCGCCCTTCCCCAATCGGCTCGCTCTTCGGAAAAATTTTGAGATATGGTGGTCAAACCCGACAGGGGACCATCACATAAGGCCGAAACGTTTGAGACTCCTTTTAGTCGCCTCTTACGACAGGCAGGAATACCGCGGGCCTATTCTAACCCCCGAACCCGCAGGGTGGGATGGGACAGAGGTGAATCACAGTCAACAATGATCCACAACAACAGAGAGGGGGGTCCTCACGAAGAAGGAGATAACCGTGAGTAAGCCAAGTACGACCGATGTGGAGCCAGCAAAGGATGACAAAGGCCTTACGAGAGGCCTGTAAGGAGGACCGCCACATAGTTGCAGTCTCCTTTATCGCCCTGACCTTGTTCGGTGAGGAAAGAGTGTGCCATTCTGCATTCCAAAGTCCGAAAACCTGACAACGTTATGCCGAGCGAAGGTCTATTTCCGGAATTCCAACAGCACGAAATGGCCTGTTAGTAGCCAATTTAGCCAGTTAATTGGCAAGTTCATTGCCAGGGATCCCAAAATAGTCTGGGGTCCAAATGAAAACCACTGAGCATCCAAGATGATCAAGGAGAGAAAGGGAGACCTGGATAGCTAGGACCAATGGGTGGCGAGCGAAGCACTGGCCGATAGCTTACAAACTGCTCATGGAGTCACTACAGATAGTGAAGGACAGTCCTAAGCAGAAGCAGACGTGGTCCAGTGCTCGCAAGATGGCTACCAATTCTGCAGTAGAAACACTACAGCCATCTGGCACGGAACAAAGTTCCGTGTGTTTCGCATAGGTGTAAGCATAACTGATGTGACCAGCAACCACGGAGCCATCAGTATAAGTCACTTCTGAACCCTGGAATGAACTGAGGAGACAATAGAATTGGTGGTGAAGGGCCTCCAGAGGGACAGAATCCTTTGAATGGTGGAGAGACCAAGACTGAGCCATGGCCAAGGGACGCACCATGGAGGGGTACATGCATGAGCGGAGAAAAGAGGCAGTGAAGGGAAGTGCTGGAGATCAGAAAAGAGCAACTGAATACGTGCGGCCATGGTAAGCAAGATATCAGCTGTTGCTGATGCAAAACTCGCAGCAGTGGAACCCCCACCTCTGCAAGAAGGCTAATCACGGGGCTAGTCCAGAAGGCACGAGTCACAAGTTGTACCCCACAATGGTGGATGGGGTCTAGTGTCTGCAATGTCGAAGGTGACACAGAACCATAGATAGGACATCCATAGTCTAAACGAGACAGGACTAGCACTTTGTACAGTTGCAGCAGAATAGAGCAGTCTGCACCCCAGGTGGTATTGCACAGACATCTAAGTACAATGAGATGTAACCAGCACATCCTCTTCAGCTGGCGAAGATGGGGGAGCCATGTCAACCGGGCATTGAAGACCAGATCCAAGAAGCGATGGGTGTCCACCACTTCGAGAGATTGGCCATCGAGGAACAGGTCCGAAAGGGGATGGACTGTACAGCGATGGCAGAAACGCATGACACACGACTTGTTGTTGTTGTTGTGGTCTTCAGTCCTGAGACTGGTTTGATGCAGCTCTCCATGCTACTCTATCCTGTGCAAGTTTCTTCATCTCCCAGTACCTACTGCAACCTACATCCTTCTGAATCTGCTTAGTGTATTGATCTCTTGGTCTCCCTCTACGATTTTTACCCTCCACACTGCCCCCCAATGTTAAATTTGTGATCCCTTGATGCCTCAAAACATGTCCTACCAACCGATCCCTTCTTCTAGTCAAGTTGTGCCACAAACTTCTCTTCTCCCCAATCCTATTCAATACCTCCTCATTAGTTACGTGATCTACCCACCTTATCTTCAGCATTCTTCTGTAGCACCACATTTCAAATGCTTCTATTCTCTTCTTGTCCAAACTGGTTATCGTCCATGTTTCACTTCCATACATGGCAACACTCCATACAAATACTTTCAGAAACGACTTCCTGACACTTAAATCTATACTCGATGTTAACAAATTTCTCTTCTTCAGAAACGATTTCCTTGCCATTGCCAGTCTACATTTTATATCCTCTCTACTTCTAATCCCCTCAGCATCACCCGATTTAATTTGACTACATTCCATTATCCTCGTTTTGCATTTGTTGATGTTCATCTTATATCCTCCTTTCAATACACTGTCCATTCCGTTCAACTGCTCTTCCAAGTCCTTTGCTGTCTCTGACAGAATTACAATGTCATCGGCGAACCTCAAAGTTTTTACTTCTTCTCCATGAATTTTAATACCTACTCCGAATTTTTCTTTTGTTTCCTTTACTGCTTGCTCAATATACAGATTGAATAACATCGGGGAGAGGCTACAACCCTGACTCACTCCCTTCCCAACCACTGCTTCCCTTTCATGTCCCTCGACTCTTATAACTGCCATCTGCTTTCTGTACAAATTGTAAATAGCCTTTCGCTTCCTGTATTTTACCCCTGCCACCTTCAGAATTTGAAAGAGAGTATTCCAGTTAACGTTGTCAAAAGCTTTCTCTAAGTCTACAAATGCTAGAAACGTAGGTTTGCCTTTTCTTAATCTTTCTTCTAAGATAAGTCTTAAGGTTAGTATTGCCTCACGTGTTCCAAAACTTCTACAGAATCCAAACTGATCTTCCCCGAGGTCCGCTTCTACCTGTTTTTCCATTCGTCTGTAAAGAATTTGCGTTAGTATTTTGCAGCTGTGACTTATTAAACTGATAGTTCGGTAATTTTCACATCTGTCAACACCTGCTTTCTTTGGGATTGGAATTATTATATTCTTCTTGAAGTCTGTGGGTATTTTGCCTGTCTCATACATCTTGCTCACCAGATGGTAGAGTTTTGTCATGACTGGCTCTCCCAAGGCCATCAGTAGTTCTAATGGAATGTTGTCTACTCCCGGGGCCTTGTTTCGACTCAGGTCTTTCAGTGCTCTGTCAAACTCTTCACGCAGTATCTTATTTCCCATTTCATCTTCATCTACATCCTCTTCCATTTCCATAATATTGTCCTCAAGTACATCACCCTTGTATAAACCCTCTATATACTCATTCCACCTTTCTGCCTTCCCTTCTTTGCTTAGAACTGGGTTGCCATCTGAGCTCTTGATATTCATTCAAGTGGTTCTCTTCTCTCCAAAGGTCTCTCTAATTTTCCTGTAGGCAGTATCTATCTTACCCCTAGTGAGACAAGCCTCTACATCCTTACATTTGTCCTCTAGCCATCCCTGCTTAGCCATTTTGCACTTCCTGTCGATCTCATTTTTGAGACGTTTGTATTCCTTTTTGCCTGCTTCATTTACTGCATTTTTATATTTTCTCCTTTCATCAATTAAATTCAATATTTCTTCTGTTACCCAAGGATTTCTATTAGCCCTCGTCTTTTTACCTACTTGATCCTCTGCTGCCTTCACTACTGCATCCCTCAGAGCTACCCATTCTTCTTCTACTGTATTTCTTTCCCCCATTCCTGTCAATTGTTCCCTTATGCTCTCCCTGAAACTCTCTACAACCTCTGGTTCTTTCAGTTTATCCAGGTCCCATCTCCTTAAATTCCCACCTTTTTGCAGTTTCTTCAGTTTTAGTCTACAGTTCATAACCAACAGATTGTGGTCAGAGTCCACATCTGCCCCTGGAAATGTCTTACAATTTAAAACCTGGTTCCTAAATCTCTGTCTTACAAATATAAAATCTATCTGAAACCTGTCAGTATCTCCAGGCTTCTTCCATGTATACAACCTTCTTTTATGATTCTTGAACCAAGTGTTAGCTATGATTAAGTTGTGCTCTGTGCAAAATTCTACCAGGCGGCTTCCTCTTTCATTTCTTACCCCCAATCCATATTCACCTACTACGTTTCCTTCTCTCCCTTTTCCTACTACCAAATTCCAGTCACCCATGATTATTAAATTTTCATCTCCCTTCACTATCTGAATAATTTATTTTATTTCTTCATACATTTCTTGAATTTCTTCGTCATCTGCAGAGCTAGTTGGCATATAAACTTGTACTACTGTAGTAGGCATGGGCTTTGTGTCTATCTTAGCCACAATAATGCGTTCACTATGCTGTTTGTAGTAGCTAACCCGCACTCCTATTTTTTTATTCATTATTAAACCTACTCCTGCATTACCCCTATTTGATTTTGTATTTATAACCCTGTAATCACCTGACCAAAAGTCTTGTTCCTCCTGCCACCGAACTTCACTGATTCCCACTATATCTAACTTTAACCTATCCATTTCTCTTTTTAAATTTTCTAACCTACCTGCCCGATTAAGGGATCTGACATTCCACGCTCCGATCCGTAGAACGCCAGTTTTCTTTCTCCTGATAACGATGTCCTCTTTAGTAGTCCCCGCCCGGAGATCCGAATGGGGGACTATTTTACCTCCGGAATATTTTACCCAAGAGGACGCCATCATCATTTAATCATACAGGAAAGCTGCATGTCCTCGGGAAAAATTACGGCTGTAGTTTCCCCTTGCTTTCAGCCGTTCGCAGTACCAGCACAGCAAGGCCGTTTTGGTTAATGTTACAAGGCCAGATCAGTCAATCATCCAGACTGTTGCCCCTGCAACTACTGAAAAGGCTGCTGCCCCTCTTCAGGAACCACATGTTTGTCTGGCCTCTCAACAGATACCCCTCCGTTGTGGTTGCACCTACGGTACGGCCATCTGTATCGCTGAGGCACGCAAGCCTCCCCACCAACGGCAAGGTCCATGGTTCATGGGGGGACACACGACTTAGTCACTGAAAACTGAAAGCCATGGGAGAGAGCCCAAGATTACGCCCAGTAGATCGCCCCCTGTAGACGGCGTTCTGCAGCGCCCATGACGGATGAAGTGACGTAGATACAAAAATCATCAGCATACAAAGAGGGGGACACTGTTGGCCCAGCAGCTGCCACCAGTCCATTAATGGCTACGAGAAAGAGAGGGACGCTCAGCACGGAACCCTGTAGAACCCCATTTTCTTGCCGATGGGAAGTGCTGTAGGAGGAACCAACTTGGACCCGGAAAGAGCAACATGAAAGAATGTTACGGATAAAAATGGGCAGAGTGCCACAAAGGCCCCATTCGTGAAAGGTGGTGAGGATATGGTGGCACCAGGTAGTGTCATTGGCTTTATGCAGGTCAAAGAAGACAGCAAAAACCGACCAGATAGCAGACTCCAGGTGGACCAAGTTATACACCGTAGAGCGGCAACAGCGAAAACCACCGTGAGTCGGTGACAAAAGGTCACGGGATTCAAGTATCCAAAACAGCCGCCGACTCACCAGGCCATTCAAGGAGCTTGAGAGAGTTTTGGTAAGGCTAAATGGACGGTAGCTATCCAACTGAAGAGGTGGATTCTCAGGTTTCAACACGAATAACAATGCTTTCCTGCCACTGGGTAGGATATACCCCCTCACTCCACAGACGGTTGAAAAGGGTCAGTATATGACGGTGGCCAGCCACCGATAAGTGTTGGAGCATTACGCATCCGATCCGATCAAGGAGCCGTGTCGGGACAAAGGGCGAGGGCGCTGGCAAATTCCCACTTGCTAAATGGGGCATTATAAGGCTCCAAGCAGCGAGAAATGAAAGACAAAGACAGTCGTTCTGAGCGCTCTTTCATCTGAAGGAGGAACATGGGTGGATACTGAGTCGATGCAGAGGCTTGGGCAAAGTGTTGAGCGAAATGCTCTGCGACAAAGTCCAGATGGGTAAAGACAACACCATGCACAGAAATTCCTGCAAGGCCAGTTGGAGGACGATGGCAAAAAATTCGCCTGAGTTTCGCCCAGACTTGTGAAAAGGGGGTGTGCGGTCCTATGGCAGCCACATATCGTTCGCAGCAAATCTGTTTCTGAAATTTGATTAGGTAACAGGCCCGGGTGCAGAATCATTTAAAGACCAGAAGGAGATCAGTAAAAGGGTGCTACTTGGAGGGGGGGGGGGGGGACCCGAGGGATGGCTGAAACAGCTGCGGAAAGAATGGCGGCACTCAAAGTCTGTAGACTCATCAATGCTGCCGTGTGGCAGTACAGGGGGGATGGTAGCAAAGGAGAAGGCACCCCAATCAGCTTTAGAAAAGACCCACCTGGGTGAGTGACGGAACAAGATACACTGAAGGAAGGTCAAAACAATCGGGTAATGATCGCTGTCATGTAAGATATCGTGGACACCCCACTGAATGGAGGGATGAAGGCCGGGACTGCAGATGGAGAGGTCAATGGCACAGTAGTGACGTGTGCTACACTAAAGTGTGTGGGAGTGCCAGTGTTTAGTAGATAGAGGTCAAGCCCTGCCAGAACAGCTTAAACTGTCCTGCCCAGAGCAGTAGTCGTGTGACTACCACAAAGAGGGTTGTGGGCATTGAAGTCCCCTAGAAGCAGCAAGGAGCTGTTAAAGAAGGGTGGTTAGGGCAAGGGATGTGGGCAGCATGTCAGGTGGGAGGTAAAGATTAAAGATTGTGATTGGAGTGGCCAGATGGACCCTGACAGACACTGCTTCCAGAGTGGTATGGAGGGGAACCCATTTACTAACAATGTCCTTGCAGACCAAGGTGCAAACATCACCAGAAGCCTGCAAGGGGCCAATTCGGTTCCGACAGAAAGCGTGGAACCCACAAAGGGTGGGGGAGTAAGAACTGACAAAATGGGTCTCCTGGAGAGCGATGCAAGCAGCAGTGGGGGAGGAAAGAAGGGGCTGCAACTCCGGGAGGTGATGCAAATATCCATTACAATTCCACTGGAGGATTCTCAAGTTGGAGTCCAAATGAGTAGCGAATGGACCGGAGCCGGTCACGCCATTGAGTCTCCATCCATCACCTATAAGGATGGGATAATGTACATATAGGTGGGGTCAGACTCTGTTGGTTCATTGGCTGGAGGAGGAGAAGGGGGCACCTACGGGGATACCGGAGGGGCCTTGCACTTGTTCTTGTGTTTCTGCTTCTTCTCTTGTGAAGAAAGAGGGCAGACTGCAGTGAGGGTGGGCAAGGAATTACACCTGGTAATCTTGGCGCCCAAGGGCCATGGATCGCGCAGCCGATGTGGAGCTGCAGATCGCCTTTCAGGGAGCTGCCGGGAAGAGGAGTCCCGGGAGGGAGCTCCAGTAACGGTGGCTGCCGAAGAAGGGGAGCGCTTCTGCAGCTGGGGAGGGGGAGCAACACCCGAGGTGGTGGGTATGGGTACTGATGGGGAGGGGGAGGGGGAAGAGGAGTGAGAGAGGGAGAGTGAGGGGGAAGGTGTGGGGGCAAATGGGGCAGGGCTGGGAAGAGGAGGGTGTTGGAGGGTGAATGGATGTAACTGAAGCAGAAGTAGATAATATTTTCTCTTCATACTCTTGTGGGATTTTCTGAAATATTTTGCTTTTGGTTTGCATCCTAAGTCCATGACGCTTAATAGACCTCTATAACGAATCAACTCCACCCTTAAAGTCTGTTCTTTCACTGTAGCGCTAGCTTACGTACGTATATTTGAATTATTTTTGTATTAATTCGAATGCCATTTTGACGGTGTCTGTGAACCATTTCAATACGTCACCTTCTAGTTTTGGCCATTTTGAATTCAGTCCTCTATTTGCACAGTTAGTCTCACTCGTTGTTTTCAGTTCTCCTTTAATAGCCCACCAATCACGAATGTTTTTTTCTGTTGGTGGAGGGGCGAAATGCCGCTCAGCTGTTATGTTTCCATGTTCTTCTCCATATGCTACTACTGTCAATTTATAGCCCACATCATGTGAATATCTTTTATTTTTTTCCATCACAAAACTAGCTACTAACAAATCACTTTCAGTTCAAGTATACTGGCGCAATAGACTGCAATGCCGCATCATAGGCTAGACAGTGTTCTGTTTTTGTGGTGGCATGGCATGAAGCAGACAGCGTTAGCAAGCATGTGAATCTCCGCAACTCATATTCGTCGCATCGGTGCACTGCTGCTGCCAGTTGATTCCAATGCTCCCAGACAGCGATAGCTTTCCCACAGCATTGAACAGATGGCCATTTTTAAGACTGGCTTGAATTTTAAATAAAACACTGGACGCTTTTATATTAATTTCGGCTATAAGACGCACCTGAATTTTGTAGGAAATTCTTCGAAGAAAAAAGTGTGTCTTATAGTCCGTAAAACACCATAAGACTACAGAATAAAGACAAAAGACATTTTACGATATGTATATCAATAATTAATTTGATTCTAAAAGCAGACAACTGAAAATGAAATAAAGTAAGAAAGACTGAGAATATCCTGTTAAATATCATTCAAAATAAACTGTAAAAATGACACTGATTGTACTCAGTATAATGGAGATATACGAAATAAACTGTAGATATTAGTTATTGACTACTGATGCCATTTTTAGCATCTAGCTTATGAAGTTATCATGGATTGCCATGAAAAGAATGAGATCTTGCACAAGAGTGCCGCAATGAATCCGTTAAATTTCGGATACATGTCAAACGTAAAGACTGTCATATCAACTACTAGGCACGGGGTGGAGCCGGTCACACTTTCGACAAGCTTCAGTGTAGGTAAGTCGATCTAAGGTCTTGCATTCTTGAATCCATCATTCTTTCACATACACAAGGCATGCTGGCAACTGTGGAGGATGCTGTGCATTACAATTTATGCACACTATCGGGGGAGCACAAGCACCCTCATGGAGTGGAGTCACCGTAGAGGGGGTCATTGGTGCAGCAGGAAGACATGTGTCCAAACTGTAAGCATTTAAAGCATCTCATTGGTGGTGGAATGTAAGGCTTTACATCACACCGATACACCATCACCTTGACCTTCTCTGGGAGGGTATCCCCCTTGAAGGCCAGGATAAAGACACCTGCATCGGTGCGATTGTTTTTAGGACCTCACTGTACATGGCGGATAAATCGAACTCCTCGCTGCTCAAGGTTTGCATGGAGCTCCTCATCAGTTTGGAGAGGAAGATCCTGGTGGAAAATAATACCCTGTACCGAGTTCAAAGATTGGTGGGGTGCAACGGAGACTGGGATGTCACCGAGATGGTCACAAACACACAGGGCTTCAGATTGGGCATAAGAAGATGTCTTTATGAGCAAAGAACCAGGCCACATTTTACTCATGAATTCCACTTCGCCATACTTGTCTTCAATCGTCTCCACGAAAAACAAAGGTTTGGTCATGGCAAAACTTTCACCATCTATCCTGGTACCAAGGGAAAGGTTTCAACCCAAGCCAGCGAGCTTGACCCTCTTCTCAGGGTGTGGCCAGGGAAGGGAAGGCCGAAGGATCAGAAGAAGGAGTGTCATGTCTTCTATCACTTAGAAACGGCCACAGAATGGCCAGGATGATGAAGCTTTTGGCACTTCATGTGCAAGACGTCCGCCCTAGTACCACCCACTCCGACCAGTGGTTTGCCCCGTGGGCACCACCCAGCCACAGCAAGGGCCGTCTGGCACGATGGCCATTGCCAGGGGTTCTGATGCCCCAAAGTGATGAGCATCAACTACTTGGCACAAACGAAGCATTAACAGCTCCTAACAGTGTGATCCCAGTGTTTTCAGGAAGCTCAGCCAAGTGGGACTTAACAGCCCCACCACACGGACTGACTACCGTACTGGTGACCTAGCAGGAAGGGGCCAGGGTGCAACGGGAAAAGGGAGGGGAGGGGAAGAGGAGCCTGCACCATTGAAACTAGGTTGGGAGTTCATCCCCAAATGGCTCACACTGAACGGAAAATGTTGGAAATGGAGGTCAAACCCCTATGGGACCAAAAACGCCAAAAATGAGATGGAAACAGCAAAATAAACAAAAGCGTACCTAAACAAAGTTGAGAGGATAGCTAGGTCGATATAAAGAAGTCCACCAAGAGGGAAAGGAGAGGGCAGGGAGAAAGGAGCAAGGACAGGGAAGGAGAGGAATGGGGACGGAAATGCAGCCTGGAAAAACAAAGGAGATTGCAATAGCTCGGGGCCCCGTGCACGCCACACATGTATCCACAAAAGGGATTGTGGGTCCCCTGGGGGGATCACGCTGCTTTAATGACATTATAAGCCTCAAGGCTCCTAGTAGTAGACTGACTAGGTATGTCCTAAAGTTAAGCAAATATGATCACTCAGTAAAGCACAAACCAGGAAAGCTCCATCAAAATGCTGCCACCTCAAGTCAGAAGGTATGGAATATATAGGCCAACAAACTCCTGGTTGCTGAATTAGAGAAAGAACAGCAAGAGGACAAAAAATGCAAGCAATTTGCAGCATCACCAGGCTTTATAGTAGTTAGTAACATTCATTACTGTAAAACATCCCTAGGCAATCAACTTGTTATTCTGAAATCCCTTGGATAAAGAATTTTGCAGCCGTCACGTGACAGTATACAACCAGGTCACAGTAGGAAAAGGCAACCAATGTGCAAATGCCTCAAAGTGCTGGTGGCCTACATGTAAGCAGGATGTTAAAAGTTATGTATGGTGTTGCTTTAATAAGTGTGCAAAGGGCACAATATGGAAAACCAAAAATTCCTCTACAAACCCTTCCAGAATCCATGAAACCTTGTCAATTGGTTGCCCTTGACATAGACAATTCTCAATTTCACCTCAAAATAACACATATATTTTATCAATTATTGATCACATTCTCCATGGTTCATCTGGCAGATATGACTGCAGAAACAGTCGTCAAAGCTTGTGGGATGTTCTCATTTAGCCATTTGAAAGCACTGAAACCATCTGAACAGATCATGGAGGTGATTTCTTATCATCTCTATTCATGTAGGTTTCCTTGTATTAATAATTAAGACGTGGTGAACGACCACATTCCATTCTAGAAGTGAAGACCATGTAGAGTGTATATCAATAAGTCCATTCTCATAATGCTTTTAAATTTTGTGATTCAGAGCCATACAGAATGGGACAGATTGCTGCATTCCATTGTATCCTCATATAATGTGAAAGCACAAATCCATTCGTTGCACTCCATTTGAAGTGATATACAGATGCATGGTGTTGCTGGTTCCCATAGGTGGCATATTGCAGCAGCACTTGTTCCAGCTTGTGAGTACGCTAGTGAACATTGACAATACAACATATAAGCAGACAAGCATGGGCAACAGCAGACAGTTTGGTTTCTCTGGAGAGAAGGAGTGACTGCTTCAGATGCCCACATCAGGTTAGTAGTCGTATGTGGGGAACCAGTACAAAGTCGCAACTATATGTTTTGTAGGGTATCAAAGTTCATAGATGGCAGGGACTGTGCTGAAAAATTCAGAAGCACTGGATGTCCAGCAATTACACACAGACCAAACAAAGCCCAGCATGTCAATAACTTGATAATGAGGCAAAGGCAAATCATATTTGATGAACTAGAGAAGACAACGGGTCTATCACAGGGAACCTTCACATCATAATCCATGAGGATTTGAAGACGAAGAAGGTGTGTTCAAAATGCAAACCCCATTCCCTCCCCATGGCACAGAATAAGAAGTACGTGGAGAGAAGCGAACAGATGGTCAACAGTACAGTGCAGATCCAGTGAAGTTCTGGAGCATCTGGTCGCTGCCGATGAGTCGGGGTTCTTCCACATGACTCCAGAAAAGAAATGCCACTCTATGGAGTGGAAGCATACTGGTAGCCATTGTCCCAAGAAGTCACAGGCGGGACTATTCATGCAGAAATAAATGGTGTCTGTGTTATGGGATCAGGAAAGGATATTGCTGTGGACTGGCTCCCCTTCAATACAACCCCCAACAGTTGTCTGTACTGTAGTTCACTGCAGCAACTCTGCTGACGCATTCATTCAATGACGCTGCCAGAGAAATTGAGGCTGTGACACAATGCATGAACTATGGTTTACTATTCTACCACATCATCCATATTAGACAGATCTGGCTCCTAGCAACTATGCCCCATTCGACGCGATGAAAGAGGTCATATGGGGTAAGAAGTTCACCACCAATGATGAACTTCATGTACTTGTCCACCAACAACACTGGATACCCATAAAGAATGATTTTCTATGCTTGGAAGCTGCCAGAACAATGGAAAAAATGCATGGATATTGGCGGGGAAAACCTGTAATATAATTGGTGTTTATTCAGTATATTATTCCTGTGAACACAAAAAAATTGTAGTGCTGATAATTTTTTAATGGTCCAAGTAGATAAGTAGCCTCCAGATGTTGATGCTAAAAGGAGTTTCCAGTACTGCAACACATTTTTGTCTGAAAGCAGGTTGTTTTTATTCAGGATTCCCATATACCATACTATTCCCCACTCTTTGGACTACAAAACCCAGTTTTTCAACATAATGTCCATTCAACGTGATGGCTTTATGCCACCTTACTAGCAGGGCCTGTAAGCCCACAAGGTTTCACTCTACTGGTCGACGTTGGAACCAACGTCTTGTTGCATCAATAACATCCCCATCATCCATGTACTGCTTCCCATGGAATGCAGCCTTCATTGGGCCAAACTGAAGGAAGTCAGAAGATGTGAGATGCAGGCCGTAGGATGGATGAGGAAGAACAGTCCAATGAAGTTTTGTCAGTTCCTTTTAGTTGTGACCTTGTGTTGTCATGGAGGAGGAGAAGTTCACTTGCATTTTTGTGGCGATGAACACACCAAAGTCATTTCCTCAGTTTCCTGAGGGTAGCATAACACGTCTGACTTGATTGCTGTGCCTTGAGAAAGGATATCAAACAGGGTAACCCCTTTCAGAGTCCCAGAAGACTGTTGTCAGCTTTGAATCTTTCCTTCAGAGGAGAGGTAGTGTGGCACCACTCTGTGGATTGCTGTTTTGTCTCAGTTTGAAGTGATGAACAATGTTTCATCGCCTGTGACAATGCTCAACAAAAAATTGTCACGATCAACCTCGTAATGGACGCAAGCAATTCCACACAAACGATCCTTTATTGCTCTTTATGGTCTTCTTTCAGGTGGTGAGGAACCCAGTGAACACACAACTTGGAGTACCCCGACTGGTGGACAAGTGTGTCAGCACTACCAACAGAGACGTATAGTCGTACAGCGAGGTGTTCGATTGTGATCCGTCGATCACCTCAAATGAGAGTGTCCAAATTTTCCAACACTGTAAGAGTCACAGCTGTGTGTAGCCAGCCAGCATGTGAGAGACTGGACAGGTTTGCGCGACCTTGTTGTGACGATTAAAGATACGTCGCCCAACGACTCAACATGCTTTTGTTCATAAAATTTCAAATAAAACAATTTATCTGTGTCAGTCACTTTTATTTTCCCCCGCGATGCATTTTCAGAGTTTATGCTTTCATGTTCAGGTGGAAAAAAAAGTGATATCTTGTTACACGTATACCAGCTTGATGCAGCTGTTTTCCACCATGAGAGTATAAACACTCAAAACACATCAAGGGAGAAAATAAAAGTGACTGACACAGATAGATTGTTTTATTTGAATTTTTATTCTCAAAACAGTTGCAGTTTCCTTGAAAAACAGTCCAACATGGACAACATAAAATTATGCTTTTGTTCACTACCAGATCTCCATAGAAATTCTGCACGCACCTATGAATATCTGAGATGCTCTGGTTTTTCACCAAAAGAAACTCAATGACACCTCTCTGCTTGGAACACACCTCCATTACAGATGCCATTTTAAAAGCTAAATATAGTAACCGCCACCTATCGGAGCTTCATGAAACTATAGGTGCTAAAGTGACATCCCACAGAAAATTCCACATTTTTCCAACTGAAAGAAAAATGAAAAACGAAAGTGTTGTATCTCTTAGTGAAAACCCCTTGTACAATGGTAAAACAGTTCTCCCAGCACTTGAAAACTGTCCTCCTACAATTACGCACGTTAAACAGAGTCAAAAGAATGTGAAAATTCCAGAGTATGAGCCTGGGCAAGGATACTACTTAACAATCCAGCTATAAAAATGGGAAAGACTAAAACGTTCACCCCTCTTTGGGAAGACCTTTATAAAATATTACAGCTGATCTTGCCAGTCACTGCAGAATTACAACTGCCAGAATGAGTACACACAGTGCAGGTGCACACTGACCTCTGGAACTTTACTGAGATGGCAGTGATTGGCATAAATCAGCTGATATAGCACCCAAATCCTGTAAAAGCCAGCCACATCTCAAAGCCCCATTCTAATCAGCAGCCTGCCATTAAATGCTGGTATAATTTACAATCAGCACCTCTGTATCAGCCTCGTTCCAAAGACTGAGCGGCTACCACATACAAGATGTACTGGATTAAGACAGTTATTGCTAATGATTAATCATTAAAATGTACACGGTTATATTTACATTTTATTCACTTAGATCCTTATATGAAATCAAGTATTTTTAAGTATTGAATGAAAAGTTACAAATGTGTTTATTAGCTTTGCGCAATGACGTATAGCAATGTGTTCGGACAGTTTACTTGTGCAAACAAAGAAAACAATCTCATTTGGATTACAATCTGTTAGCAGGTGTAGTCACTGTGAAGAAGCTAATGATACAGCTACTTTTCATACTCTTGTGATTTCTACATTCTTTCTAAGACGAAACCTTGGTACTACAGCAGTTTTCAGTGCATTCACTGCTTTCCTTTTCCTCTGAATAGTATACAGGTTTCCATGGGATTTCACGAATCAACCATTCTAGAGGCATAATACATGACCTACATTCGTGTGGGCCTTTGAGTCAAACCTGGGCTCATCATTATCCATTAAACCAGGTAATCTGCTTCCACTGCAGCACGATCTTGCGTTCATGATGAAGGAAAAATAGTCAACTGACCAGTTCCAAATCTCAACACTATTTCTATTCTCTAGTAGAGTGTGTCTATTCCCTAGCAAAATATCTATTGCAAAACCAGACTCCATGGTTTCAATGTACATAGATTTGTACATTAACATCAGACCTACAACTGGGCTAATGAAACCACTATTATCTATAACTTTCCACTAAGTGCAATATACCACTAAGACTTACCTGCAATAATTAATATTTTTACTATAGTGTATTTCCTGGTTTCCCAATGAAGAGGACAAAACACATGCATCATACAGCAGAAATTATTGACAACATGCAACGGCTGTTTCTCATAGGAATTTTCAACTTGGAATTCACTTGCTGTATGTACAACTATCCTACAAATGAGCTTTCAGAAGCTGTAGACTTGGCGGTGCTGTGCAAATCAGATGATTGCCAAGATCCGCACTGATGTACGCAATGTTGTGTCTTGCTGTCCCTCTGCTGCACCTCCTTCCACCTCAGCTCTTCTGCCATTGTTACTCACTGTTGTGTTACCACTAGCAGCCACCAACTCTTAATCCACTTTTGCATGATTTCAATCTATCATTTTAACATTCTTTACGCATCCTAACAACATTATTATCAATGAGATTCTCTTCCTTCATAGTCACATACTTTTGGCAGTGCAGGGAATTACCAGTCTAAATCCAAAAGCCAAACCTTATGTACAAAGCTTTTGCAACCACACATTCTCATCACTACTTCTTATTTTGAGAGTTTTAATTTATATTCTTTAACCACGAATGCATACTGCTGATGTCTCTCATGTTAGTATGCACTAATATGCTCTTTTGAGTTATTACTATCAATAAATAATTGCCGAGATAGAGTTCAGTAAATGAAGCAGACAAAAAAGAGTGCAATCTCTCAAAAATGAGACTGACAGGAAGTGCAAAGTGGCTATGCAGGGATGGCTAGGACAAATATAAGGATGTAGAGGCTTATATCATCAAGGGGAAGATAGTTACTGCCTACTGGAAAATTAAAGAGACCTTTGGAGAAAAGAGAACAATCTGTATGTACAGCAAGAGCTCGGATGGAAAACCAGTCCTAAGCGAAGGGGAAGTACAAGGGTGGAAGAAGTATGTACAGGGTCTATATAAGGATGATGTACTTGGGGGCAATATTATTGAAATGGAAGAGGGTGTACAGGTAGATGAAATGGGAGATATGATACTGTGTGAAGAATATGATAGAGCACTGAAAGACCAAAGTTGAACGAAGGCCCCAGGAGTAGACAACATTCTGTCAGAACTACTAACAGCCTTGGGAGAGCCGGCCATGACAAAACTCTACCATCTGCTGAGAAAGATGTATCAGACAGGTGAAATATCCTCAGACTTCAAGAAGAATATAGTAATTCCAATCCCAAAGAAAACAGGTGTTTACAGATGTGAAAATTATTGAACTATCAATTTAAAACGTCACAGGTGCAAAAGACTAACACGAATTCTTAACAGATGAATGGAAAAACTGGTAGAGGCTGACTTTGGTGAAGATCAATTTGGACTCTGTAGAAATGTTGGAACACATAAGGAAAGGCAAACTTACATTTCTAGCACTAATAGACTTACACAAAGCTTTTGACAATGTTGACTGGAATACTCTCTTTCAAATCCTGAAGGTAGCAGGGGTAAAATACAGTGAGTGAAAGGTTATTTGCAATTTGTACAGAAACCAGATGGCAGTTACAAGAGCCGAGGGGCATGAAAGGGAAGCAGTGGTTGAGAAGGGAGTGAGACAGGGTTGTAGCCTATCCACGATGTTATTTAATCTGTATATTGAGCAAGCAGTAAAGGAAACAAAACAAAAATTTGGAATAGGAATTAAAATCCATGGAGAAGAAATGAAAACTTTGAGGTTTGCCGACGGTATTGTAATTCTGTCAGAGACAGTAAAGGACCTGGAAGAGCAGCTGAATGGATGGACAGTGTCTTGAAAGGAGGATATAAGATGAACATCAACAAAAGCAAAATGAGGATAATGGAATGTAGTTGAGTTAAGTCAGATGATGTTGAGAGAATGAGATCAGGAAATGAAACACGTAAAGTAGTAAATGAGTTTTATTATTTGGGGAGTAAAATAACTGATGATGGTCAGAGTAGAGAGGATATAAAATGTAGACTGGCTATGGCAAGGAAAATGTTTCTGATGAAGAGACATTTGCTAATGTTGAGTATAGATTTAAGTGTCAGGAAGTCTTTTCTGGAAGTATTTGTAAGGACTGTATCCATGTATGGAAGTGAAACATGGACAATAAATAGTTTACACAAGAAGAGAACAGAAGCTTTCGAAATGTGGTGCTACAGAAGAATGATCAAGATTAGGTGGGTAGATCATGTAAGTAATGATGAGGTACTGAATAGAGCTGGGGAGAAGAGGAATTTGTGGCACAACTTGACAAGAAGAAGGGACCAATTGGTAGGACACATTCTGAGGCATCATCACCAGCTTAGTACTGGAGGGAAGCGTGGAGGGTAAAAATCGTAGAGGGAGACCAAGAGATGAATACGCTAAGCAGATTCAGAAGGATGTAACTTGCAGTAGTTATTTGGAGATGAAGAGGCTTGCACAGGATAGAGTAGCACAGACAGCTGCGTCAAACCAGTCCCTGGACTGGAGATCACGACAACAAAACAACAACAACAATATAATAGAGATAATAGTTTTGAACCTCAGGCGGAATTTAAAAATTGCTTTACACTTGAAATTGACTAACAAAACTACTTCTGGTGATACCATACATTCAAAGCTTCAAATACTCTGCTCAGTTAGGATACACTTTGAATAGTACTTTGCAACCATTCTTGTCTTATCTCCCCACTTTCATGTTCATTTTGGAACATCATTAGCTATATATGGAGATGGTATCTGTTCTTTTGGACATGTCCGAACAGATACCATCTCCATATATAGTTCAGGCTAACCAGCCATGACATCCTTCTTCTGTGCGGATACACACGCATTGCTCAAACTCTTACCGGACTTGGTCAGATTGTCTGCCACGAGTAATGAGCGCAGTGGGCAGGGGCAATACGAATGTAGTGTGTGGACATTAAGTTGGGAATGTGGGTCTCACGGGGAGCGTGCAAGGGATAAACCCCTTCAGTTGCACTATCCTCTGTGCCCTTGGTGGCTCAGATGGATAGAGCGTCTGCCGTGTGAGCATTTCTTTCTAGAGCGCGGCATGGTCACTGATGGCATCTGTTCTTTCGGACATGTCCAAAAGAACAGATACCATCTCCATATATAGTTCAGGCTAACTGGCAATGACCTCCTTCTTCTGTGCGGATGCACACACATTGCCCAAACTCTTACGGGACTTGGTCAGATTGTCTGCCACAAGTAATGAGTGTAGTGGCCAAGGGTACTACGAATGTAGTGTGTGGACATTAAGTTGGGAATGTGGGTCTCACGGGGAGCATGCAAGGGATAAACCCCGGCAGCCGTACTATCCTCTCTGCCCTTGGTGGCTCAAATAGATAGAGCGTCTGCCATGTAAGCAGGAAATCCCAGGTTCGAGTCCCGGTCACGGCACACATTTTCAACTGTCCCACCTGTCGACAGCATAGGGTCTTGACTTAATTATCATCATTAGCTATTGCCAAAACTGCTTAATTCTACCAATGATGAATTACTTACTTCTTTGGAGCAGTTGTAATGCAAAGAGAAAGAGCAAATTTCATTGGAAAAGACCATATTGTGGATCTTTATTATCACAATAAAATACTCAATGCCAACATTATGCAGAAGCTCATTTGCAATTCTGATTTTATTACTCATAGGAATGGATATTTTTTGTATAGAAATGGAATGAAACATACCTCATCTCCTGATGATGCACTGCCCAATCCATATACTGAAGGAAGTTATACTCCCAAAGGATTAATATATAAAGGTGTTTAACTGTATGTGACTAATGCAATATTGTTAATGCTCATTTATGTGCCAATTGATTATGAATGTTAAATAAGGGAAAGGCAATCACTCAGCTATAGCAGACTGACAAGTGAAGCACATTAACACATAACACAAAACAGCATTCAAACTAGCTTTCAAGCACTAGCTCTTTTCCCTGCAAATTCACACACAGAACAACATATACACCCAAATGCGCACTCCCGTGTCCATGGGATTCAGAGGATGGCACTACCAATCCCAACCCCTTGCAACAAGTATCATATCCCCGTAAAAGATCCAGGTGCAAGATCTGCCTAATCCACCCACCAAGGTTTTTCTATTCCAGTCCTTTCAAAGGTTTATCCTACCTTACTAGGGGCTGGGCCACCTGGAAAGCAGCCATGCCCTTTACCAGCTGCAATTATTGCATAGCTTTTTATATTGGTATGACTACAAACTAGCTGACTGCCAGGATGAATGGCTACTGCCAAACTGTCGCTGGCAAAACATAACATGTTTGATTTTAGTGACTGCTTCACAACACAAGTGTAGCGGCAGCCGCCGAGCCGAGAGGGTGCGCAGCAGCACTTGTCTGGTAAACTGTAAATTAATTTAATCTCTGTTTTTTGTTCACATGCTACTACAAAGAAGTGAACTGTACATGTGTATTTTACTGTGTAGACTAGTGGTTGGAAAATTAATCATATTTTTTGTTGTTACATAAGTCTTGTGAAAATCCTTGTGAGGGCGGTTTCCTAGCATAAATTTTAACGTTGCCAGAAACTCCGCCATGCCACTAAGTTTTAATTTTGTGCTAGTAGACAGCACACAGTTTAGATCAGTGCATTCTAGTCTGAATATTTATCTAGTGCAGTAATTTTTTGGCAAACAAGATTTCTAATAACAGGTATCTGTAAATACATCACCTTCAGTAGAGAAACTTATTTCTGTTTAATAGCTTGCGATCTCAGAGTACAGTGAGAAATCTGCATAGCAACTTTTAGTGTTATTTTATTCTCCTTTGGTATATTTTCAAACTCAGTAGTGCAATTTGACGCTTTATATCTATTTTATACACAGTACGATATGGCTAGGGACTGTGCTTGTGGTGAGCAGACACAAGGAGAGTTGGCTGCTCTCCGTAAACAGAAACAGCTGCAAGCTGTGTTGGTTACTGTCGACAAGCTTCCAGCTAATGCTCAAACTTGCGGTGATGTTGAGGCACCAATGACAAGACCTGCGACACCTTTGGTGCGACTGGAGTCCCCTGGTGACCCGGAAGGTGCTGCAGCTTCTGATACGCAACATCTGACCGGTCCATCCTCACTCCAGCGTGGGTGGCAGGCATTGGTGGGTTCATGTGTCACTAGACACATCATGAGGGGTCGGCCTTTTTATTACGGTTTTTCGCAGTGTTAGTTGCAGAGGGTCGCCAGATGACCTTCCTGCCGCTACCCTGAACCCCCTGGGTTGTTAGTAGTGTACCCAAGGTGTTTGCGTTTATTGTAAGCAATGAAATAGTGCGAACGTCTGCAAATGTCTGTGAGTCGCGTAACTGAGACGGAATGTGGGGACCAGCCTGGTAGTCACCTAGCGGGATATGGAAAACCGCCGAAAAACCACATCCAGGCTGGCCAGCATACCGGCCCTCGTCGTTAATCCTCCGGGCTGACTCGATCCAGGTCCGACACGCCTACCCGAGTCCAGGAAGCAGCACATTAGCTCTCTTGGCTGCCCCAGAAGGTAGCGATTCTGCAACGGCATCTTATGCAAATTTCTCAAGCTCTGCTATCGGGTGCAGAATTATAAGATTCCCCTTAATAGGTCAGGCGAGCATTACATGCAGGAAGTGGCTACTAGGGTAGCGGAGTACATGTGGCATGCACATGGCACTTTTTTTTAGGTTAGAGAAACCCCCCCTTGGGCTCAAAGATGATTTGCCTGTTAAATCAGCCACAGAAACTTCAGAGAATCTTGGTCCTCGTAGATCAGAGATAGAAAAGATTAATATGATTTTAATAAACTGCAGGAGTATCCAATGAAAGGTCCCAAAATTAGTATCACTTACTAAAGGTGATAACACACAGATAGTATTGGAAACAGAAAGCTGGTTGAAACCAGACATTAATGACAACGAAATCCAAGTTCAGACTGGAGCTTTTACTGTAAGGATAGGTTAGTCGCCAATGGTGGCTGCATGTTTATTGCAGTAAAATATTCGATAAAATCTAGCTAGGTTATCACAGATTCCAAAGGTGAATTAATCTGGGGAAAATAGAGTATCAAAGAACTGTCAAAATGGTGATCGGATGCTTTAATAGACCACCTGGGTCAGGATCTGTAGTTGCAGAGCGCTTCAGACAGAACTTGCGGAATATCATTAGTAATTTTCCTGGTCATACCGTTGTAAGAGGGAATGACTTTAACTTTCCAGGTATAGATTGGGAGTGTTATGCCATCAAAACTGGTGCCAGAGACAGGGATTCGTGTAGTATTGTTCTGGATGTCTTGTCCGAAAATTACCTTCAGCAGATAGTTAGAGAACCAACTCGTGAGTGTAATGTCTTAGACCACCTGGCAACAAACAGACCTGAACTTATCGGAACAGTTAACATAGAGGAAGGTATCAGTGATCGTAAGGCTGTGACGGCATCTATTAAGATGGGTCCTACAAAGATTGTTAAGAAAGGAAGGAAAATATATTTGCTCAGCAAGGATGACGGGGTGCAAATTTCAGAATATCTCAGCAGGCAGCATCAAATATTCGGTGATGAGGACGAAGATGTGGAGAACAAATGGAAAAAAATCAAAGGTATCATTCAGTATGCCCTAGACAAATATGTTCCAGTAAGGTTTTAAGGGATGGAAAAGATCCACCATGGTTTAACAGCCGTGTTAGAAAAGCACTAGGTAAACAAAGAGCACTAATTCTCAGATTCAAAAGAAGTAAAAACCTAGCTGATAAATAAAAACTGAACGAAGCGAAAATGAGTAAGGAGAGCAATGAAAGAAGCGTTCAATGATTTTGAAAATAAGACGTTGTCAACCGACCTGAGTAAAAACCCTAGGCGGAAGGTGAAAGAGGGAGCAGGCCATGCGGCTGGCTCCCTACTTCTTAGCAACAGGTACGAGGTGCTACCCAGTGTTGATGATAACTCTGAGCCAGCAAAATCATCTATTCATTCTCTCAGTAACCACACCGGGGCATAAAAGGAAGATAACAGAGAGAAGGCCAAAATATTGAATTTGGTCTTCCGAAGTTGTTTCATTGTGGAAGATCTTAACATTGTTCCTCTTTTCGATCGTCGTATGAACGCCGAAATGGCAGATATTGAGAAAGTCGATCACAGAATTGAAAAGCAGCTACAGTCTCTTAGTAGTGGAAAGGCATCAGGACCAGATGAGATACCTATAAAATTCTATGGCTAAAGATTATGCGAAAGAACTTGCTCCCCTTCTAGCTGTAATTTATCGTAGGTCACTTGAGCAACAAAAGGTACCGAACGATTGAAAAAAACGCAGGTCATTCCCATTTTTAAGAAAGCCTTAAGACAGATCAACACATTTACAGACCTATAACATTGACATCAATCTGTTGTAGAATTATGGAACATGTTTTATGCTCAATAATCATGACTTTTTCGAAAATGAACATCTCCTCTACAAAAATCAACATGGATTCCAGAAACAGAGATCCTGCGAAACTCAGCTCCATGACATCCAAAGCGCAGTGGCCAACAGCGTTCAGGTTGATGCCGTGTTCCTCGATTTCATTAAGGCATTTGACACTGTCCCGCATTGCTGTTTAATGAAAAAAATACAAGTTTACAAAGAAGCAGAGCAGACCTGCGATTGGATTCAAGACTTTCTTGCAACAGGACTCAACAGGTCGCTCTTAACTGAACTAAATCGACAGATGTAAAGGTTGTGAGGTAACGGGCGAGTTGTAATGCCCTAAATATATTCTAAGTTCGGAGTTGGCGTGACCGCACAGGGGCCTCTCAGCAGGCCGCGGCTCGTTGGCGGCTGCATGGTGCCGAATGTTAGCCGATGCAAGAGGGGTAGCCCCAGCACATGGTCCAGGCCAACCGTGTGGCTGGGAATTCCATGTTGATGCTGTGACGAGGACTGTGCTTTGTGTCGATGAAGGAGACTTGTATGCTGGGAGTGCCAAAGATGGCAGACTTTGTGAAACCATTAATACAGACATTTCACAGCTCATGTAGAAATTAATATAACCAGAGGAATCATGATAACTTTAAAAGAAACATGTACATTACCATTATCTGAATGACAATTCTGATGTTGTAATCAGATTTTCAATATCTTTATTAGTTTAAAGTTTAGTATCTGACTGTAAATTATACAAGTAACACCTAGCAATGGACTTCCAAAATCTAAAAAGTTCATCCGATTTTCTCGATCGACATGTCTTTAGAAAGCTATTAGTGTAAACCTAAATTGGTATGAATTACAGGCATGTAACTTGAATACTACATGAGTTACAGGAGGTCAATGTGGCCGATTACTATTAATAGTATCAGGCCATAAGTACTAACTAGTTACACGAAAAATGGTAGCAGCATGCTTATAAATATATTTATTCTTTGTTTATATCCGATATATACTATTTATGAAGAAATTGGTTAAATATTTACTGTGTTTTAGAAGGCACAGAGACATTAGGCTATTGGCCTTCCTTTTGTTTCTATTCCTTTGATATATGTTTATTTGATTTGTCTATGTACTTAATAATGTATGTTAGAGCGTGTTTATGGTCCAGCCATAGGAATATTTATTTAATTTTGTATGTGTTTCAATATGTTTGTGAGTGTGCGTTGGCTTGAAGACATGGCGGGAGCGCTCTAGCCAATCACAGCGGCTCGTTAATGGGGAGACTGGATGGAAGTGCTGGACAGGGGACTGCTGGATGAGGCGGCGCGACAGGTGGTCGCGGGAACTACATGGAGAGTGGAACAGTTTGTGCATGGTCGTGGGAGATAGAAATATTTCATCGTGCCAATTTGTGCATTTCTGAGATTTCCGTGGTTTCTGCGTTTAGAAGTTAATATCTCGCAAGCTACGTTGTTGTTCATAACTAATTACGAAGTAGGAATCTATTGTTTCCCTGTTATTCAACTTATATTTTGTTTAATTGCTGGACTTTTAGACACCAATAAGTGTTTACAGCAATAAATGGCATTCTTAAAGATACTTCTACTATCGTACTCATCATTTAAAGTCATTAAAAATAGTACCTGCAGATTTTATTTAATTGCTATCTTTCATTTATAAATGTCTATGTTACACACAAAATTTGCAATTGCTGAGTGATAGGAGCCTTCAACTATTCGATTCATGTGTATATTCATATTGTATACTGTAGACTCAGCAGTATTTGGCTTGTAATGCAGCAACTACATATTCCAGCCCCTAGACAACAAAACCGGCCAAGACTTTTAATATTTCGACTCTGTGTCTCAGGGTACATAGTTGAGGGCCACACTCATAACATTTTCTATTTGAAAGCCCACAAGGTAACATCCGGAGTACCACATGGAAGTGTGATAGGACCATTCCTGTTTACAATATATATAAATGATCTAGTAGAAAGCATCGGAAGCTCTTTAAGGCTATTCGCAGATGACGCAGTTGTCTATACCAATGTAGCAACACCAGAAGATAGTAAGAATTTGCAGAACGACCTGCAGAGAATTGATGAATGGTGCAGGCTCTGGCAGTTGACCCTCAGTGTAAATAAATGTAACATATTGCGCATACATAGGAAAAGAAATCCACTACTGTACAGCTACACTACTGATGACAAATAGCTGGAGACAGCATCTGCCGTAAAATATGCAGGCATAACTACCCAGAGTGACCTTAAGTGGAACGACCATATAAAATAGATAGTGGGAAAAGCAGACACCAGACTTAGATTCATCGGAGGGATCTTAAGGAAATGTAACTCATCCACGAAAGAAGTGGCTTATAAGGTGCTTGTTCGCCTGATTCTTGAGTACTGTTCATTTATCTGGGATCCCTATCAGGTAGGACTGATAGAGAAGATCCAACGAAGAATGGCACATTTCGTCACGGGATAGTTTAGCTGGCGAGAGAGAGTTACGGAGATGCTAAACAAACTCCACTGGCAGACGTTACAAGAGAGATGTTGTGCATCACAGAGAGATTTACGATTGAAATTTCGAGGCAGCACTTTTCAGGAGGAGTCGGACAACATACATCTCGCATATTGACCACTAGGAGAAAATTTGAGAAATTAGGACCAATACAAAGGCTTACCGACAATCATTCTTCCCACACACTAGTCACGAGTGGAACAGGTTTGAAGGGATCAGATAGTGGTACTGAAAGTACCCTCCACCACACACCATTAGGAGGCTTGCACAGTATGATGTAGATGTAGATAACTCATTTGGATCTTCCCCTTCAACACTAGCTCTTCTGAACTGCACTGATGGAGGTTATCCTTACGACATGGACATTCTTCTTACAACACATTCTATGCTCCTGTAATTATCCCAGCCTCAAACTACATTAACATATTGTCCCCACACCTTTCACCAACAGTTTCCACCCCCTCTGTCCTAACACCACCTCCACATTCTCATCTCCTACCCTCTTTGTTCGCTGCTCTCTGCGAACGTACCCACCCATCTTTCCCTGCTCCTCTGCTTTTTCACTCCATTTTCCCTACATCCCTGCCCCACAACCTCCTGACGCTGCGCCTGTTAGCAATCTAGTCCCCTCACACTCTGCCAGACAGTGCTCCTCCCCCCACCCGTACACTGCTATCCCTTCCCCTTCCCCACCCCCTCCAGATTGCTGCTTCCATCCCATATGATATTTGTTTGCATTCTGGCCCAAGCTTCCGGGGTTGGTGGTCATGTGTATGTGAGGTATGCTTGTTTGTGTGAATGAATGATGTGTGTTTCTCTTTCTCTTCCTGATGAAAGCGGTGGCCAAAAGCTTATGTGTAAGTGTCTTTTAATTGCATTTGTCTGCAACTTAGTGTGTCATCTTTACAGCAAGCAGCAATCTACCTTTTCCTACATTGTTGATATTCCTACCTGGAGTTTCCATTGTTTGATTTTACCAAATGGCTTTTCTTCCCTCCTACAACCCTGTGATGTTTTCCTTTATTCCTATTCTCTATAGCATTACTCTTCTCAGTGTCCATTCTCTATCTTCTTTCCTGTGTTTATTCAATGCGTTCCAAACTGATCTACTTCCTAGCCACACTGTACCAGCAATTGTCCGCAAACAACACAGGCTTCATGAGAGTGCAGATTGTTGATGCAGCATCTGATGCCCCACATTCTTTCCTACAATAATCATAATTATATTTATTCCTACTGATCACACTTCATCCCTCATCCTACAGTACTTTAGCATTTTACTTTCCACACCTGCCCACGCTACACGCACTTATGATCCTTGGCCTAACTCATCACCCTTTCCCCTCTCTTCCCTTATACATTCCTTTTCTCCCATGTTTATGTATTCTTTCAATGTGTTTGTGCATATTTTTATGTGGTATCATGCATCTTACCCAGCTCCTCTCACAACCATCAACACCTATTTTATCCTTTCCCATAGGAATGGACCACTGTTCCATCTATCTGCATCAGTTCACAGAAGTATCCCTTCTCCTGGCTAAAATCCAATCCCACGACCTATTTGTTAAATGTTGATGAAACCATGGAATCTACCTAAATGGCATAACCATAAAAGCTTCTTTCTCCAGATCCCATCCCTCCTTTCACAATGACCTCCATCTTTTCAGATTCCACCAGTATCTGGACCTCACGAACCTAGTCCTGCAAAAACACATCTCCATGGCACAGGCAACCTAGCACCACCTCTGCTCCCTTCGAAGGATGCTGTTACTTCGCAAGTCCTACTTCATACATCACATGTCTGAAACAGAATCCTTGCTCTCCAGCATCTGGAGCAGCATTTCAGACACCAACGCTGCAAATTATCCAACCTTCTGCCTGGGGGTACCACTAACAGTGTTCCTCCTCATTCACCCCTCATAGCACCTAAACCCTCCCTTGCTGACCTTTTCAACTTGTCACATCCCAAAACTCCCTACCAACACTCCACCAAATGCAGAGCCGAAACATTCACGTAACACTCTTCTCAACATTTCCACCAAAACCCTCAGCTCCAAAGAAGTTTCAGTCCTATCCAAACACCATGCCTTTAGCCCTACATCCAAATTTAACTATGCTGGACTTGTCAAAGACCTACTTTCCTCCTCACGATCCCTGCAATGGAAAAACTTCTTTGCCGCCAATCCCTCTAACCAACTCAACTTAATTACAACATCAAACCCTGCCTCTCTCAGTTCTTACCATTGTCCAACCGTGATCCCTCTCCCACCCACCTAACCATCCGCTGGTCACCTTCCAGGAACTCCTTACTTCCAGCTTAGCCTCACTATCTTTCACCAGGTCCCTTCCTCAGACCACCAATCTTTCAGCAGAACAAAGATTACCTATACACAATCTCAAAACAAATCCTGACCTAATCATACTACCTGCAGACAAAGGTTCCACACTGTTGTTACGAAACACAGTGACTCCCTGGCAGCTGGCCTCTGCCAATTATCTGAGTCTTCCACAGATAAACTCTGCCAGAGTGAGCCCATCCCAGAAATATATTATAACCTCCAATCCCTGCTCAAAGCCTTAGGTACTTCCCAGAACCTCTCCCCTGAATTCATTTCCCTCCTCAACCCCATGACAACATGCACATCCACCACCTATATGCTCCCCAAAACACACGAACTGAACAATCTTGGATGTCCCATTGTGGTTGGTTATTGAGACCCAACTGAAAGAGTTTTGTTCCTCATTGACCAACACCTCCAACCAATTGCCCGTGATCTAGCCTCCCACGCCAAGGATACCAACCACTTCCTTCACCACCTCTCCACCATCCCCACCCCATTACCTTCTGGATACTTACTAGTTGATGTTAATGCCACCTCCTATACACCAACATCCCTCAAATCCATGTCCTTACAGCTTTGGAACACTACCTTTCCCAAATGTCCTTCAGACTCCAAACGCACTACCTCTTTCCTCATACACTTTACTATCTGTATCCTAACCCACAACTACTTCTTCTTTGAAGGGAAAGTATACAAACAAATTGGCAGCACAGTCATGGGCACCTGCATGGCACCTTCCTATGCCAACCTGCTTATGGGCCATCCACAGACTTTACTAGCCTCCCCAAATTCCAAACCCTAGTCTGCTTCAGGTTCATTGAGGATATCTTCATGATCTAGACTCAGGACTAAGACAGCCTATCTTCATTCCTTCACAACCTCAACACCTTCTCTCACTTCTGCTTCACCTGGTCCTCCTAAATCCAGCATGCCACCTTCCAAGAAGCTTATCTCCTCCTCTCTGATGGCTCCATTATCACCTCTGTCTACATTAAACCCACCGACCACCAACAGTACCTGCATTTCTACATCTTTCATCCCATTCACATCAAAAAATTCCTCCCATATGGCCTAGCCATCCAGGAGTGGCATATCTGCAGTGACGAGAACTCCCTTGCCCAGTATGCTTATGGTCTCACCGAGGCCTTCACGAACATGCACTATCCCCCAGATCTAATCTGCAAACAGATATCCCATGTCATTTCCCCTCACATCCCCAATCCATCCTCAACCCACAAGAACCACCCACAAACGAGTGCCCCCTTTGTCGCCCAATACCCCCTGGACTTGAACAAGTGAGCCACACCCTTTACCAGGGCTTTAATTACTTACCATCATGCTCTGGAATGAGGGACATCTCACCCGAGATCCTTCCCATCCCTCCTAAAGTGGTGTTCCATCACCCATCCAACTTACACAACATTCTAGTCCATCTCTATACTGCTACTAATCCCAATCTTGCACCACAAGGATCATATCCTTGTGGAAGACCCAGATATAATGATTGCCCAATCTACCCACCAAGCAGTCCTATTCCAGTCCTGTCACAGGTTTATCCTATCCCATCAGGGGCTGAGCCACATGGAAAGCAGCCATGTCATTTACCAGCTCTGCTGCAATTGCTGCATAGCTTTTTATAATGGTACGACTACCAACCAGCTGTCCACCAGGATGAACAGCCACCACCAAACTGTGGCCAAGAGCAAAGTAGACCACCGTGCGGCACAACATGCAACTGAACATACCATGCTTGATTTTAATGGCTGCTTCACAACCCGAACCATGTGGATCCTCTCCTACACCATCAGCTTCTCTGAAGAGCACAGATGGGGATTACCCTTACAACACATTTTCTGCACCTGTAATTATCCCGGCCTCAACCTACAAAAACATACTATTCCCACATCTTCCACCCAACACTTTCCACCCCCGTCCTATTATCTCCTCCCCATTCTTGTTTCCCACACTCTTTGTTAGCCTCCCTCTGCCAATGCATCTGCCCATCTTTCCCCACTCCTCTCCTTTTTCGTGCATTCTAGTCCCTGCATACTCCAGCAGTTTGCATTTGTCTTGTTTCCCCCCTCCCTGACTACTATTACTGTCACTATCCCTTTCCCTTTACCTGGTCCCTCCAGACTGCTGATTCTTTCCCACATAATAATTGCAGTCTGGCCCATGCTGCTGTAGTTTGCGGTCAAGTCTGCGTGAGGTGTGCTTGCTTGTGTGAATAAATGGTATGTGTGTGTCTTCCTTTTCTGACAAAGGCTATGGCTGAAAGCTTACATGTAAGCTGTGCCTGTATGCAACTTAACGTTTCATCTTTATGGTAAGAAGCACTCTATCTTTTTCTACAGTGTTGATATTCCTACTTGGAGTTTGCAGCATTTAATTTACATACATTGTTTTCCTTCATTCACAACTTTAATATGGATTACTATTCAGGTGTAACTCAGTGGGTTCACGTACCCTGTTCAAGTGGCACAAAAAAGCAGTTAGATGTACATCAGCTAGCTAGTTAGTTTGTTTCATCTTCTATGGGTCATTTGAACAATAAATTGTAATGATGTGGAATGTGTCATTTTACATTCACAAATTAATTTGTAAATATGGCTAATGCTTGCCATTTACAAGTTATTTATTTACTTTTTAAATGTACAGACATAAGTTAGCAATTTCTACCCACCATCTTTTGCACATTACAATAGAAGGAGTTGTCAAGGAGAATTTTTTTTCAGCTGCTGCAAAAATCATTTTAAAGTAGTTAAGATAATAACACCGCCTAGTATGTATACCTATAATTGTTTAATTTATGCTAAAGGAAACAAAGAATTTTAACTGAGGATCCAGAGTGCAAGGCCAGAATATTCGAAAAGTAGTTATTATTACTGTTGTTATTATTTCAACACCTATCTCTACTTGATTTGCATAAGCGTTTTTATGTAACATACTTATTGTTGTCAAACAATGGAAAATCCATGAAGGAATGAAAGAATATTATGAGAAGGATAGTTGCTACTTACCATTCTGTGGAGACGCTGAGCCACAGATAGGAACGACAACAAAAAAACTCTCGGAAAATGAGCATTCAGCCAAAAAGGCCTTTGTCGAAAATAGAACACACACACACACACACACACACACACACACACACACACACACACACACCACAGTCTGTGGCAGCTGAAGCTAGACTGCGAGCAGCAGTGCATGATGGGAGAGGCAACAGCGTGGTGGGACTGAGGAGGAGGCTGGGGCGGGAGCAGGGTAGGGGTGAGGGACAGTAAAGTTCTGCTTGTGGGAACATTCAGGGACAAGGTGGAGAGAGGTTAGGGCAGCTAGGTGCAGTCGGGAAGTTAAATGGTGGGTGGTGGGAAGGAGGAGAGGGAGGGGGGAGTAGAAGTAAAGGAGAGAAGTAACAAGACAGCGATCATGTGTGTGTGAGTTGCGTTTGCGTGCGTGTGTGTGTGTGTGTGTGTGTGTGTGTGTGTGTGTGTGTTGTCTATCTTCAACAAAGGCCTTGTTGGCCAGAAGCTACTTTCTGACAGTCTTTTTGTTGTGCCTATCTGCACCTCAGCATATCCCCTATTAGTATTGTATTGTTTTATGTACTGAACACACTGACACAGCCAACTGCATAGAAAACATACAGAAAGGCAATTAAATATTCTACTCTATTCTATTCTATCCCATTCTATTTTATATGACACTGTCTTTAGTTCCATGCCATCAGCTGTTACATAAAAGACACAAATTAGTAAGTAGATAGTACAAGAGAAACTTACGATGTCGCACTGGAGGTCCCCTCTGCACTTGATGTGGAACCAACACAGGTGGAGGAGGTGGCGGCGGTGGCGGCGGGGGAGGGGGCGGCGGCGGAGGAATTCCTGCATAGGGAGCGACAGGCTGTATTATTGGTGCAAACGTCAGTGGTGGATCGGTCTGATAATCTGGGACTGCAGGTACCATCTGCTGTTCTTCCAGTCGCCGCTGCACTTGATTGTAGGTATTGGCACCTATAACTGCTCGTTGTGCTTGCACCGTAGTCACAGGTGGCTGCTGCGGTGGAGGTGGAGGCGGTGGAGGTGGAAGAACAGGCAAGGCGATTTCAGCCTCAAACCTGCAATAATTGAAAGAAAAATGGTGCTCATTTTCTTCTAAAGTATTTTACAGAATAACTGTTCTGCTAAACAATATGAAATGCCACATAGTAAGATTCAGTCTATATCAGTTGAGCTTGTTTGATTCAGTTCTCCATATTCCTCCCAATTCCCTCTAACTATGCAAGTGAAAACTCCGCAGAAAAACTTGCTGTAGTAGGTCAACTAGACCAAGCAGAGCGTCTTCACCTACCGTAGCTATAGTAAAAGCAAATGAGAAGAAAACAGTTACAGTAGAAAATGCAATATGCGTAGATGGAAAATAGTGCTTCCTTCCCATTAAAGTGGCTTTTTAGTCAAAGACAGACTGAAGAGGAAACCCACAAAATAAAAATAGACAAAAATAGACATACGTGACAAGGCTATCACCAAGAGTAACCCAGGGAAGTGATAGGATGATTGTTACTCTCTACAAACAGAAATGATCTGGCGGACAGGATGAGCAGCAGTCTGCGGCTGTTTGCTGACAATGCAGTAATGTACAGGAAGGTGTCGTCATAGAGTGACTATAGGATACAAGATGTCTTAGACAAAATTTCTAGTTGGTGTGATGAATGGCAGCTAGCTCTAAATATAGAAAAATATAAGTTAATGGAGATGAGTAAGAAAAACAAAAACATCAAAGAATGGAAAATCCAGGATGGAATGTAACAATATTATGAAAAGGAATGTTGCTACTCACCAAGTCACAGATAGGCACAACAAAAAGACGGTCAGAAAATGAGGTTTCAGCCAACAAGGCCATTATCGAAAATAGACCCCACACACACACACACACACACACACACACACACACCACCTATCACACCAATGGCAAGGCTACCTGTGAAACCAGTCATGTGATCTACAAGCTAAGCTGCAATCACTCTGCTGCATTCTATGTGGGCATCAAAACCAACAAGCTGTCTGTCTGTCTGTCCACATGAATGGTCATCGACAAACTGTGGCCAAGAAACAAATGGACCCCCTGCTGCTGAGCACACTGCCCAACATGACACCCTTCATTTCAATGACTGCTTCACAGCTTGTGCCATATGCATCCTTCTCACCAATGCCAGCTTTTCTGAACTGCGCAGGTGGAAACTCTCCCTGCAATATATCCTATGTTCCTATACCCTCCTGGTCTCAACCTTTGTTACTCATTTTTCTCACCCATCCAGACCCTTCCCTGTTCCCATTCAACACTACACAGCCCTCATTCCACCAATGCACCCAGTCTTTTTACTTCTCTCCTTTTTCGCTACCCCCCCTCCCCCCGCTTCTCCCCTGCCATTCGTCTAACCTTCTGACTTCACCTAGCTGCCCTACCCTCTCTCCCCCTCATCCTTGCACACTCCCCAGCAGCACTTCACTGTTCCCCACCCCACCCCGCTATTCCTCCCCCTCCCTGTCCGAGCCTCCTCCTTACCCCCACCCAGTTGCTGCTCCCATCATGCACTGCTGCTGTTGTTCGCAGTGTGGCTTCAGCTGCCAGAGGCTGCAGTCGTGTGTGAGTTACACTTGTGTGTGTGTGTGTGTGTGTGTGTGTGTGTGTGTGTGTGTGTGTGTGTGTGTGTGTGTGTGTAGTGTCATCTATTTTCGACAAAGGCCTTGTCGGCCAAAAGCTTATATTGTGACAGCCTTTTTGTTGTGCCTATCTGCGACTCAGCATCTCTGCTATATGGTAAGTAGCAACTTTCCTTTTCATAAGAACAAAACCATAATGTTTGAATACGGTATCAGTAGTATGCTATTTTACAGTCATACCGATTACATATCTAGGTGTAGTACTGCAAAGCACTATGAAATGTAATGAACGTATAAGGACTGTAGTAGGGAAGGAGAATGGCCGACTTTGGTTTATTAGGAGAATGTTAATGTTTGGAAAGTGCAGTTCATCTGTAAAGGAGGCCACATATAGGGCAGTAGTGCGACCCATTGTTGAGTACTGTTCGAGTGTTTGGGATCTGCACCAGGTCAGATTAAAGAAAGACGCCAAAGCAATTCAGAGATGAGCTGCAAGATTTGTTACCTGTACATTCTATTAAAAAAAAAAAAAAAAACACGTAAGTGTTATGGAGAGACTTCAGGAACTCAAATGGGAATCACTGGAGAGAAGGTGATGTTCTTTTTGAGTAGCACTATTGAGAAAATTTAGAGAACTGGCATTTGAAGCTGACTGCAGAACGATTCCACTGCCACCAACATACCTTTCACATAAGGACCATCAAGATAAGATAAGAGAGATTAGGGCTCGTATAGAGGCATATAGACAGTCGTTTTCCCCTTACTCTATTTGCGAGTGAAACAGAAAAGGAAATTACTAGTAGTGTTACAGGGTGCCATCCAACACGTACCATATGGTGGCTTGCGGAGTATGTATGTAGGTGTGCATGTAGAGGTGGAAGTGCTTGTATGTGACTAATGCAACACACAGTCACAACATTCACAGGGTCAGATATAACATACGTGTGTTTGAGATTCTCACTAGCCATGACAATATATTGTCAAATATGCATTTACTGTCGATTTGTTAATCACAGCTGTCAGAGCAATGCATTTTTTATTTTTTATTATTTCAGCATCATTAAAAAAATCATGGAAATTCTACATAACAAACAAATAATATTAGACGTGATACATTTCATACCTGAAAAACCTATTCTATCGAAAAAGAACAGAACTGGCATGAACACTGCTTGTAGATATAAATATTATAAATGGCAATCAAATATTTTCTGTTCGAAAGTCCTACAGCCCAGAACTGGTAGGCCAATCACGTAAACTCGCCATAAGGACTGACGTAACCATCCCATCGAAGCACCAGGTTGAAGTCACATATTTGGTAAAACACCGTGTCCTGCTGTGTGAAGAAGTCATAACTGCCTGCTGCATATTCACAACAGACAGGACTTGTTGAAACTTTAGGGCCTTTATTAAGGGATCAAAGGCATAATAATTGCATGAGAAGAGATCGGAACTATGGGTCAGATGCTCAAGTGTCTCCCACTTGAGCTGGTGTAACTTCTGCATCACAACATTCGGGATATGGACACGTGTGTTAGCATGAATCAGCAGCATCACTTGTTGCAGTTTTCCTGGATATTTTGCCTTAATTACATCCCACAGTTTCTCCAGTAATGTACTCTAGTGATGGAGGAGCCAGGTTCCTAGAAATCAACAAGCAATGGACCCCGGAAATCAAAGAACAGAGTGAGCATCACCTTTCCAGCAAATGGTAGGCTCTTGAACTTCCCAGGGCAAGGGCATGATTGATGATACCATTGTTCCCATTTTTGGCACCAGTTTCTGTCACCTGAAAGGATGAGCTCATGGAATGCATTACTTCAACAATGAAATACATGAGTTGCTTCAGGCAGACAGCCATCTGATCTGCTGTTTGTTTGACATTCAAAACCCAGGGTATCCACTGGATGCAGACCTTACAGAAGCCTAACTCCTGTTGGGTAATGTGTTGCACGCCCGAAGCTGCAGAGTGATCATTTGCTAGTGAACGAATGGTTAAGTGCCAGTCTGCCTTAATCCCATCGTCAACTGCCCACTTGTTTTTGTCCATAATGGATGAGGCTGGTCTTCCAGATCGACCAGCGTCCTGTGTGGAATTGCGTCCAGCACGGAACTTGATGCACCATTCCCCAAAAGTGATTTTCGACAGATTCCCCACACACATTCTCCAATCACGATGGATGTCTACCCATGTTTGTCATTTGGCAGTCAAGCAAAGAACAACAGCAAGTTGTTCCTGTTTGGTTGAACTTGATAGTAAAGTCCCCTTAGTCCACATTGCCACATTTACCACATGCACAGCAGAATGACACAAATGCTAAACTAATCCCTCACCTACATGTCAGTGTTTATATACCAGCACTGGAGTCACAATGGGTGGCATATACACTGTAGCAATGTTCTCGAAAAGAAACTTTCTGATATCTGTGTATAGATCCCTAGTGGTAACATGTTTGTTTTCTTTAAACAATTCACTTCTTAACTAGAAAAAATACTACTAAAACAACTCCAAAAGTGTCATGGTGATATTAACTTTCTGTAAGAAGGAAGATTTTTTGTTTTGTTATGGTTTTAGGGCACAAAACTCTACGGTCATTAGCGCCCGGTCTGTGACTTAGGAAAAGCTAAAAAAAAAAAACGAAACTGGAAACCAGCAGCAACGGGAGCAAAACTCAAAAAAGTGGGGAAACCAAAAACAGAAGGAAAGCTTAAAAAACTAGTATAGAAGGGGGCCAAGAAGGAAGACAACAAGTTTAACATCCCATCAGAAGTATGGCCATTAGAGATGGAAAACAAGCTCGGATTACTAAAGGTTGTGGAAGGGAATCCTGGCATTTGACTGGAGCAATTTAGGGAAATCACGGAAAACGTAAACCCAGAAGGCCAGACTGGGATTTGTATCATTATCCTCCTGAATGCGAGTCCAGTGTTTTTCAATGCCCAAAAATTTGTTAATGTTACATTATTGTAGTATATGTAGTTCACTGACAGATTTGCTTCAGAGGTCAGGCACGCCGCTGCTTTATTTTGTAGGCTGTTTCTCAGCAGATGATTTGCTGCGCTGCTTACTGCAAAGCCTCCTACATCCGCCACAATGTCTGCAGGTACAAGCCATGCCACAACTTCCTGTTTTCTGCTTGAAAATTGTACTATTTGTATCAGTAAACCTATGACAAATATTAAAAATGCATCATTTAAAAACAGCAAAAATTAAAACTGGTCTGAACTATTGACCTCCCCAATCACAAACATAAGCCTAGTTTTTTCTTATATGTCAATGACACAAATATACTGATAACCAGTGGACAGGGGCATCCAACTTGTAGCCAATGAAAGAACTACTCATGCATAATCCTAGTTTGAGGCAAGGAGAATACTTTTAAACATACAGAAAACTGTAAGCGTGAACTTCTGCATGAGATGCAACACTATTTCTTGCTGTGCAGATATACATATTATTATAAACGGAGATGTAATTGTACAAGATGCTAAATTTCTCGAACTGTTTATCAGTAATACACTAAAGAAGCTGCGTGCAGAGGTGTCATAAAAAACCTTTGCACAATCTTTTTTATTATTAATTAGATCAATTAGAGATACTACTGACATAAATACTTGTCTACCATACGCTATTTGAATCCATTAAGATTTTTTTGTTACAGAAACAAGGTATTAAAATAATGGCACCAGCAAAGGAACCAAAGCACTGGAAATCACTATTCCATTGTTCAAAATTGTTCCACTGCTGAGCATTTATGTACTAAAGTAAACATGTGGCACAGTACACCACATGGAATCCTCATACAAAAATCCAGGTCACCAACTCAAGAACACTAAAAATTTCAAATTATACACATGAAACAAAAATATATGCAAATGATTAAAATGCAAGGAATTAAAAATACTCAATGATCTGCCAACAAACATCAAGTAAGCCAAATGTCTAAGCAAACAATGAGGTCAACCATAACTTGCAGTACTGGTCATTGGCTTTGACTTGTAATGTAAGGTTCTGTGTTGTGTTATGTGATGCCACATGAAGATGGCATTGTATAGTATGTGACTGTGCTCTTTAGTGCTGAATGTCGATTTTTCTTTCTTTTTTAAAAAAAAATATGGTTTTAGGGTGAAAACAGCTATGGTCATAAGTGCCCATTCTGTGGCTTAATGAAGGGTCAAATCAGGAATTTAAATCAGCAGGAATGGGAGCAAAACTCGAGGAGGAGGGAAACTAAAATCGAAAGGAAATCTTAGAAAAGTGTTACTGAAGGGGGGCTTTTCCCCGAAAATAGCTTCAAATGACCAATGTCATCTCACTAACACTTATAAACTCAAGGACGTGATCGGCTGAGCGCACATCATCTGCTGAAAAGGAAGATATGTCAGGCGACAGCTGTAAACAGGCGCATAGCGGATTAAATAGGGAAACTGAAGTAAAAGGTGTCTACCGTCCACAACTGAGAGCAGTGGGGACACAGCGGGGAGGATTGCCACTTAAAAGGTGTCGATGGCTAAAAAGGCAGTGCCAAATCCGGAGTCTAGTTAAAATTACCATCTCCCGACGGCGAGGCTGGGAGGAGGAGGTCCAAGCACAGGGAAAAGGTTTTATGTCCCGTAATTTATTATCCTGAAGTGCATATTAATGTGTGTGCCATAAAAGAGCAATGTCATGACATAAAACGCTCTGTAGATTGGCAAAGGGAACCATACGAACAGTGGGCCGAGGAAGAGAGACAGCAGCCTTTGCCGCTATATTGGCTGCCTCATTTCCACATATACCAATGTGTCCTGGGATCCAAAGGAATGCCATAGAGACGCCCCCCAAGTGGAGCATGTGGAGGCAGTCATGAATCCAGTGGACCAGAGGGTGGACGGATTAAAGACCTTGGAGGTTGAGAAGAGAGCTGAGCAAATAATATATACTGTATCTACTGATGGCAACAGATATATTGGACAGCCTGGAGAACAGCATAAAGTTACACAGTAAAAAGCGAACATTGAGCAAGATGCTGAAATCAATAGGGGTATCGTCAATAATACAGGCACTCCCAACACCAAAGGTGGTCTTGGAGCCATCAGCATAAATAAATGTGGCATCCTCCATTTGTGCGTATAGAGCAGCAAATGCCCGCAGTAAACATTACGAGGGGGGGGGGGCAGGGGTACCATCCTTGGGAAGCTGACAAAGGTCACGGAGAAGGCAGGTCCGGGAGCGAAGTCCAGGTGGCGTCGTACTCCCATTTGTCAAGAAAGTTTTACGGTATTGGAAGGAAAGTGAATGTAGCAGTTGATGGAAGCAGACTCCCGGTGATAGTAGAGAGGAATGGCTGCCTGCATAGCCTAAATCCAAGGAGCCATCGAAAAAAAGGGCACAGGTTGGATGAGCAGGCATGGAAGACAGATGATTAGCGTAACAACTCAGAAGGACAACTCGCCGATTGTACAGTAGAGGTTCAGCAGTCTCAGTGTAAAGACTCTCCACGGGGATAGTGTAAAAAGCTCCAGATGCTAAACGGTGGTCGACAGAATCTAGACACTGAAGAATAGACAGCCATGCATGCAGAGGAATAAACTATGCTTCCATAGTTCAATTTCGAGCGCAATAAGGCACGATATAGGCAGAGGAGGACCACTCAGTCCGCTGCCCAGGAGGTACCAATCATAACATGAAGGGTGTTGAGGGTCTGAAGACAGTGAGCCAAAAGATATGAAACATGGGAAGACCAGCACAGTTTTTTGTCAAACATAAGTCCTAAGATTTGGCAACACGTGCAAATGGAAGGTCAACAGGGCCTAGATGTAGGGAAGGTTGATAAAGTTCCGTATGATGCCAAAAACTTACACAGACAGTCTTACTAGGAAGCTGGGTTCAATGCTCCACGAGTGGAGGTGATCGAGACATCCTTGAAGAGGTTGTTCAAGAAGGCTGGTCCATTGAGAATTGTAGTAGATTGCAAAATCGTTGACAAAGAGGGAGCCCAAGACATTGGAAAGGAGACAATCCATAATTGGACTTCTGGCAATGGCAAATAGTACAACACTTTGCATGGAGCCCTGCAGCATGCCGTTTTCTTGGGAGAAAGTACAGGATATAGTAGTGTTCACCTGCACCTTAAATGTGCGCTCTGTCATAAATTCACAGATGAGAAGGGGTAGCCAACCTCAAAAGCCCCAACAGAACAGCTTGCGGAGGATGCCTGTCCAACAGGTATCATGTGCCTTCCCCAAATCAAAAAATTTAGCTACCATTTGGAGTTTCCTGAGAAAATTGTTCATGATGTAAGTGGAGAGAGCAACAAGATGATCAATTGTGGAATGATGCTTTCAGAAACCGCATTTGGCAGTTGTTAAAAGTTTCGGGACTCCAGCCACCAGCCTAAATGGCAATTTACCATACAATCCAAAACCTCACAAACACTACTCGTGAGAGAGATTGGGCGATAGCTGGAGGGGAGATGTTTGTCCTTTCCAGGATTTGGAACAGGGATGATGATAGCTTCCCGCCACCTTCTGGGAAAGGTACTGTCGACCCAAAGTTCATTATAAAGGCAAAGGAGGTAGCACAGACTAGGGTATGATAGATGCAGCAACATTTGGATGTGGATACCATCAGGTCCAGGAGCAGAAGAGTGAGAGGAGAAGAGTGCATGTCTGAGTTCCCACATAGAAAAAAACGGCAGTATAACTTTCATGATTTTGAGAGGAAAAAGCAAGAGGTCGCTCTTCTGTTACCCATTTCTTCGGGAGAAAGGCTGGTGGGTAATTAGAAGAGCTCAAAATCTCAGCTCAGTCAGGCTGCAGACGTGTGTGCAAGTTGTGTTTGCATGAGTGTGTGTGTTTGCATGTGTGTCTATTGCTGACAAAGGGCTTAATGACCGAAAGCTATAATTGTGTGAATCTTTTTGTTGTGCCTATCGTGGCTCAGCATCTCCGCTATATGGTGAGTAGCAACTTTCCTTCTCACATTGTAAGTGTTGTGTTGGAGCTTTATTAATACGTTATTGTGGCGTCAGTAGTTATTGGCTACATATTTGATTTTTTTGTTTGCATTTGTAATTAGATACGAATATGATGTGGAAATTAATTATTAGTTCATTGAATGGTGCAATGGGTGATGATGTGGCCACAGCAGTAAAGTTCCTCCAGAGTTTCTTTTCATTTTTTTATTGTAGTATGTGTGTTTATACTTTATATGCACGATTGTGCTTTGGTTGTATGCAGAAATTGCCATTAATAGAATTTTTTATGAATTTGTGGGTTGTGTTATTAGATGCAGTTCATAACAATTAATTAAGATTGATGGGTACCATGGAGTTTGTTCTAGCTATTTCTGCCAGGTTAGGTCTTTGATAATACGTACATGAGCAAGATTTGGTATTATGGCATCAGGGAATAATGGTTTTGATCTTAATATTTGCTACTCAACATTCAAAGAGTAAATGATAAGGAATTTATTGTAAATAATTTTGGACTAGAGAAAAAGTTTCGCTTTTTTTTTTTTTTTTTTTTTGTCTGACTGAATATTACGCTTCTGAGAGTAAACTAATAGTTGTTAAATTTGATAACTATAAAATATCGAATAGTTGCTGCAGAAAACTGGCATGGCAATTTATGTTAACCACTCACTCAGCCATTAGATTGGAATTAAACAGATTTTTTTTTTTTTGTGTGTGTGAACAAGAGAACTTTGAAGCTGCTGTTATAGTTACTGACACTTTTTTAAGTTAGTAGTAATAGCATTGTACAGATACGAAGAGACATCATCAACGTATTTTTAGAAACATTGGACATCTGTTAAACATGTTTAAGGAGACTAGATGGATACATTACAATATTTTAATAGGTACTTATTTGAATGCAGGTTTTGATGTAACAACACATGAACACAATGTCACTGAACTAAAATCCTAGCTGGACCTGGTAGTCTAGTGGTACAGCATTTGACTGGAATACAATCAAATATTGGTATCAGATTTTTCAGTCTGCTTTGTAACATGCATTCATCTCTTAATGGTGTAAGAACTCACCAAAAATATTGACACATGGTTCTGATTACATGCTAAACTTTAGGTCCTCTTTTCCCTGTTGGATAACTGGAGTAGGTCAGGGACAGCAAGTCGTCGAAGTGGTGTCCACCCGAAAGACTTGCACAAGGCCAGTGAGGCACATAAAATTATTATTGTAGTAGTAGTTGTTGTTGTTGTAGTTGTTGTGGTGGTGGTGGTGGTGGTGGTGGTGGTGGTGGTGGTGATGGTCTTCAGTCCGGAGACTGCAGATGCAGCTCTCCATGCTACTCTATCCTGTGCAAGCCTCTTCATCTCCGAATAACTACTGCAACTTGCATCTGTCTGAATCTGCTTAGCTTATTCATCTCTTAGTCTCCCTCTATGATTTTTACCATCCATGCTTCCCTCTTGTGCTAAGCTGGTGATGCCTTGATGCCTCAGAACATATCCTACCAACCGATCGCTTCTTCTTGTCAAGTTGTGCCATAAATTCCCCTTCTCCCCAATTCTGTTCAGTACCTTCTCATTACTTACGTGATGTACCGATCCAATCTTGAGCATTCCTCTGCAGCACCACATTTTGAAAATTTTTATTCTCTTCTTGTCTAAACTGTTTATTATCCATGTTTCACTTCCATACATGGCTACACTCCATACAAATACTTTAAGAAATGACTTCCTGACCCTTAAATCTATATTTGATGTTAACAAATTTCTCTTTGTCAGAAACACTTTCCTTGCCATAGCCAGTCTACATTTTATATCCTCTCTAATGCGGCAATCATCAATTATTTTGCTACCCAGATAATAAAACTCATTTACTACTTTAAGTGTTTCATTTCCTAATCTCATTCCTTCAGCATCACCTAATTTAACTCAACTACATTCCATTATCCTCATTTTGCTTTTGTTGATGTTCATCTTATATCCTCCTTTCAAGACACTGTCCATCCGTTCAGCTGCTCTTCCAGGTCCTTTGCTGTCTCTGGCAGAATTAAAACACTGTCGGTAAACCTCGAAGTTTTCATTTCTTCTCCATGGATTTTAATTCCTATTCCAAATTTTTCTTTTGTATCCTTTACTGCTTGCACAATATACAGATTAAATAACATCGGGGATAGGCTACAACCGTATCTCACTCCCTTCTCAACCACCGCTTCCCTTTCATGCCCCTCAACCCTTATGACTGCCACCTGGTTTCTGTGCAGATTGTAAACAGCCTTTTGCTCCCTGTATTTTACCCCTGCCCCTTCAGAATCTGAAAGAGAGTATTCCAGTCAACATTGTCAAAAGCTTTCTCTTAAGATAGGTCATGGGGTCAGTATTGCCTCGCAAGTACCAACATTTCTACAGAATCCAAACTGATCTTCCCCGAGGTCGGCTTCTAACAGTTTTTCCATTTGTCTGTGAAGATTTGTGCTAGTATTTTGCAACCGTGACTTATTAAACTGTGAAAATTATCGAACTATCAGTTTAATAAGTCAGAAAATTATTATTGTAATTAAAAACCTACTAAGATAGTGCAATTTACTCTCTGCCAATAACAGGTCCACAAGAAATCATGCATGTCTCAACAATATTTTTTGTCAATTTTAAAAGTACACAAGAATCATGTGATGTGAAAGTGTTTCCATTTTCTGATTATAATACTGTGTCTTTAAATCATCCATATTGGTAATCCCACTTGTGGAAATAATATAACTACGCCTGTCGCAAAAGTTGCAGCCACAAGATTTGGCACTGATGATAAAACTGACAGATTTTGTTAAGTCCCTTACTGAGAGAGACCATTTTGGCCAGTTTTATGGTCACACACATAATATTATAAACTGTAGACTTTCACAGTTGGTGTTTGCTGCATTGTTGATATTTGATTTATGGGCATAAGGCCGTGATCCAAGGCATAATTCTCTGTCTAGACTTTTGAATTTTACTGCTGGCGACTTCACCAGATGCTTTAACAACTCAGAAGCTGTTACAGACTCAAAACAAGCTCAAAAAGCCAAGCTGTTTATATGTAGCCACGCAACAGTCGGTTTGTAACCTCATCGGACAGCTGTCCAAGATTGCAGTGTCACGCCGACATATGCTTTGGGGCTTGCAATGGTGAATTTGAAGGGGGAGGGAGGAGAAAGGAAAGAAATGAGAAAGAAATAATGATATCAGCTGCATCGGAGCTTCACACAAAATCAGCAGTGATGAGTGAAAATGTGCATCGGATCGGGATTCAAGCCCAGGATCTCTTACTTACCATGCAGTTGTGTTAACCACTGCACCATCCAGACACGGTGTTTATCACAAATATGCGGACTATCTCAACACGCTCTGTGGACGACTCACATTCCCATCTAGTGCCACCTATTTGCAGTCTCTGCCCGCATTCTCCATGCTCGCTAATTTTAGATTCCTACCGGAAGTCGAACAGATGTGTGCAGTGGCACAGAAGATTGTGAATTCATTGCCCATCGAAGTGAAGACATGTCCATGGACAACATGGATAGATACTGTGGATAGGTGGCACTAGATGGGAATGGGAATCGGCTGGGGAGTTCGCCAAGATAGTCGGTGCACTTGTGATAAACACTGTGTCCTGATTGCGCAGTGGTTAATGCAGCTGCCTAGTAGTAAGCAAGAGATCCTGGGTTCGAACCCTGGTCCTTCACACATTTTCGCTCATTGCCGCTGATTTCACATAAAGTTCAGATGCACCTGGTATCATTAGTTCCTTTCCTTTCCTCTCCTTTCTCCTCCCTACACATTCAATTACACAATATGTATCACAGCAGCAGATTTCACATGGTGTCTGTTCTTCCAGACACAGATATGACAAATTCATATAATTGGTGCTGTTTATTTTATTTTGCAATAGGGCATCCAACTAGACCAATTTCAATCCTCCTCCTCCTCTGTTGACATTATTTTTGTGCTTTTGAATTTCTATGATTTCTCTGTATGTCATAGTGTAGTAATTATCCTATTTTGCTAAGGCAAGAGTGTAACAATATAGCAAAGATGTTGAGTCACAGATAGGCACAACAAAAAGACTGTCACAAAATAAGCTTTCGACCAACAAGGCATCAAATTTAGACTCGAAAGTCCACATCTTATACCTCACTAACAAGCCAAGTTCCGCTTCCTTTGCATTTGTGTAATTAGTGGAATGTGAAACTACGTATTGTGGGTAGTATACAGTGTAGCACAACTGTCTGCTTTACTTACATCAATTCTCCTATTACTTATGGCCTCTCCTTCCGGTCATAATAAGATAAATCTGAAAACCATCTTTAATATACAAAACGAATTGTTAGAATAATTACCATCAGTCCAAGGCCAACACCCTCCAAACAATTATTTCAACTGCTTGATATTCTACTCTTGCTATGCGTCTACATACAAAAAAGTATAATTAATATAAAAAGGTAAAGTTCAAAACTAACTCCAATCTTTACTCTAACAATACAAGTATGTGCAATGACATCCATATAAAAATGGAAAACATGGTTTTAGCACAAAAACAAACCAACATTTAGAGTACTAGATACTACAAGAAAACTCCCAAAACAGATATAAGAAATAAAAAAGGCCTTCTTTAAGAAAGCAGGATTCAAATTTTTAATAACAAATTGCTATCACGGCATCAATGAACAGTTGTAATAAACTTGTAGCCAATAACTATATTCGTTTTCAATATGTCAATAGTGTTTTTGATCAATACTTGCCATAATGTGAATGGGAAGCTACAGAACTCCGACTTTAGTTGTACATATATGTTAACTACGTACAGCATTCAAAATACCTTTATGTAAATAACATTTTTATGTGAAAATGTCAACTAATTATTCCATATAAAACACCTTTTTCATACATTTTTGTAATTAATCAGAGCTGTATAAGCAATTCTGAAGGCAACATCATTTAGGGTACTACATACCCTTGTGTATGGTGCAGTACACCCTTGTATTTTCTTGTGAAATCCAGGCAGTGTATACTGCCTTTGGATGAATAAACAACAACAACAACAACTAATAATAATAATAATTTCAGAAGTCCTAAAACTTGTGCTGCAAAGACAATTTGCTCAAGCAACCTACTGCTTTAAAGCAGATGGATTCTTGGTGAGTAAAAACAAAAATCAATAGATGGGTTTTAGTCTTAAAAAAACAGCTCTAATAAGATGATCAAAACCATGTTAAGTATTTTGGGGTATACTTAAATGAAAATTTCCCTCGGGATCAAGACGTGAAATATATCACATCGTGAGTTGTCTATTCATTTTTTAAGGGGGCTTACGGAGTGTGAAGCAGTAATAAACTGACCAATAACTCCAACCAATTGCCAGTAAACTAGCCTCCCACATGCCAAAGACACCAACCTCTTCCATCACCGACTCTCCACCACCCCCACCCCTTTAAGCTCCTGAATCCCTACTCACACTGTTGGCGCCACCTCCCTACATGCTACATTAACATCCCTCCTGGCCATGGTCTTACTGCTACTGAACACTTCCTTTCCCAACGTCCTTAAGACTCCAAACCCACTACCTCTTGCCTCATATACCTTACTAATTTTATCCTATTACTACTTCTCCTTTGAAAATAAAGTATACAAACAAATCTGCAGCACAGTCATGGGCACCCGCATAGCACCTTCCTATGCAAACCTGGTTATGGGCCATCCAGAGGAGACTTTACTAGCCTCCCAAAATGCCAAATCCCTGATCTGGTTCAGGTTCACTGATGATATCATCATGATCTGGACTCAGGGCTAAGACACCCTATCTTCATTCCTTCACCACCTCAACACCTTCTCTCACTTCCACTTCACTTGGTCCTCCTCAACCCAGCATGCCACCTTCCTAGAAGTTGACCACCTCCTCTCTGATGGCTCCATCCTCACCTCTTTTTACACTGAACCCACCGGCTACCAACAGTAGCTGCATTTTGACACCTTTCATCTCATTCACACCAAAAAATCCCTGCCATACAGTGTAGCCACTCGGGGACAGCATATCTGCAGTAACAAGAGCTCCCTCACTCAGTATGCTGACGGGCTCACGAAGGGCTTCATAGACAGGCACTATCCCCAGACCTAGCCCACAAACAGATCTCCCGTGCTGTTTCCCTTCACATCTGCAATCCTCACAAAACCCCGAAGACCAGCCCCACAAAGGAGTGCCCCCTTCGTCACCCAATACCCCCAGCCTTTTACAAGAGAACCAAACCCTTCGCCATGGCTTTAATTACCTAACATCCTCCCCATCCCTCCTAAAGTGGTGTTCCATCGCCCATCCAACCAACACAACATTCTAGTCCATCCCTATATTGCTACCAATCATCAACACTGTGCCACAAAGATCATATCCCTGTGGATGACCCTGGTGCAAGACCTGCCCAATCCACCCATCAAGCACTTCCTATTCCAGTCCTATCACAGGTTTAACCTACCCCGTCAGGTTGATTTTAATGGCAGCTTCGTTACTCGAGCCATCTGGATCCTCCCCTCCATCATCAGCTTTTCTGAACAGTGCAGGTCAGGTTTATCCTTACAACATGTTCTCTGTTCCCGTAATTATTCCAGCCTCAACCTATGGTAACGTACTGTTCCCACGCCCTCCATCCAACAATTTCCACCACCTCTGCCCTATCATCTGCTCCTCATTCTTGTTTCTCACCCTCTTTGTTTGCCTCTCTCTGCCAAAGCACCTGCCCATCTTTCCCCATTTCTCTCCTTTTTCACTCCTTTTTTCCCCACCTCCCTGCCTCACAACCTATTAATGCTGCACCTGATGGCGTTCTACTCCCTGCATACTCCATCAGATCACGTTCGTCTCCCCCCCACCTGCACACTAGCATCCCTTTCCTTTCCCCACCCCCTCCAGATTGCTGTTTGTGTCTCACATAATAGATGCATTCTGGCCCAAGCTGCTGGACAGTGATGGTGATTTGAGGTAAGGGGTGCTCAACACCATGGTCATCAGTGTCCTGACGAAATGTCAGCATGCCAACCTCATGGGTGGGGACAAAGGCTGTTCCCACTTGCGTAGCAGTTTGTAATGTATTAAAGTCTGCCTTCCTTCCCTACGATTTAGGGATGAGGCCTGACAGTTCACAAAATTTCTCCACTTTTGTAACACTGGAATCAGTATCAGTGAGGATGGTGGGCTGACCTCCATTGAGATTGAGGGTTGCCCTTATATCAATACATAGGACATATGTTGCCAAAATATGCCGAACTGAAAGTGGCACACCAAAAACTTCACAGAGTTGAGAATCCTCCTGCCAGAGGAGGAAGCCATATGTTGAAGGACTATGTCCAATGCGCAGTCTGGTAAGCAGAACCTCCTTCCAGCGGTGAGGCTGACGTGAAGTCCGCCATGCCTGTGTAGTTGATTTGAGCGACCACAGTCTTGTTTTCTGTCAGAAAATGAGATGATGGCGTGCACCATGGTGGGAACTGACGGACAGCACCATCCCGACATGCTTCCTTGGCAACTTTGGCAGCGATGTCATTTCCGTGTATCCCGATGCGGCCAGGCACCCAGCAAAAGATCATCTCCTTGTCACGGTGTTGGAGCCTCTGTAAGGATTCATGGATGAGCTGAACCAGTTGGTCTCATGGATACATTTGGTGAAGTGCTTGTAGCGCACTAAGCAAGTCAGAACAGACAAGAAACCTCGTACAGTGATGTCTGTGAATCCTGTCCAGTGCCATCAGAATGCCATATAATTCCGCATCATAATTTGTAATTTGTTCTGGAGGATGTACTTTAAAAAATAGGACATTCTCTTTCCAGAATCCATCTGTATAAACAACAATAAAACTGTGGCATATGATTAAAATGGACAGAAAGGTAATCTGGAATACAAGTTTTGTAGCATGTCAAGCTTAAAATCACTTTTGGCCTCTGAAGACACCAAGGTGGTAATGCGTTCCATCTCTGGCTGTGTATTTGGATGTCTTATATATCCAGAGCCTTGAGATTGTCTTTAGCACTTATCCCAAATGGCTTCATCGCATGGGGCCAATTCCTGAACAGCCATTCAAAGGTGGGTTGGACCACTGCACTAAATGCCAATGACTGAGGTGATGCTGATATTTTCAGTGTCTGTCAAGCCAAAAGCATACATTGCCGAATCCATAGCAGTGGTTCACCAGCCTCTGCACACAAACTTGGAACTGGGATGGTCTGAAAGGCACCAGTTGATATCTAAATGCCCTCATGGTGGACAACGCCTAACATCTTGAGCTAGGAGGTATGGCCTGATGCATAGACCATGCTGCCATATCTAAATGTGATCGAACAAATGCCCTATAAAACTGCAGGAAGCGGGACCTGTCAGCTACCCATGTATTTCCGCTAAGACATTTCAAAATATTCAGTGACTGGAAGCCATTGGGTCTTGGCTCTTTCAGGTGTGTGAGCCAAGTTAATTTTAAGTCAAATAATAACCCCCAAAAAGCACACAGTTCCTTGAAAATGTAAAATATCGTCCTCCATTGTGAACACTGATTGGTTAAAACTTCGACAAGCACGGTTCAACCTGACCATGTTGTCATCCCTGGTGAGAACAGAAAAGTAGTTATCCCGGCCCAGATTTCCAGCCTCCTAATGGTCAACTGTAGCTGCCTCATCGAAGTTGCTGTCAGATCAGAGGAAGAGCTGAAGATTGTAAAGTCATTCACAAACAGGCATTTGACAGGCCTCCTGACAGCGGAGGAAATGCCACTGATAGCAAAGGCACACAATGTGAGACTGAGAACACTGCCTTGGGTGGACCCCATTCTCTTGAACATACCAGTCAGACGAGGCATTGCCAATGCAATAACAAAAACGCCGGTCCTCGAGAAAGGATTGGATAAGAAGTGGCAGGCATCCACATAGTTCTCATTCATGAAGTTGGTGATGGATGTTGTACCTTAAAGTAGCATAGCAATTTTTTTGAGGTCCAGAAACACACAAACCAAATAGTTTTGTCATAAGGAGGACTCCTGTATCGCCATCTCCAGTAGAATTAAGTTGTCAAGGGTGGAATGGTAGCATCTGAAACTGCACTGGGAGTGGCTCAGGTGAGCTTGGGATTCAAGTAGCCAGACAAGGTGGCAGTTGACCATGCATTCTAGAGTCTTATCCATACAACTGGTAAAGGCTACACGCTGGTAACTGTCAGGGGTGCTCCAGTCCTTGCCTGATTTTCAGAATTGAATTAATATTGCCTCCTTTCAAGTAGTGGGATATTGTCAATCAAACCAGATCTGATTGAAACAAGAGAGGAGCACAGATGACGAAGCATGGCACAATGGACCTCATCAAGCCATGGAGCAGCATCTCTGGCTGCAGACAAAGCTTGATCCAGGACTTCCTCATTATGTGAGAAGAAATTGAGCTTCCTCATCTCCGTAGTTTTATGGAAAACCTGAAAAGCAGGAGCTTGTCTGGATGATATAGTGACAGCAAAAAAGTGTTCAGCTGAAGCCTGAGCCATGTCTTCTAGTATGTCCACCAAGACCCCATTACTTGACAAGGCCACAAGGAGAGATGTACTGCCCTTACCTGAAATCCGCCTTCTTGAGTACCAAACTTGTGCAGTGGAAGTGGACCGATTAATGGAAGTCGTGAATTCCTTCCAGGAAGGCCTCTTCTGTTCTTATATCATTCACCTCGCATGTGCTCACACAGATCTGAAGCCATGAAGGTTTTCTGTAATTGGACTGTATTTGAAGTTCTGCAGAGCTGTTTATCTGGCCGATTGCCAACTGACAGTCATCATTTCACCAAGGTACAGGCTGTCATCTGAGGTGGTTAATAGACACTGCAGCAGCCCGTTGGATCTCACAAGAGACATAGGCCACCATCTCCTGTGCACAATCCTTTATTTCAAAAATGGCCCGTCGACTGTACTGCAACCAATTTGCCCTTTGTATAATCCATCTTCATGGTCTCCCATCAGCCACCGTTCTAGTCAGAAGACAGATACACACTGGGAAGAGGTCACTAGAATGTAACTCTGAAGTCACTTCCCACTGAACGGATTCTGCAATATCTGGGGAACAAAAACAAAGGTCAATGGCTGAAAAAGACTCTGTAGTTGTGGAAAAGTGTGTCACCTGACCTGCATTCAGAAGGCAGATATTCTCAGAATGGATGAATCGCTCAATCATCCGACCCCTGGAGCAAGTGGTAGCCACGCTCCACAGCATATTGTGTGCATTTAAGTCTCCCACAAGGAGGAATGGGTGTGAAGGTGTCCAGAAGAGTTCTATCAGTGCATCTGCATCCAAAGCATCATTAGGTGGAGGATACAAAGAACACAATGTGATGTTAAAGGTTGCTACAACTTTCATGGCAATTGCTTGTATGATTGTGGTAAGAGGGACAGGAGAAGAGTGGCATTTGTCATCAATGAAAACAGCCTCCCCACCTTTAGCCCTGTCTCCAGTAATAACGTCCTTCCTGTACGGGTGATACCCCGTAATGCACGAGTGTCGGTGACTTTACGATGAGTTTCTAGTAAGCTGATGTAGAACAGTTTCTCCTGGATCAGGAATTGTAATTCTTCCAAATGTGATATCCATTTAAATTCCACTGCAACACAGAAGCCTCTGTAGGAGCCATTATTAGAGATGGTTGTTCTTTTCTTTCTCCCTCAGAGGCAGTGATTTACAAGGGAGGTCAGGGGGGATGTTAGCCAGTTCCCAGCTCTGCGGTTCCTCCAATTGAAAGTCCGTATCCTACAGAACATAGTCCCCATCAGAGAGGGAGAGAGCTTCCCGATCTGAAGGTTTAACTACCACTTCGAACTACTTTTTGAAGGCTGTTTTTCTTTACTTCTCGGAGGAGTTGGTTACTTACATTGAGAGGACTGCTTCTGATGGTTGGCTGTGGTATGTGGCTTAGGGGGTAAGCCCACTGCAGACAACTTCTGAATGACTTCTGTTTCAAGTGTAGTGTTTCCCCCACAGGTGCACTGGTAAGTGCATGTGCTCATACTTGAAACTGTGGTCAGAGTTTGTGAGGAGGCATCAGACTTGGCAGTTGGCATCTTAAGGGCTGATGCAAAAGAGGTAGCAAAAACCAGGAGTTGCATAGCTTTGAAAGCTTTTTTAGCTTCACCATACGGTATGTGTCTCTTCACCTTCAACTCCTGAACTTTCCTTTCCTTGTTGTAAACCTCACACTTTCTGCTCCACACTGAGTGATCCCTGGAGCAGTTTACACATTTTGGCAGAAGTCTACAAGAACTATCCAATTCGTGAACTGAGCCTGCACAGTTGCCACAAGTAGCACTCCCATTACATCCCAGAGTGGTATGGCCAAATCTCTGACATCTGAAGCATCACGTTGGGTTAAGAACAAACGAGTGAACCATAAGACGGATATAGCCTGCAAAGATATGTTCAGGTAATTCTGGAGTTTAGTGCATAAATGTCACAGATTTTTCTAATTATAGTATTTGAGACTTGTAGCATCACGTTTTAGTAACTGAATAGTGTAAATTCGCATAGTCGTCAGTCATCTGTTTGTTTTGAACAGCTTGTGAGAAAAAGAGAGGAAAAAAATTGTTAGGGATGGATAGGGACTGCGCCTGTTGCGTACAGATTCAGGGGGAATTGGCCACCATCCGAAAACAGCTGGAAGCTGTGTTGGCCATGGTCAACAGGCTCCAGGCTGTTGCCCTGGACCACAGTAACAATGGGACACCCGAGGCGAGCACTTTGGCACCTATGGAACCTGTAGCATCGCCTGGGATCTCTGATGCCACTGCGCCCTCAGATTCGGACGTCCCTGACGGTCAGCACTTGCCTGACGATGATTGGCGAACCGTGGCGTGGTCACGAATCCCTGGGCGGAAGGCAAAAGTTTTTGCTGGCCGCAAGGCTGTACCCTTATGCTCCATAACAGGTTTGAGGTACTACCCACTGCTGATAGTACTTCTGAACCAGCAATGGCGGCCTCTTCTGTTGCGGCAGTGGCCGGTCATCCTGAGAGGTCCACACAAGCACAGAGGGTGGGATTGCTTGTCATTGGGAGCTCCAATGTTAGGCAGGTGATGGAGCCCCTTAGGGATATGGGAGCTAAGGACAGGAAGAAAACCAATGTGCACTCTGTGTGCATTCAGGGGCGGAGTCATCCAAGATGTGGAAAGGGTACTTCTGGATGCCATGAAGGGTACAGGGTGCAGCCAACTGCAGGTGGTGGCTCATGTCAGCACTAATGACGTGTGTCGCTATGGATCGGAAGAGATGCTCTCTCATTTCCGGCGGTTACCTGAGTTTGTGAAGACTGCCAGTTTTACTAGCGAGATGAAGACAGAGCTCACCATCTGCAGCATGGTTGACAGGACTGATTGTGGGCCTTTGGTACAGAGCCGAGTGGAGGGTCTGAATCAGAGGCTCAGACGGTTCTGCGACTGTGTAGGCTGCAGATTCCTCAACCTGTGCCATAGGGTGGTGGGGTTTCGGGTTCCACTAAATAGGTCAGGTGTCCACTACACACAGGAGGCAGCTACACGTGTAGCAGGGGCTGTGTGGATTGGACTGGGTGGTTTTTTAGGTTAGACAGTCTCGGGAAAGATCAAAAAGGGCTCCAGTCTCAAAGGGTACAGGGCAAAGAAACGACAAGAATCGACCAAGCAACAGTCAGTATTGTAGTTGTAAATTGTCACAGCTATGTTCGAAAAGTACCAGAACTTCAAGCGCTGATAGAAAGCACTGAAGCTGAAATCATTATAGGAGCTGGCTAAAGCCGGAGATAAATTCTGCCAAAATTTTTACAGAGGCGCAAACTGTGTTCAGAAAGGATAGATTAAATAAAGTAGGTGGTGGTGTGTTTGTGTCTGTTGGTAGTAGTTTATCTTGTTGTTGCTGTTGTTGTTGTTGTTGTTGTCTTCAGTCCTGAGACTGGTTTGATGCAGCTCTCCATGCTGTGCAAGCTTCCTCATCTCCCAGTACTTACTGCAACCTACATCCTTCTGAATCTGCTTAGTGTATTCATCTCTTGGTCTCCCTCTATGATTTTTACCCTCCACGCTGCCCCCCAATGCTAAATTTGTGATCCCTTGATGCCTTAGAACATGTCCTACCAACCGGTCCCTTCTTCTTGTCAAGTTGTGCCACAAACTCCTCTTCTCCCCAATTCTATTCAATACCTCCTCATCAGAAATGTGACCTACCCATCTAATCTTCAGCATTCTTCTGTAGCACCACATTTTGAAAGCTTCTATTCTATTCTTATCTAAAATATTTATCGTCCATGTTTCACTTCAATACATGGCTACACTCCATACAAATACTTTCAGAAACGACTTCCCGACACTTAAATCTATACTCGATGTTAACAAATTTCTCTTCTTCAGAAACGATTTCCTTGCCATTGCCAGTCTACATTTTATATCTTCTCTACTTCGACCATCATCAGTTATTTTGCTCCCCAAATAGCAAAACTCCTTTACTACTTTAAGTGCCTCATTTCCTAATCTAATTCCCTCAGCAACACCCGACTTAATTCGACTACATTCCATTATCCTCGATTTGCATTTGTTGATGTTCATCTTATATCCTCCTTTCAAGACACTGTCCATTCCGTTCAACTGCTCTTCCAAGTCATTTGCTGTCTCTGACAGAATTACAATGTCATCGGCGAACGTCAAAGTTTTTATTTCTTCTCCATGGACTTTAATACCTACTCAGAATTTTTCTTTTGTTTCCTTTACTGCTTGCTCAATATACAGATTGAATAACACCGGGGATAGGCTACAACCCTGTCTACTCCTCTCGCTTCACTTTCATGCCCCTCGACTTTTATTACTGCCATCTGGTTTTTGTACAAATTGTAAATAGCCTTTCGCTCCCTGTATTTTACCCCTGCCACCTTTAGAATTTGAAAGAGAGTATTCCAGTCAACATTGTCAAAAGCTTTCTCTAAGTCTACAAATGCTAGAAACGTAGGTTTGCCTTTTCTTAATCTTTCTTCTAAGATAAGTCATAAGGTTAGTATTGCCTCACGTGTTCCAACCTTTCTGCGGAATCCAAACTGATCTTCCCCGAGGTCCGCTTCTACCAGTTTTTCCATTCGTCTGTAAAGAATTCGCGTTAGTATTTTGCAGCTGTGACTTATTAAACTGATAGTTCGGTAATTTTCACATCTGTCAACACCTGCTTTCTTTGGGATTGGAATTATTATATTCTTCTTGAAGTCTGAGGGTATTTCGCCTGTCTCATACATCATGCTCACCAGATGGTAGAGTTTTGTCAGGACTGGCTCTCCCAAGGCCGTCAGTAGTTCCAACAGAATGTTGTCTACTCCCGGGGCCTTGTTTCGAGTCCGGTCTTTCAGTGCTCTGTCAAACTCTTCACGCAGTATCGTATCTCCCATTTCATCTTCATCTACATCCTCTTCCATTTCCATAATATTGTCCTCAAGTACATCGCTCTTGCATAGACCCTCTATATACTCCTTCCACCTTTCTGCTTTCCCTTCTTTGCTCAGAACAGGGTTTCCATCTGAGCTCTTGATGTTCATGCAAGTGGTTCTCTTATATCCAAAGGTCTCTCTAATTTTCCTGTAGGCAGTATCTATCTTACGTCTAGTGAGATAACCCTCTACATCCTTACATTTGTCCTCTAGCCATCCCTGCTTAGCCATTTTGCACTTCCTGTCGATCTCATTTTTGAGACGTTTGTATTCCCTTTTGCCTGCTTCATTTACTGCATTTTTATATTTTCTCCTTTCATCAATTAAATTCAATCTTTCTTCTGTTACCCAAGGATTTCTACTAGCCCTCGTCTTTTTACCTACTTGATCCTCTGCTTCCTTCACTACTTCATCCCTCAGAGCTACCCATTCTTCTTCTACTGTATTTCTTTCCGCCATTCCTGTCAATTGTTCCCTTACGCTCTCCTTGAAACTCTGTCAACCTCTGGTTCTTTCAGTTTATCCAGGTCCCATCTCCTTAAATTCCCACCTTTTTGCAGTTTCTTCAGTTTTAATCTACAGTTCGTAACCAATAGATTGTGGTCAGAGTCCACATCTGCCCCTGGAAATGTCTTACAATTTAAAACCTGGTTCCTAGATCTCTCTCTTACCATTATATAATCTATCTGATACCTTCTAGTATCTCCAGGATTTTTCCATGTATACAACCTCCTTTTATGATTCTTGAAGCAAGTGTTAGCTATGATTAAGTTATGCTCTGTGCAAAATTCTACCAGATGGCTTCCTCTTTCATTTCTCTCCCCCAATCCATATTCACCCATTATGTTTCCTTCTCTCCCTTTTCCTACTCTCAAATTCCAGTCACCCATGACTATTCTATTTTCGTCTCCCTTCACTACCTGAATAATTTCTTTTATCTCATCATACATTTCATCAATTTCTTCATCATCTGCAGACCTAGTTGGCATATAAACGTGTACTACTGTAGTAGGCATGGGCTTCGTGTCTATCTTGGCCACAATAATGCGTTCATTATGCTGTTGGTAGTAGCTTACCCGCACTCCTATTTTTTTATCCATTATTAAACCTACTCCTGCATTACCCCTATTTGATTTTGGATTTATAACCCTGTATTCACCTGACCAAAAGTCTTGTTCCTCCTGCCACCGAACTTCACTAATTCCCACTATATCTAACTTCAACCTATCCATTTCCCTTTTTAAATTTTCTAACCTACCTGCCCGATTAAGAGATCTGACATTCCACGCTCCGATCCGTAGAACGCCGGTTTTCTTTCTCCTGATAACAACGTCCTCTTGAGTAGTCCCCGCCCGGAGATCCGAATGGGGGACTATTTTACCTCCGGAATATTTTACCCAAGAGGACGCCATCATCATTTAACCATACAGTAAAGTTTATCTTGTAATGAAGTTGAAATAGATAGTTCCTGCAAGCTACTATGGGTAGAGGTTATACTCAACAGCCGTACCAAACCAATGATTGGCTCCTTCTACCGACCCCCCGACTCAGAGGATATAATAGCTGAACGGTTCAAATAAAACTTGAATCTCATTACAAATAAGTACCCCACGCATACAGTTATAATTGGTGGAGACTTCAATCTACCCTCACTTTTTTGGCGAAAATACATGTTCAAAGCCGGTGGTAGATAGAAAACATTTTCCGAAATTGTTCTAAATGCTTTCTCTGAGAATTACTTTGAACAATTAGTGCATGAGCCCACACAAATTGTAAATGGTTGCAAAAACACACTTTACCTATTAGCCACAAATAATCCTAATCTAATAGAGAGCATCATGATGGATGCAGGGTTTAGTGAACACAAGGTCACTGTAGCAAGGCTCAAAACCATATCAACCAAAACCACTAAAAATAAACGCAAAAGATACCTATTTAAAACAGCAGATAAAAATTTGCTTGATGCCTTCCTAAAAGAGAATCTCCATTCCTTCCAAGCTAATTATGTAAGTGTAGACCAGATGTGGCTCAAATTCAAAGATACAGTATCGACAGCAATAGATAGATTCGTACCGCAGCAAGGTAAGTTAATAAGAGATGGGACTGATCCACCATGGTACACAAAACACATCAGAACACTGCTGCAGAAGCAACGAAAAAAACATGCCAAATTCAGAAGGACGCAAAATCCCCAAGACTGGCCAAGTTTCACGGAAGCTCGAAATTTTGTGTGGATGTCAATGCAAGATGCTTTTAATAGTTTCCACAATGAAACATTGTCTCAAAATGTGGTAGAAAAACCAAAGAGATTCTAGTCATATGTAAAGTACACCAGTGGCAAAGAACAGTCAATACCGTCACTGCGTGATAGCGATGGAAATGTTACAGATGATGGTGCCACTAAAGCGGAGTTACTAAATACAGTTTTCCAGCTGTTAGCATACCTTAGATGTTGCAAAAAACTCATATCACTTAAGAAAGGCAAGTCTTCTGGTCCAGATGGTATACCAATCAGGTTCCTTTCAGATTATGCAGACATAATAGCGTCTTTCTTAGCAATCACATACAACTGCTCACTTGACAGAAGGTCTGTTCCTAAAGACTGGAAAGTAGCACAGGTCACACCAATATTTAAGAAAGGAAATAGGAGTAAACCACTGAATTACAGACCCATATCACTGACCTCAATTTGCAGTAGGATTTGGAGCATATACTGTTCTCAAACATTATGAATCACCTTGAAGAAAATGACTTATTGATACAAAACCAACACGGATTCAGAAAATATTGTTCTTGTGCAACACAGCTAGCTCTTTGTTCCCATGAAGTAATGAGTGCTGTCGACAAGGGATCTCAGATCGATTCCATATTCCTAGATTTCCAGAAGGCTTTTGATACTGTTCCTCACAAACAACTATTAATCAAATTGTGTGCATATGGAGTATTGTCTCAGTTGTGTGACTGGATTCGTGATTTCCTCTCGGAGAGGTCACATTTTGTAGTGACAGACGCTAAAGCATCGAGTAGAACAGAAGTGATATCCGGCGTTCCGCATGGTAGTGTCATAGGCCCTCTGCTGTTCCTGATTTACGTAAATGATCTAGGTAATGATAATCTAAGCAGCCCCCTTAGATTTTTTGCAGATGATGCTGTAGTTTACCGTCTAGTAAAATCATCAGATGATCAATTCCAATTAAAAAATGATCTAGAGACAATTTCTGTATGTAGCGAAAAGTGGCAATTAGCAGTAAACAAAGAAAAGTGCGAGATCATCCACATGGGAACTAAAAGAAATCCGATAAATGTTGGCTATATGATAAATTGCACAAATCTAAGGGCTGTCAATTCAACTAAATAATTAGGAATTACAATTACGAGCAACTTAAATTGGAAAAACCACATAGGTAATATTGTGGGGAAGGCGAAACAAAGACTACGCTCTGTTGGCAGAACACTTAGAAGATGTGACAAACCCACTAAAGAGACAGCCTACATTACACTTGTCCACCCTCTGCCGGAATATTGCTGCGCAGTGTGTGATCCTTACCAGTAGGATTGACGGAGGACATTGAAAAAGTGCGAAGAAGGGCAGCTCGTTTCATGTTATCACGCAATAGGGGTGAGAGTGTCACTGATATGAAATGCGAGTTGGGGTGTTAGTCACTGAAACAAAGGCAGTTTTCCTTGCAGTGAGATCTAGTTACAAAATTTCGATCACCAACTTTCTCTTCCGGATGCGAAAATATTTTGTTGACACCCACCTAAGTACGGAGAAACAATCATCATAATAAAATAAGAGAAATCAGAGCTCGAACAGAAAGATTTAGGTGTTCATTTTTCCCATGCGCCATTCGAGAGTGGAATGGTAGAGACGTAGTATGAAAATGGTTCAATGAACCCTCTGCCAAGCACTTAAGTGCGAATTGCAGAGTAAACATGTAGATGTAGATGTTGCACTGCACGGTGGTCACTGAAGCATGCCTGGTGCTTAAGGTAACAAATGACAGATGGCACTTACCAGTCACCAGCTCACAAACCCAGGGTCACTAAGACCATACCTAGCAACCAAATGCTGATCCCCTGGTAGGTTGAGCTGCTGGAGTTGTCAGTCATGTGTGCATGAGGTGTGCTTGCTTGTGTGTATGAATGGTGTGTGTTTCTCTTTCTTTTCTGATTAAGGCTGTGGCTGAAAGCTTTATGCAACTGTCTTAATTGCGCCTGTCTCCAACTTAACATGCCTTCTTTACAGCAAGTAGCAATCTATCTTTTCCTACATTGTAAAATACATTGTCCGTTCCACAGAAAAGGGGACCAATTTTATATTCACAAAACCACTAATGCCATCTGTGATCTGATGTAGGAATTAAGTAATGTGGTGTTTTTACTACCTGCTGGTTTAAAAGGAAGAGTGCTGGCATCACGGACTGCTCATAGTAAACAAAACTGTAACAGTATGTTTCAACGCTTGGTCTTGAGACGAGCAATGGAGCAACATGTGAACATGAAATTGTGTTTCAAAGTAGGTAAGAGTGCCACAGAAACTTTCAAAATGATACAATGTGTTTATGCTAGTGAGCAATGAGTAGCAAAAATGTTTTTAAGTGGTATGCACAATTTCATGATGACAGAGAGAGCATTAAAGACAATCGACATCCAGGAGCATCAGCGATAGTTTGAGCTGAAGAAAATGTTCAAAAGGTGGCTGAAATTCTTTGAAATGCTCAATGTGCATCTACTAGGTTAGTAGAGGGAGAGAGGCAAAAGGAGGGAGACTAATTTGGGGTGGGTGGCTAGCAGCTCAAGCGAGGCAGACATTTTGCCAGCTAGGAATGTGGGACAAAGGGATGGCAGGTACAGGGGCCAGGTTCACAATTGGAGTGGGTATGGGGACATGAACTGGGAAGGGGTGGCAGGACAGAGAAAAGGGAAACTATTGGGCAGAGCGTGTGGTGACAGTGAGTTACTGGAGATTGAGCCCAGGAGGGTTACGGGAGAGAAGGATGCGTTGCAAGGATAACTCCCATCTGCATAGTTCAGAGAGGCTGGTGGTGTAGGGAAAGATCCAGATGGCCTGGGTTTTGAAGCAACCATTGAAACTGAGCATGTTGTACTCTGCTGCGTGTTGTGCCAGTTCTTGGCAACAGTTTGGTGGTAACCATTCATTGTGGTGGACACATGGTTGCTAATCATATTGATATAAAAAGCTGAACAGTGTTTGCAGGAATATATCTAGTCTGCTTTCACATTTGGCCTGGCCTCTAATGGCATAAGATAAGCCTGTGACAGGACTGGAGTAGGTGGAGCTGGTTGGGTGGTTCGGGCAGGTCTTGCACGTTGGTGTGCCACAGGAATGTGTTATTTGTGGCAATGGGTTGGGATTGGGAGTGGCAAGGGATGAACTACGATGTTGTGGAGGTTGGGTAGGTGACAGAATGTGACAGAATACCACTTTAGGAAGCATGGGATGGATCTTGGGTAAAATGACCCTCATTTCGGGACACAATGAGAGATAATCAAAGCCTTGATGATGGACATGGTTCAGTTGTTTCAGTCCAGGGTGATACCGGGTGACAAGGAGGACACTCCCTTGTAGGTGATTCTTGTGAGTGGTGGAAGGACTGGGAACATGGGGGGATATGCCTTTGCAAATCTGTTTGTGTATGAGGTTTGCAAGGTAGTGCCTGTCTGTGAATGCCTTCATAAGAATTCAGCATACTGGACAAGGAAGTTCTCGTCACTGTAGATACATTGTCCACTGGTGGCTAGGTTGTACAGGAGGGATTTTTTGGTGTGGAAGGGGCGTCAGCTGTGATGGGTTTAACGTGGACAGAGGTGTGGATGGAGCCATCAGAGAGGAGGAGGTCAATTTCTAGGAAGGTGGCATGCTGGGTGGAGGAGGACCAGGTGAAGTGGATGGGAGAGAAGGTGTTGTTGTGAAGGAATGTGAATACTATGTCTTATGCCCGCCTTCCTGAAGTCCCTTCCTAAGTATGTTAATCTTTTCGCAGAAGGAAGGACATCAACACACAACCCGAAAACAGAGCCTGACCTAGTAATCCTCCCTACAGACAAAGGCTCCACCACTATTATGATGAGATGCACTGACTACCTCACGGGAGGCCTCCACCAGCTTCCTGACTCCTCCTCCTAAAACCTTTGCCATAGTAGTCCCATATCAGAAGCCCATCTGCCTCCTCACCCCAACAACAATCCACACACACAGCTTCTACATGATTCCCAGAATGCACAAACCCAACAATCCAGGACACCCCATTGTAGCTGGCTATTGTGCTCCTACTGAAAGAATTTCTGCTCATTTTGACCAACACCTCCAACCAATTGCCTGAAACCCAGCCTCCCACATCAAAGATACTAACTAATATCTTCACTGACTGTCCACCATCTCTACTCCTTTACCTCCTGGATCTCGATCTGTCACTGTCGATGGCACTTACCTATACACCAACATCCCTCATGCAAATGACCTTGCCATTCTCAAACTCTACTTATCCCAACGCCTTCAGACACCAAACCCACCACCTCATTCCTTAGATGCCTTACCGACTATATCCTAACTCACAAAACTTTTCCTTTGAAGGGAAGATATACAAACAAATCCATAGCACAGCCATGGGTACCCACGTGGCACCTACCTATACCAATTTCTTTGTGAACCATCTAGAGGAAACTTTCCCAGCCTCCCTGAACTCCCAACCCCTGGTCTGGTTTAGGTTCACTGACAGGTCCATGATCTGGACTCAGGGCCGAGACAGCCTGTCTGCATTCCTTCACAACAACACCTTCTCTCCTCTCTGCTTCACCTGGTCATCCTTCACCCAATACGCTACCTTCCTGGACACTGACCTCCCCACCTCTTTGATGGGTTCATCTACACCTCTGTCCACAATAAACCCTCTAACCACCAACAGTACCTACATTTTGACAGTTGACATCACTTCCACACCAAAAAAATTTCCCCCGATACAGCCTATCCACCTGTTGACGATGTATCTACAGTGATAAGAATTCTCGTGCCCAGAATGCTGAAAGTCTCACACCCCCAATCCTCTCACCACCCATAAGAATCAGCTACAAAGTAGAGCCCCCCCCCCCCCTTGTCACCCAGTACCACTGTTGACTGGAACAACTGAACCATATCCTTTGTCAGGACTTTACCTCTCAACATACCTTGAAATGAGGGACACACTATCCAAGGTCCTTCCCATCCCTCCTGAAGTGATATTCCATCACCCACCCAACCACATAACACTCTAGTCGGTCACTATGACGCCCCCACTCCTAATTTCTTGCCTTGGGAGTTTAGGGAGGCTAAGAAGGTTTCCTCTAGATGGCTCATAAAGAAATTGGCATAGGTAGGTGCAAGACCTACCCAAACCACCCACTCGGCACCTTCTACTCCGGTCCTGTCACAGGCTTATCCTACTCCATCAGAGGCTGTGTCACCAGTGAAAGTGGCCATGCCGTATATCAACTGTGCTGCGACACTGCACAGCTATGATTACCAACCAGCCAGCCACCATGATGAATCACCATCATCGAACTGTTACCACACACAACGTTGACTATGTGATGACAATACAGGCAGCAAAGCATAACGCAGAATTTCAATGGCAACTTCAGCACCCGGGCCATCCGGATCCTTCCCTCCACCCAGCTTCTACAAATTAGGTGGAGTAATCTTTACAACACACCCTCTACTCCTACAACCATCCTGGCCTCGATCTCGGGCAACCCACTGTCCCCATGCCCTCCACCTGACTGTTGCCCTTTCCTCCATCCTGTCACCTCCTCCCAGTTCACATCACCGTCAGCATGTGCCGCTCCACACTGGCTCCGATCGTGTGTCACATGCCTCGCCTGTATACCTGCCGTCACTCATTCACACATTCCTAGCCGGCAAACTACCTGCCTCCTTCCGAGCTAATAATAGCTGATGATCACATTCCCTCTCCCTGGCTCTCATCTCCCCCCCCCCCCTCTACTCATCCCACCTGATACTACCCTACCCCAACCCAGTCCATCTGTGGAAATGCAGCACTGGCCCTGGTTGTCCAGTTGGCACCATATAGGGGCACAGGTGTGTGTGTGTGTGTGTGTGTGTGTGTATTTTACACTTTACTCTAGCTGTACATTAAGGACTTTGTGTCTGTGTGGGGGAGGGTGGGGGTTGGGAGGTGCTTCTGCTTTTCGGTGAGTGATCTCCTTTGATCCAAAAGTATTATTTATATAAAGAAGTTACTACAAGCAAAATTCAGAGAGAACAGGTGCATTGTTGCTACACAGGAATCAGTAGATGCATTTGTACAGTCCATACTACATACTGTCAAAATGTGTGAACTAAAGCATTCAATACCACTCATTGGTTTTTGAGCTGCTCTTTCATTTTACATGAACTGTGAATTACACATGCAGTTTATGTTTATTTTGAACTGTGAGTAAACAAATTAATTGTGTGATGTATGCATCCTTTCTTTTATTTCTACGGTATGTTCCACTGGTCCTTATACTGTACATAATCTGTGGTATAAGACTTGATTTATTAATCTGTTATTTTGGTTCCTGATTTGCTGGGTTATTTTTAGCAACATGGAATCAAAATTAATATACAACAGTTAAAAGTAGTTGAGAGAGATGGCAGATGATGAAAAAACTATCAAATTTTTGCAAATGGTAGGCGTCAATTGGGAGCACCATAAATTTCTTGTATAAGACAGTAACATGAGACTGACAAAGGTGTCATGTCAATGTTCTTCCAGTGGCTACAAGTGAAGGTGTGGTGGTCCATCAGGAGTAGAACACAGCTTGACAAGTTTAGACTCAGTCTTCATGTTACAGTTATGTTGAAATACTATTTTTTTATCAGTCCTATGTTAAATATCCCATGCATAAAACAAGTGTTTTCAAAAGTATAGTAACTGATTGGTTTCTGTTCTGCGTTTTTAAACTGGTTGGTGAATTGTGTTAATTTATTACTGTTCACCATTTTTGCTTTGGTTGGTTTGTTTGGAGTGAAAGGATCCGAACTGCAAGGTCATCATTCTCTTCATCTGTTCAGAGACAAACCAGAAATAGTTGTCAAAGGAGGGAGGTGAAAGGAATATCCTCGAAAGCCTAAGTGTAACTAACACAACTTTAAAAAAAAAAAAAAAAAAACAGAGATAACGCCCAGAAAAAAGATAGCACAGACAAGTCATAAAACTTCAGTCACGTCAAGGCACTAACACCAAAAAAATGAAATAAAATAAAGAGAATAAAAAGGTGAAAAGGGCAGAGACCAGGCTGGGCCACCCAGCAAGGGCTGCCAAGGGACCCCTGGAGGGGAGCGGGCGGCAGAGAAGCGTGCCACACCAACCACACAGGCAATCAATTACTTAAAAAATGCCCTACCTTATAGGGATGAACAGAAACAACCTTCACGGGCAAAATGTAACACCATGTCAGCTGCGTTGGCATCTTCTGCTTGCACCAGTGGGAGTGTGTCAGGAAGATTAATGTGCCACTTCAAAGCTGAGTCAATGACTACGTGGGCCACCATCAGGCAAGCTCTGCATAGGCAGTGCGGGGGATCCTCACGTCTGAGAATGCGGCCATGGGTCAGCCAAGTGGGGCCAATGTGGAGTACACAGAAGAGGACAGTGGATTCCCTGTGAGAAACACACAAGGAAGACTGCCACATGGTTGTGGTCTCCTTAATTCTCCTCAGCTTGTTTCGAAAGATTAAGGCAGATCATTTTGAGTTCCAGACTTCAAGCAATCAATGGCGTCTAAACAACCGAAGTTCCGGTTCTGGGACCCCATTTCCAGAATCAGCATCCTGGTGGCCAGCTCGGCCAACCAGTCTGCTCATTCATTTCCCGAAATACCAACATGACCGGGGGTCCAAACGAAAACAACTGGCTGCCCTGCTTCATGGAGGTCAGAGACAAATCCTGGATAAGCTGGTGGGTGAGGAGAGCAGACTGGTTATAGCCTGAAGGCTGCTCAGGGAGTCACAACAGAGAAGGATACTCCTGCCAGTGCAAGAACAAACATGGCTAAGGGCTAATTAATATCCATTGATTCAGCAGGGAAGACACTGCAGCCATTTGGCAGAGGATGGAGTTCACTACACTGTGCACATTTGTACGGAAAGCTTGTTCATCTGTCTGCTGTTGAGCCATCAGTGAATACCGCTTCTGAAGCTTCTCAAGGACAGCCAAGAAAAGGTGGCAAAAAAAAAATGATGGGTCAACAAAACCTTTGACCAAAGGAGACTTCCAAACAAATCAGAGGTCAGGGCACAAGCCCTGGCGGCAGATGCAATGTCTCCCTGTGCACAGTCGACAGAGGAGGAAGTTGCTGTTCTGAACAGAGACATCAGAGGCATTCAGCAATTGTAAACTCAGTTCTGGGTCACTTTTGTTGGAGGTGGAGCTCACTTCCAGGGAAAAGGACATGGGATATTCTGGAAAGCTACAAACATGTATAGCTGTTGTTGGAGCCTGATAGGTAATGGAGGGACTCCAGCGTCGACTAGCAAGCTGTTCACATGGCTAGTTCGAAAGGCTCCCATCACAAGCTGGACCCCACAATGATAAAAGGGGTCCAGTATCTGCAATGTTGAGGGTGATGTTGAATCATATGCAGGATTCTCATTATCAATACAGGACAGAATCAGGGCTTTGTAGAGCTACAAAAGGGTAGACCGATCTGCACCTCAGCTAGTGTTACCGAGGCAGCAAACTGCATTGAGTTGTCCCCAGCACTTTTGCTTAAGATGACAAAGGTGGGTAAGTTACGTCAGCCGGGAATTAAAGATTAAACCCAGAAAGTGGTGCATCTGAACTACAAGAAGTAACTGGTCACCTAAGTGAAGCTCTGGGTGTGGACGGACAGCACAACAGTGAGAAAAGTGCACGACAGGAGTCTTGGCAGCTGAAAACCGAAAGCCATTGATGACAGCCCACAACTGCACCATTTATATGGTACACTGTAGGCAATGCTCACGAACACTCTTACAAGTCGAGCAATAATAAACGCAAAAATCATCGTCATATAAGGAGGGCAATACCGAGACCCATAGCCGCTGCTAAACCATTGATGTCCACTAGAAAAAGTAGGACACACAGTACAGAGCCTCATGGGACCCTGTTCCCTTGGATACTGTGGAGAGGGGGGGGGGGGGGGGGGGGTACTGAGTGAAGCACCCACTTGCACCAGGAATGTAGGGTGTGACAGGAAGTTCTTGACAGAAATCAGGAGTAGACCTCAGAGACCTCACTCATGTAACGCAGTAAGGATGTGGTGAAGGCCATGTCATGTCATAAGCCTTCTGTAGGACAAAAAAGACAAACGATGAGGTGCTGATGATGTGCAGAGGTGGGTGAGCAAAGGCCGGCCAGATGGTGGACTCCTGGTGAACCAAATTATTAGCAGTGGAGCAGCCTTTGTGAAATCTGCCCCGAGATGCAGCCAAAAGACTCCGATACTCAAGGAGCCAACACAGCCGCTTGCTCACCATGCATTCAAGCAACTTACAGAGAACGTTGGTAAAGCTGATTGGGCAATAACTGTCCATCTCAAGGGGGTTCTTACCCAGTTTCAGTATCGAAACTATCATGCTTTCTCACCACTGAGAAGGACCTCACCCTCATTCCAGATCTGCTTAAAGAGGGCAAGAACGTGGCGCTGGCGATCCACTGAGAGATGTTTCAGCCTTTGGTTGTGGATGTAGCCTGGCCCTGGAGCCCTATCAGGACAACAGGTTAGAGCAATGGAGAGTTCCAGTTCACTGAATGGAGTATGATATGGCTCCAGGTAGCAGGTACTAAAAGATAAACGCACTTGCTTCTCCCACCGTTTTAAGAGCCGAAAGGTGGGGGTGGCAGTCCTCAGACCACCAGTGTTGCTTTATTTTTTGTGTTATCTATGTTTCTTAGATTTGACCACTCATTCTGGGAATCTGATGTCTAGTAAATTTGATTCTTTCTTTTACTGAAGTTGTTCTTGTTGTCTAAGTTTTGGCCTCTACATATTGCATCTGTATTTTAAGTTGAGCTATCCAAGTCAACTGATGATGACAATAATTTCTTTTGCTAGTGTTCACACTTTTTTGCTATGTGTGTTGGTTTTGGCTTCAGGCTTTTCCAGTGCAATCTGCTTCAGGATTTTTGTGTTGGTATTGGTTAAGTGGAGCTATGTAGAAAGCACTGCTCATGCGAAATTCAGCTTGTCCTTTTGTCATATGACAACCAGCAAACCATGGATGAAGGGCAACAGGAAGATCAATATTCCTATATTTCTGGAAAGTCTTTGACAGGATTCCCCACTGCAGACTGAACAAAGATCGAAGTGCACAGATTAAGTTTCCAGACACTAAAGAAATTCAAAGACTTCTTAAGTAATAGAACCCAATATGTCGTTCTCAACAGGGACTTTTCACTGGAGACAAGGGTATCGTCAGGAGTGCCTTGAAGAAAGGTGATAGGATCACCCTTATTCTGTATATACATAAATGATCTGATGAAGAAGGTTAGCAGCAATCTGCTGGGATGTACAGGATAGTGTTGCCATTTAGTGACTGTAAAAGGATGCAAGATGACTAGCACAGAATTTCCAGCTGGTCTGATGAATCGCAGCTTGCTCTAAAGTGGAAAAATAGTGAATGCAGATGAATAGGACCCAATCCCTTAATGTTTGACTCCAGCATTAGCAGTGTGCTGCTTGACATAATGACATCGATTAAATATCTAAGCAATATGACATGGAACAAGCCTGTAAAGACGGTAGCAGGGATGGTGGTGAATGGCCTACTTTGAATTACTGGGAGAATTTTAGGGAAGTGTAGCTCATCTATAATGGAGATCACGTAAAGAAGACTAATGTGACCCATTCTTGAGTACTGTTCAAGTGTTTGAGACTTTCACCAGATCAGATTTACTGAAGATATCAAAGCAATTCACAAGCATGATGCTAGATTTGTTACCGGTAGGTTTGATCAACACACAACTACACAACTATTAAAAGGAAGCTTTGTGAACTCGAATGGTAATCCCTAGACAGAAGACTTTTTTTGTTTTGTTTCCCCCCCCCCCCCCCCCCCCACAAAACATTACTGAGAAAGTTTAGAGAATAAGCATATGAAGTTGACTGCAGAACAACTCCACTGCCGCCAATGTACATTTTGTCTGAGGACCGCAAAGGGAACAGCAATTAGAGCTCGTACAAGGCCATACAGACAAAAGTTCTTTCTCTTTTATAAATGTAACAAGAAAAGAACTTACTACAGTCAACCAGTGTAAATTTTCACTAGTCAGGCTATCTTTATACTACTTACTATTTTTGTTCCCTATGGCTGATGTTCCACCTACTGGCACTATTTTGTTCCAAAAGCAAATTTTATTACCTCTGTTAGTTGTAGACCAATATCTACATCTACATACATACTCCACAAGCCTTCATTTGGTGCATGGCATAGGCCACATTGTACCACTACTAAAGTCGATCAAGATAACTTTTACCATTCAAGGTGTCTTTGCACCACTTTTTGTTTCAAATGGTTGGTATTCCACCTACTGGCATTATCTTGTTCTACAAATAAATTTTATTACCTCCATTACTTCTCAAACAAAATAATGCCAGTAGCTGGAACACCAACCATTTGAAATAAAAATAGTAAGTGATACAAAGATACCATGACTGGTAAAAAGTTGTCTTGATTGGCTGTAGCAGTGGTCCAATGTGCCATCCGCTATGCTCCATATGATGGTTGCGGAGTGCGTATATAGAGGTAGATATTGGTCAGCTAATTTTGTCATTACTAATTACAGTTTGTTTGCTCTAATTGTTTTTTTAATTTTTTTATTGTGTGTCTGTCATTGTATTTTGTATATTTAACTGTTATTTTCACATTTGGTGACATTAAATTGTAGTTTGTCCCTGCCCAAAATCATCATTTTCCCACAGTAATCATATTAGCTTCAGTATATGTATGACTAAGATTTTGTATTTGATGTGTCATAGGAATGTTTAATGATATTGGTCAACAATTTGAAATCACTTTTGTGTTGGCATCTTGGGGCTTGATATGCCGCTACAGATGATATTTAGCCACCAAAATTGATCAATTAACTGTCATGAATTCATGGGGCACAAATTATTTAGAGATCTTTCATAAACTATGCAACATTTACATAAAAGCATTCAAACAAACACCACACAACTGGTTAGCTGCTCATTCATTCTACATTGAAAAGGAACTTATCAGCTGTAACTAACACTGTAACGTTAATAATGGGTCTCTTAAATAATCAGTTTTATAGCACCATGTGCAATTTTGTATACCACTGTCATGGTCCAATGACAATAAAATAACAAGAAATATTATTGTTATTGTTGTTTTACATCTTGCATGCATCTGTTTAAACAATTGCCAATATTAACCACGACCTTGGAGTGGATTTAGTCACTCACGAAATTTGTTGTCAACTAGGGCTTATCCATTGCACTTTGATGGTACGGTATTGAGCAATACAATACTAGATGAAAAAAAATTATCTGGAGATCCCTAGATAGCGAAACACTTAGGAACAAAAAAAGAGTGCAATATGCCTTCGATAATCTTCCCACAAGAAATAAAATGTCTAACAGACAGGAGAAGTGTTTTCAAATGTAGATTAAATAGATTAATTGAAATGTTTGACAGCTCTCCGCTAACTGACAACCAAGCAATTAAATACCCATCTAATGCAGACTTTGGACTACACTACAGATCAGTGAACCACTACATTCAACATTTCATACACACATTCATTGGCTCTGCTGACTCACAGAAAAAAATGTTACCTTCCAACCTAATGTTAACTGCAGACTGCACTACACATCTGTCTCTCAGCACAATCTTCATTCAAAGAGATTGTACAAACGCAAAAGAATTATCGCCAGTGTTCTGCTCCCTCTCTATATTGAGTATATATGACACCAATATATGTGCACCACACTGACATCTAGGCTATTCCTAATAGTGTGTCTCTACTGACGTCATCCATGATAAAAATAAAGAATGAAATTAAATAGCCTATATAATAATTTTCCACAAGAAATAATTTAACTCAGAAAATGAAACACAAAGTTTACATTATGTTTAAAACTTTACTCTGGGAACAACGTTTTCTATTAAAGAATGCCTGGTGGTGTAAAAATTTTAAGCATTTTCTAACACTTTGTTGTTAAAATATGTAATGACATACTTCATCATAGTCTGTAATACTCTATTATGATATTTACTTGCCAATGTAGTTCACTATACTACAATCTGCCACAATGCTTAAGCTCTGATAAAACAACTTCTAGTTACTCTGTCTCGGAGTACATTAACACAGTCCATAAAAATACTTTATACAACTGTATATTACTTTATACAATTGTATCTTGCGGTCGCTAAACTTCAACTAACACTTAACTACACTGTTATTTGACTTTAATGTAAACTGAATGAGGCGATTTTATCCGCGTGCTTTGATGTGCTACGATTTAGCTTGAATGATGTTTGCAAATAACATATTCGTGGTCCGGTCAAAAAATGAGAAAAAAATTTTTCATTAAATGTTTTTTTTCTCTCGGTATATTAAAAAGTTTTTATCGGGGATGAAAATAAATAACATCTTCGAGATCAACATAGTCTAACTGATCAAAAAGTGAGAAAAAATATTTTCGAAAAATTTTTCCCCCTAAATTCCATAAGTGCCTAATTAAAGTGTTCATCCATCGTTACTTCATTACATAGATACAGCCAATATTATATGACTACAAATTTTGAGGGGGCATGTTCCAAGGAACAAATAAAATTAAATGAAGGTAATACAAACTTAACACTGCTTTAAATTACCTGTTCATTTCATCCTCCATCATCCGCAGTTTTTCGTCGTTCATTCCCGCCATGATTTAGTTAGAACTTTAATACAAACTAGTTAAATCTCGTTCATTAAACGCCTTCCGTACACCGCCTTCAAACGTATACCAACAACTTCCCTGTGTAGGACAACAAACACAGAGATATCATAACAATCAGACAGACAGACGACGCGAAAGAAATTCGTAGAATGATAAAAATCAGAGATATGGCCAAAGATGAACACGTCCATGTAGCAGTTGTGCATACTTGCGTCTAGGGGACGCCAAAGAATTGGCTTTGCTGATTGGCCACGTCGTGCCATGACGTCGTCTCCCACACCAGCCAATCCAGATCGTTGCTACTTTCTGAAACGCGCTGTTCTTTAAACGAGGCCATTCGTCTGTCGATACATTGTGTGGCTACTCGTTATAGTACTTCACTGTTGTGTGTTCTAGGCCTATGTTTATAATGGCAGATTCCAACACGTGTTTTGTGTGCGATAAAGCATTTCAGCTTCGAAAAACTTTATACCCGCACATCAGGAAAATGCACGATGTAGAACCAAATACAGAAGGTAAGATTAAGTGCCAACAAAACGACTGCAGTCATTCCTTCAATACATTGGCTAGTTTGAGAGCACATGTGGAGGAAATACCACATGGTTCGAACTGCGGATGAAAAGATTGCATTCCAGTCAATGGACGGTAAGAAACATCGCAAAATAATAAGTTTTTACTATTCAGTAGTAGGATCGTTTCTGAAACTGTAGAATTTCGTTCTTTGTACATTCAGTAATGTGGTGCAATGTTGTACTGCAAAGTTTCTTTCAGTTCGCATGAAAGGATTATTTGTATTAACGGCCTAGTCTTAGAAGACATTTAAGTCACAATCATTGTAATCCACAATGGGTAATTAACAGACCTTATTTTTACTGCCCATAAATTGTGAAGAAACTGTCCTTTTTTTTTCGTATCGCTCAACGCATGGAACCCAGATTGGAATCCAGTTTCATGTGTAACAGATTTCTCTTAGCAAAAGGAACAATTTAGACATACTGGGAGATAGTGAGCAAATTCTGAAGCTGTGGGAAGAAATCGCTGTCACTTGTTAACTCTCGCTCCAAGAAAGGAGGTCAACACTGTGCCAGCAATGAGAAGATGCCAGTTCAACGAACATCTAACAAGCAGAACTTCAGTCCAAAAAGTGTCTTTGGTAAACCAACCCTGGCTGAAAAGTCAAATGTTGCTAGTTCTTTGGTGCAACCTGACAGTGAAGTGTTGAGTGTACATGTTGGCTTGGATCACACATACTCTAAGATTTAAATTTATCTGTCCTACAGTTGTGTGTGCATGTTTGGGTATCATGGTTTATAGGCCTACTGGGGAAACTCGCCATGTAAAAAAATGAGTAACGCATCATACTCGGTACCTCAGGGTGATGTGGAAATCCGAGTGTACTAAATAAAGAAAAGGTCACTGTTTGTGTGTTTCTTTTGACTCGTTTATCCTATTGCATATAGTTAACAAAATGTAACTGAAATATCTATAAAACTGTAACATTAATTGGACTATGTACTTAGTCATTTCAAATGGTTTTGCTATTTTTCACAGGTAAAGTATGAGTATTCACCAGAATCCTACAGTACGAATGTTTTCCAGTTGACAACTGAATGAAGTCAAAAAGCAAAATTAGCTTGGACAAGCTGAAAATTGTTTATTCAGTTCCAGTTATTTTTTATATTAAAAGAGTTCCCGAGAATCTATTTTGCTGACTTTCTTTGTCTAATTTTCTATATTTAACATGTCGGTTATGACATGCTTCGTGATGGATGTTTTGTCACCAGGCATATGGCATCAGGTGTGTGGCTTTTAGTGACAATACTGCAGTCGATGTGTTAACAGCTTTTCGGGACCTTGAGCATGAAGTATATGCATCTAGAAGTCTTGTTTAAAAAGTGCAGCCAAAATTCTGTCTGTCTGAGGAATTTTCCTTTAATAGAATGTTTTTGCCCAATAATTCAGTTAATGTCTGGTAATTACTTAACGTGGTAAGTGCTATGAGGCCAACACCAGCCACAGCAGAGCTGTCTGCCATGGCTGCTGGCAACTTTGTGACATTGAAGGGATAGTATACAAAAGTGGGCTGTGCAAGAAATTCAAACTAGTTTTCTTTGGTTAAAGCAATTAAAATCAAACTTGTGAAGCATGTTGAAAATCACATACTCCTCACCATAATTTAGTGCATAATATATGGAAATGTTATATTTTCTTGAAACCTTAAGCACCAAACCTGTTGGTTGAATTAACATATGAGTAAACCCATCACAATAGCACTATGTTATGCATCAATTAGCTGTAGTTATAGGATAAGTAAACAAGGACAGTAAACTTTTCATACAAATTTTATTATAAAGCTTGCAAAGGTTATAGTAAAGATGGACAACAAGATAAACTTGTGTAGGCATCATTGTAAATACATTTTTACCTCAAGAAAGCTGAATCGGATAATAATCTCAAGATGCCTTAAATTGCATGACACATCACCAATCAAGTATTTTCTGTTGGAGAAATAGTCTGGTTTTTCAGAATTTTTTCATTTGTTCTTGTGAAAAACCTTGTATCAAACAGCTGTTTTTCTACGATCAATCCATTATTACATGCATGTAGTTTTGGTGACCCAATGGCAGCCATCATAAGGCTGTATGCAAACCACCAGATAAACATGTCTACATAGTTGGTCTGCATTGTGCAGGTCCCAGCAGTTTTTATTAGATTCTGTGAATGTCTCCTTCAGCTCCATGTGGATGCCTCTGACATAAAAGTATTATGATAATTTTATTAAATGCTTTCTTGCTGTGTTGACCTATAGCAGTGGTGACAAGAAAATTTTTACTGGATCGGGATTTGAACCTGTCACTCCTGCTGTCAAAGCAGTTGCACTGACTACTTCACTACCCAGACACAGTGCCCATCACGACCTCACAGTGCCCATCATTACCCCAGCAAGTCTCCCATCTGACCCAAAATTCCATATGTCACTACTACTGCAGTAGTACCCTCACTACAGCAGTCCATCTCACTCGCCGTATCCGTGAGATATTCCTGCAAATGGCTCTGAGTGTACGAGTGCATCTGAACTGAAGAAAGTTCCCCAATACCAAGCTAGGCTATGTATAGATACAATTGTATGCATGGTGACTGTTCTTTCGGCTGTCTGAAAGAATGGATACCATGCATATAATTGCAGAAATATAACTAGTTGTCTTATGACTGAGGTGTCCACGTCAGTCTGAAGAAGTCCGTGGAATCTAGTAAAAAACCTGGCGGCATCTGCATAATACAGACCAACTATGTGATATATTTTTCTGGTGGTTTATGTATAGCCTTAAGATTAATGGGATGCCAAAACTAGTTGCATATAGTAAAGGATTTACAAAAAGTAAAACAGCTGTTTGGCACAAGGTTTTGCACAAGAATTTGAAGCCAGCTGCAGTCCTATATCCCACCTCTGATGGATTCACAAAAAGAAGAAAAAATCATTCATTGCCCTAAGAATTTCTCCAAAAATATTACCCATTACATGGAATGACCAGATGCTGCATTCAGAACAAGAATTTTGGAGATCTATGCAGGACCAATGCCTGGTAAGTGCTAGATGAAAATATGACCTCTTCATTTTCTACCTCGTTTTCATGTTCTTCTTCTTCTTCACCTAACTCTGAATTACTGTCATGGCTGCTATATAATCCGGATAAAGGCCCAACCCAGCATTGTAGCTGGTTACTTACTGTAGAAGAGGGCAAAATGAAGACAGTAGTCCTAAATTTTGCATTTAAGAACTCATTCACACAGGGTGATCATACAGACACACTTGATTTTGCCCATCACACAGACTGGCATGTGATTGTATTTGAACGTGGCATCACAGTTCACTCCCCACAATTTACAAGAATTAGGGGACTTGTGTGCACAGATGTGGTGCCAACTCCCTCCAGCGACGTATCAAGGCTTCATTGATTCCGTGCAAATACGCATCACTGTTATCCGTGCCGAAGATAGACATACTGGCTATTAGGTAGATGGTCAAAAGGTTCTGGTTAATCAGTGTGTGTAGCTGTACTTAGTCAAGGATAGACTGCAGCCATTCATCGAGTTGATCACTTATTTTCGTTTCTTTACGAGAATATAACATCGTTTCAATCTATAGGAACAGGAAACAGCTCGCTAGAGAAGTCCCACAAGCAGTATGGTGGGGTCAGTCTGGCTCCAAACTTACCTGCTCTGAACACAACCACTTGGTTTGGCAGTTCAGAGTGCAAAGTATGCACACCTAAAGCACTACAATTTTACAAGCATTCAATCTAAACACAAACAAAATTCACTGGCATCCGTATTAACCCACCACACTGGTTATCGGTTAGATAGTCTACGCCAGATGACTTGGCAGACATTTGTAAAAGAAAGAAATGAAGGTAGTTAACTGAGGTGATGGAAAAAAAAGAGGCAAGTGAAAGTAAAGAGTAAGTATCATTGAAGTAAAGATGCACTAGAAAATTGCATAAAGGAACTAATTGGAAAATATTTCAAAATCTTGCAGCATACAGAAACAACTAACTTTCACTTTATTTAAATATTACTATTTGCCTAAATAAACACTTGCATAATATTGTACATACATTTTCAATAAAAAAAGTTTTGGTTGCCAGCAGCTTTTCAAATTCGTTCTACCAAATACAGTAATAAATTGTAAAGTGAAAGAGTTAAAATGATTGTTTCGATAGTTTTCTGTAAAGTGATCGGAATAATGGTGTTAACCCATTCTACAGAAATTCTGGAAGTGCTTCTTAGTATTTCAGCAGGTTATATGGTTTAATGTTTTATGGACTATTAAATTATTCATAATTTAAGTGAACACACTGAAAACAGAAAAAATTCTAATAATTCAATGAAAAATAAATACAAGCTGAAACACTAGCAGGACCATGGAGGAAAAAAAAAAAATATATGAATTTCCATGTACAATGTACCATTATATCTGTATAGGAAGTTACTTTTATTTTTAAAATAAATGCAAAAAGAAATAGTGTGTAAGGATTAAATAATTATGGGTAAATCACCAGAAAATGTTAAGCAAACAACAGTATGTTTTAGCCACTTTTGATGATTAATTAGTAATGCATTTCAGACATTGCCCATCATCAGAATATCTGTCCAGAAACATCACAAAATATGTATGGCACATTAAGCGTACTTAGATTCATAGGCAAATAAGTTAACATACCAGAGAAAAAAAACTTTACTTCAGAGTATCATGCCAAGTGTTATCTATCATAACTTCAGAGCTCTCAACTCGCAGCATTCTGCCGTCACATAATTAGCTGTTATAACATACCACTAATTGACTTGGTTGTAGAAGTGCTGAGTTCATTTGTCATATTTTGACAGATAATTAACAAAAATCAGCTGAAAAACCATAAAAACAGTACATCATGCTAAATGATTTTTTATTCCTTTAGGAATAATCACAATTGAGAGTGCAAAGATCACATTGGAACAAAAGTACAGTATTAATACAGGTGGTATGGGCAAGAGACGGAGGGAAGGGAAGGGACAAGGGGGATGTGGTGAGAGGCTTCCAAATTAATCTCAGCTTATGTAAATGAGAACCAGCAATCTCTGGTATTAATAAACTTAAAATAGGGAATAGAGGCTTACTGTAAGTCTATTAGGTATTGCGTATACACATAATAAGTTGAAGGTGAAATTTCTTTAAAGCGCATGAACAGGTTATTGAATTATTCCAGCACTTAGATAAGAACACACAATATATTCAATATAATGTTATTCAAGTGGGGAGAAGCCATCTGCCTCTGTCAAACAGTAGTAAGTCACATATTTAGATTTTTTGTTTGTTTTCATATTTTAATTCTTAAGTTAGAAATGGTAGGATGGATAGGGTGTGCGTTGGACACAATAGGAGTTGGCTGCAGTTCATGATTGGCTGAAGGTGCTTTTAACTATGGTCAGCTGTCTTCAGGCTGCTGCATTCAGGTGTAATGGTGGTGGAGAAACTGGTGCATTGCTTGGAACAGCTCAGGTATTATTTGTTTCACCATAGGCTCTGCTGTTGAGGCACCTTCTAGTGTATCTGATGTGGTGGGTCTGCCCTGACCATAGGATGAGTGGCAGTCGGTAATACATTTGCATCACTTGAGGCAAAGGGTCAACATTGAGACAGATCATTGGGACAGGGGGAGTGGACTGCACATGGTAAAGTGAGCATTCATGATCAAGGAAAGATGTAAGCAGAACACGGATTAAAGGGTCAGTGGAAGGAGGGTTGGGGCATGGAGGTGTACAAAATAAGAGCAGAAGAGAGGAATATCTTTGTTTGATTGTGGAACTACACTCCAGAAAATACCCTCTATGTTTTGATGGCTATCAATGTCAACACTAATAGGTAAATTTGGATATCATCTTATAATGATTGATATTGGCAGTCATTAGGTGTAGTATGATGGTCTTTGTGATGTTTGAATTCTTTGCAGTATTAGGCATGTAATATATGTATTGGCTATCTATGCAAATTCCCAGTTGGAAGTAAGTTTGCTATTAATTCAGATAGAACACTACTGTATAAATTGGGATCATGCCTATGACATGTAGTCCGTAGTCTTGTCATAATGCTGTGACATAATCTCTTCTGGATTTGTATTTATTACGACTCAAAACCACCCCCCTGCCACCACCATTTAGTCACTATTTATTTTACTTATACCCTTGACCATACCTCCTCATCTTCCCACTGCTCTTTCACAATCCCCCCTCCCTTCAAACAAACATTCTGTATATGAAATTAGGTCAATTCTGTTGAAGAAATCATCAGCCAAGTCATGAGGACAAAGACACAGCATGGCTTCCAATGTGTGGTGCAATGGGTAAGTTAGAGTGTAAACAGGCAAGGAATCAGATGAGTCTTTCTGTCACCAAGGAAAATTAAAGAAAGGTTGTGACCTGACAAACATACTCTCAGGCTCAGTGTACCAGGGATTTATAATATTCCTTGAGAGTATGGTACCAGTTATGTGGGACAGCCTCTACAAACTACTGCTAATTGCTGTGTTGATAATCATCTCAAGCATGAAAAAATGAAAATCAGCAGTTTCCGAGAACTGTTTAGAGAGTAAATGCAAGAAAGCCTTTAAGCAGATGAGGATCTGTCCCATATTTCTAGCTGTTGGGTCTCTGTAATTACGGAAGTAGCTGAAATTAGACTGTATGATCACAACAATATACACACTGGCTATGTAATTATCAGTTTATTTATTTGCTATCTTCTAATACAAGAACAGACCACATGTTGCACATGAGGTAGTATATATGAATATAACACAATAGTTTCACACAATTTCAAGTTAATTAGTATAATTAAGCAATGCATGGAAGCACGCACGTCGGAAAGAAAAATTACAGAGAAAAACTTCACATAGTTCACCACCTATTACAAGTGATGGCACTGCAAGCTATGCTGGACAGCTTGCAAAAATGTGACCTATAGATGCAGAGGGTGTTGCTTTAGCATATGCTTTCTCCATGATGTAATTTAGCCAACTGCATTGTGTCCACTGGGCATAAGTGTGAACCTCACTAATTTTATGACAGTCAGACTTGGCCCCTGACAATAGTGATGGAAGCAGTAGTCAAAAGCATGGGATTCTATTCAGATTTAATGTGGAATCTTACGAGAGAACTTTTTATCCACGTAAGATTATTGTGTAAAAGTGATAGTTTGACATCTTACAGAAGCCTCCTCATTGTCCTTGAGTTTTACACTCTCATGTCAATATATTAACCCCCTAATTTTATTTGTTGTTCATAAGAAGTGTGAATTTAGGATTGTTTGTGAAATTAAATGCCATAATACTTGCATAGTCTGTTTCTCTGCCTGGGATTCAGAATAGAAATTTACATTCTGGCGCAAAATCAGACTTTTATCCGTGATGGATGGTGCTGATCTCCATGACTGTTCCTTTATTTAACACCCTGTAGTCTAACAGGTTGCTGGCAGGCATCAGACAGAAAACTGGAAACCTCAGCTATTAAATAAATGTAATTACTTCTGAAACAGTGATTTACTGCCATATGGAGTTCTGCTCCACAAACAGCCACTGCCAATGGGTCTGAAGATGACCACATAAGTGGCCGAAACCAATGACCAAAAAATATTCAAATTGTGATCAAGAATGATTTAAAGTAAATTATCCAAAATAAATATAAAGTAAAAGAGTATCTCATTAGCCTCCCCTCCTATAATTAATCATAATGTTTGGACTCAAGGATGCATGTACTGGATAACAGTAATGTTCATATTAAAGAGAGAGTTAACTGTACAGTTATATGAACAGCTGATGGTGCTCTCTAAAAATTATAAAATGGTTTGTATGAACTATTAGAGGAAACAACAGTTGAGTAAAAAAACTATTTCTAACTTTCTGTACTCGTAGTTCCTTCCCCTGGGAAAATGAATACATTTGGGAAGACTGGGAATGAGGGGAGTGTGTCGCTCAGACGACAAGTTGAGAGAAACCCACCTGTATTGAACACTGATGCAATTCATTCTGGAGTACCACTTGAATTTTTGGGATCCCCACAAGGTCAGTTTAAGGAAGAAACCAAGCAGTTCAGAAGTGGGCTTCTAGATTTCTTACTGGTAGGCTCAATCAACATGCAAGTATTATGGAGATGCTTCATGAACTCAAATGAGAAAACCTTGGACAAACATGCTCTTTACATGGAAGACTATTGAGAGAATTTAGAGAAATGTCATACAAGGTACACATCACAACATTCTGTATTGTAGCTAGCAGACTAGGCCCTATGTTTGTAATATAGAATACGGAAAAGAAGTATGAGTGAATGTCTAATACATTGAAACATACGGTATTACTCTGAAATTTGTGATTTATTTCAAATGTTTTGTTACACATTTCAGTGTAAATGATAAACTGTGATTACCAGTGACCTACATCTATAACGGTCTCACAATTTGGAGATGTGAGTATTGTCTAGACCTATTAATCTATTAACTATACAAACTACTGCTAATTGCTGTGTTGATCATCATCTCAAGCATGAAAAAATGAAAATCAGCAGTTTCCGAGAACTGTTTAGTGAGTAAATGCAAGAAAGCCCTTAAGCAGATGAGGATCTGTCCCATATTTCTAGCTGTTGGGTCTCTCTAATTACGGAAGTAGCTGAAATTAGACTGTATGATCACAACAATATACACACTGGCTATGTAATTATCAGTTTATTTATTTGCTATTTTCTAATACAAGAACAGACCACTTGTTGCACATGAGGCAGTATGTATGAATATAACACAATATTTTCACACAATTTCAAATTAATTACTATAATTAAGCAATGCGTGGAAGCATGCATGTCAGAAAGAAAATTAAACTAATTCCTCATTCAGCATTGTTTATCACAATGCTGTATGAACATAACCCGGATACTGAAAAACTAGACAAGGTGTAGGAAGACGCAGTTCGAGCATAACACTGACATATAGTTCCTTGTTTACATAACAACGACCAAAATTGAAGCATAACACATACTTTGCCAGGAGCACAATTTTGGGACACCCACCCTGGAAATCTATTCTATGGACTTCTCTATAATGTTGTCTGATGCCTAGGTTAGTTGAAGGGTGATAATTTCGCTAGTTGTGGAACTCGTAAAGATTGAGTGCGGGATAATTGTTGTGGCGACAAACGGACATATGGCGTTGCCTAATATTTACGTTTGAGTTATATTTGAAGGTACCATATTTATCCCACTTCTCTCAATAAAACCTAAAACAACAAGGTAAAATCGGAAAATATAGTTAATGAATAAGAATTCAAAGAATATTTTGATACATATTATGTACAATATCATACATAAACCGCAGAAAATGCAAGGAATATGTATGTAACTTTCACATATATTTGGTCCGCTTTTCCGCATTTGCCACAGCTGCAACCGGGTTAGTCTGTCACCGCATTATCGATTATTCGCATTCGAACCAGGTTTTTACATTTATTCCCATAGGTTAAGCTCCATTGAATAATCTGGTCTTATTTGACGTTGCAAAATGACAGCTGTGGGCAATCTATATGTAATTTTTAAACAACAGCTGAGCGACGTCGCTATGTCAATAGAGCTCATTATAAGTCTTGTCACCAGGCGGCACTGCTACACACGTTGTCTCCCTGATGACGTCATGAGCCTCAACCAATCAGCAGACCCAATTCCCTGGCGTCCCCTAGACGCAAGTGTTGTGCATTACTTGGGTTTAAGGCCCGTCCACACGTTACGATCTGTCTGCGCAAATGTCTGCACACATCACATCTGCGCAGACAGATCGTTGCGTGTGGACAGAAGATTTGCACCAACCTGAGGTGTGTGCAAACCTGGAAGTTGGAGTTGGAGGTTTGAGCGAAACCTCTCAAATCTGTGGGTTCAAACCACATCTGCGCAGACAAGTTGGAGCGTGTGGACAGGAGATCGCCGCAAATCTGTCGCGAAACAGCTGTTTGCTCCGTCTAGTGTGTGTATTTGTGCGCACAGGGCATTAAATTGGCTGATACTCGTCAGTGTTCTCGAGAGTTTGTAAGTGAATTCATTGAATTTGTAGAAACCACCCATGTTTGCGGAAGATTAAAAGTAAAGAATATAGTGACCGAGACAAAAAGATTGCAGCATACAATGCTCTAATTGAGTTATCCAAAGTTCAGAAATCTAGATATGGCGTAGGAGTAGATCAAGTATACCAGCCAACGTTATGGTATTTTGATCTGCTTGGCTTTCTTAGTGATCAAGAAACACCAAGACCAAGCAGGAGTACAATTGAAGATGAAATTGGAGTGTCAATATTACCGCCAGCCGTTCATGAGGAGAAATTGCCCTTCTCATACAAGTATTTTTCCTCATAATATGAAGGGTTACAAGCTTTAAGAGATAATTATAAGTTTCGACATCTATCCGCAAATAATTTCGCCAGTCGTTAGGTTCGTCCTGCAACTCTCTCAGTAAATTTACGTGAGAAAACTGCTTTCGCTTTAGCAGCCACTGTCTACACCATTTTGCCCGCTTTCTCTGTTTCCTGCGGTTGGTCTGAATGTTTTTTGCAACACAAGTTGCGAACACAGACCACAACAGAACTTCCTCCATTTCTATATTTCAAAATAACTGAATTAAATGTTTGACGTTTACGGGGAGCGTAGTCGCTTGCCACTGATATTTCTTTTCTACACCGACAGATGGCGGGCGAGTAGTAGATTGGGGTTTGTGTCGTGTGAACACACATTTGCAGCGATCTTTTGCATGTACAGACATCTGCACCGATGTCTGCGCAGACAGATCGTTGCGTGTGGACCGGGCTTTACACGCCAACAAAAGTATCGCCACAGCTAGTAGCATACTGCAGTCGCATTGTAGTTGCATATGTGAACTCCCAGCTCTTAGTGGCGCAATATAAGAGACGCAACTATTGTCGCACCACAAAAATTCGCGAGGACGACGGTTCAATCCCGCGTTTGGCCATCCTGATTTAGGTTTTCCGTGATTTCCCTAAATCGCTCCAGGCAAATGCTGGGATGGTTCCTTTGAAAGGGCACGGCCGACTTCCTTCCCCGTCCTTCCCTAATCCGATGAGACCTTACCTCGCTGTCTGGTCTCCTTCCCCAAACAACCCAACCCCAAACCACAAACATTCAGCTTGGTTGTACATTGTTGCGCCACTTTCCTACCATCCCTGCTGCCTGGCGGCAATATTGCGAAATACGAGCATTCTGTCGCAGTTATCGTGCAAGTAATTGCTGCTATGCTCCATTCAATTTCAGTGTATTTCTATTTTATTTCTGAAAAGAATGATAACAATGGTCGACAGGTACACTTTAGCAGCTTCTAGAACTACAAGAACAGCAACTTATGTTTGAAGTATTGCAGCAGTGTGTGTGTGTGTGTGTGTGTGTGTGTGTCACACCAATATATATATAACCAAAACAGCACAGCGATTCGTATAGACTTCTTTATTTGTGCGACCGAGCATTGTGTGTATTGTTGATTATATGCAGGAAATAGCTACAGAGTATAGTGTCGCAGCTGTTAACCTAAAAATTAGTTATTCGAAATACCAATATTAACGAATACAATAAGATTGTAAAATCTCGGAAGAGTGGCGTGTCTGCAGATGATATTTACATGTCAGCTGTTGGTTAGTTTGCCATTGCAGACAGCATTTTCGTCTCTGAATGTTATTTCTTTTATAAATGTGTTTGTTTCCCTTGATTTATTCCTGTGCAAAATTTACTTTTCGGATCCAGCATTTGGGTTTTGTCTTCCATGTATTTAACTCTTGTCACAACTCTAATGTCATAACCTACACTATAACGTTCTTACCCACCCAGGTGACTTAAATTGACGCCATATTGAAAGCCATGCAGATATGTATAATTTGTGGCAACATGTGTGAAAGGTAGCTCATGATGCCACTGTGGCAAGCCACAAGCTGCAATGCCACATTAGATGTGTGTGTGAACCCGACTTAAAAGCATGGAGGTTGATAAGTTGAAACTTACGGGTTAATTTTTAATCATAAGTAATTCCTTAATGACTAATTAATATCAATGATTTTTTATAAACTTACGATAGTCGCCATTTTTCTGTTTCACTTGAGAGTCTTATGCGCTGAAAGTGTTTTTTATGGATTTTATGCGTGTACCGTTTCAATGTATTTTGTAGGAATTTATAGCAGTTAATATACGATTGCTTTTTACATTAGACACTTAGAAGCTGTCATTCATCCTGTGATCACAAACATTGCATATTGAGATAAGCATTACAAGCCAGAAAGAGCGGAAAATCATGATATTCCCTGTTCCCTGTTCTAATAGGAAAACACACGATACAACAATGATGAGAGTACGGCGCTAATATGACGTAATAGTGTTAAAACGTTACTGAAAGCCAGATGTATAAATTGGTAAAAGCACTTTAAGCGAAATGAGCCATCCAAACCACTGCAAATCTGCTGTTAATATTAATACATTCTGCACAATCCTACTAAAAGCTATTTTGACAGCACACATATTCAAAAATGCCCTTTAGCATTACCTGTAACAGATTTTCTATATTATCAGAAACAGTAAAGGCCCATTCACGCTGGCCAACATGGCACCATCATTTCACAGCAGTGCCACATCAGGGTATATTTACACCACAGGCACTGACTCCAGGGGGGGCCTGAGGGGGCCCGAGCACCCTCAAAAATTCGTTTGGGGAGGCGAAGACCCACCAATAATTTAAGAAAATTATTACTTATATTATGCTTTGTAAAATGTCAAAATTATGTTGGACTATTTTATTTTTCTTGTTTTTATTTATTTATTGAGTTCTTTGATCATATGTAGTACAGTGTACAGGATGATATTGGACTTATTACTAAGTTCAAAATGATACATACACTGCTGGCCACCGTAAATGCAACACCAAGAAAGACAAGAGGTAGCACAACAAAATTTATTTTGTAGATAACATGTTGACCAAGTATCAAATGATTACGTTTACAGACGTCTGTGACATGTGGTTCCTGCCAGAATCAGTAGCCAGAGTAGCCGCCATTGTTGCAGATCACCGCTGCCACACGTCTCGGCATTGAGTCAAAGAGACGTTGGATGTGTTCCTGGGGTACAGCAGCCCAAGCAGCTTCCACACGTTGCCAAAGATCATCTGGTGTGGCAGCTGGGGATGTAATCTGGGTCACTCGCTGAGCAACCATGGACCACATGTTTTCTATCGGCGAAAGATCCGGAGAGCGAGCCGGCCAGGGAAGCAATTCAATCTGGTTATTGACGAAGAACCTTTGGACAATGCGTGCCACGTGTGGTCGTGCATTATGCTGTTGAAATATGGCTGTGGCTGAGCCCTGAATGTAAGGAAGGACAACTGGCTCCAGCACCTCGGATATGTAGCACCGCCTATTTAAAATACCGGCTATGTGTACTAGAGGCGTGCGAGAGTAATATCCAATACCGCCCCATACCATAATACTCGGTGCAAGACCAGTGTGGCGGTGCATAATGCAGCTGTCCAGCATCCTCTCTCCACGGTGTCTCCACACTAGAATCCGACCATCGTGGTGCTGCAGACAGAAGCGTGCCTCGTCAGTAAAGACAACGTCATTCCATTCTGCCGTCCACATCCGTCTGTCATCACACCATGGGCGACGGAGACGTCTGTGGTTCTGCGTCAATGGTAGACGAAGCAATGGACGTCTTGCGGACAGACCACTCTGCTGTAAACAGCATCGAATGGTACGCGCAGACACTGGATGATGCGTTACAGACGCAATGTGCTGTGCTATGGTTCGGGATGTCACTGAGCGATCCGTCACTGCCATGCACACAATTTGCCTATCAGTACGTGCAGTGGTGCACCGAGGTGAATGCGATCGACCACGTCGGTCCGTCGTACCCTCCTGCATCCAACGGTCACATATCCGCATTACAGTTGTTTGGTTTCGTCCAACACGACTAGCGATTTCTCTGTATGATAATCCACAATCTCGGTAAGCCACTATCCTTCCTCCGTCGAACTCGGATACTTGATCAAAAGATGTTCACTGTTGTCTACGAGGCATAACTGATCGTCTTGTGAAACAACCACAAGGTAAACACACGCGCCGAACGTACACTCGTCGAAATCGCCAAGCCTTAAATGGCGCTATGAGGTGGCGCCACAGGCGCGCGTGATGTGCGTCTGCGCTGAAATTCTAATCAGCTGCATATCTCATCGCTGCAAACTAATGGCGTAAATTTCACTCGATTCGGATGCTTCCTTCAGGGTGTTGCATTTACAGTGGCCAGCAGTGTATTTAAATAACCATTTTTCAATGCTACCAATTTCAATAGTTGTAGTTCTTACAATGATACAATGTTACAAATTACAGTAGCTTTAGTTCTTAACAGTTATTCTGGTCCAATTATTCCTTTACTGAGTAGAAATAGTGGTACTGTAGATATTCTCTGACAGATCTTTCAAAAGCACTAATATTTTGTAAGCATTTTATACTATTTGATAGTCTAATATAGAGTTTAATACCCAGATAGCACATACCTTTCTGATACAAACTGGTACTGACTGGGGGTACATGCAAGTTATATTTTATTCGAGTATTATAATCATGTATATCTTTGTTTTTTAAAGTATCATCATCATTTCCAATCATATACTTTTTACGTACATTAGTGTGTCAACAATAAACATACACAGTAGAGGTTGTATACTCAGTGCTTTAAATATTGGTTTGTCGAGCACCACTCCCTGTCATAATCCTAATGACTCTTTTTTGTATTCTGAAAGTCCCTTGAGCTGCTGGGGAATCCCCCAGAATATGAGTCCATACTTGAGATGGGTATTGAAGTACGCATAAGAGGCACACATTAGTGCCTGTTCATTTATGCATCGTTTGAGAACCCTAAGAAGATAACAGCCTGTGCTCAGCTTGGCATTAATTTGTTCTATGTGTTTGTCTCATTTTAAGTCTCTTTGTATCCAGATGCCGAGAAATTTTGTAGCCTCATCATTTGCAATAGGGTGTTGATTGATTTTTATTTGTGGATATATCAATGTGGTGTTTTGGTGGTTATGGAAATTTAAGGCTACTGTTTTGTTGTAGTTTATTATCAACTGATTTTCTGCTGTCCAATTACTTAGATGATTTGGAAATTGTATATCTTCATTTTTTGCTGCTTTTACCAGTATTGTTGTGTCATCAACAAACAGTATTACTTTGTGGGAATCAATATGTATATCCAAATCATTGATATATAACAAGAAAAGTAGGGGGTCCCATTACCGACCCTTGTGGTACCCCGTAAGTTATTGGGCTTTCTGATGATACATGTTCTGTGATTATTTGTGCTTTATCATCTATATGTCTGATGGATACTTTTTGTTTATGGTCGCTGAGAAATGAACGAATCCAATCATTTGCCAACCTCCTAATTCCATAGTGCCCTAACTTTTTCAATAGGGTTATGTGGTTTACCATATCAAAGGCTATACCTGTTGTTTGTTTTTTTTCATCTATTGTTTTTAATACAGTAGATATGCATTCATAGATTGCTGTCTCCGTTGATTTCTTGCTTCTAAAGTCATGTTGAGTGTTAGATAGCACACTATTTTTGTTTATAAACTTTAACAACTTACTACACATAACTTTTTCTATTACTTTTGAGAAACAGGATGTTAATGTAATGGGATGATCTTTGTCACCAGCTTTGAAAATAGGGATGACTTTTGATGTTTTTAGTTGATCTGGAAAGATGCCTGACTCTAGGGAACAGTTGCAGAAGTGAGTAAGGGGGTCAATTATATTTTGGATACAGAGTTTTAGGATTCTGTTCGGTATTCCATCAATTCCTGCTGAGTATGTTGTCTTTAGTTCTCTGACAGCCTTCAATGTCTCCTCCCTGCTTACTTGGTCCACAAACATTGAAAATTTATTACTGTTGCAATTGTTTACCACTTGATGCTGAGTTGAACTAAAATTAGTTTTTATTAAATTTTCAGCTATCCCAGTGAAGTATTTGTTGAATATGTTTGCTGTTTCTCTAGGCTGTAAAATATTTTTATTGTTGTGTATCAAGACAATGTTCTCCTCAGTTCTCTTATTTTTGCCAGTTTCTTTTTTAATGATGTCCCACATAGCTTTCACTTTATTTGTAGAATTATTTATGTAGTAATCATTATACATTCTTTTTGCCTGTTTAATGACGTTTTGTAAGATTTTAGTGTATGTTTTGTTGTGAGTATGCATTTCCTCAGTGGCATTATTTTCTTTGCAGATTCTGTGGAGCTCCCTTTTTTTCTGGCAAGAAGTTCTGATTTCCTTAGTAATCCAACCCTTTCCTCTTGTCTTCTCTCTTATATTTACCATTTTTTGAGGGAAGGCTGTATCAAAATGCTTTACCATTTTTTCTAGAAAAATATTGAATTTCGAATTCAGATTTTGCTTTTCATAGACATCAGAACAGTCTTCAGTATGCAATAGTGAGTTAAAGTGGTCAATGCTTTTCTGCCCGTAGATCCTTCTCTTGACCTTTAGTAAGTTATTCTTAACCGGTCTTCCTACCTTTGTGGTGGTAAGTATTTGAGCTTTGTGGTCACTGTATCCTGTGTTAAACACTTATGGGAGCCTTTATATTTTATGAAGTAACAGCTTTTTCATGAGATGAGAAAACATTTTATTTTCCAAGCACAGATCACAAACTAACAAGAATAAACAACTCGTAACCAAGCCGGCTACGGCAAAGATATATATCTATCAGCTGCAGCTTTCACCAGCTGTTTTTGGCGCAGTGGATAAATGACGTCGCCACATCAGCCCCCCTCCTTTTGAAACCGGGTGCACCAGGTATGTGGGGAAACTTGCACTTGATTTTTCTACCAGCTCTCGTGAAAACATCTGGTGCAGGCAATGGCTGCTCCTGTTCTGCACTTGCTGCTTCGTTGTCCTCTTCTGAAACCGAGGGCTCGGCGAGACTCTCTGCTGTTTCTTTGGCCCCCACGTTTGAGGGTGATTTTGCAGACCGAGGAAGGAGTGTACCCTTTTCGGTGTAAGCAGGTTTAAGCCGCTCAATTGAGACTCTCTCTTCTTTACCATCCATATCGATTTTGAAGCTGTGGCTTCCTCTTGTGATTACCCTGTATGGTCCAGAGTAAGGCGAAACAAGCGGTGGGCGCACCGTATCATCCCTAAGCCACACGTGGGACGTTGCTTGTAGGTCTTTATGTACAAACACTCTCCGGTCCCCATGTCTGACAGGGTTAGTGGGTTTGATGTTTCTCATTCTAACGCTGAGTTGTCTCGCGAATTGCGTGCATAGCTCAGGGGCGAACGGCTGTGTAGATGCTGCAACGATAAATTCTCCAGGAACCCTCAATTGCTCGCCATAAACCAATTCTGCGGAAGAGCATTGTAAGTCCTCCTTCACGGCCGTTCTCAATCCGAGTAGGACCAGCGGTAGTGCTTCAGGCCATGAAGTGGAACTACACATTAATGCAGCTTTGTGCGTGTGGTGTAGTCGTTCCACCATTCCATTACTAGATGGATGATAGCTTGTGGTGCGTAGGTGGTTGCACCCGCACAGTAGTAAAAGTTCATTGAAAAGTTGGCTTTCAAACTGCCTTCCGCGATCTGTTGTTATGTTTTGCGGAACGCCAAACCTGGAGAACCATGAATGCAACAGTGCTTTTGCAACCGACTCCGCAGAAATGTCTTGTATTACAACTACTTCTGGCCACCTGGTAAAACGATCAATGATTGTGAGCAAATAGCGTTGTTCTGAAGAGCATGATAGCGGGCCCGCAATGTCCACATGTATATGTGAAAATCTTGCAGATGGCGTCGGGAAGTCAGCAATAGGTGCAAAGACATGTCTGCTGATTTTATTACGCTGGCATGTTAGGCATGCACGCGCCCATGCACGACAATCTTTTTGTATTCCAGGCCACACTACTTTGGAGGAAACTAAGTTGGCTGTAGCTCGTACTCCTGGATGTGATAGGTTATGTAGTGCACTATAAATCTCGCGACGATATTGTTCTGATATGTAAGGTCGCTCCTTTCCTTTTGCTACATCACACCAAATTCCGTCTGGAACATTTGGGACAGACACACGTCTGAGCTGCAGCGCAGTTCTCTGTTCCTCTATTAGACGGCGCAAGAAAGGATCTTCTCGTTGTTTAGACGCTAACTCGGTCCAACGAATTGAATTTAAACTGGCACAATTCCTAGACAGGCAATCTGCGACCAGGTTGTCTTTTCCTGAAATGTGACGCACGTCAGTTGTGAACTGTGCAATGTACTCGACTTGCCTGCACTGACGTGGTGAATTGAGCTCTGTGTCGTTGAAATATAGCTACTAACGGCTTGTGATCGGTAAAAATTGCAAAGTGCCTCCCTTCGACAGACGTGCGAAAATGCTTTATGGCTAAGTAAATAGCAAGCAACTCACGGTCAATAGCATTCCATTTTTGTTGCTGTCGAGTCAGGTTTTTAGAGAAAAATGCGAGCGGCTGCCATCTGCCATCAACTTCTTGCTGTAGCGCTGCACCCACTGCTGTTTGGCTCGCATCAACCACGAGCGCTAAAGGAGCGCTCAATCTTGGATGTCCCAGTAGTGTTGCCCGAGAAAGACATTTCTTTAAGTCATGGAAAGCTGCTTCAGCATCTGGACTCCATGGAATTTTACGATTTCCTGTTGTATTTTTACCTGCAAGTAACGTTGTGAGTGACTCTTGGACGGCAGCTAATTTAGGTAAGTGACGTCTGTAATAGTTGAGCATGCCTAAAAATCTGCGAAGTCCTTTGTAAGTTGTGGGAAGGGGCATCTGTTGTACTGCTTCAACCCGCTCAGGCAAAGGTGACAGGCCTGCTGCTGAAACCAAATATCCCAGGAACTTAACCTCGCGTTTTCCAAACGTGCACTTTGTTTCGTTAATAATTATGCCATACTCTGTCAGACAGCGGAAAAGCTGCCGCAGATGTTCGACATGCTGATATACAGAACCAGAGAATACTAAAATGTCGTCCATATAACAAAATACGAATGGTAATTCTCGAAGCACCTCATGCATGAATCTTTGCCATGTTTGGGCAGCGTTTCTGAGGCCAAATGGTATAAAATTGTACTCAAACAAACCGAATGGTGTGATAACTACTGTTTTTTTAATGTCAGATGGAACCATGGGAATCTGGGAAAATGCTTTGGCACAATCAGTCACACTAAATATTTTGGCATTGCTAATCGTACTGTTAAAATCAGTCACATTGGGTACTGGGTAGCGGTCGGGAATTGTGCAGGCATTGAGCGCCCTGTAGTCTCCACATACTCTCCATGAATTGTCTTTTTTACGGACCATGTGAATTGGAGATGCCCATGAACTATCAGACCTACTTACAATACCTGATTTTAGAAGTCTGTCGATCTCAGCTCGCGCCGCGAGCAGCTTCTCTGGAGGAAGACGCCGCGGGCGGAAGGTAACGGGTTGACCTTGTGTCGTGCTGATGTGGTGTTGAGTATTGTGTATGCATTTCCTGGTCGCGTTGACGGGTTCGGTAAGTGCTGGAAAGTCTTGAAGCAGTTTACGAAAAAGTGATTCCTCCGACAGTGCTCTGATATTGCCTACAGTATACGAATCGTTACGACTGTCGGGTGTCTTCTTGCGTGACGCACACGTGTGCGCCCCGCTTAGTTGCGGGTGCGAAATAATATCACAATATCCCGACGCGGATGACGCGGTAGAGGAGCCGGAAATCTTCGTGCGGAAAGACACGGGCACATCGCACTGCACTTGAACCGACGCGGAAGACGCAGTAGGCAATATCCCTTCTGTGGGAACTGTCACCAAACGACGGTTAACCAGGTCGGGCATAAGTCGGTAGTTCCGTAAAAAGTCCGCTCCAATTATAGGATTCGGCACATCAGCAACCACAAAAGTCCATTTTGGATGGAAGTTGGAATTCAGATGTAATGCCAACTGTTTCTCACCATAGGTAAATATTCTGGAATTGTTTGCCGCAGTCAGCACATGTTGCGTTGTTGTCGTGAGTATATCACCTCTCTTTCTTGGATAAACACTGACTTCTGAACCTGTGTCAATCAGAAACTTCTCACCTGAAGAGAGGTCCAACACAAACAATCGGTGTGATTGGTTGACTGCAGATACCGTGGCGTTTTCACCTCTTTGAATCACGCTATGACTCGGGCGCCTATGTTGTTGTTGACTAACGTTAGCGCCCTTTAACGCCCGCCTTTTAAGTTTGGGTAGCTGCAGGGTTGAATACATTGACGGGCAGTGTTACCGAAGCGTCTGTGGTACCAGCACCATTGATCTGTCAAATCCTGTTGGATAGCATTTCTTCGTCTTTTCCAACTGCGACTTCGTAGCTGCTGGTGTATGCATTTCCTGGTCGCGTTGACGGGTTCGGTAAGTGCTGGAAAGTCTTGAAGCAGTTTACGAAAAAGTGATTCCTCCGACAGTGCTCTGATATTGCCTACAGTATGCGAATCGTTACGACTGTCGGGTGTCTTCTTGCGTGACGCACACGTGTGCGCCCCGCTCAGTTGCGGGTGCGAAATCATATCACAATATCCCGACGCGGTAGAGGAGCCGGAAATCTTCGTGCTTGCACGTTGAGTTTTGCCACTTGTGCTGCCAGTTGCTGTATGGTGGGTTCGGTCGATGAGCACTGCTGTTGGGGAGTATTATTGCATGTTCCTGGCTCACTGACGTCAGATTCCATCACACTACACGTTCTTGGGCCTCTATCCTGGCTGTAGTTGAATTCGGAACACGCAGAAACTTCGGTTAAGGTGTTTGCGATGGTGTCTGCCGTTTTTGCTGAGACTTGCAATGGTAAGTCTGTATCTGCTGCAATGACGGCACGGACGTTGGCAGGAAGTTTACGAAGCCATATTAGACGTAAAGACTCTTCAGGTAGGAGTTCCGGGCCGGCTAATGTACGTAAGGCTTTGAGCACTTGTAACGGAGTCTTGTCGCCCAAATCTTGGTAAGCGAAAATTTTTTGTAGTCGCAAATCTGGTGACAACGTATAATGCTGTATGAGAGCTTCCTTTAGCACAAAGTAATTTTGTTGCGACAAGGTTTCTTCTACTTGCTCTATCACTTCTAAATTTAGATGTGAAACCACTATATTAAATTTGTCAATGTTGTTAGACACCCCACGCTGCCGAAATAGGCATTCAGCCTGCGTAAACCAAAGCTGGGAGCGCGTCGGCCAGAACGCGGAAAGCTTAACATTTCCGTGTCGCGCGTAGGTACTCCCATCTTTTGCGTTAACATCTGTCGTTCCGTTTTGTGGCGAATCAAAGGGCGTGGACCGCGATCCTTGGTCGAACAGACTGTAGTCTTCAATCTTGATTCCACTGCCCCGTGCTTTTGTCTCTGAATTCATTATTCTCGTCGGTATATATATTTTCTTTATGCTTCTGCTACGATTTTTCGGGGTCACCACTATTGGAGCCTTTATATTTTATGAAGTAACAGCTTTTTCATCAGATGAGAAAACATTTTATTTTCCAAGCACAGATCACAAACTAACAAGAATAAACAACTCGTAACCAAGCCGACTACGGCAAAGATAAATATCTATCAGCTGCAGCTTTCACCCACTGTTTTTGGCGCAGTGGATAAATGACGTCGCCACACACTTTTACTGACCACTCCAATTTCTCTTTATCAATCAGGATTTGTTCTAAACCTGTCTGGCTGGTTGGTGTTATTCTCATTGCAACTTTAACTGTGGCTGTAAGGTTATGTGTTTTTATGAGATTGCCAAGGGCGGTTTTCTGTTTACATTTACTAAGAAAATCTATGTTAAAGCCACCACATGCTACAACATCACACCTTGTTTTATGCAGCTTATTTAAGAAAATTTCCATTTTTTCTAAAAATACCTCAAACTTTCCCATTGGAGAGCAGTACATTGTAGCTGTTATCGAACCTAATATTGCAATTTTTATCACTGTCATCTCAAATTATTTTTCACAACTTAGGGAGGTGACATTATCTATTTTAGTAACCTCTATATTATCTTTTACTTATATGGCTACGCCTCCATAGTGACCACTAGCTCTACAATAGTACTCAGCCAGAGTGAAATTGTGTAGGCAGACAGATTTAATTAAGTTATCGTCAAGCCAGTGTTCTGAAAGACACAATACGGAAATATCCTCTAGTTCATGCATTAATAAAATATTTAGTTCTTCTACTTTATTGCTTAGGGACTGAACATTTTGGTGAAAGATCTTTATTACAGAATTTGTGGGAAAATCTACAGTACCACCTACCTTCAGTTTAAATGTTTCTTGTTTGTGCAATTTGTAGCTAAAGTGTTTGGCAGAAAAAATCATTTAGATGAGGAGGCTGCCTGATGTTAGTTCTAGTTAGGCGAGATGAGTCTACCCTAGTGATCCATTTCTCCAAGGTACTCTGATCTGCAATCTTTTTGTGCTTCTTGTTACTCTTCTTTACAAGAGGGCAGATTTCTTCAGCCAAGAACTGTTTACCATAGTAATTCAAATGTAGGCCGTGACTGGTATGCATGTCTCTGTTTAATGTACTGATATCTATTAGATTCACATAAGGATATTTTTTGCACAGTTCATTTATCTCAATGTTCACTCTTTCTATCAGTTTGTTTACACATGACCAGGGCGGTAAGTCATACCTATGGGGTTGATTTACCACAGTTACGTTTGTTTTGTTTAATTTGGGCAGCACACTGTCGAGAACTGTGATGAGTATTTTACCTTTATATCTGCCAACGTCGTTTGCGCCTGCACAAATTACGACACAGTCATTAAAGTCAAGGTTTTCATATGATTTTGCAAGAGACTTCGTAACTTCTTCCATTTCTGCCCCTGGCTTTATAAAGGCTTGTGCACTTGGGTTTGACTGTGTGTCTGTCACTTTTTCCGCCAGTTAACGACCGTGACTATCGGCAAAAATTAGTACTTTCATGTCTTTTTTGCGTTGGTCATGTTTTGAAACACTAGTACATTTCACGGAACGTGACTCCTGCTGTTTTTTAATAGTTTCTGGACTCATTTTGATATGTCCAAGTTTTGTGCTTGTGGCTGGTGTACTTTTTTCGTTTACTTCACTGGTGTCCGATATTGTTTGGAGCTTGTGTTGATAATGTTCTTCTTGATTATTACAGTCCCGATTTTCCAACTGTTTCTCTAGTTGGATTACAGTCCTTTTTAGTTCTTCTATTTCACTATTTCTTGCGGATATCACAATACGAAAGTCATCACAATGTTTACACTTGTTGTGCACTGAACTTGCTTCCATCTTTTCACTTGCTTTCGATCTTGTGATGATTTCCTGTACGTTTTTTATTTTTAACTTACAGCAGTAACATTTCCCTGGTTGGATTAAAATAGTTTTTCTGCACTGGTTGTATAGAAACTCATTTTGTCTCATGATTTTCACGGAACTCGAATTTCGCGTACCTTTTTTCACCGCCATAGTTCCCTCTTAAAATACGTTCAGTAATGAGTTAAACGAAATAATTATTACAGTAGTAAGAACATTAATTGAAAATGAATGGTGTGAATCATGATAGTGATACAGTGCTGCAGGCACACTTAAAATTTGTCCCGGTGCGCGAATCTTCGGGTTAAGTCTGGCGTCAGCGGGCCAGCACTGTGACTGCGGCGACATCACAAGGACTGGCACAGAAGCACCTGGAATCCTCCACCTCGTGTCGCCTTGACGCTTCAAGACATTACGATGCTGCAGCTGTATGAAGCCCACCCTGCTGTCACAGTCATTGAGTGTCAATAATTTCGTTTAGTGCATGCTGCAGACGTGTTTAGTGCTCCGACTTTAGTGTCTAGTGGACTATTTTGTACGACTATATTTCGTTTACTTTAGTCTTACTGTATTGTGAATTAAGTCTGCAATGGCTAAATTTGTTACCAAAAAGGCGCGCTTGGTAGTTGATGATACTGCAACCGCCAACAATTATTGTGTCGTCAATTGCTTCATCGTCTTCAGGCGATAACCATTCACAGCTGAAACCTGGACAATCCAGTAAGGGAAGATCATTTCAGAAATCCTGATTGATCAAATATACATGGCTAGAATATGAAGCATCTACCGAAAAAGTTTTCTGCAAAACCTGCAAAGAGGCAGATGATAAAAATCTATGACAATTTTCTTCAAAAAAAGAAGATAATTTTACTTCCATAGGGTTTTATAACTGGAAGAAGGCTTTGTAAAAATTCCGTCTTCATGAAAATATGTTTATGCATAAAGGAGGTGTTCTGAAACTAAATTCTATCACTAACTGAAGTGTGGCCTCGCAACTGAATGAACAATTAGTTAGTGATATGAAGAAAGGCCGTTTAGTTCTTGAGACAATTTTTACTGCCATGCAATTTCTATGCCGACAAGGACTAGCAATTAGAGGGCACGAAGATGTAAACTCAATTTTTTTTCAGTTGTTGGAACTCTGAAAGAATGACATACCTGAGTTTAAAGATTGGTTAGGGCGTTCAGGGTATAAGTGGACGTCCCACGATAGTCAAAACAAGATCATTGATCTACTGGGAAAGTCTGTGTTGAGAAATGTATTGGCTTCAATCAAGGATACTGAACATTTTTCTATTATGGTTGACGAAACAATTGATTCTTCGATTGTATTCGTACTGTCGATGATTCCTTAATCATCAATGAAGATTTTTTGGCTTATACCAGACCCCAACACTGAATCACAAACTCTGTTTATTATTTTAACAGACGTTTTTGCTCGTCTTGATTGTCAGTGGATAACTTAAGAGGACAGCACTATGATGGTGCCTCGAATATGAGAGGTAAGTTGAAATGACTAAAAAAGTTAGTTTTTGATATACTACCAAAAGCACCTTATGTGTACTGCGCTGCAGTTGTAGACAGTCTTTGCCTTCTTACGTCTATGAGGGATATTATGGCTTTAGGCAAGGGCTTAATAAACACCATAAGGGAATCCAACAAAAGGATGGGACTTTTCAGAAGCATATGCTGTGAGAGTGCCGACGACCAAGCTGGTCTACGACCCCCTTGCCCGACCCAATGGACTATGTGAACTTCTAGTATCTTGAGAATATTGAAAAACTTTGAAGAACTTCTAGAGTTTTTTGAAACATTTTCTGCAGAGGACAAAACAGAGGCAGGTTATAATGTGCAGGCTACCTTGAGTCAATGTTATAATTCAAGACTTATTTCTTTTTACGTCTTTATTGCCAAGCAATGAACCCAGTAGAGGATGTCAATTAAAGTGTTGCTGATCTGGAAGAAATATATGAGGGCTTGATTTGTATATTGAATGGAAGGCGTGATAGTTTTGAACACTTTTGGGAATTGTGTTTAAAAGAAAAACCTTCAGAAGTTGATGATTCTTTGCTTCCTCGGAATCAAAGTATACCAAGGAAGTATGAAAACAACGAAGCCAGCTCACTGCACACTTTCAGAATCCCAAAGGAATACTACAAAGCTATTTACATTGAAGTTTGTGAAATGGTGCAATCTTGCATTACTGAGCGGTTTGCTTCAGCTGGATTCACATAGGTCATTGCAGCTGAACAAGAGTGCTTGCTTTTGGTAAACAGAGGAGAAACAAATTTGGAAAAATCAATTGAGTTTTTTAAAAATGACCTAGACATTGAGAGACTGCGCTTATACTTGAATATGTTAGCCAATATCGTTGTTAAAAAACAGTTGGTCTTAAAACCCATGTGTGATGTAAAAAAGTACATTACACAAGAGTCTGCAGTTGGCGAAATGTTATGTGAAGTAGTGAAGTACATTAGGCTTCTCCAAGTAGTTCCAATCACGACAGCAACAGCAAAACGGTCATTTAGCGCCCTTAGACGTCTGAAGTCATATCTCTGATCAACAATGGGACAGAAGAGATTGAACAACTTGGCTGTTCTTCATGCCCACCAAGATGTTTTGAATGAATTGGATTTCTGACCAGTCATCAACGACTTCATATTCAGTAATCCAGTTAGACAGTCGACATTTGTGCCTTTCTAAACACACTCTAGCCAGCATTTAGAGCAATATTAAAAATCTTTATAAAATAGAAAATTAAATACATACATAATGTTAAATTTTCAGTTTTGAAATATTAGTACTAGTTTAGTACGGTATTACTATAGTACTGTATTACTTATTTTCAAATACTTAAATATTTTTGGGTCTAAGTCCCAATTAAAACCTGCTACTTACATACTTTTTGACTGAAAGTATTAGGCATACTGACTTAACTTCATTAACTGTACTAAAGCATTAACTCTGAGATATTGTTTTTATTTAATGAACCCTGAACCTTATTCAAAGTAAGCTTAAATTAGCTATTTCACTTATTAATCAAAGTGCTATTACTGTGTGACAGCGATATTTTATGTTTTATTCTTCTAATGATAGTTTGGAATTTATTTAAATATAATTTCAGTCTTTTCAGAGCTATATATTCACTGCTCTGTAATAGTCTATAAGCATGATTATTACTGTAAATTAAATTAGCTTTTTACGAAAACAATGCGCGTGTTTATGTTTTGTTTCTTTCTTCAAATGTTCAAATTTGTGTGAATTCCTAAGGGACCAAACTGCTGAGGTCATCAGTCCGTAGGCTTACACACTACTCAAACTAACTTATGCTAAGAACAACACACACATACCCATGACCGAGGGAGGACTAGAACCTCCAACAGAAGGGACCATGCAGTCCATTACATGGCGCCTCAAAGCGAGTGGCCACTCCACATGGCTTCCTTTTTTCAAAGCCAAAAAATGTGTCTGGCTTCTCTTGTTTCCCGTAGTGTCGAGTCATCGAGAGTCTAGTTTCTGGGGTTCTAATGTTGATAATATGACTCTAAAATGCTTAAAAACTTTAAAACTCACTATTTCTCATCTAAAATTCAGAAAATTTCACAGGGCAAGACCCCCAGTATGGGCCCACCAATATTTTTTATAAGTCAGCGCCCCTGATTTACACTGTCTGTCATGTCAAGTTAGTTGATGTCACGTGATCTCACCTCACATGGCTGTCCCCAACTGTTTTTATCATTGGAATTGCGATCGTCGCAAGATGATTTGCAACTATTTTTAACCATGCTCATCTCAGTAGTTTATATGCAAGGATGTTGATGTCAACATTCATTGTAAAAATTAGATTTATTGAATTCAAATGGTTTTCAGTTTAGTTGCATGTTAGAGACAGGAGAGAGAAGTGCAAAGCAATGTGTAGCGATGTTCACTATAAATACCATGCAATAATATACACTGACGTAAGGCTATGAAGGAAAACTCTTTATTCAACTTCGTAAGAATGAAATGAAGTCCAGAATAATACATTGTAAACAAAGATGGAAGCGTTATAAGAAAACGAAGAGTAATAATAATGTCACTTAATCTCTCCTAAGCACAACTCCTTCATTCACTGTGCATTTATTTTCCCTGACTGAGGTGACTCCCACACAGCCTCATCCCCCCGTGGAAGAGCAGTGCTCCTGTTATGTATACGTATCTATACGTCATTCTTCGACTGGCTCGAGAGGACCCTTCTGGCACTGTGTCACTTGGGTATTCTCTCCCAGAGAGAGGCAGTGTGGCATTTCCATGTCCTGGTCTGCTTTACTGGCCTCCTTGTGGAGACAACGGTGTCTCTTCCTGTCTTGTATCTGTGATTTCATCATCAGTTGCTAGTATGTATGTGGGCTTCAATCTTTCTAATGAGACAGTCTATGCCTTGCCATTTACATCCATCTGCAACGACTGTTCACTCCTCGCCAATACTCTGTAAGGCGGATGCAGTGGTGGTCGAACAGCATTCATCCTCAGCATGATGTGTGAATATGTGCAGAGCTCCTTATGGAAGACTGTTTCTGTGTTTCCATGTCATGATCCCAGCGAAGGCCAGCATTTAGAGCCTTGGTCCTTTACTTGTTGGAAAACATGTGGCAGTTCCACTGTTGTTGACTGTTCTTGTGCCTGAAGAGCTCTGCTGGCAGCTGCAAGGTCTCTCAGCAGACCATTTCCACCATAGACGCTTTTAAATCTGGTTTGTAAGCGGTTCACAATACCCGTAGCACCACTGGGAAGGCTGAGCTCCAACTGCCTGTATGTCAAATCAGCACAGCCATTAATGTTCAGTACCACTGCTCGATCATCCCGTTTCTGGTCAGTTGGTAAATAGTTATGTGATAGTATCAGAATCCATACAGTCTGGACAGCTACTAGAATAGTGTCAACTTGCACAGGTGTCCCTGTTCTGTAGTCACGTGCAAAGGGCAACATAACCTTGCTACCCATGTGGTCAGAGAAACCTGTACTACTGTCTCTGCTGATAAGTCCATTAGTGGCACTACCTCAGTCCATCTTGTATATCACTGTACTACTGTCGTGAGATAATGAAAACCTTCTGATGGTAGCAATGGTCCCACCATGTCCTAGTGAAGTGCGCAAACCATTCAGTCTTTGGGGGAAATCTCCTACAGGTTTGTGGACACGGTACCTCACTTTGCTATTATGACACGCCATGTATTTCCTCACCCAATTACGGAAATCTTTCTTTATGCTCAGCCACAAACACTGCACCGTCATGAGCGTTAGTGTGGTATTTGCACTCAGATGGGCCAGTCAATGAGTACTTTCAAAAAATGATTTTCACAGTCCTGTGTGGACAAATGGGAGTGGCTTACCTTGTGAAATGTCGCACAAACCTCAATGTGTGTTCTGGCTGGCCTTACTTGCTACTGAATTAAAGAGTTATCTTCGCAGAAACTATTAAATTCAATATTTTAAGTTATTATTTAATTAGAATTAATAATATAATACAACAGTTTTTCTTGATGTTAAATCATTTCATGATATTGCATTTAAATTAAATTAAATGTACAATATTGACTTCTTTCCACATTCCCAACACTCTGTGGTATCCGTACAATATGGGTAATGCAGTGTTCAGATAGAAGTATATCCCAGACACTGTCAACTTCAGAGAAGTCAGCTGTTGTCAGTCCTTTCACAGCCTCCCTTACAGGTTTCCAATAAAAGAGTCTGATAAAGTCCACAATTTACTCCTTGTCATTAATTTTGAGTGTTATTTCCCTCTATTGTTATTTATCTGCTTTCAACCAATTAAAAGTTTATGTATACTTGCTTAAAATTTATCTTTCTTTAAAAAGTTACCCCTCAAATAATATTTTGTTGTATGTTTTAACATCACCTTCCACTTTTTCCTCTTAGTACTATAACATCCAAACTACTTTATTATATCGTAGTTAAACTTTCATTTTCCTTCTTGATTTTAACAGATATTTGGTATCCTCACAGAATTTGTTTATTTGTTTTTACAGAAGCCACCTTTAGCTTCAAAAGTCTGACAGATTGCCAACCAGCATTTAAAAACAAAACAAAATAATTTCTGAATGACAACTCCTTCTACTCAGTAGATGAATTTTTAGATATAAATAGCTACTGTAAAAAGAAAAGAAAAAGAATTAGATATGAAGTAGAAAAATATAAATATATTTTGCAAAGAAAATTTATGTTAAGCTGACATGTTCCACATCATTATGAAATGTCGTATTCACGATCAACTGAACAAGTATCAATGTAATGTAACATAATGTGGTAGTAGTAGTGGAACTTCATATGGGGAGCCATATGTCTCTCTTCTACTTCTGCCAGATCCTTTCTGCTTCTTTTATGTGACTTCTAGTGAAAAACACCAGAATATTTTTCTAAAATCCAAATGATCATATGGGATTATTGGTAAGGAGACCCTGTCAGGGGTTATTAGTCCATCTGGTGCGAGTCTTTCCATTTGGTGCTACTTTAGTGTCTTGCATGCCGATGAAGATGAGATGAAGTGATGAGGACAACACAAAACCTGGAGAAACTCCCCGACCCACCTAAAATCTAAAATGGGATGTCATGAACTAGAGGCACCGATGCTAAGCACCAGACCACGACCTGCTGTGGACTAGGAAATTCTTCGTTTTCACATATTAATTTTCGAGGGTAATTGTACTTTTTAGTGTCATTTTATTTCCTTTTTCTCTTACATTTAACACAGTTCATGAGCTGTGTTAGCTATCAGTACTCAAACAATGTTGGAGGTGCTTAAAAAACTAGAGTCTATACTGTTTTAAGGCTAACATTAACAGATTCCTCAGGCCCTCTCTCTGATGGGCTGTTTCTTGATGCTAGTGTTAATGTTCAACATGTTGATGTATATAGAAAAATAAGCGAGTCTTTCTCTTCCTTAGTTTATTATGTTAGTTCCATAGCTACCTACCACTGTATCATCTTCCTTACGAATATCAAATTTTGTATTGTTAGGGGGTTGTTTATGCTATTGCCCCGGATGATAATTACATGAAATATTTGTCAGGGTTTGTAAGTGGTGGGTCCTTGAGGTATGGCAATACATGAACACCGATAAGTAATTTTAAACAGTTTTATCAATGAAAGGCTGATTATAAAACATGCATGCTGTGTGCACCCATCATCACTGTGTCTGACATCCTAACAGCAGCTAATTACGGTCGTGTCGAAAGGCTCCATGGTGAGCTAAGAAAAGAGACATATTTGCGCCCGAGGCCACGCTAGTTCTACGGCGCGCTGCGGACGGCGGCCAGTGGTTTACTCCTGCATTGCACTGCAGCTGGACGCACTTGTACTGATGAAGCAAATGGTCAGCATTCCAGATAGGTCGGATGGCGAGCGCATATTACATACCGTACAGTTGCGTGCTACTCGTAGACCCTTACATCACTCTCCCCAGAGAAAAAGAGCAGCCCTAGGTGGCTCTAAACGACCTCCTGGGCATTATGAATCTATTTGGGCATTTGTGGCATCAGAAGGCATTGCTACATGTATTTCATTTGCAGATACAGTAACGTTCAGTACAGAGAAGCGAACTTTCAGGATGACAATTTCATACATCACAAATTCTGTTGACAAAAGACAAATTAATAAAACCAATAGAAACACAATACTGACAATCAAGTATGCATTAACATTACTGGATGAATCAAATGACTTTATTCTATTTGCTGCTTCAATGAAGTTTAACTCATTGTTGGAAGAAATTAGATTTTCATGGATATCATTAATTAAATTATTGTCTTCAGAAAAACTTGATAAGGAATGCTTTCGATATGTCAATATCTATGAATCATTGTCATAAACAGATAACATTCCTGTTAACAGCAAATGTCCAGTTGCATGAATGTAGTTGGTAATACACTAGGCATATCAAATAGTTCACATGATAAATCACAATGTGTGGCATTCAAGATTAATTCATTATTATTCAATTTGAGTGCAAAGGGTATCTCAGGTGTATCATAATTTTTACATGAAAATGTGACATCAAGGGTGGAGTTAAATGAGAAAATTATATCTTTAGAACATCGTTTAAGAAAAGGATGATAAAGATGTGTTACAATTCTAGGGCAATCATCTCTTGGGGGATAATTCATAACCAACTCTTTCTCACAGCTGTACACTCTACTATCTAAAAACACTGTTGATTCAGGGCAAATTAAGTTATGACTACGTTTACATATATGCAAATCATTTTCATTTAGGGACACAAAATATCTTCGATCCTTGCTGATCAGTAGATAATCATTCAGTACATGCTTTACATGAATACCTGCCTGTCTCCATTTCACAGGGTAAGTATAAATGTTGTTGATAATTCTTCTGGGTTATATGGCCGTGGTCCATGGAATTCTTCTATTCCTTTACCAATGTATGGTTGTAGAAGAGTAGCTAGATGCCTAGATGTTTGTTAAGTAGGGGCACCAATCGCACTAACAATGGGTCTCAGAGGGAGATTTATTTTGTGAACTTTAAATAAACCATAAAGTCTGGGACAGGAATAGAAGAATTCCATGGACCATGGCCATATAACCCGGAAGAATTATCGACAACAGTACCATCCGGTAGTGAAAGCCTTCATTGTATGGTAAGTATAAATCTTATACATTTCAAAATTATTCTTTGATCTAGCAATGGATATAGAAACAATAACAGTTAATTCATCTCCTATCATTAAAGAGTGTGTGGTGGTTAACTTATAGTAATTGTACAAATTATAAGAGTTAACAGGGTAAACCGTAGTATAGGTTGCATCTAGATTTTGCTCAATTGATAGCAGGAACTGAAAAACTGTCCTGGATGTAGTAGTACGCTGCTCAAGCAATCATTTGAACTACTTTCTAAGGCTGTTCTTAAGTTAAGGACAATTCTAGCATTTGATCAACTATCAGTAATCCATAACAAAAGAGTGTTTAAATCTAAGTGTGCATTCACAGTGTTTAATCCTTGGAATAGTTCTTGGATATTTGTGTTCGTTTCATTATGAATTACATGGCAATGTGAGATAAATTGCTTTACAATCTGTTCAATGAAAACTATGTGGTTAGCAATGGTTCTTGCATATTCTTTAATACGATAATTTCATTAGAGAGGTTAGTTGAATCTGTACTGGACTGTTGTTCAAGAGCTAATATTTTGTCTTTAACTTGCAGTTAAAGTACCAAATACAGTATGAAGGCCACTTCCTCCTAAATCAAACGAGGCACGTTTATGCTTAATTAAAGTTTTGTGTGGCAAAAGCTTTAAAAAACAATAAATCTCTTGTTCATAATTAGCAAATGTAGACTCTACCTGCATTTTGACTGTGATCCAGTTATTATACCAAGATATACCCATTTCCAAAATTGTAACATTACTCTTAACAGAACAAATTAGATCAATTTGCTTCTTTACAGAATTGAACTGTTGCTGGATTTCACTCAGATCGTACTTGAGTACAAGTTTTGCATTACTTGTTGAAACTACAAAGTATGATCGTGGTTCACACAAAACACCTATATTCTGTGTTACTATTACTACAGCATTAGTAGAATACGCTATCATAGCAAACATTAGAATAAAAATGAACATGGTTAATTAGTTCTAAATACTAGAGTTAACAATGAACATAAAATAAATGAGTTTCTTGTGGTAACCTGTGGAATAAAAGGTTTAGTTTCACTTGTGCAGTCGTGCAATAGCTTCAATACTAAATTTTCACATCACATTCACATAACAACATGGCTGAAATAAACACACACATTGCACTCTCACACATTACTCACGTTTACGCAGATTGTAGGGGTGTACAGAACAGGATTGCTCGGAACGTGGCGATGCCTCAACCTCAAAGTCTGAACTGTGAGCTCGCGATTCTCGCTTCCTGGGTTTGAGAACAGCAGGTCTGCCTCTCGGTTGGTCCTCGTCGTCTTGCGATACTACAGGAAATCTACCCAGAAATGGCTTTACACGATTGACATGAATGACAATCGAACGAAAGAGCAGTTGGAGCTTACGAGTGACTGGCGACAACACCTCCAAGATTGTATATGGTCCTTTCCAAAACTACGTAAACTTTTTGACTTGAGTCTTCTTTATCACCATGTTGCTCAGAGACACAAAATATCCAACTCACTACTGTGACACTGCCGCTTGGCGGTCGTGCTTTCTTGTTTGCTGAAGAAAGGATTGATGATTTTGCTGTTTCACTCCCCTCCATATTTCCTTTAGTTTGCATGCTAGATCCCTTATGTCTTCATTGCTGATTCCGGCAGTCAATCATGCAAATTCCAAGGGTGAATGCATTCTTCTTCCATAGACGATCTCATATGGACTGAGGCCAGTTGAGCTGTGGATTTTGGCATTGTAACAACTTACCAAAGACGGAAAACAGACATCCCAACTGTCGTGTTTGCTGCACACATAATGTCTAACCATTATAATAATTGTTCTGTGGACTCACTCGACTCTTCCATTTCCTTCAGGGCGTGCTGATGTAGTCCTTAACTGAGTCATTTGCATGAGCTTACAAGTCTGTTTAAGTAATTCACTCATAAAATTCGTTGCTTGATCACTAATTATACTTAATGGTGACCCAAACTTAACAATCCATTCTTTTACAAAAACTTTAGCTATAGTGTCAGCGTTCTGATCAGGTATTGGTTTCATGATAAGGTATCTAGAGAACTGATCTAATATTGTCAATATGTATTTGTTTCCATCTTTAGTCTTAGGCAACGGTCCTACAACATCTAGTCCTACTCTTTCAAATGGTTTACTTGTCTTTGGCAGTTCTTGCAATGGTGCTCTATTTTCTCCTACATTATTCCGTCTGTTACAGGAATCACATTGTGAAACAAACTCGAAAACGTCAGCTTTGCGGGTCGGTCACCAAAACATTTGAGATACTTTAACGTTTGTTACTTTTTTATCGCAATGTCGTGAACATAAAGAATCGTGTTGTTCACTCATGATTTGCTCTTTCATGCTTTCTGGAATAACTAGGCGGTTTCCTTTACTATAGATTTTGTACAATAATAGATCTATTTCCACAGAATGTTGATCAGTTTCCCATAATTTGCATTGTGGATCTTCTTCTTGAGCTGCCTTTAACTCTTCTTCTCGACTTATTGTAACACGAACATTGACTTTTCGATTTGTTGCATCAGCAGTCACATGTTGTTTACCAGGTCGGTGAATAACCTTAAATTGATACTCACTCAGTCTTAATGCACATCTTGTTATTCAGGAACTTGGATCCCTTAAGCTCAATAACCATTTAAGTGTGAAATAATCTGTAATAACTGCAAATTCTCTTCCTGTTAAGAAACATCAGTTATGTTTTATACCAAAAAATCAAAGCACAATGCTCCTTCTAAGTAGCAGTATAAATACATTCTGCTTTATTAAATTGTCTGCAAGCAAATGAGATTGGATGTTCATGACCATCAACTTCTTGAGACAAGATTGCACCTATGGCAAAATTGGGTGCATGTGTTGAAACAATAAAAGGTTTACTGAAATCTGAAAAGGCTAACACTGGGGCTGTGGTTAGAGTAGTTTTAAGTTCTTCCATTGCCTTTTTGCACTCTGTTGACCAACTTAATGTGGCTCCTTTCTTCAGTTGCTGTGTCACTGGATGTGCTATATTTGCATAACTGGCTAGAAATCGTCTGTAGAAATTTGACAACCCCAAGAATGATTGTAGTTCGTTCAAATTCTGTGGTTCAGGAAAATTCTTGACATCTTCAATTAGTTTTGGATCAAGTCGAACACCTTCACTGGTTATAACATGACCAAGATAGTTTACTTTGTGCAAAATGACATTTATCTATTGATAAACACAGGTTTGCGCTTCTCATATGCTCAAAAACAGCTTGTAGTCTCTCAGTATGCTACTTCATGTTTTCACCAAAAATTATTACATCATTAAGGTAAACAAGTGCTTGTTTTGGTGTGAGCCCTCGTAAAACTGAATCCACCAGGCGTTGAAATGTAGCTGGAGCATTACAAAGTCCAAACGGTATACGAAGATACTTATAAACTCCTGTTGCTGTTACAAATGAAGTTTTTGCTTGATCATCTGGATGCACTGTTAACTGGTGATAACCACTTGTTAAATCATATTCTGAAAAAAATTCTGCATCTTCCCAAGTAATCCAAAGTTTCTGCTAAATTTGGTAAGGGGTAAATGTCGGGTGTGGTCACAGCATTCAAAGATCGGTAATGAACACAATAACGGAACTGTGGTTCTCCAGAAATTGATTTCTTCTTTACCATTACAACAGGCAAACACCATGGTGGGTCTGAAGCATCTCTTGCTTTTATAATTCCGGCTTCTAATTGTTCTTTAACCATGTCTTCTACCAACTCTCTTTGACTGAATGGTATTCAGTAAGATTTCTGTGTGATTTGGGCTGCATTCCTTGTAGGAATACGATGCTGAACTAAATGAGTGACAGGTAAATTTGCACGTTCTCGGAATAAATCTGCATACTCTGACAAAACAGGAGCTAAAATCTTCTGTTCATCAGCTGTCAAATGTTCTGTCTTCTTCCAAATCTTGCGCTTCAGTGCATTATTAACTTCGTCTCCTCGTTAAAATTTTGTGGCACTGTTACAAAAATCACAGTTTATATCTGCAGCATGTGTTACCTCATCTGGAATCTGTATTACGTCACTTTTACTTACGCTCGACACTTCAGAAACTTTCGTTCCTCATGGCAAAACAACATCTTCATTGCCTATATTTGTTATTGTAACCGGGGACTTCGGGACATTCTGTCTCACCATTGTAGCGACACCTACACTTCTAGCAACATAACAATGCATTGTATCCATTAACTCACTTTTCTCGTATCGTTAAATTAATAACAAAGTTCCTTCCTTGCATCAGGGCAACTTTCCTGCTTCCCTGGGAATTTGCTGAGGCTGATCAAATTGAACATCGACTCGGACGGTTTGAAATGATGCATCGTTTGGACGGTCCATTCCCACGACGTTAGTATTGCTGCTCCTTTGAGTATGATATAAAGAACGATTTCCTAGGTTGTAGTTGCTATGGGTTAGTCTGATCTTTCTTTCTGTGACAAATATCTCTGCCTCGTTAGCGGACAAGAAATCAAATGCAAGTACACCGTTGTAACGCGTTTCGTTGTTTGAAACCACTTGCACCCTTGCTGTGTATTTATCTTTATTTTCACCTTCATCTTGGCCTTGGCCAAGAATTAATTCTACGTCAACTTCTCCGTAATTATGTAGCTTTCCTCCGTTTAACCCTCGCACTTCTAATAGCGGCGGTTTCAATTTATCCCGTTTATCTGTGCAACACCACATTAATGAGGTCTGTGCTCCTGTGTCAATAAGTAGTTTTATGTTTCTCCCACGATATACAGCACCTATCACGAAGTCATTATCGGTCTGATTTTCGCTGGAACTAACAGGAATCACTGTCTCTGGCAAAGGGTGGATGGAGTGGTGGCCTGTATGTCCCTGTACTCGTTTAAAGATCTGGCAGATTGTCTGTTGTTCGCATTACCTTTCTTCTTGTTGCGACAATCTCTCGAAACATGACCTTGCATCCCGCAGTGATAGCAGAGTAGATTCTGTTTACAATCCTTACGCTTGTGACCCAGCTTATTGCATCTGTAGCATTGTACTGTTGCGTTGAAAACCCTGCTTTCTTGTTTCTGCATCTCATTCGGTAGTCTTAGTGCTTCAACGAAACCAAGAGCTGACTCTACAGCTTCCAGAAACGTTTTACATAGTACCAATCTAACAGCTTCGCTTACTTCCTCTCTGTGCAACACATGAATGAATGTGTCCAAGGCCCTCTGGACTACTTCGAACAACTGAATGCGATTTTCATTTTCATCTTCTACTAACTAGTACGTTTGAGCGTTGATGTTTCGAATTCTGTCAGCAGACAGATTCGTCTCGTCGCATTCGCAAACTGTAAAGCTGCTCTCTGTAAAATCTGATAGCGTTTTTACGTTTAAATCACTGAACAACGACCATTCTAAACTCATTGTAATCTTTTGTTTTCACGCAAGTCGGCTCCTCACTAATGAAATCTTGTGGTGCTCCCTGAATTCTTAATTTGGCAACCACTACTTATCAGTATCTGTCCATGATCCTAAGAGGGCGGCACCTTCAAGTTTATGAAAAAACACCTCCGTATCATCTTCGGGTTTCCCGCTAAACACTGGTACTGATGGCAATAATGAAAAATTCTTTACTGTAGTTGTACCTGTACTGCATGAACTATCATTTGACAAGTCTTACAGAATGTTACGCTCACTTCTTTCTCCTTTTAACTGCCAAATCTTTTATTGCAGTTCATTAACAACAGTTTGTAGCTCGATAACGTTACTCTGACTGGATTGCGACATTTCGTCTAATTTAACGCCAATGAGTCACTCAAATGTAAAATAAAAATCCATCACTGCCTTTCGTATTCTAGCCAAACTGGAGTAGAACAACCTGAATTCCAGCTTTGGATGTCCCCGCAGAGTCAGAAATGTTCATGCTGCTGCTGCTGCTCGAAGTTCAAGTTGTGCTGCACATCTTCAGGACTGTATATTTCCCCAAGCTGACACCACTTCTGTAAGGGGGTTGTTTATTTTGTTGCCCCGGATGATAATTACGCGAAATATTTGTCACGATTTGTAAGCAGTGGGTCCTTGAGGTATGGCAATACGCGGACACCGATAAGTAACAGTTTTATTAACAAAAGGCAGCTTATAAAACGCGCACGCTAGGTGCACCCATCATCACTGAGTCTGACATCCTAACAGCGGCTAATTACAGTTGTATCGAAAGGCTCTATGGTGAGCTAAAGAAAGAGACATATTCGCGCCCGAGGCCGCGCTAATTATACGGCGCGCTGCGGACGGCGGTCAGTGGCTTAGGTCGGCTGGCGAGGGCGTGTTACGTACTGTACAGCTGCATGCACCCCGTAGACCCCTACAGTTTTAAAATCACCGATTACTAATTTAGAGTCACAAACCCTTCCTTTCTTACGACTATCCTGAAGGTTTTGTGTAAAGACTGGACCTTCTCATCTGAGTGAATCTTTGATCGCTACATCTGTTTCGCTGACATGCCGGTGATCACAATACCACACTCAGTTAACTGTATAACTAATAGATATCTGTGAGTAAATGATGATAAATCTGTTCCTAGTTCTTTGCTCTGTGGTTATCATGGAAGGTTAGTTGAGAGATAACACACTTATTATAAAATACCCATTTATTGGTCACTCGTACATATAACAAAGAATGACTATTGTACACCTGCATGCTAAAAATTTACACAAGAACGACTGGTCCAAAGGAGGAAGGTGCCAAAGATAGGGCACTCTGCGCCCCAGAACCCCCCCCCTCCCCTCCCACACACACAAACACACACACACACACACACACAGTAGTGCAGAGCACGGTGGAGAACAGAGAGAAGGCTCACGAGATGAAGTTGTAATCTTGGTGCCAACCCAGCGGTTGTAGGCGGCGGCCGGTGGGGGAATGGTGGCAGCAGGTGAAAGGGTACAGTACCGCCCGACATTGAAAATAGGTACAACATACTTCATTATTCTTGTCAGAACAACACATTTTTTTTGTAAAAATAACTCAATTTCAATTAATACAGCGAAGCCGGATACCAGTGTGGGAAGGAATGACAATTTATTTATTTAATTGATCACATGGGCACTCCCACAAATAAATCCCTACATCCACTTTGGTGAGATCTTTGAAATGAATGAATGTATGGTCGTCTGCTAACCGCAGATAGTGAATGTGAATATATCATCATCATCTTTGAGATGATCCTTTGGCCACCTTTGGTGGGACCAAAAAGATGAAATTTACCTGAGCTTTGAGCGCCTGAAATGTGGCTGACCAATACGGTAGCAAGGTGCTCCCCCACTTCGACAGAGGTGTGAGAGGACCTAGAGAACGGCCATGTTTCAGCACTCTGTCGCTGGATCTTGTGCTGTTAAGACCTTTTTTAGTTGTGCTCCGTAATGACAAAAGAGTGGAGACATGGTATGCATGTGGAATATTTAAGAGTAGTTTGAAATAATAATTTCTCTATTTCAGGAACTTTTGTGGGGAGAATTAAGTGTCAGGCAGGTAATATTAATGGGATTGTAGTAATCTTCGGAAGTGACCAACGGTCACAATGAAACCACGTGTAGCAATAAGTTGAAATACTTCCGTGTGATTAAGTTAAGCCGAATTACTAGCATGTGTACAATAAGTTGAAATATTTAAGAAATAGCGTGTGTACCTTAAGTTGAAATATTTAAGAAATGGCGTGTGCAGGACTTGAAATTAGAGACGAGTACTTCCATGTGGTGAGTACTGTGTGATTCTCAAACTGTGTATGAGACAAAAGATAAAGAGAAGTACTCGTCCACGGTATCAGTTGAGGACTCGCGTGTGTGATGAATACTTAATGTTACTTTGCGTGATATGATTCCGTGTGACGCTAGATTCAAACTCTGAGAGAGAAGCAAGGTGAGTCGGCCGTCTATCCAGCAACGCCACTTGGCTTGCATTGCACAGGAAGACGTGCATATATCTCCAGAGTTCATAGTAGGAAAGTAGAATTATGAAGTGGGGCAGTCTCGTGTGAAACTGGGATAAATATTAATTGAAGTGGGAAGGCTGAAAGTGATAATGTCATGACTATTCTCTGTGTAGTATTTCATGTCGTAGTGTGGTGTATGTCATGTAATTTGGGTATGTGTGGTTTGCATGGGAGAGTAGCAAGGTAGTTTCAAAAGATTAGTGGGTTACGCTTGTTCCTTCTGTATCGCTCGATCTGGAGGAAAGTTTCGTGATGATGATTGTGAGAGTCGAAGTGTGAGATATAATAAAAGATCCACCATCCTATCCAGAAAGTGCACTGTTGTTGTTGTTGTTGTGGTCTTCAGTCCTGAGACTGGTTTGATGCAGCTCTCCATGCTACTCTATCCTGTGCAAGCTTCTTCATCTCCCAGTACCTACTGCAACCTACATCCTTCTGAATCTGCTTAGTGTATTGATCTCTTGGCCTCCCTCTACGATTTTTACCCTCCACGCTGCCCTCCAAAGCTGAATTTGTGATCCCTTGATGCCTCAAAACATGTCCTACCAACCGATCCCTTCTTCTAGTCAAGTTGTGCCACAAACTTCTCTTCTCCCCAATCCTATTCAATACCTCCTCATTAGTTACGTGATCTACCCACCTTATCTTCAGCATTCTTCTGTGGCACCACATTTCAAAAGCTTCTATTCTCTTCTTGTCCAAACTATTTATCGTCCATGTTTCACTTCCATACATGGCTACACTCCATACAAATACTTTCAGAAACGACTTCCTGACACTTAAATCTATACTCGATGTTAACAAATTTCTCTTCTTCAGAAACGATTTCCTTGCCATTGCCAGTCTACATTTTATATCCTCTCTACTTCGACCATCATCAGTTATTTTACTCCCTAAATAGCAAAACTCCTTTACTACTTTAAGTGTCTCATTTCCTAATCTAATCCCCTCAGCATCACCCGATTTAATTTGACTACATTCCATTATCCTCGTTTTGCTTTTGTTGATGTTCATCTTATATCATCCTTTCAAGACACTGTCCATTCCGTTCAACTGCTCTTCCAAGTCCTTTGCTGTCTCTGACAGAATTACAATGTCATCGGCGAACCTCAAAGTTTTTACTTCTTCTCCATGAATTTTAATACCTACTCCGAATTTTTCTTTTGTTTCCTTTACTGCTTGCTCAATATACAGATTGAATAACATCGGGGAGAGGCTACAACCCTGTCTCACTCCTTTCACTGTAGCGTTAAATAATTACGAGACCATAATATAGAGATTGACCAATGTAAAGCCATGCACACTGGGCGGAATTTCTCATGTGTTATTGATGTAGGTTATAGAATTTGTGTGTTTAGGTTAGAGAATTTATCGGAATAAATAAGATAGTGAAAAGAGAAAGATTGGTGGACTTTTCCTTCGAATTGTATGTTGTCATAATGTCCCAAATTTATAATGTGTGCGCCATTCATATTCAGTGCGGTGGCCACGTGTTGACAAAAGCCGTTAAATAAAAGACAAAAATAAAATGTGGTATTGCCAGTGCGTAGTGTACAGTCAGAGTTCTGTAAATTACTGATAGTCAGATGTGTGTTTCTGTTGCATATTAATCATATAGGAGGATAACTTGTAACTTAAGTGTGAGTACTAGAGTTCATGTTACTCGATAAATAAGAATGAATCCACTCGCTTGGCAGACCACTCATCTTGCAGGCCTGACTGCTTGATGCCACAGTATGAGCAAGGCATGTGGGTGCCTCTCATAATTTCGACCCTGCCAGGATTATATTGCTGTTAAGATTTTTTTTTTTGACGGAATATATTGTGATAGCGCAAGAAGTAAAATTTTTTCTGTTTGCAAATTCTTTCTGGATTGGTGAGGATCTTTTTTCATGTAATTAGTTGCTATATCTTCCAAGGCTGGAAGATCGTTGCATAATTTTTTTTGCGTAATGTCTGTAGTAACTAGGTCGCAGTCGAAAAGTGTAGTCACTATGGAGAATAGTGATTCTAGGGTGAACGTAGCAGTGCAGCAGGAAGGAGCTGTTGACCATGGGCTAACGAGCGAGAACGACAAACACTCGGAAGGGGCTGAATTGTACAGCGGACCGCGGCTAGGTGATCCTTTATGCGGCGGGCTTTGTCCACAAACGGGGGCTTTGCCCGACGACGCGGGCGAGCCGGGACTAGGTCAGGTATGCAGTGAAAGTGCAGCTACCCTTAGCGAAGCGACGGTTTCTCAGGCGAACAATGCGAGCGCACCGAAAGTAGCAAATTACAATGTGCTATTGCAGTTTTTACAGAGGATGGATAAAGATAATAAGGAAAGATTAGAAGCGATGAGTAGAGACAATAAGGAGAGAGATAGGGAGTATAAGGAAAGATTGGAAGCGATTGATAAAGATAATAAGGAAAGATGGGAAGCGTATAAGGAAGGATTGGAAGCCATGGATAAAGGTAATAAGGAAAGATGGGAAGCGATGGATAAAGATAGTGAGGAAAGTATGGAGGCATTGGATAAGGGAAATAAAGAGCTACACACAGTTATCGATGAGCGTCTGCCCGCAGTTAATAATCGGTTAGATGAGGGGGAGAAGAATCTGGGTGCGTTGAAGCAAGTATGTGATGCCGTGAAAGAAAAAGCTAGTAATTTGGAGGTACAAGTATTTGCAATAAAGAGTGATACTACTGAACGTAGGGATGTGTTGCCGGATGAGCGAATCAAAGAGGTAGTGGTCAGAATGAATACGATTAGTGCAGATGTAGAAAAGCTCAGTATAAGAGGCGAGACAGGCTCTGACAGTACGCAGCGAGAGGTTTATGCCAACCAGGGGGAGATACAATCACTATTACAACTTAAAGAGGCGCAATTAGAAATAAGTAGGAAACATAGGGAAGAACTAGCACAGTTGCAATTAGCGTGCAGAAGTGAAGGTGAAACACCACCAGGTAGACTGCAGAGGGAGAGTGAGATAAATTCAAAAAACGAAAATAGGCAGAAAGAGGAAGACGAACTCAGAGAGTTAGAAGAACGGTTGTGTCGGATAAAACAGGTGGCAAACCCAACTGGGTATAGTCCAAGGTCGGAAAACATAAATGCGGAAGAAGAATGTAGGAGGCACTTCGTGTCGGTACAAACTTACACTTGTTTTCCGGATCCTGATAATTACCAACATCCATGCCTGTGGCTGTCTCAATTTCAAGATTCATTACCTTCATCGTGGGGACCGCTCCTCAAAATGAAGTTTGTGTGTAACCATTTGAGGGACGAGGCTAGAGCGAAAATGCAGGAAGTTATTAAAGACTGTAGTAGCTATTTAAATGAATTCTGGTCGAAAAGTAAGCAGGACCAGGTTATGCAAAGCATATTGATGATGCCAAATTGTAACGAAGGTGGTATAAGAGATCCAGTGTCGTGCTATCAGGAAATGCTGAGACGAAATAGGTATTTGGATGTGCCATACGAAACTGGGGAGCTCATTAGGATCTGTATAACGAAGTTGCCAGTGAGATTGCGCAGAGATATAGTGATAGCAGGCAGAGGCTTAGACGATTCTGCGTCATTTCAGCACTTGTTACAAGGATTGGGTAATGAGAGCAATATCGTGAACGGAGACACGACTCATAGGTCAGATAGTGTCGAGGATAGGAACGGCAGAAGCTATCAGAATGACAGGAGAGCATGGAATCCTGGCATTTCATTCTGGTCATAATGGATTGAAGGATAGGAGAAACTAATCCAACATATCAGCCCTTAGCATCTTGCCTTAAAACACATGCCGCTGGCACTGAAAATTGTCTATGTAGCAGACATACTCTACTAATAAGTAGGAATGCAAATACCATACTTCTGATCAGAGAATAAAACACCAGTAATGGCATCTGTTAGGCTGGTTTCTCAGAGCAAAATTTGCAAATTTTTATTTCGAACAGTAAAGTAAAAGGACTGTTTCCTCAAAGAAACCAGTTGCTAAAATGTTATGTAATAATGCCAATGAGTCCAGTTTAATTAGTGCGATTTGACTATTGCAGGTGCTTAACACGTAATGTAAAAGGTCAACATTGTGACCGAAGTTTTTAGATTAGCTGCCATCTGATCGGTAGTATGTCATTGTCATAGTGACAGTTATGAGGTGCTGCGTATGGTTGTTCGGAATCTGGTGTTAGTGAAAGAGGCCACTAGCACCAAAGTTTCTAACACTTGGGCTGCCCATTTCTCCCAGCTTGTATATTCTCTGCACACATTTAATTTTCATGTAAGCTTAGATTCCTAACTAGCAAATTCTTTACTGTGTATAGTGGACCATTCAGAGTGAGGCGGATTGTCCAGGAAAATGCTGTACTGATTGAGACGATCAAGGGAAAACAATCTCGTGGGCTTCATCACATTTCTAACATCAAATTATGGAAAAGTTAAGGATAGATCGAAAGTAGGCAAGTTATGGTAGATAGTCAGTGTATCTATTTGTGGTGTGTAACGTTGTGCAGGTTAAAATCGAACATAACAATTTTCAGGCGGGATGTCAGGAAGTATGACGGAATAGACTGGTCGAATGAGTCATGAACAGGAGTTGACAGAGTGGTGTATGTACGTATTTTTTGTCATATGAATAAGGATCAAGCAGAAACGACGTGATGATTAATGAGTGGATAAAGATGGTAGATAGAGAAGCGACGTGATAAATAGTAGTGGATAAAGGTGATATTTAAGGAGAGAAGCGACGTGAAGCAGTGTGATTAATAAAGAGAGATTCGACGTGATGAAACAGTGGTAAATAAAGGTGAGTAGAATTAATAATGTGGAGATGTCTTAGATGTATGTTACAGAGAGGCCTGTGTATGCTGCAATAGAGATTGATGCCAATGGCGAAGGAAGACCAGGAAATGATGGAGTAATCGACGGACGGAGAGCCGAAATACGAATGAAGAGATGAGGACAACTGCACAACGTGAAAGGACATAAAGGGAGTATGACATCCAGATGGTGAACGTTGTGGAATACTGACGTAAGATGTAATATAAGTGTAAATCTAATTCTTACCATAACATTTGATATATGAAAAAAATAATTTTTGTTGTTGTTGTTGTTGAAGCCGGGTACCAGTATAACTAATCAAAACGGTATCAAGAATGTGTACAGTTATTTTTTTTGCAGGATGAATAATTTGTGTATTTTTTGTTCTTAGATGAAGTGTCGCAATTCTAAGTTGATATTTAGCAGGATGAATAATCGGTAAAGTGAATGCAGAGGTAAGCTGATGGAGAGAGGTGCCAGAGTGAAAGGACGAATTCGGAGACTGGAAAGCTATCTGTGAAACAGCTTCATGTGTTATGTGGTTGAGTATAAGGGAACAAAGGTATGGTATGTTATCGTGAGTGTGGTGGTGTTAAGGTTAGCTGACTTCTAGACCTATTCTGTTAGTGTATTAATGGATTGAATGAGAAGGAAAATGTGATGTCTGGTGAGTGAGAGTCGTAGAGTAGTGTGATCAATGCGCACACTCCTGTAAAGGGGATGCTACCGATCCGTAACTAAAACATTATTGTGTATTGTTTGATTTGGATGAACCTCGATGACAGGTCAGGATCTGACATCATGTGGATGGTTCATACATGTCCTAGAAATGTTGTTATATATAATAAAAAGGTAAAATATATAAAAAGATACTAATTTCAGTCTGTCACAAGCACAAAAGTGCATTGTACGTTGTAGATTTAGAGTCATCAGTTTCTAAAATGTTTATTGTGTTAGGATGTTAAAGTAGTTTACTATTTAACAATATGTGGTAGGTAGTTGTGAGCTGTGTAGATTATTTCTTATTTTTTTTGTTAGAACACTTTCAAGGGGTATTAATTTCAGTCTGTCACAAGCACAAAGGTTCACTGTATATTGTAGTTTTAGAATAAACAGTTTCTAATATTTTCACTGTGATAGGATGTTAGAGCAGCCTACTATTTGATATTGTAATTATGAGCAGCATAGATTGCTTATTACTCCTTTTGTTTTTTTTACACTTTCATGTTTTGTATGAGGGACGACAGGTACAATCAATAGCAAAAGTGTGGGCTGTGTATAGATAAGGGATAAATGTTGATGTTGTATGTGTAGAAAACTAGGGTGTATAATTTTATGTTTTTTAGAACAAAGATTCTTTTATTACCAATGTATCTAATAGATCATACATGTAATCAATGAGTATTTAAATACTGTAAGAATATCCTTTTGTCTGTAATGTTGCGAGATGCACGGAAAGGTCTGACTGATTGGGTGTCGTAACGGCCATACCGCTAGCGGGGCGAAGCTGACGTCGCCATGGGACATCCCCATTCCACTGCCGGTCGGGGTACACTCCACGTGCCCGCTACAGCAGGTCAACGGCCTGGGGCGACACGCACGTACCACTGGCCATTCATAAGTTCCGCCACCCTTACGACTGGGGAAAGTATCCCGCGGAGGCAACAGCGGGTGGTTTCTTCTGCTCAACGGCGGAGCGATGGCAGAATGAACGACGCGCGGCAGAGTCCGGCGGGCATTTGTTACCAGCAACTATTAACTAGTACTGGACTGTGGAGCCGTGAAGCAAGATGACTGCTCGTATGTCTCCATAAGGTGGAAAGTGAAGGACTGGTGTTCCCACGTGAGTGGTGGAAAAGAATTTGTTGTTTTGTTTTGTCTTGACCACTGAACGGTGGGATCCATAAACTTTTGGCAGTGACTTGTTAAGTGTGCTTTGTGAATTGCATGTGGGACGCTTGGTATACTTAAAGAGGACAGTTGTCGTTTGGTGACTAATTATTGTATGAACGCAAGAAACTAAAGTGGGACATTGACATTTGCATTTGTAGTAGGAGACATTTCTTTAATTGGTGCGGGAATAAGTGCTGTTTGTTGGAACTTACGAATTTTAATTACACCATGAACTGAAAGAACAGAACCGTGGGTAATAGTAGTTGTAGGGCCATTTTTTGGACGACCAGATTCGTGTGGATGGTACTCTGAGAGTGACTATGACATTTGTGTTTAATGTGAGATACAGTTTACTGTTTACTGTTCAGTGCGTGTTCAAAATGCCGATTTGAGTGACTTAAAGACTTTCGTCCGGGTAACCATGGGAGAGCTTTGACACCAAGACAGTGTTTCTAAGAAAACTATCAGCAACTTTTTGACCCCAAGAAAATCACAGAATGAAATGTTTCCGTGTGACTCGCAAGATAGGGGATAATGTATATGTAATTGTGTAAATGTTTTTTTTTATATGTTTCATTCCTGAAGGGACAGCAAGTGTAATTGTATTTCATTAACATTTGTGTATAGAATAGTTAGTGTTTTTGTTTTTGTTTGTTCTGGGTTACCAGTTCACGTAGCATGTTTATTAGAATATTTGGTACAGAAATGCTTTAATTATTAGCCAGTGGCGTAATACTAACGTAGCGGCTCTTGTTGCATTGGTCATTAAGGTTGTCACAGGGGACAAGAGTTTGCATTGAACAACAAATATCGGAATTAACTGATGTGTTTTGAAGTCGTGGACAGTAATAATCTTGTTGGTGTGTTGACTGAAGCCACTTATTTGCATTATCACAGTGGTGATATTTCACATTAAAATGTAACAAAGGCTAGTCTAAATGCAAGTTCTTGTCGTCTAAGTGTGTGACAACAGAGAAATGAGCAGTAGAGTAAGATACGAGAGCTACTGGTGGATTCAAGCACTTATTGCTAACTATTTATTGCGTGTATTGATATGGAGCCTGACTTCTACGTGTAACTAGTGTACGCAATTTTTTTCTTTTGTTGATTTTGTTTTGTATTTAGACATTGCCGTGTAAAGATTATTACAACGCAATTTATGAATGTCAGATTGCTTGCTCTGTGTTTGGACGGTGAGCTATTTAAAATTTCATGAGTACAATTAGTATTTATCTTAGTTGTCATAGAATTAGTGAAGTTTGGATTACTCCTAAAAATAACGGAGATCCCGGTAACTAAGCAAATTTTTATCTCACCATTATTTTTTATTTGTATGATGTAATGTTTTATTTGTCATTTGGATTGATGTAAATTTGTATGTGTATGTTAATCCGGATTGTGGAGAGTACAATAATGCAACAACTGTGTCAATAATTTGGTAAAGTAACAACATTTGGTCGTCAATTTGAGGTCACCAGGGGCTAAGGTCTCCTCCTGGTTATTTTGATGACTTTCTACGTTTGTTCTAATACAGTTCTCTTAAAAAAAATGTCGGAACTACCCTCGCATTGCAAGGATAGTACCGTGCCATTTTTTTCTGCATGGGTAGCCGGTGGTGAAAGGGTACAGTACCGCCCGACATTGAAAATAGGTACAACATACTTCATTATTCTTGTCAGAACAACACATTTTTTTTGTAAAAATAACTCAATTTCAATTAATACAGCGAAGCCGGATACCAGTGTGGGAAGGAATGACAATTTATTTATTTAATTGATCACGTGGGCACTCCCACAAATAAATCCCTACATCCACTTTGGTGAGATCTTTGAAATGAATGAATGTATGGTCGTCTGCTAACCGCAGATAGTGAATGTGAATATATCATCATCATCTTTGAGACGATCCTTTGGCCACCTTTGGTGGGACCAAAAAGATGAAATTTACCTGAGCTTTGAGCGCCTGAAATGTGGCTGACCAATACGGTAGCAAGGTGCTCCCCCACTTCGACAGAGGTGTGAGAGGACCTAGAGAACGGCCATGTTTCAGCACTCTGCCGCTGGATCTTGTGCTGTTAAGACCTTTTTTAGTTGTGCTCCGTAATGACAAAAGAGTGGAGACATGGTATGCATGTGGAATATTTAAGAGTAGTTTGAAATAATAATTTCTCTATTTCAGGAACTTTTGTGGGGAGAATTATATGTCAGGCAGGTAATATTAATGGGATTGTAGTAATCTTCGGAAGTGACCAACGGTCACAATGAAACCACGTGTAGCAATAAGTTGAAATACTTCCGTGTGATTAAGTTAAGCCGAATTACTAGCATGTGTACAATAAGTTGAAATATTTAAGAAATAGCGTGTGTACCTTAAGTTGAAATATTTAAGAAATGGCGTGTGCAGGACTTGAAATTAGAGACGAGTACTTCCACGTGGTGAGTACTGTGTGAGTCTCAAACTGTGTATGAGACAAAAGATAAAGAGAAGTACTCGTCCACGGTATCAGTTGAGGACTCGCGTGTGTGATGAATACGTTCTTAATGTTACTTTGCGTGATATGATTCTGTGTGACGCTAGATTCAAACTCTGAGAGAGAAGCAAGGTGAGTCGGCCGTCTATCCAGCAACGCCACTTGGCTTGCATTGCACAGGAAGACGTGCATATATCTCCAGAGTTCATAGTAGGAAAGTAGAATTACGAAGTGGGGCAGTGTCGTGTGAAACTGGGATAAATATTAATTGAAGTGGGAAAGCTGAAAGTGATAATGTTGTGACTATTCTCTGTGTAGTATTTCATGTCGTAGTGTGGTGTATGTCATGTAATTTGGATATGTGTGGTTTGCATGGGAGAGTAGCAAGGTAGTTTCAAAAGATTAGTGGGTTACGCTTGTTCCTTCTGTATCGCTCGATCTGGAGGAAAGTTTCGTGATGATGATTGTGAGAGTCGAAGTGTGAGATATAATAAAAGATCCACCATCCTATCCAGAAAGTGCACTGTAGCGTTAAATAATTACGAGACCATAATATAGAGATTGACCAATGTAAAGCCATGCACACTGGGCGGAATTTCTCATGTGTTATTGTTGTAGGTTATAGAATTTGTGTGTTTAGGTTAGAGAATTTATCGGAATAAATAAGATAGTGAAAAGAGAAAGATTGGTGGACTTTTCCTTCGAATTGTATGTTGTCATAATGTCCCGAATTTATAATGTGTGCGCCATTCATATTCAGTGCGGTGGCCACGTGTTGACAAAAGCCGTTAAATAAAAGACAAAAATAAAATGTGGTATTGCCAGTGCGTAGTGTACAGTCAGAGTTCTGTAAATTACTGATAGTCAGATGCGTGTTTCCGTTGCGTATTAATCATATAGGAGGATAACTTGTAACTTAAGTGTGAGTACTAGAGTTCATGTTACTCGATAAATAAGAATGAATCCACTCGCTTGGCAGACCACTCATCTTGCAGGCCTGACTGCTTGATGCCACAGTATGAGCAAGGCATGTGGGTGCCTCTCACAGTATTGGCGGTGCTGCAGTCCAGGGGTTCTAACGGTGCACACGAGAGGTGATGGCAGGCGGGGACGAATTGGCCGAAGGCAGGACGGCTGCATCAGGATGTAGGTCGTCGATGGGGGACCACACCGGTTTAAGTCTATTAACTGAGATTGTCTGTGTCTATCCAAGGAGGTGGATCACGAACGTGTTGGTACTGCGACGTAGCACATGGTGAGGGCCTGAATAGGGTGGCTGAAGGGCTGTCTGCACAGTGTCGTCCCTTAACATAAAAAAGTCACATGTAGCTAGGTCCTTGTGGACAAGCACAGGGGTGGAGGTGTGGGGGCGGGGCAGGGGGATGCAGAGGTGCACTATGTGCATGCGGACACGCTCGACCAGGGCGGGGAGATCCTCGGATATGGCAGAAGGTGAATCCTCGACAAATTCGGCGAGGAGAAGGAGAGGCTCGCCATACAGAACCTCAGTGAGTGAGGCATTAAGACCTTCTTTATGAGCTGAGGACCCATGTGAGGGTCTCCGACCAAAGGCCTCTGTGGCACATTAGGGCAGCCTTGGGTGTGTGTTCGACTGTGGGTGGTATGCTGTGGTATGAAACCTGGCGATGTCGCAGAGTTGTGCAAAGAGTGCAGACTCAAATTGACGTCCCTGATCGGTGATGAGAGATAGGGGACAGCCGAAGCAAGCAACCCACGCTGACAAAGGAATGGACGACAGTCTCCACCATGATGTCAGTAAGGGGGACTGCCTCGACCCAGCGGGTCACACGGTCAATGATCGGTAAGATATATCTGAAGCCCTTGGATGGGGGAAGGGGACCAACGATGTCGATATGGACGTGCTGGAAACGCCCCTTCAGAATGTCAAACTTGCCCAGAGGAGGTTGAGCATGCCTGCCAACCTTGTTGTACTGGCTCCAAGTGCCACAGTCGCGGTTCATGCCAGGCCAGACGAAGTGCTCCGTAACCAGCCGTGTCGTGACTCACGTCCCAGGGTGAGCTAAGCCATGCAAAGCGGTAAAGACCCTATGTCGAAGGGCGGCGGGGACCAGGGGGCGAAGTGTGCCTTTTTTCCAAAGCTGTTTCACAGAGGAAGACCGCACTGCAGTTCCTTCTCTAAATCCTCGCACAAACGAAAAAATGGCTGACATCGAAATAAGTGTCCAAGGAATAGAAAAGCAACTGGAATCACTCAACAGAAGAAAGTCCACTGGACCTGACGGGATAAAAATTCGATTCTACACAGAGTACGCAAAAGAACTTGCCCCCCTTCTAACAGCCGTGTACCGCAAGTCTCTAGAGGAACGGAGGGTTCCAAATGATTGGAAAAGAGCACAGGTAGTCCCAGTCTTCAAGAAGGGTCGTCGAGCAGATGCGCAAAACTATAGACCTATATCTCTGACGTCAATCTGTTGTAGAATTTTAGAACATGTTTTTTGCTCGAGTATCATGTCGTTTTTGGAAACCCAGAATCTACTATGTAGGAATCAACATGGATTCCGGAAATAGCGATCGTGTGAGACCCAACTCGCTTTATTTGTTCATGAGACCCAGAAAATATTAGATACAGGCTCCCAGGTGGATGCTATTTTTCTTGACTTCCGGAAGGCGTTCGATACAGTTCCGCACTGTCGCCTGATAAACAAAGTAAGAGCCTACGGAATATCAGACCAGCTGTGTGGCTGGATTGAAGAGTTTTTAGCAAACAGAACACAGCATGTTGTTATCAATGGAGAGACGTCTACAGACGTTAAAGTAACCTCTGGCGTGCCACAGTGGAGTGTTATGGGACCATTGCTTTTCACAATATATATAAATGACCTAGTAGATAGTGTCGGAAGTTCCATGCGGCTTTTCGCGGATGATGCTGTAGTATACAGAGAAGTTGCAGCATTAGAAAATTGTAGCGAAATGCAGGAAGATCTGCAGCGGATAGGCACTTGGTGCAGGGAGTGGCAACTGTCCCTTAACATAGACAAATGTAATGTATTGCGAATACATAGAAAGAAGGATCCTTTATTGTATGATTATATGATAGCGGAACAAACACTGGTAGCAGTTACTTCTGTAAAATATCTGGGAGTATGCGTGCGGAACGATTTGAAGTGGAGTGATCATATAAAATTAATTGTTGGTAAGGCGGGTACCAGGTTGAGATTCATTGGGAGAGTCCTTAGAAAATGTAGTCCATCAACAAAGGAGGTGGCTTACAAAACAGTCGTTCGACCTATACTTGAGTATTGCTCATCAGTGTGGGATCCGTACCAGATCGGGTTGACGGAGGAGATAGAGAAGATCCAAAGAAGAGCGGCGCGTTTCGTCACAGGGTTATTTAGTAACCGTGATAGCGTTACGGAGATGTTTAATAAACTCAAGTGGCAGACTCTGCAAGAGAGGCGCTCTGCATCGCGGTGTAGCTTGCTCGCCAGGTTTCGAGAGGGTGCGTTTCTGGATGAGGTATCGAATATATTGCTTCCCCCTACTTATACCTCCCGAGGAGATCACGAATGTAAAATTAGAGAGATTAGAGCGCGCATGGAGGCTTTCAGACAGTCATTCTTCCCGCGAACCATACGCAACCGGAACAGGAAAGGGAGGTAATGACAGTGGCACATAAAGTGCCCTCCGCCACACCGTTGGGTGGCTTGCGGAGTATAAATGTAGATGTAGATGTGGGTGTAATAAAGGACAAGGATCGCTGAACCAGGTAGTATATGGGGCTCGACAGAGAGCAATAAGCCATTGTCTGATTTTATTTGCTGTACATCATCGTTATCGGCTTGCAGTCGGGTGAGTTCCTACAGATTCAGCGGTGCAGTTAGCACACATATGCGGGAAAGGGAAAGGTAGTCTGCCACAACATTCTCTGGACCATGTATATAGCATGCATTGAAAGAGTGCTGACAGAAGAAGTCCATATGGTGGGAGCACCTGGGCGGAAGGTGCTTAGCCGGATTATGAATAGCGTCCACGAGTGGCTTGTGATCAGTATAGATCGGGAAGGGTTACCCTCTAGGTCACTATGAAGAAAATGTTTAATCGCCTCGTACACAGCGAGTAGCTCATGGTCAAATCCTGACCACTTGCTCTGGCTGTTAGTCAGTTTCTTGAAGTTTCTTGGAAAAGAAGTGGAGGGGTTGGGTGGAGTCGGTGGTGTGCTACTGTAAAACGGCGCCCACAGCTGAGTCACTGGCATCAGTTGTGATGGAGACACGGACTTCAAGGTCAGGATGAGCAAGTGTGGCGGCTTTGGCGAGGGCAGTTTTAAGGTTACCAAAAGCGTCGAGCATCAGTTGGGTCCATTCCAACTTCCATTTTCGAGTGGTGTTTTTGCTGGAGAGAGTGTCAGTGAGGGCCAATGGGATGGAGGGAGCTTCAGGAATATGGCGGTGGTAAAAGTTTGCCATACCCAGAAAACGACGGAGCTGCGCATAATCCTCAGGGAGAGGCAGTTGAAGTATGATTTCGACACGAGAATTCGTCGGTCGGAGGCCATTGGCAGAGACGGAATGGCTGAGGAAGGTAATGGATGTGGAACACAGTTGAGATTTATCATGGCTGATCACCATGCGATTGGCAGTGAGGGCCGAACGGACCACATCGAGGTGAACTTGATACTTCTCAGCAGAGGAAGAAAAGATAAGAATATCGTCTAAGTAAGCATAGACAAAAGGCAGAGGGAGCAAAATGGAATCAATGAACCGTTGCCATGTCTGGGCAGCATTTTTCAATCCATAAGGCATGTAACAGTATTCAAATATGCCGAAGAGTGTGATGATGGCCATCTTTGGAATATCCGGTGGGTGCATAGGAATCTGGTTATACACTTTGGAACAATCTAATACAGAGAAAAAGGTAGAACCATGAAGCAACAGCGTGGAATAGGGTAGTTAACGATAACGGTGTGGGCATTAAGGGGCCTGTAGTCCCTCAAAATTTGTAAGGTGCCGTCCTTTTTGGGAACAAGGTGAAGAGGTGAAGACCAGTTGCTATCACAGGGGTGGAAGACACCCGAAGCCAACAGATCCTGAACAATCTCCTTGGAGCACAGACGTTTGGAAGCATTAAGGCATCTGGCCTTCTAACGAACAGGTGGGCCATTGGTGGCGCTAATATTATGGCAAGTGCCATTACTGATGGCTGATAATCACTTAGGGAAGTCGGCGTGAGGGGTCAAGAAGGTATCCATAGGCAACGTCGGTTCACTGACCTTGACGAACCAGGATGATGTAGGTGGGACGTCGGCTGCAGTCGGCGATGAAAGGTGCGATGCAGAAGTGAAGTGGTGCGAAGAATCGGAAGAGCCGCGTGCAGTCGCGTCTTGGAAATTCGGCCACAGTGATTCGAAAAAAACAGCAGGCGGTGGAGTGCTCTACACTGGAGCAGGTTGGCGAGAAGGCTCCGTAGGGACGTGTGCTGGGCCGCCTTGCTGCAGGGCTCCAGCTAGGTGATGTACGGTATGCTGCGCATGTGACAATTCAGTGGAGGCAGAGGCAATGGGGTGTGTAAGTCATTGTTCTGGATGTGGAGTTAGTTGACCTGGGAGTGCATGTAGGACAGACCAGAGAGCAGTGTGGTTATGTGCTCGATCAGGGAAGCACATGTGGAAAGCGTAGCCAAGGACGTGGAGAGCGAAGTGGTGCCGAACCTGGGTGTGTGCGGAACTGTGGAGTCAGACATGTGGTGGAGTGCAGCGGCTTGCAGGTCTGGTGAAAGTTTGTAATGGTGTAGAAAATCCAACCCGATCATAAGTTCATCCTCTTTGACAGCGTGGAAGCTCCAAGGGCAGGTGTGAACTGGTGAGAAGTGAAGCAACATCTGATGGAGCCGTGGACTGTAATAGGAGAACGGTTGGTGGCGATCAAGGCAATGGTAGAGGGGGATAACGCGTCGACAGCACGCTTGGCCATATGACGCTAACGTCGGAGCCTGTGTCAACGAGAAATTGTAAGCCAATCAAGATATCTGTGGCATAGAGGGGTCGTGTCACTGAAGCAAGTGATGCAGCATCAGAAGACAGGCGCTGTGAAGGTACGTGGCAGGACATCCTGTTTGGGAAGGTGCAAGGTTCATGGCAGTTGTGGGTAGCATCCCCATAAGTAGTATAGAACCAACACATCAGACAGGCTGGATGATGGGACGGCACGGTGTGAGCAGGGGTTGTAACTGACTGCGGAGGGGCCGGTAAACATCCGGTCGCTGCTCAGGCGAGGTCAGCGGCTGTCAGGATCCCACTGGCAGTGCATCCTGTAGGCTACTAGGTGGCAGCTCCTGACGAGCAGCTGAGGCGAGCGCACTAGCCTCTGCCGACAGGGCGCAGAACCAGATGGCAGGTGAGCCAACCGAGTATGGTGGAGATGTCTGTCGTGACAGGCGGTGCCAGTGGCGAATGCTGGTGTAAGCCTGATCTGAACCTCAAGTGGATCTGTGACATGAGACAGTAGATAAGGCTGCAGGTCTGAAGACATTTTGGCTATCCATAACGTCCAAAGGGCGGCATTAGGCAATACTTGGTCGTCGATTAACGCTCGTAGACGCCGCCGAAGTTGCGAAAGGTTGTGGTCATCAAGATGCTCCTCATGAATAATGTGATGGATCGCCTCCGCCGGAGGGCGGGAAAGGGGCTTGATAAGCAGTGATTTGGCCATCAAATATTTGTGCGAGGTGGGCAGTGAGAGGAGCAAGTTGTTGATGAGGTCTGTATCTGCATGGAGATGACTCACCATGCAGACGAAACAGGCGCCTTCGTCGGAAATGTCCTGGATGTCCAGGAGGTGGTCCACTAAGGCGAACCAAGTTTTAGGATTGTCTTTTTGCAATGCAGGTAGCTTAGGGAATGTGCCTGGTAACACATGTTGAGGCAGCACCGGCAGGCAGAGATCGGTGCAAGCAGAGCAGGACGCCTCCGACACCGAAAGTATTGTAGTGGTGAGCGGTGCATCGCCCGGGGTTTGGGGGGGCAGTGGCCGCATGCAGCACACGATACGGAGGGGGCGGGCCTATAAGCCAGCAAGGTGTGTCCAATTGGCAAGCCTGACAATAAATGTGGTGCGGGTGTAATGGCCGATGCCATTGCAACAGTGCGCGGGGGTCAGTCATGGTGGAACCATGGGGCAGCAGACCCAGTAACCGGCGCGGGTGGAACGGCCGGCGCCATTACGAAAGCGAGTGGAAGGTGGTCATGGTGCCACCATGGTGCGACAGTAGCGGAAACCAGTGCGGTTGAGGCTACTGGCGTAGCCGAAACGGCGTGCGGGGGAGGTGCTGCAACACTATGTAAATGAGAATGTACTACCCCATGCATTGAAATGTTCGATTCACAGTCCTGTAATTTTGCCCACACATCAAGCCATCCCAAAGGCAACAATGTACATGAAGGATAAACTGCAATGTATTTAACTGAAATGTCCTCCATGTTGTGGCTAGGCAGCGGGCACTGTCCATGTTGCCACTGTTGTAGTGCTGCGACGCTAGGTGGTCGCCATGTTGAACCGGGTAAGGTTATGTGGCAACCAGCGTGGCTGGGCGTAAACAACTGTTCACTTTTAACCGAGTTCGAAGGAGGTACACTTGTCCACACATAGTCACAATCGGCAGAGTTGATGGGGCCCGTTACACTTACACCGAAAGTCACTGGTAGGTCCACTGTGGTGGAAACAATGCAGTCTGGCATGCAGTGTGGGTGAATGACGAAAACAAGCACAAACAACGCTGGATGAGACGACGACGGTGTCAGGGTCACCAATGTGGTTATCATGGAAGATTAGTTGAGAGATAACACACTTAATGTCGAATACACATTTATTGGCCACTCGTACATATAACAAAATATGACTGTTATTCATCTGCGTGCTGAAAGCTTACACAAGAACGACTGGTCCAAAGAAGGAAGGTGCCAAAGATAGGGCACTCTGCATGACAGGCGCCACAGCTTAATGGCCAGCACTAATGTAGTTGCTACACTATGGTATATTCTCAGTTCCTTATAGGGGTTTATCTGGTAAAACTTTATTCACATGCATCCTGTAGAATTACTGAACATTCCCTATCTGCTGCTGGGATGCGTTTTAACAGGTATGATGAATATCCCTGCCCAGATTCGTTTTCCATGAACTAGTCGGTAGTGGCGGTAGTAGTAGCAGCAATAGTAGTGGCAGATGTTTTCAATTTTTATTGATTAAGGAGGTACAGTCATTAGAATTTAACCCAAAGAAAGTTTTAAGCTAAGCAAGTGATCACGTTTGTGGAATTCTATCGACACTGACAAGTCTCCAGATAGAAATAACCAACAGTTATGATCAAACACTCTTTATTCGCACACAAAAACACGAAAATAATGCATATTGAGTGAAAACAAAGACAATAAAAACAATATCCAAAGTCACTGAATCTAAAAATAGAGCACTCCTCGTTCTAGAGCCATCGTCTATCGATGGTCGCCCCAGAGTCCCCCCCCCCCCCCACCATGAGTGCAGAGCACTGGTGAGAGGAAGTGGTCATTGCCAAATACAGAGGTGTTGCAGACCGCTCAACAGGTGTTGGTTAATTGTGCAAATTGGTATGGCCAACCATGCCATGGTTGGTCTGAATGGAAGATATGGGTGGACCGTTTCCCATGAAGTAGGGGAGGTCCATGCAGGATGGACTAGAGAAGGTATAGTCCACCATCCAGTAAGGAGGATGGACTGGTCACCCTGCACGTGTGAAGTGGACCAGCTTTGGAGTTGGCAATGTCAGTGGAGCAGTGAAGAGTAGGACACATATTGAGCATCCCATTGGTGCCGAGTGTCATTGTTATTCCACCTACATGCACCTCATCTGGAATGGAGACTGTGTCACAAGACTGTTACATGTTAAGTGGGTGTGGCCTCAGATGAAGTGTTCCTCATGCGACAGATAAAGAGTGATCCATCTTGGAGCTGTAAGGAAAGCTCATCGTGTGGGCACCCAGAAGTGTTGATGGAATAGCAAATCTCGTCGATAGTAGTCGTAGGGGGCGCTGTAGGAGAAGGGGGAAAATGCTGTAAGTTGGAAGAAACACTAGTACACAATGGAGGAACAGTAGGTGACCGAAATGTATTTTTGAACCTATGGCAGTAAATCGTCACATGCAAAGTCTCAGTGAGACCAGAGAGAGGGATCATCATACACAACTACTGAGCAACTGACATACTTGGCTCAACACATGCAATATATGTTTGATACAGACGCAGAAGGGTAGTATATACTGGTTCAGGGTCATTGCACGATGACGGGAACTCGACTCAAGAGGTTGTGGTGGGATGGATTCATCGATTGTCCAAGGTGGTTTAATCTGGTGAAGTGAAACTGTCTGACGCTAGCCATTGATGAGGATGTCTATAGTACTGGTGTTGTGTGCAAAATACCCAATGTAGAACATAGTAAGGCTGCTGCAGTGTCGGTGTGACAGTGTTATCCCGTAACATAATAAACCCGCATGAGTCCAGGGCCGAGTGCAAGGAAACTGGGGGCCAGGCATGCATTCGTGGCGGATGGATAGCAGCCATGTGTCACCAGACATGATCGACAAGAGTAGGGAGGTCAGATAGGTCGATGGTTGCTGCATCATCAATGAACTCAACTGGGAGGACTTACGTCTCGCCATAAAGGACTCGGCAAGTGATGCCTGGAGATCTACCTTATAAGATGTGCGGATTCCTAACATGATCCAGGGGAGGGCGTCGAACCACTTAGCATTGTGGCACATGAGGACCACTTTCAGAGTACTGTGCCAACACTCAACGAGCTCCTTACTTTGAAGGTGGTACATGGTAGTGTGATATTTATCTACACCACAGAACATGCAGAGTTTGTTAAATAACAGTGATTCAAACGGTCTACCCTGATCAGTGGTTATGGATGTAGGACATCTGAATCTAGCTTTCCAGAAAGATACGTATGTTTGTGCTACAGAAACCGCCACAATGTCTGCAAGAGGGATTGGCTCCATCCACCATGTAACATAGTTCATGATGGACAAGATATATCTGAAACCACATACACAGCTAATGCCCCAATGAGGTCTATGCGCACATGTCGGAAACGGCCTCTAGGGACGTCAAATCCGCCTAGGGGAGCTGCGAACGTTTGTCAACTTCACTGCACTGACATGGTATACAGATGTGAGCCTAGACACGGCAGTCTTTTATCACGTCTGGCCACACAAAGGACTGCATGACAAGCTGTGTAGTAGCCTTAGCTCCAATGTGTGAAAGGTTATGTAAAGCAGAAAAAACCTGGCGATGTAAAGCAGCCAGGACAATAGACTGAGTGATACCCATAGACCTTTCGCACCATAACGGCCTGACCAAGTTCAGTAGGGAAGTGGAAGAAACCTGACGTAGGGTCTGCATTTCGATATCATTGTCCAGTAAACGAGCCAGTTCGTCGAAATTAATAAGAGACAAAATAGCATTGACATGTGACAGACAATCAGCCACTACATTTTCTGAACCACAGATGTATTGGATGTCTGTTGTGTACTGACAGATGAGATCCGTCTGCCAAAATCTGGATGGGGGAACATCAATGGCAGGATTGTGAATAGCACCCATGAGGAGACAATGATGCATGAAGATTGTTATGTTCCTTCCTTCGATGTCTGTGAGGAACTATTCAACCACCTCACACACTGCAAGGAATCCCCTTTCAAAAACCGTCCAGTTACGTTGAGCCATAAATAGTTTTTTTTTAATGGAGTGGCTCAGTTGTGTCACCAAAGTGTTGTTGAAGAACCACACCTATTGCGAAATTACTTGTGTCCACCATAGTAGAGATGCCAGTGTCTGGCATGGGGAGGGCAAGAGTGATGACACGTTCTAGAGCTGTCTTGAGAGCCTCAAAAGCTTTCATCATTTTGCCAGACCACTGTATCCAGTGATTACCAGAAGTCTGTTTGCCAGTTAATGCGTCAGTAAGAGTGGCTTGGATAGCTACCACCATTGGCAGATTGCGTCTGTAAAAACTGATGTTCCCCAAAAATCGGCGCAATTCATCGAAAGTCACAGGGAGTGGTGGACCACAAATGCAGTCAATCCAATCTTTTGGAGGATGTATATCCTGACAGGAGATGGTGTCCCCTAGAAAGGTAACACAGTTGCGTCGAAGTTGTGATTTATCATGATTAATCTTGACTACATTACATGCCAGCAAGTCCTGTACTGTGACCAGGTGTGGCTCATGTTTTTCATGCGAGGTGGAGAAAATGAGAATGTCATCTAGGTAGGAACAGCAGTAAGAGCAGTTCAAGTGAAGTGAGTCAATGAAACGTTGCCAAGTCTGAGCAGCGTTTTTGAGGCCACAAGGTATGTAACAAAATTCGTAAAGGCCAAAAGGGGTGATCAAGGCTGTTTTAGATATGTTACTCTGTTCCATAGGTATTTGTAAACATGCCTTGCGGCTGTCCAAAACACTGTAAAAGCTTGCTCCATTACGTAGTTGGGCGAAGACTCGAATATGTGGGACAGGATAACTGTCTATTACGGTACACACATTAAAACAACGATAGTCACCAAAGTGGCGCACTTTGCTGTACTTTTTGGGGACTAAGTATATGGCGGAAGGCCAGTTACTGCCCGACAGTCGATCAATGCCAGCCTGCAGAAGTTCATGCACTGCAAGGTGTAGTTGGATGGAGGTGGAATGATTTATGACGTACTGATGGCCATCTATGGTGACAACTTTAAGTCATCCTATTCGTTATACTGTTCATTTGAACCGACGAGCTAGGCAGGGGGACGTCTCTAGCAGGAGTTGGTAGCACATCAGATTCACTTACCTGAGATGCTGTCGGTGCAGACGCGCGAGAGTCATAAGAGGCGCATCGCTTCTGTCGAGATACAGCGGCGAAGACAGTTGGTGTATGAGGCGCTGTGCATCTGCAAGGGCCTGCTTATCCTTTGAGATGATGCGGTTCAGATCTGTGTTGCGAGTGCGGAGGTCGTCGACCACAGAGCGCTCGGATTGGAACCGAGCAGCGGAAGTGGCGAGGCAGTTCACCAGAGAAGAGCACTAGGAAGGATAGGCGCTGGCGTACTAAGCTCAGTAGCAGACACTGCATTGCGTGAGAGAAGTAGGCGGCGGAGCCGAATAATGGTGTATGCCTAATCAGCCAGCTGTTGATTATCCTCACGTGATGATGAGGTAAGAGGAAGAAACTGTAGTTTTAATTCCTGCAGGAGTTTAACTAAGCCCAATGTCCAGAGAACTAAGCCCAGCATGACCACTGTCGTGACCAGAGCACAGAGATGCCGTCACAGCTGGGGAGGTATTAACTCTCATCGTAAATGATGGTGTGGATTGAATCTCCTGTCATACACGACAGACGCTCGATGAGGAGGGCACAAGCAGAAGTGTATTTATTATGCTCGGGTGGGTTTAGCAATAAGTCACTAATAACCGTACAGCACTCATGCAAACAGTTCACCAAACAAACAAACTGCGTAGTGTGATTCCTTATATATCCAACAAGTTGTCCACCAAGATAAACCACATCATGGGTTGTCCATTTGTGTCGGCGGCAGCTTCGGAAAGCCGGCCGGAGTGGCCGTGCGGTTAAAGGCGCTGCAGTCTGGAACCGCAAGACCGCTGCGGTCGCAGGTTCGAATCCTGCCTCGGGCATGGATGTTTGTGATGTCCTTAGGTTAGTTAGGTTTAACTAGTTCTAAGTTCTAGGGGACTAATGACCTCAGCAGTTGAGTCCCATAGTGCTCAGAGCCATTTGAACCATTTGAACCAGCTTCGGAAAATGGCCTGGAAGCAAAGCTTACGGCAGGGTCAGTAGGGTGCGGACCACACAAGGGTTTGGAGAAGTAGCATGCAATGGCATCGATTGTGCAGTGGTGACAGCAGCGATGTTCAGATGGATGTCCTGGTCTATGTGGGAGGAGGCAATACATGACACATGAACACAAGTGAAACCCGACATGGATGCACTGACAACCAACGCGGATGGATTCCTGGAGATTCGAGCGCGAAATCGTGATTGAGTGCCGAGTGGCAGGACGGAACAATAACTGGTGCATCGCCCGAGGTCTGTGCATTGTGGTAGGCCAGGTAGATACAGGAGTATCCTCGCGCTGTTTACTCGAGTGTCCCATTTCCTAGTGCGCAAGTGGGCACATTAAACGGCATAGCGCGATTCGATAGGCGACGAGTGTGTGTGACAAATGTAATAGCGGGGACGGGAGCCGTGCATGTGGGCCCCGACACTGTACAGCTAAGTGGTCCGTAGTAGTGTGAGGTAGAAACTCCGGAGAGAGAAAGCCAGAATCTCGTGCAGAAGAAACTGCACATACTCGCAGAATCCAGTAGTCGGCGTCAGTGTAGGCGTGTGCTGCACCTAGTGCGGCGAGACAAAGGACGTTAGAGTCATCTGTTCAGGCGGAATAAACACTGGACAAACGAGCATTCTCATTTTTATTGGTAGCACCCGAGGTAAAACGCTGCGCTTCACAATCGGAAGTCTGTTCTGCAGTAGTGATGTCCTGCACTGTCGGGAAGATTTTAGACTGAGTCATTGTTTGAGCTGGCACTCAATCAGTAATAAATGATGCACAAACTGAAGAGTAATTATACGACTCGGGGTTACCAAAGTGGGATTTATGTCGACTTCGACTAGTATCCGTGTAGAAGTAACCAGCTATTACGATAGAACACTCTTAACTCGCGCACAATAACAAGAAAATGACCCACATCGAGAGCTAAAAAGCAGACTCAAAAAAATACATCCAAACCTCACTGAATGAAAAGATAGAGCATAACGTTTTCTGGAGTCACTGTTAGCCGATGGATGCCCCAAGTTTATAGTTCACTTTGATAAATTCCACCACTGGACTTCAAATCTCCTTCTCAGAGGTATTAAATCCACTGTAATTGATAAGGATTGAGGCTGTGAATACTTAATGTCCTCTGTATTTTTTGTGTGTAAAACCACCACTAGTAGAAATGCATTTTCGAATCCCACACAGGAAGAAAAATCGTATTGCAAATATTCAAATATTTATAATGTACGTGATATTTCATAAACGCTGAAAAGATCTTTTCATTCACATTACTTATAAGTGAACTAACAGTGCCACAAATCTGAAGAGTTTATTCAGTTTGATTATTACAAATGTTAAGTCTTTCTATTACAAAACTGAAACATAAATTTTCGACCACTGCCTGTTTAGGTTGAGTATATTGAAATCTACTCAGACTTCATTTTCTTGTTTATAAACAGAGAGCCCCAAGCAGCAGATTCTCAAATCTACAACACCCATGGATTTACTTATCTTTTTCTTCTTGGTTTGTCCAAGATTGCATGCCCGCACTTTATACTATGGTTTGAGGTACAGTGATATTAAAAAATTTATAAATAACAAAAAAAACTTTTGTGTTGCTTGTTTAACATTGTGATCAATTATCTGTAGTATTTAATGACTTCCAAAAAGCATTTGACTCAATACCACACCTACCCTTATTACTGAACATAAGAATGTACTGTACATAATGTGAAATCTGTGACTGAATTGAGAATTTCTTGTCAAGGAGCAAGCAGCATGTCATCCTGGATTGTTGGTCACTGACTTACAACAAACTTCAGGTGTGGCTCAGGAAAGTGTGTTGGGATCCTTGCTGTTCAGTTGTGCAATGTCCTAGCAGACAATGTCAACACTAAACTCATACTTTTCAGATATGATCGAGTTATTATAATGAAGTACTGTTAAAAAGGCTGGACAAATATTCAGATCTTGAAAAAGTTTGAAAGTAGTGCAAAGATCGATTTTAAACGTTCAAAAAGGTAAAAAATTGTACTTCGGAAAACGAAAAAGCATCAAATGACTACAATATCAGTAATTCACAATTAGTATCAGTTATTTCATATGAGTACTAAGTGTAACTATTTGAAGGGAAATGAACTGGAACAATCATAAAGGCACAGACATAGGTAAAGCAGGTGGCAGACTTTGGTTCATTGTTAAAATACCAGGGTACAATCAAAGTAATTTGAAATTTTCTCTTATTAGTCTGTTTCTGAGTAAAATAATATGGAATTGTGGATCCATTTTAATGCAAACACTTTTTATTTACTTTTTTTTAAAGTTTAATCCCTTAATTAATTTCTGCCACTGGAGATGGGAGTATTTCGCCAAAACTAGTCTGAGGACGAAAATTAAAAGAAATAATCAAAAATTGTTTGACCCACAATCCCATACTAGGAAAATACAATCAATCTGCAAAGGAGACCATGTGAGTCATCCTAGACTACTGCGCAAGTGTGTGGGACTGGGACCCACACTAGTGATGGGACAATCCACTGTTTTTAGCATCCGATTGGTCAGTCGATTGTTTTTTCATTCAGTCTATTTTTCAGTTTAATGAAAGAACCGAATGAAACTAGGCTCAACGGCCATTGCATATGAATGTTTTCACTCACTCACTGTGTTTGAGTGGTTCCATTCAGTGTGAGAAGCATGAGACAACAGCCTGAAACAAGTCTCCATTGGTTGAGGCCGTTCTATGAATGTTTTCACTAGCTCACCCTGTTTGTGTGGTTTCACTAAATACGAGACAACCGACTGAAACAAATCTCCGTCAGTTTCGGCCGATATAAGATGTTTTCACTGACGCACGGGATTTGAGTGATTTTATTTACATACTTTTTCAGCCTTTTCCGTTATACATGAAACATGACCAGGGTTGAAAATTTCTTTTTAGAGACAAATGAAGTATCTTATTTCAAGGAGATGTGAATAAATAGTATATTTCTAAAGCGAAAGTACGATGAAAATTTATGTATTTACTTACTGAAATATGAATTTTCGTACTCATGGCATTAAATATCAATTTTTGGTTAGTTTCAAAAGTTAAATATTTGGTGCTGCACTCTAAATTTGCATATATAGAAATGAACTGTCACTCTCTAGTTTTTATTAGATCGGTTACTTGCCTGGTTTTTTTTCAGTTCAAGTTTTGCAATTGGTTTTCAACTAATTTCTCGATAAGCTACAGACTCGAACCCTTTCAACGTAGCTCAGAACTGGATGATACTGTAATATTAACCCACTTTCGAGTCTGGTGTGTGGCGCAATGTACTTTGTTTTTCGGTCTGTCTGCCACTGCCTGTTCGGTACAAATTTTGCAATTGATTTTAAACTAACTTCGCAATAAGCTAAAGACTTGAAACTTTCAATTTAACTCAGAATCGGATGACAGTAGAATATAACCTCGCTTTCTTTTCTGATGTGTGGCGGAGAGTAGATACTAGGTGTAAGAAGTGGATGACACGGCAATTCGCTTTCGACTCTGGTGTGAGGCGGAGGGTACTTTGCATTTTGGTTGGTCTGAGGTTTGATACAAATTTTGCAACTGATTTTAAACTGATTTCTCCTCAAGCTATAGACTTGAAACTTTCAGCTTAGCTCAGAACTGGATGACAATGCAATATTATCTCGCTTTCTTTTCTGGTGTGTGATAGGTACTCAGTGTGCCACTGTTATTTTCCTGTTCTCTCTAGTTTTTACATTTCTGTGGACTTCTCACGAAATATACCCATAAGGAAGCATTATATTGCTTGACTCATTTGATGAGAAACTGAAATAAACCTGAAGTTTACCCCGTGTCCTGCTTAATCTCATCAAAATGTCTGAAATCAGCTGAAAAATTTCACACAAACAAGACTAAAAAGCAGAAAATAACGATTTAAATAGAAACCTTTTTAATACAGCACGGTTTTAAAATGGGCTAATAAATATTAAATAAACTCTCTTGGCTAAACACAGATTACTAACGCCATAGAGATAGTACTGAAATTTTGTGCTTGTGTCGTTTTAATAGCTATAACACTATCTATAAAACTGAAAATGTGGGGGATACGTATGCTGCTGCTGATTTAGTTTCTGTAAAAAATATTTACCTTCCACTCAAATAAATGGCTGAATATTCAAATGATTTTTCATTTGTGGACATTATAACACATTGCCTGTAAAAAGGAATGCTAACTGTCGCTAAAACGAGGCAAGGTTCCTTTCTTCTTCATATTTACTCAAGGGAACCATTGAGGTCACCTTTGAACCACTATCTAGGGCGACAATACGTCCAGATTTCCTTACATTGGTCCTAGTTTTGAGGGCTTACTGAGGAATGCTGGAGGGTCCAGGGTAAACTGTTCAGGTTAAACCTGGATCTTTTTTCATGCCTTTGGAAATTAGATTTACTGGAAATAGATTGTAATAAACCTTAGTTAAAATTCATTAAAGGAGGACCTAACTACATATAGTTTCTTCGGTTTAGTCTCTTAAAAACGCACAGATAAGCATGCTTAGCCGCTCTCCTATGTCCCTACAGCATGTTTCAAAATTGTCTTTACGACTTTGATCAAGTAAAAGTTAGAAATGGAAATACGTAGAAAGATCGGTTTGTGGCATAGTGTTCCCAAACACCTTTCTTATTTTCCCATGTTAGTTATTGACTGCCCACCCTCCAGCAGTTGGCACAGTGTGTGGAATGCTTTGTGCAGATCAAATGTGACACTCATTTCCCGCCGAACCCCATTACATTTTTTTTTCTTTAGGCAGGACTTGCACAAACTGTGAGCTTTCATTAGAGCAACAATAGCACACTTTAACAAGGACATCCTAGACAGGACGTGAAACTGGAATATCGCTCAGATAACCTGTGTGCTACAGACGACACACCCATTTAAGGTGACAATCTGTCCCCCGTCTCCCTTTTTGTCGTGACAGTCACAATTTTTCTAGGTCTGTCCTGAATCTTTTCAAAAGTAATTCGGGACACCTATTTGTCCATAATTTAACAATTATGAAACGATTTATCGCAAACTGTATGTTCATTTCACCTGTATCAGTGTGCTGTTACTCAAAGGGTACTTTCCCAAATGAGTGCTGTATGGAGCAGTGACAAAATACAATTCTTTGTAGAAAACACGAGAGCAGAGTTAGTGACTGGAGTGATTTATTATGAAACTTAAGCTGAATGTTTTCATAAGGCTGCTGAAGAATACAGATACGCCAAAAAAATGTTAGTATGATAAATACTGAAGTACCTTAGAAGGTACTATTAAAATATAAATTAATGTACTTTCGTAACAATTTACAGTGATGGTTTGCACATATTACGTTCAATTCAGACTTTTTCCTGATTCCTGAACTTGATTCTAGAAAATGAGGTTACCTTAACACACCGAACACTGTTAAGCAGCTACTAGAACCTTATGTGTATATGAACAGTATGTCACAAACCACAGTTTTCTATCTATTCCCATTTATGTGATATATGTGATCAAAGTTGTAAAAGACAATTTTGGTACACCATGCATCGAGCACTCAAAAGCTGCCGACAATGGGCGATCGCACACACCAGCCGCCTGACAACTGAATATCTAAAATGTCATTTTCCTTCTACTCAATGGGCTGTGTAAACCTGCTTTCATTTACGTTCATTTTCATTACTGTTAATTTGTACTATGTCTAAATATGAACGTCTCTATAATGCGCTTTTACTGTGTAATTTATATCTGCTGATCGGTAGGAGGAGTACACCCACTGTCACTGTTGGCACTGAAATGCAGGCAAGGGAATAGTCCCCTCTCATGTCCCCAATAAAATGAGTAGCTGCATGTACAGCTTCTCCCCATAAAGCTTTTGGAATTTGCTTTGCTCACTGAAGCCATGAACGTACTATTTTGCAGATAATCCTGTTTTCACACACAGCAACTCATTTTGCTGTGGTGTATATGGCACAGTCAAAGAATGTTTCAATCCAATTGACTCAGCATATATTCTCACATCATTATTGTCAAACTCCTTGCCACCATCAGTCTGCAGTTCTTTAATGGTACATTGAGCTTGTGTTTTCACCATCTCAATAAATATTGGCAACTTCTCCTTTACCTCATCCTTTTTCCGTAAAAGATATGTCACTCTGAAGCTTGAGACGTCATCTTTAAAAACAAGAAAATGTCGATGGCCAGCTAAATCGTTTTCTTCCATTGGACCACAAACATCAGCGAAGATTAATTCACCTGGACAAGTTGACTTGTCAACTTGTGAACCAAAAATTTGCCTATGATGTTTACCTAGCATACAACCTTCACATAATTCATTGTTTAACCTTACACTAATATCATGAGTAGCCAAAAATGATTGTACATGTTGTTTGTTCTGGTGCCTAAATCTTTCATGCCACAATTGAAGACGATCAGAAGCTTCCTTTACTACACTGAACTTGCCTTGCTTAATCACTGGCACTGCCAAGCGATAAAGTTCATTCTTGCTTTTAGATAGAGCAATAGCAATTGGAATATTGTCTCTATAAAATGACCATACTTTACCATCATTTTTGATACTTTGATCAATAACTTTTTCTCCGGCCTTTTTAACAGAAAATAAATTACAAACACCATCTGGACAATACCATAAATCTTCAAAATATCGTCTGGTCCACTTTCTTCCATTAAAAGTTTCAACATCAATACGACCACTCCCAAATGCTTTGATATGCACATTATTTTTAGCACTGTCCATTTTCCATGGTACATCAAAAGGATTTTATAAAACATACCAGTCTTCACGATTTGTAACGTGATGTGTCGCCCCACTATCAATATACCACTCGTCACATTCTGATACATCTACATTTGTAGGTAAATTACATACTTTAAATAAAGTTTCTTCTGGAATTTCTCGTGACAATGTTTTCACAGCTGATAACATTGCAGAACCACCAGCACCACTAGGACAGTCCCTGCAGATATAAACTTTGCTTTTTCATTTAAAACAAAAAATGGTTCAAATGGCTCTGAGCACTATGGGACTTAACTTCTGAGGTCGTCAGTCCCTTAGAACTTAGAACTACTTAAACCTAACTAACCTAAGGACATCACACACATCCTTGCCCGAGGCAGGGTTCAAACCTGCACTATGCCTGTTTTGCAGTCTTTCGAAATGTGTCCAATCTTACCACACATGAAAATCATTTCTTCACATCGTGGTTGCTTGAATTTTCCACCTTTTTCACACTAAGCAATTTAATTTTGCTTTGTTGCTGTGTAGATACATTTCTCTTGGTTCTTGAAAACATTGCAGCAGTTACATATGTTTCTTCTCTGTCTTGAATTCGCAGCTCATAATTCAAATACCTTTTCTGTAGTTTATGCCATGTTTTGTCAGCTTGTGGTAGATCATGCCAAGTTACTTAAATGTGATCAAATTCTTTTGGCAGTGTCTGAAGCAAATGTGCACACAAATCAGCTTCATCTATTGGTTTATTTAGCTTGGACATCTTTATTTGTACTTTGTCAAATTTTACTAAATGACCTTGCATACCACCTGTCCACTCCCATTCGATATTGTGAAACTTATGTCGCAACAAGTCGATATTTTCAGCAGGCTGAATATCATAAATCTGGTGTAATTTATCCCAAACATCGTTTGTAGTTTCACATGTAGCTACTCGAAGTAGTGGTTTTGTTTCTACTGACAAAACAAGACGTTTCTTCGCTTTTGAATTCGCTTTCGTCCAATCACTTAATTTCGTTACATAATCTTCAACATTTGTATCCGGTTTCACAAAAAAAACGCATACAAACAGCGTCACATTCCAAGACACCCTTCATGAGAATACGCCATGTAGCCCAATATTCTTCGCCATTTAATTTTTCAACCTGTTGTTTTTCTTCAGTCATGATGTTTTGCCCTTATTTTCTGTTTACGCTTACAAACACGTCGAATAACTTTGTAAACTGTCTGCAAAAATGGTCATCTCGTCGCAAGCCGTCTGCTTGAATTAGTCGATTCTCACCCTATTAAACATGTCTCAGTTATATATCAAATCAATGCTAATCCCAACCATGCTCTTCTGCAACCATGTTAGGATAATAAATATATATATATATATATATATATATATATATATATATATATATATATATATAGGTTAGGTTAGGTTAGGTTAGGTTAGGTTAGGCCAACCACTCAATGATTGCGCAAAGATTTGTTAAAGTGCCAGAACTTAACATAAGATCAACAACAGAATAACTATGTTTTTTTTTAAATACAAAGAACAAATACATCAAACAATAACTTTGCATCAAAGATACTTGCACACATATAACAGAAACAAATACGAGCTTGTAATATTATTTACAATCCTTTAACACGTGCCTATTCAAATACAGAGATATGTAAACAGGCAGAATATGGCGCTGCGGTCGGCAATGCCTATATAATATAACAAGAGTCTGGCACAGTTGTTAGATCGGTTACTGCTACCACAATTGCAGGTTATCAAGCTTGATGTGAATTTGAATGTGGTATTATAGTTGGCACATGAGCGATGAGACACAGCATCTCCGAGATAGCAGTGAAGTGGGGATTTTCCCGGACGACCATTTCACGAGTGTACTGTGAATATCAGGAATCCGGTAAAAAATCAAATCTCCGACATCGCTGCCGCCGGAAAAAGATCCTGCAAGAACAGGACCAACAACGACTGAAGAGAGTCGTTCAACGTGACAGAAGTGCAACCCTTCTGGTAACTGCTGCAGATTTCAATATTGGGCCATCGTCTCATCGTGCGAGCCATTCAACAAAACATCATCGATATGGGCTTTCAGAGCCAAAGGCCCACTCATGTATCCTTGATGACTGCATGACACAAAGCTTTAAGCCTTGCCTGGGCCCATCAACACCGGTATTAGACTTTTGATGACTGGAAACATGTCTGCTCGGACGAGTCTCGTTTCAAATTGTACAGAGCAGGTGGGCGTGTACGGGTATGGATACAACCTTATGAATCCAAGGACCTTACATGTCAGCTGGGGCCTGTTCAAGTTGGTGGAGGCACTGTAATAGCTGGGGTGTGTGAAGTTGGAGTGATATGGAACCCCTGATACGTCTAGATACGACTCTGACAGTTGACATGCACGTAAGCATCCTGTCTGATCACCTGCTTCCATTCATGACCATTGTGCATTCCGACAGACTTGGGAAATTCCAGTAGGACAACACACCACACGTCCAAAAGTCTTCAGATTTTAACACTTTTGCTGGTCACCAAACTCCCCAGACATGAACATTATTGAGCTTATCTGAGATGCCTTGCAACGTGCTGTTCAAAAGAGATATCCACCCCCTCTCACTCTTACGGATTTATGAACAGCCCTGTGGGATTCATGGTGTCGATTCTCTCCAGCACTACTTCAGATATTAGTCGAGTCCATGCCACGTCGTGTTGTGGCACTCCTGCATGCTCGTGGGGGGGCCTACACTATATTAGGCATGTGCACCACTTTCTTCGGCTCTTCGGTGTAGGAGGGAGAGACTGATATATGGCTTAGGCCTACTTTAGTGCTCGGTTCCAGAAACATTACACCACGATATTTCGCGGAATACAATGAACACACTGGTGTATCTGAATGGGTTACACTTTAAAACAAGCATGAAAAAATACACACAAATGCGTCAAAAAAGCCGTAATATCCGGACTTGATAATCGCCTAATGCCGAAATTGCAATAGTGTGTAATAAAAACGTATAACAGTCACTGGCGTAAAGACGATGTCCTACAAAACGAGCTGCTTTTCTTTGAACTTTTTATGTGATTGTTCAAATTTAAGTTATTTGTAATTATAATCCCTAAGTATTTAGCTCAGTTTAAAGTCTTTAGATTTGTGTCATTTATCGTGTACTGTAATTTAGTGGAATTCCTTTTAGTACTCTTGTGTATGAATTCACACTTTCCATTATTTACAGTCAACTGCTAGTTTCTGCACGATACAGATAATTTATCTCTCTTAATCCCTCAAATCTAATGGAGATTATGTAGAAAAATAGGGTTTTATAGCCAAAAGCGTGGGGGATAGTATATTGTATTGGAATCCTGAATAAAACCAACGTGCTTTGAGAAAAAAAAGTGTTGCAGCGCTTACTGAATGCTCCTCGTATGTGTAATTCATAGACAGAAAACTTGCAGACTTAATTGTTACATTTTAACAAACTTAATAACATAAAAGAACAAAATAATTCACTAGTTGTCTACCAGAGTACTTCGCCTCTAAAAGGAATGAATGAATGAATGAATGAAATTTTATTGTCGTTTAGCTATTACAGCAATTGACAAAGTCAAGTTACACATATACAAGTTATACAGCATATATACATGGGTTAAAGATCAATATGTGACATAAGTTTTACATAAAATACGATATTTAAAATGAAATAATATGAAAACATTGCATCATAACTGATTCAGTTAAAGAAATTATGCTACACTCTCCAAATCGGTACCACTATGATATTTTACAGTCGTAAAATTCCTGAAGTGAGTAGTATGGGTTTGCAGCTAACCAACTGAACAATTTGTCTTTAAATACATCATATGGAGCTTCTACCCATTCTAGTGGCAAATTATTAAACATCTTCATACCCACCACTTCGTAGCTGTTCAATGACTTGGATAATCTGTAGTAAGGTATGTCAAGATTGCTACTATTCCTGGTTCCATGAAAGTGTACATCTCTTCTACGCTGGTATTCTGATAAGTTGCTCTTTATATGCAGTAGGGCAGTGTAAATATACATGTTTATCACAGTTAATATTTTTAAGTTGATAAACAGTGGTTTGCAATGGGCCAGTTTATCACTGTTTGTGATAATTCGAATTACTTTCTTCTGAAGTACCAGAATGTCCTGAAGGTGTGAGCTATTGCCCCATATTAAAAGCCCATAAGATATAATACTTTGAAAAAAAGCAAAGTAGGCTGATCTTACATAGGCCGCAGGTACATGGTTTATTAAATTCTTTAACAAATACACCACTCTAGACAGCCTTGCACTAATGTATTTAATATGTGGCTCCCAAGTCAGTTTAGTATCTATAACAATACCTAAGAACTTAACACTATTCTTGAAGTCTTCTGCTGGCGGATCTCTCAAACTAAATACAATCTTTTGAGTTTTACTTTCATTAAGCAGGAAACCATTAGCTCGGAACCAGACTGATGCCTGTGATATTGTGTCATTTGCCACAGTTTGGAGCATATCAATGTCTGAGCTGATATTGAAAAAAGTGGTATCATCTGCATAGAGAATGGAGTGAGTATTTATGTAGGATGGTAGATCATTTGTCATTAGGATAAATAGCAGAGGTCCTAATACTGAGCCTTGTGGCACACCGCACTTAACTTCAGCTAGCTGTGATCTCTGTTTACCAATACAAACAATTTGTCTACGGTTGCTGAGGAAAGATTCAAAAATGTTGTCGACTTCACTGTTTGTGATTCCGTAATAAACTAGTTTGTTGAGGAGTGAAATATGCTCCACAGAATCGAAGGCTTTGCTCAGATCACAAAATGTAGCCTGAGCAAAATTTTTTCTTTCATAAGCATTAAGCACCTTTTTAATCAGGGAGTCAATGGCATGGACTGTGGATTTGCCCTTCCTAAAGCCAAATTGTACCGGAGTAATAATGTTATTACATGTCAGATAATCACACAACTGGGAGTAGATGATGGATTCCAAAACTTTAGATAAAATAGGTGTCAGGGATATTGGGCGATAGCTAGATGGGCAATTTTTGTCTCCTTTCTTGTAAATGGGCACTACCCTGGATAATTTTAATACTTCTGGGAATACTCCTTCAATTAGACATCTATTTATACATTTAGTAAGAGGATATACTATGTAGCCAATTATCTTTTTTAACATATTACAAGAAATACCATATATATCTTCACTATCAGAGGGTCTAAAGTTATTTACAAGAGTTAAAACAACATCTGGTGTGACCTCTGTTAAAAGGAATTTATCGTTCAGGGTGTAGTCTACATTATGGTATTTAATGAGATCAACAACAGTCTCTTGTGGCCTCACAATGCTTTCCCTAATTTGGTTAACAGATTTTATACAGTAGTTATTAAATTCGTCTGCTGAAATTACTACCTCAACTTTCTGCTTGCTTTTGGCCACTGAATTTATTATAGTCCATGCTTTTCTGCATTTATTTTTTGATGACTCAATGCTGACTAGGTTATGTTGTTTTTTGGCCTCATTTAAAGCATACTTATATTCTTTTTGTGCTCTTGAGTACCTTTGTTTAGCCATATCAGTTTTCTTAAGTCTGTAAGAATCTCTATACAACAACAACCTTCTTTTCATATTGGCTAGTTGAGCGGTATACCATGGACTCTTATCCCTATGTCTATTACTGTTACTTTTAGGGTTAACTTTACATTTGTATTGAGGGCAGTTAGTCTCGAATATATTTAAGAAATAATGAAAAAATCTATCAAACAATGTATTGGCAGAGTCCTGAGCATTATTGTTAAACAGATGTGACCAGTCATAATTACTGAGTGAGACCATAAAATTAGACAATTTTTCTTGCGTTATTGGTCTTGTGATGACTACTTTAGGCTCTTTAAACTCCTTATACTCCATGTTAGGCCTATCTGTACCTATTTTTACCCAAACTGAGTCATGGTCCGAGAAATCGAAGACAGCTACATCTGAAGACAGTAACTCTCTATTGACATTTGTAAGTATGTTGTCGAGACAAGCGGACTGTCTTGTGGGTTTGCAGTTCGTAAAAATGAAGTTGAATTGTCGTAACAGGTTTTTAAATTCATTTACAGTGTGCACATCTTTGTTTACATCAAATGCGGCATTGATGTCACCACCAATTACGATGCTATATTTCTTCCACTGAGGACTAAGAAAGAAGTTTAGTAAAGTCTCAAGTTTTTCTAAAAATATTAATGGACTTCCATCTGGTGATCTATAAAGAGATACAATAGCAATTTTTAAATGATCCAGATATACGCCTGTGGCTTCAAAATGTATCTCACTGCACAAAAATCCTAGATCTAGTTCATTACTACAATTTATTAATCCCTTCTTAATGTAAATTGATACACCCCCATGAATATGTTGCTCTCTGCTAAAACTGTTTGCTAAGTGAAAATCATCTAGTACATGAAAAGATATTTCATTTCCTTTACACCAGTGCTCACTTAAGCATAATGCATCAAATAAGTTCTCATTTGCAAATTCATTTAAAATTATGTGTTTTCCACTTATACTTTCAATATTGAGATAACCTATCTTGAAAGACAAAGTTGGTGAGTGGTTTTTGTTAATGTCACAGGAGGGGAGGAGTACAGTATTATGGGACAATGGAGAACATTTAATTGTTTTTTCAGCCCTGGAATCTACGTTAGGTGGCGGTTGGACTTCCTTGGGATAAACCATAAAAAATCTTCATTTCTCTTTGGTAATTTTTTGGGTCTGTTTGAAACACGGTTGGAAGTTTGTTTCACTTTACTGTCCACAAGTTTTATAGGAACATGTTTTCCCAAATCATTTGGTATCACTTCATCATGAGACAAAGGTGATACTTTACTTACTGTGACTGGTCTATTCTTTTCTGCTACTCTTGAAGGTGATGGAGGAGGAGCTGGTGATGTTTCTGCTGTTGGTGAAGTTGGTTTAGTTGCTGCTGGTGGAGGAGTTGTTTCTGCTATTACTGGTAAAGGAGTTGGTTCTGCTACTGCTGGTGTGGGAGATGATGCTGCTGCTATAGGAACTGGTTCTACTGCTGGAGGAGTTGCTTCTGCTGTTGCTGATGGTGTTTCTTCTGCTATTGCTGGTGAAGTAGTTTGTGCTGCTACTGCTGGTGAGGGAGATGGTGTTACTGCTGTGGGAGCTGGTTCTAATGCTGGATGAGTTACTTCTGCTGCTACTGAATGTGGTTCTTCTGATGCTGCTGTTGATTCTACTTCTGTTAGTATTGCTTCTTTAGGTACTTCTGCTGCATTTTCTGCTACTGTATCTGATTCTGCATTAGTCACTCCTAGAGATACTTTCTGTGATGATGATACAGGTACCACTGATGATGTTGTTGGTAAGTATTGCAGTCTCTGAATAGTTTCCATTAGCTTTAATGTAACCAGTTGCTTTCCAAGGCCATTTAGGTGCAGCCCGTGAGTAGTGTGGAATCTGCGTCCAATGGTATTAATATTAACAACAGAAACATTTCTATATTGTTTGCATATACTGGAAAAAAGTTCATTGGCGGCACTAATTTCCTTGTTGACACACGACCAGGACATCAAGTCGTACCTTTGTGGTATATTTACGAGGATAACGTTTGTATGACTTAGTTCAGATAAACACTTGTTTAATTCGCAACAGGCTTTAGATGTATCATTTTGATAAATGTCATTAGATCCACCAAAGAGGACAACAAAATCTTTCGAAGACAGCTTTTTTATTTCTTCAGAAAAAACTAGTTTTCTTATTTCTGAGAGGGGCGCCCCAGGCTTTACAAAGCTCATCGATTTCACATTTGAAGCTTTATTTATGCGTGAGACAATACCGCGGCTGTGGCTATCGCCTAAAATGTAAAGTTTTGGAACATGGTCGGGAGTTTTAGACTGATGTTTTCTTTCGCACTCGCAACAGGTTACACCACTGTTCGTGTTTTTCCCGCACTTTCTACAAACATAAATAACAGAACTGTTATTAACAAAAGTTACAGTATCTTGAGGTAAAACGCTAAGCCTCTTTGCTTCTTTTTCATACTGTTCGTGTTCGTGATGATTTATAACTGAAAACTCTTTCAGTAGAGCACTGATAACTTCGTCTTTGGTGTTTCTCACATTAGGTTTTTGGCCTAAGTCGCCTTTGAAACAGCTATTGCAGAACCATAGTTTCCTTTTAGGACTGACATTAACACACGAATAATGAAAAACCGTTTTACAATTTAAGCACATTATACCTTTTACAACACGTTTCTTGCAATGGCATGTTGTATCAGAGTTCACCATTTCCCACGAATGAGTCGAAGTACTTGCTGGATGAGATGCCTGATTATAACATTTTCCTGTTACCAGGTTTTTTTTGGCGTCTACTTTTGCGATAATATAACATGGCATACATGCACTGGCATAATACACACAGAATTTGTTGCATATCGAACACTTCTCCTCGTTATTTTTTGACTTTTGTACGGAGCTAACATACTCCCTATCTACACTAGGCGCCATCTGACCTGTGTAGATAATTACTGCAAAATTTGGTGATCTACAGTGGAATAGTAGGTGTTGAGCCAGATACTGTTAATAATGGTTAGTGCAGTGGTATTCACATTTTAATATTTGATAGTGTAGCCGAAAAAAGTGCATTTATTGCATCCAGTAATATAGTGCAATGATTCAATAAAATGAATTCACATAGTTTTGAACAAGAGAATGTAGGGTATGTTCCATTTCATGCAGCTCCTTTTGCAAAATTTGGTAATGTACAGTAGTATGGAAGATAGGGGTAGATAACGAGTCATCTCCCACTAATGGTGGTAAAGTAATTAGTGGAATAGGTATAGGTGTTTTAACGTCATTATTGCAGCCAATAATATAGCTGAGTGGCTCATTAAAATGATTTCACACAGGTTCATGGACAGCTGCAGAAATCTTTCCAGGAATTGGCGGAAGGCTCTAAAATTGCCATTTTTTATGGAAATAAGTGACACAGCATGTCGTTTTTAGGTGCCACAAAAAATCTTATATATTCCAGGCAACTGATGGTTATCCACTCTATATATAAATAAAAATGATGTTATACCGATTTCTGGGAGTGGGGGATTCTCCCCTCTTGCAGATGCGTTTGCATAGCTTTGCATCAGATATTGTTCATTGCTTTAGAAACTAAGAAAGGGGAGACTTCACAGACATAATAAGCAATAAATAACTTATTGATGATACAAGATTGCAGGGATACATGTGGTTGTAATCGTTGGCAGTAGTTTCGTCAAATAGAACTCACTGGAGTGAGGGTCTCATGCTAGTGGGGCAGCTCAGATGGATGATATTGTCATTTGCAAAAGACTCTGTCTGCCTACCTGCAAGCCCTATCAGGTATTCTTGAAAAACGACTACTCTCATGCAGCTCTGTTGAAAAACATGGGGTGGAAACTACCTACATAAAAGGTAATTTCTCCAGAATGTGAAATACATTTTTTACATTTAAACTGATTACTTCCTATCAGTGGCGTAGCGTGAGGGGAGACTTTGAGACTTAGTCTCCCCTGTATTCGTGCTTAAAAAGATGCAATAGTAATTCAAACAAAAATATAAACAACTTTCTGCTAAGAGCTCTAAATGTGCGAAGACATCAGTTTTGTAGAACGTGCCGCCGCACCCTGAGTGTCAGTTTGAGACTCGACTGCTCTCAATCTCTGCCTCCCTTCCCTTACCTGGCTGTGTGGGCCTGAGCGTTCTCGGCTCCCCCCCCCCCCCCCTCCCCCCACTTCCCGTCTTCCACGAAGGTCGGTGCGCTGCACTTTCTATCAGGTATGGATACTAGTCTCTGCCGCTTCTGTGCTGGCTTTTAACACGGAAGTAAACAGTCGCGCGGTTTGTGTTATAGTTATTCTTGTGTGATTTTAGTGCATATTTTCATTGTATCGCCAACATGAGTGAGCCAGCAAATGAACACCTTATAGAATTTTTTATTAAAAACGCATTTTTCTACATTAACGTACTGTACGAAAAAAAATATGAAATGAGGGACAAACGGCCTACTCCTATAGTCAGTATAGTTCTAAGTGAAGCCAAACAAAAACGCACTTTTCAAATAGCCTGGCTGACTGCGAATGCAGTTAATAACAGATTGTTGTTGTTGTTGTGGTCTTCAGTCCTGAGACTGGTTTGATGCAGCTCCCATGCTACTCTATCCTGTGCAAGCTGCTTCATCTCCCAGTACCTACTGCAACCTACATCCTTCTGAATCTGCTTAGGGTATTCATCTCTTGGTCTCCCTCTACGATTTTTACCCTCCACGCTGCCCTCCAATGCTAAATTTGTGATCCCTTGATGCCTCAAAACATGTCCTACCAACCGATCCCTTCTTCTAGTCAAGTTGTGCCACAAACTTCTCTTCTCCCCAATCCTATTCAATACCTCCACATTAGTTACGTGATCTACCCACCTTATCTTCAGCATTCTTCTGTAGCACCACATTTCGAAAGCTTCTATTCTCTTCTTGTCCACACTAGTTATCGTCCATGTTTCACTTCCATACATGGCTACACTCCATACAAATACTTTCAGAAACGACTTCCTGACACTTAAATCTATACTCGATGTTAACAAATTTCTCTTCTTCAGAAACGATTTCCTTGCCATTGCCAGTCTACATTTTATATCCTCTCTACTTCGACCATCATCAGTTATTTTACTCCCTAAATAGCAAAACTCCTTTACTACTTTAAGTGTCTCATTTCCTAATACATTCCCTCAGCATCACCCGATTTAATTTGACTACATTCCATTATCCTCGTTTTGCTTTTGTTGATGTTCATCTTATATCCTCCTTTCAAGACACTGGCCATTCCGTTCAACTGCTCTTCCAAGTCTTTTCCCCTCAGGGGCTCAGCATTCATTTGCTGGGTACGGGCTTGGCGACCCAGGGGTCCTGAGCTGGAGACTGGTCAGCGCCGCCAGTCTCCTGTCACCGTAACCCCCGGACATGCTTCAGCGACCACCGTATGGCGCGGCGGTGGAATGTTGTGTGCTGCGGGGAATAGTAATCTTGGCTTGACCGCCTGGATTGCGAGGAAGGCCAACCTCTATAAAAACCCCTCAATCTTCCGGTGTGCTCCGTGCCTATGAGATGCATGGCTGTTGAGGTGGAACAGTCGCAAGCGGGCAACCTCTGGGGCACCTGCCACACCCCAGTTGTATTAGGCTTACTCAGGCACGCGGGGCTCTGTCTGAGCGGACCTTTAGTTCCCTAGTTGCTCGTGGGACCGCAATGGACCCTTTGACCTCTACATTTCCCCCTACCAGTGGCTTTGGTGGGCCACTGGTAGGAAAACACACCCCATCGAAGAAGCGACTTCGTGCTGCGAGTCCTCCAGCGCCTAGTGTTGATCGAGATTTATCAGACTGTCGTAACAGAGCACATGCTGATAATCAGGATGTGTTTTTGATTATTAAACGGAAGGAGGGTAGCTTTGAGAGGGTTTCTCCCTTTTACATCCACAAGGGTCTTGAGGGAATTGCAGGAACACTTAAATCTGTGAAGCGACTGCGCAATGGGACTCTGTTAGTTGAGACATCTAGTTCCCGTCAGGTCACTTCTCTTCGGAAAACAACCTGTCTCGGTGAGTACACTATCGAGAGCGAGCTCCACTCCACTCTGAACTACAGTAAGGGTGTTGTGACATGTAGGGACTTGGTGGATATCCCCACAGACGAGTTAAAATCTGAATGGGCTGATTAAGGTATTGTTGACATGCAGCATATCATGAAACGAGTCAATGGGATCCTCGTCAAATCCGACTCGTTTATTCTCACGTTCAGTTGCCCACGACTCCCAGAGCATGTTAAAGCGGGGTTCTTACGTTTGCCAGTATGGCCATATTTCCCCAACCCAATGCGCTGTTTTAAATGTCAGCGCTTTGGGCATACTACGTTGGGGTGCAATGGGATAGCCACTTGTGGTAAATGTGGTCAGCCTGCCCATGAAGAAGCCGATTGTTCATCGCCTGTGAAGTGCGTGAATTGCTCTGGGAGTCACCCTGTCTGGAGCCGGGTCTGCCCCATCTATCTCGACGAACGGAAGATCCAGGAGATCAAAACATCTAAGCGCATCCCCTGTGGTGAGGCCAGGAAGCTCTTTAAGGCCATGCAACCTCCTGTGTTTATGACATCTTTCACTTCCGCTCTGAAAAAACCGGTAGAGTTGGCCACTGTTGCTATGCAAACGGAGGTTGCTAGTGTTAGCACTAATACCTGCGTTTGCCAGTGCACTTGTGCTGCTGCGGTTGTTTTGAAACCTGCGGCTCTCCCCGCATCGTCGGACAAGGCCGTGGTTGCTGACATTGGGGTACTTCCTGCCTCTTCCCATATGGCGCCTTCTGCCCAGGCGGGTACAGCTCCACCTGCTGCCAAGGCTCTGCCTTCTAAGCCCCCCAAGACAAAGCCGCCGAAGGTGAAGGTTTTGCCACCTGAGGAGACTAGTCAGGGTCGGTCCGATGACGAGGCCATCGTACTGTCTGACATCTCCCGTGGGTCATCATCGGAGCTGATGGACATTGATGTCGACCGGGGGCGATCTTCTCGCCCCAGGAATAAATCTCCGGCCAGTACGGGCTCTCCTCCAAAACACAGAGGCAGGGTGAAAGTTCAGCCACCCTGATCACTGGCTCCCATATTACAGTGGAACCTGAATGGGTTCAGGACGCATGTGGCCGAATTACAACTCCTTGTACGAGATTGCCCTTTGTGCTTATGTCTCCAAGAGACACATTTTCGGGCCACTGATGCTCCTTCTTTACGGGGCTATACCGTATGTCGGAAAGATGATCTGACGGGGGAAAGGGCAAAGGGTGGTGTTGCAGTTTTTGTCCGCGACATGCACCCCTCATCTGAGCTCCCTCTCGTTACAGACTTGCAAGCAGTTGCAGTTGACCTTCTTGTGGGTCGGAGGCTCACAGTCTGTTCACTTTACTTACCACCTCAGGATGCGATAGACTCTGAGGCTCTCACAGACCTTATTAGCCAACTCCCCCGTCCATTTCTTCTTCTGGGGGACTTCAATGCTCATAATGTCTTATGGGGCTCTTCGACTACTTGCCCAGGGGTCGCATTCTGGAAAACCTCATGATGTCTGAAGAACTGTGCATCCTCAACTCTGGTGCTCCCACTCATTTCTGTACTGCTTCTGGGTCGTCATCAGCTATTGACCTTTCCTTTTGCTCTCCAGCACTCGCGGATTCTGCTCTGTGGGAGGTTGCTGCAGACCTCCATTCTAGTGACCACTTTCCCCTTTGGATTCGCCTCCTGGCTGAGGCTATGGCATTACCAGTGCCACCCCGGTGGCACCTCTGCAGAGCTGACTGGACACTTTTCAGCCAACTGGCTGTTTTGGAACACCGTGCCAGCGTCCACGAATGGGTAGACCATGTTACAGCCGTGATCTCCCATGCTGCTGAATTGTCAATCCCACGGTCATCCGGTCATCCCAAGAGGCGTCCTGTCCCTTGGTGGACCACTGAGTGCCGCTCAGCCATCCGAGCCCGCCGTGCAGCTCTGCGCCGCTTCAAGTGCCGTCCCTCAGCTGACAATCTTGCGGCCTTTCGGGTGGCAAGGGCCAAAGCGCGGCGAGTGATTAGAGAGAGCAAACGACGGTCATGGCAATCGTTCTTGAACTCCATCTCCTGTTCCACTAATTCTACGAAAGTATGGGAAGCCATCAGGAGGATTTCCGGGAAACTCGTCGAGCTACCTGTCACGGCATTGCTGCATCAGGGAAGTCTCCTCACGGCGCCGAGAGACATTGCCCAGACACTGGCCATGCATTTTGCGGAATCTACCACTACTGTTAACTGTGATCCAGATTTCTGCCGCTACCGCACTGCCATCGAGAGGGGTCACTTGGACTTCCGGTCTCCAAATTCTGAACTCTACAACTGCCCCTTCACAATGTGGGAACTGGATTCGGCGCTGTCTGTGGCTCATGATACTGCGCCTGGCCATGATCGAATCCGGTACAGCATGCTGCAGCACTTGTTACTGCCTTCCAAGGAAGTTCTCCTGAATTTTTTTAATATGATATGGTTATCTGGCACGTACCCTGACTCATGGATGGAGGCGGTTTTGATCCCCCTCCTCAAACCGGGGAAGGACCGAACGCATCCCAGTAGTTATCGGAGTATTGCTTTGACGAGCTGTGTCGGGAAGACGTTAGAACGCATGGTCAACCGTCGCCTGGTTTGGCTGCTGGAAACCAAGCAGCTCCTTAGCCCCTCGCAGTGTGGCTTTCGGAGATGTCGTTCAACTATAGACAACTTGACCCTGCTTGAGGCGGCCATCCAGCAGGCCTTCCTACGTAACCAGCATTGTCTCAGTGTCTTCTTTGACATTCATAAGGCGTATGACACTACTTGGCGCCACCATATCCTCAATCAACTCCATGAGTGTGGTTTTCGTGGCCGTCTCCCCATCTTCATTCGGTCCTTTCTTTCCCACCGCCTCTTTCGATATAGGGTTGGTAATGTGCTATCTGATTTGTATGTGCAGGAGAATGGTGTTCCTCAGGGAAGCGTTTTAAGTGTCACCCTCTTTGCCGTCGCCATTAACAGTATCACGTCCACTATCCGGAGTCCTGCTCAATGCTCCTTGTTTGTGGACGATTTTGCTGTTTTCTGTTCTTCCTCCAGTCTTGTCACTGCTAGTTGGCAGTTGCAGCTTACGATACAGCGATTAGAGGCATGGACTGCGAAGACGGGTTTTACCTTTTCTGCAGACAAATGTGTGTGTGTTCATTTTAATCGTTCTCGACGTCTTTTTACCTCCCCTGAATTGCGTCTGAGGGACACCATTCTTCCTTTTAGCGACACTGTGCGGTTCCTGGGCCTCACTTTTGATTCCAAGTTGTCGTGGTTGCCTCACCTTAAAGACCTCAAGGTGCGGGCCCTGAAGGCACTGAATATTTTGAAGGGCCTGAGCCATCGGTCCTGGGGAGCAGATCGGGCGCGTCTGCTGCAGTTTTATAGGGCTTTCGTCCGATCGCGTCTTGACTATGGTTGCACCGTGTATGGGTCAGCAAGGCCTTCGTGTCTGAAGATTCTTGACGCAGTACACCATGAGGGTATCAGGCTGGCCACTGGTGTCTTCCGTACCAGTCCCATCCCCAGCCTGTGTGCTGAGGCAGGGGAACCGCCGCTCGCCATCCGGCGGAAACTCCTCATGGTGCGACGGGTGTGTCAATTCCTTGCCTGTCCTACCTCCCCTGCGTACCCTACCGTTGCCCGACCGCCTATGGAACGTCTCTTTTCCAATCGTCCCAGGGCAACGAGACCATTTGGGATTCGTGCCAAGCATTTGCTTGAGTCCCATGGTGTCGAGCGTGTGGCCCCCCAACAACAAGGTTTTACTCGCCTGCCTCCCTGGTTGCTCCAGAGGCCCAGCGTCCTTTTAGACTTGTCGGAGTACCGGAGGAGCTGCACTCCTGCGTTTGTTTTTACCTCCTCATTTTATGATATTTTAAACCAGCATCCCGGCCATGTACCAGTATTTACGGATGGCTCCAAACAGGGGGACTCTGTTGGTTGTGCTGTTGTTTTCCCTGATCGAGTCGTCAAGTTACGGCTTCCTGCGGCGTTTACCATCTTTGATGCCGAATTGTTTGCGATCCTGCGGGCATTGGAGCAGATAAGATGTGTTCCCAGTCGTCAGTTCCTCATCTGTTCTGACTCCCTGAGTGCCCTTCAGACCATGGAACACTTGTACCCAGCGGATACGGTCGTCCAGAACATCCAAGATGCCCTACTCCACCTGTCCGCCACATTTTACTTGACTGTCTTTTATTCTCTGACCAGAGGGCGGTGGTTTCCTTGCCACCGGATTTGCCCTCTATTTTACAAGATGACGTAACGACTGTAGTTAAGGTCTTACGGTTTTGTGTCCTGTCCAATTTGTTGCCTCGAATTTTAGGGAGAGGGTTTTAATGTGCTGCTGGGTGACTGGCTCACCCAGGTTTTAGGTAAGAGGTCAGCCAGTCACGATTACCTCTGTATGTGAGGATTTGAAACTGCGTCATATCTGTGTCTTTTAGCCGTTCTCCTTATTCCCAGTCCGTCTTAGTCCCTTCACTGCATGTGTTCCTGTTTTTATGCGTTTGGGCGCTGATGACCCCGCTGTTTAGCGCCCGTAAACCTCAAACACACACACAAGTCTTTTGCTGTCTCTGACAGAATTACAATGTCATCGGCGAACCTCAAAGTTTTTACTTCTTCTCCATGAATTTTAATGCCTACTCCGAATTTTTCTTTTGTTTCCTTTACTGCTTGCTCAATATACAGATTGAATAACATCGGGGAGAGGTTACAAGCCTGTCTCACTCCTTTCCCAACCACTGCTTCCATTTCATGCCCCTCGACTGTTACAACTGCCATCTGGTTTCTGTAGAAATTGTAAATAGACTTTCGCTCCCTGTATTTTACCCCTGCCACCTTCAGAATTTGAAAGAGAGTATTCCAGTTAACATTGTCAAGAGATTTATCTAAGTCTACAAATGTTAGAAACGTAGGTTTGCCTTTTCTTAATCTTTCTTCTAAGGTAAGTCGTAAGGTTAGTATTGCCTCACGTGTTCCAACATTTCTACGGAATCCAAACTGATCTTCCCCGAGGTCCGCTTCTACCAGTTTTTCCATTCGTCTGTAAAGAATTCGCGTTAGTATTTTGCAGCTGTGACTTATTAAACTGATAGTTCGGTAATTTTCACATCTGTCAACACCTGCTTTCTTTGGGATTGGAATTATTATATTCTTCTTGCAGTCTGAGGGTATTTCGCCTGTCTCATACGTCTTGCTCACCAGATGGTAGAGTTTTGTCGTGACTGGCTCTCCCAAGGCCATCAGTAGTTCTAATGAAATGTTGTCTACTCCCGGGGCCTTGTTTCGACTCAGGTCTTTCAGTGCTCTGTCAAACTCTTCACGCAGTATCTTATCTCCCATTTCATCTTCATCTACATCCTCTTCTATTTCCATAATATTGTCCTCAAGTGCATCGCCCTTGTATAAACCCTCTATATACTCCTTCCACCTTTCTGCCTTCCCTTCTTTGCTTAGAACTGGGTTGCCATCTGAGCACTTGATATTCGTACAAGTGGTTCTCTTCTCTCCAAAGATCTCTTTAATTTTCCTGTAGGCAGTATCTATCTTACCCCTAGTGAGACAAGCCTCTACATCCTTACATTTGTCCTCTAGCCGTCCCTGCTTAGCCACTTTGCACTTCCTGTCGATTTCATTTTTGAGACGTTTGTATTCCTTTTTGCCTGCTTCATTTACTGCATTTTTATATTTTCTCCTTTCATCAATTAAATTCAATATTTCTTCTGTTACCCAAGGATTTCTATTAGCCCTGGTCTTTTTACCTACTTGATCCTCTGCTGGCTTCACTACTTCATCCCTCAGAGCTACCCAATCTTCTTCTACTGTATTTCTTTCCCCCATTCCTGTTAATTGTTCCGTTATGCTCTCCCTGAAACTCTGTACAACCTCTGGTTCTTTCAGTTTATCCAGGTCCCATATCCTTAAATTCCCACCTTTTTGCAGTTTCTTCAGTTTCAATCTGCAGATCATAACCAATAGATTGTGATCAGAATCCACATCTGCCCCTGGAAATGTCTTACAATTTAAAACCTGGTTCCTAAATCTCTGTCTTACCATTATATAATCTATCTGATACCTTTTAGTATCTCCAGGATTCTTTCAGGTATACAACCTTCTTTTATGATTCTTGAACCAAGTGTTAGCTATGATTAGGTTAAGCTCTGTGCAAAATTCTACAAGGCGGCTTCCTCTTTCATTTCTTCCCCCCAATCCATATTCACCTACTATGTTTCCTTCTCTCCCTTTTCCTACTGACGAATTCCAGTCACCCATGACTATTCAATTTTCGTCTCCCTTCACTACCTGAATAATTTCTTTTATCTCGTCATACATTTCATTGATTTCTTCATCATCTGCAGAGCTAGTTGGCATATAAACTTGTACTACTGTAGTAGGCATGGGCTTTGTGTCTATCTTGGCCACAATAATGCGTTCACTATGCTGTTTGTAGTAGCTAACCCGCACTCCTATTTTTTTATTCATTATTAAACCTACTCCTGTATTACCCCTATTTGATTTTGTATTTATAAACCTGTAATCACCTGACCAAAAGTCTTGTTCCTCCTGCCACCGAACTTCACTAATTCCCACTATGTCTAACTATAACCTATCCATTTCCCTTTTTAAATTTTCTAACCTACCTGCCCAATTAAGGGATCTGACATTCCACACTCCGATCCGTAGAACGCCAGTTTTCTTTCTCCTGATAACAGCGTCCTCTTGAGTAGTCCCCGCCCGGAGATCCGAATGGGGGACTATTTTACCTCCGGAATATTTTACCCAATAGGACGCCATCATCATTTAATCATACAGTAAAGCTGCATGTCCTCGGGAAAAATTACGGCTGTAGTTTCCCCTTGCTTTCAGCCGTTCGCAGTACCAGCACAGCAAGGCCGTTTTGGTTAATGTTACAAGGCCAGATCAGTCAATCATCCAAACTGTTGCCCCTGCAACTACTGAAAAGGCTGCTGCCCCTCTTCAGGAACCACATGTTTGTCTGGCCTCTCAACAGATACCTCTCCGTTGTGGTTGCACCTACGGTACGGCCATCTGTATCGCTGAGGCACGCAAGCCTCCCCACCAATGGTAAGGTCCATGGTTCATTATATTGTTATATATGTCTTCTGTTTGGTGGTGCAAAGGAATGGTGCAATAAGGGCATTTGTACAATAAAGAACTTTGACAGGAAAGCACAGAAGCATCAGATATCAAAACGTCACCTGCAGAACGAAGAATCATTTCAGTTATTGGACAAAAGTAGAATTGATCACGCCCTTTCTGAAGCCAATCGTCTGACAGCAATAAAATACAACGAACAAGTTGCATCCAACAGGAGAGTTTTGGCTCGTCTTATTCAGGCAATTGTATTTCTTTGTAAACAAGAACTAGCCTTTCGCGGCCATCGAGAAGACGAATCCTCCAGCTATTTACAGTCACATCAGCAAAATTCATTTTAAAAGTTCTTCCGAAGTGGGAGCTTTTTAAATGATAAAGTTCCTGGATATGGAAAAGACTACGAGTTAATGCAAAATGAAATTATGTGAGAAACAGGTAAATGTTTGAAGTGCTTGAGAGCCCGATTCTAGTAGATTCCGTCAAAGTCTAATACTGTCATCTAGCAAGATGAAGAATGTGTTAGTAAACATGTAACACTTGGTTTCTGTGGTAGAGTGCAGAGTAATGCCGTGATGGCATCCTTGTACCACCAAGAGCCCCATCGGATTGAACAGCATTATTATAATTAACACATGTACCAGTGCAAGAAAATGGTAACTAGGTTTTGATAGTCTTCTGTATTTTTGGCAGTATATGCAATCTTCTGTCATGTGACTACTTTCTTACTGTAGAACCATTTGTTTTTACATTTGTAGCAGATCAAGCCACTGGGTGCATGCCAACAGGTGCTCCAGGTTTGCAAGGTTGCAGTTAAGCAGTTTACAGAATGCTTTGGCTTGTCACAGAAGACGTGAAATGACTGGTATAATCTCTTTCTAGGTAGAGGCTAGTCCACTATTACATGTAACTCCACTGGGGGAAGCTCCACAGCAGGGCAAAGGTGACTTTACATGTTCAGTTCTGCAATCTCTGGAGACACTTGCTGTGCAGCTTACTGCAGTGCTGGATGCAACAGTGTGAGGTATGAGGGGCCCTCCCATGAAGCATGAAGAGGGTATCCGAGTAGAACGCTGTGTTCCCCCTTGAGGCAGCAGCTCCAAGCACAAAGATGGGTAGCAGGAGGGCTGGAAGAGCTCGCCTTTGTGTGGTGCTGACCTGCAATTTGGAGGCATTGAAGGACAGGCGCTGCTTGATAGTCCAGTCACTGGCTCATCGATTGCACTCTGGAGCCAATGCTGGACATACCTCGCACTCTCACTACTTGAGTAGAATACAGTGTTGTGGTATAAAGAACATTGTCGACTCACTTCACCAATGGTAGGGCACTGGCATACAGTGTGTGGAGGAGTAGATCTGGAACATGCCCTTGTAGGGCACTAGCCAGGATGAAGCACATTGAAAGTTTGGATCCTATGCACAAATGTGGAAGGTACATCAATAAAAGTAGGAGCACTGAAGTTGATTATGTGACAAATGTACCCCACATATGGAATCAGAGTGTAGACCTGTGAGACGTCGAGGAACACCAGATCTAGATGTTTCCACATTCTGTGCCCTCTATAATATCCTCCACAAGATGTGACAACTGGTGGTTGGTGGAACAGCCTCTCCTCAGGCCACTCTGTTCATCAGGGAGCAGTTGTTCAGTTACAAGTGCTGCAACAGTCAACAAAGTTGAATGTGCTTGAATATTTTGGACACTGCTGGCAACAGACTCATGGGTCCATCAATTGATGGCTGCCTTGAATCCTTTCCATATTTTTGCAATGACTGTTGCATGATTCCAAGCCTATGGGAACTGTCCAGACCTCAGCCAGACAGGGGTACAACTTTCAATTGGCAGGGAAGATGTGGAGGGAACAGCTGCCATAAATGCGCCAGTGGATGCTCCCATGCACAGCAAACACGGTCCACTGAATGAATCGTAGTGCTCCTATTTGGATCACTGCTATGGCTTAACACATTGATGTCCACCAGCCACCACGGCAGACCCCATGCCTGACGCTGTCCCCCCTTTGGCTGGCACAGCAGACCCTCACTCGTGCCCAATGTAACTTTTGGGTCCACCTTAATGCGTAGTTACATCAAATGATGGCGTGTGGCAAAGGGGCACCCTTATCTGACCACAAGTGTATTGGTTTGGGTTTGAAATGGGTGTTTAACAAACGACCTATAGGAATCCAAGAAAAACAGACTGGGAATCACCTAGGAAAGATTTAAACTTATATCTCAATAAAAAAATCCAGTGCATTTGGAGGAAATGACAGATGAAGTGATGTCTGCCATCATGCTCGCCTGCTTAGGAAACTGTCCAGTCACCAGTAACTGCACAAACAGGAAAGTACTTGGCAGCACAGTAATCTTGAATTCCAAAGAGAGTTGGTGAGAAGACTGTTCAACTTTGTAACAGAAAAAAGGACAATGGGCAAAATATCAGGATGCGCTTGCCAAAAACACTCTTGCTGTTAAGCAAGTGAAACAGTCATCCTGAAGATATTCTGTGAGAAGATGGAAGGTAGAGCTGTCAGCCCAGACTTACAAAATCCTCACAAGAATGCCAACAAATCCAGGTTGTGACGAAGCAAGCTGGGATCACTTTACTCTTCTCTTGTTTTGTCGTCTGCCTCCTTAAATTCATTTTTTCAATTTGACTAATTACCACTAACATACATGAGTATAAAAGAGAAAGTTTGGCCCTCAGTCTTAAGAAATATAGCACCAGGTCTAATTTTGTGCTTAGTTTTCTGTATTCCATCAATTTCCTGATTTATTTTGACTATTCCTAGTTAATATCTTTTGTTATAGGGTGAAATCAGTAATTGTTTCATGACTTAAGATTCTATTGTTGACTTACAAACAAATATAAATTCTTTACTAATTATAAACATTGGGAAGAACTACTACTATGATTCTTTAAGTATTTATTTGGCTCTATTCAAAAACATATTAGCAAAACCAGCCCTTAATTAAGTCCAATATAATTACCAGATTTGTCAAAGTATTGTTTGCATAACTATATCTGTTAATTTCATTATTTAAACAAATAATTTGGCCTGACCTTTGTAATGAAAGGAACTGTTAAAAAGGAGGAAATCTGTTGATCTATTCAGTTACCAGAATGAGTTATGTTTTCATTGTAATTTCTGTAAACTTAAATATCGAACAATGTATAGTTTCAGTACCTATTATTGTGAGGATATATAAAGGCCTGATTTTTGGTCCCGATACAGTCAGTCCATGGCTGATTTTCAGACAAGAAATCTGTATTGGTTAGGTCAACAACAATGCATCAACTTAACTGTGAAATAAGTGTAACACAAATAGGCTATGTGTTAAAATAATGGCAGTGCCTGTTCAATAGTGCCACATGTACCGTGTTATTCTAGAAGAACTGTATGATTAGGTTTCTACTGCTCATAGATGTTCAACACTAAACTATTGTAGCAGTATGGTGATGTTTGCCTGCAAACTATTAATGAGCCTTATCAAAAGTTAACCAATAGCGAACTGGCCATATTAACTGTGTAATATTGGGGGGACGGGTGAACAATGACAGTAAAGAACTGTGAACGGCAACTGCCAGCTACATCATTTACTTTAGTCAGTGTTGAACTTCCCCCCCCCCCCCCCCCCCCAATTTTTCAGCAAGTGTAACAACGTAGTATGTCGACACCGAGAGGACTATCAACAAAGAAATAAAGCAGGCAAATGTCACAAGGGGGCAAACTACGGGAGGAGGATGGTGTGTATACAAGGACAATGCACGAGAAGCGGTGTGTGCCCATCAAGACTCCCTTCCCTAAATGTGCTCTGACAGGATACAGACCAAGATTCTGTCCCAGTGAGGCACTGGTTTACAGTAACAAATGATACACCTGGGAATCTGCCAGAGAATTTACTGACTTCAAGAAAATGCAGTGGATGGTGAGAACGTGTCACCCATTCAAGTCAGCCCAAATGGAATTTTTTCAGACTCTTTTGCAACAAGCAGGAGTAGGATTATTCAGCCTCCTATGTAGACTGTTTAGAGTCAATCATGCAGCAGAAGTCGTTCCTAATGATTGGAGGACAGTGAATGTTGTTTCCATTCTAAAGCCAGCGAGAATTGATCGTACCAAGGCAAAGGATGTAAGACCGGTCTATCCTCATTTCTTTTAAAGACATCAGAAAAACTGGTTAGTTTGCACATTAACGAAAGGATATTAAATGAGGTTCCTCTACATGAAAACCAACACCAAACAAGGAAATCAAGTGGAACAGCACTTCATCAGCTTGTCGGGAAGGCAGAAAAAGCTTTACACTTTCACATGATGTATACGACCCAGGACAATCGGGAGATCTGGGAAAAACCCGGGAATTTTTTCATCCATGAGAAAATCAGAGTAACCCGGAAATTTTTTAGAATCCAGGGAATTTTTCATTGTTTTAGTTTTCAGTTAGATTTTCGTAATTTTGGCTGGTAAGAAGTAATATTCTAACAAAGGATATTACTGTATGCCAGTACAGCAGAATAATACTGCAGCAATAAGACATGAACGAGAGAAAAAAGAGAAAATAGAACTTAAGTTACAAAGAAAATGCGACATATACAACAACAAATCACAGTACTCATACAAGCGTCTGCCAACAGCAAAAATGTGTCAAAGGCTTTAGGAAGACTATGCAATGCTTCAGAACAACAAATTGGCTACGATGAGCCGTCACAACTGTTTACATTAGATTCGTTTGAGTTGTTGCGAGCGGGCTCATGCGCATGCTCAGCTGAGTGGTGGTGGTGGTGGTTGTTGGGATGCTTAAGGGGGACTAAACAGCGAAGGTCATCAGTCCCCCATCAGCTGAGTCCCGTATGATTAGTACCTTCTCCCGCTTCTGGCTACAGAAGTGTGGTTGTTAGCTCTATAAGCAGTAGCATCAAGCAACCAGATGATACACGGAAAAATTTTACTGGCGTGCCCAAACTACCAGATTCACTCATGCGCAACTGGCTTAGATAAGGGGGCGGAAGAGGGAAGGGGCAAAATCGGGGTGTCTGCCCCGGGCCGCGAGAGGGGGGAGGGGGCACCAAATTCATATTCTTGATGAAAAAATCTTGCTTCACAAAGTGACTAGCGTCCAGCACACGTTGGTCTATCGATTTTGAAACACATCCCTGTTGGTTTATGAACATTTTTGAACACATTCTGAGTTGATTTCTGAATTAATCATAAGCTGATTTTTGAATGCATGCCTAGTGTACATGTCGTGTCTGCCAGGGGAATCCCCGTTGCATCTAGAAGTAAACTTCCCTGCAGACAAAAGAGGACGGGGCAGTTTCAGCTGAGCGGAAAAAAGCCGAACGGGTGAATGCCAGTGTTTGTTTGTGTGGTTTAATGGGTTCGCAAATGATCAGCATTGTTATATTTAATAGTGAAAACCATAGATTGAGACTACCAGATTGGAAATAAACGACTAACAGGAATAACAGTTCAATTCAATTCAATTCAATTTTTATTATCACATAACATGCCTTATACAATCAAAGATTGTGACATAGGTGACTTGTCAGTTTTACACTATATATAACAATACTAAAAATAGACAATAAACTAATAATATACATGGTGTAACATCTTCAAAGAGGTATTTTAATTACAATTATAATGCATTGTTACCATTCATGAAATCTTCTACACTATAGTAACATTTATCTTTCAGATATTTTTCCAGGTCTCTTTTGGTACCTTTTACATTTGGGTCATCCATATCTTTCCATATTTTATTTACAAATTTCATGCCCATATAGTATGGGGTTTTTTCATATGATTTTAAACGGTGGGTAGGTAACGTGTAGCTCGTTCTATGTCTAGTATCATATTGATGCAAGAAGAAGTTGCCCTCAAAAAGTTGTGGGTTTCTTTTCGTGAAAGTGAGAGTTTCATAGATGTATATGCTTGGAATGCTCATTAGATCCAGTTTTACAAATAAAGGTTTGCAGTGTTGCTTTGGTTTTGCTCCCACCATTGCTCGGATGATTCTTTTTTGTAGTCTAAAAGCTCTAAGTAAATTTGTTTTTTCAGACCCCCAGAAAATTATACTATACCTAATGACTGAAACAAAATATGCATTATATACAGTTTTTCGTACAGCTAAATCAGTAATACTATACAAGATATTCATAATGTATACAAGGCTATTCAGTCGACCCAGTATGTTGTCCACATGGCGACTCCATAACAGGTTTTTATTGACTAACACGCCAAGGAATTTGACACAGTCTGCTGTCTCTAATTTTTTGTCCATATACCTTATTTCACTTATAGACTGTGCAGATTGTTTTGTGGTAAATGAACAATTCCTGTTTTTGTAAAATTTAATGTCAAGTTATTGTTTTTGACCCATGCCTCCACTTCCCCAAGTGTTTGTTCAATATGACGAATTAGGTCTACCTCATTTTTACAACAGACTACAGCTGTTGAGTCATCTGTATAGAGGATAGTATCAGACTGGACCTGACATGGCATATCATTAATATAATATAGAAAAAGCAGTGGCCCTAATATTGAGCCTTGTGGAGCACCTAATTGAGTGTTTTTCCAGCCAGAGAGAAATTTCTTGCCATTGATGTTAATAAGTACTCTTTGTTTTCTGTTTGCCAAGTATGATGACATCCAGCTAAGAGATTTGCCTTGAAAACCATAGCGTGCCAATTTTTGGAGAAGCAGGTCATGATTTACTGTGTCGAAGGCTTTGGACAGGTCACAAAAGATGCCTGACACACACATTCTATCATCAAGACATCTGCTGACTTTTGTGACTAATTCTTTTATTGCATGGACTGTGCTGCGGCCTTTTCTGAAACCGTAGTGATTGCCTAAGATAATGCTGTTAGATGAATTGTGATTTTCAATCTGATCACATGCAGCTCTTTCAGGTAAGAAAGATTACTTGTTATCTTCTTGGTGTATCCAAGAAAATGAAATTTTGATAGAAAGTTTTTGGCCAGACCCGTACACTAGTAAAGGCGTAGAGTCCCCGACCAGTAGGCCTTAAGTTCTATTCTGGGAGTAGCGCGGAAAACTCTCTGGGCGAACACGTAATAACGCTAAACCGGAGAGTAAACGCGGGATAACTAAACTGGTGATTGTAGCAGGGTTAGTGAAGTTAACCAGAGAATAAGTTTTGATGTAGGCAGGAATAGTTACAGAATTACTGATGACAAGATTGTTTGTTAGAACAACGAAGGAGAAGATGAGAAGCTGCAGAAAGGAAAGCACGCCATGTAAGGCCGTAGCATGATAAGAGAGAAAAAACTGTAGCACTTAAGGACTGAAGAAATGTGTACTGTGTCTAGTCTCGTGTCTTTACTGGTTTTATGTATCCTATATTTAATTTTATGTCACACAAAACAGCAAGTTATTAGCTAATAGGCAATAAAGAGTGCACATTTTCTGAAGAGTTCTTGTTCTCCTGGTTGCAAATAATCCCACCCAGAATTAATTGCGAGTTTTATTTAAAAAAAGAAAAAAAAGAGGGTAGGGCAAAATTCTATGGGCACATTCATAGGATGAATGAAAATAGGCTGACCAAGAAGATTTTTAACATAGTGGTGACGAATAAGGTGAAAAGTAACTGGGTAAAGGAAACCATGGAAGACCTCAAAAATCTAAACATCTCCACAGAAGAAATATCAAACAGGAAAATACAGAGAAAAAAATCAACAAACAGAAATTCAAAGAAACACCAAAAGAGAAGAAATCAGGAAAGAAATGGACAGAAGAGAGGAAGAAGAAACACAGTGAATTTATGAGATTTTTTTGGAAGAGAAAAGAAAGAGACAGAAAAAAAAGTGCCATGAATTTGAAATGTACCACTTTATGTACCATATTGTCATTGTGAATATTGATTGTGTTTTAACGCTCTCCTTAATGGGGAATTAACGATAATAATAATAAAAAAAGAGGGGAGGGGTGTCAAACCGGCTGACTGGGAGCAGGTTAGGCACCACAGGACATTTTAATTTCCACTGTCCTGAATATAGTTTGATAGCATCCATTACAAAATATACACGTTTGAATTCGACACAGCATACTTGTAAATAACTCTGTAGAGTATAAAGTAAAAGATGATTTCAATTTTCTAAATGATGAAGGAGTATTTGAAAACTGCACAATTGAATTAGAAACACAAAATATTATTATTGTTTCTATATGTAGAATCCAAGGTGTAGAGAAAACAAAATTATTTTTACCAAAATTAAAAAATCTTTTACAGAAAGTCATCAATGAGAAAAATAAAAAGGTATTACTAGCAGCTGATTTCAATATAAATTTATTAAATCAAATGACTCAATAAAATTCATGGACTTCATCCAAAAATTTGGTTTCAAGGTAAACTTCATGGAAATCACAAGAGAAAACGAAAATATAGGAAGTTGTATTGATAACATTTTAACAAATTATAAATTTGATGATGCAAAGAAGTTATACGTGGAATTAGGACTCTCGGACCACTCTGCTCTGTTCACTGAAATAGGAAATGCTAATGAACCAAGCACTAAAAATACTTATTAGCAAAAGACATTTTACTGCTGAAAATTTAAAACAGTTCTGCTCTAAATTAGAAGAGGTGGAGTGGCAAGTTTAAGACGATACTCTAATCTCTGCACAATTTAACAGGTTTCTAGAAAGTTTCTTACATGTATTTAATGTAGTATTTCAACTTAGAGTATTCCACACGAAGCTGTCAAATAAGCTAAATTGGATCACCGCTGGAATAAAAATATCCAGTTGGAAGAAAAGACAACTGAACAAGGAGTTGAAATACAGCAAAGACCCTGTTTTCATAAATTATGTCAAACAGTATAAAGGCTTATTTAAAAGGGTTCTGAAAGCTGCAAAAGAAATGTTAAATAATAAATACATCTTGGCTCATGAAAACAAATCAAAGGCAGTCTGGTCTGTCATAAAATCAGAACTGGGGATGAGAACTGACAGCAAAGTTATCTCCAAAATTAAGGTGGGAAATAAAACTATAACAAATCCTGCTTTGATATCAGAATCTTTTAACAGTTTTTTTATAAATGTATCAAAACCAGTTGCAGATGTAAATGGTTATACCAAAAAAGTACAATTAGGTCAGAAGGTGGAAGAATGCTTTAACCAATTTAAAAAAATTTCAGCCAGAACACTATATTACAGCTCAAAAACAAAAATTCTGCAGGATGGGATGGCATACCTACTAAAGTAGTTAAATCAATTGCCAGGATAATAGTTCACCCCCTTTGCTCAATAACCAATAAATCACTCGAAGAAGGCCACTTTCCAGATGCCCTGAAGCATGCAGAGGTAAAACCTTTGTTCAAAAAAGGCTCAAGAGAAGATATGGGGAACTACTGCCCAATCTCAGTTCTCCCAATTTTCTCAAAAATGTTTGAAAAAGTGGTAATAAGGCAAATCAAAAATTTATAGAAAAATCAAATGTATTGTCAGATAATCAATACGGCTTTCAGAAATGCAGAAACAAAATAGATGCCATAAATGAATTTGTGAAAAAAAATTTGTTCTGCCTTAGACAAGTCTAGCAAAGTTGCAGGATTGTTCTGTGACATCACAAAAGCATTTGATTGTGTAAACCATCAGTTGCTCCTGTATAAAATGGAAAAATGTGGAACTGGAGGCTGTGTTTTAGAGTGGTTCAAGTCATACCTCACAAAGAGAAAACAAAGAATAGTTATATCATCAAGCAAGGGAAATTTCTTCTCTGAATGGATGATTATTTCACAAGGCCCATTTCTGAGTCCAATTTTATTCTTACTTTACATAAATGACTTGCCACTAAACATAAATTCACACTCAGTTTTATTTGCTCATGACAAGCCTGCCCTCATTGAAAGTAATCACGTAGAAAAAATTCCCTCAACTATCACAAACCTAGACAGTTTAGAAAACTGATTCCAACTAAATGGGTTATAACTGAATACTGGGAAAACACATTTACTACAGTTTAAAAACTCTAAGATAAATGAAATTCATGTTACCTGCAGAAACCAGGAACTGAAAGAATCAGATTGTGTTAAATTTTTAGGAATACATTTGGACCAAAATTTATCCTTGTCTTCACATATAGAATACTTAGCAAATAAGTTAAACAGCTATGCTATGAAGATTTTGTCATATTCAGCTAGTATGGAGATAATAAAAGTAGTTTATCACAGCTATTTTCAAGCTGTTATAAGGTATGGCATTATCTTTTGAGGTAATACAAGCAAAATCATTATAATATTAAAATTACAAAAATCAATTTTTAGAAATATGTGTAATGCAAGACCAAAAGAATCTTGTCTTCCACTGTTGTTGTTGTTGTTGTTGTGGTCTTCAGTCCTGAGACTGGTTTGAAGCAGCTCTCCATGCTAATCTATCCTGTGCAAGCTCCTTCATCTCCCAGTACCTACTGCAACCTACATCCTTCTGAATCTGCTTAGTGTATTCATCTCTTGGTCTCCCTCTACGATTTTTACCCTCCACACTGCCCTCCAATACTAAATTTGTGATCCCTTGATGCCTCAGAACATGTCCTACCAACCGGTCCCTTCTTCTAGTCAAGTTGTGCCACAAACTCCTCTTCTCCCCAATCCTATTCAATACCTCCTCATTAGTTACGTGATCTACCCACCTAATCTTCAACATTCTCCTGTAGCACCACATTTCAAAAGCTTCTATTCTCTTCTTGTCCAAACTATTTATTGTCCATGTTTCACTTCCATACATGGCTACACTCCATACAAGTACTTTCAAAAACGACTTCCTGACACTTAAATCTATACTCGATGTTAACAAATTTCTCTTCTTCTGAAACGCTTTCCTTGCCATTGCCAGTCTACATTTTATTCCTCTCTACTTCGACCATCATCAGTTATTTTGCTCCCCAAATAGCAAAACTCCTTTACTACTTTAAGTGTCTCATTTCCTAATCTAATTCCCTCGGCATCACCCGACTTAATTTGACTACATTCCATTATCCTCGTTTTGCTTTTGTTGATGTTCATCTTATACCCTCCTTTCAAGACATTGTCCATTCCGTTCAACTGCTCTTCCAAGTCCTTTGCTGTCTCTGACAGAATTACAATGTCATCGGCGAACCTCGAAGTTTTTATTTCTTCTCCCTGGATTTTAATACCTACTCCAAATTTTTCTTTTGTTTCCTTTACTGCTTGCTCAATATACAGATTGAATAACATCGGGGAGAGGCTACAACCCTGTCTCACCCCCTTCCCAACCACTGCTTCCCTTTCATGTCCCTCGACTCTTATAACTGCCATCTGGTTTCTGTACAAATTGTAAATAGCCTTTCGCTCCCTGTATTTTACCTCTGCCACCTTTAGAATTTGAAAGAGAGTATTCCAGTCAACATTGTCAAAAGCTTTCTCTAAGTCTACAAATGCTAGAAATGTAGGTTTGCCTTTCCTTAATCTTCCTTCTAAGACAAGTCGTAAGGTCAGTATTGCCTCACGTGTTCCAACATTTCTACGGAATCCAAACTGATCTTCCCCGAGGTCAGCTTCTACCAGTTTTTCCATTCATCTGTAAATAATTCGTGTTAGTATTTTGCAGCTGTGACTTATTAAACTGATAGTTCGGTAATTTTCACATCTGTCAACACCTGCTTTCTTTGGGATTGGAATTATTATATTCTTCTTGAAGTCTGTGTGTATTTCGCCTGTCTCATACATCTTGCTCACCAGATGGTAGAGTTTTGTCAGGACTGGCTCTCCCAAGGCCGTCAGTAGTTCTAATGGAATGTTGTCTACTCCCAGGGCCTTGTTTCGACTCAGGTGTTTCAGTGCTCTGTCAAACTCTTCACGCAGTATCGTATCTCCCATTTCATCTTCATCCACATCCTCTTCCGTTTCCATAATGTTGTCCTCAAGTACATCGCCCTTGTATAGACCCTCTATATACTCCTTCCACCTTTCTGCTTTCCCCTCTTTGCTTAGAACTGGGTTTCCATCTGAGCTCTTGATATTCATACAAGTGGCTCTCTTTTCTCCAAAGGTCTCTTTAATTTTCCTGTAGGCAGTATCTATCTTACGTCTAGTGAGATAACCCTCTACATCCTTACATTTGTCCTCTAGCCATCCCTGCTTAGCCATTTTGCACTTCCTGCCGATCTCATTTTTGAGACGTTTGTATTCCTTTTTGCCTGCTTCATTTACTGCATTTTTATATTTTCTCCTTTCATCAATTAAATTCAATATTTCTTCTGTTACCCAAGGATTTCTACTAGCCCTAGTCTTTTTACCTACTTGATCCTCTGCCGCCTTCACTACTTCATCCCTCAGAGCTACCCATTCGTCTTCTACTGTATTTCTTTCCGCCATTCCTGTCAATTGTTCCCTTACGCTCTCCTTGAAACTCTGTCAACCTCTGGTTCTTTCAGTTTATCCAGGTCCCATCTCCTTAAATTCCCACCTTTTTGCAGTTTCTTCAGTTTTAATCTACAGTTCATAACCAATAAATTGTGGTCGGAGTCCACATCTGCCCCTGGAAATGTCTTACAATTTAAAACCTGGTTCCTAAATCTCTGTCTTACCATAATATAATCTATCTGATACCTTTTAGTATCTCCAGGATTCTTCCATGTATACAACCTTCTTTTATGATTCTTGAACCAAGTGTTAGCTATGGTTAAGTTATGCTCTGTGCAAAATTCTACCAGACAGCTTCCTCTTTCATTTCTTAGCCCCAATCCATATTCACCTACTGTGTTTCCTTCTCTCCCACTGTTAAGAAATCTAAAAATATTAAGTGCCCCCTGTTTGTACATCTATGAACTGGTTATTTTTGTATACAGTAAGCCTTCATTATTCACAGACGACAATTTTAATCCTCAATACAGCACTAGGAATAAGACAAACTTCATGCTTCCTACTCACAGGTTAAAGTTATATGCACAAACCCCAGAATATATGGGCATGAAAATCTACAGCATGCTAAAAAAGGAATAAATAAACAGCATGGAGCTAGGCTAACTGAAACCAAAGCTGCACAAGTTGTTAGTGGAGAAATGTTATACATGTAAACTGGAGTGTTGATATATTGTTTTGTAATACTGTATATACAAATTGTAATTTAAATGTAAATGTAATGTTGTTGAGTCCCAAGTACGTCATATCTGTGATTTGACTTTGTATGTTATGGGATAATTCATCGGCTGGAGAGATCACGTGACATGAGCTATGACTGGCTTACAAAACTGCACGGCAATCTCAATTTCAATGCTTCGCATAGTAACATGCAGTGTTTGGTGGAATTTGTATTTATACTTTTGTAATACGAAAATATGCAGCATATTTTTATTTCTCGTTCGATCAGCCAGATACATTTTACAAAGAACAGATAAGATTAATATAAATCACAATAAACGTTTGGAACTTACAATGTGGAAACAAATTATATCAGTTATTACATTACACCTAGCGATGGCCGAACGCCTCTGTTCCTCCCGGCCGAGCCAGATAAACAAGAAGAAGAAGCGTATGCAGCATACATGTTGCTGCACATCACAGATCTTTCCAAAACCCGTTTTTACCCCCATTTGTAAGACCATAACGATTCAATGGATTGACAAGTTTTACAGTTCCGAGGAAAAGTATACTGTCACTGTAACACGGGAAAAGTGTATTTTCACCCGAGAGAAAGTGTATTTTTAACCGGGAAACCTTGGAATTTTTTTTCCTCGTCCGCATATACAACCTGCTTTCAGGAAATTGCCCTCTACATCAAATCCACAGTTAAAGCTGCTGAAGTACATCACATTAAGACCACTATATGTAGGTGGATTAAACATACATACTGAAAGGAATACCTGAACAAATTAAAATATATTGAGATGTTGAAATGCTGGTACAATTGATTGAGAGTCAAATTTTCAGTCTTAGCTGTTTTAATGTAGTTGCTGGTTTTGTACCATGCAGGTATGTCCTCAGCTTTATTTCTGCATAAAAAATAATACAATACTTTATAAGAGCCATATTACTGACTTACAAAGTTCAGAATTCATAATACTAAGAATTCTTTTAAAAATTATTTAAAATCTTGGCTTGCGAATTAATATGTAGGACATAGCCACTATCACAAAATTGCTGACAAAGTCTAATGTCCCATGTTATCTTAATTGCCTAACGCATATTCAAAGATGCGTAAGGAACAGTAACTGAATAATCAGGTCTTAATACTATGTAGGATGAATGCTCATTCCAACACACTTGTATAGCATCACTTTCAAGTAAGTGCTGTGTTCAGCACTGTGTTATTTAGGATAGGGAGAGATTTGACCTCACGTAGACTTTCATTTTAGGAACACACCTACCGTTCTGGCGGCATGTGTGTGTTGTCCAAATGGAAGCAGGAGACAGATGTATTCCGCTGTCATCTCAAAATTCAGTTTCCTTAACAGCCAATAAGGTTTCACATTTCCATATGTAATTTCCTTATCAGCCAATAAGGTTTCACATTTCCATATGTAAGTCAGGCATTATTGTTTTAATTATTCTTTCATTTGGGTCTACTTGTAACCCCTGTTGGAGCTTCTGCACTATACTATTGTAGCACTTTTATTTTAGGGACATCAAGAATTCTCCAAACAAATATATCAGTAACAACTTGATTTATTAAATTTAACTGACGTAACGACAAGTTGCAGTCAGTGCTCCTCATTGCACCTAAGAATATGCATTAGGCCATTTAGATAACTGAGTTGACAAAAGTCATGGGATACTTCCTAATGTCATGACAGACCTCCTTTATCCTGGCATAGAGCAGCAGCTCAACATGGTATAAACTCAATAAGTCATTGGAAGTCCCCTGCAGAAATGTTGAGCTATGGAGCCTCTATAGCTGTCCATAATTGGAAAGTGTTGCTGGTGCAGGATTTTGCACATGAACTGACCTCATAATTATGTCCCATAAATTTTTGATGGGATTCATGTCGGTAGATCTGGGTGGCCAAATCATTCGCTCAAATTGTCCAAAATGTTCTTTGGATCAATCTCAAACAATTGTGGCCCGATGACATGGCACATCATCTGTTGATGTAGGAGGGCATCCAGACTTGGAATCATCACAGACTGATATTCTTCCCTGTTGAAAACATTTAAACCACTCATAGCATTGCATGCAACTCATGCAGTCCTCTCCGTTTGCTTGGCTAAGCATTTGAAATGTCTCTGTCAAAGTTTTGCCAAGTTTGTCTAAGTGACACAATGCAAATGGCAGTTTGTTGTCTAAACCAGTCACTATGTGCACTCAGTAGCTACAGCATGCTCTCTCTGCTGGTTGGTTATTTCAAAAGTTAAGTTTCTGTTTTAACACACCTCGTACAGTCGTCCACACTCCTGGCCCTTAAAATAGCAACACCAAGAAGGAAAGAAGGAGAGCTCATGAGAAAATTGCACTAATTCTGCATATACAGCCCTGTAGGAGGAACAGATGATTGAATTTGTAGGTGATTTGGAGAGGAAGGGCGTGGTGGTGTAGACAGTGTGTGAAACTAACCCAGCTGGGCCTTATGCTGAAATGAGCTCAAATGGTGGATACTTGCAAAACATTCCACACTGCTTCACCTCCGTGTCAGACTTCATCAATCATAGTGGCCGGCAAATGATTTGACGCCAGGTTTTTTTTTTTTTTTTTACAATCTCTGGCTAGGCTTGCAATGGGTAAGATCTGGAGAACGTGCTGGTACTCCTGCAATGTTTGACAAGTCACCACCGAGGACGCTTGCGTGTTACCTCTACCACGCATCTATTGCTGCCACCAGCACCCTTTGCCCACTTACATGGGCCTGGGTAGACCAAATGACAACTTTACGGGTAAACGCCATGTGGTCTGAACCGGGCCATCATCATGGCCCTGAACAACCTCGGATACTAGTTATTCCCATGGTGTGCGTGGCCTGACACCTCAAATGACTTGCCCTGCCGTTTACCTGCATGGTATTGTGGTAGGTCAGGACAGCACAGGAATCATACCGTGAAGATGGTTACGTAGATAGAACACATCAGAAGTGTAATTGCTGCTGCTCCTATTATCAGGTACACAAACTAGAGTGTTGATATTCTGTACCCAATATTATCACTCCAGGTGCTGGCCCCATATGACGATGACTACTACTGCACTTTGGCAATGTTTGTGCTCCTCTGAGCCTCCACATATACATCCACACTCTGCAAACCACCGTGAAGTGAATGCCCCATTGTTACATTTATCAGGGGTTCTTCCTGTTTATTTATTTACACATCTAGTTCCATAGGACCAAAATTAGGGACAAATCTCCAAGGTCATGGAATGCGTCAGTACATGAGATTACAACATACAAGTAACAACAGATAAAATAAAATGTTTATGAACCCAAAAAAGTTAAGCCATAAGTTTAAGTAAACACAGTCAACAATATAACATAAGAATCGGCTTCCTTCAAAAAGGAACTCCTCATTTTTAAATTCTTGTGGTAGCTTATTGCCAGCTGCAGTACCTGAGCGGTTCTAGGCGCTTCAGTCTGGAACCGCGCGACTGCTATGGTCGCAGCATCGAATGCTGCATCGGGCATGGATGTGTGTGATGTCAAAGCGCTGGTAGATAGACACAATAAAAAACACACAAACACACACACAAATTTGACACACAAACACACACAAATTTCAAGCTTTCGCAACCCAAGGTTGCTTCATCAGGAAAGAGGGAAGGAGAGGGAAAGACGAAAGGATGTGGGTTTTAAGGGAGAGGGTAAGGAGTCATTCCAATCCTGGGAGCGGAAATACTTACCTTAGGGGGAAAAAAGGACAGGTATACACTCGCGTACACACACACACATCCATCCACACATATACAGACACAGGCAGACATATGTAAAGGCAAAGAGGTTGGGCAGAGATGTCAGTCGAGGCGGAAGTATAGAGGCAAAGATGTTGTTGAATGACAAGTGATGTATGAGGGGCGGCAACTTGAAATTAGCGGAGGTTGAGGCCTGGTGGGTAACAGGAAGAGAGAATATATTGAAGGGCAAGTTCCCATCTCCGGAGTTCTGATAGGTTGGTGTCAGGGGAAAGTATCCAGATAACCCAGATGGTGTAACACTGTGACAAGATGAGCTGGCCGTGCACCAAGGCATGTTTAGCCACAGGGTGATCCTCATTACCAACAAACACTGTCTGCCTGTGTCCGTTCATGCGAATGGACAGTTTGTTGCTGGTCATTCCCACATAGAAGGCTTCACACTGTAGGCATGTCAGTTGTTAAATTACGTGGGTGCTTTCACGTGGCTCTGCCTTTGATCGTGTACACCTTCCGGGTTACAGGACTGGAGTAGGTGATGGTGGGAGGGTGCATGGGACAGGTTTTACACTGGGGGCAGTTACAAGGGTAGGAGCCATAGGGTAGGGAAGGTGGTTTGGGGATTTCGTAGGGATGAACCAAGAGGTTACGAAGGTTAGGTGGATGGTGGAAAGACACTCTTGGTGGAGTGGGGAGGATTTCATGAAGGATGGATCTCATTTCAGGGCAGGATTTGAGGAAGTCGTATCCCTGCTGGAGAGCCACATTCAAAGTCTGATCCAGTCCCGGAAAATATCCTGTCACAAGTGAGGCACTTTTGGGGTTCTTCTGTGGGAGGTTCTGGGTTTGAGGGGATGAGGAAGTGGCTCTGGTTATTTGCTTCTGTACCAGGTCGGGAGGGTAGTTGCGGGATGCGAATGCTGTTTTCAGGTTATTGGTGTAATGGTTCAGGGATTCAGGACTGGAGCAGATTTGTTTGTCAGGAAGACCTAAGATGTAGGGAAGGGACAGTTTGATATGGAATGGGTAGCAGCTGTCATAATGCAGGTACTGTTGCTTGTTGGTGGATTTGATGTGGACGGATGTGTGAAGCTGGCCATTGGACAGATGGAGGTCAATGTCAAGGAAAGTGGCATGGGATTTGGAGTAGGACCAGGTGAATCTGATGGAACCAAAGGAGTTGAGGTTGGAGAGGAAATTCTGGAGTTGTTCTTCACTGTGAGTCCAGATCATGAAGATGTCATCAATAAATCTGTACCAAACTTTGGGTTGGCAGGCCTGGGTAACCAAGAAGGCTTCCTCTAAGCGACCCATAAATAGGTTGGCGTACGAGGAGGCCATCCTGGTACCCATGGCTGTTCCCTTTAATTGTTGGTATGTATGGCCTTCAAAAGTGAAAAAGTTGTGAGTTAGGATGAATCTGGCTAAGGTAATGAGGAAAGAGGTTTTAGGTAGGGTAGCAGGTGATCGGCGTGAAAGGAAGTGCTCCAATGCAGCAAGGCCCTGGATGTGCGGGATATTTGTGTATAAGGAAGTGGCATCAATGGTTACAAGGATGGTTTCCGGGGGTAACAGATTGGGTAAGGATTCCAGGCGTTCGAGAAAGTGGTTGGTGTCTTTGATGAAGGATGGGAGACAGCATGTAATGGGTTGAAGGTGTTGATCTACATAGGCAGATATACGTTCTGTGCGGGCTTGGTAACCAGCTACAATGGGGCAGCTGGGATGTTTGGGTTTCTGAATTTTAGGAAGTAGGTAGAAGGTAGGGGTGCAGGGTGTCAGTGGGGTCAGGAGGTTGATGGAGTCAGGTGAAAGGTTTTGTAGGGGGCCTAAGGTTCTGAGGATTCCTTGAAGCTTTGCCTGGACATCAGGAATGGGATTACCCTGGCAAGCTTTGTATGCAGTGTTGTCTGAAAGCTGACACAGTCCCTCAGCCACATAGTCCCGACGATCAAGTACCACGGTCGTGGAACCATTGTCAGCCGGAAGAATGACGATGGATCGGTCAGCCTTCAGATCACGGATAGCCTGGGCTTCAGCTGTGGTGATGTTGGGAGTAGGATTAAGGTTTATCAAGAAAGATTGAGAGGCAAGGCTGGAAGTGAGAAATTCCTGGAAGGTTTGGAGAGGGTGATTTTGAGGAAGAGGAGGTGGGTCCCACTGTAACGGAGGACGGAACTGTTCCAGGCAGGGTTCAATTTGGATAGTGTCTTGGGGAGTTGGATCATTAGGATTAGGATTATTTGTCTTCGTGGCAAAGTGATATTTCCAGCAGAGACTACGACGTAGGACAGTAAATCTTTGACGGGGGCTGTTTGGTTGAATCTGGGAGTAGGGCCTTTGGATAGGACAGAGGTTTCGGACTGGGAGAGAGGTTTGGAGGAAAGGTTAACTACTGAATTGGGGTATTGTGGTTCCAGATTGTGTTGACTAGAATTTTCAGGTTTTGGGGGGAGTGGAGCTGGAAGTGGGAGATTGAGTACATGGGAGAGACTGGGTCTGTATGCAATGAGAGGAGGTTGAGGTTTGTTGGAAAGGTTGTGGAGGATGAGTGAGTTGCCTTTCCAGAGGTGGGAAACCAGGAGATTGGATAGTTTTTTGAGGTTGAAGGTGGCATGCTGCGGTTGGCCTGTAGGAGGATGCTCTGAACAGCCAGCGTGGATGTGGGAGAGGAAAGATTGAGGACTTTGATTAGGGATAAGAGTTGACGGGTGTGTTCATTGGCTGAGTTGATGTGTAGGTGAAGGATTAGGCGGGTGAGGGCTATGGAGTGTTTGGTTTGGAACTGGTGTAGGGACTGATGGAAAGAAGTGTTACAGCCAGAGATGGGAACTTTAAGTGTGAGGCCTTTGGGGGTAATGCCAAATGTCAGACAAGCCTGGGAGCGTAATCTGGCTAGGGCGAAGGCATTTTTGCGGAGGGAATGTAAATAAAACTTAATGGGGTCGTTGTGGGGATGTTGTGAGGGTGACATGGTATTAGAAGGTGGAAAGTGTAACATGAGGCTAAAGTGAAAATAAAAATATATGGGGAGAGAGAAAGGTGAACTAGAAAGCAGCTGGAGTTCTGGTGTGAAAAAAGTCGAAAAAGTGTTGGTTAAAGCTGAGTTACGTTGATCCTGTGGTGAACATAGGTCGGTAAACAACGATGTGTACAAAGGTTAGGTAGTTGTGTTGCCTCCAAAACACGTTAATGGGTGGAAAAATTCAGGAAAATTTCGAAAAAACTGCGTGTAAATGTATTAAAAGGGCAGGTTATGTGGTGGCAGATTATGATAATGGGGCTAACAATTGTCTGACAAAGAAATAATAACGTTAAAACCTGTGGGAAGCTGCTAAAAAAATGATCGGTTTTGTGGGAAAAACGGGAATGGAAATAAAGCGCAAGTTGTTAGAACTAGCCATAATGGTTGTTTAATAGGTGAAAGGAACTGAAGCTGTGAAATAGAATTCACGAGGTTACACGAGAAATGTTTGTAAACTGGGAACAGTGGATTTTATAGCAGCAGTAGTGTTGAAAGCGATGATTTTTTTTTTTGTCAGACATACCAACAATTAAAGGGAACAGCCATGGGTTACCAGGATGGCCCCTCGTATGCCAACTTATTTATGGGTCGCTTAGAGGAAGCCTTCTTGGTCACCCAGGCCTGCCAACCCAAAGTTTGGTACAGATTTATTGATGACATCTTCATGATCTGGACTCACAGTGAGGAACAACTCCAGAATTTCCTCTCCAACCTCAACTCCTTTGGTTCCATCAGATTCACCTGGTCCTACTCCAAATCCCATGCCACTTTCCTTGACATTGACCTCCATCTGTCCAATGGGGCCAGCCTCACACATCTGTCCATATCAAACCCACCAACAAGCAACAGTACCTCCATTATGACAGCTGCCACCCAGTCCATATCAAACGGTCCCTTCCCTACAGCTTAGGTCTCCATGGCAAATGAATCTGCTCCAGTCCTGAATCCCTGAACCATTACACCAATAACCTGAAGACAGCAAATAGCCAGAGCCACTTCTTCATCCCCTCGAACCCAGAACCTCCCCCCCCACAGAAGAACCCCCTAAGTGCCCCACTTGTGACAGGATACTTTCCGGGACTGGATCAGACTCTGAATGTGGCTCTCCAGCAGGGATATGACTTCCTCAAATCCTGCCCTGAAATGAGATCCATCCTTCATGAAATCCTCCCCATTCCACCAAGAGTGTCTTTCCGCCATCCACCTAACCTTTGTAACCTCTTGGTTCATCCCTATGAAATCCCCAAACCACCTTCCCTACCCTCTGGCTCCTACCCTTGTAACCGACCCCGGTGTAAAACCTGTCCCATGCAACCTCCCACCACCACCTACTCCAGTCCTGTAACCCGGAAGGTGTACACGATCAAAGGCAGAGCCACGTGAAAGCACCCACGTAATTTAACAACTGACATGCCTACAGTGTGAAGCCTTCTATGTGGGAATGACCAGCAACAAACTGTCCATTCGCATGAACGGACACAGGCAGACAGTGTTTGTTGGTAATGAGGATCACCCTGTGGCTAAACATGCCTTGGTGCACGGCCAGCACATCTTGTCACAGTGTTACACCATCTGGGTTATCTGGATACTTTCCCCTGACACCAACCTATCAGAACTCCGGAGATGGGAACTTGCCCTTCAATATATTCTCTCTTCCTGTTACCCACCAGGCCTCAACCTCCGCTAATTTCAAGTTGCCGCCCCTCGTACATCACTTGTCATTCAACAACATCTTTGCCTCTATACTTCCGCCTCGACTGACATCTCTGCCCAACCTCTTTGCCTTTACAAATGTCTGCCTATGTGTGCGTGCGCGCGCAAGTGTGTACCTGTCCTTTTTTTCCCCCTAAGGTAAGTCTTTCCACTCCCGAGATTGGAATGACTCCTTACCCTCTCCCTTAAAACCCACATCCTTTCGTCTTTCCCTCCCCAGAGAGAGAGAGAAAGAGAGAGAGAGAGCAATTTTGAAATACCCAGACTGTTCCATTCACGTATCGAGAGCAGGAAGAATAATTGCTTGAATGCCTCTATGCATGCAGTAATTATTCTAATCTTATCCTCATGATTCCTACATGAGTGATATGTAGAGGGTCGTGGTACATTCCTAGAGTCATCATTTAATTTTTGAAGCTGTGTTAGTGGACTTTCTGGGGGTAGTTTACGTCTGTCTTTAACAGTCTTCCAGTTCAGTTCCTTCAGTATCTCTGTGACACTCTTCAATGCATCAAACAAACTTGTGACCATTTATGCTACCTTGCTCTGTATATGTTCAATATCTCCTGTTAGTCCTATTTGATATGGGTCCCATAGCAATCTCCTTTGTAGACTGATTGCACTTCCCCAGTATGTTACCAATAAACAGAAGTCTACCACCTACTTTACCCACAAATGATGATGTATACGAAGATGATATTTGGCATGTGGGGCGCTCAACTGTGTGGTTATCAGCACCCATACAAATTCCCAATCTTTACTCAGTCCAATCTTGCGACTTTCAGGAATGATGAAGAAATGAGGAGGACAACACACACACCCAGTCCCCAAGCAGAGAAAATTACCAACCCGGCCGGGAATCGAACCTGGGGTCCCGTGATCCAGAGGTAGCAATGCTAGCCACTAGACCACAAGCTGCAGACACCCACAAGTGAGCCTATGTTGTCACTGCATTTCATATCCCTACAAAGTGTTACATCCCAGTATTTGTATGAGTTGGCCAATTCCAACAGTGACTCGTTGATACTATAGTCACAGGATACTACATTTTTTTTGTTTTGTGAAGTGCAAAATTTTACAGTTCTGACCATTTAGAGCAAGTTGCCAACTCTGCATCATGTTGAAATCTTATCAAGATCTGACTGAATATTTATGCAGCTTCTTTCAGACTTTTATAGATAACTGCTTCATCTGTGAAAATTCTGAGGTTATTATTAATGTTGTCTGCAAGGTTATTAATATACAACATGAACAGCAAGGGCTGTAACACACTTCCCTGGGGCACACCTGAAGTTACTGCTACAGGTGACAATGACACTTCATCTAAGAAAACATAGGGATATATACATTGTGACATTGTATGAAGATCCCAGAGGCATGTATGAAGAAACCAGAGCCATCTGAAAAGGCTACATGCTACCATTACCTCCATCCAGTGTTGTGACTGGGCATGCCCATTTCTCTACTGCTGCATCGAGAGAAGCCGCAACAGTGGTTGCCACACTGACCATCCGTGGTGCTCCGGATGCCGCCACACTGCTCATGATTTTTTTTTTTTTTTTTTTGCTGCTGCTTACGTGCCAATTTCCTGATTCAAATTATATGACGAGACTGAATGATACAGCACAGCTGAACAAACGTGTTTCCTAATTTGAAACTAATTCAATGAATGTGAATTCCTTGACGTCAGCTGAATCAGGTACAGATCAACAACCCAATAGGAACATGAAAATTCGTGCCGGACCAGGACTCAAAACCAGATTTCCCACTTATCATGAGCAGTCACCTTAACCAGTTGCACTTTCCGTACACACTCTCCAGACTGACCCATACTTCCACATGTCACACTGTCTATATCCTTATATCGTAGTCAACAGAATTCATTACCTAGTGCTCACAACATTACCTCGATTCCCAAAATGGGAAGAATGAGACAACAAGGAATCGAGACTTAGGTTTATAATACTTTCATATGTGCCTGTACAGCTGTGAATCGTCAATAGTGTCTGTTCTTTCAGGTACACATGTAAAAATGTGTCTTCTCAGATCGTAGTTGCATGAGGCCACTGAGATCCTACAGTGTGGTGATTAAGATCCTCTTCAACCTATCACTTCCATATCCTTATTACAATCACAGTGACCTGACCAACACAAGTAGCAATATTGTGGAATGGTAAACTGCACTGTCAATAGGCCATGATCCTGCCGCTGGCAGATAATATGTGTTGGTGGACTTGTCACATAAGGTCTAACACCTCTTTTCACAACAACAAATATCCAAATGCAGATTCTGAATGAAAAACCCACTGCATGATCTTTCCTTACATGCAGAATGTAGATGCATTACTTGTAGTACTTTGTGTGGTTGCACTGAAATACTGATCATTTGCATAACAAAGCATGTAGTAAACTTCATGCCAGTTTGTTATTTGTTACATATCGTTTTCATAGCATTGCAGTTATGTTTGTCAGTAGTGTCTGAAATCAACACATACTGCAACAAAACAGTATTTACAGAACTGTTAAGGATGTCAGCTTGGTACAGCAGTTCAATCACAATTTCCAGTGGTAAGATTGTTTTCAGTGGTAAAATGTAGAAGTGTTTATGTCCACCCAGCAGCTCATGAGTACTGGTTTCCTACCAAAGCAAAACAAAGCCGCAGTTGCTTTAAATGTTAACTGCAATTTATTTATGGTGAAAACTGCTCTCCACTGAGCAACGTCCAACATGAAAATTGGCATAGCTACAGTAAGCACTTCTCTCGAGGTCAGTGACCAGCTGTACACATCCTCATAAACCTGCTGTATATAGTATTGGTTTAAAAAAAAACGGAGAGGGGGGGGGGGGGGCTGCAGTTGGATTACAGTCACATTCCTATTTACTGAAATGTGTAGAAGTGACTATCAGACATTTCAGACATTGGATTGTGTTGTTGACGTGGTTATCCTCAGCTGATCCTTCTGGATGTCGAACAGCTCGCGACAAATTATTGCATTAGTCTGTGAGCAATAGAAGGATGAATATTTAAGCACCTATAATTCTGCCCTGCCTCTAATCTGCCAAAAGCTCATCAGAATAGTTTGTCCAATAAATGTCTCAACATCATTCACCCAAACAGGCTACTGTAGCTGCCTTCTTTCCTCATCACACCAACTACTGTCCCACTGTCAAAAATGCAGGTGTGTCCTACGTGCAGATGACCCAGTTTGATTCTAACACCTCAAGTTTGCAACTGGTGGTTTCATAGTGCACTAGTGTGACAATTTACTCGGCATTAATGTAAGTTGCTTTTTATAGATATTTATTTTTCTTCAGCTTCCTCTCATTTACAGACATCAATTTCCTTTGGCTACACTAACTTCAAAGAAGACAAGAGGAATAAATATTTAAATAAGTTGCAGTATAATGTTCTGAGTACTCATACTCAGCCTTGTACATTTTCCATTGACTGGTAGTAGGATCAGTTAAAAAAATGTTATTTGGGTACTCAACTGAAACATCATAAAACAAAAGATTGCCAAACATGATTTGCTGTATTTCATCAATGTAAAGAGAGTCTAGCCTTCATAGCTAGCTAGTGTTACTTCTGGCTACAACACATTAAAATATTTATATTTATTTGGTTTTGTAATGTGAATGACATTTAACAATTTTTTTCCTCTCGTATTCTGCAGTATAATTCTTTCAAGCAAATTCAACATACATAGCTTATCACTACCTTGAACATTAAGACAATAGAACATTAATAAACCATTTTCTCAATATTAAATGAAGAATGCATCTCCTGCATGCTTTTCAATCATCCGTACATGATACAATTTTAATCTCTCATTATCATTTAATTCATAAACTTTCAATATTACGCAAACAGGCAACATCTTGAAGTCAACTACTGTGTCAAGCATGTTCTCTGCATCACCAGCTCCTTCATCTGCAAACTAAACCACCTTCTGAACTTTGCCTTGTTACTCAAACATAACAATTTGCACTTATAAAGTCCACTGCAAAATCCACTGCAGTTGGTTCACAAACTGTTTTGCAATAATCAAACTTAACTTCAAAAAAATTACATATGTATAAAGATTAGTAACTGTGCTACACATCCTACACAATTACATCAGTTTGTATTGATCAATTATTTACAAATATACATAGAAATTGCACTAACAGTGATCAGGTTAATATAATTATCAAAGACAATAAAACCAAAATCAATACTGATACTTATTTCACACCTGAGTAATTTCTTCCTCATTGTTGAAGACATATGAGGCAATAGGAACCAAAAAATATTTTAAAATGTGAATAACTATAAATAATTTACCCTGAGCTGTCCACTACAAAGAAACATTATAATGTAAACTCGTGTCATAACACGCATTCACGATGTACGTGGCTAATGACACAGCAAGCAGGTTGCAAATGTAAATAGGAGTGAGGCAATATAAATTTAAATGGAATGGAATCCACAGAAATTAATCCAACAGGGGGCAAAATTCTAAAATAACAATACTGTCTGAAATTCAACAATCCGAAATTATAACATCGTATGATTACATCGAAAGTAACTGATCATTTATTAAGTATAGACAGAAAATATTAACAAAAAATTATTATAGGCCAGTGGTGTTATGTTGATACTGAAATTATAAAATCTGAAATATAAAAATTCAGAATAATTGAGAAAATACTGCTGGATATCAACAAAAATAACCAGCAAAAGTGTTAATGTTCCATGACGTGAAGAAACATGGAATTTTTTAAAAACACTTATTCAACTTTAATGACATCTACAGTACTATTTTCTTATGAAACTTGAGATCTGTTTATGTTTAAGAATTTACTGCATTACTCCATGCTTTCTATTTCTAATGTTAATTTGCACAACCCCTTCCCCTTGCAGATGCCTACACAGTACTGATAACCACACTAAGTACATGTTGCATGAATAGTAAAATTGTAGGAAATTCTGTAACACGTAGCAGAAAAATACAAGAAACCACACAATTTGTCCAACTAATGTTTCACCTGTCATCACACATTACACACGATAATGCACAGAGGTTTCAACACTACAGAAAAGTAATTACAGTCTATACAACAAGAAATAAAATTATAAAAATAAATGCAAAATAGTGAAAAATGGCAGAGAAATAAGATTTTTTAACAGATACGTGCACCCTATGCACATTTCTAGACCAGGAGTAGCAGTGCCTAAGAATGCTTTTTGCACCTTTTACCCATATGTATACAATACGAAAAAATATTCCTATCATTCCATTTACGTTCCATCATGTAGCAAAGGTTCCCCTGACACTTCCTTAACAAGGTTAGGATGTGACAAGGTTACTTGTTTCCATCCAGCAGTTCCAATTACATGTTTCAGATGTGCATCTATAAATCTGAGAGTACGCTCCTTGAGGGAAGCTGCGCCGTGGCGATCAGCGAGAATGAGCAGTCCGGCAGCATTTTCTGTGGTAAGCCCCGCACCAAGTTCATTTTCACACATGGCTTTCAAACCAGGGAGCTGGTACTTATCGGCAGCAGCTAACAGACAGTCTGCTGCTCCTTCTAAGTTCGGCGTGTGCCCAGTATACATGTAGCGCACTACTTCCCGCAAGACGTCATAGTCGACATCTGTTATGTCTACACGATTGCAGTTGGTCTCTTCCATATTGTGATTGAACATAGCTGAGAAAACTGGACTACGTGCAGCTAATATAGCTTTGTGGGCCAGAAGGTGACGACCATCTAACGTCCAGAGCCAGACGTCACCAAATCTGGCCGAATCTAGTAGAGCCCCAAGATCCTCACGTAGACTGCACTCCGGCACAGGTACTGTCCAGTCCGCTACGACTCCTCCGCTACAACGGATTGTCAGCGTATCGTCTGACAGCAGATCGAAAGGAGAATCTAACAAGCTGCTCCGATCGACATATTCGTCGTAGCCTTGCCAGTAACCGGGTCTGAACAAAACAGCCCAACTTGTTGACTTCACAAAATGTTCTTTCTCATTGCTATCCAGTAAACTAAATCTGTATTTGGCATATACTGATGACTGGTGACATGACACGAGGGTGAGATGAAGAGAGAGGCTTTTTCTGAACTCCTTGTATGACCCATAAGGATACAACAGCAACTGCCATTTAACTGAACAGTCGTCACCAGCACAGAATATGGATGACTCTAGAGCTTCTCCTGGTTGCTTTCCACAGTGTGTTATATTGCGTATCTTCCATGTGTACTCAAATTTCCTTACATTAACAACAGTTTCGTGGAATATTTTTGTAAATGGTTCAGATGTCTTTGTGAGTGGCATGTAGACCAGTACACTATACAAGTTGTGGAACCCTTAACAAAACAAAAACAGAAAAATTAATTATTATTACTATTAAAATCAACATATTTAATTACGTTCTAAGAAAATTACAAAATAAGAAGTCAAATATCATTACGAAAACATTAATTTCTTTGAGAATGAGAGGGAGAACAGATTTTGCTGAATTTAGCAGTGCACATACTCGCACTGCATAATACTAACAAAGTAACACTGTTGCTATCTGTCTGGTTTTAACACAGTCTAATACTCATTTAACAGACAAAGTTGTAAGTAACAATTATCTAGAGAAAGGGATTGAACAATGTTTAGAGAAACAAATTCATTCTCAAGGAGAGCATGGGAACATCATGCACATTACTGCCAGATGATCTTGTAATAAACAACATGACTGACAACACAGCAGTAACTGGCTGTAATTGTGGTACAATGCACATGAAATTCATACCATTTGAAGTATCTGACAAATCACCAGATTACGCAAATTTGTCTTTGTTTCCAATGCTCAAAGATATTTCATCAAAATACGAAGCAGGGAATCAGAAAGATACACGCATGACATATAACATTTCTTTTATCTGTGGGGTGCAAATCCTTACACAAGCCTGGTGAACTTAAGTCGTCTGTTTTTGTATATACAGCTTTAGTCCACTAAGAAATGGCAAGAAAATGGAATCATAGTTAATATAGGCATAGGTAAGTCACTCCCACCAAACCAATGCCTGTTTCTCAAAATTCCAAACTCTTATCTCTAGTAACTTGATTTCCAGCAAAACATCAAATTACTTTTTTTAATAAGATTTTGCTGACTGTCCTTGTGCTCTTATCATATCGATGTTGGGCTGCTTGCAGTCTGTGGTCCATGCATCCCTGTGCCAAGGTAACATAATGATACGAGAAACTTTCCCTTATGGTCAAATTCAGTTTTCTCTACTACCTTTGGGTCAGTACAGAGCTCTGTCTTAAACAGAAATTTCACTGGGGATTCTAAACTATGGCAAAGATGAAGAACGGTTGAGGTTAAATTACTGAAGGCACAGCTGTGTAATATAGCTCAGATTTTTTAGTGCATCTGAAATTAAGGGAAACCTGTAAAGAAATAAACTGACTTTACTTACAAACCTGTCTAGTCATTAAATCTGGATTAAAGAGAACATAAAAAGACTGGGTACCCAGCTAGGTACTAAGGACCAATCAAAAATCATTCCATAGTACACTCTGGAACAGAATGCTGGCAATAATGAAAAAGAAAATATCCTGAATACATTGTGTATCATAGGGTTATGTTCCCAAATGAGTTTAGTGCTGTAACAACTTGGTTCAACAGAAATAAAGTGATCATATGTGAACAGATACTGGAGTTCCTTTCAAAAATGTTCCTGTTGTCAACTAAAACTCTCGTAAGCAAGTAGATCTACTGTCATATTAGTGTAAGTGTCTCCAGATTTTTAAATAATAGAACTGCACCAGCTTCTCAAATTAATTCTGTGAATGATTCACATATCGGCTAACATTATTGTTTTTTGCCTCAACTGGGCTGCACTGCCAATAGATATTACCTTATTTGGCATTCATGATTGAAAATAGCCAAACAACTTTCATTGTATCATTAGTGATGATGGAACAATATTATAATTGCAAATGTAACTGCATTTCCCATCCGCAGTTTATTATCAATATGTGCCTTCTAAAAAACCTTAGCAACTAACTTCAGTCACAGAAATTCAGAGTCGTCTGGTTCACTGAAGGTGCCACTAAGCAATAAAGTTTAACAACAGTTTGAACTGCAATATGTACAAGAAACTGGATGGTGGCTCATACATGGCAGATCTATAGTGAACAGATTCCTATTCTTCTAAAAACAAAGATGATGTGACTTACCGAACGAAAGCGCTGGCAGGTCGATAGACACACAAACACACACAAACACACACACAAAATTCAAGCTTTCGCAACAAACTGTTGCCTCATCAGGAAAGAGGGAAGAAGAGGGAAAGACAAAAGGATGTGGGTTTTAAGGGAGAGGGTAAGGAGTCATTCCAATCCCGGGAGCGGAAAGACTTACCTTAGGGGGAAAAAAGGACAGGTATACATTCGCGCACACACACACATATCCATCCACACATATACAGACACAAGATTCCTATTCTTCTTTTGGAATTGTGCAGTGCAGATCCAGAGAGTATCATAACAGGAATTAGCTGCATTACTTTCAGATTCAGATTAAAGAGGGGAAAAACAAGATGTTCAAAAACTTATGCTGCACCTTCCTAATTCTCTACTGCAAACATGACCAAAGTTTCATGTTATGTACTAAGTGTTACCACATTTGAAATTACTTCTTTCTGTTGTCTCTGGTGGTTTACACCATGAACCTCAAAATGTTTTCACATGGAATACTCAGTACAAAACATAAAACAATGCAATTCACAAAAATGCTGTGGCAACTGAATTACAGTATTTGTTTGTGTGCACATTCGCAAAATGACTCTCAAGTTTTCTGTTCATGCTCTAGGGAGGCAAGAAGCAAAGAAAAACAGGACAGATGACATGCTTTGTAAAAGTATCGGTTTTTTAATCTGTGCTTGGATCAACTTGTAAGCAGTAGGGGAATAAATCAGCAGTCAGCTGATATGTAGAAATTATAGTAGAAGACACACGTTGGAGTAGAAGATACATGAAGTCTCTAAAACATGGGCCTTGGGTATATATATATATATATATATATATATATATATATATATATATATATATATATATAGAGATTAAATAAAAACATCATAATGTTTCTGTATACATTCCATTTCAGCATGGAAATCACTATCTACAAGGTTTGATGACACCACATTTTCTATCATGCCTAGCAGTTACCAATAATTGTGGTGACTTGTCTGATATCACTATGCTGAAGACCCTGTTTGTTGTTATCTCTTATTTAAGTATGGGAATGTGGAGATACATCAGTAGTACTTTGGAAGTCTTTTTATGGGCTGTGACAGGGCAGTTTTGTTGCCATTATCATTCCTCCAAGCCCATGCTTTCCTGTTCCATTCAGGAATGGGGTACAGGATAGAGGACTGTTGGTAAGACACTGCACGTGATAAAATTTCGGATTTTTCCATCATGGTCATTCTTTGGTATGGATGCACCAAGAAGCAATATGTTTCTTAACTCTGTTTGAAATTTAGGTTCTCAGAATTTAAAAGTATAACTCTTTCTGATTCACCTCTTGTAGTGTCAGCCACTTAAATTTGAAGAGCAACTAAACAATTTCATGTTTACTAAACAAACCTTCTTGGTCTTCCTCTACAATTTTTACCCTCCACACTGCCCTCCAATACTAAATTGGTGATCCCTTGATGCCTCAGAACATGTTCTACCAACTGATCCCTTCTTCTAGTCAAGCTGTGCCACAAATTTCTCTCCTCCTCAATTCTATTCAGTACCTCCTCATTAGTTACATGATCTACCCCAGCATTCTTCTGTAGCACCACATTTCAAAAGCATCTATTCTCTTCTTGCCCAAACTATTTATTGTCCATGTTTCATTTCCATACATGGCTACACTCCATACAAATACTTTCAGAAACCACTTCCTGACAAATCTATGCTCGATGTTAAAAAATTTCTCTTCTTCAGAAACACTTTTCTTGCCATTGCCAGTCTACATTTTATATCCTCTCTACTTCGACCATCATCAGTTATTTTGCTCCCCAAATAGCAAAACTCCTTTACTACTTTAAGTGTCTCATTTCCTAATCTAATTCCCTCAGCATCACCTGAGTTAACTCTACTACATTTCATTATCCTCATTTTGCTTTTGATGACCTTCACCTTATATCTCCTTTCAAGACACTCTCCATTCCGTTCAACTGCTCTTCCAAGTCCTTTGCTGCCTCTGACAGAATTACAAAGTCATCGGCAAACCTCAAAGTTTTTATTTTTCTCCATGGTTTTTAATTCCTACTCTGAATTTTTCTTTTGTTTCCTTTACTACTTGCTCAATATAAAGATTAAATAACATCGGGGATAGGCTACAACCCTGTCTCACTCCCTTCCCAACCACTGCTACCCTTTCGTGCCCCTCAACTATTAATCCCAATGGCTGAAAAACTGCAGACCTTATTCACGAACTGGTCGAATGAGGGTTTTGTACGCTACCTCTTTTGTGATTGAATTACATTTCCTTAAGGTTCTTCCATAAAATCTTAGCCTATATCTACATTTCCAATGAAAAGTTCTAATTACTCCAGACAAATACTGTTACACATTTTATAGTTATTATGGTTTCCAGTGAATTAAAAAAAGAAATTGCTTTCCTAGCTATTTATGTTCAATATGATATACATATTTATGTTATGGGTTAACTGTCAGTCACTACAGGTTTCAATCCTCTGTAGGTCTTCCTAATTTCACTACAATTTTCTGGTATTTCAGCTTTCTAATAAACAGCACTAAAATTCCATTACGGAGGGCATAATGAATTTTATCTGCCAGGAATCAAGTTTCAAAGCAGGTCCAATATTTCTAGAATGAGATTTTCACTCTGCAGCGGAGTGTGCGCTGATATGAAACTTCCTGGCAGATTAAAACTGTGTGCCCGACCGAGACTCGAACTCGGGACCCTTGCCTTTCGCGGGCAAGTGCTCCACCAACTGAGCCACCGAAGCACGACTCACGACCGGTACTCACGGCTTTACTTCTGCCAGTACCTCGTCTCCTACCTTCCAAACTTTACAGAAGCTCTCCTGCGAAACTTGCAGAACTAGCACTCCTGAAAGAAAGGATATTGCGGAGACATGGCTTAGCCACAGCCTGGGGGATGTTTCCAGAATGAGATTTTCACTCTGCAGCGGAGTGTGCGCTGATATGAAACTTCCTGGCAGATTAAAACTGTGTGCCCGACCGAGACTCGAACTCGGGACCCTTGCCTTTCGCGGGCAAGTGCTCCACCAACTGAGCCACCGAAGCACGACTCACGACCGGTACTCACAGCTTTACTTCTGCCAGTACCTCGTCTCCTACCTTCCAAACTTTACAGAAGCTCTCCTGCGAAACTTGCAGAACTAGCACTCCTGAAAGAAAGGATATTGCGGAGACATGGCTTAGTTTCATATCAGTGCACACTCCGCTGCAGAGTGAAAATCTCATTCTGGAAACATCCCCCAGGCTGTGGCTAAGCCATGTCTCCGCAATATCCTTTCTTTCAGGAGTGCTAGTTCTGCAAGTTTCGCAGGAGAGCTTCTGTAAAGTTTGGAAGGTAGGAGAAGAGGTACTGGCAGAAGTAAAGCTGTGAGTACCGGTCGTGAGTCGTGCTTCGGTGGCTCAGTTGGTGGAGCACTTGCCCGCGAAAGGCAAGGGTCCCGAGTTCGAGTCTCGGTCGGGCACACAGTTTTAATCTGCCAGGAAGTTTCAGGTCCAATATTGTTAGTTTGTACAGAGAGTGCCAAAAAAGAGTTCACTGCTTTGGAATGATACAGAAATTTACTGAAATAACTTACAAAATCAGTAGATGTGCCATTTTGTAGCAAATAACTTCAAGTTTCACATTAAAGTATCAAGTGTAATTTTGGTTCAATATGACTACCATTTGTGATGCAGCAAACATCCCACCAGTAATAAATTTCAACCTACACTTGGTGCGGCAAATCAAGTGTAACGTGTACTGGCACTGTAGATTCAATTTTTCAGCTCAGCTAAATTGTTAGGTAGCGGAGGAACACACACACAGTCTTTAATGAAACCCCAGAGAAAGAAATCCACTGGTGTCAAGTCTGAGGAGCAAAGTGGCCATGCGATTGGCCCTTCACAGCCAGCAATTATTCAAAAAACCTTAAACTTCCACGAGGAAATGAGGTGGCATGCTGTCTTGCTTGTCATAAATTATCCTACGTCTGTTATCTTCACTGATCTGTGGGATCAAGAAGTTTTCAAGAATATCCAGATACAATACCAGTAACAGTTTTCTCCAAGAAGAAGAAAGGTTCATACACTTTCAAATTGCTAAGAGCACAAAACACATTGACTCTTAAGCTGTCAAGAACATGTTCTGAGGTTGCAAGTGGATTTTTGCTGCCCCATATACCAGTCATGGCTGTTCACCATGCTACCAACAGTAATTTATCAGAGGAAGCAAGAGAGGCCAGGCCACCTCACTTTTCTGTTGTGTTGGTGGTGGTAGCAGCAGCAATAGTTATTTATACAATACACCTTCATGCACCTTTGTCAGTGAGTGTGAAAGACATTAGCTCTTATTATTCCTCCTAAACCAACAGCACTACAGAACAAGTCAAAGTGCGAAAGCTTAGATCTAACCTAAGCGGAGGCATGAGGCATATAGCAAGGCGGCCAGGTATATGCCTGGCCTCTGGCAACACTCAGTTGCCGTGGTAACCATGTTGTCACTACTAGGAAGAGAAGAGGGGTACAAGCTGTCATGGCAGTGTTGCCATGCAGTTCCACAGCACGAGAGGCCAGTGGCTGTGGTGCCACCTCCGTAGGTTGCTCTTATGTTACAGTTGGAGTCACAGACATCTGTGGTCGAGTTTATGCTAATTGTATGCACCTACGTCACGCGTTCGCCAACAATCAATCAATGAGTGTTCAGTAGTGTTCCGAGCACTCTGCTGTGAATGCTGTATGTAATGCGAGTATTATCTGCAGTCATACCAAGTTATTTAGTGAATTTTTATTCCACTGGATTAGAGTTGTCATGCCTGATGGTGGTGGTGAGTGACAAATTCTACACAATAAAGCAATAGACATAATTTGCAGGGTACATGCTTTCATCAGGCACAAGCATGTGTATGTGTGCACCGCAACTGTCACTTGGAACTGGCAACAATGCAATCCCTGTCCTTGTCTCAAGCTGCATGAACTGCCATCATTCATGAATTGGACTACAATTGTCCCGATTGTAGTGAACATGGTTGGAGCCTAGTCTTGTACAGGTACTGATGTAACACTTTCAAATGAGGACTTCATTACTTACTTTCAGGAGCTTTTGTTTTCAAAGAGGTGCAAAACTGAAAGACATTAAATTTTGAAGAAAGGATATCCAGCACTGACATTACATTCAGAAAGATAAGTTCAAAACATGTGCATTCCGAAGTTCTTGGTATGAGCAGCACAAGTGGTTATGTGTGAGCCCTACGATAGGGAAAGTATTCTACTCGCCATGTTAGCTGTTAAGCACAAAAAAAACTGTATGGTCTGCTGAGGATTTTGACAATCTGTTTACAGATTTAGCACATTACACTTCTTCTAAAGATTATTTACATAGGTTTATTTCACATAAAGAACTATTTAGTACTTTGGAGCTACTTAATTAACATGACGAATTGAAGAAACACAACAATGAAGTGAAAGCAAACAGAGACATTTTGAAAATTCTAACTGATGTCACAAGTCTTTTGCATAAGCTGGAACTAGCTTTCAGGTGTCACGATTATTAGAAGATTCCCTTGATCTCGGAAATTTCAGAGCCATTTTTAAACTTGTGCTAAGCAGAGACAAAGATTTGAAAGCAAACTGGAAGAAAATGTGCTATTTTTGGAGACTTTCAAAGGCTATACAGAACGAAGCGATTAAATTTATAAGTGAGCAGACTTGCGAGTATATACATTCAACTTTGGACAGAACCTCATTTTACACCTGCACTGTGTACAGAACAACAGACGCTTCAGACAAGTCACATTGCTTTATTGTTGTGATCCAAATGGACGCTTGTCAGAGACATTCAAGAATATTTTTTTTGTTTTTGTGATGTTAGCCAAGCTAGAACTGCTGCTGCTTTATTCAATGTTCTGAGAGGCAAGCTTCAGAATTATGATACGGCAGCCCAAACCTATGCTCATGCTTCTGTTCTGGCAAGAGAATTAAATCACCTGCAAACTAAGATCCGTGATATTGTCCCCCCCCCCCCCTCCTCCTCCTCCTCCTCCTCCTCCACACACACACACACACACACACACACACACACACACACACACACACACACACACACACACACAAGCTCTCCTCAACTCACTGTTTTGCATATCATTTAAATTTAGCTTTCCAGTAGAGCTGTTCTTGTATAAAACCATTAAGGATTTTTTTGTCCACCCTTCAGGTTATTTCTGCTTTCTTCCAACAGTACTTTAATGGACAGGAATTCTTCACAATACTGTTGGTTAACATATTCACTCCAGCAGTCAAACAAGATGGAACTGTAGTGCCGCAATAATATCTGTAATTCATGAAACTGTCTGGGTCTAATCAAGATTTTAAATCCAACAACCAGCAGTCCAGATTCTAGTGCAATGACTAAAGAGAAGCCTGTGGTTTTTACCCTCTGTTTTTGAAAGACTGAACTGCCTTTCAACATTCTTCAGAAAAAAACAATGTGTATTTTTGCAACAATTCTGCCTCAGAACACACAGCTTACATAAAAAAGTTAAGAAATGAAAATAAATTTATCGACTTTTTAAATTCCATGAAACTCTCAACTAATTTGCAAGGTGAAGCTTAAACGAACAGTACTGAAATGACGGATGAATACAATGGCAATCCATTGATGTCAAAATACAAACCGTAGTACTTCAAGGTATTGGATGATACAATGCAACTGGAAACAAGATTTTCACATGGTAATAAACTGCTCTTCCTTATATTACGTGATACCACTCACTCAGTTTGCCAGTTGTGGTCGACGTTTACCTGTAGACAGTGTGGATTCATTATTACATAACGTATGATGTATCCTTCCGTCACTCACAGTTGCGTGTAGAATTAGAGACTGTGTTTTCTTCCCAGCATAAAGTAACATTTCACTCTGTCAGTTTTGGAGACATTATCAGATGAATGATTGAGAATGAAATGGACCAGATTCTTCTAGAAATTTTCAAACTATTTTGTTTAAGTGCTACCATTCCTGCAGCAAGTGCCTAAATTGGAATACTTGAAAGCCAAGACATATGGTATGACAATGTCGTCAAAAGATTCGAGAAGCAGGATCATCAAGGTAACTTCATCTTACAAGTAATGACACTAAAAAACCCAATCTAACAGTTCATTTGTAAACATAAGCGAGTGGTGGTGATATTATTAATATTAGTAGTAGTAGTAGTAGTAGTAGTAGTAGTAGTAGTCGTAGTAGTAGTAGCAGTTGCAGTAATAGCAGTCGTCTGTGTCATCTTGGTGGTGGTGGTGGTGGTGGTGGTGGTGGTGGTTGTGGTGGTGGTGGTCATCGTCGTCGTCTTTAGGAATGCTCCCCAAAATTTAGGCCCATCTGCCACTCTGTGCCACTAATATGAAATGCAGACTCATCATTCAAGATTACTGTGTTCAGGAACGTCTCCTCGTCCTCTATCCAATGCAACATTTCCACACACAATTCCCCCACAAGCCATCTTATCTGCATCACTAATGTGATGTGCCATTGAGAATCACTATGATTTCAAGTGTAAAACACCTACATAGTAGTTTCCAAACAGTCTTTTATGGAATGCCAGTCTCGTGACACACACATTGCATTGGTTTTTGTGTGCATGCAATCTCCCTAACCTGTTTGACAATCGTAAACACACAGATGACCTGGTATTTATCATGTCACAGTGAACAACAGTCTCAGGAAAGGTCTCGAGCTACGAGTAAATTTTAGACCTGCTTGGGGGTTCGTTAGTGCATTCATTGCAAAATTTACACCAAACAGTTGTTGCAGAGTCCATTTCATGAAACTAAAACACAGAGTGAGCACACTCTGCACCAGTGAAAGTAGCCATTTTAACTGTGCAGTACGCTGGCACTCTCTGTGGTGGAATGGGGTAATGATACTCTGCGCGAATCAAACTTGAGGTTGTTTGCTAGAAAATGGCATATCTATAGATTCTCAAGTTGTCTCAATAAACTTCTGTATCAGTCCAAATTCCTTTTTGACTTATACTGTATTTTGTTCACTACTGAATGTCTTATGGACATATAGGAACATCGTATAGACTTAGATGTCTTCATATACAGCATTCTGGACCTTGTGTATGAACAGAACAAGCTGATTTTTGTGAAACTGCTGTCTGTGGAATTCATGTTGATCCCTACAGCAGATATTTTCTGCTAGATGAGGAACAAGTTGTTCTGCATAATCTATACCAAGTCATAAGGATCTCACCAGGTCCTGCCTTTTCTCTTGTTGGGCAATTTTGAATTTCAAAATCATTTACCTCACTGTCACTTGTGACGACTGAAAAAAGAAACTGTACTATGATCTACAGTAGTGAAACAGTCTTCTCTCTGTCACATTCTATTTTGATGTCAATACGATCATAGAGTTTTGTGAAGATGATTTTGAGTTGTTTACAGTCTTTATGGAAGTGTAAAAATTCTTAGAATTTTTTGTCAGATTGTTCAGCAAAATTTTAGTTTTGAATTTCTTGCACACCCCTCACATTTCTCTCCTTAGCTCATTTCAGCTTCATTCAGCTTGGGTTTGTCAAAAGTCTTTCACTCCACTTGAATCTCTCATTACTTTTGTAGCAATTGTATAACATCTGTTTAACCCCAGTGGGATCTTCCCATTTCTCATAATCTTGCTCGGCACATGAACATCCAAAGCAAAGTACACAGTGTGCGAAAGATCATTGAGCTGTGTGATGGCATATATGAATTTTATCCATTGATACTCAACATTATGGTCCTGAAAGATTAATTTCTGGTGTTGATTTCTCTGATAATCTGCCTTCTGTTTCCTGTAACATCTGTTAAGCAAAAATACTTCCTACCATTCTTTATATCATCTCCAGTAACTGATGATGTAACAGCCCTATGGTCATTTATTTCCTTCTCTACAGAAACTGGATTGAAAAGTTAAGGTCTGTTAGCTACTCAGGTATCTAATACTTGATCCACACAACTCTACTGTAATTGCTCAAAGCAATACTCCTAAAAGATATTGAGAATAGTCTCGGACAAATCCCTATCACTGACAGGTGTTTTAATCATGCAACTCTTCCATTCTATCACAGCTAGATTGAAAGCACCCTGTACTAACATAGAATGATCAGGAAATTACTCAATATTTTCCAGGTTTTCTCTGAAGTGTTCTGCCATTACAGCTCCTCAAATGTGGTCTTTAAAAGCATCTGATTGCTTTATTTGATGCTTAATTACAAGTAAACTATTTTGCATTCTGTCATTCTGTATCTGCAACAACATGACTAGATAATACCAGTGACCCCCCCCCCCCCCACTTCTTTAAAGAAATGAAATCCCATGTATAAAACAGATTCAAACATCCGATTACTTTAAAAATGAGTTAATATGTTAAATATTTGACTTCAAGCATTTAAAAATTTTATGGTTGAAGACACAAAACCCTAATAATGCTGGTTTTATTAGTTGTGTATTATTTATCCACAGACTACTGAAAAAAATCACAACCAAACAAATGATAACCTATTTAATTTTGCAAGCACATTCAGTAATAAATGTAGATACTCTCTGCCAAATGCACTGTGAATAGTGTTAGCAGTAAAGAAGTAATAAATTGAAATGTCATGCCTGATGCTGATGTTTTGCTGCAGGGAAAGCAAAGATGTATTAAGCGACAAATGTTTTTCCTTTATTTTGTAGGTGGTGTGAAGTAAGGAAGTTGCCAATTGCTTTCATTCTCAAATATTGGATGAAAATGGGAAATTTTTGCACTATGAGTTACATTGTCTCAGGGCTTAAACACAGTTTCTAACTTTAATACTTGCCTTTAATTCATTATTATACCTCTTCATGAGTAGACTATGACCACATTTTAAATGGTCAATAATGATATGAAATACTGAAAATAAAGTTTTTGTTGATCCTGGAAGCATTCAGACAGGCAACATGCAACTGGGACACTTACGTAGCAGTCTACTAATACAGATTAATTTCTTTAAAGCAATAAATACACTGCCATCAATGGAATCCAGCCTACACTTGCAATATATATTCCAATAAAAACCTGTGATTTTTTTCTGTTCATTTCTTGTTCTGGCCAGCTTTCTGTTTATGGTGATGGAATGACAACTCTTTTGTACCTAAATCCGAGTATGTGAAAGGGGTTGAGTGATATCCACAATATGTTCTGGCATGGCTCTGAAAGTCTTCAAACTTTCCAGGAGGCTTCACACATGAACTTTCCATGTGACTCAGTGTTATGGCTTACACAGCAAATGTATAGGAATGATTAAAAGTACCTACAGCACATGCAGTTGTCATTGCTATCAACAACACCACAGCACATTGTTAAACACAAAAACAAAATGAGATAGAAGAAAAACAATATTTTTAACAAATAATTAGTGTTTATTAGTAAGACAATTTACAAATACAATTACAAATATTATGTAAAGTTAATACATTTGAATAGCATGTAGAATTCAGAAAGCAAATGTTTGTTTAACATTTGTTAGGACAATTTCAAGCTGTTATACAGGTAGTAAAAAATTAGAATTTCATTCATAAAATGATTATTCATGGAAAGAATTTAGATAGTATGACAAGTTCAAGATTACATACAAAGAAACCTTCCTCATTCATTCATACTCATACATTAAACAGAATGCTCAGATGACAAAATTTCGCTGGACAGAGGAGGCTAAATAGCAAGATCCTGTTCCTAACTTCATGAAAAGGGGAAGGCCTTACCTTTATCCTTCAGTTAGCCAAGCAGATTATTCACTACACTAAGTCTGGCTCCAGGCTAACCTGCCAATCCCAAAGATTTACTTTTTTAGAAAAGAAGAAGAGCTGAAGACAGGAAACTGCAGCACTGAGGACACTACAGCCTTTTATTCAGCCGACGCTATCTGGTTCATTATTTGAATGTCACAAATACTGGATTTTCAACTAATAGCTATTCCAAATGTCACTTTTGCTAGTCCAGTTTAATAAGACTGGTGGAGAACCATAATGACAACTGTACAGTGTTATGCAACATTGTTTATGAAGGTCCTTGCATAATGTCCAATCAAGTAAAAGTACAACTGTTGTTAATCCAAAGGTTGGTTTGAACATCAGCATTGTACACACAGTCCCATTGGAGATGGTGTAACCTTGCCTCCCTCTCAAATGTGAACTGATTTCTCCAGGCTGTTATGGGGCTAGTTACAATTTACACTTTTATTAGGCACCATTTTAAAATTTTGAGACAAATTATTTTAGTGTTTTTCCTTCAAGTAAATACAGTTTCCTAATCGTGATAGTAAGTATTTGTATAATGTCATAGGATACTGCTCATAAGCCATTACATCCTTCCTATCTAAAACATTACTTTATTGTTATTTATTTAATGTAAACATATCTGTATATATTTTATGACTAACTGATAGATACTACATACAAGTTTTTCCTCATTATTGATGACACTAGCAAAAAGCATGCCATCGCATAGCTCCGATCTCTTGCTCTGTGACACCTGGTGATACAGTACCAAGATAAAAAGATAGGAGCTGCTAACTGTCCACAGATGGATGACATCAGTACATGCAGATCAGATGTGTTATCACAACTCAGTGTTCGTGCAATGGCTGTAGGAAGTCAGTGTTCTTGAGAGTTACATTTTCAAAGGGTTGATGTGAAAATTGGCATTTCCAGAGGTACATTGAGTTAAGTGGCAGAGAAAGCCTTGTACTGTTTAGGAAACAAGCTCAAGAAAAACATACCTATTCAACCACTGATGATTTCCATTTTAAATACCAGAATAAATCAACTGTTTCTCCCAATCTACAGTTTTGCAGGCATCAGCCTGCTTAACATTTTTATACAAGACAGAAGCCAGACGAGGAATATTTTAGGGAATTGGTTTAAAAACTTTATTCTAAAGGCCCAATCGGTTCTTTACAAGTTTTCTCCCAGAGTAACTTCTGGCTGTGCCCTTGGCACCCAAGCTACCCACCTCTCAGAGCCGAGGCAGTTCTGTCCAGGTAAATCTGCTTACGAGCCACACCTTCAGCCACTGCTGAATTTGCTGGCGAATTCATGCCACAGGTTTAGCCCACAGCGAGCTTGGGAGACAGCAGAGCCTCTGGCTCTGTGCACATGACCAACCACTAAATCTCCAATTGCTTGTGGTAAGGAAAGTGACATGCGCAGCTAGCTGCTGCTGTGTCATTTAAAAAACAAAAGGTGGTAGTTTGTACATAAGAAATGCATAAACTATTGCTTTTGTTAGGTGGAAACATTTGCAGTCCAGTACAGCAGAAAGGAGGCTGTTTTTACCAGACCTCATAACACCTGCTATTATAAGCTACAGCTTTGCATACAGATTTCCATGACAATGCATGCCTAATAAGACCTGAAAGTACCACAAATCCAAAACAAATAAATATCCACAATTTTTGTGCAACAGATCATAATTAGTACATTGAATGTTGCAATGTGGTCTCCTACATAAGACGACCCCTGCTGAAAGATTGCAGCTCTGTTGTGTATGCATATGGCTCTGAATTGGTGAGATGACAAAAATGTCAATTTCTTTAAACTAGATTATGATTCCAGAATGAGATTTTCACTCACTCTGCAGCGGAATGTGCGCTGATATGAAACTTCCTGGCAGTTTAAAACTGTGTGCCCGACCGAGACTCGAACTCGGGACCTTTGCCTTTCGCGGGCAAGTGCTCTACCAACTGAGCTACCGAAGCACGACTCACGCCCGGTACTCACAGCTTTACTTCTGCCAGTACCTCGTCTCCTACCTTCCAAACTTTACAGAAGCTCTCCTGCGAACCTTGCAGAACTAGCACTCCTGAAAGAAAGGATATTGCGGAGACATGGCTTAGCCACAGCCTGGGGGATGTTTCCAGAATGAGATTTTCACTCTGCAGCGGAGTGTGCGCTGATATGAAACTTCCTGGCAGATTAAAACTGTGTGCCCGACCGAGACTCGAACTCGGGACCTTTGCCTTTCGCGGGCAAGTGCTCTACCAACTGAGCTACCGAAGCACGACTCACGCCCGGTACTCACAGCTTTACTTCTGCCAGTATCTCGTCTCCTACCTTCCAAACTTTACAGAAGCTCTCCTGCGAACCTTGCAGAACTAGCACTCCTGAAAGAAAGGATATTGCGGAGACATGGCTTAGCCACAGCCTGGGGGATGTTTCCAGAATGAGATTTTTACTCTGCAGCGGAGTCATTAGCGCCCAGCCCGTGACATGAAACAGTAAAAAACCGAAATTGAAAACCAGCAGCAATGGGAACGAAAGTCATAAAATTGGAGAAACTAAAAGCAGAAGGAATGCTTAAAAATCCACTACAGAAAGGGGTTGGTTGTCCCCAAAAAAGGCTTCAAATGACTGACGTCATTTCACTGTCACTAATAAACTGGAGAACGCGGTCGGCTGAGCGCGTGTCATCTGCTAAAATCGACGATAGATCAAGCAATAGCTGTAGACGGGAGTGTAACGGATTAAAATAGGGGCATTCAATTAAAAGGTGTCTTACCGTCCACAGCTGAGAGCAGTGGGGACAGAGTGGGGGAGGATCGCCGCTTAAAAGATGTCGATGGCTAAAAAGACAGTGCCCTATCCGGAGTCTAGCTAACATTACCTCCTCCCGACGACTTGTTCGGGAGGAACAGGTCCAAGTGCAAGGAAGGGCTTTCACTTCCCGCAATTTATTATAGGGAAGTGTTGACCAATGCGCATGCCATAAATGAGCAACTTTTCGACATAAACCGCTCCGTAGATCGGTGAAGGGAAGCGACTGAATAGCTGGCCAAGGAAGAGAGACTGCAACCTTGGCCGCTATATCGGCCGCCTCATTCCCACAGATACCAGTGTGTCCCGGGAGCCAGAGGAACGCCACCGAGACGCCCCCCAGGTGGAGCAAGCGCAGACAGTCCTGAATCCGGTGGACCAGAGGGTGCACAGGGTAAAGAGCTTGGAGACTGAGGAGAGAGCTGAGAGAATCTGAGCAGATAACGTACTGTATCCGCCGATGGCGGCGGATGTAGTGGACAGCCTGGAGAACAGCGTAAAGCTCCGCAGTATACACCGAACACTGGTCGGGAAGCCGAAATTGATTTGGGGTGTCGCCAACAAAATAGGCACTCCCTACACCTAACGATGTTTTCGAGCCGTCGGTGTAAATAAATGTGGCGTCCGTCATTTGTGCACATAGAGCAGCAAATGCCCGATGATAAACAAGTGTAGGGGTACCATCCTTGGGAAATCGACAAAGGTCACGGAGCAGGCAGATCCGGGGACGGAGCCAAGGCGGTGCTGTACCCCAAGTTGTCAAGAAGGTTTTAGGGAAGCGGAAGGAAAGAGAATGGAGCAGGTGACGGAAGCGGACTCCCGGTGGTAGTAGGGAGGAGGGGCGGCCTGCATACCCTACATCAAAGGAGGCGTCAAAAAAAATGTCATGGGCTGGATTAGCAGGCATGGAAGACAGATGGCTAGCATAACGACTTAGAAGGACTGCTCGCCAATTGGACAGCGGAGGTTCAGCAGTCTCAGCATAAACGCTTTCCACAGGGCTAGTGTAAAAAGCTCCAGACACTAAACGTAATCCACGGTGGTGGATAGAGTTGAGACGCCGAAGAATAGACGGCCGAGCAGAGGAGTAGACTATGCTTCCATAATCCAATTTCGAGCGCACTAAGGCGCGATAGAGGTGGAGAAGGACCACTCGGTCCGCTCCCCAGGAGATACCATTCAGGACACGGAGGGTGTTAAGCGATCGCAGACAGCGAGCCGAAAGATAGGAAACGTGGGAGGACCAGCACAGTTTTCTGTCAAACATAAGACCCAAGAATTTAGCGACGTCTGAAAACGGAAGGTTGACAGGTCCTAGATGTAAGGAGGGTGGAAGAAACTCCTTACGTCGCCAAAAATTAACACAAATGGTCTTACTGGGAGAGAAATGGAAGCCTGTTTCGATGCTCCAAGAGTGGAGGCGATCGAGACATCCTTGAAGACGTCGTTCAAGAAGGCTGGTCCGTTGAGAGCTGTAGTAGATCGCAAAATCATCCACAAAGAGAGAGCCCGAGACATCAGGAAGGAGACAATCCATAATTGGATTTATAGCGATGGCAAACAGTACAACACTCAGCACGGAGCCCTGGGGTACCCCGTTTTCTTGGGAGAAAGTGCGGGAGAGAGTAGTGTTCACCCACACCCTAAATGTGCGCTCTGCCATAAATTCGCGAAGAAAAAGGGGCAGCCGGCCTCGAAAGCCCCAAGAGAACAGTGTGCGGAGGATGCCTGTCCTCCAACAGGTATCGTATGCTCTCTCCAGATCAAAAAATATTGCTACCGTTTGGCGTTTCCGGAGAAAATTGTTCATGATATAAGTGGAGAGCAACAAGATGGTCAACTGCAGAACGATGCTTTCGGAATCCGCATTGGGCAGGTGTTAAAAGACTGCGGGATTCCAGCCACCACGCTAAACGGTAATTCACCATACGCTCCAAAACCTTACAGACACTACTCGTGAGAGAAATGGGGCGATAGCTAGAGGGGAGATGTTTGTCCTTTCCAGGTTTCGGAACAGGAACGACGATAGCTTCCCGCCATCGTCTGGGAAAAGTACTGTCGGTCCAAATTTGATTATAAAGGCGAAGGAGGTAACGCAGACTATGGGTTGATAAATGCAGCAACATTTGGACGTGGATACCATCCGGTCCTGGGGCGGAGGAGCGAGAAGAAGAGAGTGCATGTTGGAGTTCCCGCAACGAGAAAACAGTATTGTAGCTTTCGCGATTTTGAGAGGAGAAAGCAAGAGGTCGCACTTCCGCCGCAAGTTTCTTCGGGAGAAATGCTGGCGGGTAATTTGAAGAGCTCGAAATCTCAGCAAAGTGCTGACCCAACGAGTTAGAAATTGCGACGGGGTCCACTAATGTGTCACGCGCAACAGTGAGCCCAGAGACCGGGGAGAAACTAGGAGCGCCTGAGAACCGTCGAAGCCGACTCCAAACTTCCGAGGAGGGAGTGAAGGCGTTAATTGAGCTAATAAAGAATTTCCAGCTTGCCTTCTTGCTATCGCGGATGACACGACGGCATCGCGCTCGGGGCTGCTTATAGCGGATACAGTTGGCCAAAGTAGGATGGTGGCAGAAAACGCGGAGAGCACGTCGCCGCTCACGTAGTGCATCACGGCATGCCTCGTTCCACCAAGGAACTGGGGGGCGCTGGGGCAATTCGGAGGTGCGTGGTATTGAATGTTCCGCAGCTGTAAGAATAACGTCGGTAATATGTGTGACCTCATCGTCGGCGCTGGGAAAGTGACGGTATCGAATGTCGCTAGAGATGAAAAAAGTGTCCAATCGGCTTGGGCAAACTTCCAGCGTCGCGGGCGCATATATGGCTGTTGAGGCTGCAGTCTAAGGACACATGGAAAGTGGTCACTCGAGTGTGTATCATCAAGGGCGAACCATTCGAAGCGCCGAGCTAGCGGAACAGTACCGACCGCAAGGTCCAAATGAGATAAATTTGTCGTGGAGGCAGACAAAAATGTAGGGACCCCAGTGTTGAGGCAAACTAGATCTGCTTGGTGGAAGACGTCTAGCAATAGTGAGCCACGTGGACAGGGATGTGGAGATCCCCAAAGCGGGTGGTGGGCATTGAAGTCCCCAACCAGCAAATATGGGGGTGGAAGCTGACCAAGAAGATGAAGGAGATCAGCTCGTGCTATTGGTGTGGACGATGGAATGTATACAGTACAAAGAGAGAACGTGTATCCGGAAAGGGAAAGACGGACGGCGACAGCTTGGAAGGAAGTGTTTAAATGGATTGGGTGATAATGGAGAGTTTCATGGACAAGAATCATGAGTCCTCCATGTGCTGGAGTGCCTTCAACAGAGGGGAGATCATATAGGACGGACTGAAAATGAGGGAGAACAAAGCGGTCATGGGGACGCAGCTTTGTTTCCTGAAGACAGAAGATGACCGGCGAGTAGGATTGTAAGAGGATCGACAATTCATCCCGATTGGCTCGAATACCGCGGATATTCCAGTGGATAATGGACATAGGGTGAACAGAAAATGGAGGAATGTGACCAAGGTCGCTGTCAACTCAACGACTAGTCTGAGCTTGCGACCGACAGCATGGAATGGCATTCAGCCGAAGGCGTAAGATCCTGATCCATAGGTTGGTCAGGAGCAGCTCCTGTCACCAGCGATCGGCCGGTTGATCGGCCGCCAGCAGTGCGCCTCGGTTACACAGAAGATGGCCGACGGCGATTTCCGCCAGGTGGTGCTGTAGATGGGACACGCCTTGGCGGAGAAGGAGAGGAACTGGGTTTCTTTGTAGCCTTCTTGGAAGTATGATGTTTAGAGGAAGGAGGAACCGATGGTTGGGAAGTTGCCGTACGTAAAAACTCTTCACGAGTATGCTCTTTTTTCGAAGTCTTGGTGTCTGACTTTTGGGCTCGAGATTTAGCAGAACTCGACGAAGGGTGAGCCAGAGAGTGGGCAGGCGAAAGTGGTGAGGTTGAACGTGCGATCTTTGCGCTGGCCGATCTGACAACCGTGGCACTAAAGGTGAGGTCGCAAGTCTGCGTGGCCGCCTCCTTTGTTGGCCGAGGAGAAGCAAGGACAGTGCTGTATTTTCCTTTCTGAGGCACGGTGGGCTGTCGACTGGCGAATAATTTTCGAGCAGCAAAGGTCGACACCTTTTCCTTCACCCTAATTTCCTGGATGAGCTTTTCGTCCTTAAAAACGGGACAATCTCGAGAGGAAGCGGCGTGGTCACCCATACAGTTGATGCAGCGAGGGGATGGAGGTGGACAAGCACCCTCATGGGCATCCCTGCCACACGTAACACATTTGGCCGGATTGGAACAGGACTGGCTGGTGTGATTGAACCGCTGGCACCGATAGCAACGCGTAGGGTTTGGGACGTAAGGGCGAACGGAAATTATCTCATAGCCTGCTTTGATTTTCGATGGGAGTTGAACTTTGTCAAATGTCAAGAAGACAGTGCGGGTTGGAATGATGTTCGTGTCAACCCTTTTCATAAACCTATGAACAGCCGTTACGCCCTGGTCAGACAGGTAGTGCTGAATTTCTTCGTCAGACAGTCCATCGAGGGAGCGCGTATAAACGACTCCACGCGAGGAATTTAAGGTACGGTGCGGTTCCACCCGGACAGGGAAGGTGTGTAGTAGCGACGTACGCAGCAATTTTTGTGCCTGGAGGGCACTGACCGTTTCTAACAACAGGGTGCCATTCCGTAATCTGGAACAAGACTTTACAGGACCTGCAATTGCGTCGACACCTTTCTGAATAATGAAAGGGTTGACCGTGGAGAAGTCGTGACCTTCGTCAGACCGAGAAACAACAAGGAACTGTGGCAACGATGGAAGAACTGACTGTGGTTGAGACTCAGTGAACTTACGTTTGTGAGCAGACATAGTGGAAGGTGAGGAAACCATTGCGGAAGAATCCCCCATGATTACCGGCGTCTCCGATGGCGCGCTCCTCCCTTGTGGGGGCCCTCTCTGAGGGCACTCCCGCCTTAGGTGATTGTTCACACCTCAGGTCACACCTCCCGACAAACGGACGGAGGGACCAATCGGCACTTTCGGAAGGTATCAGCTCGGGTAATCACCCCTCCCTGGGCCTGGCCGTTACCAGGGGGTACGTACGTGTCCTACCTGTCTACCCGGGGCGGGGAATTACGCGTTACCCCGTCACCGGCTACGCATGGAAGTGCGTGGGTCGGCCTTCAGACATGCACAGGGAGGAAGAAAGAGAAAGGGAAAGGAAAGAAGAGGTCTCAAACGCCGCAGCGGAGAAAAGGGTAGAGAGAAGAGGTAAGGAAAAGAGAAGGACAAAGGAAGGATGAAGACTTACAAGCAAGGAAGGCGAAGAATGTGGTACATTTACAAGCGCCCGTCTCCGGACGTAGGCACAAACCAGACCCCCAGAGGGGGAGAAAGGAAAGGATAGAGCCAGAGGTGAGGGGGGGGGGGGGGAGGTGAAGAGGTGGGATGGGGAAGGATGCGGAAAGGGAAGGTATGCAGCCCGGAAAGGAAGGAAGGCCACATCAGCTCGGGGTCCCGTGCTCGCTACGCACGTATCCACAAAAGAGTTGTGGATCCCCTGGGGGGAAAGCGCCAGTTGCAAGCCGAACCCCACAGTGGTGTATGGGGTCTAACATCGTCAACACTGAGGGTGATGCAGACCCATAGGCCAGGCTCCCATAATGAAGCCAGGACTGCACAAGGGCTCTGTACAATCGCAACAGCGTGCAGCGATCTGCACCCCAAGACGTGTGGCTCAGGCAGCGGAGGGCGTTGAGGTGCCGCCAGCATTTTTGCTTCAGCTGAGTAATAGGAGGAACCCATGTGAGCCGGGCATCAAACACGAGTCCCAAGAAGCGGCAAGTGTCCACCACTTCAAGCAGGTGGCCGTCGAGGTAAAGTTCAGGATGAGGGTGGACCGTCCGACGCCTGCAGAAGTGCATAACTCGAGTCTTGGCTGCAGAGAACTGAAAACCATGAGTCAGAGCCCATGATGCTGCCTTGCGAACAGCTACTTGTAGCCTGCGTTCGGCGACTCCCGTAGTCGTGGAGCTAAAGGAGATGCAGAAGTCGTCGGCATACAAAGGAGACACCGACGACCCCACAGCTGCAGCCAGACCATTAATGGCCACTAGAAATAAGGAGACGCTCAACACCGAGCCCTGCGGGACCCCATTCTCCTGTGTATAAGATGAACTAGAGGCGGCACCGACTTGCACCCGGAAAGAGCGGCGCAATAAAAAGGTTTGAAGAAAAGCCGGGAGCCGACCACGAAGATCCCACTCATGCAACGTAGCAAGGATGTGATGCCTCCATGTGGTGTCATACGCCTTCCGCAGATCGAAAAATACAGCAACGAGATGCTGACGTCGGGCAAAGGCCGTACGGATAGCAGATTCCAGCCGCACCAAATTGTCCGTAGCAGACCGGCCCAGACGGAAGCCACCCTGGGATGGAGCGAGGAGACCGCGCGACTCAAGGACCCAACACAGACGCCGCCCCACCATACGTTCGAGCAATTTGCACAAAACGTTGGTGAGGGTAATGGGACGATAGCTGTCCACCACCAGTGGGTCCGCACCGGGCTTCAAGATGGGGACAATAACACCCACTCGCCATTGCGACGGGAACACGCCCTCGCTCCAAATGCGGTTAAAGATGGTGAGAATGTGTCGCTGGCAGTCCCTGGAGAGATGCTTCAGCATCTGCGTGTGGATGCAGTCCGGTCCTGGTGCTGTATCAGGGCAATCGGCGAGGGCAGCGAGGAATTCCCTCTCACTGAAAGGAGCTTTGTATTTTTCAGAATGACGCGTGTGGAATGATAACGGCGTCTGCTTGGCTCGCTCCTTTAGAGAGCGAAAGGCGGGGGGGTAAGTGGCAGTCACAGAGCTCTGAGCAAAGTGTGTGGCAAGGTGTTCAGCAATGGCGGCAGCGTCCGTGCAGACAGCGCCGTCCAAGGAGATCCCAGGGACACCCAGAGGGGTCTGGTATCCATAAATCTGCCGGATCCGGGACCACACGAGCGAGGGGGAGACACGGGAGCCCAAGGATGAGACATACCTCACCCAGCTCACCCAGCACTCCTGCTTACGCCGTGCAATAAGATGACGGGCCAAGGCACGGAGCCTCTTAAAGGCGATGAGGGTCTCTAGAGACAGGTGCCGCCTATGACGCTGGAGAGCCCACCTACAGTCGCGAATAGCCTCAGCAATCTCCGGCGACCACCAGGGTACAGCCTTCCTCCGAGGGAGTCCAGAAGAGCGGAGGATGGCAGCCTCGGCCGCCGAAATGATTGACGTGGTTAAGACACGAACCACCTCGTCAATGTCACCCTGTGGGGGAGACTCAATGGTTGCAGCAGAAGTAAAAGCCGGCCAGTCAGCCCTGTTGAGAGCCCAGCGGGGCAGGCGCCCAGAAGAATGACACTGGGGCAGTGACAAATAGATGGGAAAATGGTCACTACCACACAGGTCAGGATGCACTCTCCAGTGGAGGGATGGGACAAGTCCGGGGCTGCAAAGAGAGAGATCGATGGCCGAGAATGAGCCATGGGCCACACTGAAATGCGTGGGAGCACCGGTATTCAAGAGGCTAAGGTCGAGCTGAGCCAACACATGCTCCACGGCCTGACCGCGGTCATCGGAGACAGTCCCACCCCATAGAGGGTTGTGGGCATTGAAATCGCCCAGAAGCAGCAATGGTGGCGGGAGTTGAGCCAGCAGCGCAGCCAAGACATGTCGGGGGAGCTCCCCATCCGGAGGAATGTAAACAGAGCAAACAGTAATAGCCGGCGAGAGCTCAACCCTGGCAGCGACTGCCTCTAAAGGCGTCAGAAGGGGTACTGGCGAGCTACAGACAGAGTGGTGAACAAAGAGGCAAACCCCACCTGACACTCGTTGACAGGCAGGACGGTTCTTATAGTATCCCCGATAACCGCAAAGGGCGGGGGTCCGCATTGCTGGAAACCAAGTTTCCTGCAGAGCAATGCAGAGAACAGGGGAAACACTCAGAAGCATCCGGAGCTCAGGCAGGTGGCGGAAATAACCACCGCAGTTCCACTGGAGAATGGAAGCAGGAAGGGACTGCGAGGGCGTGAATGCGACTAAGAGGCAGACAGGCAGACGGCGCCTCAGAGCCAACTGCCGCCACCGGGGGAGAGTCAGCTGTGTCCATAGGGAAGGCCCCAAAGGGTTCCGTGAGGGCGAGATCCGCGGCAGAGGCGAGGATCTCCACCTCATCCCTGGAGCCAGGACTATGTACAGCAGGCGGTACTGAAACCGCCGGAACGTCCTCCTTCTTGGACACATTCCGTTCCTTCTTCTCGCGTCGGCCCTTAGGGTGAGAGGGCTGGGAGAGCTTCTCTGAAGGAGCATCGGAGGCTGACGATGACGCAGAAGCACTACGACCAGCAGGTGGCGGAACCTTCAGCCACTGGCTGACATCCGGCTGGGTAGGAGAAGAAACGGAGGAAGGGAGAGCCCCGAGGGACCCCTTCCGCGAGAGAGGAACCGGCAGAGGCAACGCCGGCGGAGAAGTAGGGGGAGGGATCGAGCCCCCGGTTTTGGAGGAGATGTCACCCCCGAAGTAAGCGTGGGGGGAGCGACAGAAGAGGGTTTGCCCCCAACCGCTAAGGGGGCAACAGAGGAAGGCTTGCCCCCAGACACGAGGGGGGCAGACAGAGATGCACAGCCCCGAGGGCCCACTGAAGGCGGCACAGATGAGGTGACAACCGTCGCTCGCGTGGGCGACGATAACGTGGCTGCAGTATAAGATGTTTGAAGGGAAGCAGGATACAACCTTTCATATTTCAGTTTTGCCTCTCAATAAGTAAGCCGGTCCAGGGTCTTAAATTCCATTATCTTCCGCTCCTTGTGAAGAACGGGGTAATCCGGCGAGCATGGAGAGTGGTGCTCCCCACAGTTGACACATACAGGCGGAGGCGCACATGGAGAATCGGGATGAGAGGGGCGTCCGCAATCTCAACATGTAGCGCTGGATGGACAACGGGAGGACATATGCCCGAACTTCCAGCACTGGAAGCACCGCATCGGGGGAGGGACGTATGGCTTGACGTCACAATGGTAAACCATTACCTTGACCTTCTCGGGCAAGACATCACCCTCGAAGGCCAAGATAAAGGCACCGGTGGCCACCCTGTTAGTCGTGGGTCCTCTATGTACACAACGGACAAAACGTACACCACGTCGTTCCAAGTCGGCTCTCAGCTCGTCATCGGATTGTAACAAGAGGTCACGATGGTAAATAATCCCCTGGACCATATTTAAGCTACTGTGGGGACTGACGGTAACAGGGACGTCACCCAGCTTATCACACAAGAGCAACGCTCGTGACTGGGCTGGGGAGGACGTCTTGAGGAGGATGGACCCATTCCTCATTTTAGACAACCCCGCCACTTCCCCAAACTTATCCTCCAGGTGTTCCACAAAAAACAGAGGCTTCGTTGTAAGAAAGGAGTCACCACCAGTCCTGCTGCAGACAAGGTATTGCGGTACGTAAGGCTCCCGCTTGGCACTAGATCTGCGTCCCTCCCATGGCGCAGCCAACGAGGGGAACGACTGAGGGTCATATTGCGCAACATCAAACTCAACTCTGCCTCGCTTAGAGACGCTGGTGGCCGTGTGACCACCAGCTTGGTGTGATTTATTGCGCTTCATTGCGCCACATCCGCCCAGATGCCACTTACTCCGAACGAGGGCTCTCCCCAAGGGCGCCACCCAACCAAAGCAACGGGTACCTGGCCGATATCCCGTTGCCCGGAGTCCCCGTGCCCCAGACAAGATGGGCACTTACTCCTTGGCATGCATGGGGAGGAAACAGCTCTGGCATCTGTAGTGCGATCCCTGTGTGGTCAGGGGGCTACCACCAAGAGGGTACATGACGACCCCACCACAACGGACTGGCTACCGTGCTGAATTTTAGGTGTTGAAAAGGTCCACAGTTGTCGTGGGCGCTAAGAAGGGGATTGTGTACAAGACGAGAAGGAGGCAACCCAGAAGACGTTGGGTGTAAATCCCGCCACACGACAATAGGTAACATGCAAGATGGTGGTGCATGATGGACCAATAGAAAAACACCACGTAAGGCGTCCTTCCCCAAATGGCACGCACTAACAATGGAAATTTGGAAAAAAGGAGGTCAAACCCAAGAGGGGACCATCACAGAAGGCCGAAACGTTTGAGACTCCTTTTAGTCACCTCTTACGACAGGCAGGAATACCGCGGTCCTATTCTTACCCCCGAACCCGCAGGGGGGGGGGGGGGGGGGGATAGGGGCATAAGTGGGGGGTAGGGGAGGGGGAGGAAATACACAGGGCGCATTCCAGTGAGTGGAGATGGAGATCCTGACGAGGGGGATGTGAGATGCATTGCAACCAGCAACCCCAAACGTGCCCAGTTATAGGAGGGAGACATCCCTAGTTTGCAAAGAGGACAGGATACATGGGATGGTCACGGAAACAGCAAATGGTAATTGTGTAAGAAACCAGGAATTGGCTCGAACATATTTGTAGAGAGGAAATCCCTGCTTCTGTGAGGAGACTCAATGGGACTACTGCGAAAGCCACCAACAGCCCGACGCACCCCACAATGGTGAACAGGGTAACGCATTTTCAGAATGAAAGGAGCCACTGAACCATAAACCTCACTACCATAATCTAGTTTGGACAAGACCAGAATATGGTAAAGATGAAGAGTAGCGTGGTATGCGCCCCAAGATGTGTGGGCCCAGAGGTGGAGAGCATTAAGATGGTGAATATGGGGCAGCCGTATCAGCTTTTTATCAAAACTAAGGCCCAAGAAACACATTTATTTTACAGCATCTAGGAGCTGGTCACCTACATAAAGCTCTGGATTGGTGTGTACTGACGGCCCACGTTGAGGCCTGTCGAATAGCACCTTGGAGCCGGTGCTCAGAAGATGCTACCAAAGGGAGCTGCACCAGATGCAAAAATCGTCGACATACAATGCTGGGGTAACCAGAGACCCAACAGTGGTTACAAGCCCATTGATGACTATGAGGAAGAGTGTGACACTTAATAAAGAACCCTGTGGTATACTGTTCTCCTGAATCTGAGGGTTGCTGAGTGAAGTGCCAAAACCCAGAACAACCAGTGGGTTAAACCTCATGGATAAAAATCTGAAGGGGGGGGGGGGGGGGGGGGGGCTGTGAATGTCCCAATCATCGAAGATAACTGAAATGTGATGGCGCCAAGTCATGTTGTATGCCTTATGTAGGTCAAATGAGGACTGCGACAAGGTGTCGGTGGTTAGTAAAATTCTGTCAGCTTGCTATTTCCAATCTGAGTAATTGGTCAGTTGGAGATCATCCTTCCCAGAAGCTGCACTGATACGGGGACAAAAGGCCCCGAGATTTGAGTTCCCAACATATTCGGAAGCTAACCATCTCTCAAGCACTTTACAAAGCTGTCGATAGACGTTGGGTTCTTCCCAGGCTTAAGGACAGGAATAACTATACTGTCTTGCCACTGCGAGGGGAAGGCACTTATGAGCCAAATGCGGTTGAAGACCCTGAGTAGATGTTGACTCTGGATAATGTCCAAGTGTTAGATCATTTGGCTGTGGATGGAATCAGGGCCTCTGCCCGTGGCATGTGAAGAGGCAAGAGCCTGCAAGAATTTACAATCAGTGAAGGATTCATTATAGGGTTCAGCTCTGTGGGGGATAAAGAAGGGGACTCTGTTCAACTCGGCATTTATGCTGGAGAAAGGCAGCGGGATAGGAAGAAGACGCCAATGCTGTCACGTGTGTTGGGAGGTGTTCTGCAAGGACCAGTGGATCCGTAGACAGAGCACCTTGGAGGATAAGACCCTGGACAGTTGACTTGCTGGCAATCCAGAGGGCTATGAAGCCTGGACCAAACCTGTGAAGAAGAAGCATACATCCCCAGGGACGAAAAACAGCACTCCCAGCATTCATTTTTACTCTGCTTAATAAGGTAACAGGCCTTAGCATGGAGACACTTAAAAGTGAGGAGGTTGGTCTTTGATGGTTGATGTTTAAATAGCTGCAGCGCCTGTCAGCAATCCTGGATAGCGATTGGTAAGTCCTTGGTCCACCATGGTACCGGTCGACAAGGTGAACCGGTGGATACGGGGACAGCAGTGCCAGCAGCATCAAGAATAGTGACACATATGCCCTGCATGACCACAACAATGCAATTAGAGAGACGTATCGATTGCACAGCAAACGTATATAAATGCCAACTGGCCCTGCAGAATGCCCAATATGAGGGCACGTTTGACTGGTGGCAGCAGGGGAACAATAGAATCACCGGAAAGTGGTCACCGTCACGAAGATCATCGTAATGTGACCAATGTAGGGAAGCTACGAGAGCAGCGGAGAAGATCGTAAGATTGACAGTAGTACAGGTACCATGAGCAGCACTGAAGTCTGTAGGGGAACTGTCATTGAGGAGACACATATGAAAGTCTGTAGTAAGTTAGTCGAATAGAAAACGCCTATCGAAGGGGCATTCCCCCACAGGGGGTGGTGTGCATTGAAGTCCCAAGGAGGAGATATGGGGACAGGAGTTGCTGTACTAAGATATACAGTTCGACATAAGGAAGTGGCGCACCTGCAGGGAGGTAGAAATTGCAAACGGTAATTGCCAGAGTTGTTTGCACTCTAACCACTATTGCTTCCAGATTCGTATGAGGGGGAATCCAGTAACTAATGACAATGGTGCGAACCAAAGTGCAGACCCCTCAAGACGCTATCCCAGGGCCAGCACAGTTCTGGCAGAATGCCCGATAACCACGAAGTGTTGGAAAGTAGTCATCATGGAAGTGCGTTTCTTGAAGAATAAGAATGCAGAATAGGAGGAAACAAGGCTTTGTATCTCCGTTGGGTGACAATAATATCCATTGCATTCCACTGGATTATCGCGTGGCAAGAGTCCAGGTTAGACATAAAGAAGCCAAGGGGAGTCATGTCACTTGGTTAGTGGTTGTCACCAACAACGATGGGGTGACATCCATATACAAGATGTCAGACTTGGGTTGCGAAGGGAGAGATGGCACCTCTGGGGGCACCAGGGGGGGACTTCTTCTTCTTCTTCTTCTTCTTCTTCTTCTTCTCTTTTGGTGGGGGAGAAGAGCAGGACACAGAGAGAGTACAGACTTCTGCACAATCCAGAACCATAAGAGAGCAGGTGTACTTGGGGTCACAGATGATGCATTTCGTACCCAAGTTGTGATGGTAGGCTTCAGACACGAAAGACACCAGGAAGAAGGGTCCCATGGGGGAGCCCCATCATCGGCAGGTGCCAAAGAAGGGCGGCACTTCTTCAGCTGAGCAGCTCCTGGAGGGGAGAATGTGGGATCTGCAGGGGAGGGGGAGGGGAGAAGGGGATGGGAGGCAAGCCTCAGCATAAGATAGGTGATCCAAGGACTTGTAATCTTGGATCTTCTTTTCTCCCTTGTAAGGTGGGCAATCTGGCAAGCAACGAGAATGGTGGTCATGAGAATTGACATACACAAGTGGCGGAACACAGAGGCTTCCCTCATGGAGTGGGTGTCCAGTCACCACAAAGAGGGTCCATCATACGGCAGGAAGAGAGATATGTCCAAAACGCAAGCACTGTAAGCACCTTTTGGGCCATGGGACGTAAGGGTTCGCTTCACATCACACCTGTAGCGCACAGCCTTGACCTTCTCTGGGAGGGTATCCCCCTCGAAAGCCAGTGCGGCTCTCTTTACACCGCCTCTGCACATGTTTAACAAAATGAACACCGCGTCATTCCAGATTAGCCTGGAGTTCCTCATCAGTTTTCAGGATGAGGTCCCTATGAAAAATCACTCCCTGGACCATATTCAGATGCTGGTGAGGGGTAACAGGCACTGAGTCATTGCCAAGGCTACCACAAGCACGAAGAGCTGCAGACTGGCAGCAGAAGGAGCTTTGATCAACAGGGGGCACAACTGCATCTTACTGAGAGACTCCACTTCACCAAACTTGTCCTCAATATTTTCCACCATAAACAATGGCTTTGTGGCGGTGAATGTGTCCCCATCTATCCTAGTACAGATGAGGTAGCAGGGAAAGTATTTCATCCCAAGATGGCAAGCCTGGCCCTTCTCCCAGGATGTAGCCACAGAAGGGAAGGCTGTCAGGTCATATGAAGCAGCATTCAATGATCCTTCACCATTCAAACAGAGGGCCATTTGAGAATAGCCAGATTTTTGCAGCTTGATATCATTCATGCGCCAAGCATCTGCCCTGATACCACCCACTCTGATCAGGGGCTCTCCCCATTGGCGCCACCCAGCCATAGCAATGGCTGCCTGGCATGGTGGCCGTTGCCGGGAATTCAGATGCTCCACGAACACAAGCAATCACTCCTTGGCATACATGAGGAGGGAATAGCTCAGGTATCAGTAGTGTTGTCAGAGGGCTCAGGCAGATGGGTGCATTACAGCCCCACCACATGGACTGGCTACCACTCGCACCACTCCATGGGAAGTGTTCAACAAAACACACACTAGCACAAAAGGGAGCGTGCTCTGGATTCAATTTTTAACAACACCTGATGGATCTAGGCAGAGGGGCAATATCAGCTGCTCTGTGATTTGCCTATCTGTATACTATCTTCATTTGCTAAACTAACAGTGTTTAAGACGCATAGGTACATGCAATTTTGAGAACAATGGAGCAGTCGAGATGTAATGAAGCTACAAAATTCCTTATCTGCTCCAATTCCCTCATTCCACTTCATGCTAGTAAGTACCTACACCCATGAAGAGAAATGCGTATAGATCATCCTTGACCCACAACATATAGCAAATGAGGCAAACTAACATACTGGCACAGCAGACAAGGGACATGAGGAAAGCAACCTTTACTTTCACGTAACACGTTGTAATGGGTGGGCAGCAGAGTCAATATACTGAATCATGCAACAAGTTAGTGTGCTAAGAACTGTGACATTGATGAAGCTACATTACTTTTCCCTCATCTATAACAATTCAGAATGAGCTTCGCAACTGCAAATGTCACAAAATGTAAACTCTGTTCTCTAATACAGTTCTTATTGGTGTAAAATCTTTAACCTATTGGCATTCATTACAATGTGTTTGTGGTATATGAACTGAATGAGACTAACAAATGTGTTGTGCATCAATGGTGTCATTTACATCAGTGTGAAATGCACAGATTTTTGTGAGAGATCATGGTCACACAGTAACTGCACCACAAGTTCTGCATGCCTCAGTTTTCAAAATTCCTTTTTAAAAATCACAAAACTAAACATATGCCTTTTCCCCCAGAATTTTTTTTCACTACAGTGTGTAAGGAGAAGACAAACAGAATCACGACTGGTGACAAGATCTGGTGTTTCTTAGGCTGACGTGTAGACAAAACAGTGGTCTTTGGTGAGCATCATAGTCACATGAAACACACCAAATACAGCATGGCAAGCTCTGTTTACCAGTGTGACTACCAGTTTTGGAGGCACTAAACAGTTCTTGTTTGTGAATTCCATGGAATGTATAATGACAAATTCTAACATCTAGTGAGACACAAATTAAACTGAGAATAGTCATTCAAAATACATTACATACTCTCTTGGCCAGCACCATCATGTTTTTGTACTACAACACTCAGACACACACACAAGCATTGTTGCATCAGGTCAAATGTGACATTTCTGAACACCCAGCCTAAAAGCCATACTTGCCTCCAAGTGATATCCACCTCCAATTCCAGGCATCAGAATTTTATACAGAAGGAATTTTGTCAACTTGTTAAAAGATATGGTAAACACTTAAATCTGAACAGCAATTATGTAGAGAACTAATACAAAGTTGTAATTTCACAAGTTTTCTACTAAATTTTCTTTAACTATGTCAGTATTTTATTTATAGCATAAAGCAAGTTACCTTCTGGACAGCCCGTGTGTGATGGGCACTATGGCATGTGGAAATTAGGAGCAACAACTTAGCATATGCAGTTGCCTAGGAGGCCTGCACATAACTGCTGTGGCACAATGAGAAGTCCCCATACATTCTGTAACCTCTACGTGGAAGACCAGGACTGTACATTATTTGGAGGAGTGGATGGAAGAAAGGGACAAACAAACTATACAACCATGGCATAGCTTCCTTCCAAGGTGAAACGAAATCATCCTCACTTGTCTCCGGTTTAGTCACTGGTATTTGACACCCAGATTTTTCTTCCAACGAGAGGATTCAGCAATGGATGGCATTTGGTACTATCTGAATAGTACATTTTATGTGTGAACAAACAGTTCACGTATGAGAGGGCACTTCACAGTTCAGCTACAGACATGCCCTGTACTTTAAATTATGACACACAAAGTCTGATGTATTTACTAAATTTATTAATTTTCCCAGATTTCTCACAAAATATTGGAACAAAATTCATAGACTCAATCTCAAGTTTACATAACCAACCAAGCCTTTCTGTTTATAATTCCTTTACAATTATCTCGTTTTATTTGCCTCAACACTTTCCCCACATCAAAAATAGTAATTTTGGTTGTGCACCTGATCTCACATGCATGATTACAAAATATGGCCAAACATCTAGCAGCATACTCTAGTTAAGTGGCCAATAAAATAATGGTACTTGTCTACACTACAGTTAAACATCAATTTTAAAACAATTAGGAGTCTTTTTGGCCTCCATTAATTTTCAATCTTGGCCCTAATTAATTACTAAGGAGTAAAATTCGACCTGCTTTGCAATGACACATTTAAACTTGCCACACTGACTTCTGAGTCAATTACATGGTTGAAATAAGTGTCTTCTCTGACTCTCGAGCTATACAATCATAATTCATGTGGCACAAGCAAAGGTTGCATAAAACTGAATGCAGGCCTTGTCTCAGCCGCCTGTCCTACTATTGACAGACATTTCAGGCTCTGAATATCCCAACTACCAGATTTTTTATGCATTACAATCACACATATTTCTGATCTAAGAAGAGATTCAAAGTCCTCACAAACCTTATAAAACAAATACAAATGTCCCCAGGTGCAAAATTTGACAAGAACTAATCCAATGTGCGCAAATTGTCTTTTGCAATGAAAAGCTGAAAACAACACTTTTCTCCCACCGTCCTACAATTTCTGGGAAAAAGAGTGTCAAGTGGCATGACTGGAGGGGAAAAAAAAGATGTCATCCAAAATGAGGGAGTAATGGATTGGACTGTTTATTGAAATAGCAAACAGAATTACAACAAAAATACTTTGCTGAGAAACAATATTTCTCTGCAGTAATATGTCTGGGAAACACAATTCCCAATTCTGTTGCTGCAAAAGAACTAAGATGTGAATGATTAACAGAATATGCCACCAGTCCTGTCAAAAATCCAACAGTGAAGCTATCACAGACATTGTATGTTCAAGTTGTAACATAAGCTATTACAATGTTGAAATACACCCATTCAACATGTTTCTTCTGTAGAAGTGACTTGTATTGCAGTCTCCAGGTAGGTCAGATTATCAAGAACTGAACAGTGTCAACTCTGAAGGCAGCTGATAAGTCTGCCACTTTCAAGAACTCCAACAAGACAATTGTTAATTGTTCACTCAACAGCCTTGCCTAAGCAGCTTGCAAAGTATCACTACAGTAACTAAAACGAGAAAGAAATATGTCATGCTTGCAGGTGTAACATCACAGTGGTTTCTCACCAGGCATCGAGGTAACTTTCCAGTAACCTTACACAAATCAAATTTTATTAAAAAGACTTGGCATGCTCTCTCTCTATTCTACACTACACATATGGGGATTCTAAATCTCTTATGAAGGAGAGAGACACCCACTCACCCACCCACCCTCCCCTTACCACTCCTCACTTTCTCTTTGTAATGCTGGAAATGTGGGATCTATTGTATCATGGGCTACCACAAAAATAATATTCCATTAGGGGTAAAATCACCAGGAGTTAAATGTTTTTCCTATCAGTATAAGAAATCCCACTCCCTTGGAAACATCTGGTTCATTCCATGTCAAGTGTCCCAGTTTAGAAGACGATCCCAGCTCGACCATCTTCAATTTTGAAGAAATTCGTACAGGATGTACCTGAGGACCCTACATGAACGTATGCTAAGTTTCAGGCTCACCTGTAACTTGGTTGAGGTGCTAGAGCCATTTTCGTGAAGACCACTTTTACAGAGACCGAAAAGTCGTGAAGAAATCTTCATTGGCATTCCACTGTTCCTAATGTAAAAGAGCTAGACTCTGGCTTCTGGTTATAGTGGTACAAATTTGTGTGCTCTACACACAAATGTTGCAAGTAGCATTCAGAAAGCAATGCATTTGGCATAGTCTCAGTTCAAAGTGGGCAACAAATCATGTCGCGAGAAATTTTTCCCCACAGTTTAACGAGGCATATGTAGTGGAGAAAGTGTACTATGGACCTGGTCTTTTGCCAAACTACTGTCTGTCTGGGTGTTTAATATATCACAAATTTTGGCCTGGCTTATTTAATTGCTGTGCATCTTGTAAATATGCTAAAAAAACATGAATGTATCAAGATATACCCATGTATCTCAAAATGGACACCTACCACATTACATTCATTAACACCATTCAACAGAGCACATTTCATTCTATTAGAAAAACTTATTTTCATTTTGGTGTCTCTTTGGGTAAGGTGCAAAAAATTCACCTAAACTATTGACTTTTTTGGTAACTCGGAAAATCCTTGTATTGGTCCATGGTGGCTGTGCCACTACCAATACCAAGACTGGTAACTCCATCGCCAAGGCACCACGCCCGATAGCCATGCAAGGTCAGCCATGGGTGGGTTTCTTTACCGCAGGTTCCCAAACCTGAAAGTTGGTGTCTAGCAGGTTCCCAAGCCAGAATGCGAATATCTAGCAGGTTCCCAAGTCTTTTTTGGGTCTCTCTGTGGTTTCCAAGCCATAATAGAGAATTATTCAGATGTTAAATGTTTTAAATTTTTTCCTGATGTCCAAAACTATTGCTTCCAGCAAACTGTATTGCCACCCCATCATTGAAGCAGCTGGGACTGGTATGACTGCAGTTATCTGTTGTTCTGGGATCTAGCATATGTCTCTTCTAGTAGGCCAATGAAATGATTGAGCAGCTCCATGAGGATGCATGAAATTAATCAAGGCATCTTTTTCTTCACATGAAACTTCACAGATATTTCCTATCCACCATTTTCCATCATAAACGCAAGCAACATACTGGCCAGGCTGTAGTTAATTAATGGCAACTTAGAAGCAACTTTAGCATGTCGGTTAACATTTGCTATCAATGTATCATTTGATACTCTGGGAATCTTAAGTCGCTTTTCATCAATTGACGCAAAATGGTGATGGTCTCTTGTACCAGGCACTGTACATCTATCCTCAAAACATTTCTCTTGATCAATTTCTTTTTTAATATAAATAAATTCGATGCCATGATTTTTTTTTTCCAAACAGATCAATTGTGTTAAGGTTTGGCTGTCAACTGAGCATTGAAGACTAGCTCTTACTGCTAAACGCTTAACTGTGCCCCCAATTCTATCACATGGTGATTTCCCATGGCTTGTTCCGAAAAAATTCCATTCTGCAGTAATGCCAAAATATTTTTGATGATGGCAAAGATTTAGGAAGATCTTAAAATTTTTGTACTGTGCCGCAGAACCATCGCTAAAATAATGAATATGCTTAATTTCTTTAAAAATGAACTTAAGCGATTTGATCAAGTATGTTAAAAACACATGCTTTGCAACTGTGTCATCTCGGAGGCAATCACTGATTATGCAGTAGCTGACACACTTTAGGTCTTCATTGCCTTTGTAGTAAATGACAAATAGATTTTGTAATCTACTTTTATAGGGCTATGTGCCAACATTAGTTTCACATTTTAATGTATTGTGCAGACACAAACTGAATGTGAATCAGCTATGCCTACAGTCACACACCACTTTGGCCTTAATTCACAAAATTTGGTAAATCCAATTTCCAGTCCATTTTTATTGCAGTACGCAACAAATATTTCTTTTAAGTAACTCAGTAATAAGTATTCCTGTTTTTTAACCTTTTCTCCATCTATCTGAACAGTAATATAGTCTTCTTCCTGGACAAATCCAACTAAACTCTTCATCATAAAAATGTTCTATGACTCTTGCCTTCACATCCTCAGAAAGCTTTTTCCCACATTTTCCTTTGGGCTGTGCCAATATTCCCTGTTCAGCTTTTAACTTTCTAGTCTTCCTTACAAACCTTTCTGAAACAAAATTATTCCATAGTCTTTTTGATAGATCAGTTTTGGGGAACTAAGGTCAAAATCTGAATTTTCTTGTTATTTGATATATGTAATTTTTCTTTCAATTCTTGGATTAGCTCAATGTAATCTGAACAAGTCAAGCACTGCTTGCTTGTGGATCATTGCTCCAGTTCACTGGGATCAGGTCCTCCCACCTCTGCAATTTTCTTAATAATTGCACCATCAACTTGATGTATTTTTCACTTTGCATATCCTTTTGTATCCCTTGCACCAATTCATTGAAATTTTAATGGTGATATTCCAACAGATGTTAAGGTTGTATTCAAATTGTGACCAACATTAGTCTCACCATCTTCATCTGACTGATATGTTACGTCCATTTGTGAATATTTCAGTGTATCAAATTATTTTCTACAGGAAGGGCACATTTTTTGGTATGGTTTAATATCAGACATGGTTATCCTTTTTAGTAGGTCAGCTGTTTCTATGTTGATTGAGAGCAAGCTTTTTTGTGAAGTGTAGTTTTTCTTGCCAAATGGGTTGCAGCATTATCTTTGCAAAAGTTCAAGTCTTTTTAGGAACAAAGCTTCATGATGAAAGCATAGTTGAGTATTTTCAGTAGAGTGAAAACCACACTGTCTAGTAAGTAATTCTTCTTGTTCTAAGAAAAGTTGCCGTACAGCTTTCAGTCCTTTTACGGCACTGTATGTCGTTAAATGGCATGGGGAATCAGTATTTCCGAAACTGCCTACAGTAACTTGATCTTGTTCTTTCATTTTAGCAAACAACTTGATATGCTTCAGACACTAAAATCAAATTGTCGAGCCCTAAATAAAGAAAAGAAATAAAATTAATACGCATTCAGCTTCCCAAAAATTATGTAGCAGGCTCTAATACTGTTCAATGGTTAAATTTAGCAATGAACCTGTCACAAACTGGTTTAAAATCACCAAATAAACAGCAAAATGAATATTTAAACAATGAAGACATAATCAACAAAATTTTTGCACCTTACCCAGAGAGACACCAAAATGAAAATAAGTTTTTCTAATAGAATGAAATGTGCTCTGTTGAATGGTGTTAATGAATGTAATGTGGTAGGTGTCCATTTTGAGATACATGGGTATTTTTTGATACATTCATGTTTTTTAGCAAATTTACAAGATGGTAGCACAGTAATTAAACAAGCCAGGCCAAAATTTGTGATATATTAAACATCCAGACGGACAGTAGCTTGGCAAAACACCAGGTCCATAGCACACTTTCTCCATTACGTATGCCTCAAACTGTGGGGAAAAATTTCACGCGACATGATTTGTTGCCCACTTGGAACTGAGATTATGCCAAATGCATTGCTTTCTGAATGCTACTTGCAACATTTGTGTGTAGAGCACACAAAGTTGTACCACTATAACCAGAAGACAGAGTCTAGCCCTTTTACATTAGGAACAGTGGAATGCCAAACTTTATTTCTTCTCTGTGAAAGTGGTCTTCACGAAAATGGAACTAGCACCTCAACCAAGTTACAGGTGAGCCTGAAACTTTGTATATGTTCATGTAGGGTCCTCAGGTACATCCTGTACAAATTTCATCAAAATTGAAGATGGTCGAGCTGGGAGCCCTAGGGCACTCCGCGTGGAATGACCCATCTTTCCAATTCACTCCCATGTATTGTTGTTGCAACAGAATGATTCATTGAATTCAAGAATTTCTTGCCCTATGGATTTTTGCTCATGCTACATATAACTATGCAAGGTTTTTTGTTCATGGTCTAAATTGTCATTCACAGAGCTGTCTGCCTATCACTGATTACAGATTGGTGTTCCTCCCAAGGTGATCATATAATTTTGATATGAATGCTTCTTCATTGGACTGGCAGGTCTCACCTCCTGGGTAGTGTTGTATAAACTCAGTAAGCAATAGGCAAAGAAGGTGGCAGGCAGGACATCGTTACATTTTTGTAATGTATCTTAAATACTTTATTGTTCATCCAAGAGCTGCTGTATTGTAATGCACTTAGACAAAATATCTAATCCAATAAGACTATGGGATTGGTGATCAGTTACTGGCACCATGTACAGTCTTCAAGTTTTTATAAATACCTTTCCAGAACACTAAGATGAAATGACCAGATAAATGTAGCTGTGAGGCGCACAGATGGCAGGCTGTTTTACTGATAGAATTCTGAGGAAGTAAAATTCACCCACAAAAGAGGTTGGGTTTGTGAAACTAGCACTGTTCTTTTGCCCAGAATCCTTAACAAGATGAATTAATAAAGGAGATAAAGGAGTAGATTCAAAGGATAGCTGCATAGTTAGTCACAACTGTGTTCGGTCAATGCAACAAACTACAGTGTGAGCCACTAAACAGTAGTTTAGTAACATCCCAGAGAACACTACTCTTACAACTTTTGAGCCCATGTTCCAAAATGTGCCAATAAAAACACTTTTCCCAACATTGATCTCAGATCTCTCAGTGATTAGGTTAGTACTTGTTCCATAGATAATGAATACGACACTTCATAATGATGTGGAACATGTCAGGTTAATAAAAGGTGTCTATACAAGATATTACATCACACGAAATATTACAAGACATTTAATATTTTTAATTTTTTTGGTGTGTGTGGGGGGGATTACCGACGTACTATATCCAAAAATTCATCTAATGAGGAGGAGTTGCCATTCAGAAATTCTTTTAATTTCCTTTTAAATGCTATGTGGCTATCTATCAGACTTTTGATGCTATTAGGTATGTGACGAAAGACCTTTGTGGCAGCATAATTTATCCCCTTCTGAGCCAAAGTTAGATTTAACACTGAGTAGTGAAGATCATCCTTTCTCCTAGTGTTGTAGCCATGTACACTGCTATTACTTTTGAATTCGTTCATATTGAGATGCGACGCCATACGAAAGCAGATAATAAAAATAGCCGTGGTACGCTAATTTACTGAGATGTATATAGCCAAAATTTGCAATGACCCTAATAGCATAAGTAGCTGAACTCAAACGACTCAGCAGATCTTCGGTGTGTTTTTTCCAGTTCAACCTCTCATCAATGCATACATCTAGAAATTTTGAATATTCTACCTCAGCTACAGATTTCTGATCGAAGTATATATTTACTAATGGTGTCACTACATTTACTGTGTGCAACCGTATACACTGTGTTTTGTCAAAGTTTAATGAAAGCCCATTTACAGAGAACCACTTAATGATTTTGTGAAAAACATCGTTTACAATTTCATCAGTTAATTCTTGTCTGTTGGGTGTGATAGCTATACTTGTATCATCGGCAAAAAGTACCAGCTTGGCATCTTCGTGAATACAGAATGGCAAGTAATTAATATATATTAAGAACAGCAGAGGACCCAAGACCGAACCTTGTGGCACCCCATTCTTGATTGTTCCCCAGTTTGAGAAATCACCAGTTTTTTGCATATTATGTGAACACTCTTCCAGTCAGGTATGATTCAAACCATTTGAGTGCTGTCCCATTCACACCACAGTACTTTAGCTTATCTAGAAGTTTTCCATGATTTACACAATCAAAAGCCTTTGAGAGATCCCAAAAAATCCCAATAGGTGACTTCCAGTTACTCAGAGCATTTAATATTTCATTAGTGAAAATATATTTAGCATTTTCCGTTGAAAAATCTTTCTGGAAACCAAACTGACATTTTGTTAAAACTTTATTTTTACAAAGGTGTGGAGCTACTCTACAATACATTACTTTTTCAAGAATTTTGGATAAGGCAGCAAGACGAAATATTGGGCGGTAGTTGTTGAAATCAGACGTATCCCCTTTTTTATGCAGTGGTTTAACAATGGCATACTTCAGTCTATCTGGGAAAATATCCTGCTTCAGAGAGCTATTACACGTGACTAAAAATCCCACTTATCTCTTGGGAACAAGCTTTTATTATCCTGCTGGAAATGCCATCAATTCCATGTGAGCTTTTATTCTTTAGAGTGTTTATTATCTTCCTAATTTCAGAAGGATAGGTGGGTGGAATTTCAATTTTATCAAATTGTGTGGGTAAGGCCTTTTCCATTAACTGCCTTGCTTCTTCTAATGAAGATTGAGATCCTATTTTCTCTACAACATTTAAAAAATGATTATTCAAAATGTTTCAGACTTCTGGCTTGTTTGTCAAGTTTCCATTCACTTTGATGGTAATGCTGTCATCCTGTACTCTTGGTTGCCCTGTCTTCCTTGTAATAATATTCCAAATTGTTTTGTTTTTGATATCAGAGGTATTAATCTCAGACATGATGCACACGCCTCTGGACTTTTTAATAACCTTTCTTAATGTAGCACAGTAGTTTTTATAATATTTGGCTGTGTCTGGGTCATTACTCTTTCTTGTTGTTAGGTACAGGTCCCTTTTGTGGTTACAAGATATTCTTATTCCAAAATTGTTGAGGCTTTCGTGGCCACTTGTTGACAAACTGCCTATTGGCTTCTGTCTCGGGTTCTTCGGCCGACGTTCATCTAATGATTTTTCTGACGTTTCGCCAGCACGAGTGGCTGGCATTGTCAAAGCTTCACCCTCCATTGCCGGTGGTGAACTGGAGCCGAGCTCGCAGGCGCAGACTATATGTACCTGGCGCGCCAACGTCCGAGGGCTTCTCCGCGGTCATTTCCGGTGCGGTTCTCCTCTTGCTACCTGCGACGGTCGTTCGCTGCAGTACGGGAAGCCAGGATCCGTTGACCTTAAGGCTTTCCTCTTTCTTGTTCAAACTGTTCGCGTGTTTTTGTATTTCTACAGCTTCTCTCAACAAGCGCGTGTGATAGTGGTTCTCTACAGCCAGAACTTCCGTGTCGGCGAATTTTATTACGTGATCGGTCTCATTCAGTGCGTGTTCTGCCACGGCCGATTTCTCCACCTGCCCCAACCTGCAATGTCGCTTATGCTCCTTGATCCTGGTGTTAATGGATCGTCCAGTCATCCCGACATAAACTTTTCCGCATGTGCATGGTATGCGGTATATTCCCGACATTGAAAGTGGGTCTCTTTTCTCCTTCGCCGATCTAAGACACTCTTTGATCTTCTTTGTCGGTTTGAAGATCGTCTTTACGCCATGTTTGCGCAATATACGGCCGATTCTGTCCGTCACTCTGGGAATGTATGGCAGAAAGGCCGTACCCGACATTTCTTTTTCTGGTTCCTTACTTCGCCGAGTGTTTGGCTCAGTTACACTTCTAATATAATGGGTACTCCACAAATTATATTAGAAGTGTAACTGAGCCAAACACTCGGCGAAGTAAGGAACCAGAAAAAGAAATGTCGGGTACGGCCTTTCTGCCATACATTCCCAGAGTGACGGACAGAATCGGCCGTATATTGCGCAAACATGGCGTAAAGACGATCTTCAAACCGACAAGGAAGATCAAAGAGTGTCTTAGATCGGCGAAGGAGAAAAGAGACCCACTTTCAATGTCGGGAATATACCGCATACCATGCACATGCGGAAAAGTTTATGTCGGGATGACTGGACGATCCATTAACACCAGGATCAAGGAGCATAAGCGACATTGCAGGTTGGGGCAGGTGGAGAAATCGGCCGTGGCAGAACACGCACTGAATGAGACCGACCACGTAATAAAATTCGCCGACACGGAAGTTCTGGCTGTAGAGAACCACTATCACACGCGCTTGTTCAGAGAAGCTGTAGAAATACAAAAACACGCGAACAGTTTGAACAAGAAAGAGGAAAGCCTTAAGGTCAACGGATCCTGGCTTCCCGTACTGCAGCGAACGACCGTCGCAGGTAGCAAGAGGAGAACCGCACCGGAAATGACCGCGGAGAAGCCCTCAGACGTTGGCGCGCCAGGTACATATAGTCTGCGCCCGCGAGCTCGGCTCCAGTTCACCACCGGCAATGGAGGGTGAAGCTTTGACAATGCCAGCCACTCGTGCTGGCAAAACGTCAGAAAAATCATTAGATGAACGTCGGCCGAAGAACCCGAGACAGAAGCCAATAGGCAGTTTGTCATATTCTTATTCCTTTAGTAAGCCAAGGTCTTTTGCATGGTTTCTTATAATTAGATTTAACTACTTTCTTGGGCAAACAGTTTTCAAATTCTCTTACAAGTGTATCATGAAATAAGTTAAATTTTAAATTAGCATCGGGTTCCTTGTACACCTCTTCCCAGTTTAACTGCTGAAGATTGTCCCTGAAATTTCTAATTGTTGAGTCATTAATTGAACACACAACTTTAGAGGGTAGTTTTGAATTATGAATGGAGCTATGTCATATACTGTAACTAGCTGAGCACCATGATCAGAAAGGCCATTCTCAACAGGATAAGCAGATAAGCATTTATGTTTTTAAACTTATCTTGGTCTATAAAAGTGTTATCTATCAATGTGCTGCTGTCCTTTACTACCCGAGTAGGAAAATCAATGACAGATATGAAATTGAAAGAACTGAGCAAGGCTTCCAGGTCATTGTTCCTATTACTCGCTTTCAGTGAATCAACATTGAAGTCTCCACAAATAATAATTTGCTTTCCTCTATCCGACAGATAGCACAACAAAGCATTTAAGTTTTCCAGAAATAAATGAAAGTTTCCTGAAGGGGACCTATCTACTGTTACAATTATAAAAGAGCCCTCCATCAGTTTAAGTTGACAGGCATATGCTTCTATATGTTGCTCTAGAGAAAACTTTTTTGTATCTAAGCTTTTTACACAGTGATAACTTGACTTATATGGCAACTCCTCTTATCACCTTATTCTTTCTACTCATATGTGCAACTAGTTTATAACCACTGATATTTACTTTTTCCATATCAGACAATGTGATGCTCAGACAGGCATAGTATATCTATTACATTATCAGATTCAATGTCATCTAAACAAACCAGGAGCTCATCTACTTTATTCTTCAATCCCAGAACATTTTGGTAAAAAATAACTATTTTTTTACTTTACTTTTGTGAGAATCTACTTTTTTCTTTAATCCGCCAATATTTTGGTTAAATATGGTAACATTATTATTTACTTTATTGTTGTAAGAATCTTGTGAGTTTTGGACCTCTTTAGCACCTACCTTCCTGCCTGAACTTCTCATTGGACACTGGTATTAGTCTAAAAAAGAGGTACATCCATGAGTACTACTGTCCCCCCCCCCCCCCCCCCCTATGGATTTCGCTAACAACCCTGCCAATTTACCCTTCCCTTTCCTGTTGAGGTGTAGGCCATCCCTTGTGAATTCCCCCCCATCAATAGCCTCGACAGGAACCAATCCAATGTTTGACAGAGTGGCCACCCTACGCAGCTGATCCAGCTCCATACTTACCCTCCTAACAGAGTGGTTCAACTGGGGCTGATCATGCCGCACAAAAGCAGGCACCAGCCCAACACTGGTATGGGTTGTTGTAGAGGCTATTTTCACCAGGTCACACTCAATACTGTAGCCCTGATCCCTATCAATACTGTTTCCCACTCCACCCACTATCACATGATCCTGCTTTGAAAAACCCTTGCACAAGGAACCTATATCCTTTACCACCTGGCTAAGACATGCACTTGGCTTGAAAAAGTTTGTGACCTGTGATGTGAAAATCTCAATTCATCCTGACAAACTGAAAATCTTTCTCCCCGGTACTATCTGTGAATGAAAGGAGGTATTGGGAAAATTATACTGCTACTCTACACACACCCCACTTGAGATGAGCAACATTGTGTAGATACAGTTTCTAAAGATTGAACCTCCAACCGTCCCATCTGTTTTTCAGTCTCAATTTCGACGACCAGCTCAGCCATAAAATTTTAGCACTGGTAGCTTTTGTCTTGTGAGCAACACACTCAACCTGGGGTTCTCATCCACGAGAAATGGAGCATTTCAGAAGCAACGAGTTATGACATATGGGCATAATCAGTTATTTATGGCACAATAAGGGCAATCTTACAGTATCTTGAAGATTGCTCTTTTAATTATCACATCCAGTATACAATCCTCCTCCTCCCTCAGTCTTTTCCCTCATGTCTGCATATACACATCAAAAAACAAAATAGCAGAAGTGAGAGCTATCTGAACACACAAGCATATCCTGATCAAATGTTTAACACTCACTGTGGCAAACTTATAGAAACGGAAGTAATCAAAGCCTACATGTGTAATACAGTGCCACCCGTTTTGGTTTCATACTGTAAAGTTTCCTAATAATGTACTACCAGAAAAGTGGAGTTGTGAGTGAACTGCCATATAAGCTTATGCTTTGCAGCAGTTGCTGGAATAAAAATCAAATACTGGCAAATTCAATCCATTTCCACCAGTGCTATAAGTGTTTACTATTTTCCCCTGCTCATGACATTTTGTGATTAAGCTGCAGCTGCAGAGCTAATATCTATTATGCTGAAAAGGATGATGCTCTAGTAAAATTACACTAGACGTTAAAAACTGAATTATTCAGACTGTTGTATATTTGGTGTTACATCAGAAATGCCATAAGTTATAAATTAAACACATTAATCAAGTCTCAAAACTATGTTAACCAATGATTACTGGATGGGCTGTTTAGGATAGACCGATGGGATTCATACCTACAGAAATGGTTAAAAATCCTAAATACTTCTCCTCTCAAGTCAACATCTAGCTAATACAAGGCGTAAACGTAACTACTACTCTGAATTGAAGAGAACCTTTTAAGATAGAATGACATGGAGGGCGAGATAAGCTTGATGACAACTAGATAATATCATTACTTGTAAAATATATACATACAAGAAGTTTTAACTCCGACGTTGCATCATTAAATACATCATAAGAATATTTTCCGTGGTCAGTAATAAGTATTTCGCTATGGGGATTTTATGCATTTCTATTAGCCACTGCAACGCAAACACTTAACAAGAGCAATAATTAATAGACATGGAAAATGTTTCTTTCCTTTCCAGCTCGCATCAAGCAACTTGTCATTTCTTAACATGACTACAACGCGTTCCATCAACTTGACTTCATCACAAAACATGTCATTACGCGCCAAATGGAGCTAGACAACCATTTCAGTAAACCTGCACATGCATTTCCTCCTATTCACGAAAGCGCAGCTTAATACATGCAAAACAATAACGATCCCATCTTGGTAACTTCCTCATTAAATTCACTGCGAAACAATTAACACAATGGAAAAAGACAAAAGCGGTGTTACATTGTTTAACAAGTAGCAACTAGGGAAGCATCGTACAACAGACATTACCAATAACGTTCAAAAGTTGAATGAACGAGTGTCTATCTGAAGTATTGACATGTACCACATGACAACCCATCAACAAGAAACAACACTTCGCGGCGAACTGTCACCCATATGACGTAGGAAAACAACTGAAGATAAACCACTTCTGAACACTGGCGGTCCTTTTATCGATATTGTAATAATCTGCACCGAGTCGCAGCTTCATTTGAGTTTTCCTCCGAGAAACATAAAGTTTCAGTTTCTCGTACTTACCTAACTTTCACAAAATGTTAAAACTATTGCTTGATGTTTTCAAACTGAAAAAAATAACTGAGCAACGAGAAAACGGCAAGAACGGTGCTTTTAAAGCTTCGAAATTACGTAACGTAAGTCACATTTAATTATTATATTGCACTCTCAACACACCTCCCATAATCTAAAACATAGCCGCGACACTACTGCTCAATTTTGTTACACTATGCGACAGCAGCGCTCCAAGCGGCCAGCAAGCCACACTTCTGAATATGATATCGGATGTGTGTTCATAGTAACGTTTATATTGATCCGTAATATAGTTTTAACAATTGGGATAGTATGTAATGCCATAAAAATCTGCAGTAACTATAAAATGATACCACTTTCTTTAGTTTCCTAAGTCCCCTGGGAAGTACGAAACGGTACAGAGCAGAAAAGTTTATTTACGTTTCTCTTGTAACCTACGTATTCAATGAAGAACTACATTTTTTTTAAGAACAAAAAATAACAAGTACACAGTCGTATATCTACTTAATAACTTGATTTTTTTTTCACTGGACTTACAATTAAATCTGTGAATATGGAGTGTAGAAAACTTGTATGGAATGCAAGACCTATGTTTTTTATCGTGCCAAATAAACCAGCTCTAGCGGAACGGAAAACCACATGGTTGTGGTAATAAAACGTCAAAGTAATAAAACTGTTTTCCAACACAGAAGAAACCAATTCCAATATTGATGCTGTATCTGAGTCATAAACGGCCAAAATCTTCAACACATTCGCTTTTGAAGCAAAAGCACATACATTTTAAAAAAATATTAAAGCACATAGAAGTCGAATGAAACGTAAGAATGTGCGAATCGGTAAGACTACATACAAAACGGTTACCGCAACAAGAAAAATGCCTGTCGAAATAAGAATAGACAACAAGAAATACATGTTCCTTATGCATGAAGTATGTTTTATATTCAATTGACTTCAACTGCATAAGCTGCAGTTATACACATATTGGAAAGTATTTCTTCATGAATAAGTTTTAGCTAATGGCACTGAATTAGATTCGGCTGATTATACACTTATTTCACTATCAATTATGTCTATCGATAATTTACTAGTGCTTAGAGTGCAAAATTGTAATAACTACTATTTTAATTAAGTAGAAAAATAATCAGAACAAATGTTAAATTTTACAGCTGCTTTCTCGCCATTAGGGGCGCTAGTATCTTCCCAACTATCAGACAGTAACAATTTTTGCAGCAGTTAGTATTGCATATGTTAGACGGTGACCCATCCTCAGTCATTTGGTTTTAAATTTAAGATTAACAGAAATTAAGATAAACCAAACAAGCTTCTAAAAGTGATATACCTAGGAGCTGGTAAGACGTTGGTGAGATGTCTGAATCTAGTCCTCCAAACGCAACAATGATTTTGCAACGGTAAAGCTGATGCACAATGTTATATTTAACGTTGATGTGCCTGAACCTACGATATTAGCATTTCTTCAATAACTGTATACAGAACTGATTATCCTCGAATTTACAAATTTGGTAGCAGGAGTTGAATTCGAATATTGTCTAGCAAGTATTTCAGTCAGAGTAACTCAGCTATTGCCAAAGCTACACATCCTGCTGCAGCAGAAGACAAAGCAACACTACTCTATTTCTTTGTTGCCCAACAAACAGTGTTTCCAAAGAAATTGTAACAGCTGACCGGAGATAGATATTGCGTCTTCCTTTTTGTTAGATTAGATTAGTTTTTGTTCCATAGATCCGTGCTGAGGAGATCCTCGTGGATGTGGAACATGTCAATTTCTTTTAAAGCTGAAATAACAATACTAATAGTATGAATATATACAATACATCATTTGTTTCTATTAAAAAAATTCGTCAATGGAGTAGCAGGAATTGGCCACTAGTAAGTCTTTCAGGCTCCTTTTAAACTGATCTTTATTTGTTACTAAATTTTTTATGTTTACTGGCAAATTATTGAAGATGAGTGCTCCTGAGTAGTGGACCCCTTTTTGAACTAAAGTAAGTGCTTTTAAGTCCTTGTGCAGATCATTTTTGTTCCTGGTATTGTATGTATGAACTGAGCTGTTTGTTGGAAAAAGAGATATATTATTTAGGACAAATTTCATTAATGAGTAAATGTACTGAGAGGCAGTAGTTAGTATACCCAGTTCTTTGAAGAGGTTTCTACAGGACGTCCATGAATTTACTCCAAAAATAATACGTATTACACGCTTTTGGACTCTGAAAACTTTTGTTTGACTTGAAGAGTTACCCCAAAATATTATACCATATGACATTATGGAATGAAAGCAGGCAAAGTATGCAAGCTTTTTCATTTTTATGTCGCCTATGTCTGCTAACACTCGAATTGCAAATACAGATTTGTTAAGGCGTTTCTGCAGTTCTGTGGTGTGCTCTTCCCAACTGAATTTATTATCAAGTTGTAATCCCAGGAATTTAAGACTGTCAACCTCTTCTATCTGCTCTTCTTCGTATCTTATGCATATGCTGGGTGGAAACCTCTTACAGGTTCTGAATTGCATATAGTGAGTCTTTTCGAAGTTTAATGTCAGTGAGTTGGCTAAACCATTTATTAATATCCATGAAAATATCATTAGCAGATCTTTCTAGAACTACAGTTGACATACTATTTATTGCAACACTTTTGTCATCTGCAAACAAAAGGAACTCTGCTTCTGGCAGTGTAACTGATGAGAGATCATTAATGTACACAAGAAAAAGCAATGGCCCTAAGATGGATCCCTGTGGGACACCACATGTAATTTCTTCCGATTCTGATGATGACTGATGACTTAATTCACTAGTCCCTTGCACTGACACCATTTGTTTCCTGTTAGTGAGGTATGACCTGAACCATTTTGCAGCACTGCCCGTGACACCATAGAATTCTCATTTACTTAAAAGGATGTTGTGGTTCACACAATCAAATGCCTTTGACAAATCACAGAAAATACCTGCTGCTTGTAATTTGTTATTTAATGAATTAAGTACATTTTCACTGTAGGTGTAAATAGCCTTCTCAATATCAGAACCCTTCAGAAATCCAAACTGTGTTCCTGATAACATGATATTTGTGGTCAGATGGTTGAATAGCTGCCTGTACATTACTTTTTCTAAAATTTTTGAGAATGCTGGCAAAAGTGAAATCGGTCTGTAGTTTGATGGTATCTCTTTATCCCATTTCTTGAATAGAGGCTTAACATCTGCATATTTTAGCCAGTCAGGAAATGTCCCAGTTATAATTGACTGGTTACACAAGTAACTTAGAATTGTACTAAACTCACAAGAACATGCCTTAATTAACTTTGTTGATATTTCATCGTACCCACTAGAATGCTTTGTTTTTAAAGATTTTATTATGGACGTTATTTGTTTTGGTGAAGTGAGTGATATATTCATGTACTTGAAGCTATTTGTGAAGGCTAGTTTCAGATATTCAAGGGCATTATTTACTGATCCTGAAAGTCCCATTCTATCAGTAACAGATATAAAGTACTTGTTAAATAGATTTGCCACACTATGCCCATCAGTTACTAATGTGTCATCTACCCTTAGTGCTATTTGCTCCTGTTCCTTTCTGGTTCTACCAGTCTGCTCTTTCACTATATCCCATATTGTTTTTATTTTGTTCCCTGACATTGCTATCTTCTTCTCGTAGTGCATTTGTTTAGATGTCTGAATTACTTTTTTTAATGTTTTACAGTATTCCTTGTATTTAGCTAAATCATCAGCATTGGAGCTATTCTTAGTCGACAGATACATTTTCCTTTTTGTCTTACAGGAAATCTTTATTAGTTGTGTAATCCATAGTTTTATTATAGACTTCTGTTTAATTTGAGTAACTTTTAGAGGAAAACAGTTTTCAAGCATGGTACTGACATTGTTCATGAATGTGTTATATTTTTCATTCATGTCCCAGTGTGCTTCACCATAGGCCCAAAGAGCTTCTTGATTCCCTTCTCGATAATATAGTTTCATATTGACACTTCCCTTAATATATATCAAATCTCTTTTCAGGCATCTCCAGAGTTCTTACAATGGATTGTTTTGTTATCTGCTCAAGAAATTAACCACAGCACGCAAATCAGATCTTGTTGCTGCCACTGCATACGTGTACCATCCAATCAACTTTGTGCATGGCTTAGCGATCCTTTTTCCTTCCGTGACTTCCAGTGTGATTTTCATAGGTGTATTGACGAGGTTACAATCTTGTATGCTGAATCGTTGCAGTAACTTCTTCAAACACAACGTTTGGCTCACATACATTTCTCCTTTTTCCCTTGAAATCTCGATTACCAAGAATGATTGTGATTCTCTGAGTTCCTTTATTTTAAATTCTACTTTAACTTAAATTTCACTCAGTCTGTTTCCCCTCTATTATTTCCTGCCATCATAATGTCATCAACATTGAGCACAATGAAAATGACAAATTCCTTTAAAATCATAAAGAAGTTATCTGCTTCTGATAGACATTTGCCAATAGAATGATTCCATGCTTGCTTTGAGCCATATAAAGACCTCTGTAATCTGCAAACCAAACCCATTGTCTCTCTCAGTGCCCAGGAATAGCCACTCCTGCTTGAATAACCATGCACACTTCCTAGTTGTGTAATATTTGAAGACAACCGTTAATGACATCAAATTTCTCCAGAACAGTCCTTGTTGTATTGCATTAACTAGCATTATTGTAACAGCTGCAAGTCGAGCCACTAGTACATGCGTTTCCTCACAGTCAAATCCCTTTTTTTATTAACATCCTTTGTCCACAAGTCTACCCTTGTGTGTTATGATATTGGCATCCTTGTTCATCTTCAATTTGAACACCCAGTTACTGACGATAGCCTTCCTTCCAGGGAGTAAATTAACAAAGATCCAAGTCTTGGTTTCCTTCATAGAGTCAAATTCATCCCGTATAGCTTTATGCCAGTAATCCTTACTTTCACTGACAAATGATTCAGCATTCAGTGCAAGAATAGAATAGTCATCCACATACTTAGGAGGGTTCCTTTTTTGGTAGAACGTTGAACAGCCTCCTTTAGAATTTCGTTTTCATCACTGATCAGTTCTGGTATAAGTATTGTTCCTTGACTCCTATCATTTGATTTACTATTTTCTTCAGTGATTTCTAATTCACTATCAATTTTGTGTTCCTTCTTTGGTGATTCCTATACAGGGTCTGGAATCCAGTTCTCAATCGGTATACTTTTAAATTCAAATCTTCCTATGTAGAAAACAATCTTCCTTCCTGTGACTACTTTTCCTTCCTCTTGACACCAAAGTCTGTAACCATTAGCACACTAGTCAGTGAAGTGGCACTTCAAGGACTTGTTATCAGAGTTCCCTTTTCTCAATTCCTTTGGTACCAGTAGTTTATCAATACATCCAAAAACTCTGAGTTTACTCAAGTTAGGTTTCTTGTTGCACCACAAAGGTGCAGGAACCTTTCCTTCCAATGCCACAGTAGGACTTCTGTTAAGTAGGTATATGGTAGCAAGAACAGCTTCTGAACAGAACGTCTCACTTAATTTACACTGAAGTATAAGACAGTGAGCTTTCTCAATAAGAATTCTTTTCATTTGCTCTGAAACACAATTTTTCCGATAAGTAAATCTGATTGTAAAATCAAACTGTATTCCTTGTTAAAAAAAAATTGACTCAACTCGTTCGACATGTATTCACGACCACTGTGACAGTGCTCTCTGCGATTTTCAAATTGAAATGAGATATAGCCATGATGTAAACATCTCAGATAGCGAGTTCCCTCCGATTTCGACTCCAGTGCGTACGCCACTGTGAAATGTGTTAAGTCGTTGGCGAATGTGAGCACATACTTCTGAGCTATAGCTGTGATGTGAAATATCTCAGATAGCGAGTTCCCTCCGATTTCGATTCAGTGCATACGCCACTGTGAAATGTGTTAAGTTGTCGACGAATGTGAGCACATACTTCTTTTCATCGAACGATTTCGGTGAGACTGACCCACCACAGGTCACTGTGGATCAACTCAAGGGGTCTGTTGTCATGTTTCTTAGTGTGACTGTATGTGACAGCTGTGATTATTTTGCTTTGACACAATAGAGCATCGTTTCGTGGACATTGTTGAACTGAGCAGTTCCGTACGATCAACTTGTGGCTGAAAGTGTTTAATGCTATCATAACTCAAATGCCCTAATCTGCTGTGCCACAGTTTCACTTTACAGCTGACAAGACTTTATACTGCAAAAAATTTAAAACATATGGCTGAGGTTCATTCCTATTCTCAATTCCCTTTCTTAATTAAAACTTGAGCTTTTCCAAACGTGATACTAAAACCATTCATTTCCAGTTTTTAACAGCAGATTATATTTAAGACCATGTGCAGAAAAAACATCTTTAATTGTTATCTGAAATTGCTTTCCTATTACAGTATTAGTGACTTTAATCTCTCCTTTTATTTTAGCCACAAGAAAAATGTCTGACTTAGTTGCTTAACTTTAACTAGTTGTTTCAGTTTCTTTAAATTAGTGAAAGATATCTTACTGTTAATAACTAATCCGTTGCTCCAGAGATCAAGAAACAATTTATGTTGTTCGCTGACTGAACTTCCACTGATACTGAAAAATAAAAACCATCTTCCTCTTTGACGTGAGCCATGGTGACTTAACTCTGCAGTTAGCCCTTTCGTGACCAGACTTTCTGCAACGATGACTTGTAAAGTTGAATAAGTTCCCCAAAGTACCTTGCTGATCTCTTGTTTTAATGGCGTCTCATGAACGTTTTTTGAGATACTGTTGAATCTGAAAAGCTGTAGGAGGCATTTACCATCATTTTTATTTTGCCTGACGAGTCTCTTCTGGTCGACTATTCATCCAGTAGCCTATTTTTCACTAAGCTCAACGTCAAGTCTTTCATTGTGACTTGAGAGCATTTTGATTGCATTGAAAGTAGATGGCACATGATTTCGATCTGTTCGACAGTAGCTCTAGTCAAATGTAAATCTCGAATCAGTTTAACAAACTTTAGAAAGTGATTAACCAGCATATCACCAGTTTCATTAAATTTTATGGTTATTAATTGTTTTGACACAAAAGTTGACTAGCAGTTCCTTTTCTCTCAAACGTATTGCACAGAGACATCCGTAAATAGAAAGAGGTTACCTTATCCTTATCTTTCACATGTTCCAAGTAACTGTCGGCAGTGCGTTGAATAATATGAGACTTACATTTCCGATCTTGTTTAGTCAACTCAGCCAATCGCGTTTCCTTTGCGACACGCTGTGTAACCCCCATTCCACCCACAAATTCCAAGTTTGTGAGATAATTCACTCGCACAAATGTTAAAAGTTCCAGTTCCTCGAGAAAATTTTGCATCTTGAATGTGCAGTTGTTGAAATTCGTTCCATCACTTTAAGGAACACCATGTTTTTCGATTTCAGTTGCCATCTTGAAAAAAGTTTAGGTGAGAGTCCACTCATGACAAGATATTTTATTACAGTTCCATTTTAAAACAAACATAGGACCATAACAATAATAAAATGTTAAAACTATTAGTTGATTTTATTAAACTAAAAAATAATTAAAAGAACTGAGCAACCAAAAAACAGCAACTAGCATGCTGTTAAATCCCAGTAGTTGCTTAACGTAAGCCACAGATACAATCATTAAATAAAAATTTTAATAAAAGGGACTCTCAGAAAGATATAGGATTTGTACAATCGTTAGTACAATGAAAAGAAATAGTTCAACATATACCTGAAATTTTTATGTGACAGGTAGTTGGTTGTGGTCTTGATGAAGGAAACACCCTGGAGTTTACCTGAAATAATTTAGCAAAACAATGGAAAACCTAAATCAGGATGGCTAGATAGAGCAAACTGCATCCTCTCAAATATGATGTCAGTGCCTTAAAAACAGCAGTGCCTCGCAACAGCAACGTGCAAATCACTATTTTGCTTCCTATTGTACAATGTTCTTTGATTTACTGGCGTTTTAATCCAGAAAACTTTTAGTTTTGCAGTTCATCGCTATCCACACTAAAGACAGCTCCACATGCAACAATCTGTCATTACAAATAATGCCTGCACACACAACATCTGCACAGAAAGATCGTCATCTGAGGACAGATGGTTTGTGCAGATATGAGATGTGCCTCAGTCTGCTCGGTATGTATGAGGCAGTAAATGAGTGAAAACATGGAAGTTGTAATTGGAGGGCCGGCCGAAGTGGCCGTGCGGTTAAAGGCGCTGCAGTCTGGAACCGCAAGACCGCTACGGTCGCAGGTTCGAATCCTGCCTCGGGCATGGATGTTTGTGATGTCCTTAGGTTAGTTAGGTTTAACTAGTTCTAAGTTCTAGGGGACTAATGACCTCAGCAGTTGAGTCCCATAGTGCTCAGAGCCATTTTTTGTAATTGGAGGTCTTAGAAAATTTGTGCAAATCTGTGGGAACGAATCGTTTCTCCCCAGTCAAATAAGAGCATGTGGACAGGAGATTGCCACAAATTTGGAGCGCAAAATATGTCTGAGTTAGGTATTTGTTCAGTCTAGATCTTTGTTTATATAGCAAATAAATAGTTGATATGTGCCAATGGTTTAGGGAGTTCATTGCTGAATTTATTGAAATACTAGCGAACCCTGCAATGTTTCACTATTGGTAAATATGTATCAGCATCCTATGTACATCCTAATCAGTTTGAAGTAAAATGATTTTTCGAGATTTTTGCTAACAATGGATCTCTACATGCATTAAGCAAATATCTACATGTAACACTTATTTAAATAATGTTCTGCCAGTGACTGTGCAAATGTTTATTAGAGCACTGTGTAAAAATTGCAACTAAATTGATCAAGAGATTTGCGAGATTTTTGCTGAAACATTTCGCCCTTACATATTACATACATATTTATTTACCATGTATAGTTAAAAAATATGTAGTCTATGTCTGTCCAAAAGTTTATTAGACTATCTTTAAACATAGGAAATAAATCACTCAAGGACTTTTTGAGAGTTTTGCTAACAATGCTTCCCTTTATGTAGTATGTGTACATTTAACTATTATATTTATAAACAAATATGTAGCCTATGTCCATCTAAACATATACTGCAGTATGCATTTAGTATGTTTTGAGACTTTTGCTGACCACATTTCCTCTTTATGTATTATATATACATATATTTATATATTATGGATATTTCTAAAACATGCAGCATCAGTCTGTCCATATTTTTTATTAGAGCTTCATGTAAAAATTTTAAATAAACTGGTCAAGAAACTTTTCGACATTTTTCCTAACATTTCCGCTTTATGTATTAGATATATATTGTAAGCTATGTCCACCGAAAAGTACATTACGGTATCATACAGAAAATTGAACTAAACTGGTCAGCACTTTTCGAGATTTATAGTAACATCATTTCCTCTTATGTACTATACATATGTTTATATACCTTATATTGAAAATATATGGCCTATGTCCACCAAAAAGTACATTACAGCCTTACATAAAAGATTGAACTAAATGACTCAGCACTCTTTGAGATTTATGCTAACATCATTTGTAGCCTATGTCCATCTGAATGTATATCAGAGTATTATATAAACATTTGAATTAAATTGGTCAAAAACGTTTCCATACTTTTGCTAACCAACATTTCCTCTTTATGTGTTATGCATACATTTACATGTTATACACATTTTAAAAATATGCAGCCTCAGTCTCTCCAAATTTTTATTGGAACATTGCATAAAAATGTCAAATATGCTAGTCCAGAAATTTTAGAGATTTTTTATGATTTGTATATCTCCATTCTGTATTACATATATACTTATTGCAGAAATATGTAGCCCCAAAAGTGTGTTACAGCATCATGTAAAATAATAAGCTAAATTGGTCAGATTTATATTAACTTCATTTCCTCTTAAGTATTATATCTATATTTTTTAATACCTTATGTATTGAAAAACTGGTAGCCTATGTCGTCAGAGCGTTTTATCATAGTATTGTGCAAAAAACTGAAGCAAATAAGTCAGGAACTTTTGTATAATTTGCTAATTACCTTTCCCCTTATGCTGTATATATTTATATACCAAATATATAGAGAAATGTAGCCTGTGTATGTGTGAACATTTATTAGAGTATTGTGTGAAAATCTGAAGTAAATAAGTCAGAAACATTTGTTGATATCTGTATGTTTATTTGAATATTGTGTAAACAGGTGAAGTAATTTTCTTCGGACTTAACGAGATTTTTGCTACAATTTATCCGTTTCATGTAGCGATATATATTGATGTATCATACATATTTAAAAATATGTAACCTATATCAGTCTGAACGCTTATGAGAGGAGACTGCACTGCAGCTGCATGAGGAAGCTGTAGAGTAGAAGTTAAGGATCACAAGGAGTCGATGAATGTTGTGGAAACTTTCTGGAAACGGAAAGTTTTTCACCATCTCCACACATTACACTGTTGGTTTAATGCATGATGCATTTAGTGTATGCCCTAAGAATGTCATCTCCATTTGTAAAAGCTGCAACTATGTTTTATTAGTGATGGCACAGCGTTGTCATAGCACACATACAACTTATTATAAGTGGCTTGAATATTAACTGTGAGTGTTGGAAGAGATGAGTATGTCATTGAGATGGTATAGCAGTATGGAAATTGAAGGAGTAGCTCATCGATAAAACGCTGTCACATTTGTGTCGCATTCTTGAGCCCTATGACGTAAAGACATAGTCGGGTTTGGTTGGTTGGTTTAATGATTAAAGGGACTAAACTTAAAGGTGTCATAAGTCCCTCTGACCTGGAATAGGCAGGTCAACAAAACTACACACCAACGAAGATCATAGTGCACTAAACCCAAAGAAAAGAAACCCCATGTTCTATTGAAGGACAACAAATCCTAAAGAAAGGAATAAGGAAGGGGGATAATGAAGAAAGACAGGCGATGTTCCTGGCACAGGGAGCAGCCAGAGGCCTCCAAAAGCAGAAAGCGCAATGGGGGGCATACCACCTGCCACTTACCAGATGCACCCCACCCAAAAATACCCAAGAAAGACTGGTGACACAGACAGCATGAGAGTTGGTTGATGTAGAGCTGGCAAAGAAGAAAGGAGTCCGTGCACGATGACCACATGGAGGACCCAAATAAATTCGTGGTCACCTTTATTTCCCGTATTTGTTTAGCGAAGTCAGGATATACCACTCCAAATTCTAGATCCTTAGAAGCTGACACCATAATATCAATAGAAGGTCCAATTCCAGAATAAAGATCTCAAGAGATGGCTTGCTGGTTGCCAGTTTGGCCTTGCTGTCAGAGAATTCCTTCACTAGGATCCCAGCATGACCCAGTATCCAGATAGAGACCACAGAGTGTCCCTGTTCTTCAAGGCCAAAAAAGAAATCCTGGTTGGTCAGGACCAAGGGATGGCGAGAGTAACATTGTACAAGAGTTTGTAAACTGCTCAAAGAATCGCAACATATGAGGAAGACTCATTGTTGCAGGAACAGAAATGCTCAAGAGCATGAGAGATGACTACCAATTCCGCAGACTTTATTACATCCCACATGAACGTAAGCAAAGAGAGTGTGACCAGCAACCATTGCACAACCAGTATGGACTGCTTCTGAACCCCAAAAGGCGCCAAGAATGGAGAAGAATCGGCAATGGAAGTCTCAAGATGAGTTGAGTCCTTCAGACCTTGTGATAGGTTAAGACAGAACTGTGGACAATAGGTTTACCATGGATGTGTATGTGAGCTGGCAAGCGGAAGAGATGGTGGAGGAGAAAGCTGGAAGTCAGAAAAAAGGAACAGGCTACAAATGCCGATCATGACCCCGGACCTGAGCCATTATTGTGGGAGGTAGATCTTTCTTTGTATCTGGAAAAAGGAGATGGTAGTTCGTGTGCTCCACGTTATAGTGGCTGTTCAAAGCATAAGGGATCAACTGCCGTTCATGCAGAACTCACGATGGTGGAACCCTTGCTTCTGTTAGGGGGCTGATCATAGAGATAGTCCAAAAGGCACCAGTTGCCAGTCAATGGTGTATACAGTCCAGCACCTGTAATGCCGAACGCAGTGTCAAGCTGTATGTGAGATTCCTGTAATATAGATGGGACTCAACCAATTTTGTGCAGAGCTATATCAGTAGAGGGGCAAAAGCGGTTCTGTGCCGTTTGGCTACAGTGGGATGCCTACATTCAAGTGCAAATGTGATTGATTTATGAACATCTCACCCTCCCCTCAACCTACTGTCCTTGATTTATGACCCACTGAGGTGTGATTTATGACCCCCTGGGGATAATCTATTCATCTGAGAACCCCCCCTCCACAACTCCCCCTCCCTTTCCTCTTCCCACAAACATCTGGGAAAACCCCTCGCCAATACAAGCACACTTTTGATATCAAATTCATTGACAAATTTATTAAATTCATAAATTAATTAAACCCTCCCCTCCAATACATCCCCCAGCTCCCCCTTTCCTCCCTCCATCTAGAAATAGGTAGGAAAAAGACTCACTGTGTCCTGAAGAGAACCTCCAGACAGGAAATTCAAATCAATCCCAAATACATAGCAAAGGAAATACTGTTTATTTACAAAATTCAATTTACAGGGGTTGGATTTCTCTTTTATTTGTGGGAAAAGCTCACCATTCTCTGCTGTTGTGGAAGATGCTAGTCTTGTAAAATACATCGACAAGAAGTAATTAAAAACATCACTTTTATTCCAATCATGCAAGGAATACTGTCACGAAATCTACGTCACCACACATAATTACACAGTAAAAATCTTCTGATCCTGTCATTGCACCAAATGCAGGGCAGACGGGCTAGTCAGGAAATTGTGTGCTCATGCACCAATCACTTCGATGGGCTGCACCACACACCAATATTCAAGAGGCCACAATATGCTCACTCGGACCCTGTGACCACTGTTGGCCACCGCACCAGCAGCGGTCTCACGTGTTATCACACCCCAAGTTGCTGCCTCCTGTTACATGCCACTACTTGGGAAAATTCCGACCAACCTGTTCAAACTAGCATACCATAGTGTCTCAGAATACTGGACTCATTTTTTGGGACTGTGCAGCAGCCAGGTCAGCCCCACAACTCCAGTCCCCTTTGTTCATGGCAGTGTCCTTTGCCATCTCAAGTGGCTACTTCTGGTTGAGCACCCGCCCAATCTGCACCCAAACACACACCTTCAATACCAATTCAGAGGAAGCAGGTACTCTTTGTGCTCGCTCTGCTATGCACTTTTTGACCGAGTTAGTTCACAATATCACTGGCAAAGCATGCTGGGAGAAGGAACATTCCCATCCCTCCTCCCTCCAATTCCCTCCTCCCTTTCCCCTTACCTCTCCAGTCACTGCCAGTTGGACAAAGCATCAGGTGGCGGCAACCCTTTGATACAGGTGCCAGCATATCTTTGATATTGATACCTGGGAAATTCCTCTCGAAACATATGCGCTCTCTCTCTCTCTCTCTCTCTCTCAGGTGGCTACTTCCTGCCCAGCGAGTGACTCTTATGTGCCACGCTAAACACTCCTTTGTCCTCAACAAAATAGCGGATACCTGGTAAATCCGTAGATGTGGATTTCTTGGAAGTATTCCCTTATTCTATCACACTGATTGGCTAATTAATTAATTAAATCGATACCCTCTGTCTGGGACAGTTTCTCTTTGCATCCTGTTGGTGGATATTAGAAGAGGTATATATAGAGGGATTTGATTCCACAACTGCTCAGTTTCCAAACGCTTCTGAACTTTTTTCCCCTTTGACTCCTGTTGATGGACAATGGCACAGTTATGTCATTTGGCAGGACGACCATTATGTTGGAGGTAGCTGAAAATTTCAGGTTTCTGCTCAGTTACATGCTATGTCCTTAAACAATCTGCAGAGGCGTTGGCTTAACGTGAGTGCACTAAGTACCACTACTGGAAACAATAAATTGACCAATTGGGGATCTGACATCTAAATTGGAAGCAATGCTGTATAAAATCATAGTTGGAATTACAAATTTCGGTGGGGGTTTAAACCGCACAGTTGTGGAAGTCCTGACCACTACATGTGTATTAAAGGCATTTTATAAAGCGGTATACAGTTCCTAAGTTTGTTGTCTCAGCTACACCTGGGTGAAGAAGCAGGAGGAAAGGGTCTACACTGGGATAAAATAGAACCACATACCACTACAAGACAGACTGCACTGCAATGTACTAAGAAGCGCTAAACCACAATCGCAGTAGTTGTCATGGACAGATGGCTAAGATCTCTGAAAACACTCTTACATACAGCCCACTCTCACCTCAGATGTCCACACACAGCATGCCCATCCCGCCGTCCAGAGCCAGCGCCAATGCTCAGAGGTTGGAGAAAACTGCCGTCATGACTGCAGCCGCAGTCGTGAACATGAGTGTATAACAGAATGCACCACCTCCACGATGGAGGACATCCAGGGATGATCAGAGTGATAGGAATCCGAATGTTATCGATACGTCCAGCGCCAACATTTGGCAGTGATCGATACTGAATCGCTCAATATTCCACAAGGAATACAAGCAACACTCGCGATCACGGAGACAGACCAGCACATACTGAATATTAGTTCACTATTCAGCTCTCCGGAAAGCGCCATAGGGGCTGCCACTGGACTTGTCCACACAGCTGCGGGAAAAAACCAAATATCTGACCAACCACAATTTATTTTGTACCTACCGCTCGTGACATCCTTAAGTCGGAAATGTTAATTCGGTCTGGCCACCATCTATCTCCATTATGCGCCCCACACGGCAAACAGTGCCGTCTTCGGAAACCTGCCACATATTTATCACGTTGAAATATCAATATCTATATCCCATTTATGACTAAACATAATTTTCCATTTAAAATCTTTCATCCTCCGTAAGGCTAATGATGCGTTGAAATCACAGTTTTACATGTCAAATCCATACCTCCCCTACGACCAGATATTGTCATTTTCTTTGCACATGTCAGAACACTGACCACAATAACTGTAAACCTCGACACGTACTTTATAAGCCTGCCAATCACAGCAAATCTATCACACATCCCCTACTGAGTATAATACTTCGCCAATAATTGAATGCTGGTGACATAAAACAATATTGAGAGAAAATCCGTGATGGATGGACATAACTCATTTGCTTTCCTTACGAGTGGTACCAATGTGTCCTGGGAAAAGAAATGTAATCATCTTATAAGCGACCAGCTATTAAAAACACGATCGCAAAAGACGATATTCCTATCACCGTGCATAAAAAGCAGTCTTGGTTCTATAGGAACATACAAATTCGTTATCGATATCCGTGTTAAAAACTACACATGCTCTATAAATCGGCAAATGACGTTATTTCCGAACGAAGTGGTCTTCCACACAAATACCACGACAGTGAATGTAGGCGGTGATGGCCGAAAGTGTGGGTTCACATCACCAGAGGTGTAAGCTCACCCTTCACACCGAATTTAGAAAGCGATTCAGCTAAGAAAGTGATTCAGCTGATATTTGCAACTCCCTTAAGCCACTGCTAGATATTTCTCACGCTAACAAACAGTATTTGTAACATATTCGATCTCGACGCCATATAGACAGTGTAACAGAGGTTCTGTGATACATCCACGGGGTTATAGGCGATGGGGGACGATTGCTAATTGAGAATGATCACATACAGTAGATGGTGTGCGATGTGAGGAATCACTTAAAAATGCAACGTTAGACTGAAATAATTGGAAATGTACAAAATCTATGACCAGTACCTACACTGGCTTTTCAGATCTACTGTGTTACACTTTGTGGTAGAAATGCTGTCTGCGATTTGGAATCAGGTCTCTCCATTCATCCATACACTTGCGTTGGATCCTATGCAGATGTCTTTCAATGATTACACCCACTGGTGAACCATATTCGTGGCACTCTCATATTTCGAAACGAGTCATCTTTTTCGAACCTACCTGCTAAGGGCCCCACACAGCAAAACTCCAGCGTGGTTTTAAACAGTCTCTCTGCCTTGGCATTCCAATTTAAACCAGAACTGAGCAGGCAGTCCGAGAGCACTATATCCATCACCTTGTGTATCCTGTGGAGAAACAGGGTGAGCTGAGTTAATGCGCCAGGACCATGTTTTGACCAATCGGTGAAAATGGAAACGTTGTTGTAGTTCCACCAACTATGTATAATGTGTAAGGTCAGTACCAAACGAAGCTCCCTCATGCAACACGAGGTAGTAGAAAAGACTTTAACAACAGTTACAGTGGTGTATCTTATCGGGAAAATTAGGAATAATTCACATCTACATCTACATCCATACTCCGCAAGCCACCTGACGGTATGTGGCGGAGGGTACCTTGTGTACCTCTGTCGGTTCTCCCTGCTATTTCAGTCTCGTATTGTTCGTGGTGTACCTCTGTGTGGGCTCTAATCTCTCTGATTTTATCCTCATGGTCTCTTCGCGAGATATACTTAGGAGGGAGCAATATACTGCTTGACTCCTCGGTGAATGTATGTTCTCGAAACTTCAACAACAGCCCGTATCGAGCTACTGAGCGTCTCTATTGCAGAGTCCTCCACTGGAGTTTATATATCAGCTCCGTAACGCTTTCGCGATTACTAAATGATCCTGTAATGAAGTCCGCTGCTCTCTGTTGGATCTTCTCTATCTCTTCTATCTCTTCTATCTCTTCTATCAACCCTATCCCACACCGGTGAGCAGTATTCAAGCAGTGGGCGAACAAGTGTACTGTAACTACGTCCTTTGTTTTCGGACTGCATTTCTTTAGGATTCTTCCAATGAATCTCAGTCTGGCACCCTCTTTACTGACGATTAATTTTATATGGTCATTCCATTTTAAATCACTCCTAATGCCTACTCCCAGATAATTTATGGAATTAACTGCTTCCAGTTGCAGACCTGCTATATTGTAGCTAAATGATAAAGGATCTTTCTTTCTATGTATTCGCAGCACATTACACTTGTCTACATTGAGATTCAATTGCCATTCCCTGCACCATGCGTCAATTCGTTGCAGATCCTCCTGCATTTCAGTATAATTTTCCATTGTTACAACCTCTCGATATACTACAGCATCATCCGCAAAAAGCCTCAGTGAACTTCCAATGTTATCCACAAAGACATTTATATATATTGTGAATAGCAACGGTCCTACGACACTCCCCTGCGGCACACCTGAGATCATTCTTACTTCGGAAGACTTCTTTCCATTGAGAATGACATGCTGCATTCTGTTATCTAGGAACTCTTCAATAAAATCGCACAATTGGTCTGATAGTCCATATGCTCTTACTTTGTTCATTAAACGACTGTGGGGAACTGTATCAAACGCCTTGTGGAAGTCAAGCAACACGGCATCTACCTGGGCACCTGTGTCTATGGCCCTCTGAGTCTCGTGGAGGAATAGTGGGTTTCACACGATCGTCTTTTTCGAAATCCATGCTGATTCCTACAGAGTAGATTTCTAGTCTCCAGAAAAGTCATTATACTCTAACATAATACGTGTTCCAAAATTCTACAACTGATCGACGTTAGAGATATAGGTCTATAGTTCTGCACATCTGTTCGACGTCCCTTCTTGAATACGGGGATGACCTGTGCCCTTTTCCAATCCTTTGGAACGCTGTACTCTTCTAGAGACCTACGGTACACCGCTGCAAGAAGGGGGGCAAGTTCCTTCGCGTACTCTGTGTAAAATCGAACTGGTATCCCATCAGGTCCAGTGGCCTTTCCTCTTTTGAACGATTTTAATTGTTTTTCTATCCCTCTGTCATCTATTTCGATATCTACCATTTTGTCATCTGTGCGACAATCTAGAGAAGGAACTACAGTGCAGTCTTCCTCTGTGAAATAGCTTTGGAAAAAGACATTTAGTATTTCGGCCTTTAGTCTGTCATCCTCTGGTTCAGTGCCATTTTGTTCACAGAGTGTCTGGACATTTTGTTTTGATCCACCTACTGCTTTGACATAAGACCAAAATTTCTTAGGATTTTCTGCCAAGTCAGTACATAGAACTTTAGTTTCGAATTCATTGAACGTCTCTCGCATAGCCCATCTCACACTACATTTCGCTTCGTGTAATTTTTGTTTGTCTGCAAGGCTTTGGCTATGTTTATGTTTGCTGTGAAGTTCCCTTTGCTTCTGTAGCAGTTTTCTATCTCGGTTGTTGTACCACGGTTGCTCTTTTCCATCTCTTACGATCTTGCTTGGCACATACTCATCTAATGCATATTGTACGATGGTTTTGAAATTTGTCCACTGATCCTCAACACTATCTGTACTTGAGATAAAACTTTTGTGTTGAGCTGTCAAGTACTCTGAAATCTGATTTTCGTCACATTTGCTAAAACAGAAAAATATTCCTACCCTTTTTAGTATTTCTATTTACGCCTGAAATCATCGATGCTGTAACCGCTTTATGATCGCTGATTCCCTGTTCTTCGTTAACTGTTTCAAATAGTTCTGGTCTGTTTGTCACCAGAAGGTCTAATATGTTATCGCCATGAGTCGGTTCTCTGTTTAACTGCTCAAGGTACTTTTCAGATAATGCACTTAAAAAAATTTCACTGGATTCTTTGTCCCTGCCACCCGTTATAAAAGTTTGAGTCTGCCAGTCTATATCTGGTAAATTAAAATCTCCACCCAGAACTATAACATGGTCGGGAAACCTACACGAAATATTTTCCAAATTTTCCTTCAGGTATTCCGTCACAACAGCTGCTGAGCCAGGGGGCCTATAGAGACATCCATTTACCATGTTTGAGCCTGTTTTAACCGTGACCTTCTCCCAAATTATTTCTCGGATCTCTGTTAATTTCCTTCGGTACTATTGCACTTTTTATCGCTGTAAACACGCCTCCCCCTTCACTGTCCAACCTGTCTCTGCGGTATACATTCCAATCTGAGTTTAGAATTTCATTACTCTTTACATCTGGTTTCAGCCAACTTTCTGTCCCTAGGACTATGTTGGCATTGTGACCGTTTATTAATGAGAGCAGTTCTGGGACCTTTCTATAGACACTCCTGCACTTTACTATTACCACATTAACATTGTCATTCCCAGTTGCATTTTGCCTACTGTTACCTTGCCGCATCTCAGGAGGCGTCTTGTCAGGCCTAGGGAGGGAATTCTCTAAACCTAAAAAACCCACATGTGCATTCCATACGTACTCCGCTACCCTTGTAGCCGCTTCCTGCGTGTAGTGCACGCCTGACCTATTCAGGTGGACCCTACATGTCACCACCCGATAGCAGAACTGGAAGAAGGATGAGGATTTTGTTAATGCATTGTGGTGTGTTTCCAAACTCCATACAGGCATTGCAGTCAGAAGGAGATCTGTGTCAGTCACCCTTATTTTGTACCATCCAACAGAGAAAAACGTACGAACTATAAAAACTTTGTTAAAGTCATCCAGTAAAGAAATCGATATTACCATGTCCCTCTCTTCCGATGTATCGAAAGCAAATACCTTCTCCATGCTAACATCGAGAATATGTAGCGATCCTATTAAATATGCAGGTATTGGTTCACTGGAGCAGGTGGCCAGTGATCGAAGTCGCTTGCACAGACAAGTGTAAAGTTTCATCGACCTTACTGTAGGATGACCATATCCCGCAGACTATCAAACACAAAAAAGAGTCCCTCTGTTGTTCTTTCATAAGCAGTGTGATACATTGTTTTTTTCTGCTGTAGCACATACAAGTAATGTATGCCTACAGCTCTGTACACCACGACACGTTTTGTTTCTCCACCATGACTTTGAGGTCTTTGTCAGGTGCCAAACCGACATTAATACATTTCGATCCATTAGTTCTCACAGAAAGCTGGACATCACCTGATGTAAGCTATGCTGCAGTGCTCTGGCATGTGCAAAGAAAATGACTAGGTCAGGTCATGAAGGAGGTGTTGATTTGATGTCGAAAACTGCGATTTCAACGCATCGATGGCCTTGGGGGATGAAAGATTTCAAATGGAAAACTATGTTCAGGCATAATTAAGATATAGATACTGATATTTCACCGCGAGATTCAGGAGGAGGTATTTCCAATACTTCGCTCATGGTCGAATGTCAGCAGAATGGGGCTGCAATCATAATAGTTCATTGTTGTTACAGTAATAAATATGTGGCAGTTTTCCTATGAAGGCATTATTTGGGGTGCGGGGCTCATAATGGAGATAGGCGGTGGCCAGAACGAATTAACATTTCCGACTTAAGCCTGTCGCGAGCGGTGGGTACAAAGAAAAGTTCTGGTCGGACAGCTATTCGGTTTTTCCCGCAGCTGTGGGGGCAAGTCCCAGCGGCAGTCCTCATAGCGCACTATGGATAGATGAATAGTGAACTAATACTCAGTGTGTGTTGGGCTGTCTCTGTGATAGCAAGTGATGCTTGTATTCTCCGTGGAAAACTGAGCGATTCAATATCGATCACTGCCAAATGTGGACGCTGGACGTATTGATAACATTCGAATTCCTATCACTCTGATCATCCCTGGATGTCCTCCATGGTGGAGGTGGTGCACTCTGTTATACACTCACGTCCATGACTGTGGCTGCAGTCATGACGGCAGTTTTTTCTTACCTCTGAGTGTCGGCGCTGGCACTGGACGAGGGGATGGGCATGCTATGTTTGTGGCAACTGGGGAGAGAGTGGGCTGTACATAACAATGTTTTCAGAGATATAAGGCATCTAGCCATGACAACTACTATACCCGGGCCGGTGAATCATACCACTTGACAGCTCGTGTGTGGTTGGCTACACTGTGATTGCGAGGTTGCAATAGCTGCCACCACACACGCCCACAACTCCAAAGTACATTTTGTAAATGCTACAATCAACGTTTATTCGTAAGTGTAACAAAGTACGTTTTTCTAACAATGGAGAGAACGACGACGGAGACTAAGCGTTTGATGGTATATGAAACCAGGAAATAAAAACCCCCGAAGTTAATGACACTAACTATGAAAAGTTGTTCCAAATTGTTACAGTAAAGCTGCATGTAAAACATCGTATAACAATGTAAATCTAAGCATACCAAATAACACACTATCCACACTCATAGAAAGAAATAAAGCAAAACATGCATAGTCCACCCGATTGCAGAGAGAAAAAGAATGAATTCTGTATACATTTAACTCACCAATTTACGATGTCAATGGCGCAATTCCATCCAGTTCTCCTTCACTGTCATCGAAATCGGCACCAAAACTGTTGTCTTCGTCATCTTCATCATCCTTAAGACAAACCATTAATTGTTCGTTTTCATTTATAATACCATCTATAGTCTGTGCTTCTCTTTCAGTTTAGCAATGTGGTCTACTTTTTTTCCTCCATGAGGTAGTGTCTACAGTAGCAAGACCTTCACGTAGCAATGTTTCCACTTCTGTTATAGCAAAAGTCTTGTTGTTGCTTCTAATGTACGCCTTCACTTCACTCCAAACCAATGAAGTGGATTAAAATGGCAGTGATAAGGCGGTAGCCTAATTACCAAGTGACCCTGTTGGCTGGCAATTTCATCTACAACGTATTTGGTGTCACAGGCTTATTTTGTTTCACGAGCGAATATAACAGCAGCTTTGTCATGCTCATGTCCGCAGCAATGTCTCTCGCCTGCAACCGCTGCACCATAGTCTCTTTCCGGTCACTAGTGGTCGGAGTTTTATCTAAAATCACGGAGTGGTACGGTGCATTGTCCATCACGAAAACTGTCGGAACACTAAACTGTAGCAACAAATTTTTAAACCACTGTAGAAACTGTGTGTGGTCCATATCCTCATGATAGTCACCGGTTTTTATCGATCGAAAAACTAGAAGTCCTTCAGGCACAAAGCCATTTGAGGATCCTGCATGGGCCACAATTAATCTTGATCCTCTTCCTGTTGGCTGATGACCGCTGCTACTCGGAGTATCATCTGTCCAGCATTTCTCACCTGATTCTCCAACGTTGATCCAGGTTTCGTCTAACCATATGACTGAGTATATGCCCTTTTCTACAATTTTGTGTAAGAAAATGGTACGAGCTGCAAAGACATGAGCTTTTTCTAGTAACAGTTTTCGTCCATCTGACTTTTTAAAACGGAAGCTGTAACTTTTTAATATCATTTTAAGTGAAGTTGTACCCCCTGAGAAAAGTTCACTTTCTTTTAAAGAAATTAGAAACTTCGCTATTGTGGGGTATTCTTTCCTTTTATAGTATCCGTATATGTGTCGACGAATTTCATCGGATTGGAAAGAATCAATATCTGTAACAGGACGAGGCTCTGTTTCCTCCACAGGGACTTTCTTCCACACTGTTTACTTCACTGTCTCGTAAGTCTTAAAGTAGCACCCCTTTCCTTATGTTCTTTCACTGAGTCCTAGAGTTTTTGAGGTACGCTCTAATACTTTATTGGCAGGAATCGACGCATGCCCATGAACAGAAACAAATTCTTTTTCCTGCTCGTAAAACTCACACGTCCTCCATAGCAATTCCAAAGCCTGAACATTTAATGGCACTCCACAGCGCAATGGATTGTCGCTTGGCGAACGACATCGTTTTGGTGACACTGTTCAACAAACAAAAACTGTAATCAAGGCGGTAACACAACACAACAGCAGGGGTTCGCTCACTAACTTGCAATGTTTACACGTAAGCCGGCAACGTGGTAGCGTCTACGCTGTAACCGGCTTTTGTTCGGCGCTGTTATTGGTTCAGAAGGCGCGGCGCCTCCCATTCCTTACTTGTTTGTTAGTTATACTACCAACTCTATGGCGCTTGGGGAGTGTCCTCGAAGTGACATGTTTCAGCGGCCCCGGTATAGGATTGTGGTTTAGCACTTCTCAGTACATTGCAGTGCACTCTGTCTTGTAGTTGTATGTGTTGTAGTACTATCCTATCCCAGTGTAGACCCTTTCCTCCTCCTTCGTTCTGGTGTAGCTAAAAGGACGAAGTTAAGAAGTGTATGGTGCTTTATAAAATACACTTAGTAGACCTGTAGTGGTTCGTATTACACACCCTGAGGTATAAATTCACGCCAAAATTTATTTGCTCATTTTATGCAGCAGTCGAGATGTCAGATCACCGATTGTTTCCAGTAGTGGTACTGAGAGCACTCACATCAATCCAACACCACCGTAAACTGTTTAAGGACATAGGACGCAGTTGAGCTGAAATCTGAAATTCTCAGCTACCTGCAACATAATGGACCTCCTGCCGATTGACCTACCCAATACACCAGTCATAGTATCTACAAATATATAATGCAAGGAAAAACTGTCCCACACAGACGGTATCGATTTAATTAATTAATCAGTCAATCAATAGTGTGAGGGAATATTTCCAAAACATCCACAGCTGGGGATTACCATGTGTCCAGTATTTTGTTCACAATGAAGGAATGTTTAGTGTGGCACATGCCAAACTCTCGCTGGTCAGGAAGTAGCAACCGGAGAGAGAGAGGGAGAGACAGAGAGAGAGAGAGAGAGAGAGCACATGTTTCTAGAGGAATTTCCCAGGTATCTGTATCAAAGAGTTCCCACCACCTACGAGGGTCACTCCAAAACAAATGCATACCATTTTTTTAAATCTATCTTTTATTCTACATGTTTGAAAGTTTTACAGTGTGTAGATACATCCTTTAGGAACAATATTTTCATTTCTCCACATAATTTCCATCCTTCTCAACTGGAACCATCTTGGAACCAGGGCCTGTATACCTGGACAGTAAAATTCTGGACCAGCCTGTTGGAGCCACTGTTTGGCAGCGTGCACAAGGGAGTCATCATCTTCAAACCTTGTTCCACGAAGAGAGTCTTTCAGTTTCCCAAAGAGATGATAGTCACATGCAGCCAGGTCAGGAGTATAATGCGGGTGTTTCAGTGTTGTCCATCCGAGTTTTGTGGTTTTTTGACTGAAATGTGGCCGTGCATTGTCGTGGAACAGCAAAACTTCCTGCTTTTGCCATTGTAGTCGAACACGACTCAGTCGAGCTTGAAGTTTCTTCAGTGTTGTCACATTTGCATCAGAATTTATGGTGGTTCCACTTGGCAAGATGTCCACAAGCAAGAGTACTTCAGAATCGAGAAACACCATAGCCATAACTATTCCAGCAGAAGGTGAGGTTTTGAATTTTTTTTTTCTTTGGTGAATTTGCATGATGCCACTCCATTGATTGCCTCTTCGTCTCTGGTGAAAAATGATGGAGCCATGTTTCATCACCTGTTGCAATTCTTCCAATAAATTCATCTCCACCATTCTCATACTGTTCCAAAAGTCGCTACCGTTTTTCTAGTTTCTTTGTGAGCCACTGTCAACATCCTGGGAATCCACCTGGCACAAACCTTTTTTAACGCTAACACTTTCATTAATCTGCAAACACTTCCTTCCCTTATCCTAATGTAGCGTGACAGTCCATTCACTGTGATGCGTCTGTCAGCAGTCACCAGTTCATTAACTCTCTGCACATTGTCTGGAGTGTGTGCAGTACAAGACCTGCCGCTGCGAGGACAATCCTCAGTATTGTGGTGCCTGCTTTCATTGCGTAAAGTGCTTGCCCACCAACTAACTGTACTGCGATCGACAGTTGCATCTCCACACACCTTTTTCAACCTCTTGTGGATGTTTCCCACTGTCTCGTTTTCATAGCATAGGAATTCTATGACAGCACGTTGCTTCTGACGAACGTCAAGTGTAGCAGCCATTTTGAAGACATGCTGTAACGGCGCCACTCATGGAAACAGGTTGAACTAAGTTTGAAAAGAAGCGGGAAGGATGTATCTACACACTGTAAAACTTTCACACAGGCAGAATGAAAACTGTATTTTTACAAACATAGTGTGCATTTCTTTTGGAGTGGCCCTCGTATATCAAAGAGTTGCCGCCACTGGCAACTGGAAAGGTGAGGGAAAGCAGAGGAGAGAACTGGAGGGAGGAGGGTGGGAGTATTGCTTTTCCCAGCGTTCTCTGTCGGTGGTATAGTGAACTAACTGAGTCAGTATCTGCACAGCAGGGCGAGCACATAGAGCAGATGCTTCCACTGACCTGGTGGGGAAGGTGTGTGTTTGGGAGCAGATTGTGCGGGTGCTGCAGGCAGAAGTGGCCACTTGAGATGGCAAAGGAGACAACCGCGAACAAAGGGGACCACAGTAGTGGGTGTGAGCTGGCTGCTGGACGGTCACAAAAATTGAGTGCAGTTTTCTGAGACATTATGAATAGGATGGTCGTCATTCCCCTGAGCAGTGGCACGCGACAGGAAGTAGCCACTTGGGGTGTGATAACACCATGAGACAGTACTGGTGCAGTGGCCAAAAGTGGTCACAGGGTCCGAACGGGCATAGTGCGGCCTCTTGGAAACCGGCGCATAGTGCAGGTTTGTGAAGCGATTGGCATGTGGGCGCGCAATTTCACCGCAGGCGCATCTGCCCTGCAGTCGGTGCGAAGGTGGGATCGGGAGAGATTTAACAGTGTAATTTCGTGTGGTGAGCTATGGTGTCGCTGTTTTCGTGATGGTATTCCTCTTGCAATCAGGAAAAAGCGATCTATTTAATTATTTCTTCTCGATGTGTTTTACAAGTTCTGCATCTTCCAAAACAGCAGAGAATGATGAACTTTAGCCACTAAAGAAAAGAGATCCAACCCCTGCAAATGAGTTTTATAAATAAATAATATATCCTTTGCTATGTAATCAATATTGATATGAATTTCCTATCCTGGGATCCTTCCTCTCCCGCACACACTGAGTCTTTTTCCCGCCAGTTTCCAGGTGGGGGAGGGGAGGTGGCCTGGGGATGTACTAGAGTGGAGGGGTTAGTTAATTTATTGATTTAATTATTTAGTTAATGTATTTGACAGCAAATATAAGCTTGTATCGCCGAGGGGTTTTCCCAGAAGGGTGGGAAAGAGGAGGGGTAGGGGGTATGGGTGGGGAGGTTTCTCAGACGGAGAAGCCATGTCGGGGTGGACAGCAAAGGCACTGGCAAATTCCCAGTCACTAAATAGGATTTTATAAAGCTCCAGTTGGTGGGGAACGAAATATGAAGGGACTCATTCCAAAAAGTGTTGAGAAGACAGGGCACAAGCGGACAGTAGACCATTGCTGAGGCCTGGGCAAAATGCTTAGCAAAATGTTCAGCGATAGAATTCGGGTTGTTGAGGATAACCCCATTCAGAGAAATTCCTTGGTCACCTTCATGAGAACGGCGGCCGAAAATGAGTGTTATCTTTGCCAATACCTGTGAGGAGGGAGTATCTGGCGCAATGGAAGCGAAATATCGTTCCCAACAAATTGGTTTCTGGCATTTAAGAGGATAATGGGCCCGGACATGAAGCTGTTTAAAGACCAGGAAGTGGTCGAGAGATGAATGCCATTTGTAGCTTTGGAGAGCATTATGGTGGTCTTTAATGTCCCCACCAATGTTGGAGTCCATCAGGGGACAGTCTTCCATCAGAAAGAACCCAAGGAAGAAGGAATCACTGAAGCAGCTGCTGAAAGGATGGCATTAATCAGAGTCCTTAGGGGCTCATCCATGCCATCATGCGGAGTGGTTGGGATGGCAGCTGAGGAAAAGGCATCCCAGTCTGCATTAGTAGAGATCGAGCTGCGAAGGCACCCAGGTAAATGATGCTGGAGAAAAGAAGATGATCGGAAAATGATCGGTGTCACACAAATCGTCATGAATCAGCATGAATCGAAACATGACTGCGTCGCGTCGTTTCACTATTCGAGGAGAGTCAGCAACTGATAAAAAAAATGGGGCCCCGCGGGGTCCCAAGGTCGCGATGGCGGCGGTCCCTGTCCCGCTGAGATAATTTGTCCTTTTAGGACAATTATCTGGGCAAGCACCCACGCCAGCAAAAGGTTGCCCGACACGTGTTGATAACAGGAGTTGTTTTAACCGGCTGTACTCGAATTTTAGTACATAAGGGGGTGATTTGGAGCACAGCACATCATGTCCTCTGAACCGATAACGTCGACATCTACGAGCAGCAGCAGCAAGTGTGTGTGTGTAACCTTCTTTCAAGATGTATACTGTAATCTTCAACTGACAAGGCTTCAAGACATGTGCAAATGAATTTGTTCCTAAGGACTTAGCATTCCAAATGCTGTGCGATGATGGAACAGTGTTTGCCTCTGGAAGTTACATACTTCAATGTACAACACCGTATTACGAACTTGAAATCGAATCAGCAAAATGGTTGGCAGAGAACCATCACCACTACAACATTAATTCATTTGGAGTCTCGCTGGATAGTGCATTAAACTCCATCCAATCAGTGGTACCAACAAACTGCACTGTACTTGTTAAAGGTACTGAAAAAGTGAAATGGGTAAGAGAGTTGTTACCTGACTGCCTAATAACTAATGTGGAGGAGAAAGTCTGCCCTTCACTACATGCTCTACGTAAGCTGAATGGTATTGGCAGGCACCAACCAGTAACTGCGATTTGAATACAAATCTGCTGGTGAAGTGGTACAAAGAGTACTACTTAAAACATTAAGCCGAACAGTGTGGAGTAAAGAGTGTAATGGCCCCTCACAAAAGCAGGCAAGTGTGAACTGTTAGACAATTGTGAATCATGTGAAAACTGTGAAGCTTATTTTCATTTCTTAGTATTCAGGCCTTTTTTGTAAATGCTTTAAAATTCCTGATGTGTTGTGTGATGGTGTGCATCTGTGGTATAACTATTAGGAACTTGAAGAAGCAGTTGTTCGTTTGGTATATCTTTAAAACGTAACTGTAATTTTTATATAATTCTTTAAAAAAACAGTAATTTTATATAATAAAATTACATTTTATGTTACTGTAATCCAACTGTTATGTTTTCTATCAAAACCTAACCATATCACAAATGCCTTATTTCCTTTCCTGTACAATACTTTCTCTATTAGATAAGTATTGGGGTATTTTGTTTTCTGTAATTCATGACCATAAAACGCACCAGCAATATTATTTAGTTCAAAATCTTGCAGAGTGTATGTCCTAGGATTTGTTTCTTGGACTCCAATCATCTTAAATATTTCTGTAGACCAATTTGGTTTGTATCCTTTATCAAAAATGGCTTTGTTTTTACTGATTCTTACGAACTCTCCTACTTTAAATTTCTGCTTTGATTTGTCTATGGTACGTATTTTATTATATACTGTGGATAAAAGGTGATTATCATTAACATCGCAGGGTCGCATCTTGTAGGCCACATTGGCCGATGCAATAATAAGACGAATCAATTTGCTCCTCAAGACGCCATAAATAGGCGTATAATCATTGGAAATGAAATTTCATTAGAAGAAGGTGCTGTAGAGGATTTCAAAAAAGTTTGTGAAGGAATTGCATGCAACATTCGTGTATAATATAAAGGAGATGCTATTTTAAGACATACTCCATTACTGTTAATTTCTAATTCTCAGCCAATTGTATGTAGTCATCCAGATTTCAACAATGTCCGTGTGAGAACTATTAGATGGAAAAAGTTAAATGAATTGAAAAATGCAATAAAAAAGCCTTATCCTTTAGCTTTCTTTTCATTGTTGCAAATGTATAATATTACTTATTAAATAAAAGACAAGAATTTGTACAATGTATAATTTTTATTCTCAATTATTACAACAAATAAAAATAAATTACAATTATCCTTTGTTCTGTACACGTTCAACTACTTTTTTAACGCGGTAAGCAGCACCTGCGGCAGCAGCAGTTGTCGCCGCGCCAGCCGCTATCGCTATCTGCCCTGAACTTGTAACACCAGCTGTGCTAATTGCGGCCCCATCCGTGACACTCTCTGGCCTTGTTTCTCGCACCCGTTCAAATTCAACTGTTTCGCCACTCGTATCAAAATCGTCGAATGCTGGATTATCTCCATACCGTATACGAGTAGCAGCAGCCTCTCTTTGCACTGTTCGAATATCATTACTGCTACGTGAACAATTAACATTTGTTAATGGAATTCTTTCCGCCATTTCAATATCTTCCTCAGGTCCTGGATATAAAACACCTCCGTCGTATTGAATAGAGCCTTGGTTGCCCGTGCTTAAATACTGGTTTACCCAAGACATTTTGCTGACTACACTAAATAAATTATTACCACCTTTTATATACATTACGTTATCAAACAGCACGTGTCAGGCAACCTTTTGCTGGCGTGGGTGCTTGCTCAGATAATTGTCCTAAAAGGACAAATTATCTCAGCGGGACAGGGACCGCCGCCATCGCGATCTTGAGACCCCACAGGGCCCCATTTTTTTTATCAGTTGCTGACCCTCAAATCATGAAACGATGCAACGCAGTCATGTTTCGATTCATGAGGGTCAGCAACTGGAGGAATCTAGGACTACAAATGGAAAAATCAATGGCCTAGAAAGTTTGTGCGTGCTCCAGTGCTGAGGAAGCAGAAATCAAGCCCTGCCAGCAGGTCTACATCTACATGGATACTCCGTAAATCACATTTAAGTGCCTGGTAGAGGGTTCATCGAACCATCTTCATAATTCTCTATTATTCCAATCTTGTATAGCACGCAGAAAGAACAAACACCTATATCTTTCCGTATGAACTCTGATTTTCCTCATTTTATCACGATGATCGTTTCTCCCTATGTAGGTCGGCGTTAACAAAATATATTCGCATTCGGGGGAGAAAGTTGGTGATTGGAATTTCCTGAGAAGATTCCTGCACAACGAAAAACCCCTTTGTTTTAATGATGTCCATCCCAAAACCTGTATCATTTCAGTGATACTCCTGTATGATTTCAGGCATAAATAGAAATATTAAAAAGGGTAGGAAGATTTTTCTGTTTTAGCAAAAGTGACAAAAAGCAGATTTCAGAGTACTTGTCAGCTCAACACAAAAGTTTTATCTCAAGTACAGGTAGTGTTGAGGATCAGTGGACAAATTTCAAAACCATCGTACAATATGCATTAGATGAGTATGTGCCAAGCAAGATCGTAAGAGATGGAAAAGAGCCACCGTGGTACAACAACCGAGATAGAAAACTGCTACAGAAGCAAAGGGAACTTCACAGCAAACATAAACATAGCCAAAGCCTTGCAGACAAACAAAAATTACATGAAGCGAAATGTAGTGTGAGATGGGCTATGCGAGAGACGTTCAATGAATCCGAAACTAAAGTTCTATGTACTGACTTGGCAGAAAATCCTAAGAAATTTTGGTCTTATGTCAAAGCAGTAGGTGGATCAAAACAAAATGTCCAGACACTCTGTGACCAAAATGGTACTGAAACAGAGGATGACAGACTAAAGGCCGAAATACTAAATGTCTTTTTCCAAAGCTATTTCACAGAGGAAGTCTGCACTGTAGTTCCTTCTCTAGATTGTCGCACAGATGACAAAATGGTAGATATCGAAATAGATGACAGAGGGATAGAAAAACAAAGTCACAAGTAGCAACCAAAAAGCGCAGTTAACAGTGCTATCTGTTGGCTAAAGCTCGTACTACGCTCATCTCTGCGACATGCTATCGAGTCCAACTGCGATTTTCGTGACAAGTCGCAACTAAGAGTCGCAAGTAGCAACTAAAAAGCGCAGTTCACGTTCTTTTCCTAGTGCCATCTGTTGACCGACGTACGTACTTCGTTATGAGAGTCTTGTGCCTCACGAGATCGATGTGCTGTGTGTGCATATGAAGGGGTTATTTCAATAGTGGTACAAGTCCATTTTTGTTCATTTTGAGATACAGAGTCGTAAAGTTAAATGAGGGCTGAAAAATCTGCAGTTGAGATACGAGAAATATTCAAGCACATGGCTTCTTGCTAGAGATGAACCTTTATTTATGTTTGTTTGGATCATTAATTTCAGAAGCATTATAGACAGAAAGGTGGAGGTAATGGACTTGTACCACTATTGAAATAAGACCTTCATATTATATGACGACATGCACATTCAGCATCAGTTATGGTTGGTCAAACACAGCTGTGACTCTGAATGTATTACATTAATAAGAAGCAACAATGCCTTTTTCTCCTGAAAATATCAAGTAACGTAACAGATGTGTTTGATTCTGCTTCCAATATGACAGATTTGGTTAATACTCCACATGCCTACAGGACTTTGCGATGTTAACAAAGCAGAACTCGGACATCTTTACAATTATAGTGAAATGAAAACAGTATTATTGAGTCATATGAATGCCTCACTTTTGTTCCGACACAGTTCAAGACTCGGGAGAAAAGTTTTACACCTGATGTTCTACATGGCAACTTCACACACAAGACCTTTTTGCCGACACTACTACCACCACCTACATAAGTAAGCTTTTCCTGTGTTACTTTCAAGCAATGCACTTAAGCTATTCCTGATTTAACTGGAAGGTTTGTACTTCCCACTTTCATATCAACAGCCTCAAAATGCATATTGTAGACTTCGGCATAGGTTACAGGCCAATGTCACACCAAGATTGAGGAGAAAGGGGGGGGGGGGGTGGCATGTCACTCTCCAACAAGTGTTTACCAATAAATAAGTGGCGGGAAATTACGGGTATAGGACGGCTTAACATGTGGAAAATGAGATTTTCATTATTCACTCACTGTATTTAACATTATTTCTTTAAAATCGCACAACTTCAATAAAACACAGTTTAATCACTCATCTGCACACTTATTTCACAATTATGTCACTTTTAAACTGCAAATCCTCTAAGAGGTGTCTTGAATCTTCGTGAGTCACTCTCAACAGCCTTGATGTGGATAGATACGTACAGCAACCAATAATCAGAGTCAGAACCGTGTCTGCAAAATCACAAGGATTATTAAACAATTTTTGATGTCACTAATTACAAGCAATAGATTTCTAATATTTGCTGTAATGAAAGCCACTCAATGGGGTATATTTCACATTTGCAAGAACGATCTCACTGAAGTAATTAAGTCCATCGAGACACTTAGAAACTAACCTCTCGTCTGACGAAAACGGTCTAAAGACGCAGTGGCAATTTCTCCAGATCTGTTGACAATGATATTTGGAGTTATCACTTTACTGAGTGACTGAAATGTAGTTCGGGTACCTGTGAACATAACAATATGTTAGAATTCATTTTCTAAACACGAACTATTACAGTACTGTATGGCTACTTACATATTAATTACACTATTAATATTTTCGCAGTTGTTTCTTTAATACAAAATTAAAGCCAACAGAAGAACAAACGTAAAACATACTTACCAATGACAGGTTTGTTGAGATGCAATTTTCTGTGTGGACAGATGTAACTTTTTCATACGGTGGTAAGTAGCAGAAATCGCAGGAGTCACAGAAATCGCAGAAGTCACAGAAATCGCAGAAGTAGCAGAAATCACAGAAGTAGCAGAAATCGCAGAAGTAGCAGAAATCATGGAAGTAGGAGAAATCGCAGTGGCGGAGGGATACACGACCTAGGTTCCTTAACTGCGACTCTTAACTGCGACAAATCACAGTTAAGAATAACAGATACTGAAAAGTAGCATTCACAGAAATCACTGATATCGGAAAATCGCAGTTTAGCCCATCACTACCTGACTGGATTCGTGATTTCCTGTCAGAAAGGTCACAGTTCGTAGTAACTAACGGAAAGTCATCGAGTAAAACAGAAGTGATTCTGGCGTTCCCCAAGGTAATGTTATAGGCCCTTTGCTGTTCCTTATCTATATAAACAACGTGGGAGACAATCTGGGCAGCCATTGCTGTCGTTCATCGACTAGTAAAGTCATCAGAAGATCAAAACAAATTGCAAAACAATTTAAAAAAGATATATGTATGGTGCGAAAATTGGCAATTGGCCCTAAATAACGAAGAGTATGAGGTCATCCAATGAGTGCTAAAAGGAATCCGCTAAACTTCAATTATACGATGATTCAGTCAAATCGAAGGGCTGTAAATTCTACTAAATACCTAGGAATTGCAATTATGAACAATTTAAATTAGAAGGAACACTTAGAAAATGTTGTGGGGAAGGTTAACCAAAGACTGCGTTTCATTGGCAGCACACACAGAAAATGTAACAGATATACTAAAGAGAAGGCCTACACTACACTTGTCCATACTCTTTTAGAATAGTGCTGTGTGGTGTGGGATCCTTACCAAATAGGACTGACGGAGTACATCGAAAAAGTTCAAAGAAGGGCAGCACGTTTTGTATTATCGCGAAATAGGGGAGAGAGCGTAATTGAAATGATAGAGGATTTGGTGTGGACATCATTAAAACAAAGGTGTTTTTCGTTGCAGCGAGATCGTTTCACGAAATTTGAATCACCAGCTTTTTGCTCCGAACGCGAAAATATTTTGTTGACGCCAACCTACATATGGAGAAACGTTCACCATAATAAAATAAGGGAATCAGATTTCACACAGAAATATATAGATGTTTGTTTTTTCCGTGTGCTATACGAGACTGGAATAATTAAGAATTGTGAAAGTGGTTCGATGAACCTTCTACCAGGCACTTACATGTGATTTGCAGAGTATCTATGTAGATGCAGAACACACACAACATTCAATATTTTGGCCACTACTATTTTTGTATTATATCAGTGACATGCCACACCAAGTTCAGTCCAGTAATATCCTCTAAACAGATGAATCAATCGCAGTAGTCTGCTGTAAAACTGATAAAGATTTAATCCGCATTTCTGAGCAGGCACTTGCTAAGGTAGAGGGATGGGCCGAAAATAATAATTGGAAGTTAAACTTTGCAAAAACATAGTATTTTAGTTGTAGATTAAGATCATTAGCCTGCAAGTAGTGTTAGAACCGACAAGTCACCTGTGTCACAGTCTTTAATTGTATGGGGCATATTATGTGATAATAAATAAATTGGTTTGATCAGCAGTTTATTATACAAAGATAATTAAGAACATCTTTTATGACTTTTTTTATCATTAGTAAAGCTTTTCATTGCTCGTTCCTTAATTCTGATGCTATACTCTGACTTTTTGTATCATGGATGGTGTCTCATAATCTCATTTTCATCGTTGAATACTGTGATGTTAATTGTGTTAACATTCTGTCTTGTGTAAACACGCCACCATTTGACAGCAACTGTGTCTGCCATTACATTCTGTTAATGTTCATGGTGAATCGGTCTTTACCCCATTTACTGTGTACTCTCTACCACAGTGCAACTTTCCACATTACTGGATTGTCGTCGTTGTTGCATTCCTTTAAGTCTGGCACCAACACTCCTAACTACCAGCATATGTTGAATATGTCTTCATTAACAGTTTACAATAGCATCAGTTCAAATGAAATACAAATCAAGGGGCGAACACCTACCTAGCATTTGCAATTCTTAGCTCAACTTACAATAACACTATCGTGCAAGCATAAAACCAAACAAACAATGGAAATTCCAGGTATAAATATTAGAAATGTAGGAAAAGACAGATCGCTACCATAATGAAGACACTTTAAGTTACAGACATGCACAATGGCCCGAGATGATGGAGTTAGTGGTCATGTGTGCGTGAGGTGTGTTTGCTTGTCTTTACAAATGGTGTTTCCCTTTTGCTGATGAAGGCTGCAGTCGAAAGCTTTATGTAAGTGTCTTTTAACTGTGTCTGTCTGCAACTTAATGTGTCTATTTTACAGTAAGTAGCAGTCTGTCTTTTCCTACATTGTCATTAAAAAATTCACAACAGCGTAATTTATACAGAAATTCAGAAATTTTGATTTTCACAGTACCCAGCTGTCAGTGCCAGATTTGAAAGAAATGTTCTACAGATCTCAGGTCTATGATCCCATTTACATTCCTTTAAAACAGTTACATTAGATTTCAAATTCGGATTGGCCCCTGAAAGAATCAACTTCAAACGTAATCACCAGAGGCTTGAGGAAACACTGTTTAGTATAATTGGGGCCACTCAAAACACTGAACAATAAAACTGACTACCAATTATCACAGACATCCTCAGCAAAAACCACAAGTGCCATTCAACTGGCAACATAAACTAACATGGAGTTTAAGGGTATTAGCCAATAATGAATAGAAAATAGTTGTGTAATTAAGAAGTGCACCATTACATTTGACAAAAAAAACACCCACACGGGCACGCAGAAGTGGGGCCTTCCTGTAGAACCAGCTTTTTGCATGTGTGGTGCCGTGTAGACTAAGAGCCATCTAGTACAGCGCTCTTCACCTCCAGCCACATGTACTGTGAGAGACCTGAGTGAGGACGACACCGAATACACTCGACATGACCAATTTCTAGGCACCAATGTATAAACTGATCTCAAAGATCGATTTCTTTCTGTTGAGTATACTTTGTACTTCTGAAATAGAGTGCCAATGGTATGTAAAGAACCATGAAACCATAACAAAAACTTATTTTTATGTTGTAGGTATAAAATATTTCAATAAATACAAGAAACAGAAGTGGGAGTATCCTGATTTGAAGTCAGCAAGACAACCTGTGCTACATAGCGAAGATATTCCGGTGCCAGTATTTATCCTTAAGCAGGAAGCGGGTCGTTTTTACCGCTTTCAAGTTCGTTATGCAGTAAGCTGGTCTTTTGTGCCATGACCACACATTACGTTTAGGGAGTAGGCGCAGGCGATGGTAACTGATCAAACTCATGATCACATAACAATACATTTATTGGCAATTGTTGGTACACTAAAAAACTTGCAGAGGTACTGTTCATAATGTTCGCACTTAGTGGTCGCATGATCGTGGTAAACAGCTCGGCCACTGATCCCGGAGGCTTCACACTCCCCAGTGATCAATGCATAGCATGATCTCGCGACCGTGGAGAGAGAAAGGACCCATGTCCAGTTGAACGTGCAAATTACCTATCGTTCCAGAGGGTGCCACTTAAATCACAGATACGACGGGGCAAGCGAACGATCGGTACCTGTTCAAATTCGCAAATGTGTCAGTGGGGAGTGTGCATTGTACTTGATCCACGCGGTCCGCGGCTGACAGAATCTGCAGTCGCTGTAGACATCCACAAGGTACAAAGGTTTAGGTTGGAATGGCTTTCGTTTTGTTTCTTCCGCGGCCGTGGGTACTGCACCGTTGTCAAAGGTTGGCCTAATGGTAAAATCTGTGCTCACAGGCAAATATTGGTGTGCCGCTGTCCAAGTGATTCTGCGGTGTGGCTGTCACAACCCCATGTTCTGAACTTTCATTTACAAATGTTGAGGAATTGCAGGTTGTGAAAAGTAGCACTGACATCAGTGAATATGAAGTCATGAGTCTCTACACCTCAACAGTTCTTCCAGGAAGAGTCAGTCTGTCTAAGCAACTCTTGGCACTCAGACTCAAAGTAATGAACTGCCTAAAGGCAGAAACTAACATTACAGATTACCAGTCTGGAGGAAAGTTGCTTCTTCCTTACTTCATTGAATATGACTACATTGTTTACTGGAATGATATCCCCCTGGGAATACTACTTGCAATTGGTCTGCCAGAGTATCAACCAGAAGACAGCGACTTTTTTTGACAAATCCATAAAATGCTTGAAACGCGTTTTCTTACAGCATAGGAATCACTAAGCATCTAATGAACTTGCCCATTCCACAAAACTTCATGAAGAGTACAACACCTTGAAAATGGTTCTGCATAAACTTTGTTTCATCAGCAGGAGTGACTTATTTGTGTTGATTTGAAAATTGTCAACATTTTGCTTGGGCAGCAAAGTGGCTACACAAAGTACCCATATTTCATTTGCATGTGGGTTAGCTAAGCAAGGCCACTGCGAAAGAAAGTGACATGACCTTTGAAAGAACGTGTGACAGTTGGTACAGCGAACATCATATATTGGGGTTTGGTTGATAGGGGCAAAATCATTCTCCCTCCGCTACATATCAAGCATGTAGCGATTTGTATAGGTCTTGGACAGAAATTCTAATTGCTTCAAGTGCATTTGCAGATCCTTCCCTGGACTCAGTCATGAAAAACTTCTGCGTAATCTTTCACTGATTGTATCACTAACCGTTTTTACTGTAATATACTTTGAAATTTCGAATACTCACGAGTGGCGCGATAAATTAGTACTTTTACTATCAATTGTTGGCTTAAACTGAATTGTTCTCTTTTAAAATTTCTGAGAAGAGTAGGCCTATCCTCATTTAAAACAACAGTTCTCTAATTTAATTGTACAATTACTTGAGAAATAGATTAGTTTGAGAATTTCGGACGCTTACAACACTCTGCACTCTCGTAAGTTGCTGGTATAATTTCAGTGTTTTGGATACGTAATTTATTTCGTAACAAATTAGCGTTTGTCGTTCACAGTTCAGCCAAAGAGTACATCACCCCTGAATTTCATAGTATATCAACGCAAATAAACGTGCGTATTTGAGAATTTTCGGTAGCTGCCGTTGTTCTCTGCATAATCTACGAGCAGTTTGTAGCATATCGACATTTGTGAACTAGTTACTGCAGCAGATTTTCTAACATATTACGTGACATCTCGTTTTCCCTTGAATATGTGTAGCCATTTATCGTAAATTAAGTCAGTTTTCAAGTTTGATAACGACTATAATTAACATCAAAACGTGTTTAGGAAATTAGTAAATCTTACCACAGGTTTTTGTGTTGCCATAATAGAAATCTCGTTTTGTATATTTCCGCCAATTATTCTAGGACAATAGAAACTTTTTAGTTCAACAGTGGGCTTCATTTAAAGTTATTTGTTCACTGCCTTGTAATACATTGCATCAGCCAAAATGCAGCCCCACTGCGAATGCTGTTCTCAAACACAGGATGAGTTGGTTGATGTACGTAAGGAGCTGGTAATAGCCCTGACTAATGTCAAACGATTGACAGCTGCTGTGAATCAGTGTATTGGAAGAGCTCCCAAGAGTTGTGTACCTGTGATACCTGTACTAGACGTAACTCAAGTACTGTCCTCTCCTGTGGATCCTGTCTGCTCTGGCCGAAATAGAGAATCTGCCATTACCTGTCCACCTGACTGTGAGTGGCATGTCAATGGTAGATTTAGACATCCTGTGTAGGGTGGACGGGGACCAGGAAGGACTCAGGGTGTTGTCCTGACCCCCTAATTGACAAATTTGCTTTCACTGAAACTGTAACTGAAGCTGAGCCACTGGGGTCAGCCTGCTTAGCTGAGTGGTAATGTGCTTGCATCCCATACAGCAGGCCCTGGTTCGATTCCCGGCCAGGTTGCAGATTTTCTCCGCTCATGGACTGAGTGTTGTGTTGTACTCATCATCATTTCATCCTCATCACTGGCACTCGAGTCGCCCAGTGTGGCATCGACTGAAATAAGACTCGCACTTGGCAGCGGAACTTTCCCGGATGGGGCCTCCTGGCCAGCAATGCCATACAATACTTTCATTTCATTTTGAGCCACTGGGACTCATTTCATCTGTCTTGGAGAAACCTGTGTTGTCTGGTGTCAGGAGGAGGCAAATACAGAAGGGTAGGGGTCTATTAATCGTCAGCAGTTCAAACGCATGACTAATGATGGTACCTCTTAGGGAAATGGCAGCAAGGGGCAGAAAAGGACACTCGGTGCACTGGTTGTTTATGCCTGGGGGCCTGATTCAACATTTTGAAGAGGCTATTCCGCCAGTCATTGAGGGAACAGGGTGCAACCAAGTGCAGATTGTGGCACACGTTGGAACAAATGATGCCTACTGTCTGGGCTCTGAGGTCAAACTTGTTTCATTCAAACGACTGGTAGAGAAGGTTAAGAAGACCAGCCTTCCAACGAAGCACCGTTGTTCCTAGAACTGATGGTAGCCCCTTGGTTCTCAGTCAAGTGGAAGGGATGAATCACAGACTTCAAAGATTCTGTGACAAGCTAATAAGAGGCTGCTACTCAGGTAGCTGACTGTGTGTATGGAGCACACAAGTGTTTTTTTTATGATTAGGTGGCTCTCCATCCAATACAGATAACAACAGATGTAGGAAACCCAGAAGTACCAGTGTAGCATCAAAAGAAATGCCTCCCACGGGTGAGAGTATTAAAATTCTAATGTTCTTATTTCAATTTCCAGGAGTATATATATATATATATATATATATATATATATATATATATATATATATATATATTCAGTAAACTAGATAAAAAATCAGTTGTGTCATATCTCAATGAGGAACTTGAGGAACCTGAAACTTTCAGCACAGGGCACGAGCATGTAGAGAAACTCTGGCTCAAGTTTAAGAGGACAGTTGACTGTGCACTGGATATATGTGTACCCAGTAGAACAGTTCATAATTGGAGGGAACCTCCATGGTATACAGTCACTGTAAAGAAACTTCTAGAGAAACAGAGATTCCTGCATAATACACTCCTGGAAATTGAAATAAGAACACCGTGAATTCATTGTCCCAGGAAGGGGAAACTTTATTGACACATTCCTGGGGTCAGATACATCACATGATCACACTGACAGAACCACAGGCACATAGACACAGGCAACAGAGCATGCACAATGTCGGCACTAGTACAGTGTATATCCACCTTTCGCAGCAATGCAGGCTGCTATTCTCCCATGGAGACGATCGTAGAGATGCTGGATGTAGTCCTGTGGAACGGCTTGCCATGCCATTTCCACCTGGCGCCTCAGTTGGACCAGCGTTCGTGCTGGACGTGCAGACCGCGTGAGACGACGCTTCATCCAGTCCCAAACATGCTCAATGGGGGACAGATCTGGAGATCTTGCTGGCCAGGGTAGTTGACTTACACCTTCTAGAGCACGTTGGGTGGCACGGGATACATGCGGACGTGCATTGTCCTGCTGGAACAGCAAGTTCCCTTGCCGGTCTAGGAATGGTAGAACGATGGGTTTGATGACGGTTTGGATGTACCGTGCACTATTCAGTGTCCCCTCGACGATCACCAGTGGTGTACGGCCAGTGTAGGAGATCGCTCCCCACACCATGATGCCGGGTGTTGGCCCTGTGTGCCTCGGTCGTATGCAGTCCTGATTGTGGCGCTCACCTGCACGGCGCCAAACACGCATACGACCATCATTGGCACCAAGGCAGAAGCGACTCTCATCGCTGAAGACGACACGTCTCCATTCGTCCCTCCATTCATGCCTGTCGCGACACCACTGGAGGCGGGCTGCACAATGTTGGGGCGTGAGCGGAAGACGGCCTAACGGTGTGCGGGACCGTAGCCCAGCTTCATGGAGACGGTTGCGAATGGTCCTCGCCGATACCCCAGGAGCAACAGTGTCCCTAATTTGCTGGGAAGTGGCGGTGCGGTCCCCTACGGCACTGCGTAGGATCCTACGGTCTTGGCGTGCATCCGTGCGTCGCTGCGGTCCGGTCCCAGGTCGACGGGCACGTGCACCTTCCGCCGACCACTGGCGACAACACTGATGTACTGTGGAGACCTCACGCCCCACGTGTTGAGCAATTCGGCGGTACGTCCACCCGGCCTCCCGCATGCCCACTATACGCCCTCGCTCAAAGTCCGTCAACTGCACATACGGTTCACGTCCACACTGTCGCGGCATGCTACCAGTGTTAAAGACTGCGATGGAGCTCCGTATGCCACGGCAAACTGGCTGACACTGACGGCGGCGGTGCACAAATGCTGCACAGCTAGCGCCATTCGACGGACAACACCGCGGTTCCTGGTGTGTCCGCTGTGCCGTGCGTGTGATCATTGCTTGTACAGCCCTCTCCCAGTGTCCGGAGCAAGTATGGTGGGTCTGACACACCGGTGTCAATGTGTTCTTTTTTCCATTTCCAGGAGTGTATATGTCAAGCAAAGAGTAGGGCTATAGATGGAGATTTGCTGAATGAAAGGTGTTTGGCTGTCAAGAAATTATTGAATAATGCATTCAGTGACTACTATAGCAGAATACTGTCAAGTGACCTTTCATAGAACCCAAAGAAATTCTGGTCATATGTAGAGGCTGTTAGTGGCACCAAAGTGAGTTTTCAGTCTCTTAGTGAATGAGACAGGGACTGAAATTTAGCGTAGCAAAGCAAAATTTGAAATGATTAACGCTGTTTTCAAATGTTCCTTTACAAACAAAAATCTAGGAGAATTGTCCCATTTTAATCCCCTTACCACTGAAAAGATGAATGAAACAAGCGTTAGTGTCAGATGTGTTGAGAAACAGCTAAAATCGTAAAAACTGAACAAAGCTCCAGGACCTGATGGAATCCCTGTCAGATTCTATACTCAATTTGTGGCTGAGTTAGATCCTCTTCTAACTGTAATCTATCATAGATCCCTCAAACAAAGAACTGTGCCCAGTTCTTGAAAAAAGGCACAGGTCATACCGTCTACAAGAAGGGTAGTAGAAGTGATCCACAAAACTACTGACCAATATCCTTGACATAGATTTGTTGTAGAGTCTTAGAACGTGTTCTGAACTCAGACATAATGGCGTTCTCAATGGCAACCAATATGGATTTGGAAAACATTGATCATATGAAACCCAACTCGCACTACTCTCACATGACATACTGAAAGCTTCAGATCAAGACAACCAGGTAGATGTTGTATGTATTGATTTCTGAAAAGCGTTTGACTCTGTGCTGCACCTATGCTATTTGACAAAAGTACGATCATATGGGGTAGCATGTGAAATCTGTAACTGGATTGAGGACTTTTTGGTAGGAAGGACACAGCATGTTATCTTCAATGGAGAGTCATTGTCAGATGTAGAAGTAATTTCGGGTGTGCCCAAGGGAAGTATGTAGGATCCTTGCTGTTCATGTTGTATATTAATGACCTTCCAGACAATACTAATAGTAAAATCAGGCTTTTTGCAGATGTTGCAGTTATCTATAATGAAGAACTATCCAAAAGGAGCTGCATTAATATTCAGTCAGATCTTGGTAAGATTTCAACATGGTGCAAAGATTGGCAACTTGCTCTAAAGCTGAGAAATGTAAAATTGTTCACTTCACAAAACGAAAAAAAACTAGTACTCTATTACTATAATACCAATGAGTCACTATTGGAATCAGCCAACTCATACAAATACCTGAGTGTAATACTTTCTAGGGATATGTAATGGAATGATCACATAGGTTAAATCATGGGTAAAGTAGGTGGTAGACTTGGTTTGTTGGTAGAATACTGGGAAAGTGCAATCAGTCTACAAAGGTGATTGCTTACAAATCACTTGTGTGTCCAGTTGTAGAATATTGCTCAAGTGTGTGGGACCTGTACTAGATAGGACTTATAGTGGGTATCAAATGTATACAGGGAAGGGCAGCTGGAATGATCACTGGTTTGTTTAATCTGTGGGAGAGTGTCATGTAGATACTGAAGGAAAGACTGATTGTTGGGAGATTTGAAAACCTGAACATTACAAACTTTAATGTTCAAGTTTTCAAATCTCCCAACAATCAGTCTTTCCTTCAGTATCTACATGACAGGGTTATGTGCAAGACAGAGATTACTGCTAAAACGTAGTGCACGAGTTAATAAGAGTGAAAAGCCAAATGCATTGTATGTAACAGAGGTGGGAGGGGGACGCCAAAAAATAGGCAGGTCAGAAAATAAAAGATGTAGAAAACTAAAATGGAACAAAGAAAGGCCATAACTTCCTAAAATCATGCACTGAAATGAGATCCATTCTGTCTGAGATTTTGCCCAACACAAATAGAACAGCTTTTCGTTGCCCTCCCAATCTCTGCAATATCCTTGTTAGGCCCTTTGCTCCTTCTACACCAATCTCCCAACCCTATGGCTCCTATCCCCATACACCGGCCGGTGTGGCCGTGCGGTTCTAAGCGCTTCAGTTTGGAACCGCGTGACCGCTATGGTTGCAGGTTCGAATCCTGCCTCGGGCATTGATGTGTGTGATGTCCTTAGGTTAGTTAGGTTTAAGTAGTTCTAAGTTCTAGGGGACTGATGACCTCATAAGTTAAGTCCCATAGTGCTCAGAGCCATTTGAACCATTTTCCTACCCCCATAACTGTCCACACTGCAAGACTTGCCCTATGCACCCTCTTACAACTGCCTATACCAGCCTTGTAACTGCCAAAACATGTACTATGAAAGTGAGAGGCACCTGTGAAGTGACACATGTCATAAACCAGTTGTTATGTAGACACTGTTTGGCCTATTACATCAGCAGGGTTGTGGGTGACTTTTCCAATCTCTCTCCGTTTTCCTAAACCTCTCCAGTCCTTTCCCTCACCCTTTTTCGTTCGCCTTCAACCCTTCTGCCGGATAAAGAAGCCACTGGCTCTGAAAGCTTGCATAAATAAAGCCTTTTCTATATGTCTGCTCCTGCCGCCACTTGGAGCGTAGATTTTTTATTTATGCAGCTACATTGTATTGTCAAAAGTTTATCATTTTTTTGTTATATTAGTCCATGTGGCCATCACTCCATCTTATGTATCTCACTTGTCAGTCTTCGTTGTCGTCTGTCTTGTCCAAATTGTCGTCTGTTTTCTTCCTTATGTGCTAGTCCATTCGTTTATTTAAGCATACCACCCAGGTTTACCAACACTTTGGTGCCATATCTTTTGTAGTACTGATTTCCGTGCAACTAGGCGGGTCTATTGTTATGTACGATTTTGCATATACCGGTACCAATTCCATTGTTATTTACGAATTTACCTATAACAATTTATTATGGTTCACTACACTACATGGCCTTCTTTCGATCGTCTTTCGCCAATTATTTGCAAATTTGACAGGTATTTTCTTTCCCACCCTCCACTTTCCTTGTTTATACGTAATTCTTTCACGTTTTTGTGTGTTTGTTTCTCGCCAAACCGCTCTGATTGATTTTTACTGCCGTCTCCTACATTACTTTTTTTGCCAAGCAAGGTAGTTTCCATTTTCTCCTACGACATTCTCTTTCTGTTTGCCCAGTTTTTAAAATTTTGTCTCCTTTCACGACTTTCCCCATTCATATTTTTCTTTTCCAATCATTTTTTCGCACCATATAGACAACTGTTCTGGCGAGAAATTCTCTATTAACCATTGTCCGTTCTCACGATTTTCGTACGAATTTTTCTGATTTTTCCGAAATTTTTGCTTGTTTTTCTTCTGTTGTTTGTCTTATTACACCTTCTGCTTCTCTTTTCTGCCACTTCCAGAATTCCAAACCGTCGTCTCTTGAAATGATGAACTCCATCATGTATTACATCCTTTCTTTTGGAAAATATGCTTTTGTACCATCAAAACTAAGATCAAACATTCTGTTTCTTGAAACCTGCTTGTCCCTTGGAGTTACTCCCAAATCTCTTGCACATACTTAGCTAATCAGTGACCTATATGACTCATTTTACAATTGGCCCTCAACTAGACTTCTCTCTTTCTACAAAATCTTGCTCCTCATATTTCTTTGGATGGTATCATCCGCCAAGCCAACTTCAGACTGAAACAATGTGCCACACTTCACCTCAAAAAGCTATTCCATCTTCTCATAAATTACCTCAACAATAGCGTTGCCGTTCCTGTCCCTCTGCAGCTTCCTAAACGTCCATACCATCAACCAGCACTCCTCTCCTACAAACCGAGCTTGGCCAACCAGCTTAACATCTCACAGCCTTCACCACTGCTTCCCAGATCAATAATCGCTCATAATCACAAGTGTGAGTCATAACAGTGCAGTGTTCTCGACGTTTTTCCTAAAGCACTCTCCCCTACTGGATTATTTGTGGTAGCCAAGGGTCTCACTTTCAGCTCTAACCCTGCATTTAGTCTTGCTGATTTGGTGAAGGACCTACTTTCCTTCACACAGAATGTCAACTGGAAATATCACTTTGCAACCCAATTCCAAAACCTTTCCAACAGCAAACCAGATACTGAATCCTGCCTTGAACAGTTCTGTCCATGATCACAACTTCATCCGCCACCATTACCTCAAAATCACCCCTTAAAAAGCTTCCAAAAAACAGTAACATCCAGTACTGAATCACAACCCTTTGCCAGGTCCCTGCAACATGACCCTAACATGTCCTCTGCAGAACTCCTGGTCCTGCATTCCCTAAAAGCTGATGACTCCATCATTATACTCCTAGTACACAAAGGATCTACCACTATGGTACTTGATCAACAGGAATCAGTTATTGAAGTTCTACATCAGCTGTTTGACACCTCTATATATAGCATCCGTCAATGATGTCCCATTACTGTGACTCAAACCAACTTGCAGACCCTCCTTAGAACCTCAGGTCCCTCACAAGCACAAACTTTTCAGTCCATTTAACTTCTTACCTCTCCCAAACCACACACCCCACAATTTATCTTCTTCCTAAGATCTACAAACAAGTCATCTTGGCCATCTTATAATTGTTGGTTTAAAGCACCCAACGAAGTATACCTGCCTTACCTGATCAGCACCTACAACCCATAGTACCAAGGCTTCCTTCCTACATAAAAGACACCAACCATTTCCTAGATCATCTGAAATTGATGCCCATCCCACTCCAGCCACACACCTCGCTTATCACTATTGATGCCACCCCTCTCTATATCAACATCACCCATGTACATGGTCTGTCTGCTGCTGAACATTTCCTTAGTCAGCAACTGCCTGATTCCAAACCTATGACATCCTTCCTGCACACCTTAATCAACTTTGTACTTATCAACAACTACTTTACTATTGAGGGGCAGACATAAAAACAGTTCTGGTGTAAAGCCAAGGAAACCAGAATGGCTCATTCCCATGCCAGCCTTTTAATAGATCGATTAGAGGGGCTTTCCTGGGATCCATAAGCCTTCAGTCCCTGGTTTGGTTTAGATACATTGATGACATCTTTGACATATGGACTCATGATGAGGCTGACCTGTTAAAATTCCTGAAATCTCTAAATATCTCTCCCAATTAAATTTCGCATGGCTCTATTCCAAGATCCCATGTCAGTTTCCTCGATGTTGATCTCATCCTCACCGAAGGCCAGTTACACACTTCCAACTGCATTAAACCTACTAACAAATAACAGTACTTACATTTTGACAATTGCCATACTTTCAATGTCAAATGTTCCCTCCTATGCAGCCTTGGCATTTGAGGCAAACTTATTAGTTTAGATGCAGACTCTTTACAGCAATACACCGCCATTCTCGCCACAGCCTTCGCTGGGCATAATTATCCCACCAGACTTGTTCAAAAGCAGATTTCCTAGGCCATAACATCATATCCTGTTACTGCTGTTCCCTTCAAGAAACAACTTCGAAGCACACCACTTGTCACTCAGTATTATGCTGGTCTTAAATGTGTTAATCAGCTGCTTTGACAAGGCCATGAATTCCTAAAATCATGGCCTGAAATGAGATCCATTCTGTCTGAGATTTTGCCTAACACACCTAGAATAGCTTTTCATCACACTCCAAATCTCTGCAATATCCTTGTCAGACCCTATGCTCCTTCTGCACCTATCTCCCTACCCTATGGCTCCTACCCCCATAACCGACCACACTGCAAGACGCAAGACTTGCCCTATTAACTCTCCTACCATCGCCTATACCAGCCTTGTAACTGCCAAAACATATACTTTGAAAGTCAGAGGCACCTGTGAAATGACACATGCCATATACCAGTTGTTATATAGACCCTGTTTGGTCGTTTACATCAGCAGGACTACCACCAAATTATCAGTTAGGATGAATGGGCATAGTCAGAGGGTGTGTACTGGCAACACACAATATCCTGTTGCAGAGTATCCACTACAACATGGAAGTTTTGACCTCAGTGCCTGTTTTACCAGACATACCCTCTAGCATCTCTCCTGGACTACCAGTTTCTCAGAACTCCACAGATGGAAACTAGCATTACAACATATCCTTAGTTCAAGCCACCCACCTGGCCTTAATTTATTTTAATTCCTTCTGTTTCAGCTTTTCTTCACAGTAACTACTACTTCCTTCACTCCATTTCAGTTTTCTACATCTCTTATTTTCAGTCTTGTTAACTCATGCATAATGTTTCAGCAGTATTCTCTGTCTTGCATATTACCCTGTCTTCCACCTTTGGCCTCTCAGGTTTTCAAATCTCATCTGGTGCAGTCTCCAACAATCAGTCTTTCCTTCTCATCCCGTCTGGTAAGTGTCCCCTAACATGTGGTTCTGGGTGACTTTTCCTAACTCTATCCCCTTTCCCAGATCTCTTCAGTCCTTTTCCTTCATCCCCCTCCCTTCCCCTTCAACCGGAAGAAGGAGCCACTGGATCTGAAAGCTTGCATAAGTAAAACCTTTTTTTATGTACGTTCTCCTGCTGCCGCATGGTGCATAGACTTTTTTTATCTATCCAATTACATTATTGTCAAAACTGATTATTTTGTATATACATTGGACTCCATTTGCTGCACATGAAGACTGATAATTTCTAACATTTGACTGGCCTGAAAGATTTCAGAAATGTAAATGCTTACTCATCACACTATTCAGAATGATTAACAGAATGAACCATAGGAAGAAGTCTACCAAGGATACATTCTAGATGAGAATTTTTTCCTAATAATGTTCTAAGAACGATATGAAACAAGGTTTCGTTTACAATAAGCCAGAAACAATTAAGTGGAAGCCATGGAGACAGATTCAGAGCAGCAGATGGGCTATGAATAGAAATTTAGGTTGATCAATAGTGCCAGAGGTGTCTGCTATATCATTTAACAATGCTAAAACTTAGAATTTCTACACTATTTCCTTAATTGTCCTCTTCAAATTCCATACTGTGCACCGCTTAAAGCTTGTATCCAGCAACTGTATGAGTTCTATAAATGGCTCACGCATACTACCACTTACTGAGCGAGTCAACTGAGGTAAGACTGTACTATTAGACAGCGTGTCCTTCGAACTCCATCTCAGGATATGACAGGGGCAGATGAAAATTTGGTTCCAGATGTGGAGTTTTGTTAACCCTTTTGGGACGTGAGGCCCGTGTACGTGACCTGATGCGGCAATCACTATGGGACCTGAGGCCCGTACACATGGCCAGATTGTCGTGTCACACACCCAGCACTGTATCTAGGGACTGGCTTGGATTATCAACATGGGACAGCGCCCATTATGTTGGGGAAAATGTGAACTACACGAGGAGCACGGGTGATTGGCACATGCCCAACCCATCTCCCCCCAGTCTTCCCCTCAGCGCTCTGCTAATTGGTTGCGCTGTTGCTAGGGAGCTCGGGTGACACCTGCAGTGGTGTTTATGTTTGCACTTCAGTGATTTATTGTCTTCTGAATGAAGTGGTGATTTTTGTGTTAGTGGCTACGTAATTATGGCTCGTTTATCTAATAAGGACATTGAGAGTTTGCTGATTGACAGTAATGAAGAGTGGATTGTAGACGAAGATGATGGTGAGAGTGAGTGGTCAGGAAGTAGTGATGATGACGAAAAAGATGATGAAGAGGGAAATGAAGAAGACAATGAGGAAGAAAATGAAGAAAATTTCACTGAATAAAATGAAGAGGATGGTGGTGATTTAAATGACGACAGTGGCGCGAATAGTGGTACTCCTCAGAGCGGTAGTGTATGGACAGATATTACATGAAAAGGGGAGCTTCCTAATGACTTCGGTTTTCTGCCACAAAGTGAAAAAATTTCTGAAGTAGTGACAAATTGTAGGAGTTTCCTAGATTTTTTCCAACTATATTTTTCTGATGAACTTTTGAATGACATTGTGAGCGAGACAAACTGATACACCAACGATAAGATTGAAAAAATGAGCCCCCTGAAACCCCGATGCAGTGGAAAGGTTGGCATGATGTGACTTTGACGGAAATAAAAGTTTTTTTGGGTACCATTCTCAACATGGTTATGAATGAAAAAAGTGACATAAAAGCCCATTCTTCTACTGATTGGACAACAAAGCAGGACTTATTTACAGAAGTATTTCATCGTGACCAATTCTTGCAACTTTACCGGGCCTTTCACATTTGTTGTCCGCCTCCTCGGGGCTCATCAGAATTAGCTACTCGAGCCCAAAAAGTGAAGAATGTTGCCGATTTCATTGACAGCAAGTGTCGAGAGCACTTTTCTCCAGGAGAAAAAATTGCAGTGGATGAGTCTACTGTCACTTTCACGGGAAGAATTGTGTTCAAGTGCTATAATCCTCAGAAACTGACGAAGTGGGGCCTACAAGTCTACGTTCTGGACGATTCTGAAACAGGATACATTTCGATGTTTGAACAATGCTATGGGTCTCCTACGAAGGAGTCCTTGGTGTGCCCTGAACTTCCCTTTACATCCCGAATCGTCCTTCATTTGTTTGTTTGACTACAGCAAGATTGCCCAGCTCAGGAGAGGCACATGTACCCTGACAGATATTATACAAGCTTACAGCTGGCGGAGGAATTGAAGAAAGAAAGAAACCTCATTTAACTGGGACAATGGCAAACCGAAAAGGTTTACCGGTTGAGGGAATTAGGTTAATTCACTAAATATTTTGCAAAATAGGACTGTACAAAATTTACCATTTTTTTTATTTGCAGGTAAAGGGAAAAAAGCTGTCAAAACTCAAAAAGGGGCTACGTGAAGTCGTTCGAGAATGCAGTGGTAGTTATTCTAGCGTGGAAAGACAAAAGGCTGGTTATCATGGAATATACTCATCACAAAAATGCTATGCAAGAAGTCACCCGGAAAAAGCGGGGAGGTAGTGAAAAGGTGATCCAGAAGCCATCAATGATTTGTGACTACACGGCAAATATGGGAGCTGTAGACAGAGGCGATCTCTACTGCGCATCGTACCATTTTACCAGAAAATCCCTCAAATGGTGGAGGAAAATTTTCTTCTGGTTGTTCGAGGTACGGTATTCACTTTTTTAATAGGCCTTGGCCTATGTAGTAAATTTTTATTTTGACAAAAGGGTAATTGTTCTGACTAATTTCAGGTGGGAATCATCAATGCTTACTTGTTATATGTCCTCATAGGAAAGAAAAGAGGAGAGACACCAAAGAGACATTTGCAGTTTCGGAAGAGTCTCATCAAGAAGCTTGTGAGCGACCTCAGGGCTCAACCAACCCCATTGAGGAAGAGGCCACACTCTGAGCATGGTGACCTACACACCTATCACGATAATGGACACCGGAAAACAGGGTGACTATGTCGTTTGTGGTGATCACTCCAAGCCAAGAGGGTGAAAACGGTCCCCCTTTTTTTGCGAATCTTGTCCGTCCAACCATTCTCTTCATGTGCCTGAATGCTTCAGCTGGTATCACAAAGTAACAAAGTACTGAAAGGACTTGTAAAATATGGTTTCATATCGAAAAATCGATATGCTAAAATTGTAAAGTTTGTTTTAAGCAAATTTTATGAAATTTTGGAGTTTATTGACGTAAATCAAATTTTTCATCCCTCAAAATGGACTTTTTATTCTTCTTCCCATGGACGTCCCATAAGAGATAAAATTGTATGTTATATGTCGTTTTAAAGCTAAAACTTTAAAGAATAAGATAAAACTAATTTTAATATAATCTAACAATAGACTGGCTGGGTGAGATTAAGATATGTGAACACAAAATAAGCAGTCTTGCATATGCAGATGACTTAGTTGTGATGGCAAATTCGATTGAAAGTTTGCAAAGTAATATTTCAGAGCTAGATCAGAAATGTAAGGACTATGGTATGAAGATTAGCATCTCCAAAACGAAAGTAATGTTAGTGGGAAAGAAATATAAACGGATTGAGTGCCAAATAGGAGGAACAAAGTTAGAACAGGTGGACGGTTTCAAGTATTTAGGATGCATATTCTCACGGGATGGCAACATAGTGAAAGAACTGGAAGCGAGGTGTAGCAAAGCTAATGCAGTGAGCGCTCAGCTACGATCTACTCTCTTCTGCAAGAAGGAAGTCAGTACCAAGACTAAGCTATCTGTGCACCGTTCAATCTTTCGACCAACTTTGTTGTATGGGAGCGAAAGCTGGGTGGATTCAGGTTACCTTATCAACAAGGTTGAGGTTACGGATATGAAAGTAGCTAGGATGATTGCAGGTACTAGTAGATGGGAACAATGGCAGGAGGGTGCCCACAATGAGGAAATCAAAGAAAAACTGGGAATGAACTCTATAGATGTAGCAGTCAGGGTGAACAGGCTTAGATGGTGGGGTCATGTTACACGCATGGGAGAAGCAAGGTTACCCAAGAGACTCATGGGTTCAGCAGTAGAGGGTAGGAGGAGTCGGGGGAGACCAAGGAGAAGGTACCTGGATTCGGTTAAGAATGATTTTGAAGTAACAGGTTTAATATCAGAAGAGGCACCAATGTTAGCACTGAATAGGGGATCATGGAGGAATTTTATAAGTGTGCTATGCCCCAGACTGAACGCTGAAGGGCATAATCAGTCTTAAATGATGATGATGATATATCTAATTTAATGCATCACCTCTCAACTGAAAAAAAGTAAAAAAAATCAAATTTTTCATGTTTTTCTATTTTAACACCACCACCAAGTCAAAAAGGGCGTGATATGGAATAATAAAAATAGTGTGCCAGTAAAGAGCGTGTTTTAAGCTTCATTAAAAAAAATACACTGATAAGCCAAAAACTGTAGATTTTATAAGCAACGAAAGAAACCTAAGGGATATGGAACCTGCGCAGCGCCGCCGAATTGCTCCACTTTGGGGAAACGCGTTCCGTCCCGAAAGGGTTAAGTGGTGGGCTAGCAAAGACAGACAGAATACAGGAATAAGTGCAGGGAAGATCCGTAGAAGTAGCCCAGCTCTGACAGGAAATAGGTGCCATTTTATATACAGGGTGACACACAGGAGACGGGCGGTTGTTAATGAAATAATACTCAGCCAACTTTAAAATTAATGCATGTTTATTTACACAAAATCAAAGCTCATTATTTGCCATTTTAGTTAACAAAGTTATTTGTGAAAAATAATGTTGTCAAGGTGATGTCCATCATTTTGAATGCAGGACTCAAGTCACTTCTTAAAATCCTCCATCACACGGACTAAAATCTCTGCGGGGATGGCAGCAATTTCTTGAATGATTGCATTCTTCAACTCGTCCAAATTTCGTGGTTTGTGGTTATAGACACAGTTCCTAAGGTACCCCCACAGAAAAAGGTCACATTCTGACAAGTTGGGAGACCTGGGAGGCCAAGGAACATTGCCAAAACATGAGATAATCCGGCCAGGAAACATGCACCTAAGAACTGTCATTGAAGTGTTTGCGGTGAGCGATGTTGCACCATCCTGCTGGAACCAAACGCATTTTAAAGGGATTCATTGTCTTCTTAGTTCTGGTTTCAAGTATGTTTCAAGCATACGAATGTAAAGAACCGAATTAACAGTAACTGTGGCCCCGTTCTCTTCAAAAAAATAAGGTCCAGTCATGCCAACAGAGCCAAGAGCACACCAGACTGTTACTTTTTCTGAGTGTAGAGGACGCTGGTGGATAAGGTGTGGATGCTCTGCAGCCCAGTAACGTAAGTTTTGCTTATTCACAGTCCTGTTTAAATGAAAATGAGCTTCATCGCTCATCAATAAAATTTCATTTTCACTCGATCCCAAAATCACTTGCATTCTGTATGCGAAGTCTTCTCATACAGCAAAATCAGTTTCCTTAAGTTGTTGGACAATGAGCATTTTTTAGGGATGGAATTTTAATTCTTTATGCAAAATTCGTCTAACCGATTCACGATTGATTCGTAACTCACTAGCATGACGTCTAGCTGACCGTCCTGGGCTTCTGGCTGCCGCTTTCAACATTTTCTGGTGTCGTTACTCTGTGTCGTGGGCCAGGATGCTTCTTGTACAGTATGTTTCCACTTGATCTGAAGTTTTCCACCCATCTGAGGATTGTGTTACAGCTCGGAACAGCTCTATGTCGACCGACATTAAACGCGCACAAAACAATCACTGCGTAGCAATAATAGACTCACCACTTTTTGCGAAACTGTCATAGACAAACACTCGACATTGCAAGTCCCACTGCTCTATAGTGAGTGAGTAAATGAAATGGTGTCTTGTGTGGATCAGAACTATCCTCACCATGACCACCTCGCACCACCGGGCACTCAGTACTATGCAGTTCAAAACCGTCCGTCTCCCGTGTGTCACCCTGTAGAAGCATCGCTGCCTGCAGCCGACATGAGTGAGATTGTCACCATACCAGAGGTGTCGCTAACCGCAACCAACATGAGCAAAACATTCTCCATATCTGGGACGAGACAGCCAGTAGACCAACACAGCTAGCAGCTCAACATCTCCACGTAACTGAAAATGGAAAAGTCACTGATTCGATGCATAACACTGCGACTAGTGTAGACCGTCAGTATCTGAGTTATAGTGAAGCCACAAAGCTAATGCCCAGAGAATTTGTCGAGGACAGAGATCAACTTTCTGAGTTTCTAAATAACTGTGATAGTGCATATGAACCTGTAGAACCGAAAGCCAAGAAATTATTTTTAAAATACGTTACAGGACAAATCATGGAATCTACCCATTGTTAACAACTTGTAACAGATCACACTGAAACTTGGTCCCCGGCAAGGATAATTGTAACTGAAAATTATGAGAATAAACAGACATTAGATTACTATGCCTGTAAAATGTTTAGTTGTAGACAGGGGAGGGATAAAAGTGTGGTCCAGTGGCAGCAATTCCATTTCTGCGAGAAAATGAAGAAAGTAATGAATGATGACAAAGTTTCCATTAGTAGTGCGCTAATTGGTCAATTGGGCCAGGCAGTGTTCATTGAAGAATTGTTCGATGATCAAATAAAGACAGTGGTACATGCACAGGGCGAATGGTTAACCATATAAGAAGTGACTGATTTGGCATCCGCAGAAGACTGTATGATCACAGCAGATCAGGAAAAATACAGAGCAGCTACTCTTCTGAAACGCGGCACACCCCCGATCAGAAAGACGAGATAACTCACTATTTATAATGATGTTCGATAGTTCAGAGGAAACAGCTCACAGTCCGAATGTCCCCCCCCCCCCCACTTAGATGTAATCAGAATAATTTGACAGGACACTCCACTGTGTACATGAGCTAATGAGCTAAGCCAGTAACTTGTTTCACTTGTCACTGCACCGGGCATTGTGAGAGAGAGATTGCAAGGAGAGCCGGTTGGCCAACATGTGCAGAAAGAACACATTGGGAAATGAACAGTGAGCATAGTGCAATAATCACATTACGCCATGTGGGGATAATGTGTACAACAGACTGCACAGACAACCAACAGAATTCATGTAAACTTATTAATAGATAGCAGAACCAACGTGAGTTTGATTAAAGCTGCCACCCTAAAAGGAAAGAACAGGGACCTGACAAAAGCAGTAACAATTTGGAGCATAGGAAATGAAGGGATAAGAACCGAGGGACAGGTCAAGATAAAGCTATGTACCAAGAAGAGCACCAAATATGCTCAGGATTTTCAGATTACAGATGTACTCTTAGATCTACTTCTTGACTGGTTACTAACATGGGGTTTCCTAGAAAGACAGAGCTACACTTCACTATGCACGCCTGAGAATTAGATCACAAGAAGACTGAGTACAGCTATGGGAAGCCAAGGAAGCAACAGAGGTATCAAAACAGGCCATTGCAATGAATACAGCAGCTGATACCAGATGAGCCAGTTATGCATTCGTAAGCAAAAACAGACGCGCAAGGGACTCCGAGCATATAGAGGCATTGCGAGGTAGAGAAATCAAATGGCACACAGCAAGACAACAGTACCACAAACTGCCCCATGCAGCATGAGCCAAGATTTATGTAAGAGCACAAACAAAGCTCTGCTACGAGGTGAGACCCCTCATATGCTATCACCACCTGCCACCAACAAAGGAAAGGCTTAGAGGGAACATGCCTCCCATCAAGGATGACAAACTGAGGAATACTAATGGGAGGAAGTGCTGCCAGCAGCAGATATTGGCACTTAAGTATAGAGGAGAGATTGTAATCAGTTCCCGGGAGAAACACTTTGTTAAAGTGTCCATAGGGCATGTACAAGGGGCAGAAATTCTGATACCAAACAAGAAATTCAACCATGTGTGTACGTTCCAGAAGCTCTAGTGACCTTTCAAGGAAGAACTTGCATCACTAATGGACTTAGCACTGGGATGAAGATATTTGATAAGAGACTCCCAAAGTATTTGCAGAACCAATCCAGCCTCCACTCATAGTTGAAAAATTTGACAATAACCACCCACGACGAAGTCAAGACTCAACATGCTGAAAGAAAATGTGTGAACAGAACATTTAAATAGTGAGGAGAAATAGGGCCTTAAGGGGATACGAGCTGCATATAACTATATATTTCATATGCCCAGGGACGTGTTAATACATACCACGTTGGTGAAACACAGTAAACCCCAGAAACCAGAGGTAGAGGCCACGATTACAAATCAAAGGCCATACCAAATACTGCAAGCCCAGAAAAGGCAGAAGTCGAGAGAATATTAGCCGTTGGGGTAATATCACACAGTAAAAGTGCCTTGAATTTCCCTCTAATCGTGGTACCTAAAAAATTAGATGTCAGTGATCAATAGAAGTGGTGAGTAGTAGCCGGCTATAGAAAACTCAATAACATTTCCCTTAACATGGTATAGCCCCTCCCAAGGATAGAGGAGATCCTAGATTAGTTTGGGTAAAGCAAAATATTTTTCAACAGTAGATTTAGCAAAGGGGTACTACCAAGCTATCAACTGTTAATAGACAAGAAGGACTGGGAAAAGACGACTTCTATATCATGGACTCTTAATAAGGCTGACCAGAATTATAGTACAGTGGGGTGAGAATTGCTTGCAATAGTATGGGCCATGAAGTACTTTATTTTGCAAAGAAATTTGCCAAACAGCTGTGCAAATTCAGTAGTTATTTTATTTTAATTTCGCTACCAGTTTCGGCAATTCAATATGCCATCTTCAGGTCTCATATGCACCTCTCAAAAATTGTCGATACTGACGCTATCTCTTTCTGGATGTTGTGAGTTCATACCTCAAGTGCTTCCTTTGGATTAATGATATCCAGAAACAGATGGCCCCAGCGAATACTGATGATTTTTGAGCGGTGTATATGGGGCCTGAAGATAGCATACTGAATTGCCAAAAATTGGTAGCAAAAATGAAATAAATTAACCCCTCAATCTGCATGCCTTTTCGGTGAATTTGTTTGGTAAATATTTGAGCAGTCACTGTCCCATGTACACAATTGATCAACAGAGAATAAAGCACTTCAGACAACATCTATTCAGCAGGAAATTCAATATAGGGACCAATCACAAACCACTTGTGTGGTTAGGAAGTATATCAAACCTGTCTCCTTGCCTAATGGAATTTCATGTAAAAGTAGAAGAATATGACTACTAAATCTTATACAAGGAACTGAGTGACATGTAATGTTATGCATTAGGAAGATGTGCGAGGTAGCAGGAGGGCCAATACCTAGCATGGGAGAGGCCACATCCGTGGAGGCATCAGAGCTGAGGCAGCTATACCACAGATTGTATGCACCATGAATGCTGGGAGCAGCAAACACAAGAAGTAAAAGTACAACTACCACTGAAAGGCCCAGATGCTGGGTTGAGCCAAGAACAGAAGCAAGCCACCCTGACCCAAATGCATGTGTCACTGATAGGCAGGCACCAGTGGATGGGAAGGACGTATGAATGTGTGAAGCAATACTGTAACTGGCCCAGAATGAAATCCCATACTGAGAAATTTATAAGGACATGTGACAGCTGCCAGAAGAATAAACTCATGCAAGCCAGAACTGAGCAACCTCTCTAACTAAAGTATATGCCTGAATTTATATTTGAATGCTGTGACATGGACATGGTAGGCCTCTATCACAGCAAAATCAGGAAACAGGTATGTATTAACATTTCAGGATTCACTGACTAAGTCTGTTCTGGCCGAACTGATTGACAAGATACACGTATAGCAGCAAGGAAAATAGTGGGAAACATTATCATAAGATTCAGAATTCAGACATCATTAGTTAAGCGACGTGGGTAGCAATTTCATCAGTGATGCAATGGGGCTTATGTGTAAATTACTAAAATACAAACAACTAACTACCACCCAAAGATGATCAGTGGACCTGAACGCATGCATCGGACCGTGATTGAGATGCTATGGCACTGTATTAACAAGGATCAAACCGAATAGGATAATTGGGTGAATTATGTGACAGAGATGCGTCAGACAATACAGATCCTGCATCAGTATGCTGGGGACACTACACAACAGCATAAAGAATGAAGTAAGACGTACTATGATCAACTCAGAATCCCAAGATTTTCTGAGAGAATGACCAAGTCCCTTATTCGATGAAAGTGTAAAAAGGGGCCGTTCAAACAAGTATGATAGCCAATGGAGAGATCCATACACTGTTGTTGAGATAAAGGTACCTAATGTAGTAATTAGAATAAAGGGGCAAAACTGTGTGAAGGTCCACACAAACAGACTGAAAGAATTTGTCTGATTACAGATGGCTGGAATGCAGACACTTTGGGGAGTAACAGTAATTGGAAGCATTATTGACCTGAGGAGATATTGAATAGAATTGGGGAGAAGAGAAATTTGTGGCACAACTTGACTAGAAGAAGGGATCGCTTGGTAGGACATATTCTAAGGCATCAAGGGATTACCCATTTAGTACTGGAGGGCAGCGTGGAGGGTAAGAATTGTAGAGGGAGACCAAGAGATGAATACAGTAAACAGATTCAGAAGGATGTAGGTTGCAGTAGGTACTGGGAGATGAAGAAGCTTGCACAGGATAGAGTAGCATGGAGAGCTGCATCAAACCAGTCTCTGGACTCCGGACTGAAGACCACAACAACAATATTGACCTACCTAGTGATACTAAGGATGATACCACAAGATGTACAAGTGCAACGTTTCCAGTCAGCCCCAGGGATTTATTATGATAACCAAGGGATGGTCAGTTTGTGCTGCACCACTTGGTGTACAATAAGTTACTTTTAATTTAAGAGAATTGCATGACAAATATGAGAACATGCAACATGTTGCAACGAGGGCAATATCACATTGTACAACAAGGCTAATCCCACCAAAAATTAAGCACAGCTGAGTGGGAGTACAGGAAACAGGCTGTGAAATGGCACATGGGAAAGATAACAGAGTCTAAAGAGTTGATAGGGCAACTGGTCAGACATGAGCATGCATGTTCAGAAAGAGGTATTTTGAATTTTATTGTAGAAACAAGAAAGATATTATTTAGTACCCTTGATGAGGAAGACGTCTCATTCTTTAAAGCCAAGATAGATGTTCTGGAGGAACCAAAGTCTGAACTTTTGAGGTTGTCACAGGAACTGATGACAATTGTTTGAGCATCCTTAATGCGGTTTAATCAGACGATATATGCAGAGACAAAGAATGAAAAAATCGTAGCAAGGGGAACCGGAAGCTAAGTGACCTCATAGAGGATTTTGAGAATAGTAGTAAGAAAATACAGCACCTGGTAATACTAATAACAATCATGGAACAATTAGTACAGATGACAATGATTTTTAACGAACTAGAGAAGAAAGAGAGTATGATTCTTAATTACTGTCATTGTAAATGTTTGGGGGGGGGGGGGGGCTGTTGGAATCACACTTGATCATTCCAATACAAGTTATAAAATATTGGAACTAATTAAAGACGAACTAAAAAATGAGAAACTTCCGACTGAACTTACCGAGGACCAAGGGCATTAGTTATTACATTTAATAGAATTAGATGTATTCTCAGCTGGCACTACTTTAATTTATGTATTGAATCTAAATTTATTTGATAGTAATGAGTATACTCTACACAAAATATTGCCAGTACCTGCGGAGTTTGACAAGACTAAGCGATTATTCAGTTACATTGCTCTAGAAAAAGAATTTCTGATGACTGATGCGGAAAAGAAACAGTATGCGCTGTTGGTCAGTGACAAACTGTCCAGTAAAAGTATCAATACAAAACACCAGGTATGTATGTAAACATAACTTTGGGCTCGTGTCCACTTATGACCATGAGAAGCATGCATGCTTCCGTCAGTATGGGAGATACCAGGAGATTGCAATCTGAAACATCTTGTGATAAACGAAAGTATCTGGATGCAGGTAAGGAAGAATGAGTGGTTGTTCTTCGGGCCAAAAGATGAAGGGTTCATGGTATTACGCAATGATTTACCACCCACTGACCTCATTGCAAGAGTGATAGGGAAGTTCAAGTTCCTGATTAAATGTAAGGGATATGGAGCACAAATCATGTTACAGTCCGATCACGTGATCCACACAAATACCAATAAGAAGAATATCGTACCTAACATAAATAGACACACTGACTGTTGTAGAATAGAAGACAAGAAGCAGAAACAATCTGAGATAGCAGTGATTCCATAGATGTGGCAAACATGTCTCATATAAGTGGATGGTGGCGTGCCAAAATCTGTGTTACCAATACTGTTGTGAGCAGAAGTCCATTCAGAAACCTAGTCAGGTATACGCACTCTCATAGCTCTGAAATTTATGATGGTGAGGAGGAGGAAGTAAGGTCAATTAGATTTGCGCCATTCATGGAGAAAGTAATGTGGAGGGAGCAAAGTCAAAGGCCACAGCCCTCCAAGGATATAGGGCCTGACATGCCAATGATAGACTCCCCAAAACTATACACAGATAAATCTCACTCCTAGAGGAATAAGTTCTGGTATAAGCATGTCAGTTATAAAGGTGTAAAAGAAAAGTAGAACTGTGAGCAAAATAGACTCACTAAATGATATAAAATTTTCTTGGGGGATGCAAGGTGTTATGAACATCAACTGTGCCACACATATTCATTACAAAACTTGAAAACTGCTCCATTAAAGCAGCACAGAATCCAGCCACAGAGAAGGCACGAAGGGTTGCTCCAGTGTTCGAACAATAGCAACGACGACTTTGTGGCACCATGTCACACACACAGTTACACACAGGACCCTATGATCTCAGCATGGCAAGGCTCAGGCAGCACCAGGAGGTATTTTCCAGACCCAGCCTAATATGGTAATGAAAGTGTCCTGTGTAATGACCAGCCACACATAGTGCGTCACAATGTTCTGGAAGCCTCCTTGTGACAGTGAGCCTATGGACCATATAAATAGGAGTACATAAACACACAAAAGTTGTTTGTCGAATATCATTTGTTTTGCTGGCCTTGGCACCTGTCATTGCTAGGAGATACTTCAGAGCAGCTGACGGGCTACCAACAGGAGTTTAGGTTGAGTGATAGTGCCAGAGGTATCTTCCATTTCATTTAACAATGATGAGTCTTAGAATTTCTATGCTCTGCACCATTAAAAGATTGTATCCAGCAATGTAGGAGTTCTACAACTGTCCCACGGATACTTCCACTCTGATGAGTCGACTGAGGTAAGATCCCTGTCTATTAGCAACGTGTTCTTTGAACTCCCTCTCAAGACACGACAACAGATAATAAAATTCACTGATAAGTGCAATGAATTACTAGACTTATTTAAGACATTGCATACTGCACCATCTTGTATCAGTTTTACTACTAAATCTTCTGTTAGATCACAAAAATTGTTAGACCACTAAAGGACAGTCTCAGGAGGCTATGACTTATTTCAACCAACGTACTAGTGACTTAGTAAAAATAACCTCCCCCCCCCCCTCCCTTGTTACCAGACAGGGAGTCAAGGTACCCTTGGATGGTGTCTCCTTTCTTGGGAGTATGCTGTTAATTAGGGTGCATTTCTCAGTTACCTACAGCTATTGACACAATATGCAGGTCCTGGTCAGAATCAGTTGCGGAAATACAAACTGATGTGTTATAAAGTGGAATGAAGCATGGTTGTAGGGAATAGTGTGCTCTGAAACAATAAGCAAGGAATCAGTGGTTCGTTCACTCATGAGGTTCTATGAATCCCATCAAAAAGAGCCTTCAAGGATATGGAACGAGTAAAGATACACATCAACAAAAGAGAAGTGAATGTTTTGTTTTTATATAATTCTTTAAACTTACCTATACCAATATGAGTGTCCAGGATGTTGAGAGCCATGTTGTATTGTACATTTTCATGCTACTTGTTTAATTACTCTATTAAAGAATATAGATGGTTGGTAATTGCTCCCCAAATACAAAACAAGTTGGCCCTAAACCTCAACCAGCATGTCATACATTTTGACAAATGTTCCGAGTTAAGGAATTTAGTTTCAATCCCACTGATGTAAAGTTCTGGTAACACTTGCAAACCCATGTAGGTAACAAGTTACCAGTGGTGTGCATTTTGGAAATGGTAATAATTTTACTTTAAACACAGCTCTTTAGCTTTATTAATGTTTCTTTGGATTAATGCTGTTTTACGGTAGGCACAGCGTTGTATCAATGCATTCTTTCACTGGAATACTACAGCAGAACTGCCACTAATTTAGTGTTGGTGCTCCTCTTATCTGTTCACAAATTCTATACTATTTTTAGTACTACTCGCCTGCTATCTGTAGCTGCGATGAATGCACACGACAGGGATGCGGCAGCAAGTTGGGTGACGTGCTCTACACCAGTAGAAACTTTTCTGCTCAAGAGCCAAATACTGACATTGTGCACCACTACCTCGAGCCCCACATGTACCGATCTTATTATTATTTGGTAACCTATATTAATTAGTGTGTTATGAGCCCTCAACAGACAAGCTATAGTAGAGTGTGATAAGTTGGCCTCCGATTTCCCACGTACTTATCGTTAAAAGTTGGCACCATTTGGAACACTACACGCTGACTCTTCTGTTTGCTGCCACCCTCAGTAAGCCCAAAGTCATGACACTGTAATTGCCTGAAAGTATTTAGCTTGTCTTAGTGTGGTTAACTGATTAATAACAATAATATAATAATTTAAAGGCATTATGCAATATGAGACACAATCATAAATGTTTATCAAGTATTTTCAGTGTCACATTTCTTCTAGGCATAGTATTTTATTACAAAAGCTTTAATGTAATTTCACATTCCTCAGCATGAATGTGTACCATACTTGACTGCCTCTATAATGTGCACTCATAGGCCCCTGTAAGTCCTGTTTGAAGCTTATACTTTAGCAGCTGAAGCTTATACCTTAGCAGCTGGTCGGTATGAATCGCACATGCCGGAGAGTTGTCAAAAAAAAATTATTCTCCTCTTTCCGCCATTGCTGGTCCCAAGCCTGGTTGAGGAGGAGGAGGAGGAGGAGGAGGAGGGGGGGGGGGGTTAGAGGATGAGCCAAACCCCTTCCTCCATAAAAAAAAGAACCTGGTTAAAGAAAAAGACAAAATGAAAAGCTGAATAGATCAAAATGTTGACAAAACTGAGTACGTAAATGGATTCTCTGGATTTAGAATTGGAACATGGAATGTAAGGTCAATCATGACAGGGGGAATGAAACAGCTTGGAGAAGAACTGGGTAAATATCAATACCTAGTGACAGCAATCCAAGAAACGATACTTCCGGAGGGTGTAATGAAGACTGGAGATACCCACATGTTCTTTAACAGCAATGAGCAAAGTCAGGCCTGGACTTCGGGGGTTGGATTTTCTGTCCACAATAAAATGATATCAGCTGTCAACAAATGGGATCCAATAAGTGACCGCATATGTTGGATGATTTTAAATGCTAAACCATATAAGATCTCCATAGTGAACTGTCCTGCTCCATCAGAGGACGCTGATGAGGAAACAAAGAACGATTTCTACCTTGATCTAGAGAATGTAGTAGACAGACTACCAAGACATTCAATTCACTTCATAATGGGAGACTTCAACGCTCAAGTGGGAAGAGAAGTGCAGTATCGTCCAACGATTGCCCCAGATTGAAGTACGATGAATCAGATCAACCATGTTCTCGTTGACCAAGGACGCCACGGTAGTGTCGACCATGTGCGATCCTTCCGCGGGGCAGATATGAATTCCGATCATTTCTTGGTGGTTGTCAAACTATGCCTGAAACTTTCCACCAAGTGGCAAAGAAATCCTGAAAAGATGGCCTCCTTAGACAAGGGTAAGTGGGAAGATGTAGAAGGGCGACAACACTATAAAGATAATATTGCAGAAAATCTCACAATATCGGAGAACCCTACCAACGTGGAAGACACATAGTTGGCGTGTTACAGAGTGCAAGAGGAGAACTTCCTTGCCATCCAAAACGCAGAAATAAACTTTGTTTTGATGGAGAATGCTGAGAATATGTTGGGATGAGATCAGCAAAGAGGATACAATAGTTAGAAAAACTTTCAGAAGAAGCAAGGGCAGCCTACTGTGAAGTGAGGTGTAACATGAACAAACTCAGGAGAAAGAAGAAACGGGAACACCATAACAGACTGTTGAAAGCAGTAAAAGAAGCAAAGTCATCACGCTCGTTTTTCCAGGCCTCAAGATTTGCCAGAGGCGTCTACCGTCAACGTACATTGGTTCTAACAAATGAGACGGGTGAAGTGGTACCGCCAGAAGAGCAGGGAAACCTGTTTAAAAAACATTTTGAGAACCTATTGAATTGGGACTTTCCACTGACGGTGACAACTCAGATGGGAGCCCGTTTTGATAGAGTAGAAATCCCTGACCCATCAGAGGAAGAAATCATTGTTGCCCTAAAACTACCCAAGAACAACAAGGCTCCAGGAGGTAGTGATATCACAGCTGAGATGCTTCGCTTGGGAGGGCAACTACTGATAGATGCATTGAAATGCGTAATATCTGGGCAGCAGAAATAATTCCTGAAGAATGGAAGGGAGCAATTTTATGTCCCATCTTCAAGAAGGGTGATGCTACCCAAGTATCCAACTATCGAGGAATTTCACTTCTTGAAATTGGATACAAAAGTCTTTACAACTCTGCTGCTAAACTGAATGAAACCACTAGCTGAAGGAATTGTAGGCACATTTCCATGTGGGTTCGTCCCCAGATGGTCTACCATTGACCACATATTTACTTTGAGGCAGTTGATAGAAAAATTCTATGAGTTCAATCAGGAACTACATCTCATCTTCATCGATTTTCGGCAAGCTTATGACAGCATTGACCACGTCACATTATGGGAAACATTAGAGGAACTTGGCATCCCATCGAAATACATCAGTCTAATTGCAGCTTGCTACTACTAGTCAACTTCTAAAGTACAGTGTGGCAACCATCACCACCTTTCACTATCCAAAATGGATTGAGACAAGGAGATCCATTGGCACCAGTATTATTTAACTTGGCCTTGGAAAAAGTAAGCTGTGACACTTCTCGAACTAGAGAAACAGAGATGGTGGGAGCAGACACAACGCTGGCATTTGACATGATCGTTGGCGACCCTCTAGAGCAAATGTGTGCTGATAATCCCCGATTCCTCCAAAATGCAAGGTAAATTGGGCTGGAGGTGAATGAAGACAAAATTAAATATCTTTGAGTATCACGTCGTCGAATTCTCCCTCCTTCCATTGTTGTAGACAGGCATACCTGCAAACGAGTTGCAGAGTTCCAGTACCTGGGCTCAATATTAAGCAACAGAAGTGAAATGACGAAAGAAGTATATCAACGCATAACAAGAGCTAATAGCGTGTTCTTTAGTCTGAACAATCTTTTTAAATCGCGTCTGATATCTCACAAGAACAAAGTCCATCTGTACACGACAGTGGTGAGGTCAGTACTTTTATACGGCTGTGAAACTTGGGCGACATCAGCAACAACAGAAGATTCAATATGTGCGTTTGAAAGGAAGACACTTCTGGAACTCTGCATCTCGTTTGCAGGTATGCCTGTCTACAACAATGGAAGGAGGGAGAATTTGACGACGTGATACTCAAAGATATTTAATTTTGTCTTCATTCACCTCCAGCCCAATTTACCTTGCATTTTGGAGGAATCGGGGAGTATCAGCACCTGTCTTCAATAACATGGAAGGTAAATGGGAAAGAAGAGACCTGCACCGGAGGTTTGGAAAGCCACACATTGGACGAATACTGGGACAGAGGTGACTACAATGGTCTGGCAACATCTTACAAGCCGACGGATCCCTTCCTTAAGAGCATCCTCCACTCTCAACTCACAGGATAATGCCCAAGAATGCGATGGAAGGACTGAGTGGTGGTGATCCTTCAAGAATTGGAACTAGTGGCCATGGACGATTATGCTAGAAACAAAAAAAGATGGAGTGCCATCTTCAGCAAATACCTCCTCTCTTGTGATTGACAGACATTCCTTTTATTGGGATTTTTGTGTATGTACTGTTTTTTTCTATTGTTCTTCTGCTGTAGGCCACAAAGGTCCGTTAATGCAATAAATTATGATGATTCCCCTCATCTAATTCAGCAATGGCCAAGCTACCTAGCCCTCTGATCCTTCAAAACTAGGAGAAAGGATGATCTTCACTACTCAAAGTTAAATCTAACTTTGGCTCAGAAGGGGGTAAATTATGCTGCCACAAAATTCTTTGGTCACTTACCTAATAGCATCAAAAGTCTGACAGATAGCCATATAGCATTTAAAAAGAGATTAAAAGAATTTCTTAATGGCAACTCCTTCTACTCATTAGTTGAATTTTTGGATATAGTAAGTGGGTAATTTCCCCAACTCAAAAAAAACATTAAGTGTCATGTAATATTTTGTGTAATGTAATATCTTGTATAGACACCTTTTATTAACTTGACATGTTCCACATCATTACGAAGTGTCGTATTCGTGATCTATGGAACAAGTACTAATATAATCTGCAATTTAGGTAAGCAGCCAACTTTATTCAGCTCACAGGCAAATTCATCAAGTCAATTGAAATTAACCTCATCGTAAGACAGAACTGTCTTTGTAAGTATTTTTATTAGTTACTAACCAGGAAAACTACACTCAAGAACCTGTTTATGGCTGAGAAGCGCGGGCTGCACGAATACTTGATCTGGTCTGTATTCAACAACCCCTCCTCTAGACAGTCATACAAGCTGTTCTAAAAACGTTTACACGGTTGCAATTATCAGCAACATTGTAACCGTTATTAGGAGGAAGACGTTTGAGCACTGTAAACACATTAAATAGTTTCAGTAGAACATTTCCCTGCTTGCTGGTGTTATACATAAGGGCACCAATGGCGAGCAACAAAACCAGTGCTCGAATGTGGCCAATAACAGACCACTGGCATTGTGGGTTGGAAGGGGTACTCCTCCCATCACTTCACTTCTCACATGCATATTTCCTAACTGCTTACTGTGCTTCACTTAGAAATTTAATATTGTCATCACATTATTTTCCAGTGCGATATTGTACATTTGGGTACAAACTGCTGCAGCCACTTCACAGACTGGAAAGTTATCTCAATGGAGCTTAACTAAACCATCCAACAGTGCTGCATAAGTCGATCAGTTGTGTCAAGGTGGCTCCTTCTGTTTTGAAGAAAATACTGGTGCACCTGTGTATTAGATGTCTTACTCGATCACTGAATGATGTTATAGAAGCCTTACTCAATTTCTGGAGTTTAGTGCATTCAAAGGTGTCTTCTTCTTCACATATTACAGGGGATAGGCAAAATAATGTGAACAGTAGTAATAATGAGATGTTCAATAATGCAGGAACGGCACGTCATGCTGAACTCTGGGTGTTCGGTACAGACTAGGCATCAGTGCAGGTTGTTTAAGAGTAGTGCGCACTTCGTATTTGCATTCCATGGCCGAGATCTACGTGCAATGAAAGACCTAACACGAGTTCCAACGAGGGCAGATGGTGTAGGCCCGATTAGCTGGAGCATCAGTAACCAAGACAGCCAACTTATTGAATGTTTCAAGTGCAACTGTTTCAACAGTCATGACAGCCTCCACAAAACATGGAAAGACATCATCGTGCCAACATAATAGAGGACGCAAATAAAAACTAAATGACAGAGATTGTCGTACGCTAACACGAATTGTGTCAAAACAGCACAAAGCTAGGCGGCTGAAGTGACTGTAGAGCTCAACAGCCATCTTCGAGACTCCGTATCTATCGACACTGACCTCTGAGAATTCCATAAAGCGAATATTCATGGACGAGCTGCTATACTGAAACCATTAGTGTCGACAACCACCACAAAGAAGCATAAAACATGGTGTCAGGAACATAAATCCTATATAGCTGATCAGTGGAAACACGTCATATGGGCCGAGTCAACGTTTTCATTATTTACATTGGGTCGGGTTTACGTCTGGAGAACGCCAAAAGAAGCCTACAATCCTGTTTGCTTTATTCCAACTGTTAAGTATGGAGGTGGAAGTGTGATGGTGTGGGCAGCCATATCATGGTATTCTGCTGGTACCATCATTACTCTCAAATCCCGTGTTACAGCCAACACTTATGTGAACATTTTAGGTGATCAGGTGCACCCCAAGATTCTGTTCCCCAACAATGATGCCGTATTTCAGGACGATAATGCACACAGCCAGGACAGTACAATCGTGGTACGAGGAGCATGCAACTCAACTGCGGCATCCAGCACAGTCCCCAGACTTTAACATTATAGAACCCTAGTGGACGGTATTGGAGCACAGACTCCGCAGCAGATTTCCACCTCCCTCGTCACTACAGTAGCTAGAAGAGGTTCTGATCGAAGAGTGGCATAACATTTCACAGGAGATTATACAATCATTATTTGCCAGTATTCCAAGAAGAATCACAGCTGTATTACAGGCAAATGGGGGTCCAACTCATTAATAAAACATTCTCAAGTAAGTACAGGTGTTCGCATTAGTTTGCCTGTCCCCTATATACTTTACCCAAAATCATCAGTCTATATCCTTGTCATTGTGATATAACTTTCCTTCACTTGTCATAGAACTAGAGAAACTACTTTCGAGTGCATGTACTGTTCATTACGTATTTGTATTCCTTTTGGACCCGTATTTAGTTGCGTTCATTTCTACACCGAGTCCATACACACTGTAAAAAATATCTGCCTGTATATAATATGCACATATTATTGTCTCACTGTCCAATGACCAGTTGAACTCACACTGATACAGGATATGTGCATACTGTTTCTTCAGTTCTTGGGTCATCCAGTCTTTCTGCCATCTTCTTGTCACTGCCACTTTCGTGTTCAATTTAATTTTCATGGTTGCATATTCTAGAGTAATATTTATAGAGTCGACATTAGTTTATTGAAGCAGACACATTCACAAGCTTCAGTTAAGTAATTTATCAGTTGCCTAACAAACACTTTGAATTATTTACTGTGGCTTTGCTGTGGGTTCTCCAAGCACCGACATTCAATGATAACAAATCATAATGAACAGTACTGATGTAATATTCATATAGAATTTATGGAATGCAGTGAGGAAAGACCAGCAAAGTAGTAATCACAGATGATTTTAATTGTTCTTTCTTGTTGTGTTGTCCATGTATGTGAGCCTTTTGATTTCTAGAAGATAAGTAACACTCCAGCCATGCAAGCAGACAGCTATAATACACCGATAACACAACCATTTAATTTCGCAACAAATACTCCATATTGATCAGTAATTCAGAATTACTACAAAACAGTACACGTTCAACCTGCCATGGATTAACATGAAGAAACATAACAGTTCAACACTGTGTGGAATTAACGTATCACAATTTGTTTTCCATCTCTACAGTCACCTTGTGTACATAAAATACGGCAAAGGGTAGAGATGGCTTTAGCATAGATCACAATCATGTTAAATATTCATACCAGTTTCTCCTCAAAGTAATTTATGTGACCTAAAGATGCTGATTAGGATGGAGCACCTAAATCAAAATTGCCTCCCTTCCGCTGAGACATAAATTCAGTGCTCCATTGCTATGCCATTAAGCTACATACTTTAAAACATATAAAATTTGTGTTTCATCGTCAACATTGTTGCTAGAATTGGAGTGGCAATCATTAAAACAAAGGTGTTTGTTGCGACAGAATCTTCTCTTTAAATTTCAATCACCAGTTTTCTCCTCCAACTGTGAAAACATTCTGTTGGCACTCACCCACATAGGGAGAAATGATCATCATGATAAAATAAGAGGAATCATGGCTCACACAGAAAGTGCTCATTTCTCCCGCGTGCTGTTCAAGGGTGGAATGGTAGAGAGACAGCTTGAAGGTGATTTGTTGAACCCAGGCACTTTATTGGGAATAGCAGAGTAATCACGTAGATGTAGATGGAGGTATCAGTGGAGGATTTTCAGTCTTTTCTAAGTTTAGCAAATATGTATATATCTTATATTTTTTGTGTACGCTAATCACTGTACATGCTTTTCTTTTCCAAATACCCAAGAAATCTGTACACTAAAGTAAAAAGTTCCGGCTCCTGATCTAAAATATGTTGTCTTCAAGGAAGTTCACTACAAATTATTCACCTCCTAAGCCTCTACAGATTCCAGTGTCATTAGCGTGTTGCTTTATATATCAATCTCAAACGCAAGCAAGACTGTTACGGAGATTAACAGTAATTATGAAGCACTTAGAAGACTAACTGCATAAAATTAGTGGTTATGAATGGTTCACTAGATATAATTAAAAGGATACACCTTTTTAACATGGCTTTTAATGAATATATGAAAAGGTAAAACAGTTTCAATGAATACCACAGGATGTCTTTTGTTTAATACTTGTAATACAAAACTGAAGCCAGTTTTTATGAACAATTTTAAATTAAATGACTCTTAATCAAAACATGATTTAATAAAAATTGGTAGAATTCTGATCTCTATATAAAATCATCTCAGGTAAATTTCATAAGAAATTTTAGTGCTTGTTACAAACACTGTAAAATTAAAACACTTGAAGCAACTGTGGCAAAATGACCAAGAGGAAACTGTGAAATAGTGTTAAATTGATGTGACTACAAAACCTGTCGTCTTGACAAACTGTTTCAATGGTAAGTATATCAATAATCCACATAATTAATACCCAACTAGTTGTAAAATATAGATCATTAAATGTATGTAACTCTCACCCTGAATGGCTAGTTGATTGGGGGAGGAGGGGGGGGGGATATTGCTTGATATCCAGAATTTAGAAAGTAAAGAGAATTGCACATATCTCAGTTTAACAGAGATCTTCAATCACTCAAATAAGACATAAATCAAAGAAAGACACAAGGACGTTGTGAAGATTTACAAACTTAATGACAATAATAACCAAATTCTGAACTAAAGCCACATATAACAAAACTGAGAAAATAAAGAGGCAACCTGCTTCCTTGTGGATACATAATTTTGAATTAGGGTACTGTTGTAAATCACATTAGCAATTTGCAATTTATAATTCTGGATAATGTAGATATATATGCATAAATGTCCATAAAACATTAGCACTTCAAAATGAGAAGCACTTAGGATCTACACTGAAAAACAGACAAGAATTTTTAAAGATAATGAGTAAATGTTTCTAACAGGAAAAAGCATTAAAATGTGTTCTACAACATGAAACCAATTACTGGTACCTACAGACTTAGAAACTATGTAACATTTCTCAACTGTTGTCATATTCACAGTTTGCAATGAACTCCAAATGCTTCAGTTGAGTTACAATGTAAAAATCAGAGAAAATACGGTAGCTTATGACATACTGCAATTGCTTTACAGAATAATTGGCTCAATATAACACAAGAAAAAAGAATGAAGTTTTACACGTTTTACATAATGAAAAATTGGGTTCAGATTAAAACAGGCTAATTCTAATTTATCCATTAGACGTATTTTAGATGCAATTAAAAGTAATGCTGCTTTCTCAAAAATATCAGAAATGCCATACAAGTATCTAGATTTTCAAACATTGAGCAATACACAATTGCCTGAATTCTCAATTCAACACACCATTCACAACATAGAGCAAAGTTGGAAACCCTGTTATGAATCAAACATCACTCTTGTATTTGGCATTCTGTAGAAACAGATTTACATAGGAAAAGATGGCTTTCGGATGTAATATGCAAAGAAACTGTTGCTTCTCAAATGAGGAAAAAAGTTTATTCGGACTAATCCTGATGGTTCAGATCACAGTAGTGCAAAATGATTATGAAAACATAATACTAATTAGAAAAATGTATTACAATGATTTATTCAGATTTTTCCAAGCACAGCATTCTTTTAATTCCAAAGGGAACACACACACACACACACACACACACACACACACACACACACACACTTAAATAAAATGAAGATATAATTGGTTTCTAAAGCATACAACAAAGGGTGGTTTTGTACCTCAATTTTGATATACTAGGAGTGCATAATAAATTCATTAAACTGCGTCATAAACACTATTCTCAATAATATTACTACCAAATCAATAACCAATGTCTCCCTTTTCAACAGACTACAAAATTGTTTAATTTACAATGACGTGTGCCTTCAGCAATGTACAAAAGGAACTTTCTCCCTGACACTTGTCTTTTGAGTTGATACATTTCAATTATGAAAATGAAAAACCAGTCTTTTGTATTAATGAAAATAGAAGTTGATTGAACAATAACACAGAATTTAGAAATGTAACATAAGCAAAGGATGAATAAAAATTTTCTTAATGTTGCAGTAAACTGATAAGAAGTAGCTTAATGGTAATACCTAATTTATCAGTACTGTTCCAAGCACGTGGAACTTTATATTTTTTTTTTATACCTTTTGAAAATCTTATATGTAACGACACCTACAAGTAAACAATCCAACACACACGCAATACTTTATGTAGCACTCACTCTTACATGTTGTGTGTCCATTTCTAAACTGACCTAACAAAAGAAGTAATATATACACAAAGACAGAACTAGCCTTAGTAACGTTACTCTTATGAGATACATGAGGCGATCACCATCAGCCAATGTTTTAGTTCATTTTACAGCAGTTTTATTTTTATAGAAAACAAAATAAATCTTACAACATTTCTCAGACGTATACAAATACACGCAAGCTTCAAAACACTCACGCTGAAGAAATAAATCTTATGTACAAAAGAAAAGCGAGGGTCAGCGAACGAGATAACACAACAGAATACCACATATTGACATGTTTAAAAAATGTAAGCTATATACTTATAGCAAATGAGATGGAACATCAAAAATGTTTGTTCAGTTTCAGCCCACAAAACAGGCTAGTGTATGTTTTACTTGCTTGTAACTTTGAGAGAGACAAATATATACAACAACAAAAATTGAAACACCAAAGAAAACTGCTACTTTGACAAGCAACGCCATACAGCATTTCAAATGCGCAACTGTCTGTATACTAGCTTCTCTGAATCTATTACTATTTTCTTCTACAGTTTAAACAATTAAAAAAGTCTACCACTCAAAAGACCAGTCGGTATTCAGTCATCCGAAGGTAGCTAATTGTAAACCGGGGGCAACTTCGGGTTCCACAGAGCTTAGAATAACTAAAGCCAGTCACAGCTCTAATATCTGCTTCTCAATATGGCAAATTTTGATGTCAGACCCAGTATTTAGAAGAAAAACAAAGTTTTATTGCTTGGTTTGCACTCTGATTTAACACAGACCACCATTACATGCTAGGATTCATCGAGTGTTACACCCTAACACCCTCCTAGCAAAAGGAATGATATTGCCACATTCCTACACCAGTCTAAAAATGCAGTCGAAACTATGGTATGTATGCAGAATGTGTACATACATACATGTATATATTATGTACATATAGATATATATGAATCCTTAAAGCAGACAGTACAACTTCAGAGTACAGTTTAATGCCTCGCCAGTTACAAGCTAATAAGAAAGTAAAAATCAACTGAAATCAAATCCAGTCACGTCATGCGAGACAGAGCTCTCGTGCAATAATCACGTGCTCTGTTTTACGACGATAACACCAGGACGTTGCTGCTGCAAGGCAGCTGTGGACGACAGGGGCCGCTGCGGCTGAGATGGAATGGGGTGCGAATGGAAATGCAAGAAGCCCTCAGCACTTCCACTAGTTGGACCCGTTCGATGGGTTGTCAGAGCCAGAGGAGCTTCTTGCGTAGGCTCGTCACTGATGAACTGGTCACCCTCCAAGTGACGAATGGCTTCCACAATGGTTTCCAGGTTTTGCCTCGATGTACTTGCAGCATACAGCCTGAGAAAAAGAAGCAGAAGGTATAAATACTGAATTTTTATATGTTTTATGTTACTGCAAAAAAAAAAGGGCGGGGGGAGAAGAGAGGAGAGGAATGATTCGACAAACGAAACAGTGTTACACAGAACAAAAAGTAGAAAACTGAGGAAATTACGTTACGTGAGGTGCTTTGTTGTGTGTCCCCTCCTCCAGTTCTTTGTAAGATGTGTCTTGCTAACAACTATATTAAGCAGCAAGAAAACCAGAGCATGCAATCTGTCCATTCTCTTGAGGCGACCCTCAACTATAGTCCCCTTGCCTTTTAATATAACAATACCAGATTCCACACGCCTAACTGCAGTTCCAACAGAATTAGGACTATGTGGAAAGAATTTTGTATCTGAAATGGCCCAGAAGGCCCTATATTTTTAACTTCCAATGAAAGTTTTTTGGCTCACCATTGACAACAAGCAGTTGATAATCGGCAACCTGTGTGTTTTTGTTGCCTGGAAACTAGGACACCGATTTAATACAATGGCACAAAAAGTGTTGGATTTGCCTTTTGCACTTATTAAAGGGGATGCAAATGCCAAATCAACATCTGATGCAACTAGACTTCAAGGACAGAAATTACATTGGATCAGCAATATACAAGGGGCTATCAAGACAATATTAGTTAAAACATCCATGAAAATTAAATCCGCTGTGAATAAAGATTAAATGGGACATGTGTCTAGATTAAACATAATATACTGGATGGTAATAAACTTGTGGAGTCTTGAGAGGCTATCAGTTGTTCCTCGCTGTGCAAGGAGACACTTTCAATTCATAAATGTTAAGGCGCAGCTTAGCAACAGTTGACGAACAAATTTGGATTTCTTATGTATTTTTGTGTTCAAGACTTAGATAATACAAAATAATAACAAAATTCTGCCAGGGACTGCTGATTTTCTATTAGATGGACAGTAAGACCCCGAATTCTACTGTCTACATGGTCTTATCACTTGATGCACATAAATCTTTTGTGGTGCCAGAATCTGACAAATTTATGCATATCAGGAGATGATGTGGGTCCTGCAAACCACTTCATGAAAAGGAGTCATCTTCAGTTGTGAAACCCTACTTCCTTAGGCTCGCCTTGCATTCTAACACTTCCGTGCCCAACTGGTTTGGTGCCTTCCGCGTCACATACCGCAAATGTCAGCTCAGAGCAGATTCCCCTTCAATGTTCTCCCAAACTCTTTCGGTCCACAAATTTCGCCATAATTCTGTTTGGCAAGTTCCAGGTGATGAACTATATATAAAGCTCCTACTGGGCCTCCAACTAGCCTTATGTGATTCATATTCCACACAAGGATGTTTGTAAGTGCCGAGGATCGATTTCCTACTTCCTTTTCTCCATTTCTGTTGCTGCTGTTCAGCAGATGTCAGCTGACACTATACCCATAATTTGGTAAACTTTGGTGACAGGAGCTGGTCGTAACAAGCCAATCCTGATGCATCCAGTCTCATTCAAGGCTATATCCTCTTACCTGCAGCAGAATACCCAGCACTATAGTGGCACGGCACTTGTACAGAGCACTTCTGGTTGTGAGCCCCAGGTGGTGCCACTAAGTTTACAGATGAATAATGTTTTGCGCAGATGCTTTTAGCTTTGCTTCTTGATAATGATCTTCGACTGTGAGACTATGAACCAACTTTACTTTCAGGTGCTTTGGAGTTTCATAGTGACACAGTTGTTGCCTCTCTCCAGACAATAGTTAACTTCCTCAAGGTTTCCCAATTTCTCAGACGAAAGGCACAGACCTGCATCTCTCTGGGATTTGGGTTTATATTGTTATCATAATACTTGCTGATATCTTCAAGGGTTGCTGTCAGCTTCATCTATACTTCCTCGATGGTTTTGCCTTGAGCTGCAGTTGCTGTATCACCTGCATAAGTTGTGTTCCAGGGTTCATGGGTTGAACATTTGTATTTATGTTGTACATCAGGGTTGTCAAAACTACCCTGAGGGAGACCATTCTTCAAGGCTCTCCATCAGCTCCTCTTATTAAGCAGTGTGACAAGAAAACTGTTTCACTGAAAACACTAGATGAACTGTGTTAAACAGTAGTTTTTTTTTGATTAAATATTCCTTTCTAATCAACTTCTGGCAGTTGGCTGTCATAGATGGGTGACAGATCTATGAAGGTCCCTGTTTTATCTTTTCCTCTTTCGTATCTTATGACTATGTAATAGATTAAGGATCCAACAACAGCACAACTTTTCTGGGTAGAATACTTTATAAGGTTTTCATGAACATGTTTTAAGATGTGACTGAGGATTAGCCTTTCCAAGACTTTAAACTGTTGTCAAAGAAGAGAAAATGCTAGGGAGTGTTTTGGATCCTTTCCAGGGTTCAGAACTACTACAGCTTTATCTTTCCACCAGATCTTAGGAACTTGTAATTTTTAAATGCAGATGTCCATTTAGATTAAAATCAATTGCTGTTACTGGCCCAAACACTTTAATTCATTTTGGCTTAGATCATCGAAGTTTGCAGCTTTACTATTCTCCACAGATTGGAAAACTATTTCCAGTTATTCAATGGTGAAAGGGGTACCAAGGCAATCTTCCACAGGAGGATTTCTTTTGTACTTACTGTTCTATTAGTCTTCCCATTCAGCAGTAATTGACGTGCAATATGACTGGGAGTTATATGATGACAGGCTTGGCAGAGCATTTGTTGGACCACTAAAGTTTCTTCAACTTCCATCACTTACTGGTGTTCCGTTTCAGGTCTAGTTAGGACACTGTAATACAGCATTTCTCTCTTAACTGATACAGCATTCAAAAGATCCTAGTCTGTCTGAATTGTTTCTTCATAGAATCAGTCAGCTTCAAATAGGTGTTTGTATTTCCGAAGGAGAGATCTTGAATTGTGGTAGAGTCCAGGGATGTAAGACATTCTGCAGCCCCTGGTGAAGTATCTATGAGAGGCAATTCTAATTTGATGAAACTATTATACATCTTTAGGTTCGGTTCAACATTTATGACTTTTTTTATTAAGTTCTAGGCAGAACTTTGCTCACTGTGTTAACTTACAATTAAATCTTCTGAAACTGGACATTTTCAAGCTTCACCACTGCTGCAGCACTGCAGGTAATTGGTCAGGCTGAAGGAGAGGCCCCAAAATTTTCTTCTTTGCATGCTGGGCAATGTGTTCACTGACGAAGATGTTACCTGGATTATAATTACCTCACCATCACCCACTATAAGAGGAGAATAGCAGCTTCGGATATACATCTACATATATACTCCGCTAGCCACCATGTGGTGTGTGTCAGAGGGCACTATTCGCGCCAGTCATACCCCCCCCCCCCCCCTTCTGTTCTACTCGCTGATCGTGCGAGGGAAAAACGACTGTCTGAACGCCTCAGTATGAGCTCTAGTTTCCCTTGTCTTTGAATGGTGATCATTGCGTGATTTGAAAATGGCGGTAAGAATATATGCTCTACATCTTCGGCGAAGATCAGATTTTGGAATTTAGAGAGCAGTCCCTTCTGTTTAGCGCGTCATCTATCTGCAAGTGTCTCCCACTTCAAACTTTCTATGAGATTTGTAACAGTCTCACAATGGCTAAATGTACCAGCCACAAATCTTGCAACTCTTCTTTGGACCTTCTCAATCTCTTGAATCAGACCCAACTGGTAAGGGTCCCATACAGATGTACAATATTCTAAGACTGGACGAACTAAAGATTGCAAGTATTTTTTTCTTTGTTGAAGAACTACATCGCTTCAGGATGCTACCAATAATCCACAATCTAGAGTTCTCCTTACCCGTTACTTGAGTAATCTGATCGTTCCATTTGAGATCATTTCGAATAGTCACACCCAGATACTTGACGGGTGTTACCACTTCCAATGACTTGGCGTTTATTTTGTACTCTTACATTAATTGGGATTTTCGCTTCGTCATAAGCAGTAGGTTACACTTACTAATATTGAGAGATAACTGCCAGTCATTACAGAAGCTACTTATTTTTTGCAAATCCTCATTGATTTGTTCACAACTTTCGTGTGTTACTATTTTCTTGCACTACAGCATCATTGGCAAACAGTCTACTGCCGCTGTCAATACCATCAACCAGATCGGTTATGTAAATCGTAAAAAGCTGTGGACCTATTACGTTGCCCTGGGGAACACGATGTTACGCTTGTTTCTGTTGAAGTCTCCCCATTCAGGACGACATACTGCTCTCTGTTTGTTAGAAAACTTTCTATCCAACCGTATGTGTCATCGGATAGACTGTAAGCGCCTACTTTTTGGAGCAAGCGACAGTGCAGAACAGAGCCAAACGACTTTCGAAAGTCGAGGAATATGGCATCAACCTGGGAGCAGGTATCTAGAGCCTGTTGTATATCATGCACAAACAGGGTCAACTGTGTCTCGCATGACCGCTGTTTCCTAAAACCATGCTGGTTTCTGCAGATGAGCTTCTCATGCAGATGAGCTTCTCAGACTCTAGGAAGGTCATTATCTCTAAATGCAAAGTATGTTACATGATTTTACAACAAATCTATGTCAGTGAAATTGGCCAGTAATTATGTGCATCCGATTTTTTACCCTTTTTACAAATTGCTATGACCTGGGCCTTCTTCCAGTCATGTGGAACTTTTCGCCTTTCCAACGATTCCTGGCAGATGATGGATAAGACTGGTGCTGTATTTGTAGCATAGTCAGGTATTAGTATCAGCCCAGTCTGTTCAGGCCATTCTTCGAGATACACTGATGTTGACATCCCAGCCATTTCCTTTATTTTTGGTCTTGAGTCCTGTGGTGCTCCTGATTTAGTAAAATGTCCAAGATGTTCAACTGCAGGTGCCAGACAATTTAACTTCTTTATCACATGGCATGCCTTCAATATTAACTGATATTTCTACGAGAGTTGGCGCTCAGTAATTAATATTTACGGTAGATTAGCTTAACCAAATTCGAACTAAAGATCACCCACTGAGATCAAAAATGTCACAGCAACTTACAGATTGGGTCAGATTATAAGAAGGATCTGGAAATATATGTACCTGGATTGTGGTGTGACATCATCAGAGGCAGCAGGCGGTGACGGAAGTCTTTCTACTTCGACCTTTGGTTCTGCTTTGATGGCAGCTTCCAGAACACTTGGTAGCCTCTGTGGCTGTGGAGTTGGAGGTGGTGTCGGTTCACGCACTTGTGGTGCTGGAGGTGGTGGTGGGGGTGGTGATGGAGGTGGCAACCCTAAGATGGGCGACGGGGATCGCGAAGTAACCACTTGTAGGTGTGCAACAGCAGCTGCCGTTTCCTGGAGATCCTGGATAGTTGCACCAATAACAGGGACACTGCCACTGCCACTGGTGACCACCTGCACAGAACAATACCAGTGTCACTCCATTTTATCAACAGACATATTAAAATAAATTTTTCTCGACCACAAAGTTAGCACTATTTCACAAGACAGACGTATCTGCACTTGTTGACATAGGATTCCTAACCCTCCAGTAGTTGTGCCAAGACTCATAACATTAGTAGTTGCTGCAGACTGTCAGTCAGCTAACAGTTTTATAAGTAAAAACCAACAACATAACTTTAAATATATAATTTAGTACATTTAAATTTTAATGACAGGATGGAATTCCATGTGTTCCGAAAAAAGCTGATATGACAATAGGTACACAAAACCTCTTCGTCTACTCCAGCGTCTTGGGTTGTCAGCAGCATGTACTACTAAAGCATGGATACCTTCAATATTCAGTAGGAAATATGAACATAGGCAATCAGTGAGTGAGTGCGTGCAGAGGAGGAGGAGATTAGTGTTTAACATCCCATCAACAATGAGGTCATTAGAGACTGAGCACAAGCTCGGGTTAGGGAAGGGTGAGGAAGGAAATCGGCCATGCCCTTTCAAAGGAATCATCCCGGCATTTGCCTGAAACGATTTAGGGAATTCACGGAAAACCTAAATCAAGATGGCTGGAGACGGATTTGAACCGTCATCCTCCCGAATGCGAGTCCAGTGTGCCAACCACTGCGCCACCTCGCTCGGTAATCAGTGAGTGTTTCTGACACTTTGTCAATCTCTTCATCAATTTTTTTATCATGGTGGGTACTGGGTAGAAGTAAAACATTTTTCCTGTTCTTAGGAGTAAATGATACAAGAGTACAACATTTTCTGAACGCAAATTTGAACCCTCTGGATGCTTACTTGGTTTCGTGAATTCAAGTGACAATGCCATTAACTGACCTGTCCCTAGCAAAACAATCTGACATACAGTAACTCCACAATAATAAGAAACTCCTAGAGAAATGAGTATAATTGGCTATAATGGCTCCCTTTTACTGTTTCTCCAGAAGTCAAAAATGCAAATCATATCAACTGCTGCTGCTTGTGCAGGATAGTCACTCCACTGTTCTTGATTATTTCACCACTGCTGCTCTAAACAAAACAAAACAAAACAAAGGAGTAACACAGTACTGCTGACAACAGGAAGGTACTCAGGTCATGTGATTCCTAGGTCCAAAGAGATGAAAAGAAAGGGAATAAATCCATTCGTGGGGAATGAACATGCGAATATTGCAGGGTTAAAGATAATGTTTAGACTGTACAACTTAACAATGATATTCTGTAGTCCGTTCTGTGTAATGTTTCTGGTAATTATCTACTGACCTGGTGAGGGGTGGGAGATTCATGATGATAGTGAAGAGTAACTTGATGTGAGAGATCCCTCAATTGTTTGGGATACAACTGACTTTCCAGTGCGCGGACCTGGTCCTCTAGACGCATTCGAAGTTTACGCTCTCTATCCAAAGAGAGCCTCAGTTCTATGAGGTCGCGTTCACGACTTGCTTCGGCTGCAGAAACGGCGGCTCCTCCGGGGACTGGTGCTGGCTCTGGAGACATGCTACCGATGCCTTCATCTGATGACTCACTGACAACGACCATACCTGTAGATAAAATGAGAAGGTGTTGTAGAGAAATACAAGCTTTGGAAATACAGTTTCCTAAAATACTGTTCATTGAAAAAATCTTTCTAGGATACACGTTTCTTACTATTTGTCCATTAACTAATTAATTAATTATTTACTAAATGAATAAACACTATTTTTAAATGATTCTAGACAACAATTACCTACTGATGATTACGATTAAGAAGAAGAAGAAGAAGAAGAAGAAGAAGAAGAAGAAGAAGAAGAAGAAGTGGCAGGATTCGAACCTGCGACCGTAGCAGTCGTGCAGTTCCAGACTGAAGCGCCCAGAACCGCTCGGCCACACCGGCCGGCCCCACCCGTCTACATCAAGTCCTGTCAACTTTAATTCTAGAGTATTACAATACCAACCAAAGTTATACTCACTCGATTCAATTTTCCTGCGCTTGACTGATGCAGTTTGCTCATGCTGACCCTCCTGCCTATTCAGTAACCTTTTCAGGTGACAATTCTGAGACAGTAGGCTAGTTTTTTCCTGTTCTAATTGGTATATATACTCTGCGGTCTGCTGAAGGATGGCAGCCTAGAAAAATGATAAAAAAATAGGTCATAAATTTATGGATTACAGAAAATAGAAATATTTGCAATAGCATCTTTTTCACGAGTGGTAAAAATTTCAGAAAGTCAATTCAATTGCCGATGACCTGATGTTATGGGGAAATTGCGAGAAGGAGGTGCAAGAGCAGTTAGATGTATGGGAGGCAACGGCAGCACAATATGGAATGCATTTCTCTGCAAAGAAAAGTGAAATAATTGTCACAACAAGGAAGAAGAATAGGCCAAATGTGGATATAACTTGTGGAGGGGAAAAACTACAAGTGGTAGAGAACTTCAAGTACCTGGGAAGCATGATTGAAAGTAAGGGGGGAAACGCAATGGAAATAAATGAAAGGTGCAGAAAAGCAGGGCAGTTCTACAAATGCATTAGGGGGCTTATTTCGAGCAAGGAGGTGCCACAGAAATCCAAGGGAATTATATACCGAACATACTTTGTCCCCATATTGACATACGGAAGTGAGACATGGGTAATGCACAAAAGCGACAAAAGTAGAATACAGGCTAGTGAAATGAAGTTCCAGAGGAGCAGGTTGAGTGTAACAAGACGAGACAGATTGCGAAATGTGTATGTGATGGAAAGACTAAAGGAGGAACCAGTACAGGACAGGATGGAAAAATCAAGACTGCAGTGGTATGGACACATGAAGAGAATGGATGAGGGAAGAATTCCAAAGAGGATGTTTGATCTGCAACTGGAGGGGAAGAGGCCCAGAGGAAGACCAAGAGATAGATGGGTGAAGGGAGTGAAGGAATGTGTGACGAGAAGAGGAGAGAACTGGACGAAGGTGGAAGAGGGGGAATGGTGGAAAGACAGAACACAATGGAGAGGCTTGTGTTCCCGACAGACCCAGCCAGTGGCTGGAAACTGTCCAAGATGATGATGATGATGATGATGATGAATTCAATTGCTTTATAATCTCGAGTCCAATGCACCAGTATGAAAAATTTAACATTAAAATGATATACATGAAATATATTAGTACCAGAACTGATTAGGAGGTACTCCACAGTACTTCACAACATGAAGTTCACACTATATGGATGAAAGACGCATTCTGTGGCTGTCTGTAGTTGTATGCCAGATTTTTGTTTACCACTAAATGGCAAGCATGTTTGTGCTCAATTTATACACTGTTTTTATTATGGTCTTTTTTTTTTACTGTAACCTGTAAATTAATTTACAAACCCTTGAAAACCAATTGACTTTTAAAATAGGTCCTGTGACACTTCATAGTAATTCCCCTTAGACATCAGCTTTTGTTTAATTACTTTTAACATCAGATGACTGCCGAGTATCGATATAATGCAGCTGTCAGCAAGACGATGCAGCTTCCATCTAAACTGGACACCTTTTTTGAATGATCTTGTGGCACAAGAATTCATTTCTGCTTCTGTACTCCACAAGCTACCTGACAGTGTGTAGCAAAGGCTACTTTGTGAAACATCGTCAATTCCCCATTTCGTATGTACCAGTCGCATACGTTTGTACAAAGAGTTATTGCTGGTAAACATCCATGTGGGCTTGAATCTCTCTAATTTCATCTTTGTGGTCTTTCGCAAGATATATGAAGGATGAAGTAACAAACTGGCTAACTCTTCTCTCACAATTTTTAAAGTAGACCATACTACGAGGCAGATAGTGTCTCTTGCAGCATCTGCCACAGGAGTTGAATGACCATCTCAGTGCTGCTTTCGTGCTTACTAAATAAACCTGTAACAAAATGTGCTGTTGCTCTTTGGATATTCTCTATTCCTTCTATCACTCTTGCCCGGTACGGATGCAAGACCGATGAACAATATTCAAGTAATGAGTTTTGTAAGCCACTTCCCTTGTCGATGGGCTGCACTTCGTGAGGATTCTTCATTTTATGCGGTTGTTCCACTTCAAATCAACCCGCATTAATATTCCTACAGATATGGGAGTAACTGCTTCCACAGACTGCTCTGTAATCGTGTAATCATACGCAGGGTTTTGTCACACCAGTCTGTAAGCCTTCTTAAACTTAAAGACAGCATGACGTGTAAAGGAGAATATTCTTAGTAGATATAAGAACGATGTGTGCGTGCGTCAGGTTGTGCCCACGGAGGTACAGCTGTCGTAAGAGGTCGCAGCTGCACTCGCTGTAGAGGCAGGTGGCTGCTTCGTCCTCCTCCTCCACCTCTCTTGCCTTTGCCACCAGGTGTAAATCTCCTCTTCACTAAAGCCCCCCCCCCCCCCAACGGTTTTGTTACGCATTTGTTCGAGATCGTCGAGACTATTAGATGTATGTTTCGAGCACTCCAAACCATGGCAAGCTACAAATAATTATTCTCATTTTTTAAAACCAGAAAATTATTAACTGTCGACATTGCCAATGAATAAAAAAGGAATAGATTTTCAATTTTATTACATGATAAAACGAGAGAATTTTTTTGTTTGGCTGGCCCCTTTAATGTCGCCATCGAATAGTTGTACCCTTTCGGTTACCAAAACCGAAGAGGTAATGAATCCACTATCGTGATTATTTGTGACAGGCAAGATTTGAAGCGCATGGGTGGAAACCTCAACCACAGCTTCTTAACGGATTATCGCGGTGAATGATGCAAATACAGAAAAGCTATTTTCGCCTGTCTTCAACTTTCTTGATATCTTGTATTTCGGCTTAGTCCGAGTCTTCGTGTCTCGACATCCACGCGGCGGGTGTTCGAGGCTGTTGAGGAACCAGATACCGGTCCTGGGGTTCAGGCTTAAAGCCAAGCGGCGGGACACAGTTGCGAGGGTCGAACCGCGGCCTTCCGCCCAGCTTCAGTTGCTCGCCGGACCTTGTAGGGCGACCGCGTCACATACACGACGACGCAGCGCTCCTGTGACCGCACGCACGCACAAAAGGGTCTGCAGCTCAATGGCTACGGTCGTATAAACGAAGAAAACGTCATATGAGAGTCAGAAACGACGTGTTTTTCAGAATCAACTACACATCCCAGCAGGTTTAAACCTTATCACACCGCAAGTTAGTTACCTGAACAATGGAACAAAAGTTGACACCGAGTGGGCATTGAAAAATTAAATGGGTTTTCCGACAATATTTATTTATTTATTTTTTTAATTCTGTGAATAGGCACACAACAAACGACTCTACCTGGGCACACGGTGTACTGTAAACATTGTGCGGAATTCAATAAACTTATGAACAAGCAACTTTTACAACACAGCTGCCGCGTATTTCGAGTACAACCATAAACCATTAGTAGCCGTCATCGGTCGAATATCATGGGTGGATGTTAAGGGAGGAGTCAACGAGGAAACCCAACACGGGTTTCAAATTTCTTGTGAACGTAATAGTTCATGGCCTCAATAAACCTGCGTACATAGATTGTCTGTGTTTTGGTTACCATGTTCCGAGCTACCGCAGACCAGTTAAACTAAGTTTATTATCGTCGCTCTTATACTGTAACATTTTGTAATTATATTATGGCATTATGTTCAATTGAAGTAACGCGGTATGCGGCAGCGAATCCAAATAGGACACACTTTTAACGCGACTTCAACGGTGCACGTGTGAATCTAGGAGATTTGAAATCGCCCTCTAATTCTGCACGAAATCTACAGCAGAAAGTAGTATCGCGTATGTGCATTGCGCGTAAGTATCTGACATGTATCACTACGTGGTAAAGGTCTACTCTATTAAATTGTGTTCAGTGTCTTGGGAATTTCCAACTATATTTCAGCACAAAATTCAGAAAAGTGTGCGCCGTATTTGATTTGATAATCATTCCGCCCTCCGGGAAAAACGCACCTCTCACGCTGCGTCTGGAAGCAAGGCAGCGGCGGCCCTTGTCAGAAGAACTCTGCGCACCGCCGTGACGACTGAGTGACACGCCGCGTGTCACAAAGGCGGCTGCGCCCCACCCTTCAGGGGGCAGCGAAAAAAATACGGGCCGCGCGCCGTAGCGGCAGGTCAGGGAGGCCAGGCACAGCAACTCATTCACGCCGGCGACGCTCGGCTCGACACTGCTGTCCGGCTGCACCCGCACCCCACGCCCACACCCAGCCGAGGCAGCCAGGAGATTTTTCCGAACGCAAGAATCGAGCGCACGCGTTGCAAAGTAACATAATGATCTCCTCCGTGGCAACTAACACGTGTTCCGAAAACATCGATTACGTGAAACCCAACTCGCACTTTTCTCACGCGACTTACTGAATACTCTAGATCGTAGAGGTCGTCAAGTGGAATTTGTGGCTGAAATGAGGATATTTTAGTAGGGAGGGTGCAGCACATTATCTTGGATAAATGTCAACAGATGAAGCTAACCTCGGGTTTGCCCCAGGGAAGTGTGTTAGGACCCTTGCTGTTCATGTTGTATGTTAGTGACCTTGCGGACAATATTAACAGCAACCTCAGACTTTCTGCAGATGATGCAGTTATCTACAACGAAGCAGTCAGACCTTCATAAGATTTCGAAGTGGTGCTATGATCAGCAGCTTGCTTCTTTAAATGTTTGAAAATGTCAAACTGTGCACTTCACAAAAAAGTAGCATCCTACGAATATAACATTAGTTAAGTCTAACTTGGACTCTCTAAACTCGTACAAGTACTTGGACGTAACACTTCGTAGGGGCATGAATTGGAATGATCACATAGGCTCAATCTTTGGTAAAGCAACTTGCAGGCTTCGGTTTGATAGAATGCGGAGGAAATGCCGTCACTCGAGGGGGATTGGTTACAAATCACTCGTCCGACCCATCCTAGATTACTCTTCGAGTGTGTGGGGACCCTTACAAAAAAAGGGACAACTTCTACGGAGAAGAGCAGCACGAACGGTCAACAATGTCTGACCGGTGGGGGAGTGTCATCGAGATTCTCAGCCATGCATTCCGCAGTAGTTTGCTGGGTATAGATGTAGACATTTCCCGCAAACTTAGTTACTGACTTTTTCCTTACGCACCTAACGCTGCAGTTACGTAGATGCAAACGTACATGGCAAACACGTGGGCGGTTTCGTACAGAAATAGGCTTCAGGTGTATGTAATTCAGTTCTCTAATAAAAATGAAATTAACATTGGCATTGTTGGCCGGGAGGCTCCATGCGGGGAAGTTCGGCCGCCGAGTAGAAGTCTTATTTCGGTCGACGCCACATTGGACGACTTACGTGCCGGTGATGATGATGATGATGATGATGATGATAACACCCAGTCCACGAGCGGATAAAATCTCCAACCTTGTTCGGGGCGGATGTCCCATGACGCTTGCTGTAGTTCATCGCTGATCCATTCACTTTTTTTCTTTTTTTTTTATTACAGAGGGCAGATAAGCCTCTGACCGAACACGCTGAGCTACCGTGCCGGCGCCACCCAGCTAAGCAGACTGACAGTTTTTCTGATGTTGGTACACGTCAGATAACAACGAAAAGTTCGTCGCCAACACAATTGCATCCTATATTGTTGAAAGTTTATTTGGGGATCATCGTTTTAATTTCAACAATCAAACATGCTCATATTTCTCTTCAAGTCCTATGTGAAGGTCATCACAAGTGCCACAAAATTGTATATATAAGCTCACATGGTACTGGATAAATGACATTTAAAGACTTATGAAAGATTATTGCATTTTCACATGAACTTACACTGAAAATTCTTTGTGCCAGTTAATCAATCTGCATTGAATGTACACTAAAAAATGGACCTTTGCAGCATTTGGAGAACATTATGCAACTGATTTTGTGCGTAGGCTTGACACTGTAGCTGAAATGAACGCCCACACAAAAAAACAATACATATTCTTTTTTGTAGGGGTGGGGGCGGACTGAGGGCTCCTAGTGGTGCTTCACAGTACGCAGTAATTTAGTCCAGTGACTGGTCGTTAATTATGCTTTGTGCTGAGTATTCGATACAGTGAAGTGAGAAGTACAGCCCATCCTCCCCCACCCTAGTACGTGGTTCGGCGAAATGAGCCGTCGTCATAATCACTGGCTGTTACTGCTCGAGGGGGACGTAAAATTACTACTGTCCAAAACGGCAATGCTGCAGGGTAGACTGCTTGATACGCACATTCGCGCGGCAGTCAACACTTTACCAATAACTAAACCATGCCGCTCCACTTGTTGCTTCCTCATATTCAGACACACTTAGTTATTCGCTACTGGATTCAATTACTAGCCTAGTGTGCACTGTGACTTCCACTTACCCTTAGGATTCACAACGGCAATGGAGCGTTAGGCAACTCTTCTGTACACCGACTACAATCAGCATCGTGACTAAGCTTACTGTAGCATATCTGCTGTTAATTTGGGATGTAAATGTATGATTTATCAGACTCAAATGACCAAAGGGTTCTGAACGTAGCACGGCATTTTCCCAACGGTTCCAGCTCTGATTTTGTGTTCGTGTACAGTGGAGATATCTTGGTGCGTAAGACTTTGTATATTATGTTTAGACAATGTGGACCTGACGTTTTACTGAGTTTGGAGTTAACATAGAAAACCACTGGCTCTCGTCCTAGTCACATCCCTCAGAACACCCCCAACTGTTGATCACAATGTTATGGTGAATTAAAAAAAAATATTTGGGACGAAAATGTGATGGAAAATGCTTCTGGCTTTGTTGCCTTATTTGGTTAGAATATATTCTACGCACTTGCTGTTCCGACTGTATGGCGTCTTTTGAAAGTATTATCTTATACGGAAAGTACTGTGGCCCTGCCAAATGGACAAGTGATCTGATGGCAGACCTCTCCCTTCTGATGTTTGGGAAATTTGTGTTCGGTAATAAAAACGGAGTTAAAATTTTTTTAAAAATCGGGTATCATCCTGTTTAAAATGGCATAACAGACATCCGTTTTACATGCCGAGCACGGCGCGGGTGATAAGGCGGCACGTGCTCCTGTTGCTGGTGGAATAATTAAGTAACGGTATTATATGGAAACAAAACAATGTATTTCGGTACTACACCACGAATTTTGAGCGTGGCAATCTGCACGAGCCTACTGCATACTGAGTCGTAAATATATTAGCAGAAGTTACTCATGACACTGAACGCGCCCGGCACAGTTTAACCACCTATTATGGGAAAGTATACGGCTGGCGCGTCTGTTTCCACGCTATCGTAATCCACACAGCGCATCCTAGTGGGACTGCAACCTCACGGCCACTGCTGCCAACCGCACCACCTGACACTTCCCCGCCGCGGCGGGCTGGCGCGCCAAGGTCACGGGCACTATTGATAACGGCGGGGAGGCGGTCGTTGGCGGCGTTACGCAACGGCCACCAGCGGCGGCACGGCGCACCCAAACAGCAAACTGCGGCGGCGGCGGCTTGCCTCTGCTCTCGTGGGCCGTGCCGCCGCTCCTAATAATAGCACGCCACTTCCCGTCGGCTGGCTCCTAGGGGCTCGGCCCCTTTCACGCGCCTCACTGCGGCGCCCACGCAGACGCGAGACGCGGTACTCTTCGAGTCTCTAATGTTTTTATATCTCTGAGAAACCGCCAACGGAATAATTTTCTTTGTTAGGAGGCCTCCACTCTTGTTATATCGATTCACGTTTCCTACATCCGATCAGTTCTGAACGATATGAAACCATCATTGAAGTCTGCTCATTAACGCCGCAAACAAAAAGAGAATCTATTCTAAATTATTCTTCAAGTGAAAGTATGGTACACAACGAAAATGTTTTGCTTAATAGGAGCCTATTTATAATGAGAAAAATTTACATTTTGCTTCATTATAATGATTCAAGGGGGTGAAATGGAGTAGAAGAAATAGACATGAGAACACATGTACAACATTTAACAGTTCACAAAGTAACTGGCAAACTTTTACAATATACATTGAACATGAGCAACTCGGTGGGGAGCAACTAGTGTGGGGAGGCACGGAGAACTTTATCCAGTAGAAGGAAGGGCGACAGATGTACAACATTCAACAGTTCACAAAGTAACTGGCAAACTTTTACAATATACATTGAACATGAGTAGCTCGGTGGGGAGCAACTAGTGTGGGGAGGCACGGAGAACTTTATCCAGTAGAAGGAAGGGCGAGACTCTAATATTGCCATATTTTATACAAATAATTTGGCCAGTCTTTAGCCATGTTATGCCACAAGCACTAAATTTTATACGCGACATAGCAACTTCTTATATTCCAGAAACTTGATGTTATCCATTGTGTGTAAGAATTCTGTAATAATAAAAACTCTGTGCTCCACATTCCAGGGGTAGGAGGGTGGGGCCAACAGCGCGAGGGTGCTGTAAGTACCCACTTTGCGTCCTGCGTCCCTCCCCCCTTCTCAGCAGCCCACGTGGATTACACGACGCCGAACCTCATGGTTGAAACGAACCTCATGGTTGAAACGATGCTAAGAAAAAAAATTCATATTTTCGGTGACTCCCTGCCCAATCCCCACTCTTTCAACAGCGAAGAAAAAAAACTTAAACTTTTTTAAAATTACAGTCTCTGCCGGCAGGCTAGCACGAAAAGCCAATTACACTTACTTTTTCGTTTTTTTCCTTCACTTCTGTCCGCAACTGGTTCCTCTCACTCTTAGCTGTCTTTGGGTAAAATCCGTCAACTTTTTTCACCCGGAGACATGATGCGAATGCGACTCATCAAGACAGGCGTATAGCCGACAACACCAATACTCAAATTTTACCTCCATAAGTCCCTGCCTAGTCTCTCTCTCTCTCTCTCTCTCTCTCTCTCTCTCTCTCTCACACACACACACACACACACACACACACACACCTTACTTCAGTCAATTTCACTACCATAGAATGCGAATTGTTACTCGTAATTACATTTCTATTGGCTCCGAGAAAAATAAAACAATTATTAAAATTCAAACATCCTGATGATCGGCCAGTCAAGCAAGTGACAAGTACTTAACGCAAGGCTGCGTACTCTTTTCAGATTATTTACCGAATTTTTTCATCGCTAACACTGAAACATTAATGCGAGAAAAAAAAAAAAAATAATTTCCGCAAGGACCTTGCGTGAACACAGGACGTTAACTTACCGAAGATGGGGAAAACTAACTCGCCTTCGCTGGAATGTTTTTTTCCTTGCATTTTTAATTCAGTTTCTTAAAACTAGGTTAGTGCACGCAACATCGACTTCTAAAATGAGCTACTACTACTGCACTTGTCTAAAAGTATGGACTTATTTTTAACGCGGGAGCCTAATGCAGTTTGACGGACGGTGACTTTCCCTGGACAACGGATTGGCGAGGTCTGACTATGTCAGCCTATTTTACGTTGGATATAACAACAAACGGACAAAAACGCCCATCGATTAGGGAAAAAAACCAGTTGACATGTACTAGCAAGGAAATTAAATCCACACAGCTTCTGTGCAGAAATGAGACAGTGATGCAACTTTGCTGAAATAATCAGACTACTTTCAGAGGAAACGGACGCTGCACTCCTTTCCCACGCGGCAGTCCCGGCGCGCACAGCTGTGCTACACGCCCGGTCCGACTCGGCGCCGGAACCCAGCGTGGCGGCCGCCCGCTGCTGGCTGCGATGTGGCAACGGCGGCGCGGCGCCAGGTGAAGGAACTAACGTCCTTCTGCGGCCGTCCCGTCCCTTCCCTTCCCTTGCCATCGCTTCGCGTCGCGCTACACTGCAGTCGGCCGACGCCGCAGCCGTTGCACCACCCAAGCGCTACCAACCATGGAGGTCGAACTTTTGCCGTTCTGTGAGTGCATCCTCCTGCGAGCACGCCAGGTGCTGCAACTACACCGAGAGTTAAATGACACTACCCAACATCAAGTTTCACCACAGAGAGGCACCCTCCCTCCCAATTTGTCAAATGAAACAATATTTTATTCTGTATCCCTACCACACATGACTAACTGCAGGTGTGATTTAAACTGGTGTTCATGAAGGTAGCTATGAAACCAGCTGCGCTTTCAATCTGACACAATTCAAACTCTCTCACTCTCTCTGGTCATTTGTAGTAGTACATGATCTATCATGTACTTGCGACGGGACTTAAGAATGATCAACACCGAATACCTAGCTAAACGGACAGAAATTCGTCGGAATACTCTATTTCCTAGGTACGCTTAAAATGAAATGAAAGACGCTCTTGAATGTCGGTTGGGGTAACTGATTACATACCGGTGTGGAAATAACTAACGCTGGCAACCACAGACTACACATAGCCCTCTCACTGACTGTATTAATCACTTTATTTATTTATGTACAGCAATTATTGTAAGAGAGTACGAAGTTATATACGGCAAACGTTGATACAAGGAAGTGGCTTTGCCAACGTAAAGCGCACATACACACGCGAATACACAATTTCTTGGGCCTGTTAAACATGGGAAAGTGCACGATGCAGTTGTGCCGTACTCGGCTCGTACTCCGCTAGTAGTCGCGCCACGGTAGTGACGTCAGGCGCCGGGTCGATGGGCGCCACGAGTGACGTCACGGCGCGGGCCACGCCTAGGCCACCGCGGCGGGCACCTGCACCCGTATCGCCGGCCGTTATCGCCTGCGCATCAGAATAGCGGCCAGCGCCAAAACACCGCGGAGAGGGGAGAAAACATTTCCCGACACAATAATACAAACATATGTACTACGCCAGCGCCAGGGTTTCTAGCAGGAACTTGTTTCTGGTGCATGTTAGATACCCTCCACACAAAAGAACTGTAAGTGTGACCAGGGCATACGAGTTTTTGACACAACTGGTGACCAGTTATTACGTGTAGACGTAGCAAACGACTGAAGATACTTAACTCTCCTGTTGCGTTCCTGACAGTAGTTCAACCTGTGAAGAAACGCCCACAGATTTTAGATGTCTCCTCACTAGCTCTGGTACAATATTTAATCACAGCGGTATCCCATACTCAGAAGACGCGTCTCGATTCAATATAAGCAGCACTCATGTCTGCGACTAGTTATCTGCGCGACGCTTAGCTGTCGATTAACAAAGAAGTTTAATATAATAGGACCGGCACTGGTGTGAATTAATCTTTAGTAAGGGCTTCAAATAATTTGTGCACATATAGCGCCAATGTGTAAATTTCACAGCCCGAGGGAAGATTATAAGCCTTTTTCAGGCGACGTCAGCTGATCATCTCGATATTTGGGATGGGGGGGACGAAACAGACCTTAACGTCGACAATGCATTTCCTATTACCCGAAGGTCTAAAGTATGTGCTAGGTAGTAAATTGAGTTTCATGCAAATATATAATGGCACCAAGGAGTTAACTACAGAAGTAGCATAAATATATTAATGCCTTTCACTTTATGGCTGTCTGTGGAGCTGACTAAATGCTGTTTACGTTTTGTCATGTGTGTTCCGCCTCAATAAATAAAAAACATTACTATTTAATAGCAACTTATAATTGTCAGAACAACATTAAAGAGGAGGGTGGTTTTCGATTAAAAAGCAACCCCCCCCCCCCCCGTACACAACGAATGGTTTTTCTTTTTCAACATTAATGCTGAAACTATCAAGTTAAATGAAGATTTAAAGAGTCTCTCGGATAAGACGCCTATTAGAAGTAGAGTATACGCCATCGTACTAGGGGTGGGGAGGTTACAACGTGACTGTTAGGAATAACAAGTTAAATATTAATAGTTATCGTAGAAGGCTGTCAGTATCTGGCTCCTATTTCAGTGACAATAAAACCTGTGCGCCGTCCGTTTCCGTTTTAAAGCATTCATTCATACTGTCATTGAAGTCACATATTTCGTTCTCCTCAACAATAATATAATAGCGAAATCTACCCGTGTGCGTGAGTTACTGGAGTTACACGAGGTACCTTTTTGAAATAAAAATAAAACTATACTTTTCTTAGAAATTTTCTTGTACGAAAAACTGTACTTCAGTCACTTTTCTACACGATTCCACCAATATTTAGCGTGTTTATGTTTGTTTGTATCTCAAATGCTTCCTCCGATTGAGAATCCTGCGGACTGTGAAATACGCTGCTGAAATTTATCGTCAGATCAGTGAAGTGTGCGGAGAAAACATGAGCGATTGGATGGTGCGGGAATTGGCTGTACGAACGTGCATCACGAGGAACGAAGTCGACGGCCTTCAGTCATTACTGACGATTTGTTGCAAGAAGTTGATGTTGAAATGGAATACGCTTTACGATTACGACGTTATGTGGTGAGTTTCCCCAAGTATCAAGAGATATGTGCTTTATGCAATTGTTGCCGAATCAGGCGGCAGATTTCAACTACGATGGTATCCAAAGGTAGGTTGTATTGTCATATTTAGTATACCAATTCTAACAACTACGCTATATTTATAGGTGTGTGAACTACATCTTCAGTCACATGATATAAAGTGAAATCAATGTTCTGCTGACAACCATACAAGTTTTCACTGACACCTTTAGATCGGCCTCAAATGAAGAAAGGTTAGTTTCTTAGTTTGTGGGTGATCTTATGTGACATTGGTAATTTGCTTGTATCATGACCTCTCACTTTTACGCACCATATTGTTGCCATTAGTCAATATTAGCAGGGAAGTTTAATACTATTTGTAATCTTCCAGAAGCTTGGCTATCCTACGTATCTGCATCATAATCGAGTACATAACATGCTTAGGATGGTAAGAAACGCTTGGAGAACTCAGTTTAAAAAATGGTGTACGATATGAGAGTTCAAACTATATTTTGAGCAGTGCCTTTATGTGACCTGACAGGAATAATGAAATGTGGAACATATTGCGAGAGACTTGTTCAGAATAATAAAACCAATCTGTCTCGTGCTTGAAAGACATCCTGTACCCATAAGTCTTATGCCATTTAGTTATCAATAATAAGTTATGTGCGTTAAGGTTTATCATATGCAAATGAAGAAAGTGGGACGTACAGATTATTCAGTTTAAGACTTTGACACTTCGAAGTCATACTACTGTGGAAAAATCTGATTCCCAAAAATGACAGTAGACTACAATGGATGAACAAACTGATTAGTATCCATACGATGTATGTATAAAAACTGTAAATACTAAAAAGCTTTACAGAAACTAATTCGATAAAGAGTACCAGTCTTTCTAAACATTAAACAGATGGTGGTGGCTTATATTATCCCTCGAGTGAACTGCTTGCAGAAACGTTATTTCTGTGACAAACATATTGCTGTAGCAATGCAAGCTAAATTATTTCTTTACCGGTCAGCAATGTGTAAACAACCACAGTGTAAGATTTACACTCAAACATAGTTTATACTGTTGTCAACAGATTAATGAACAATTTTACAAATTACGTGAATTGTGCTTTGCAAATAAAAATAAGCAAAGTTCAAAAATGGTTCAAATGGCTCTGAGCAGTATGGGACTCAACATCTGAGGTCATCAGTCCCCTAGAACTTAGAACTAATTAAACCTAACCAGCCTAAGGACATCACACACATCCATTCCCGAGGCAGGATTCGAACCTGCGACCGTAGCCGTTCCAGACCGAAGCGTCTAGAACAGTTCAGCCACAACGGCCGGCAAGCAAAGTTCTTCGTAAAATAATAATTTAAGTAATAGAACACCAAATTTTGCTAGTATGGTTTTCTAATGGGCTATAGCATAAAAGCAGTTTCATGAAACAAGATGTTTTTCGAGTTCAGCACCTGAAAGGTTTAAATATGACTTAAAACAAAGGTTGCATGTATTGTTACATGATACATAGGCAGTTAGAGGCGCGGGGCGGTATGGACGTAATTTTTTTTGTTTTCAGTTATAAACAATGGCGCAAAATACCGGGTGATCAAAAAAAGTCAGTATAAATTTGAAACCTTAATAAACCACGGAGTAATGTAGACAGAGAGGTAAAAATTGACACACATGCTTGGAATGACATGGGGTTTTATTAGGAAAAAAAAAAAGTTCACAAAATGTCCGACAGATCCAATGTGCGGGTCGTTTGGTGATGATCGTGTACTCAGCCGCCACTTTCGTCATGCTTGGCCTCCCAGGTCCCCAGACCTTTGGGATTACCTGAAGTCTGAAATGTATCGTGATCGACCGACATCTGTAGGCCAATGCCTCACCGTAACTCCGGACATGCTTTACTGTGCTGTTAACAACATTATTCCTCGACTACAGCTATTGTTGAGGAATGATGGTGGATATATTGAGCATTTCCTGTCAAGAACATCATCTTTTCTTTGTCTTACTTTGTTATGCAAATTATTGCTCTTCTGACCAGATGAAGCGCCATATGAAGGAACATGTTTTGAACTTTTGTATTTGTTTGGTTCTAATAAAACCCCATGTCGTTCAAAGCATGTGTGTCAATTTGTACCTCTCTATCTACATTATTCCGTGATTTATTCAGTTTTCAAATTTACACTGACTTTTTGATCACCCGGTATGTTACCGAAAATTAACTATAACCGCCATAACTAATACCGAAAAATAACATTTTAGCTCATCTCTACATCATAACAACGGCTATTTGTTACGGGGATTTCATCAAGTTTACAGTTAAATCACATAGATATAGGAGTAGTTCAGGAGCCGTGACTGTTCTTCCCCCGTCAACATACACGCGCACGCTCGGAGCAGCAGTCCATTGCTCGCCGTGTAGTAGCTCGGTCTTGTTCGGCTCGGCTCGGAACGAAGCGGCCCATTCACTGCAGCAAACGGCGGCAGGCTGTTCCCACCGACGACCCGCGCCCCCTTCCTACACACCAGCCGCTACTTGGACTCGAGGGGAAGCTGACAGTCGGCGGGAACGGCGAGAAGCTATTTTTGGTTCTTGCTGCGCCAACATGCCGCCTCCTTACTCTGAACAGCTGCGGAGGAGCTCTCTCTCTCTCTCTCTCTCTCTCTCTCTGAGAGCTTTGTGATAGAGATCGCTACAACACAGAAATGATTAGCGCTAGTAGTTCCCTCCACAGACATGGTGGCAACGTCAAGATTCTGGAATGGGACCAGGTCGAGTCTGTGCCGAAGATGTTAACAATGTTTACTGGGAGTCCAGGGGTGAGCCATAGGCATTCTGAAACAGAACGCCAAGGGCGATTGCTGCCACTTGCTGGATAGTAACACACACGATCACGATTCAGCACCGCTCCAGCATTGAGATAAGATTAATTACGGTCGATATAAAATGCAAGATTATTTCTTTTTGTAGCCGACCAAAGCTACTCTACGCCCTGCTCTGGGGCGAAACGAAAAAATAGAAAACTTCGGAAAATCCGTTGTATATAAAGAACAAACAAGTCTTTTTAGTAGCTGAGAAATAAAATACTTCGTGGCAGTACGGTTTTGTAACTGTCTGTCAAGGCTTCTGAAACAGGAGTATATTTTTTAACAAACCTGAGAGAACTTACGAACACAAACGTTGCTTGGTGTCAAAGGCCACAGAAGAATTAATTTTACTATTCAAAATTCTCCTAATTTTGAAGCCGGCGTGGCGCATTAAAATCTCTGCATGAAATTTAACGACGAAGATCTATTTCCACAAGACAAAACATTTCGTATTCTGTACAATATGGCCACAGCCGTTTGGAAATTTCATTAAAAGCGCTATCAGGCGAATAGAATAAGTTCATTAGCTAAACATGTCTTGTGGCAACAATTGAAGCTCCAGTAATCGTCAATCTTTTGGATGAGAGGATATGTGACATGGATCATAATGTCTTTTGGCACGAGGAAGAGACTTGAGTAGCCAATACTATCATCACACTACTTCGTCATAGAACGGTGTAATCTAAGCCAAATGCAGCAGATCAACAGCAACAGGATGATACCTACGTAATACCCTCTCTAAAAGAACACTGGTATGAATTGGGCATTACACCCCAAGAATAAATGTGAGAATAATAACTGAGGATACGGGTTGGGATGAAAAACTGGAAAGTAAATTTAGAGAGTATCGACAACGATGAGCTCTCGCCACTCAATTCAACATTACGTTTACCTCTATGACGCACCGGATTATATTAGTTCTTAACTGGTCGCTTTAAAGTACGAAACTATTCGTGGCTTCGTATCAGCTTACACGCCGGCAATCAGAGCGTGAAAGTTCGCCGAGGTGGCGCGTCGTATCTATTTGTGCATCTGTCACGTGACCGTCTGGCAGGGCAGGGTGTGCGCGCGCAACATCCGACGCTCAGCTGGCGCGACGTCAGTGCAAACATGGCGCGCGCGTGGCTCGCCCTTCAATGGAAGGATGTATACGAAAACACGTTGCGTAACGACCGCGTGCCCCATAGCCATATAGAGACAGTATTTACAGGAAAACTAGAGCGGCAAAGACAACACTCGTGGTTACCAAGCCAGACTGCTTCCACTACGACCGTGATAACTATAAGAAGTTTTGCATAATCTAACAAGAGCTGCTAACCCGCAGAAGTGTTCACAGCTAAACTGCGCCTGTATGATTACCCGAAAACATAACATTAGTACCAAACACACAAACACACACACACACACACACAAGTATGTGACGAACAACGAGAGGACCCCAACAGTTAACGATACACAGCAGTCAGGAGCAGCTCCATGCTACTGTTTTCAACGCACCGAGCACATCAGTTTACCGTACGAAAGCACTATCTCGTATCGTTGCTTTAAAAAGTCAAGCTAGAGGCAACGATTTCCTTGTGTTTCATGTTACGTAAGAAACATTACACTAAAAATATTAGGAGTTGCCGTCACAGTCTATTTAAAAAAAGAGAGAGAGATAAAATGGACTGCTATTGAATAACAGTCACTGTACAGGCGACCGTAGCTAGAGGTTCAGAGCGTACGGGCGGGGCAGCGGCAGCACGGCTCAGACAACAGCGCCGCCACCGGCCGTCGCCAGCAGCTGCGTTTCGCGCGCTGCCTGGCAGCCCCCCCACCCCGTCCGTCTGGCTCGAGGCACACGGGACAGCGAGCGCTTGGCGCACCATCGGCTCAGGAATGCGAACCGCCGCCGGCGATGAGTACTACCAACCTCAGGCCACCACGTGGGCGCTCGACAACCGGCTCAGCTCTTTGGAACTACAAAAGCTGTATAAAAAAAAGGCAGCAGCTCGCAATTAAACCGAGAACCTACTGAAACTACTGCTGCCAGTGTCTACACGACGCAGTCGCAATTGCAACGTTATGCTTCCGGGATATCTATCTGATCGTCCATTCGCAGTTACACAAATAGAACAATTTGAAATGACTAAGTACTTAAAGAGCATTACACTGCAGGAAATACTGCAACAAGCCACAAGCGACTGGTTGCAGAACTTCCCACAGAGTAATTTACGGAAACAGTTGCGATGTTCTCTAACCAAAATGGATAAATTAACTTACAGCACGCATTCGACTACCACTATCTGTTTCTTCTAACCACTTGTGCAAGTAACAAAACCGCTGACAATTGCACACCCGTTTTATGAAAATAATCTTACAATATTCGTAAACTTGGGACAGTATTTACTGCATTGTCAGAAATGCGAAAGTCAGACCTCATGACAGGTGGTCCGTACTTCCATCTACAATCCCAACTAACTAAGACACAACATTGCGCATTTAAGACGAATGCCGATTATAGCTGTTTTCGTGTTTGCTGCGGTGACGTGCTGCGCGACGTGCAATGGACCGAATGCAATAAGCGGAACCCTTAATTCGTATTCATAATTTCTTATTTTTACTGCTGTCAGAAGACGTTAAGTTCGACGCCACTCCCCGAACTGTTTTGTTGAGCCAATAGCACAACAGCTTCAGACCTCCAACCCAGTCGGGCGCACAGCTACGCAGCTGACTGGCATCAATGGCGCCCAGTGTGGGAACGCCAGTGTCGCAATGCCCAGCCTGACGTCAGGCCAGCTACAGCTGACCACTCGGCCGTTACATAACGGCTTCCGCCCAGAATCATACCATGGACCACCGAATGGAGGTGGTGCGCGGTTATGTCACGCCTACAGTATTAGTTTTATATGAACTCTTGCCTTCAGTACATTATCTGCAGGGATTTTATCGCAAAATACCTCTGTCTCTCAAGGAATTATTTTCTTGTTGTCAACATCGCATTAACGCCTGTTTTAACTAGCTTTCACATCTCTACCAAATTCAGTTTCTATTTGTCCATGTCAACGGATACATCCTGCAAAGTGATGAGATTTCGTCAAGGAGGATTATTCGACTCATTACCACTCTTGCAAGAATGAAAGCAAGATTAGACATTACGTCCCGTCGTAAGTGTCTGGGGAAATTATGGAAAACTATAGTCTGAACGACTGAACAGAGATTTTAACCGCCGTTCTCCCGAATGCGAGTCCCGCGCTGAACACTACGTCACCTCGCTCGGTACCACTCTTCGAATCTCCTTCTGTCGTACATGTTCAAGTTGCTTGGATTTCGTAATTAATATAAATCTACAGTTCTACACTAAAGGAAACAGAAAATATTTTCGCGACGGTTACCGTCATAAAACTAGGCTTTCCTCCAGAGAATCCGACAGTTCATCGCGTCCGCAAAATATTGATGTAATGAATGTTGCATTGAAAACCAGGCACGCCAGTTTTTCCTCGTGGAGATTTAAAACTACAGTAATATCAGTAGCAGTATGAAAAATTGACACTGAGAAGAGACGAAACAGAAGAGTCGCTACAAATTGTAACAAACGCATGAATTCGTAGACAACCCTTGCGCTCTGTAAGGAGATTGCTAAAGAGGAGTGAACACACAATTACCAACACCTCACTGTCAGCTCTTTATTAGGGAAGCACTCAAATGTAAATTTACCAGGGAGATTTGTGTAAACAGTGTGTCCCAGGAAGAATGGCCAGTATTCAAGGATATGATAACAATAATAGCTTGAAGTGAAACAGCCCAGCAAACATGGGTCCTAAACTGCATACCTTAAAGAGCCCATTTTTACAAGACTTTTTCCTTGTTTTGGTCCATACTGCTACCTCAAATGTATGTAACGTCAAGACTTTGCAGTAGAAGAGATTTGTTTCACAGTATCGAAGATTAAGTGCGCTCAGCTTTCAAGGTATGCAATTTAGAACCACGTTTATTTGACTTTTTTGCTTCGAAGATAGTTCCTGTAGTACCCCTGACTATTCTTCCTGGGACACTACGTCTAATTTATAATTACTACACTAGACAACCGTTGCGGGAGAAGATGGCGCTGATTGTTAGTCACATATACAAGAATGATGGAATACATGTCTAATACTGAATCTACGTTCTTGCAATACTCCGCCTACCGTGTCTATAAGCACCTGATTATGCATCTCCTGTTTATGCTACAAATACTTCATTATTTCATGACAGAATGCGGGGATTAGTCTGGAGATGAAAAAGAAATGTCTAAAATAGCGCAATTTACAAGAGAGAACAAAAAATTTCGATATATTTTTATTAAGGAGTAACGAATTTGCTACGTCAGCAGACACCGCTCACTTCCATATATAATAAAAGGGCAGTATGAAGAAAACATCTAGTGTTCGGTATTAGCAATAACCTACGTAACTGAGCTCCGGAAGGCCGAATCGATGTAAGTAGTGCTACGCGACTCTGACGAATAAAAAACAAAAGTGAAATTAAAATGTACACAACTCGTTGCTGTTAAGACACATGAATCTCTCTCTCTCGCTTCGCGTCATCGCCAAACATGAGCGTCAAATGATAGTTCTACAAACCCACAGAACTTTGGCGAGGTTACGAGAACGTGGTAACAATGGAAGCCACGGGTAATAAATACGCCGCAGGGAAGCTGCGAGCTTTGACTGTACGGTGCCGGCCTTCGCCTCTGACTCACCAGCTACGGGTGACGCGTCGTCCCTCTCGGAGCCACGTCACGCTAAGATTAGCCCATCATGGCGCAACATTCCAAAATATTTCCACAGCATCCACCGAGATCTGTAGTGCAATTAATGTGACATATGACAAAAAACTCATATGATATCGAACTCTACAATGCACAGAAACGCAACGTGCGAATATGTCGCAGGTTCCAATCCTGCCTCGGGCATGGATGTGTGTGATGTCCTTAGGTTAGTTATGTTTAAGTGGTTCTAAGCTCTAGGGCACTGATGACCTCAGAAGTCAAGTCCCATAGTGCTCAGAGCCATTTAGTTAACACTCAGTACAGAAATTTAATCGTGCAGAAATGCAAATAGCATGTAGGAACTTTTAAAGAAATAAGCACCGCCACACGTCAAGGTGAGCATAAGGTCTTTCCCTGATCACCAGTATTTATTTTTAAGGGGCTATGCTAGATACAGCTACGTGGCTTCTTGTGAATGGTAGCTCAAATCGTCTATTTTTTATGGATCTAGTGCTTTCCGGACACACTGATCGGTAAAGACAGTCCAAAACCACGGCCACCAAGGTCATCAGACTTCACCTCTCCCAACTCTTTTTGGGGGGTTACGTTAAACAGAAAGGATTGAATTTATCAGTTTCCGATTTGCAAATTCTTACAGTACGAATACGGGATGCTGCAGAGGCTGTGACGGAACAGGTGTTGCCAAAAACGAGGCGAGAAACTGACTAACGCCTTGACGTTGTACGGGCAACAGACGAAGCTCACGTGGTGTATATTCATAAAAACCTGTTTGCAAAACACCGCATGGCAATATCTAGTATAGTTCTTCGAGAATAATTTTTGTAATCAAGAAAGACTTTACGCTCACACTTTACGCTCACCCGGTATATCTACATCGATGCTCTGCAAATCATATTTAAGTGCCTGGCAGAGGGTTCATCGATCGGTATTTCTGACCTATGTGGGTCTATTTTACGCTATAGTAGATAAACGTGGAACTCGGTAAGTTATCACATGTCCGCATGAATAGGCCTCCGGGAAGTCAGGTCCTAATTGAAGAGTGTTTCTTGTAATTCAGTTTTTAAAAAGCTAGCTGAGCTCGTCTTATGCAAGCCTGTTTACCATTTTTATGGTGTCCCGTTGTTTGGTACTTAACTCAGACAAACCAGTATGCATTTTCACCGAATTACAGGCAAGCCCAACAAACCGCTTCTCCCGTTTAACGAAATCTATCAAGCGCGATAATCCAACATACTTAAATTACAGCAGGTTCTAATGAAGTTACGTCGCAAGTTAGTGATTAGATGGCAGTCAACTTGAAGCGCAGAAGCAGCCTTCATTCACACCTTCCGGTGGCCACGAGGAAAAAAAAAACTGAGCACCGTGGGACTTAACTTCTGATATCATCAGTCCCCTAGAACTTAGAACTAGTTAAACCTAACTAACCTAAGGACATCACACACATCCATGCCCGAGGCATGTAGCGCCTAGAACCGCTCGGCCACCCCGGCGGCAGACGAATGTTAAGATTCAGGACGCGTCTGAATATAATTATATTATAATGACTAATAGATTGTCTCCTGTCGTATCTTCAAGTATTTATTGGCACTAGCAAGTACTGCCGAAAGTTTTACCGCCGCAAATACAAACTGTTGTTTACGACAGTTGATAGTTGGGCCATACAAACCGATCACAAGTTAGAAACAAGACGTGTAGAATTTTACAGAGCATACACATATACAGTAGCTACGATAACGATACTAATATATGCGCTTGATGTGAATTCAATCACACGTGTAAAACGCAAGAGTAAAGCCATGTGCTTAAATCTACAACCAAACGCACAATAAAGACTGTGGTATATGTTCCAAAAGGAGGTTCGTTGCCTTTAACTACATAAATCAACATATGCACATAACGAAGAAACCTCTTAGCGTTAAAACTATGTTCAAAATAAACAGGATCAAATTTCAAATAGGAGGTATTTTTGTATTTACGTAATAAACACGGAACAAAAGGATATTAGGTCATGAAAGAAATCGTCATTATGGGGATACGAAACCGCGTTATACGTGGTAAACAATATTTTCGAAGGGTATTTGTGAAACTATACAATATACCTCGAGTTCAACCTATATGCACTCCTTTATCGCATTCTGCAGTTCACATTTCCGGAGTATCCCGCGAGAAGCACACAGCAGGCCAACGCTGCCAGTTCGGTGCAGACGGCCCACAGGCAGGCGCGAGAGCTAGGTACGGACCCGTCGGCAGGGCAGCCAACCTCACACAGCGTGTCAGCCAAGCGCTGAATCACTGGGCCCAACTACGCTCCCGGAAGCTCTGTATAACAAGTGAAACTTTTTTGTCGACTGTTCCACAGTAGTAATGAGGTATCAATCGCTTTACTGTCTCATGGCGTAGAATTGTGGCTGGTTATAAGTCCTTATCACGAATTAATTATCTGATTAGCAGTAGCACTGATGGCGGGGAAGGGTGCGTGAAGGTCGATAAAGCTATTTCCACGGTGAAATGAGCGTACTGCCACGATGCGCAGTAACATCTGCGTGCAGGATCCGGCAACTAAACCTTATGTCGACCTTAAACTGAGTCACTGCAAGTGCCTAAGCGGTAACCTGTGACAGAGACAGCAACCTGTGAAGTGACGCTCGCACTCGTCTGGCCGTTCGAGAGCGCGGCAAGAGGCGCACAGGCTGGGCGCATTCCTGGGTCCGGCGGCTGCGGCGGACATTCCTGCCGCATGCCGTCAGCCTCAGCGCCACTACCAGCGCCAGCACTCACGTCGCCACGTCCACGCCTTAGCTTTTCCTGCTGCCGCGTTCCCTGTCGTATGATTCGCCGCTGACGCACGTGTCTAAGAAATGGGTGGGATGAATAACGGCGAGGAAGGCACGATTTGTGCAGAACTTTTCCTCCCACATACGACAGTCTGCGGATGCAGCAGTCTAAACAGCAGTGGTCTCCTCGCGCTGTCGTTCTGTAACCACGTAATGTTATTTCCTACGGGGACACTTTTCGATCTGTCCTCGGACAGGCGAGCCTGCTGTCAACGCAATTGTATCTTCGCCGCTGCGGCGTACGCAAGGCGGCTGATAGCGGTCACTGGTTCTGCTTACGCATGGCATTCTTTAAACACCTTATCGCGTACCTTGGCTATCTGCCAGTCGCTGACAGGTATTTAGCAGCAGATGTGAGAACAGAGTTCCAGGGTACAAAGAAAAATAGCACAGGAAAGGGAATACATTACTAATCTGGCTATAGCAGGTGTTGACAGAGACCAACATTCATCTTTCAGCACTTTTGGACTCCGGTCAGCAAGCTGCTGAAGGTGAATCAAAGCGGGATTGTTGGAACTGCTGCAATGTCATCCGAAATGTTTTGCTGCAGTTCTTTAATAAGACTACCGAGGGTTGTTGCGATACACCTTACAATTAGACTTCAGGGCTCCCCAGACAAAGTAATCGCACACTGACTGATCGGATGACCTGGGTGGCCAGCTACGGCCGCGACAAGATTGACCTCTGACAACACCTCTTGTCAGGCGCGAAGATTGAGTAAATGTGCTCCAAGGTTCTGTGTGGATCACATAGCGGGCGTACACGTGGTGTGCGCGTCGCGGGGTCTGGTTATATGCATACATTCACGTCCAATCGAATCCACTCGTCCAGGCCATTTATTTGGCCCATCCTGTGGGTATCAGACCTTCACTGTTTATGACACTCCCCACCGTTTAATTCGTCGGATAATTCAGGATATGTTACATAGCATACCTAGCACCGTGCCACAACGACTTCATAAATGAATTATGACAGGAAGCATATCGAATGTACAATAGTGCGAACATGTGAAGTTACACAAGATTGCATCAACCAAATGTGGTTTTCTTTAAAGCTGAGTGTCGCTCAGACAAAATATTTGTCATAAGCGTTTCACGAGTTTTAAAGCCTCCGTAGATGCATTTAACATGACAAATTTTACACGTATGTAAAACAATTTTGAATCGTTAATATTTTACAGACAACTGCCTGTCACAACGCGAGAAAAAGCTTTACGGCTACCAAGATTTAAAAACAGAAATATGTGCTAGGTTTTTTTTTTTTTTTCAAATCCTCAGACCGAAGAAAATAGTCGACAATGATTACATCAGAATTTGGCATATATCTGTATATAGACCTCGTTACCACCTAAAATATGTGCAACGTAAACTGACTAATTTTATCTGCGCCTGCGTATTTCTTGAGAAATTTAGCTAAGGTGAATAAGCGGGACACAGGAACAGAGATTCAAGATACCTTGCGAAAGGGAACTTCTCGCTATAGGCTGCTTCACAGAACTAGCTCTTTCGTGAAGTGGTGAACAAACGAGATAAAGGTACGTGGACAACTAATTTCACACAAGATTTAGTTAGTGGTTATGAGCCGTTTGCTCTACAGTGTGGAGCGTCACAACAGAGGAAAAAAGAAAACGGGATCGAGAAGACTTGCACGTTTGGCTTTCCTGCTTGCTGGACGGTGCCCAGTAGTAGGCCCCCTGCGGCGCAGTGCGGCCCCGCTCGGCTCCGGCCCCTGCTCTTCCCCGGGCAGAAGGGCTCACCTCTGACCTTCGCAGGTGGGGCTGCAGCCCCGCGCGGCGCGGCCAGGGGCTGCTTACTGGCTGCTGCCGCTTGCTGCACACTCAGCTGCAGCTGCGACCCTTCACTGCTCGGCTCCGCTCCAGACTTCCTTCCGGCCGCCTTTGTCGTCGGCGCACAATTCCCATCCCTCGCAGGTGCACTCAGCCATGGGAACACGTTCGCGTAGCAGACAATTCGCGGTCTACAAGCGTGCGGCCGTTACGAAGCGACTGTGGTACGGTACGTATGCAGCTTGCAAACCCATTCGGGTTGCCAATGGAACGATTCGGGTCGAGCTACACAAAATAAACAAACGAACCGGAGTGCATGTTTTCGCTAATCTAGTGTTTAATTATGATGGGCGCAAAATGTCATTAAACCCTGGTTTGCATACACCCAACAGGCTGATTCATTTATAGTTACCGCTTCTTGAACAGGGGTGACACGTATTTGACTGGCAAGAAATATTCTCTACCAATTATAATAAAGGCATACATTTTACTTCGGAATATACTGCGGGGTTTCACAAGTGAATGTAATGACGAATGAATCAAGTGAATGTAATGACAAATGAATCAAGTCAGGACCTCCCATTGGAGTACTAACAATCAGAATATTTATGTGTAAGAAATTTGTGCGTCCACGGAACTTTCTAAAAGACAATGAAAGTTACGACCGAAGCTGTAACACTCGACGTTATGTACTTTTATCACTGAAATCTATTTACTCCTCTACGCGGTAGTAGGCACTGAAGAAAGAAGAAATACGATGAGAAAATGCCTAAAACACAGTTCCGGTGTTCACGATGATTCTACTCAAAACGGAAAACTTAAATACACAAGAAATGGCATGAAATTGCTAGTGGAGGTCGCGATGTGCTAAATGCACCGAAGGGACAACGTAAGATCGAAGAAAACACGATATTAATAAGACACCGCAACAGTACACACACGAAGTTACAACAGTACACACACGAAGTTAGAAAGAAAGACTGACGAACGATTATTTAAACGTACTAGGCCATCCGCAAGTTAGTGAGAAACCTATAACGCCTTTAAAAAAACCGACACCTAGCTCCTGATGCTAAGAAGAAAAAAGTTTTAGACAGAGGAGCCTCAATGTGTCTCAACTGCATCGTTTTCACTGAACATACAGGAAATATTTTTACTTTGTAGCATTGTAACTTTATTCTTAGCAAAACAAAAATAAAAAATATTTTACTATTGTGAAGTTAGATGTACAATAACCAATAGTAAAATTCTTTACACAACTGTAACAGTTATTAAACAATGCGACTTAAACAAAACACTGTTCGACTTTGAAGTTACTTTAAAGTTCAAATAGTTTATACTGTAGCATTTGTTTTGGTCCTTCACGCCAAGATATACCCTAACTTGGAAGGCAGTGTTATGTTTACAAGCGATTACGCCACGCTTAACGTAAGTAAGAGTACAGTGGAAGATATTGTCAGACGATTCAGAAACGAGGACCGTATTGACACTATACCTCAAATGGGCTAACTCAAAGTAGTTTGATGCACGTGACAAGACAATTCTAGTACGAAAAATAAACTATGATCCTACACTCAGAGCACCTAACAAGTGAACTTCTGAACGAGACTGTAAAGAAGGTACGATTCGCAGATTATTGAAAAATAATGGCTGCAATGGACTGGACAAGTAGCTAGGAAGACACCGTATGCGATAGTACAGAATGTAGAAAGATTCGATTTTGATTAAGAGTTTACTACGAAGGATGAAACGTGGTGCAACCACCTCATTTTTACCGACCAAAGTAAATATTAAATTTTTGGATCGGATGGATGAAGGACGGCATGGCGGAAGGAGAACGAAAAATTTAAAGTCACAGACCCTTTTAAGCATCGAGGCAAGTCTGCGCTGTATAGCCACACCTGTACCGGGCGAATTAATGTACATAGACGGCATTATGGTTAACTATGTGTATCTGGACATACTGAAAAACAGTGCACGCAAAAGTGCAGAGAATATGTGAATATCAAAAATGTTGAAGTTTTACCAGGACAATGAACCGAAACATTAGCCTCGCTCTGTGCAGGAATATTTTTTGTGCAACTGCCAGTCTTACAACCACCAAAGCAATCACCAGACCTTAACCGTAAACAGAAAGTGTGCGGAGAACTAGCGATGTATTAGGAAAACTTTTAAGTGTCGAATAAAAGAAGAATTGGGCGGTCTATGTACAGTCTATTTAAAAAAGATTATTAGTATTATGCCGCAGCGTTTGTAAGACGCCATTCGACAGAATGACTACCAGACAAGTTATCGAAATATTTATTTTTCGCAAAAAATTATATGGAAATAATTAGTTCTGAAAAGTGTCTGACATTAATGTGAAATACGTCCGAGTTCTAATTCAACATTAAAGAACTTTTGTACATTAAGTTAACAAAGTTTGCGCTGTTATTTACAAGGCAAGCAACTTATTAGAATTGTTTATGTTTTTGTTGATTAATATTGAAGTTATGATGCCACAAATTAAAATGCTCATAGTGTCCGAATATTAACGTTACTCACTGTATTCGTCAACGAGTACTGGTCAGTAATACACGTTATTACTCGATAAAAGAATATCTATGATTTGAAACGTTTGAGCTACACGAGGAAAAGCCAGTGGACAAAAATTACTCGTTCGAACACCAACAAAAATATCGCCACTTAAAAATATACTGAGCAGGTACCCCTATAATTACGTAGGCAAAGGCAGCGCCGGCGGACAACCTGCGGCGTGGCGTTTCACAACACCGCCGCGCCGCCTCCAGCGCGGGCACGGTGCGCAGCAGCTGTTCCCGCCGACCTTGAACCGAGTGGAAGCAGCTGCCACGTACCGAGCGAGGCTCAAAAGGGAACGGCCGAAACCGAGCGCCGCGCAATGGGCGAGCGGTAACCAGTCGCTATACAAGCCACGGAGAAATGTTTACAAATGGGAACGATGTGCACAGCATCGTCAAAGAGCAGTAAAAATCAAGTCCAATCAACAATGCACATTTGTCGAGACAGGGTTATTTTCAAATCATCGACACGTCTGTACTCCTCCGGCCTTTCCACGGAAGAACAACGAAAATTGTTTCAGTCTTTAGGTTCCCTGCAGTCATGCAAAATAAGTGCACAACTTGCTGAGATTGCTAAAATGTAAACCAAACAAGTAACTAAAACAGTACACTTGCCAACTGGGCACGGACACATCCGAAGTGGTGAGTTACTGCCATTTTTCATTCCGAAGCTCTCCACGCTACCCCATCCAAGCACGCCTCTCCGTCTATGCGTAGTTGGTGAAAACTAAGGTTCATCTGAGCTTGCTCCTGTAATCAAGCTTTGGCCTCTCTCAGAAATTTTTTGTCCCCCTCCAATCCCCGTACACTTCCCTCCATTACCATACTAACGATTTTGGCCTAAAGATTTGTCCCCTCCCAACCGATTTCCTCTTAAAGTCACGTTGTACCATACTCTTTTCGAACCCAATTCGATCCATTAGTTAACCAAACTACCGAACTTCAGCATTCTTCTGCAGCACCGTATTTAGAAAGTTCCTGTTCTCTTGTCTGAAGTGTTTATCGTCCACACTGCACATCTGTACAATCGTACACTACACACAAATACCTCCAAGCAGCGATCTCCTACATTTCTACTTCTACCACCATCCGTTCTCAAATGCAACTTTCTCAGCATCGCCTGATTTAATTAGACTACATTCCATCATCCTTGCTTTCCTTTGGTAACTGGCCAGTTTACACGCACGGTTATGGTGTAGACATATTTCTGCATGAAGACTGGCTTATTCCGACTGCGTTCGGCTCGGTATTTCTTTTTCCAAGCCAGTAGTATTCATCTAGCAGGGGTGGTTCTGGTGGTACCACCTCTGTTGCTAGCAGCCAGAACAAGTGCTTTAGTTTTTACTGCATTATACATGCGCTTCCCAATGACAAACACGGCAATGAATATTACAATACACACAGTTACGGAAGAGGTGCCAAATATTGCACACATTTCGGTAGTTCGACTTTCAAAGTCACAATTTTCAGAGACAAAAAATCAAAGCCGAAAAGTTTTCGTTTTGGAGAATATGGGACCGTTTCGGCAAGTCATTAAGCGTATACGGTGAGGCGGTTGCAATGTTAAGGGGCCCTCAGATGACTAATATTTATTGCACTATGATACAGACTGCTCAATACATTGTACGTGCAAGGGTGATACAGCGCAACACACGGAGCTATTGCCGAGACTTAGTGATTTACAGACGGGCAAATGATATAGCGAAACCATATGAGTATGAAAACATTAGGAAATACAGACTATTCGTTTCATTACTTATTCAGTAATTAGCTGTAGAGACATTCAACGACGAAAGTTTCCAGGGACATAATATAACCAGCAGCTTACTTGTTCGTCGCAGGGATTGAATTATATATTGCACAACAACGTAACACAACATACCGATCCTCTACAATAATGTATATTACTCTTCCCCGGTTTGTAGATTGAATCCAGCGTTACGGGAAGCTAAATCCGACGATTATGTGAGCAGTATCTTTTCTGCGTACCGTAGGTATAACGAGGTTGAAAGATTCCTCGTTCACCATCAAAAAATTCCGACACTTGGTTCAAGAATCATAAAAGAAGGTTGTATACCTGGAAGAATCCTGGAGATACTAAAAGGTATCAGATAGATTATATAATGGTAAGACAGAGTTAGGAACCAGGTTTTAAACTGTAAGACATTTCCAGGGGCGGATGTGGATTCTGACCACAATCTATTGGTTATGAACTGCAGATTGAAACTGAAGAAACTGCAAAAAGGTGGGAATTTAAGGAGATGGGACCTGGATAAACTGAAAGAACCAGAGGTTGTAGAGAGTTTCAGGGAGAGCATAAGGGAACAATTGACAGGAATGGGGGAAAGAAATACAGTAGAAGAAGAATGGGTAGCTCTGAGGAATGAAGTAGTGAAGGCAGCAGAGGATCAAGTAGGTAAAAAGACGAGGGATAATAGAAATCCTTGGGTAACAGAAGAAATATTGAATTTAATTGATGAAAGGAGAAAATATAAAAATGCAGTAAATGAAGCAGGCAAAAAGGAATACAAACGTCTCAAAAATGAGATCGACAGGAAGTGCAAAATGGCTAAGCAGGGATGGCTAGAGGACAAATGTAAGGATGTAGAGGCTTGTCTCACTAGGGGTAAGATAGATACTGCCTACAGGAAAATTAAAGAGACCTTTGGAGAGAAGAGAACCACTTGTATGAATATCAAGAGCTCAGATGGCAACCCAGTTTTAAGCAAAGAAGGGAAGGCAGAAAGGTGGAAGGAGTATATAGAGGGTTTATACAAGGGCGATGTACTTGAGGACAATATTAGGGAAATGGAAGAGGATGTAGATGAAGACGAAATGGGAGATAAGATACTGCGTGAAGAGTTTGACAGAGCACTGAAAGACCTGAGTCGAAACAAGGCCCTGGGAGTAGACAACATTCCATTAGAACTACTGATGGCCTTGGGAGAACCAGTCATGACAAAACTCTACCATCTGGTGAGCAAGATGTATGAGACAGGCGAAATACCCACAGACTTCAAGAAGAATATAATAATTCCAATCCCAAAGAAAGCAGGTGTTGACAGATGTGAAAATTACCGAACTATCAGTTTAACAAGTCACAGCTGCAAAATACTAACGCGAATTCTTTACAGACGAATGGAAAAACTAGTAGAAGCGGACCTCTGGGAAGATCAGTTTGGATTCCGTAGAAATGTTGGAACACGTGAGGCAATACTAACCTTAACACTTATCTTAGAAGAAAGATGAAGAAAAGGCAAACCTACGTTTCTAGCATTTGTAGACTTATAGAGGAAGCTTTTGACAACGTTAACTGGAATACTCTCTTTCAAATTCTGAAGGTGGCAGGGGTAAAATACAGGGAGCGAAAGGCTATTTACAATTTGTACAGAAAGCAGATGGCAGTTATAAGAGTCGAGGGGCATGAAAGGGAAGCAGTGGTTGGGAAGAGAGTGAGACAGGGTTGTAGCCTCTCCCCGACGTTATTCACTCTGTATATTGAGCAAGCAGTAAAGGAAACAAAAAGAAAAATTCGGAGTAGGTATTAAAATTCATGGAGAAGAAGTAAAAACTTTGAGGTTCGCCGATGACATTGTAATTCTGTCAGAGGCAGCAAAGGATTTGGAAGAGCAGTTGAACGGAATGGACAGTGTCTTGAAAGGAGGATATAAGATGAACATCAACAAAAGCAAAACGAGGATAATGGAATGTAGTCAAATTAAATCGGGTGATGCTGAGGGGATTAGATTAGGAAATGAGACACTTAAAGTAGTAAAGGAGTTTTGCTATTTAGGGAGCAAAATAACTGATGATGGTCGAAGTAGAGAGGATATAAAATGTAGACTGACAATGGCGAGGAAAGCGTTTCTGAAGAAGAGAAATTTGTTAACATCGAGTATAGATTTAAGTGTCAGGAAGTCGTTTCTGAAAGTATTTGTATGGAGTGTAGCCATGTATGGAAGTGAAACATGGACGATAACCAGTTTGGACAAGAAGAGAATAGAAACTTTCGAAATGTGGTGCTACAGAAGAATGCTGAAGATAAGGTGGGTAGATCACGTAACTAATGAGGAGGTATTCAATAGGATTGGGGAGAAGAGAAGTTTGTGGCACAACTTGACTAGAAGAAGGGATCGGTTGGTAGGACATGTTCTGAGGCCTCAAGGGATCACAAATTTAGCATCGGAGGGCAGCGTGGAGGGTAAAAATCGTAGAGGTAGACCAAGAGATGAATACACTAAACAGATTCAGAAGGATGTAGGCTGCGGTACGTATTGGGAGATCAAGAAGCTTGCACAGGATAGAGTAGCATGGAGAGCTGCATCAAACCAGTCTCAGGACTGAAGACCACAACAACAACAACAACAACAGTCATTTGGCTCTACTTACAAGTTCTTTTGGAAAGTTAGTATGCCTGTGTGCACAACGGCTTCCAAGCCACTTCTCGCCCATCGCTACTTACTCTGCTTTCCGCAGCATCTCTGCAATCTCAATACATGCACATCATCAAGCACAGACATGTTCGCTACGAAGGCAGAGTACTAACTGACGCGTCCCAGGCATAAATACTGCGCAATAATATTTTGCCGTTTTTAGCTACACACTTTCGCGCAATACTGTGATATTATTTCGCAATAAATACTGTGTGTCTGGGGAGGGGGTCCCTTTCGTCTAACATCGAAGCTATCTGCAGGTACACTTTCTGTTCCTGTGCTTCTTGCCATGCAAGTTCACCGCTGCTACAAGCAACACATTTAATGCAAGCTCTTTTCCCTCCGCCAGTCTTATCCGCGATATTTTTTATTCTCTAGGGCATGGACTGGCGGAATCAACTGTTTGTATACTTCTGTACAATCTCCTTTTTCACTTAAGATTATATTTGGTTTTTGGCGGGTGATTCTGCGGGCAAAGAAAACTGGTGCTCCGCATTTACGCAGCATACAGATTTTACCATCTCAAATGCGCGCTAAAATAAATTATGTAGGGTCTGCCGATCCTAGGATCGTACAGTGACAAATCGATAAGCGATGGAGCTGGTAGACAAACTGTACTAAAAAAAAAAAAAAAAAAAAAAAAAAAAAAAAAAAAAAAAAAAAAAACGAGAGTACATCCCAAGTTCGACGACTCCAGACGGACCGACCCATTTTTCAGAGATGCATTGACCTATACACGAGAGGCCAGTAACGTAAAAAAAAGGAAGAAGAAAGCCGGCGCGCGGCGCGGCCGGTGTGTGCGGCGACCGTGAAATCGATTGCCGGCGCCCGCCCTCTCTGCCGGCGCCACAGACCCGCCGCCATCGCCGCGCCGTTTCAAAAATAAATGCGCGGGGGACGGACGGAAATAGCGGCACCTCTGGCCGGCAAAAACCTCACGCTGCGCCGCCTGCTGCTGCTGCTCACTGTCTCGCCGACGCCACGACACACCGCACCGGCAAGGGACCCGGTCTCGTACTTATCTACTTGGATCCTACCTCCTAGTAATAAAAAAAAATTGTACACAGCTTATTAATGCGCCGTTTGAAATGTAATGAGACTTGTCAGAAGGCAACGTAGACTAATTTATCCAGTGGTTACGGTTGCTTAGCAGCTCCTCGACTACGAAGCCTCTGCAAAATAGCGCAACCTCTAACAAGACACCACGGGGAATGGAAGGAAGCTACTCCTATAATAGTAATGGCACGGTTACTTATAGCACTCAATAGTTATTAGATATAGCCATCCTACGAGTGACTAGCTCGAAAGATTTCATTCAGAACTATTACTCGGATAAGAACACTCGATTACGATACCGATGCAATGTTACTGAACGCGTAGCAATCATCCGAAAAATGCCCTACGATGTTTTATGCATCACAAGAATACCGTGCCAGCAGTGAACAGAAGTGCTATTCTGATGCGGGTTTCGGACCACAACAAACTGCAGAATATAGGTCGGAGTGAGCACGCCACATCGCGTGCTGTCGGCGGGCCGTCACTGGCTGCCGAAGGACACCCGCCGAAACTGCCCAATCAGAAAATGGCAGACTTCGGGAGGTAACGAGTGGGGTTGAGGAGTGACACACCGAGCACCAAGGGTACTTTCCACATGCTGACCTTCGCCTACTCATGTGAACTGTTCGGGAAACAAAGACGCAAAAACGAAGAGTACAGAAGTTACTGCAAACTACGAAATATTTCCGTACAGACGATACCAATAGTGAACATAATACCGTTACTAGTTACGCATGCCTTTAAATAAACGAAATGGCGGTGCTGGATTGTTCGACAATTCAGTCTCGAAATGATCTCACGTGCAAACAAATATTCGACATATTCGGTCAATGGACACACAGTTCTATACCAGTGAACTCATCCCAAATTGGAGTGCCACCCAAGAATGCTTTACACACACACACACACACACACACACACACACACACACACACACACACACACACCTATGCAAACCGTCACTCATCAATCTTAGAACAATCAACTGACTCCCAAAATCGAATGGGTCTATTGACAGAATACCCCATCTCAGAATCTAAATCAATAAAAGTTGATGCCGTTGGATTAAAGCGACGTGAAAGATAGCTTTCATATGCGACGTTCCACACTGAATCTATCGTGAACTAGTAAAATGTGCGAACAGACACCCGCCAAAACAGATTTATCTAAGTACGCCTTGGATGCCGTTCCAATATCTCCTGTTTTCGAGTGGAAGAAACGACGAAGCACTATATCGCGATAGGTACATCAGTAATCTGTGGATAGTCACTGCAAAGACGGCGGCGGCGTCGTCTGCCTGCTCTGAAGTTATCTTTCCACAAGGGTGATTATTAGTTTTCTCTCCAAGACCACTGCTGCTCCTTAAAAGCTGTTCACCTTGTAGGGCTCCCATTGATGGATATAGGTAGTGTTAACTAATAAAAGGTATAAGCTGTCACTGATAAGAGCTAAACACACAGTTTGCGGGATACCCGCAGCATAATTGGCATAGAATTACATTAGTTAGAGTATCTGACAAAGTGTAGCACATTTTTCTTTTATGGTCTCTGCTTAACATTCATACAGGACGTCACTGCCTGGCGGGATGGAGTGGATAGATTGTTCGCGGGAGGCCTCAATAAAAAACTCTCATTAGAGCAATATGTACCAGTAAAGTTTGTGCCAACATTTTTTTTTCTTCTCATACATAATAAACGGTCAAGGAAATGACAACGTTTATTCACTGCACACTCCCAAGATGTTAGCGAGGTACTAATCCGGGTACAAAAAGAAAGGCAATTACTGAGGGAGCCCTGAGACCATGGAATAGTCAATACCTACGAAGTAACAACAGCACTAATCAGGTATTTTCACAACAGCTCCTCCACCACCTCAGGTCCCTTCTACTATCATCTCTGCGGAATTACTAGTTCGGAGGTTTCTAACAAAATTTTGAAGAGTCTTGTAGGAACGACATAAGACAGTAACTGACCTGTACTTTTGCAGTTTCTTAAAATGCTTACGACCGGGACAGGCTAAGTGTAACGACAAACCAAGGGTCCGGAAACAGTTTGCTATATTCACAAAACCAGTATGCTGGTGTACAAAGAATGGGAGGAATTTTATCTTTAGCTGATAAGAGGTTGCCACGGCCTCTCTTAGTTTCTTATTTTACAAATTACACGCTAAACCATCATAATTATCCGAGAAGAAGTACACATCAGTAGTTTAGTATTTTGAGCTATGAATGGAGAACAACAGATAAGCCTTTACACTTTCAGCATCTGTTTATTAGTTGTTGTTCCTCCTCTGACCTGCGATGAAGCAACGATTCTTTGTGCCATGGATTCTACGAATCCTCTGTAGGTTTCCGGAATTATGTAAAACCACATGTGTGCGCGTAGATGGCTAGCGCCCCATCGTGTCCGTAACGGACAAATTTGATGCCCGGGACATCAATGTTAAGCTCACTATCATGTTCCTAAAACAACTGTAGCACGATTCTGGTCTTGTGCTATAAGCAGTTATCCTACTGGAAGACGGCATCTCCATCTGGCAAGGCGGAAGTAGTACCGTTTCACGTGGCCCACAGCTGTCGGTGTGCCTTCGATTGCTACAAAATGCTACGGAAGGCCGGGTGAATGAGCGCCACGTTGTCACATTGACGGCCCCCCCGCGGACCGCCGCGGCGAAGCGTGTGTTTAGACCAGCTTTCGCTTTAAGACGACGGGGGGGTCCCAGGGGGTAGTCATTCTCTTTTACCTATCGCCCACATTTGTATCTCTGTTAATAGTATAATTTTCTAACCGTCCACTGGTTTAATGGTCTAAACCCTTTCTCATTGCATTTGTAACTGGCGATGTCTTTGGGTCAACATGGGAACATGCACGTATGGGTCATCTGTTGCGGAACCCCATATTCAACAATGTACGTACAACAATGCGCTCTGCAACACCTCTGCCTACACCGACATTGCACTCTTACCACCAGAAACGCCACAGATCGCCGCTTATCCAGTTTTAAAGAGGCTCCGACTAACGTATTCTATGAAGCGGCCTGGACGTCAAATACCTTACTTTTCGCCTACCGCGGTTTCATCGTGATTCAACCACTTCCCGTGGAAGCTCAAGGTAGTAGCACACGACCATCTTTCATCTTTCCGTGCTGCTAGTTCCCACGCGCCGGCCTTAGTGTCACTGAAATTCCCCATTTGTTGTCCGTATTTTCGCTAGAACGTTTCCCTACTAGTCTCCTATTCGGTTATTCAGTATACTTTCGACTACGGAAAAAAAGGTTTTACAGTACCACTTCACTAGAGAAGTTTTAAAAACTGGCCAGCATATGGCGCCGGACAGCAACACGCCAGTGACGCCGCATCGCAAGTGTATAAAATTAGCAGTAGTGAGGAACGAAATCAGATCATCCTAGAGTGGCTGATAACACCTGCTGGAAGGCACGGCTGTTATGGAGGGTGAAGGATGTCTTGCGCACATCGTGTGGGGAGGATCGTGTGGTAAGCCGCCATGTCCGCGACGCTTGGCCTTCCAGGTCCTCCGATATCAATTCGTGCAATTACTGTCGTGGCGTTACTAGAAGTCTCAAGTATACCTCGATCGTCCGACCTCATTAGCGATGTTAGAGACAACATCCGACGGCAATTTCTCACAATACCTAATACTATGCTGTTCGCAACACTGGCCCACGATCACAGGTGGTGTTGATGAATGACCACCGTATGCTGTATAAGGAAAAGTTAGTTCAGAAAGGACGAAAAATTGCCCAGTCAGTGTGCAGTCAAGTTTGTTTCTAATGAAAGTAAGAGGCAAAGAGCACTACGCAAATCATACGCTAATTTTTTACGGAAATACTGTTTTCAATCTATAAATACCAAACTGAAGTGACTTTGAAAATTATTTGTCGCTAGCTTAAGACTAAAACGAATAAAAACTGCATTCATTCGTTAAAAAATTTCTTTATTTGTTAGGCCCCTTGATTAACAGTTTCAGTTAACAATGACCGAATAACTGTCACTCAACTATTTGCTTTTTAATAATAGTAACTTTAATTGTGTTTTGAATTTACTGCATTTTATAACTGTAATAAACTTATACACCGGTACGCCCACTATAAACCTTATCTATTGTATTATTTTTACTCCATTCCGTACACGGATGTGTGCACGCTACAGTAGTTTGTTGTGAACAGTATCACTGTTAACAAGATGACTCCGCCAACGCTGTGTCCTAGTATATACCATATTTTAAATATGTGCGACGATGCTACGCTGATTTGTGTGTTTATCTTTTGACGATGCCACTACTGTTTCATTACATTGTGACAAGTTTTAAAACGTGTGTTCCCTTATTTAAACCAAGTACGTATAGTTTGTACGTCAGTAGTATTTTTCATGGTGGGCTATTTAATTGTAGACAATCCCTAGTTACATTTGTGTGATTTTCATGTTTTGCTGCACATCTAAAGATGATCGTTGCCGACGGAAACCGGTAGTGTAAGGACCTAAAAATTTTGAGATCACAGACGGAAATAAAGAAATTTATTCTATACTTTCTGGATCACTGTTTTATTCGCGTCCAAGCCGCAGGCTGTGAAGGCCTTCATTTGCATTTAATAGATAAACCTGACTAGCTCCTCTTAATGTTCAAAGCAAAAATCAAGAGGAGTAATCGCGCTGTAAAATCCAGTTCAATAATTAACGTGTCGAAGATTCCGAGAAACTGAGCCAACAGCCAGGTGACAAGCGGCCGAAGGCACAAGGAGGGGGAGAAGGACGAGGAGGGAGTAGGAGTGGGGGAGGAGGGAAGTAAGGGAAGGTCGTAAGTGGCGGGAGGCTGCGTGGCAGACACAAGCAGCCCATTCAACGGCCGAGCAGTCAATGGGCCTGGTAAGCTTACTATCAGCAGCTGGCCGGCCGGCCCGGCACACGCTATCTGGTCCAAACAACGGCTCAGCGCCTGCCGATAAGCGAGCGCAGTCAAACGATAATTACCCTACAGTCTGACCACGGAGAAAGCGAGTGACCCAGCAATCTCATGCGGCGGCGGCAGCAGCAGCAACAGCAACAACAACAACAAACACTTGCGGAGCGGTCCTACGGTAATTTAGGTCCTGCATATATGCGAAGGTCAAATCGACGTGTTTGTGTATGAGAACCATAAATGACTGAACGAGCAATTTGAGTTCCCAAGTCTACTTGTCGACTGGACGCGCACCGAATTATTTTTCGTTACAGTACCTACCACCCGACACACTGTTAAATGCTGACTTCTTGTTTTCCAAGGTCCACTTCGCGCTACAACTATTACTGCCGCACACTCCACTGTACCGTTCAGCCAGTCTCATCACACCAAAAATTCTTGACGTTCACTGACGACCTATATCCAGGTTATACAGTGACGCAACGCTTGAAGCAAGTCCTTGCAGAGTACAACTGGATTTGATACAATTGATAGCGTAATGAGATATTCATGAGTACACTGATTTTAAAACGGTTCTGTTGCCCGACACTGAAACGGCTTTAACTCCAGCGCCACTGACGCGCGAACAAGAAAAACCGACGTGAATTGGTCGCACCACTTTAGTACTTAAACACACTGGGCAGGCTCCCTCAAATTTAACCAACGTGACTGAAGAAACAAGAAGATACTTGATTAGCAGCACGTTGAAATCCTATTTTAAACACAGCATGAAAAAAATTCCATGTAGAAATTCCGACAATTCCAAGACGAACAACAGATTGTGTTGCCACACGTAAAGAACTCAACATTGCTATTTGCGATTGCAGGATGTCGTCGGTTAGCAGCCAAGTAATAGAGTCGTACTGACTTGATGTTTCAAGATACTCATCCTCATGAAAGACGTGCTGGTATACTGATATTGTGAGAGGTTAATTCTTTCGATATTCAGCGTAAAATTAAATATAGCTCTCAAATTACTGCCAACTAAAGAGACATGTGCCTGTAAACACATAATTTGTAGAAAACTGTTAATGCACTTTCCGACATAAGATTACCCATGCGCGGTGGAAACAGCTGACAATTTAATGGGGATGATATCAGGAATCAATGATACGCAGGCCAAAAGTGACAAAAAAGTTTCTTACTGACTTAAAATAAAATACACTTGACTTTTAAACCATAAGGCCTACTTGCTAGCACCCAACCTATGCTGCAGACTTAACAGCAAATTCATGTCATCCTCTTATTCTACAATAGCAAAGTTTGCGTAGGCTTTTTCGTTAACCCATTTCCCAATACAGCTTCTGATTGGTCGTGTACGTGTGTCACTATCAGTTCTGCAAATGCGTATTTCATTTCCAGAAGTACAACGTAAACGCTACGGGGATTCAAATGGGAATCCCTGGAGAGAAGGCGACCTTCTTTTCGAGTAACACTATTGAGAAAATTAAGAGAACAGGCATTTGAAGCTGACGGCAGAACGATTCTACTTCTGCCAACATACATTCCGAGTAACGACCAATAACACAAAAGAAGAGAAATCTGTACTCATGCGAAGGCAGGCCTGGATCGGAAGAAGTATCCAGCATGTCGTGCAAGCGATCTCCCATGTGAATCGTTGCGCATATTAACCATCAGCGTAACAGATTTCAGAGTGATACAAAGAACGCACCAATCGACCCATTAGTGCGCCTTTAACGTAGACTTCTGAAACTTGAGAAGACCCAAACCACTACCTTATCGGGATGTCAGCTCCTTTCCTACACGAACAGTCGTTTCTCCCTCGCACTGTTTGCGAGTGGAATAGTACTTTGGCTTGAGGAGTTTTTGTACGTCGATGTAAACAAAAATTACAGTATCTAAAACTTTTTCGCGCCATGCAAACGTGCTTAGACTGTCATGTTGCTAAGCGCTTTATAAAATTTATGTTAATGTGGACATGATTTTGGGCGGACTGAAGGGAAAGAAATTTTGTTCATACTAGCAAGCAATTTACTTTACTTAAAAATTACGTGTTGCGTGCCGATTTCAATAAATGTAACCGTTTGGCAATAACCCAGGGTAGCTGCCACACATACTTCATGTAGTAAAGCCTCTCTTTACGGTCAATGGCCGATGACAAAACATTCATGTTTTCTAGCCACTACCTCCAAAAGACTGAAATACAGTAATGTACCACTCATTAATTCGTGAGGATAACATCTTTTAATAACTTTTCTTGGTTGCCTCATCCTCGTGTTTCTGAAGAGTACACTGAAATTCATAAGGCACACTCCCTTTACTAAAAAATTTACGAGGGCATTGATAATCCAAGTTCACGGCGCTGACTAATTAGAAAAGCTGATTTACGGAATCCATTCGTGTGAAACAAGATGTTCGGTAAAGCTATATTTGATCGGGCAAGCAAATACGATCATGCAGAAAATGTTAACACGACGGTGGGAGTCTGACTCGTTAATCAGTTTCTGGTTTTCGTCAACACGTGTCGCCTGTAAACATGGCGAAAGCGCGCTCCTTTGTTTGGAGCGGCAGATGGCGCTGTGCTGCGCGGCGCTGCAGCAGCTGGTCGCCAGTTGGTCAGCCGGCCGGCCCGCCCGCCCCCAAGGACACGGGCTTCCAGCTCCAGGCTCCAGCCTCTCCGTGCTTTGTTCCCGCCTGCCCGGGCCAGCTCCCGAGCCCAGCCTCAAGGCCGGCTCTTTGTTTAGGCCTCCACCGGCTCTTTGTCAGCTTTCGCGGGCCAACCTGTTGGTTGACCATGCCTCTTGGCTTTGTTCTGCGTGCTAACTACATAAAGAACACATTATGATTCTTGAATCTGCCTCCTACTGGAAGTAATGCTCACAAAGGAGGCCAGAAATTGCTCTTAAAAGGCCTCAAAACATGAGCAGAATTTGCGAATTGTTAGATCTATTCCTACGCCAACAAATCCCCTTTTCACTTACAATATGAATTTCCTGGCGCTTGTTATCCTAGGGTGACTTTCACATTAACTCGTCAGAATTAACTTATCCATACTCAACATGAATTAACTATATTAATGCACATTGCAAACTATATGCGAGACAGCTTTCCCTTCGTTATAATGCTTTGCATCTCGTAGCTCTCCTCAGACGTGGATTTTCGTGGGGAGAAACCTCATTACAATGGCAAGCTTGGGTCGTGCGAAGCGTACAGCAAGCCGTGTACGCGAACTGCTTGTGAATCGGTGCGAATTTAATCACCAGTGTAAACAAATTTCTGCGCGATAAGAAGAACGCTTACGCACTTAGGTCGCCAGTTAACCGATCGACCCGTCAACGTGCTTTTAACGTAGATTTTTGAAATGCAGAAGACCCAAACTATTATCTCACCGGGTTGTCATCTTATTCCTAGACGAACAACCTCCCGACAACGAGCGTGTTTCGTATACAAACAACAAACAGGTTTCAAGTCCCCAAAGCAACCGTTAAGTGTTGAATCCAAACCACCACAAGTGCTAAAAAAATACTCGATGGCTATGTAAAACAAATTATTTCTAGTCTAAACTAAAACGCCATCTCCTAAACTGTTACTGACTAGCCTGTCATGTCCATAAGAAATGACAGAAGGCATTTCTCTAGGACATTCAGCACTCATAATCTACCTACTTCGTAGTGCGCCGAACGCGGTGAATTCAGGATGACTATAAATGTATTAGGGACAGACGTTCAGTTAACATATTCACCTACGTAAGCCGCTGTATGATGTACGGCGTAGGATATTATAGGTAGCATTGTCGTTGCCCCATAGCCGTTCCTTTCGTGAATGGTCCACGGGAAAAAAACCAATGTCGCTCAAACTGTTTACGAGTTCAAAATTTCTCCAGCTTCTTCCGGTAAAGAAGGCGAGGGAAATTGTTTTGAGTAAGGAACAGTTGAAAGCCAAATGCATTTTCACGTAAACATGGCGAGAAGACGATTCGTGCAATCTCTCTCCAGAGTTCGGCATTTTGTGCCAAACCCTTTTGTATGGGAATTCTATCCAATGTATGATACATATTTCTTGTACATGGGCAATTTCCGTTGACTGAAATCCCGCAGAACATCATTATTAATTTTTTATGACGTCTACTATCACTCTCTACATTACAAGAAAACTGTCTTGCACTTCAGAAAATATCCACTAGTTTGTCCACATCAAGTTATTCTACTGACAATATAAACATGGCGAAAGTTTAGCGAAGTAATGGGTATGACATTAAGGCACAGGAGGTTACGTCATACACATCAGATGCAGCAACTGATGCTATGAAATAGCATGGCTACCCAGAAAGTGATTTTTTTTTGGGTGGGGGGCCGCAACACGAGGGAAGTGTAACAAATTCCTCCGCATGACTGCTTCAACACACATTTAGGTCCAAACTAGCTGCACTGTGTAGGTATCAGCTAGTCTCTTACTATCTCAATAATAAGTTCGAGAACATCCTGAGACCTCTTCAAATCCATTACTAAAACAGTAGGTACGTATCACGCACAGCAACATATGAAAATCTTTTGCTGCAAACACTACCTGACATTCTGTTCTCTAATAATACTTTTCACTTTCATTCTTTACCCTAATAACTTTTCCTATTTCCTCCGTTTGGGGTCCGTGACATAGTCCCAGCTACTCATAAGGCGAGGGCCTAAGTCGCAGAAAAAAGGTAGCTCACGGGGGTATTTGTGTCGGTTTTTTCTTAACCTGCAATCGCTTCTCTCATTGCGTCTATCCACACTATGAAAACCACTGTGAAGTAAGTGGCTGAGGCTCCTTCCCATTGTACCAGTTGTTACAGCTTTTTCCAGTTTCATTCCCACATGGAGCGCGAGTGAAAGACTGCTTCAACGTATCTGTGCGCGCAGTCATAATGTCTAATCGGCGACACGTAGGGGTTGTAGCGTACCAATCAAATGACGTCTCCCATTCGTTTTACCCACGACTGGGCCTATGTGACCGCTCTATTTCATACCCCTATAAATTTTTACACCTAGGTTGTAATAAGAGTAGACCGATTCCAACTGTTACTCATTCCTACTGTATATGAGAAAGACTGGACGTGAAATCGAGTGCTGAAGAGTTAGTTCTACATTGAACGTTAACTACTTATGGTTCTATGAAGTCTACTAACACTGCCTAGACCGGAAGCAAGATGAAAAGTGTCGAGACAGTCTACGTACAACAGTCGCGGGCTGTGACTCAGCCACACGCCACCCCGCGTCCCACGCCCGCGGCCAGCCGCTTCGGCGCTTTGCCAACTGCCACCGTTACTTCCCGGACAGCAATAGCTCAGCTCGACTCTGCTCTACTCTAGTCTTCACACCACGCCCACCCGTCAGCTGGCCCGTAACCTCGGATCTTACTAGCCGCCGCATTGCGCATCCGCATAACTGCCTGGCTCAGAAATTTAGGCGGAACAATGGACTATGAATGGTGTACCCGTGAATGACGCAGCTCACTGAATGCAAGCGTTTAAAACGGATTAAGCAAGGGCACCAATGATTCCGACAGATGAATCAATCATTGCGAAGATTGTTTTGCTGTGGTTGCCTCTCCGTTTTCACTGCTTTCCGTAATTTTGAATATATATGCAAGTCTCTGATTTCTCTTCACTCTCATCAACAGAGTATTGAACAACGGCCTTGTGAACAAAGCTAGCGTTAATGTGAAAGCAGCTGTGACAAAGATTAGTGGCACAGTCAGATCTACACCTACGTGATGGCCGCCAGGCTCTGTAAAAGCTTTGCCAGCAATTTTCTAAAAACGTTTCACTTCACGAATATTTACTCTCGCTGCCCTAGGAATTGCCTCGAATCCATGAGACAACCATATGAAGTTCAAATGCTCTCCGCTGGGTGCAACTGCAAAACTGAGTGGAAGCGTGAGCGGGAAGTCACGGAAATCCGAAGCCACGAACTTACAACCCGACTGTTGCAGTCCCAGGCTTTCATCATTTGAGGGAGGGGTTGGTACAGCTTAACAGATGACGGACCGAAGAAGGTATGTGCACAAGTGCGTCTTTTGCACTGACAGTACGTGTGAATGTAGTGACACCCAGGTAATGAGACTAACAGACATTTCTCTGGTGGCATCGGCATCCAACGTGGCACACCACTCCAACGGATTCAGTCGTACATAGTAGCACGTGTGTATTTTTAAAAATGTGTACTGGATTTGTCGTAATTATGCATACGATAATAATAAACAGAATTACCTGTATGATTAGATTCCCATTGTGAAACATAAGGCGCCCAGCCTGCTGCTACCACAAACTTTAAGCAATCTCTCTGAACAATCCGCTTAAATCTTTGGAACATAATGACGCTCCGTTGCAATTTTCCGCGGTAGCGCAGTACATTGTTTTCTTGACAGATCTTTGCGCACATTTCTAGTACATGACAGTGCTGCAATGAATGATAAGATTGTTGTTTGAGCAATGCAAGGCCGTACTGAAGTGGTATTTAAGTACTAAAACACGATTGGGGGGGGGGGGGGCGGGGCGGAGGGGGAGTGGGCAATGACGTAATGTGTACGGAACTCAGGCACCAACACGTACAACAATTTATCGTATTCGCAGTGATGCTCCTGTGTTGCAACATTCTACTAGGCCACCTCGAAAATCTGTGAAGCAGGGTAAGTTGATAAAGCGCACGACGAATTCTGAAGGCTGCAAAGTGGAAAGTGTACATTCCAAGATAACCTATTTTTTTCTGGACGCTACACGCAATGATATAGGGCGAGTGATTGGAAGGGATGCTTTGAGTGGATGAAACGGTTTTTGTAGGTATGGTTATCTAGTCCGACGAGGCGCAATTCAAACTGAACGGTACTGTAAACCGCCGCAATTGCATGTACTGGGCTCCTGAAAATCCTCACTTTCACATGGACAAACATGTTAATCTACCGGGAATTAATGTGTGGTGTGGTCCGTCATCGCGCGGTTTTACTGGCCCGTTCTTTTCTGAAGGTACCGTAACTGGTGACGCTGCAAACATCGATTTTACCTGCCACCCGAGAGGTGTTTGGAAATGAAAGACTTTACTGACAACAAGATAGCGCTCTGCCTCAATACCACAGAGATGTCACAGCCTACTTGGGTGAAAATCTACCTGGACCGCTGATACGTCGAAGAGGAGATGTTGAGGATCTACCAAGGTCTACAGACCTTACACATCTCCAGATTTCTACGTATGCCGGGCCTTGAAAAATGAAATTTATCAACAGAAGCCAGCTACACTGAAAGAGCTACGAGAAACCATGGAGGCGCCCTGTGCGGCTATCACACCGGCAGCCGTAGTTTGGTCAACAGTTCAGCGTCATCGATGTTTGGGTGCTGATGGGGGTAACACACAAAATAACCTTCCCCCCGTGCAAGAACTGTAACAGTATGTCATTTTGTTCCATTACCACTGATTATCAAAGGGTGTCTACATTTTTCTGGACCCTCTGTAGTGCCAGAGTCAACTAGAATGAAGGCACTTTGGCCTTAAAATAAATCCATTCAGTTAACTTCAAATGTCCAATATAAATGATACAAAGCAATTATGGAGCTTTGCTTTGGAACTGAAGAGTGGTAATGCCTTATCTACGATTCGCCGATTGCTCACTAAAAATTAGACAGTTTTCTCAAACAGTAATGATACAAGGCAATGCTCATTAAAAGGAGCAGTGCCTGGTTACACTGTCATATTTCCGGTGCGGTTCACACAGTTTAAGTACAGACAGGCAAGTATGAAAATGGAATGAAACACTAGCAGGGAAAGAAAATGCTATGTTCCGAAACTGATGAGAAAATTTAGATAACTGGTATTACATGAAGACAGTGCGAAGTGTTCCCTTCTTCTGTTGTACATATCGCGTAAAAGTCAAGACAATAAAATAATAGGCAGACATGTAATGAAGCAGGCAGTTCAGCTAATTTTCCTTTCGGTCTACTTGAAAGTGTACATTCCATTTCCCCCATGAACCATGGACCTTGCCGTTGGTGGGGAGGCTTGCGGGCCTCAGCGATACAGATGCCCGTACCGTAGGTGCAACCACAACGGAGGGGTATCTGTTGAGAGACCAGACAAACATGTGGTTCCTGAAGAGGGCAGCAGCCTTTTCAGTAGTTGCAGGGGCAACAGTCTGGATGATTGACTGATCTGGCCTTGTAACATTAACCAAAACGGCCTTGCTGTGCTGGTACTGCGAACGGCTGAAAGCAAGGGGAAACTACAGCCGTAATTTTTCCCGAGGACATGCAGCTTTACTGTATGATTAAATGATGATGGCGTCCTCTTGGGTAAAATATTCCGGAGGTAAAATAGTCCCCCATTCGGATCTCCGGGCAGGGACTACACAAGAGGACGTCGTTATCAGGAGAAAGAAAACTGGCGTTCTACGGATCGGAGCGTGGAGTGTCAGATCCCTTAATCGGGCAGGTAGGTTAGAAAATTTAAAAAGGGAAATGGATAGGTTAAAGTTAGATATAGTGGGAATTAGTGAAGTTCGGTGGCAGGAGGAACAAGACTTTTGGTCAGGAGATTACAGGGTTATAAATACAAAATCAAATAGGGGTAATGCAGGAGTAGGTTTAATAATGAATAAAAAAATAGGAGTGCGGGTTAGCTACTACAAACAGCATAGTGAACGCATTATTGTGGCCAAGATACACACAAAGCCCATGCCTACTACAGTAGTACAAGTTTATATGCCAACTAGCTCTGCAGATGATGAAGAAATTGATGAAATGTATGACGAGATAAAAGAAATTATTCAGGTAGTGAAGGGAGACGAAAATTTAATAGTCATGGGTGACTGGAATTCGTCAGTAGGAAAAGGGAGAGAAGGAAACATAGTAGGTGAATATGGATTGGGGGGGAAGAAATGAAAGAGGAAGCCGCCTTGTAGAATTTTGCACAGAGCATAACTTAATCATAGCTAACACTTGGTTCAAGAATCATAAAAGAAGGTTGTATACCTGGAAGAATCCTGGAGATACTAATAGGTATCAGATAGATTATATAATGGTAAGACAAAGATTTAGGAACCAGGTTTTAAATTGTAAGACATTTCCAGGGGCAGATGTGGATTCTGACCACAATCTATTGGTTATGAACTGCAGATTGAAACTGAAGAAACTGCAAAAAGGTGGGAATTTAAGGAGATGGGACCTGGATAAACTGAAAGAACCAGAGGTTGTAGAGAGTTTCAGGGAGAGCATAAGGGAACAATTGACAGGAATGGGGGAAAGAAATACAGTAGAAGAAGAATGGGTAGCTCTGAGGAATGAAGTAGTGAAGGCAGCAGAGGATCAAGTAGGTAAAAAGACGAGGGATAATAGAAATCCTTGGGTAACAGAAGAAATATTGAATTTAATTGATGAAAGGAGAAAATATAAAAATGCAGTAAATGAAGCAGGCAAAAAGGAATACAAACGTCTCAAAAATGAGATCGACAGAAAGTGCAAAATGGCTAAGCAGGGATGGCTAGAGGACAAATGTAAGGATGTAGAGGCTTGTCTCACTAGGGGTAAGATAGATACTGCCTACAGGAAAATTAGAGAGACCTTTGGAGAGAAGAGAACCACTTGTATGAATATCAAGAGCTCAGATGGCAACCCAGTTCTAAGCAAAGAAGGGAAGGCAGAAAGGTGGAAGGAGTATATAGAGGGTTTATACAAGGGCGATGTACTAGAGGACAATATTATGGAAATGGAAGAGGAAGTAGATGAAGATGAAATGGGAGATAAGATACTGCGTGAAGAGTTTGACAGAGCACTGAAAGACCTGAGTCGAAACAAGGCCCCGGGAGTAGACAACATTCCATTAGAACTACTGATGGCCTTGGGAGAGCCAGTCATGACAAAACTCTACCATCTGGTGAGCAAGATGTATGAGACAGGCGAAATACCCACAGACTTCAAGAAGAATATAATAATTCCAGTACCAAAGAAAGCAGGTGTTGACAGATGTGAAAATTACCGAACTATCAGTTTAATAAATCACAGCTGCAAAATACTAACGCGAATTCTTTACAGACGAATGGAAAAACTGGTAGAAGCGGACCTCGGGGAAGATCAGTTTGGATTCCGTAGAAATGTTGGAACACGTGAGGCAATACTAACCTTACGACTTATCTTAGAAGTAAGATTAAGAAAAGGCAAACCTACGTTTCTAGCATTTGTAGACTTAGAGAAAGCTTTTGACAACGTTAACTGGAATACTCTCTTTCAAATTCTGAAGGTGGCAAGGGTAAAATACAGGGAGCGAAAGGCTATTTACAATTTGTACAGAAACCAGATGGCAGTTATAAGAGCCGAGGGGCATGAAAGGGAAGCAGTGGTTGGGAAAGGAGTGTGAGAGGGTTGTAGCCTCTCCCCGATGTTATTCAATCTGTATATTGAGCAAGCAGTAAAGGAAACAAAAGAAAAATTCGGAGTAGGTATTAAAATTCATGGGGAAGAAGTAAAAACTTTGAGGTTCGCCGATGACATTGTAATTCTGTCAGAGACAGCAAAGGATTTGGAAGAGCAATTGAACGGAATGGACAGTGTCTTGAAAGGAGGATATAAGATGAACATCAACAAAAGCAAAACGAGGATAATGGATTGTAGTCAAATTAAATCAGGTGATGCTGAGGGGATTAGATTAGGAAATGAGACACTTAAAGTAGTAAAGGAGTTTTGCTATTTAGGGAGCAAAATAACTGATGATGGTCGAAGTAGAGAGGATATAAAATGTAGACTGACAATGGCGAGGAAAGCGTTTCTGAAGAAGAGAAATTTGTTAACATCGAGTATAGATTTAAGTGTCAGGAAGTCGTTTCTGAAAGTATTTGTATGGAGTGTAGCCATGTATGGAAGTGAAACATGGACGATAACCAGTTTGGACAAGAAGAGAATAGAAGCTTTCGAAATGTGGTGCTACAGAAGAATGCTGAAGATAAGGTGGGTAGATCACGTAACTAATGAGGAGGTATTGAATAGGATTGGGGAGAAGAGAAGTTTGTGGCACAACTTGACTAGAAGAAGGGATCGGTTGGTAGGACATGTTCTGAGGCCTCAAGGGATCACAAATTTAGCATCGGAGGGCAGCGTGGAGGGTAAAAATCGTAGAGGTAGACCAAGAGATGAATACACTAAACAGATTCAGAAGGATGTAGGTTGCAGTAGGTACTGGGAGATGAAGAAGCTTGCACAGGATAGAGTAGCATGGAGAGCTGCATCAAACCAGTCTCAGGACTGAAGACCACAACAACAACAACTACTTGAAAGTTAAGTGGCCACTCCTCGCACGTAAGGGGCCGGATTAGCGGAAGTGCCGGATTGTTGAGTGTGTCTAAAATTTAGTGTAACACATAGGGATTGTACTTTATCAAATCAAAAGATACATTTAGTTTTACAGAAAACTTAGTCCTTGAGTGTGTACACACATATTAGTATCACTCGACATCCACTATGAAACATGCCCCAAAGCTTTGGTTGTCGCCATGATGATACGCGACGGTAGTATGCCTTATCACACAACTGCTTTACAAGCATGTCATAGGTCCTGCCATGTTTCTGACTGTTGCACAATGTACTCCAGGACGACGTCTCCAGCTTCAGCACCAGCAGTTTGAGATATGTGAGCTTATGATTACCCCTTTTCTGCTGAAGTTGGTCGTAAATAGTTGCTCGTCCGACACTGTTCAATATAATTAACTAACAACATTTTTGCAGCCGAAATTTCACTATTGTAGATGTCATTTCACTATGAACGACTAGAACCTGAAAGTGTGCCGGATTACTGAGGCCCGTATTAGCGAGAGTTCAGTGTAATCTACGGCTGAATTTCACAGGTTCGAGTGCCCTAGAGCTGTATGGGGCCACGCGGGTACGGCTGACGTGCCCGCGTAGTACGGCGGGGCGTGGTACGCTAGTACGCGAGGGAGAGTGAAAGCCGGGCGGGCGCCATCGACCGCGGAAAGGTCAGCAGACGCGCCGCATCGACCCGGCGGGATGCAGTCGCCATGGCGACCGCCCACCAGGAAGACGCCGCGGCCGGGGCGGGGCCGGGCCGCGCTCCCGTCGCAGCGCCACAGCCGCGTCGTTCTTGGCCAGACTGAACACGCGAACCTATTTCGAAAGTCCATTACATGCCTGAAACCTTCAAACGCCATTTTCCATTCGTCTAGTCTCTTCTGTTGTTGATGGATTTAGGGTGCTCAACAGCATGGTCATCAGCGCCCTTACTCGTTATCTGCATACTCATCGCGTGCTCTGAACTATGTTTCTCACAAGCGAAACTGCTGAGACGATCCCAGCAGAACATGCACTAGCATGTTTCTTTATGAAGTCTGGCAATCTTGAAAAAAATATGAGGTACGTCCGTATTAAAATCGTTTGGAAAAACACCATAATGACACTGCGTGTTACACAGATGGCTGACCAGTTACTTACTGTTTATGGATGGCTGACTAGTTTAACAAAATTTAGGCGCCAAACCTTCCACTGTGACCTGACATTTTAAAATGAGCCTTAGACAGTTATCGTTGCCAAATAGGATGGTATTTACGTATCCAGCTACGTAGAGGGTCGCATTTATGACACCATATGAAACACAATCTCTGTTGGTCCATCATGATCAGTGGACATCGGCTGGTTAAGCAATTGTTGGGAAAGTCAATATAATTCACCAACAGCCGTGTTTTATTTTATTATGACGGCTACCAGTTTCAACATTTCATTATGCCATCTTCATGCCCCATAAACATCTATCCAAATAAACGAACTTGTCGTACTAATTCGAAACTGGTAGCCTTCACAATAAAATAAAATGATATCTTAAAGTACACGGCTGTTGGTGAATATTGACAATATGGAACACATGTTATGGCGTAAGGTGGTGATTTGGTTAGCACACTGGACTAGCATTCGGAAGGATGACTGTCCAAACACGCGTCCGGCCATCCAGATGTTGGTTTCCCGTGTTTTCCCTATTGTTTCAGGCAAATATCGGGATAGTTCCTTTGAATGGGCACGGCCGACTTCCTTCTCCATCCTTCCCTACCCCGAGCTTGAGCTCAGTCTCAAATGACTTCGTTGTCGACGGGACGTAAAACACTTATCTCCTCCGCTCCTTAAAAACATATTACATTACGTCGTATCGTGAGTGGTATCCGACAGGCTTCACATACTGGTAGTTCATCCCATCAGAGAAGGAATCACGGTGTCGATGGACAATGTCCTCTTGTTAACCTACCGAGCATAGCTCTCCACGGTAGTCTATATCGGATGCAAGTCCCGACGACTACTCAAAGCCGACACCCATTTTAACTACAAGGCAATGGTGTTCGAAAAATTATAGTTTTGATGCGTTACAAATTACTTTCCTCTTAATTTCTTTAAATTCTGTTTATAATATCTCAAGACCAGGTAATACAATAATCTGGAACGATTTAGCGACTGCTATGTCACCGACAAAGCAGTAATTAGCAGTTAAGGTATCAACGAATATTTCATCGCAGTAACGCCGGAAATGAAGAACACGAATCAAAACGTTGCATCTGTCGGATATTCTCTTCCTTCCCGCGGACCGCCTGAGCTAGCGGCGGCGCGCCGGCCCGGCAGACCGCCACACTGAGGCAGGAAGGCGCAGCCTTGCCCCCGGCGCCGCAGCCGCTGCCAAGGTCGGACTGGCAACCCGTTTGTCCTGTCGGCCCACGGCTTGCAAAAACTACTCTCTCACGGTCACCTAATCGTCAGTAGCAACCGCCAAGAAACATTCCCACACTGGGCCGACGACGCAAGAACAAAGTAGCAAATGATTCTAATACTGCGGCAATATTGCTCAACGCCATGCTCGATAATGCACAGTAAAACTTTCGATTCGATCAAATTTTTGTGCTCTCACTCCGAGTCAATTCAGTCATATGGAAGGCTAGTGCCAGAGCAGGGGAATAAATACGACTAAGACTTAACGACACGTTATCAAAACCCCACGTATTCACGAACAAGAACGAACAGCAAACCACCAGTCACGTCGAAGTGTCAGCTATTTTCCTCACTAGCTTCTTTATGTTAATTTACACATAACACGAACATCGCGCTTAATAGGTGGAGGCAAGTGCTCTAAAATGTTCCATGCAAGTGCTATAATTAGGGATCGGGTTGAGAATCTAGGAAACAAAATTGACTTTCGTGGTCTGAAGTTACACTTTATCGAGGTCCAAAGTGCCCGATTTTGAGGGTACTTTTAACAAATTACATTAATCAGTAGAGCGGCTATTGCAAATCCTTTTTCACGCACGTAGACGCCTTCAGTTTCAAGCAGTGAAAGTGCTATGTTTGGTGCGATAAATGACGTTGCACATCGTTTCAAAGTATTGCAGACTGGCAGAAGTAAAAGCGTCTCTATAGATGGTATGCTCTGGGTTTGTCACGCGAATCTGTTGCCAATAATTCTACTTGAACCCAATACTCGGCGTAAATAGTTATTCTGAAGAAAATAATAACTATGGACAAAATGAAGCGTCCGATATTGCTTCACGAGGTCGTGTTCCAACCTACATTCTGCGAACTGATACAAACGTAACACTTCGGCTCGGTAGGTCCGGATGAGCTCTGTACTACACGGTGACCTGCCTACAACTTGCTACCCGCCTTAGCGATTGCCTTAAGCGCAGAATCAAGCACGCGCCACAGAGAGGAAGGGGTCTTTGGCCGGCGTGGGTGGCCACGGCCAGCTGCGCCGACAGCGGCTTACGTCACCGCCGCCGCGGTGGCACATCACATCCAGCTCTAAATACGGCGCCGCTGCAAGCCTCCCGCTATTTATAATGCGCGCACACGCCGACACGCACTCCGCGGGGAGGATCGCACGAGTCGCCAAGGGCAGCCTGCTGCAGTCCTCCCCTGCAGTGTCCGAGACAGACAGCAGCACGGGCATAATAATGGAAAACCACGCACACGGATTGTACGCAGAAGCAGAGCGACTGCATTGGTTCTACTTCAGTTTATCGTCACTGAACTTGTTACACATACAGAATGACCTAGTAATGAGAAACAAAACACGTTCGTACTAGAATGCACACTACTACTCACAGACCCCTACTGCTGAAATCAACCAAGGTGAAGAGTTTGTTTCTTTTGTTTTTTGCTCAAAGTACTTCTCAGAAAAGCAAGCAATTCATCATCGGTGTACGTTTTTATTACATTTGGTATTACATTCGTATGTTCCAATAGTTGACTAGTTTTAAGAAGTTTTTCGCTGTAATGCTTGATGGACCAAAATATGAAATTTTCTAGAGGCCTTTTTTCATTTCGATAGCTGTGTTGTCCATTTCGAGTCTTCATTCTCGGTGTTTCATGCTCAATTTACACGTATTATACTGCTTTACATGATTCGCATACTCTTCTACAACAACACGAAATATGGCTATCTTAAATTAAGCAATAATTTCGCCTTCTTCAACATAGCAAGAGAACCGATATCAACAATGCCCTTAACGAAGTTCCAATCACAGCATCTCGTCACAAGCAGTTGTAATGCAGAATCACGTTATTCTGATAGTGTACTTTTGAAGTGTGTGGTACGCCGCGTTGGGATATTATACTGCTCCGTGCTGTATTCTTTAGCGATGTTTTGTAAATGCGCAAATTACGAGGGTGACTAATGGGAAATTATAACGAAATACTTACTCTTATGGAAGAAAAGGATCTGTGATAGCCACAGCAAGTCTACTTTAAGTATGAGAGAGCGAAAAAATACCCTCACGACGAATATCGTCAAGGCAGCTTGGACATCCACACCTTTTTGCTTAACTTAATTTTTTATCCTCGTGAAGAGTTTTCAAGCTGATACGTTTTATTACAGGCTGCACGGACCAGTTCGATGGTGGCAGAAAGGGAAAGACAAATGATTTGCAATAGGAGAATGTCTTTGAAATCACACTGGTTTTCCAAACCAATTCTGGGTTGCTGGCAGCTTTACTTTTACTATAATATTTTGAAGAAATTATTTTCTGTCTAGTGCACACATACTGATTTATGAAGATAAAATCTGTGTTTACGAACAACAGCTGGACAAAATTTGCGATTTAAATGCTTGTTATATCTGTGGGCCTTTAGTTACCAACAAACTGTAAATAGCACCTCATAGATACACGATCTCCTATATGATTTGAAAAGGCTGAACCCAGAATTGCCAAAATAGATCTAAACTGATAACGTCTAAAAACCTTGTACAAAAGCACCAATTGGGTAAGAGACTGCGAGGTTCTCTGCAGAGTGACCGGAAATAAATAAAAGCTCGGCCAATAATGTGTAGACAGAGGAAACTGGGAAGTGAAAGCAAGTGTCAATATTCGTAGACGACGTGAATGGGCATAATACCGCTCGACATGTTGATTCTATCAGGACAGAACAGTCAGTGGGAAATGAGTCAGTCATGTCACCACCATCGACTCTTGGGAAAATTCAGAAAATTCTGTTACAAGGGGAGACTGAACATAGCGTTGGGGCTACACTGGGACTACATGTAGAGCTCTCACCATCGCCAGGTCGAAGAATTGTACTGAAACAGTAGTGTCGTACCACTGCGTCGGGCTCCCACTGCCAAGAACCCACAAATGACGTATAATGGAGCTGCCGCAATGAATATCGACAAAATCTAGCAGTATCAACTTGTTTAAGTGATGATTGTTATCTGGCAGCCAGCACTACGGGGCAAAAGCCGAAAGTATGGAACTGTGGGACGCCACGATGCGAACGAGAATTGCACATATTGAGGGCAACCTGATCATCGTGCACTCCATCGCAGGTTTCAGAACCCGGTTATTTCCATCTTTCGATGCATCCACATGCTTTATTTCTCGAAGATAATTCTGTAATCCTAGTTTGTGTTATGAGGTCCTCTTCAATGACATGTATACCGACTGATTGGTGCTGTAAAAATGTTGATGTTTTGGTGCCGAAACCTCAAGAAGAATTTGCCGTACATTTGCAGCAGGACTACGGAAGATCCACTGAACAGGTTTCCAAAGGAAATGATTAAGCCGCGTTTTGCGTTGAAGTCTGCACAAGCGATTGCTAGCGAGTACAGCTGCTTTAAGCAGCGTATTACAGCACATGCAAGGTCGTGCCCCGCACCCACACGCCCGTGCAACCCGCAGCCCGCGGACCGGTCTGTGCGCGTGGCTGAGGAAGCAGAAGCCAGACAAGTCCGGCGCACCGGCTTGGCCCCATTTCGCCGGCGCCGCACTTCCGCGAGCCGCCTCCGCGCGTCTGGTCTGGTGCAGCGCGGGCAATCGATGCAGCGGCGGCGGCAGCAGCGGTTGGCGTACTCGCGGCGCGTTTGTAATTTTCGCGTGCGTCTGGGAGCGGCGCGCCGGCGGCGGCGCCAGATCGATGTCGCCATGGCGACGGCCGGGGGCGGGGGGACACGTCACCCCCGGCCGGCGCTTTTATTGAAAAATCGAAGGCGAGTGGCGGCGGGCGCGCCGGCCCAGCCTGGCCACGGCCAACGCGCCCCGCAGCGCCCGCCACAGCTGGCGCGCGGCGTAACCCAAGTACCCGCCGCCTCTGGGGCACGACATCCGGCCGAGACAGAAACCGAGGGGCTATCACAATAAACGACACTGCCCGCGGCTCATTGCCTGTCCTCTTATCTGTTCACATGGCGAGGCAACACACGCTTCCATTCGCTATACAATACCACATATTTTCAAATAGCCGACGAAAATCGAAGGTTAGAGAGAATAAAACTCTAGTTGTGACTTACTTCAATGGTCATTGTTTCAGCAATTAGGTCAACAACAAAGGAATAGTTTTCCTGCATTTACATCTACATACCTCAGCCATCTTAGAGAATGCGGAGGTGGGGTACTGTAACCCTTTATTTGGCAGTGTTGCTCTCAAGCAACATCAAACATACGTTGGCCTTATAGGACAACAAACACTCACCAGTGCCCTTTACTGGCATTATTGCCTCCAGGTAACGTTCCTTTACACACTGCGAATGCCAGTTGTTGTAATAGTTTTCAGGTTTTCCACACGAGATGGCAGTTGTGTAGTGGTGTTACATAGATCTCCTCGTGTGAGCAACAGGGGTGTCTTATTTTGGTTCTGAAAGAGTGGATTTCAATAAATTGGCAGTAATCTTATCAGATTTTCTTCAAGAAATACCCGGAGGTGAGTTTACTGCAGAAATATTCCAATCTAATATTGTTTTGAATTACGTAAATAGTATAAAACTTTTATGTTGCCTGTGAGCAACATTCCCCATAGTTGGGACATGTGCCATTAGTATATTACATATGCTTATGGCGGATATTCAAAACAATAAAATCGTGACATGTGCAAGCTCATTTTTTTGGTGTCCAACCACTCAACAGTAAAATGATGGGACAGCAATGAAAAAAGAAGAATTGATGTGCCCTGTCCCAGTATTGTACGTCACTACAACAAGCATATGGGAGGAGTTGATCTTGCTGGTATGCTGATAGAGCTCTACAGACTACCAATGAAAACTGGGTGTTGGTACATGAGATTGTTTGGATTTATGCTAGGTCTGAGTGCTGTAAATGCCTGGCTGGTATTTCGAAGAGAATCTCGGGACAAGAAGACCTCACTGAAGTCATTCAGGGCAGATATTGCCAATGGTTTGATGTTTTCAGGGAAAAGGAAAGTAGGAAGGCCCTCAATGGACATAACACCACCACCAAAGAAGAGGAGGAAGCCAATAGCTCCGACTGTTACACAAGATGTCTGATTTGATAATACGGAGCATTAACCTGTATACGGTCCCAAACGTCGTCGTCGTTATAGTCCATCTGGATTATCCACAGTCATGTGTTCAAAATGCAGTCTAGTATTGTCCTTCGTTCCAAAGAGGAACTGTTTCCAAAAATTCCACTGCAAGAACTAGAAGGGAAAATGAAACAGTTCTATTACACAGCAGGAATGAATACATGTGTTTACAAATTAAATTATTCACGTACAGGAAACCTTTTGCTCGAGGTTATTGGCAAACACTTTTTTTCTATCATATACATATAAACGTGGTCTACTGGTGGCAATGTTGCTTGTAAACATTTCATAATTTTTATCAAAAACGTCTAAAACTGACTGAATTGTATTTCGTTAAGCATAATAAATAAATATAAGCACTGAAAAAAATTTGTTTTTATTTTCATCATTTGCCAAATAAAGGGTTAAACCACTATTAGTTGTTTACTTTCCTGTTCCACTAGCAAATAGAGCGAGTGAACAACGACTGGCTATATTCCACCACACGAGCCCTAATCTCTTACTTTACCTTCAAGGTCCTTACACGAAATGTACAGCCAGCCGCAATTGCCTATTTTCTAAAAAAGTCTCAATCCTTGCCTCCTGGGATTGTAATTCCAGTTAGCACTTCCGTAATACTCGTGGGATTATCAAACCTACCGGTAACAAATCTAGCAACCCACCTCTGAATTTCTTTGATTTCTTCTTTTAATCTTCCCTTGTGCGGTCCAACACTCTAACAGTACACTAGAATGGGTCGCACTTGTACTCTATACACGGTCTCCTTTATAAATGGGCTACACTTTCCTAAAATTATCTCAATAAAACGAAGTAGGGCATAAGCCATCGAGGACAACGTACTGGGTTTCATTACTTAAGAATCCTCGAGCCACTCAAATACCTGGGAACTTAATCCGTATGCTTGGGTTTCCATTAACAGTCTGCAGTCTGACACTGTGTTAAACACTTTCCAGAACTCTAGGAATATGGACTTCCCTTGCCCTTCATCCATAGTTTGCTGCGTATTTTGTGAGAAAAGGACAAACTGATTTTTGCGTGAGTGACGCTTTCCAAATTGTGGGCCGATTTCTACACAAACTTTTCCATCTACAGGAAATTTATTGTATTCCAATTAAGAGTATATTCAAGAACTCTGCAACAAAAAATGTTAAGGATATTGGTTTGTAAATTTGCCAGTCTGTTCTTTTGCCGCCGGCCGCGGTGGTCTAGCGGTTCTAGGCGCACAGTCCGGAACCGCACGACTGCTACGGTCGCAGGTTCGAATCCTACCTCGGGCATGGATGTGTCTGATGTCCTTAGCTTAGTTAGGTTTAAGTAGTTCTAAGTTCTAGGGGACTGATGACCACAGATATTAAGTCCCATAGTACTCAGAGCCATTTGAGCCATTTGTTCTTTTGCCCTCTTGCATCTGGTAGTCACCTGGGCTTTTTTCCAGTTGCTTGGGACTTTTCACTGGGCCAGAGATTCGTGATAAATGCAATCCACATAAGGGGCCAATACTGTAAAGTATTCTCTGTACAACCAAATAGGCAACTTAGTTGTTCTCTACCTCTTTCTACCTTTTACATGCCCGGGACATCTAGCAATTACTTTGTTCAAGACTGATTCACAATACCCCTGTCGGTGACTTGCAACTACACTGGTGGACATTCAGAATACTATACGGAAGCAGGCAAGTGCGACAAAACAGTGGACAGTGTGGTTTCTCTGAAGGATAGGAGTGACCGCTTCTGATAGCCGCAAGAGGTTAGTGACCGTATGTGGGGAAACAGCGTCACGTCGGGCATCAGAGAGGGCACGGACTGTGCGGACAAATGCAAAAGCACTGGCCGTCCAGCAATGCACACAAACCGAGCAATGCCCCGTGTGTCGATGACTTGATAATGGAGCACAGGTGAGTCACGTTTGATGAATAAAGGAGGGCAACAGTTCTGTCACAGGGTACCCTCTATATCATCATCCGTGAGGATCTGAAGACGATGACAGTGCGTGCACAATGGGTGCCCCACTCCCTCATCACTGAGCAGAAACAGAAGTGTGAAGCAATGCCAACAGTTGGTGCACAAGTACAGTACGGATCCAGTGGAGTTCTTTAAGGGTCAGTCACCGTCGATGAATCGTGGTGCCTCCACTAGACTCCAGGAAACAAAGACCAGTCTATCGACTGGAGACATACTGGGTCCCAAGAAGTCACGGCTGGGGCAATTCATACACAAACAAATAACTGTTCTAGGATCAGGAAGGTGTACTGCTGATGGACTGGCTTCCTTCCAATACAATTTTCAACAATAATCAATAATGTAGTTCACTGCACCAACTCCGCTGACACATTCAACTGCCACGGATTACGGAACTGTGGCGTTCTACTTCAATATGAGAATGCGTGACCACATGTCAGTCAATAGAGACCATTCCCACCGTGAGTGAACTAACATTTACAGAGGTGACACGTCTTCCATATTCGTGAATCTGGCTCTTAGTGACTGCACTTTTGGGGTAAAACGAATATTCAACACCACCAATGAACTTCACGCAGTTGTACATCAGCGCCGCCGGGACACCCCCAAAGAATGGTATGAGACACAAATACATAAGCTGCCACTATAATGCCAAAAATGCACACACATTGGCGGGGAATACCTATAATATATTCTGAACTCGTTTATTCATTAAATGGTTTCTGTGAACACAAAAATTTTGAAGTGCCAATCATTTTTGAAAGCCACAGTTACCATGTCCTCCATAATGGAGCCAGTGCGATGGTATGTTTGTACAATGCTTCTTTGTGAATGATTTAAATTTCATGATTAAGAAAACTTCTTTCCTTTTGCTGTATTCTACTGCAACACCAGACTGGTCAACAAGTGACTTGACAGAAGCCTGCTACACTCGTCAAGATTATTGTAAAAAAATAATCTGTACAAGCAAATTCCGACTGACAATTCTATAGATCAGTTTTAGATCTTCATGATGATTACCAACATGATTTTAATAAAATAATAGTAACAGTAATAATAATTAGTGTAATTTTCACTGATACTCTCCAACAGCAAAGGACCAAGCCAGTTAACTATTGGTAGGAATACCTGCACCTATTATTACTGAATTGTATATTTCTTGGATAAAGCTAGGTAAACCGAGTCACATGGCAAATCTCGTAGTGACCTCAACACACTTATTACCTCTCGCCGCCACGCCTACACCAGTGCAACGTTTAGTATCTATGAACTTTTCGTGGGACCATCAATACACGACAAAGTAATTATCGTCGCCACAGCTGGTTTGCTTTCCAGCCAGTTCGTTGGAATTTCACGCAAACGAGACGGAAGGCTACCGCCTAGCATCTCTTCTATGAAGTTTTGTTACAGACGGAGGACGTAGACTGATCTAAAATTAAAGTACCTTAACCCATTACTGCACATATTATAATAAAGATAGACGTGGCCGCAGTGATCACGAATGAGCTGCGCGTATATCACACGTTTACGTTGTGGATTAGTTTTGTTAACGTGAGCATAAGTGAAATCATGGCCTTTGTGCTTTTAAATGCCATTCTTCAGTACAATTAGCGTTCTGATTCGCAATACATCATCTAGTAATTTCTTACCAGCACAATTTATTTCCGCTATATGCTCAGCACCTACGTTAGTTAATAGTACAACGTTCTTGAGAAGGAAATTACAGTGCTTAAACAGCACTTTCTTCAGAGTCAGTCGCAGAGGGCACGCAGACAGGCGAGCGCCTCGTAATTTGGGGCAAGGGCCCGGGCGGTGCGGCAGCGCCGTAGTAAAAACTCCAGCAGGCAGTAGTAATGACGTCAGCAAAAAGAAACGTCGATTGTTCCGTCCATCAGGCGGGGAGCAGGCGCGGCGCAGCGTTGTGAGCCCGCTGCCGCAGGAGTGGGGATACAGCGGTAGGGGGAAGGCTGGGGGACAGGCGGGTGGCAGGCAGCCGGCTCTAATGGCGGCCGCCAGCTGACGACGCACGCGCGCCACGCCATGCCGCGCCACGCACGCACGCACGCACGCACGGCGCCCCACGCCGCGCAGCGCCCTGCTCAAGCTTCGCCGGTCCGAGCAGCGCGGCACCCATTGAGGGGCACGGTAGCATGTCAGCCCACACAGGTCGACTATGCACTGAATCCGCTACGCAGCAGTGCCACTTAACTCGAGGAATGACAAGAAATGCGCATAAATCGCCGTAAAACAAAAAGGGCTATACTGCCTGATTATACCCTTGCAGGCTATTACTCACGTAACCACTACACAAATCGAGTTGTCGCGAAGGCAGATGTCATACAGATAACTGGGAAGAATTGGCTGTGAAACATACCCACAAAACACCCTCTTAGAAAACAAGCGCCCGACCAATTTTTGAAAAACGTTATCGGCCTATTGCCAACTTGGACTGGGCAGAGAGAGAGAGAGACAGTACAAAGGGCTATTGCAATGACCTATAGTTTGCTCACCAATTGTCAAGTGGAAGACTGAACGAGAAAATGTTAATACATCACATAAAGATGCATCATATAATTTAGAGACCGTACATTTAAAAACTCGTCCTCCTAACGACATCTGAACAGTGCGCAGAACCTAAAAAATCTGGAATTTCTGTGAGTCGTGGCGACAGTCTGCTACCGTACGCCATCCGTGAATAGGGTGTAAAGCTTGTGCATTATGAGCTGCAAAATACAAATATGAATTTGAGTACGAATGAACACCATACAATTTAGCCACAAATGCGTATCTTCAGAATGGTTAGAAATGGACCTTCACTGAACACAACTGCATTAAGAATGAGTGTCGTGGATAAAGCAGCAACAGAAACACCAAATTGGGCAACAATAGTTACTCTAATGTCACAAACGTACAACGGTTATAGTGACGAGACGTAGTCTAATACCTAATGCATTTTTAGTCAATTTGCAGCAAGGTATTTCCGACATACAATTCAGAGTTGTCATCATAAGTGTCTTCTCATTACGAAACGACATGCAGGCAGCCTTTGCGAGCCGCACTCGCCACAGCCTTCAACTAGCAGAGTATGAGGGTAGCATATGTGATGGTTTGAGCAATTGTCCTAATTCCTTACTAGATGGAACTTTCCTAAATGCTGGGAGAAAGTGTCGAACTTTTCTTGGCATCATAAATGACATGAAATACAAAAACCATACACTCTGTGACGTTTCTGAGGAGGAAAATGTATATCTCGTTATCTGGAAGGTAATTAAATGGCTGTTTACTGATTATACTTCGGTAATCGATGCCTAGTTAAATTTATACTGATACGACCCCTTCCAGCGAAGTTTTTCATGGTGCGCACTGCCCAGTGTCTGCCAAATTTGCAAGAAGTTTTATTAACCGGCAGTGCTCGATTTGGAGAGCAAACTTATTACACCGGTATTTTAATGTAAACGTATTAAATGGTATTTTAATGCAGCGACCAAACCATACGTCGTATATAAAAAATGGAGGTTGGAAATATAAGGGAGATGCGTCACGCGTCGTCCTTGTTGCGGCCATACCACGGCAGGTAAACAAACGAGGGTGAGTGAGGGAGGTGTGGAGGGGGCGCCGCCTGTAGATCGATGGCTGGTGCGGAAGCTGCGGAAGGGTCGCCAGGCGTGCCCTGCTCTCGGCTGACCCGTGACCTTTATCCCGGCCTCCCGTCCACCCACACGCACGATACGCACTTGACGCTGACCAGCAAACCGCCGAAGGCCAAAAACTATGCAAACTGCCCACTATAAACCAATCAGTATTCTTCATATATGAGGTAAAGATTATCCAGAATATTCTTCCCATGCAGGTTTCATAAGCGGACACCAACTGAGTATCAATATGCACTTAGTTATACGAATTGTTAGCGTTTTCCGAGTTCCATTGTAAATGGCGACCTGAGTGCCTACAGTGTTCAGCACACAGTGTCGGCTGCACGGGGGCGCAAGGACGATACAGATCGGCAATGCTGTACAAGAGAATTTCGCGCCCAGCACTCCTCCAAAAATCAGAATTCTTAGTTATGGCAAAAGTTCTTTGCAATTTAAAGGCGGGAAACCAGTGTAGCCGTGGTGAAACTTGTAAACAAACCCCAAAATAGCTTAGCGTAAATGATTCGCCGAACAACCCAACCCAGCACAACGTGCAAATATTTGCGAAATATTTTGAATTTAATTATTTAGGCCAAACTAGTCACTGAGTTGAGTAACGAAAACATGCAATAAAAATGACGCTTGTACATGGTACTTTATGACTGACGAGTGAGAAAACACACTTACATGAATGTGCAGTTTAAGTCTGATTCTTTAATTTGAGTTGGGATGTTCCGCTGGTATACCAGGACCCGTGTACTCTTCCAGATTCTAACAATCAACAAGCCTATCCCGCAATGTTGTGGGAATGGCTTTTTGTGACCTAAAGCTGGCCCTGCCAGTCGACTTTGGGTCCAGCAGTGTACTAGAATTCTAAATTTATGGAACGCATGAGATTTCTCTAGCAGCTAGGTGGCGTTATTTTTAAGTACGTCCTTACGACGCATGAGGTGTACTGGAGAAATCACTGTATTACACATACGTGTTGATAATACCTCATTCGGAAATGCTCCCTCTCGAAACCTGGACAGCAAGCTACACCGCGATGCAGAGCGCCTCTCTTGCAGAGTCTGCCACTTGAGTTTGCTAAACATCTCCGTAAAGCTATCACGCTTACCAAGTAACCCTGTGACGAAACGCGCCGATCTTCTTTGGATCTTCTCTATCTCCTCTATCAACCCGACCTGGTACGGATCCAACACCGATGAGCAATACGTAAGTATAGGTCGAACGAGTGTTTAAGACACCTCCTTTGTTGATGGACTACATTTTCTAAGGACTCTCCCGATGAATCTCAACCTGGCACCCGCCTTACCAACAATTAATTTTATATGATCATTCCACTACAAATCGTTCCGTACGCATGCTCCCAGATATTTTACAGAAGTAACTGCCACCAGTGTTTGTTTCGCTATCATATAATCATACAATAAAGGATCCTTCTTTCTATTTATTCGCAATACATTACATTTGTATATGTATATGCACCAAGTGCTTATCCGCTGCAGATCTTCCTGCATTTCGCTGCAATTTTCTAATGCTGCAACTTCTCTGTATACTACAGCAGCATCCGCGAAAAGCCGCATGGAACTTCCGACACTATCTACTGTATCATTTGTATATATTGTGAAAAGCAATGGTCCCATAACACTCCCCTGTGGCAAGCCAGAGGTTACTTTAACGTCTGTAGACGTCTCTCCATTGATAACATGATGCTGTGTTCCGTGTACCAAAAACTCTTCAATCCAGCCACACAGCTGGTCTGGTATTCCGTAGGCTCTTAGTTTATCAGGCGACAGTGCGGAACTGTATCGAACGCCTTCCGGAAGTCAAGGAAAATGGCATCCACCTGGAAGCCAGTATCTAATATTTTCTGGGTCTCATGAACAATAAAAGCGAGTTGGGTCTCACACGATCGCTGTTTCCGGAATCCATGTTGGTTCCTACAGAGTAGATTCTCGGCTCAAAACCCGAAAATAGCCAGTTAACCTGAGATTAAATGAACAATACCTTACTTCATAATTTCGCAAAGGTTTTAAATATATTCAATAAATCTGGCTAGAGATTTCATCAAAAAGACGTTTTGGAGCAACTACAATAAATTATGGATGTCTACATATGACGTGTTTAGGAAACTACAAGTCAACTTAAGCTTCTTCGTGAACGACAGTGTTAGTGCATTCTATTACACTTTACAGTTTTCGCTGCACTGATAAAATCGAAGGAATGCAATGCAAGGAGCGGTTGGAATCTTGTTGACAACTATTCTGCAATGCGATAAAGGAAATCTTTATTAAATTACAATCGAACAGATTTCAGTTCCCACTGCAGACACGGCGACGAAGGTGACTCATACCGTGTAACCTAAAGATCTAACTTACAAACAACGAACGAATGGAGGGACTGTTAGCTGGGCAGGAGTAGTTAGAGCGGTGAGGGCAAGGAGAGTGTTTACGACGCACAAGCCAAGTGGGTCGACAGGTGCGCTCATTCAGCACCTGCCAAAAACAATACGTGTCTAGTCGTTTTCGCCGCCAAGGCCGACGAGCACGATCAGTAGATGAGGCTACCTGCATTTCTTTTTCATATACCAACACAACGGATGTCGCCAGTAGCGTTCTCATACTACTACTACTACTACCACCACCACCACCACCACCACCACCACCACCAAGTTAACAGCAATCATAGAAACTTGTATTACGCAAATTTAACCCACTTACAGGTACCCCTCCCCCCTCACATTATCTGTTGCCTAAAAAACTCTCTCTTACGACGGATTAACTTAGCTTTACCGCTCCATCATCCACTCCTACCCATTCGATTTAGAGTTTTCTTATTGTAAGATATCGAGCTCAGTCTTCTTCCGCAAGCATCCAGAACGTATTAGGGTACTCCGCACAAAATGTACACTCTTACGCAGCTTCCAACTCCAGGCAATTACTATTCATTTACATGGTTGTCAGTCCCAGGGCGCGACCTTTCACTCATCTGTGACCAGTAACCTAGCAACCATTTATTTGGAATATAATTAAATAGCTAATGCGAAGGAAATATGTTAGGTAATGCGAGAAATACAATAAAAATACCCTTCACGTATAGTGGAGGGTGACAATGTACCAGGTAAATGTTTCTAGCGGCACACTGGCTGGCGCAGCGCTGCGCGACACGCCCCCGCAGGCCTACGTGTCGCGGGCCACGGCGAACTATCCTTGACACGAAGGGGCGGGGGCAGGTGCCCGTTCCTCAATTAGAGAACTCGCACTCAGCCAACCGACCTAGTAGCACACTTGCTGTGATCACCTAGGCGACAAAAATCCCGGCGACACCGCCTTGCTACCCGAAACTGCTTCTCGATTATCACACACGGTGGCTCATGACTTCGTCAGAATTCTACATCGCCGCCAAACTTAACGATATTTCGTTCGACGTAAACTATCTTAAAGACTCGAAGTTTTATTAATAAAAACATGGGCACTTTCATATTGCGAGGGAGGGTACGCCGCAATCTTGCATCTTCGGTGTAATCGCCAGGGTCTGAAAGATTTCTCCGCCCTTTCGTAACACGTATTGAAAATATTGGCGGAGGTCTGAGTCTCTTCACAATGCCGCGGTTGCTGAAATTCTATTTTATTCAAGGCCTTGGTGCTGTTCATCGAATCACTGGTCCATTACTGACGTTAATGTAGTCATATGTCTATACAGGTTGTACGAAGAGGAATTGTCAATATTCACGGATATGACACGAACTATGTCCCGAAGCAAGAAAGTCGAGAAACCAGCGGCTCTAAAATTTATACCTTAAGAGCTATGAGCACTAAATCTTCGATACTGAGAAATCTCCTCTAATACAAGTTCTTTGGTTTCCATACTTTGGGATGACGTAGTATGAGCCAAAAGAAAGAAAAAGTCAAGTATGGGCTCTAAAATGAATACCATAAGAGCGATATTTATTTTAAATTTTATTCTATTGGCTTTAAGTACGTGCCAATACAGCCATCTCAACAGTGGCACGCCAATTATGACGGTACGGACGTAAGGACAACACAACAACCAGTGCGTCGAGATATGAGCGCTTGTTCAGCAGAAGAGATGCGTATCACAGTATCTAAGATAAATGCTCACAGCTCTTACGGCATGCATTTTCAGAGTCCATGTTTACACAACCTTTTTGCTTGCAATGAACATTCATATCATATCGCTGTATAATTACCATCCATATTGGGATATCCTGTATACGCTATTACGATGGCTGAATAAGTAACGACAGGTATGCTGCTTAGGCCGGTATTTCATGTTTCTTTGTCAAAACTGATATGTCAAATATTTATGTCAAGGAAATTTGATCGTGTAATAGGCAACTTTGTGAAATCTCGACCCTCGTCAAATAAATATGATCAAATCTAGAGCCTCGCCGTAGATTTGATCATAAATGTCGTTCGTCTTCTGTTCACTGCGATGTGAAATGTAACCGCTTGGAGTGCTGGTGTCGCTACAGCTATCTGGCATTCTGTAGCGTATTTTCATTTTTTTTTTTTGAACAAAACTACTTCGATTAGGGAGGGGTAAGGTGGGGGGAGGGGGGTGAGCAAGAAATTGCGTTATGAACTGTGTGTTGATGAGCAGGTGGAATTTGCTGCAGGCGACACCTGTCCAAAATCACAACTACAGCCATCCACCACTAGATCTGGATACATCCAGGCAGCTTTTCAGCAAGCGGGAATAGAGGATGTGGTCACACACTAAAATAAAAAAAATCTTTCTTAGCTTTGCATTCTACTTTGTCTATTTTTGAACTCTGGATGCCACAAGTTCAAAAGCACTTCATCAGTTTCCTGCTTTTTTAAATTTTGTCGTTGTTGGAACACTAATTCCATTTGTTAAATTATTCAAAAAATAAAAGTTCTTATTGCTCATACTCTCCTGTATCAAGAAATCCCAGTGCCACAGTTTGCCTATCTTCCATGGGTATAGCATTTCTCGAGAGAGTATTCTGTTTTGTAATATGAGAAGCCCCTTGACTGAACTAATACTGAAATACACTTTCATCCATTCGTAAGTTGACTTGACGTCATCCACTTGCAGCTTTCGTAACAAATTTTGCTGAATGATTTTATTATCTCGACGTAATACCTATGGCTTCTAGTATGTTTCCTTTTTTCCGCTGCTTTTATTCCAATTACACGCACAATGCTACTGTAGTACTACTAACTGCAGTGCATAATAAGTTGTTACCCGCTATCTTGAAATTTGACGAAAAATATGACGACAGTGTAACACCTCTATTCCGCGCCACATCAAAGACCTTTGTCAAAGAAATACGATGGTGTAATACCAATACCGGCCTTAAGGGGATACGGAATCACCTATCCCCGCAATGTTAATATATGCCTACTATAGGGAACATTTTCTCACAAACTATTGGAGACAGAGAGGTAAAAATTTTACTGTATGTGCATTCATATGTTACAACAATACTGAAACAACAGTTTATTGTCAAAGTATTTTCTTACAGAGATATTGTACATTTATTTTTAAGTAAATTTTTTCCATCGCTTTTTACTAGACTATCACCCCTAAGTCTTTTGTAAATCAAGTAATTAAAAAATCGTTGTTTCAGTATGTAATAGGGACCTATGTCACTACGTCATAAAAATTTCAGACTTCTAGGTTGACCAGTACCTGAGATAATGTTCCTAGATGAAGTAAAAAGTAAACTTACGGGAAACGGAGAAAGAAGATTAAAACATTCCTGATCCGTAGCTAATACCCCCTTCACAGTCTTCATAATCATCTTCAAGTCTTCTTTTGGCACCCCTCTGCACCTGTCTTGCTTTTTTCACTAATGTCTTGATTATATTATCAGCATGCCTTAGTCTGTGCTGATCTAAAAAGAACATAGCACGTACCGTACGGGAACCAACACACATACCCAACTTTTGAAGGACCTGGCATTTAGTTATATTTCCAAGATTGAAGGTTGCCACAGCATCATACACACCAAAATGTAGTGTATTAATTCCGACAAACACTGTTTTTGGGAGACGATGCCATATCACACTATTCAAGCACTCGTTGGGGTTCTGCGTTTTTCCGTGAAGACATTTCATCAGAAGACTTCTGTCAGCCAGATCTCTGAAAATGGGCTTTATTTCTGCCATGATGGCTGATGGTAGACTGTGGTGGTGAATGTATTTCTCTCCTGTTGTTAGCCCCTATTGTATTTACACCAGCTGTTTTCACCTTTGGGGCACAAACCATGTTGTGGATGCTCATCCATGGATGCGGTGTGGAAATATAAAGCCCATATAGCTCTCCTCATTTCTTCAAGATTGCCTGTATTTTGCCTGATTGCAAGGCCATAGCAGTTCTGAATGTGGTCTATTATGGAATCAGTCAATCTTCCTCTGCCATCCAAGGTTTTCCCATCATCTAGTTTTTTCCCTTTCATAACTGATTTTAACTTTCTCAGCCTGGCACCCATTCTCTTCTGCACATGTCCTATACATTCAAGTTTGCTTATATTTACACTGTTCCCATATGGTTTGCTTTCCAAAACTTCTTTGAATGCTTTAGAGTCACCATCTCCCAGATATTTGACATAGCGAACATTATACCACTGTGAAGAGCAATGAAAAATTTTCTTCACCCCAGCAACCTCCATGCCACCACTACTACCATAATAATTAGCAATACAGTCATCACTGTGTTCATTTTTCAGCCTGCCTGTGCACCTACAGTATTTAGACATTATTGCAACATCAATAACCTTGCCAGTATCAACACTAGTTGCTGTTACAACACCATTGTTGGAGGTGTGGCCCCTTTTCTGCCACGTGCCATCAAACGCCACTGTGAGGTCACGACTGCCGTCATTTTCTTCCACTGCTTCTTCCACAGCAACCTGCATTGACTTCTGTGCTACATCTTCAACTGCAGATCCTAGTACATAATTGTAAGCTTCAAACTTTGAAGGTGCACTTGGAAGATTTAGAACACCACATAGCATATCACCAGCTGCTTTGCCCTTACCAATTGCTCGCAATCCATAAACTAACCTAATATTTACACTATAAAGTTCAGTTTTCTTGTATCCATTATTTACAGTTACTGAAACCGAACTTGGAAACTTACAGCTGTATTTACAAACACTGCATATTAAATTAAACTGGGCAGCCAGGCCAACATGGGATTCTACTTTCAGAGAAACGTTTCCATGACATTTTTTGCAGCACAAACTGTTTTCAAGAGCTTCACACAATATATTCGTATCAATGAGTTCAAAAACTTCATTCCCTCTATCAAGTAAATTATATTTCTCTTCCAAATCTCTTAGTTTTTTATGAGAAGCACTGTTTTCATTTGGTGTAAGTTCGTTCGGCAAATCAGTAATAAGTGGATTCACATTTTCCAACAGTGATGATGATGAACTGCTTTGCTTTGCTAATGAATCATTATTTCTTTTCTTTTGCCAGTTCACACGCTTTTTAAATACTTTTGCTTTAGCTCTAGGCATTTTCACTGCGAAAAATGAAGCACTAAATACGAAATAACTCAACAACAACTACTTTCTTATATCACACTGTTTACAAAACAGTCCCGCCACAAAGTCAAAGAGTAACTTGAGGAAACCAGAGAGAAACATTTTCGGGCAACTAGTGTATAAATAGTCGCTGGAAACCGGGATATTTGAATTCATGTCACTTTAAAGGTACTGCCAAAAAGTTCATGGTCAGCCACGAGAGACGTGTATAACTAAAGCGCAATACCCGATCTCACAAATATATAAAAATAAAATAGTTATAATTGTAGTAGAGCTATGTATGATACGTCATTTTAAAGAGGAAACATGGCAGAATATAATACGCCAATAAAAAAAAATTCGATTTTTTAACCCAAAATCCGATTCCGTATCCCCTTAACAATACAGTGTCTGTGATGGTCATAGCCGCAGCGTCCCTGGGAACAGCACGCTGTGGTGCGTAAACTATGTTGAAAGGTCCCTTTTGTCGGTCGGCCAAAGATTCACCAACCCCGCTCTGTGACAGTGTCCAGTTAAAGTAGGTCCCTAGGGCTTTCACAACCTCACAGTTACGACTTTCTTCGCAATAAAGAACCAGTTTTTGAGTTCCGTCAATAGCCAGTAATCCCTCTACACCCAGAATTACACCGTGTAGCGTACGCGTGGCCCCCACATCCCCCCGGCTCGGCGCAGTACTCACCTTGGACAGCTTCTCGCCCTCGTGGTGCGGCAGCAACGTGCGCAGCGACTGGAAGCCGGCGTTGATGCTCTGCATGCGGCGGCGCTCGTTCGAGTTGGCGATCTCGCGCCGAATGCGCTTCTCCTGCTCCATGTGGCTGGTACAGGGGGACGACGCCCGCTCGCTCAGCCTGCAAACAGCCGCACCTCAGCGCCCGGCTCCACTCCGGGGATCTACTCGGCGCCTGATGCACCTCCGTGCTCAGAGCGCCGCACCACTGCCTCTGTAAACAGTGGGGCTACTAACTTAACCAACTCATTACCGCTTCACTAACTCAACCTACTCATTCATTTCGTCGGTAAAAACTTAATGATCCGCGAGATAAATTGTGGCGACACTTCCCAACACGATACGTAAAACCATGCGTTTACCATATTCCCCAGCCACGCCCGTGTCCTCCTGCGGCCAAGGCAGCTGTCTCCGGCCTGGAGATAATGCGCCTGTCCTCCCGTAATCCTCCCAAATAGTTTGTGGAGGCGGTCTCAAGAGAGTGAATTTTCTCAAAATATCAGGTGTTTCACAGTACCAGTTTCGGAATCACATTTTTGAAACTACCTGACAGGAGACAACATTTTACAGTCTAGTGTCATCTGCACCAGCGGGAAATTACATACTTGCAGCTAGAGAATTCGAATGGTCAAAGGAGCTGAACGCTGAAAAAACTTTCGCAGACCTCTTGAGAGAACTCTTTTGGCTGTAATCCTGGGTGTTGGAAGTCGTCGCCTCTCTGCTTCGCAGGTGCTGATTCGAGAGTAGTGAGGTGTTGATTTCTGGTTCAGACATTTAGTGATGTACCTTGATCCACGAAGCATTTCCACCAATACGGTAAACAGAATTAGTAAGTGCTTATTCTTTAGAATTCCCATTCCGGATTTTCTATGTGAGTGTTGGATCTCACTGAGTGCGCACATGTTAAATTGGCACAGGCCATAAATTCCATTCGCTTCTGTCGAAATCTGAGAGTGATATATCGTGCCCTACTGACGCTTGTATTCGTGTTTTGGTGGTTGTCTGGAGTATCGGCGGAAGATGCAACGAGTCAGCTGGAGGCGGTGTGTTAACTGCCTGCGGTGTGCATTTTCCATTCCAAAGGTCGAATCTCTGAATCCTTATGAAAGTAGTTAAATAACTACAGTACATTCCATTACAAATTCTGGAGTTGTGGGAACTCAACTCTTGTCTCGTGGACCGAAACGAAGTTGGCGACCATATTTTAATAGTGCAGCAAATGGGATACACCCATTTCATTGAGGTCACGTGGCATGCTATGGAATCCCTGACCAGATGTCGCCCTCGTTGCTGCCTGTGGAAAATTATCAAATGCACGTTATGAAATGCGTGGGAATTTCATGTGAACTATAGACTGCCGTCTGGCGGTATCTGCGACGCACTGCAATACAAAGACTACCAGACAGCGAGACGTACCCACAATCTGACTAACTGTGTTTGGCTCAAGGGCACTGGAAAAGGGACGGTTATTCAAACCAATGAGAAGCTGGCATCCTATGACATGAAACCTTAGCCCCGATGGAAATTCTAACACGCCTGCACCTCGACTTCGAGAACAGAATGATGGGTCCCACTTCGGAAGATGCGAACAACAGCTCGTCACGGGCAAGGTCCGAAGCTCGGTCATAGGTACAGGACTTTGCGGGCTTCTTAAAGGCAACCGAAGCTCGGCAACAAACTGCACTTGTGCTGTTTAAATAAATAATTTCGACCACAGTCTTTAACAAATATGAATTTTTATTCGGGTGTACCACACAATCATAATGTATGTAAATATAACGCAACTTGCTCTGATCAAATGCATTATCAACACACGCTATAGGAACTGTCAGGGTACCATATTTTATGTTGCGAGACAGTGTCAACAGAAGCTTCATTGATTGGCAACAGGTGTTTTCGCCGATAAAACGCTATGCTTCAAGACAAAATTGTCGCTATAACACTTCGTTGATAAAAACCATGCTGCTAGTGAAGAAAATGGTCAAATCCTGTTCTCGTGTTGAATTACCGGTCTGTGACATGCACTGCAGTTAATTTCCGTCTTAGCAAATTTTGGCGTTTTTCGTTTCCTGCTGTACCAATTCAAGCTAAGTGGTACTTCTGACGCCAATACGAAACAATTTTGGTTGTACCAGCGACGAATCCCATGCTATTTACTGTAAGAGGGTGTGCTGAAAAGTTAATACCTCCGAATTTACGTGAAAATTCTTCTTAATTAGAAGAGTTCGTCCAATTCTGGAGCACAGTGCTTCAGTACGACAATGCTAGACCACACACGAACACTGCGGGAACTGCAACAATCCGACGCCTTGGGCTCACTGTCACCGAGCATTAGGGCCGTTGCTAAGGGGTTTTGCCGCACTAGACGAGAACTGAAAAATGACACTCCCCCCTCCTTTTACATCATTGGTTTCGTCGATGGTCTCTTCCCCACTCATCACCACCAACCTGCAACGGATCAATAATGCGAATCTCGTTTTATAACAGTAATTATCAAAGAGTCCTCATTGTCTCGGGACTGTCCTCAGTTTTCATGACTTGTCCTCAGGCCCTTTAAAATTAACTGAGAACAACAAATGTCCTCATTTCTTATTGTCCTCAATTTCTGGAATTTCCCAAAACAACAAATAGACAGATATTCTGTTTTTTCTCATTTGCTGAATCCTTTCGCTGTTTGATTTGAAATAACCCTTTTCCGCACCAGGCCGCCGCCTAGTCTTGCCTAATGGTAGAAATGTCGACTTTCATCTGTTTCCAAAATTTACATAAATCCTTCGACGGCTGAACTCTAGATAGCGATAAAGCGGTGCAAGCAGAGGCGATGTTGTGGCTCCGTCAACAAAGTCAAACATTCTGCAGTGACTGTATCAATAAATTGGTCTGTCGCTGGGAGACAGGTGTTCGTCGTCAGGGTGATTATGTTGAGAAATAAATATGGAGATACGAAGAATAAAGATGTGGAATGTTAGTATAGTTTTAACAAGACAGGTTTAAGGAGTTTTCACATAAAGAAATCTCTGGCATTTTTCAGCACGCCCTCGTAATAGTTATGTTGTCTCTTTAGGACAAGCGGCCAATCAGTCTGTAATGTGCGAAAATGTGCTTTTCGCTAGGGCCACGCGTCCGGTAGACTGGCCGCTCAGTGCAAGTGTACTCAGGTGACGCCACTATGGCGAACTGCGTGTCGCTGAGGATGAAATGATGATGAAGTGAGCATAACATCCAGTACCCGAGCGGAGAAAATCCGCGACCCGGCAGGGAATTTGAAACCAAGCCTCTCGCACGCACGGCATTCTGCCGCGCTGGCCACTCAGCTATGGAGGCGAACTGTCCAAAAGGCATCATGGAGTTCTTTGGGACACTATTTCACGTGGTCCGACACACACTACTGTTGGATGAATACGTCCACAAATGCCAAATATTCTCCCTGAAGCAAGATACCTTGCACCCCGAGAACGAAACAACGACACGCCTACAAATAGTTATCTGAGCAGAAGAGCAGGGTCAGTGCCGCTCGTGTGTTCAAGCCGCCACACCCCGCGTCATTCCCAGGGCGGCAGCGTCCGGCACGGGGGCGGGCTGGGAGCTTTCTCTGGGGAAAGCGGAGACGCGGCGGCGGGCTGGCGTTACGTAAAACGGCGCGGCGCGGCCGTGCGGTGAGTCAGGCGCGCGCGGGCGCCGTATTTATAGCCAGCGCTTGGCCGCGCCGCCGGCCACAAGGCCGTCTGGCCGCCATGTTGCGGCTGCCGCTTATCTCGGCCCCGCGCGTCCCACGCGTACGAGCTGCTCCTACCCGCGCCTTCACTCGCGCCGTGGGCAACGGACGGTTCCGGCAAACCTCACACTTGTCTCCATACTCAAGTTTCATCCAGGGATCTAAATCATGTATGAAGCAGTCCAAATGGCAAAATGATGCCAATAACTAAATGTCCGATGAATCTCACCGTCGAATCGCCACACGATTTTTCTGCCGAAGCTTTTATCATCTGCAACGATCGAAATAATGTTCGCACCATTGTTATCAGTACGAGAATGTGCAGGAGCTTTATTCCTCGAAGATAAAGTCCATACGTATCTGGTGAACAACTGGCCTGGATGTCATTTACCAACAAGTATTAATGTTTCTCAGATGTCTTACTGACTTATTATCTGTGAATCACAAAGGGAACATTTCGTTACGAAGCATTTACCAGTCAAACTTTTGGGTGATGCAGATTATAACCTGTAGCAAACCGTCATCAAAATAAAATTACCCAGAAGATTGAAGTACGAGAAGAAAAAGCTTTAATTAGTATGCAGGAGAGCTTCTCTTCGGCGAAAACGTTGGAATCTGTAACCACTGATGTCTACGTATCGCCTGTGCACGATTTCTCAAACTATTCACGAACAGTTGTAAACACTTCTCGTGGCAGTTTTATTTTGGGTACCTTGTATTGTACGCGCAAAGTTGACACTCGGCGCGGTGGTTGATGGGAGCAACTGCAAAGGCATTTCCCATTTACAGCCGCTCCCATCGGCCAGCACGCCGAGTGTCAACTTATGTTTGCGTGATTCATACGCATTTACTGCGAGCTTATATCAAGTTACACTAACTCTAACATAAAAACACAAATTACTCTTCATTTTCGTCCTCCATGTCATCACAAATTCTTTCTCGAATACTTCAAAATATGATAAGTTACGATAAAGGTCGCGACCGATGTCTAGAAACTTAAAAGGACACTTTCCTGCCTAAGTCAACATTTTGTTCGGTACGACGCCTTCAGGGAGCAATCTGTAACCAGGTTCCTATTGCCCACTACGTCGTCTGATTCAATTTGCCACCAATGTGATTATATATATATATATATATATATATTATTAGTGGGTGGGTCAGTGACAAAACATCGGAGCGGCAACAAATCCAATCACACAAAATAATGTGTGATTAGTAGAGGGGAGCCTGATGGCAGTACGCTACCGCAATTCGCCGTGCCAAATGAAATACCGATATTGAAACGCAAGTAATGTTAAAAAGTGTGTCATTAATTAAATTTGAGCCGGCCGAAGTGGCCGCGCGGTTCTGGCGCTGCAGTCTGGAACCGCGAGACCGCTACGGTCGCAGGTTCGAATCCTGCCTCGGGCATGGATGTGTGTGATGTCCTTGGGTTAGTTAGGTTTAACTAGTTCTAAGTTCTAGGGGACTAATGACCTCAGCATTTGAGTCCCATAGTGCTCAGAGCCATTTGAACCAATTAAATTTGAGAGACAGTTACAGACTTCATCTAGTTCCATTTAAAATGTTCACATTTCAAGCGAAATATTGTCGCCTACTTAATTTTTTTTTCATCTGTTAGTTACTGCTCTGTTAAGTTTTCGCAGAATGTGATGACCAGTAGTTGTAAAGCGCATCATCCTAACGACGTAGAAGAAAAATCACCTCCACTGAAATTCTATGCACGGAAATTTTTAGTCTGTTCTCAACGCTGTGTGTGTGTGTGTCCGCCTATGGTCCTATTTTCCGATCACAGCTGTTAACCACCTTGGTCAGTTTCCTGTCGAGCACTCGGACAGAGGTGTTTCTGGATTCTAGAGTCGTGGCGCAGGTGCTTCCGCGCACCTGCTGCGGCAAGCGCCCTGCCGGGCCCGCGACGCGACGCCGCAGCCACGAGGCGCTGCCCCGAGGCCGCAACGACGCGTCCTCGACACACATTCGGCCGTCTCCGCCTTCCCTACGGTCTGCCCGACAGACTCGAATATTTCAACCATCGCAGTCGTAATACGTGCCCCCGGTAAGTAAGGCACCGTTCAGGCCTCACATTTTAAGGGCAGGTCTTCACAACAAGAAGTTAACTTACTTCCACGAAACTTGCTTTCAGATGTCGCCGGAATCGTGGACTGGAAAGGCGAGAGATCAATTTGTAAACCTTAGCCTCCACCTATCAAAGTTGGTACTAGAAACAACATTTCGCTGTTTCCTCTCCCTCTGAAATGCTGTCTTAGGCCATGCGAACGACAGCTACCAGAAACTACGCAGCCCCATGATGTTGACGAGATTATGCTTATTGACAAATTATTTGGAACCACCGATGATACGCATGGTATCCCAGCAGGAATGGCCAATATTCTGTAATACGCCAGGAACGATCATCATCAGAAGAAGAAGAAGAAGAAGAAGAAGAATGCGGAGAAGTAGTAGTGGTCTCGAAAACCTGGACTCTGAAACGCATACCTCAAGAACTATGAACACTTGTTCATCGTCGCTACAATGAATCATCTCTTCTAATGCAGAAGTGTTCGCGGCTCTTAAAAGTGAGCATGCTTCGAATGATCGATCCCGTCATATCAATAAAAACTGACTATTCATCCTGGGACACAGCGTATAAAGCAGTTCCTTAATATATTTACTTGGTTGGTCCTAATGGTACCAACTTTTAACTGTAAAATGATCACGCAACAGTAATTCTGCTTCAACACCAGTGGCTTTCTTTGAGCCAAGTGCTGTTTGAGGAGGCAGTCTGTCATCTTCCTGAGTACTAGCTGTGCACTTTTACCAATGTCTTATTGCTATATTTACTTAGTATTGGAACATAAAAATAAACTTTCTGTACTGACAGGGTTGTTGATGGGTACTGCAGCAACAGTGCATTCCATGCTGTGCACATCCAATGAAAATTTTTGTGCCTTTCACTATTCTGACACTATTCGATGGAGTAATGATCACGACTTTGGATGTTGTTGTGGTCTTCAGTCCTGAGACTGGTTTGATGCAGCTCTCCATGCTACTCTATCCTGTGCAAGCTTCTTCATCTCCCAGTACCTACTGCAACCTACATCCTTCTGAATCTGCTTAGTGTATTCATCTCTTGGTCTCCCCCTACGATTTTTACCCTCCACGATGCCCTCCAATACTAAATTGGTGATCCCTTGATGCCTCAGAACATGTCCTACCAACCGATCCCTTCTTCTGGTCAAGTTGTGCCACAAACTTCTCTTCTCCCCAATCCTATTCAATACTTCCTCATTAGTTATGTGATCTACCCATCTAATCTTCAGCATTCGTCTGTAGCACCACATTTCGAAAGCTTATATTCTCTTCTTGTCCAAACTATTTACCGTCCATGTTTCACTTCCATACATGGCTACACTCCATACAAATACTTTCAGAAATGACTTCCGGACACTTAAATCTATACTCGATGTTAACAAATTTCTCTTCTTCAGAAACGCTTTCCTTGCCATTGCCAGTCTACATTTTATATCCTCTCTACTTCGACCATCATCAGTTATTTTGCTCCCCAAATAGCAAAACTCCTTTACTACTTTAAGTGTCTCATTTCCTAATCTAATATCCTCAACATCACCCAACTTAATTCGGCGACTTTGGATAAAAACACACAAATCTTGTATTTACATAGATATCTGTTCTCTCAAACGAAATCGCTGCATCAGTTCCTCAGAAACACACAGTAACCGTCAAAGTGACAGTTTATTGACAAATCCACCCTATATTTATCGTCTTCTCACTTACAGGATCTTTTTATCCGATTGTGAGGTGGCTGCGGGCAGAGCGACGGGGCACGGTTTTAAACCCAGACTGTGGCACTAGGTTGAGGCTCTTGAGAAGGTGCCTTTTCATTTCATTATAGTCAGGTGGTGCATATTTATAATGTCACGTACGATATGTGCTAGTTCAACTCTGTGGAACAGTTGTCCACTACAGTGTACCGTTACTGATGTCCCTTCTTTGGCGTTTTTTATCAGTTCTGACGCTGTAAATGTACGCTAAAGTAGACCTATAAGAAACATTCACGTGTGCCTACAACCGATGGTATACAAACATATCCAACTATACGCATTACCAATCACAGCGAATCTAGCAAAATAAATATGGATACTGCGTTATTTACTAAATATTTGCCTCTGTTTCTTTGGCCGGGATTTCGACTTTTTTTTCAGATCGACATGCAATACCCGTTGTCTCGTCAACGATTCTCTCTTCAATCGGACAAGTGGCCAAATGACTGGTACTTGAAGCGAGATCACTTGAACGACGAAGAGCTGCTACCGGGAAACAAACTGCCATACGACAAAATGTGGGGTAACGTTGCGATTTTCCTACCTTCCTCCGAATTTTAAAAAGATTTATCCAACCGCCTATATGGGCCTACCATTTACTAGGGGACTCTGATCCACTGTGCAACGGCATTTACAGACAGATCTGAAAAACCATAAGCAATGAAAGATCTTAGAACTGATTTGGGATCGAAGTCCGGACCTTCAGATTTGCAGTCTTACAACTGCCCAGCGTGCCATGTATCAGTTCGTTTCCCACTTCGTCTTCGTAACAAATATAGGTGAAAACCTCGAATTTCGCAAAGCTCATATTTAACTTGGCACCTGACATCTACGTCGGTAGCGAAAGCCCATTATGCACGTAGCCTGCATAATCGTCGGAAGGTAAGCTGCACGACCACAAAGTATTTAACCAATTGGGCATACATCACCGTCAGCAGTATAGGATGCTGATATGTAAACTCACACACAGCAATCTACGCGTACGTAGTCGTTACCTCGCCTTTACCTAGAAGAAAAAAAAATTCCCTTCGAGTTCCATGTATGGTGAGGAAGATGTTACAAGAAGCTCCTGAAAAATTAATGGTGAGCGAGTCGTGGTGGTGGTTTGAGCGTCTAAACAGTGACGACTTCTTTCCTCTCTGCTGTCGTACAGCCAACGCTTTTAACCACCGACGATTAATTTTCGAATGATTAAAACTTTTAAATATTAAATTCTTTCAAAATTTGCAATTTCTAAAGCCAAATTAAATTCCATTGTGAGGTTAAAAAACACGGGATTCCTTGACATCTGATTTTTCCATGTGAAATTTAAGTCCACGATAATACCGGGTTTTTCTGAAAGCCAACCTGATATTTTCTATTTTTAACGACCAAATTTCTAATGAATAAATTTGGGGACTAGTATTGGAGACAAAACTTCAAACCCAATTATTTAGAATTTAGTTCCCGGATTCGCACACGGTAGGTCCCATTGCAAATGCTTACGCCGAAATGACAACCATATCTAACAGACTGTCTTTGAAAGCACAGCGGAACAACACGCCTTACGATCAAATCCCATTAACATTTTGCTGCCCCCACTGGAATGGACGGCAAGCGTGGTGCCGCTGTACCCTGCCGCCGGTCGGACAGACCCGAGTCCGCTTACAACGCACGCGCGCCACCAACAAACGCCCCGACCTGGGCCAAGCTGTACCAGCCGCCTGGCTTCACAGTGGAATGCAGCCCGAGCATACCGCTGTCGTCTCCGATGGCAGCGACCTTGACTACAGGGTCCCCGTATCACTTCTTGAAATTATCGTAACTGCTCCAGTTAGTCTCAAGCTCAGTTTAGACATAGTAGGTTGTTCGTGAGTATATAAAATCATCAGATCCCACTTTTCTACACAACACAGACCAAAAACAGAAGTTTTATAACGTACGGAAATAACGGAGAAATTAAAACTGTCGCCCTTACAGTTCTCCATGAAGAGGCAAGAAGTAACACCGCAGGTCGTCTTTATAGTTCCAATACCGGCGTTAAACAGCACCTCCTACATTTGGAAACTGTCAATGAATTGGACAAGGCAAGTCGATACTGTGGTAGAGAGCTGCATATGTACCTCATAGAACCAATATTATTAGCAAGTGCACAATTTTAATTTCGGCTACATGTAGTATTCTTGAACCACGAATGGAGAACAGCTGCTAACGGGCACCAACTGCCGTGGTTTCTTAATACAGGGCTGCCGAATGGGTCAAAATCTCAGCAGCACCGAGCAAAAAATATTGGCTTTATTCTAGGATTCAGCATATTTAAATCTTAATGTACTTCACATTTAATTATGTCTGTCAAAGTATTACCACAAGAGCTAACCATCAACAAAACGGTTCGAAACTGGAAACATGACTTAGGCACCATCAGTACAATTACCACAGGAGCGATCATCACGAAGAGGTTCAACTATAACATAGCTGACATGTAGCTTTTAATTCTGCAGTGCGTGTGACAATGAATCGTTCGTGCAATGATGAAAGAAACAATTTCAAAATCTGAATGTTCAGATAGTACATAATCCAAATCACGACGGGGTTTCTAATGCGCCTTACGACTATCAGGCGAAGAGACATTACTACCGTTCCGTTGAGACTTATTTAGTAAGAATGGCTTTATACATAAAGCAGCATACTACAGGAACAAATTGCGGCGCATTTCCTTTGTGGCACAAATAACACGTAAAACGAAGTTCCGCTACCCTGCCATAAATATAAGTAGAACTCATACACACGAGAAAGGTACAGCATGTAAACGTAAAAATGAAGCAACCGATATATTGCGCTAAAACATGCAGACAATATGCGACCCCTAACACAAGCATAATTTGTTTACTCGGCACGACGGCAGTCAGCTGCGACACTGCATGTGTTACACAAATCAGTATTCGGCTGGGCAATTCCCTTGCCAGCCTTATTTTCCAAACCACAGGTATTTAGAACCTCAGAATTTGTTTCTAACAGAATTCAACGATCACCTTCATGAAAATACCGTAAGTACCTAATGCCCCCCCCCCCCCCCCCCCCCACACACACACAGTCAAAAGCTAGGCATTCATTGACAGTGGGCACAGAGGTAATATTTATAAATAATTCAATAAAGCCGTATTCTCATATATCTCTACGGACTGCAAAACAAAATTTAAAACTTATGCAACACAATAATCTGTGTATGAGTTGTATCTCCGGTTTGTGATTACGAGTCTCAGTACATTTCTTAACTTAGGTTTCAACGAGATCCACTAATATTAAAAATAGCATATATAGATAAATTAATATTAAAAATAGCAATTAACTATCGAGTCGCCATGTCACTGTATAATTAAATCGGACGTAAAAAATGAAAAACTGGAAATTTTCAGAAAATTATCTGGGTAAAAGTCCAAAGCTTTCGTTAGACATAAAAAAATGTCGTTCAGTTTGTCTGCAGATTTGAAGGCACAATTCATATTACGCCGAGCTGTAGTCAATACTACAGAAACCCACGTGGGTCTGTCCGCTACACGCAGGTGTAAAACTAAGTCTAATGACTGCCTGATGTGCGGGAAATCATAATCAGCTACACACAAAAATGACGTAGTTATCTTACATTAATAATACTCTATTATCATCTGACTACTGCAACATGGCGAGTTAAAATCAGCTGTGATGAATACCGGTACGCATGGCACAACACGTTTCTCCGTAATAGTCAAAACGGGAAGCGGCTTTCTATTAAATCCCTGCACTAGTCTGTAAATTCAGTGATTCGCTCGACAAACACGTTACACACATCTCCGATAATGTAATATTCAAACACATACACCAAGATTCGACATCTTCAACTTCAAAGAGACATACCGCCCACTCCCGCTATGGCGCGTCATATGGCGGGCGGTTTTGCTTACCTGCACAAACTGCCAATAACTTCCTTGTCTTGGTGTCGCAGTCCTTCTAAACAACGTTGCTCTTCACTCCGGTTAAATACTGACATATCTCGTATATCGACACTATTGTTGCCTATCAATTGTCTATGGCAATAAACGGAAAAAAGTTACACCTCTTGATCACAAATTCCTACGCCAAACCACACACGCAACGCCTCACGTTTTGTAATGGCGATCTTTGGCGGGAAACAGCTGAAGAGTTCACGTTCGTCACCGAATATTCATCCGCATCATACTTTGAAAGTGACAACACGTTCTCGAATACTGAATGAATTTCTTGCTTTAGTATGAACAAATATAGACTTTACTTCAACAAATAACATACATAAAGACTCAACACGTTACAACTTCCATAAAAACATGGGAAACATACGGCACTACATTCCTCCGCCAACGGCATCTAGCGCGTATGACGACGGTGTTGCCGGGCTGGGCGGGAAGCAGGCGATAAACATCTGCCAGCTGTACCGGTCTGCTCTGCTAGACTGGGAATACAATGATGGTCGGGAAACAGGATTTTGAAGTAATAAAATGAGAGTTATTCGTGCAAACAGACAATTTATTATTTAAAATCACTGCCGAAAAATACGATGACTCACCTAATACCAAAAGACACACATTATAATGGATACAATTATATATATATTTGATTTTAATAGTCGAATTAAACAAATGGCATTGGTCTCGATCCCTGTTTTCATTTACGCGATAAATAATCCAATGAAATCGAAAGCACATATAACGAGTATCTACTGACCTAAGTATGAACTGAACGCTCCTGCCATCTAGCGGTTATCGTAGAATGTCATCGCTGTGGACTTGTCCTGCTCCCCGTGCGTTCATTTCGCATGATTTTAAGTGTCCGTGTCCAATGAAAACACCCCGCACAATAAATCTTATATACTTTGGGAAAAAAGTTAGCCTTCGGTTGTTTTTTCAGTATCTTCTAGAAAAAAAAGTATTCACGATACTTATAACTGTATATCTGCCAGATCTGTTCCTTAAATCAACATTAACCAAACATAGTTTACTAATCAGGTGGTATACCTGCATTAGTACAGTTTCATTAGTTGTCTGTCGAAACGCTGTTGTAATTCAATAGCTGGTCAGTATACATTGGAACTTTTAGTACACTACAAACTTCACTGAAATAATTGGATAACCAACCTTTTTTGGCAATAAATATTTAAAATGCAAGATGCAAAGGTACATACCAAAGTTTTAATTTCAGTCAGTGTAACATGCAACCAATATGTTTTCTTGAGCCCAATAACAGCTGAAAAATCCGAAAGAATGCATCATGGAATGCAAAGAGCTGCAAACATTTTGAGGCAATGTCTGTAAGGCACACACGAAAATACAACAAAATATACACAAAAACTGTGGAAGGTAGGACTGCAAGTGACAGCAGGAATAGGAAATGCTTGTATTAACCACATTATCTGCATAAACAAATTTTTGTTTAGCAGGAAATATGAGAATTATGTGTCGAATGTAATGTAAAAGGCGCATAATTACCAAACGTCTTTTGTAGACATGCAATGTTAACTGAATGGTGAGGAAAAAAGTAAGATGATAATACACTCACCCACTATGACAATGCTTAGTTTAGTTGCAACAAAAGTACTGCATGTCTTACTTTTGGCAACAATAAGTAGTACCTGTAATTAAGAAACTTAAGTTTCATCAATTTGTCTGCAACATATATTAATCACTGTTAATAATTTCATTTCCAAGTTACTGGCGACTTAGTGTTCCTAAATCAAACAGTTCTTTCTCTCTCCAGTTGTTGTTACTGTTATGGGTGTTCACTGACAAGATGGTGCCATTTTAGCAAAATATTTTTAAACTGTAAACTTGGTACTTATTTAATATCCTTTCTTTCTTTGCAAGTATTCCAGTATTCATTGTGACCTATATTCTAGCCTGTTTATTTATTCAGCTATTGTCCCACATAAAAATGAATCCTGATTGCTTTCAGTTTCAAACGTAATTTGCCATTTATAGCATTACCCTTGATGAGTGCAAGGTTATAAATACAAAATCAAAGTAATGCAGGAGTAATTCTAATGAATAAGAAAATACAAATGTAGATAAGCTACTATGAATGGCACAGTGAACAGTCTGTCATAGCCAAGACAAGAGATGAATCCACCACCAACCACAGTAGTACAAGTTTACATGCAAGCAGATGAAGAGACTGAAAGAATGATATAAAGGAGATCATTCAGATAGTTACGGGAGACAAAAAAATCATTGTTATTGGGGCCTGATAGTCAACAGTAGGAAAAGCAAAATAAGGAAACTTAGTCTGAGTATATGGACTGGGGGAAAGGATTGAAAGAAGAAGAGAAAGCTGCTTGGTAACATTTTGCAGAATGCATAATTTAATTGTCACCAACACTTGGTTTAAGAATCACGAAATAAGGTTGTATCAGTTGAAAAGACCTGCAAACAATGGAAGGTTTTAAATGGAGATTTCAGATTAATATATTAAACTGTACGACACTTCTAGGGTCACATGTGGACTGTGACCACATTTTATTTGTTATGAATTGTAGATTACAACTGAAGAAATTGGAAAAATGTAGGAAATTATGAAGCTGAGACATGGATACATTGAAAAAGCAGAGGTTGTGGAGGGTTTCAAACAGAGCCTTAGGAAACAATTGACTGAAGCAGGGTAAAGAAAAAAAGTAGAAGATGAATGGGTGCCTCTGGGAGCTGAAGTACTGAAGGCAGCAGGTGATTAAATATGTAAAAAAGACAAGGTCTAGTACAAAAGAACCTGAATTTAACTGGAAAAAGAAGGAAATACAAAAGTGCTGTAAGTGAAGCAGGCAATATGGAATAAAGAAATCTAAAGTATGCCATTGACAGACTGCAAAATGGCTATGCAGGAATGGCTAGAGGACAAATACAAGGCTGTAGAAGCCTGTGTAATTACAGGAAAGATATAGACTGCTTACAGAAAAATTAAACAGACCTTTGGTGAAAAGAAAAGCAGCTAAATGAATATCAAGAGCTCAGATGCTAAAATCAGTCCTAGCCACAGGAGAAAAAGTTGAACGATGGAAGGAGTATTCAGAGGGTCTGTACAAGGGAGATGAACTTGAAGGCAATATTATAGAAAGGGCAGAGGAGGTAGATGAGATGGGAGATATGATGTAGCAATAAGAATTTTCAGAAAGACCTAAGTCAAAATAAAACCCATGGATAGATGACAATCCCTCAGAACTACTACTATCTCTGGGAGAGCCAGCCATGTTCCAACTGGTGTGCAAGACATATGAGACAGGCGAAATACCCTTATTCTTCAAGAAGAATGTAGTATTTCCAGTTCCAAAGAAAGCATGTGCTAGAAGTGTATTATCAAACTATCAGTTTAATACGTCAAGGCTGCAAAATACTAATGTGACTTCTTTACAGAAGAAGGGAAAGACTGGTAAAATCTGACCTCGGGGAAGATCAGTTTGGATTCCGGAGAAATGTAAGAACATAGGAGGCAATAATGACTCTACGACTTCTCTTAGACGATACGTTTAGAGTTTAGGAAAGGCAAACCTATGTTTATAGCTTTTGTGGCATTGGAAAAAGCTTTTGACAGTGTCTATTGCAATACACTCTTTGAAATTCTGACGGTAAAATGAGTAAAATACAGGGAGCAAAAGGCTATCTACAACTTGTACAGAACACAGGCGGCAGTTATAAAGAGTCGAGGGGCATAAAAGGGGACCAGTGATTGAGAGGGAGTGAGACTGGGTTGTAGCCTATCCCTGATGTTATTCAATCTGTACAATGAGCAAGCAATGAAGGAAACCAAAGAAATATTTGGAGCAAAAACTTTGTTCAGGGAGAAGAAATAAAAATTCTGAGGTTTGCCAATGACACTGTAATTCTGTCAGAGACAAAAAGGGTCTTGGAAGGGAAAGTAAACAGAATGGACACTGTCTTGAAAAGAGGATATAAGGAAAGAGCAAAACAAGAATGATGGAATGTAGTTAAATTAAATCAGATGATGCTGAGGAATTATTAGGAACTGAGACAAAATAGTACTTGAATTTTGCTATTTGGGCTGCAAAATAACTGATGATTGCCAAAGTAGAGAGATCATTAAAATGTGGACTGGGATTGGTAAGGGAAGTATTTCTGAGGAAGAGAAATTTGTGAACATAAAATAAAAATGTAAATGTTAGGAAGTCTGTAAACAGGAGACTTCCGACAAACTGTGTTTGAGAACAGCCATGACCAAACAAATTTGCTGTGCCAACAGGCCAAACTGTTACTTTTAAATATAGGCTCTAATTTGCTGGGCTGTACTCGATGTATTCTATGTGAATATTTGTCATGCAGCTGTTCTACTCACATTGCAAATGCAGCCCACAATTCCTTGGAAATACGGTTTCAGCTTCAATTAAATGACACATTTATGTGGATATAAACTCCGCATCAACTTGATATGTCAATAGTATGAAACATGAAACCCAAGTCCCATTTATCTTGATGGCAGTTTTACATGGGGCAGCTTCTTGAACAAAAGTTCGTTATCGCAGGAGACTATCAAGAGTCTCAATTCTTATTGTGCTGTTCCCCCTAGGTAATATGGTCTCCCTAAGATCCACTAGGAGATGTTTCTCTTCATCCGATTGTGAGTAACATTGGTGCTCCGATGTATCGTGTAGCAAAACACCTTGCTCCTCTGTTGAGCCCTATAGTTGGTTGATTAAGAAGTCGATGGATTTTTTTATGTCGCTTAGAAGGAATGTGTTTCAATGACTATGATATTCTAGTAGTTTTGATGTGGTCTCTCTCTTAATTTGTGTTCCTCTGTCTGATTCATTTCAGTTGATTGAGGTTTGGTTTAGTGCTGAATTAATGAACCTATTTCTACTAGTGTTAACTTCCACTTACTTTTTATTAAATGACCATTACTATGAGTAGTCAGATGGAGTTGCGATGGGAAGCCTGTTGTCATCTATTACTGCCAATATGTTTATGGAAGATTTCATGGAAAGTGGCTCAGAGTCTGTGGCTTTGAAACCTGCATTTTTTTTTTTTTTTAATTTTTAAGATACGTAGATGATACTTTTGTCATTTGGCCTCATACAGTGAGAATCTAAATGACTTTTTAAAACACCTAAATTCTATCCACTCGAATATTTTTTCACAGCCAAGGTGGAAACAGATGGCTGTTTTCCCTTCCTTGATGGGTGGGTCAGGAGGAAGGTGGATGGTAAGCTAGGACATGCTGTTTATATGAAGCCTATTCACACTGACTGGCACCTGCATGCTGATAGTCATCACCATCTGGCTCAATGTGAAGGGGTACTTCGTACCTTGGTTTACAGGTCCACATCAGCTTGGATCCTAAGAGTTTGTCAGCTGAGTTAACCCACCCGTAAATCATCTTTCGTCAAAATGGTTACAAAGAAGGACAGATCAGACATGTCGTGCTATCGACTAACTGGGTGAGTGATGATAATACCAAGGTGGCACCAAAGTATACGGCTTTTTGCCTTATGCAGGGAGCACTTTGAATAGGATTTGTCGTATTTTGTGGAAATATGATGTGAAGTATGTTTTTCGACCACCATCTACGATCAGTCTTTTTTTTAAGGTTCTGTAAAGAGTGATCTTGGTTTACACAACACAGTTGTCTGCCATATTCCTTGCAGTTGTGTCACGTCATATATTGGTCAGACTATCAGGACTGTGGAGGACCGGTGCACTGAGTATGAGTGGCACATACACTTATAACAGCCAAGCAAATCTGTCATTGCAGAGCATTGTCTTTGCAACGGTCATCCTATGAAATATAACGACAATGATGTTCTACCTACTGGGGCATGGATATTAAGGAAGCTGTTGAAATTAAATTTGCAAGTAACCTTACAAAAGGAGATGGTGGTTTTTGTTTAAATCCTGCACCTAATCCTGCTCTCTAACCTGTAAAAACACAGAGGGTCAGAGTTTATGCTACCTTACCCATTCACTATTAATTTCACTATTGATAACTTATGTCCATCTTCTTTAGTGTGTGATGACACTAGTATTTACAGTGTGCCTCTGTGTGTGTGTGTCACAGAACACCTCTTGAATTTGCTCCAGCCTTCTCTCTGTTCTGCATGCCCTAGCCATGGCCATGGGACAGTGCATTTGTGTGTGTATGTGGTGGTGTGTGAGAGGACTTGTGCTGTTATACTATTGTTGGACAAAGAGCTAGTGCTCGAAGGCAAGAGTGAATACTGTTTTCTGTTATGTGTTACGATGCTCCACGTATCAATTTGCTATAGGTGAGTGGCTGGCTTTTCCTTATTCTACGTTCTGCATGCCCTTCAGTTATTTTGCAGATACAACACCAGCTCTGCATGTTTCCTTAAAAAAAGGATTAGACATGACAGGTAAAGCCCTCTTATCTACCCTATATGGCATAGCAATTACTCACTGCTGCAAAAACAACAGTTACAGAGGTATTAATATGGCCTCAATCTGTTAAATAGTAAACCTGGGAATTGTCACAATGCACAAGTGAAGACAAAAAAGAGCAAATGAAAGAAACTCTGATTTAACAAGTGCAACACAATATTCAGCTCCACCAACAAACTTTCAGAAGTGGTTCAGGGATACCTTCAGAGTATTTTGGTATAATGACCCACAGTCTCCAGTGGCTCAATACAGCGATACAGAGTAGTAATGCAATTATGATTTATTTAATTTTGTTACTGCAATCGTCCTTTTTTATTTACACACTCTCTCTGATGTGGTTGCCGCCAATGTGAGAACAGCTCAGCGTAGTGTCATCGTGCTGCTCTTCCATCACATTAAGTGAACCAATACAGGAAGTTCGTATCGGCCAACTTCACTTCAGTAAACCTATCCACATAGTACTAGGGTATATCGCTGTTAACACACAACTAACTGTGCTGGAAAACAAAGCCTTAGTGGTACTGAATGCAAACTTGAGGCAACAAGTTAAAGAGGGCATTACTGCTGTCAAGAGTAGGTAGTGAATGAATAGAAACAGGACATAGCACATATCATTGACATTTGCACTGTTTTGCACTTTTTCAGTAAAATACACCTACAAAGTTAAATGGGGCATGAAATCAAATGAAATGCAATAAGTCTGTAATGAGGTGCCAGTGCCCGTGGGATCCTTATAACAACATACTCAGAAAGAATCCCTGGACATCCTCTGAATTCAATGGAATGTGGATTCCGAACTTTAAATGGAAAGCGCACAATAATGACGAGCTTATTTACTGACAACAAAATATTTTTATATTTTTTCTGAATCACAACTGACATTTGTCAATTACACAACACTGTTTGGTGTTGATCCAGAAGTAAAAAGACAGTGCTCTATATTTTTCCCCACTCTGTCCAGAGTTCTGTCAGCATTATTACACTTTTATGGAAAAACTATTCAAGATAAATATACAGTATATAACACCATTTTATTTTCCTACTGTGTATATAAAGTTTGTAATTTAAATAGTTCATAAATGTATATTTTCATAGAATACACATATGTTGTATTTATAGTGTATCATATTTAAATGTATTCATCTATTTTTAAGTTTTGAAATGGGACAAAACTGTTTCAGCCAGTTTTCAACTGTAGTAAGGCACAAAAATGTATCGCAGAACAACCCCTAAAAACAAAGAGCCTGAATACTTGTGTTACTAATCAAATCTCTTGTAATTCCCTTTCAATCACAAAGCTTTAAAATTCTGTAAATTGAAATTTCTCTCACATTAACATATGTACTTAACTCGTTTAATTTCTTCTTTCCTTCACTGGATATTTTCTCCCCAGTCAACCCTTTGTTATTCACCCCCCCCCCCCCCCCCCCCCCACCACCTGTTATTCATTATTTGTGGGTTTCCGTAAATCTGTCCAACTCTGGCAAAACAGGAACAACCATAGCAAGTAAATAAAAACACAACTATGGAAGTATTTCGGCTCTTGAGCATTACAAATTGACATTTCTGAAAGTATGTTCTTTAATGTCTTTGTGTTAGTGTTGAGGTAATTATTGAAATGGTTCAGTTACAGCAACTGGCAAGTAGATGGTGTTTTCTGCTTTTTAAAACCTCATACAATTTTTGTTGTTGCTGGCTTTAGTCAGAGAAGAACATAGAAATGAAATCTAACAATTATAAATTAAAACAAAAAAGTACTTGCATAGTGGGTCTTCCAACAGAGAAATACTGAATGGCAGAAGATGAACCTCGATCTTTCATAAACCTGTATCTTACATGTTATTCAGAGAACAAAATTCTGGATGAAACAGCAGAAAGGAGGGGAGGGGAGAGCAAGAGTGTGTGTGTGTGTGTGGGGGGGGGGGGGAGGGGGGGGCGGCATGCGTGAGAGAGAGAGAGAGAGAGAGAGAAATTATGTTGGTTAACTACTTTTATTATATGACCAAAGTGACACTTGGAATTCTATCTCTGCAATGCCTGAACATATACTCAGTCATAGGTTTTGTTCTGGACAACAACATTCATTCAATGAACAGTACAGCAAACAATGATTCGCTCTTGGGTAACACTTCTTCAGCATTGTACAGAAAGGTGTGCACTATTCAGCCGGTTCCATTTTCTGCAGACTTCCAGCAGAACTGAAAAAGGCGAAAGGAAGGAACAGCAGAGTTTAACGTCACACTGACACTGACATCATTAGTTTGGACTGTTAAAGGAAGGGGAAGGAAATTGATTGTACCCTTTCAAAGTATCAATTGTGGCATTTAGCTGGAGCAGAACAGAGGAATCATGCAAATCCTAAATCAGGATGGCCAGACGCTAATTTGAACTGTCATCCACCCAAATGGAAAAAGACTGAGTGATAAACCTCAAGTCTTCAAATCTACATTGAAAAGTTTCCTTTTCACACGCTCCTATTCAGTACAAGAGTTCCTCAAGCTGGTTGAGAGCTTCTCTCTGTAATTGTATCCTCTCTTGCCATTGTTTTTCATATTTTATTACTTAGGAAACTTCTTTTGTTTATAAATTTTCTAATCAGCATTCTGTAAACTATGAATCCACTCCAGGACAATGGAGCTTTGGCTCACATGGCCACATGGAACATGATAAACAAATGTAAAGAAGAAATGAAAAATTAGATTTGAGACAGGAAAAAAAGTCTCCATCTCAAGGAAATGGCAACAACGTTAACAGGTTGATAGGAACGCAAACTAATGACCATCACTGAACCTTCAACTTCTGGAGTTATCACTGAATATATCAGGAATATTATCAGTGCTTTCAAATATTAATTTTATGCAAGAGTGGTATAGTAATAACAGTTGAGTCGAATCATACCCTTATACATATTGCTGGTTTCTCAGCAATTTCAATGAAGTGTATGCCATTTTGACATGTGGGGTACTTTTATGTCACTCATGATAACGGCCACGCCATAAAGCTTTGATTCTCCTGTGTGTGCCTTGCGACAACTCAACACTTTTACTCTGAGAGTGGTCTCTTTCACCCCTGAATTACTTCCTTTACAGTTTAAGCTGCACGGAGTATGAGGAACTGAATAAAGAGTTAATATTTTGATAGAATCATTTTGTAACCGTAAAGGCAACAATGGGTGAGATTCTTGTGATTTGGTTCATTAAGTGGATTACTATAATACAAACTTGTGATCTGTAGTTAGCTATTATTATGGTATGAAACTTGCTGAAATAAATTGAGAACTCAACAGACAATGCATATTAATAGAACTTTCAAAATATTGTGCAATGGCAAACTCCTTTGCAATTGGAGAAAGCACTGTAATTCAAAGATGAAATGAGTGTGGATCATGCTCTGTTGGAGGAAGTGGATCACTGCATTTGAGAGGGAAAAATGAATTTAATGAAAGGGGGGGGGGGGGGGGTGTCAAATGACACCACAAGAAAACAATTATAACCCTTATTGCGCACTACCACCCTGGAGTGCTCTTCATTTGTGTTGAAAAATATACATCATCTTTCAGTTAAGCACAGAAATGAAATGGAACCATGCTATTGTTAGGCTTACTGCAAAACACAACAGCAGGCAAGTAGTGTACATCTGACCATTCACAACACTTGTTTCACTCCTCCAAACACCATTGCTTCTGAACTCTGGAAATAGAAAGAGGCTTCCAAGATCTTGGCTCTCCTCCTTGCTGCTTCTTTTAGTTCTTTATTCTCTTGTCAAGTCCTTTTTTCATCCATTTTCAACTAATAACCCTTTGTAATAACCAATACAGTATATCAATAAATAATACTATGCAAAAAATATGGAAAGTAAACTGGTCTAATTTGCACATATCACTTGACTTTGGTTCACTGCCATTTAGTAATTCTAATTCCACGTAGTTTTCACTATTACTCTTCTATTATCAAAATTTCATTTTATCTGTAAGAATAATCTTTAGACGAATGAAGTTAAGTTTCATTGTGTACTTACTACGATACCTGTGGCTGGAAGACAATGTGTTCCACTTCCATGTTTTCTTATTTCCTTTTGTTGTTGTTGTTGTAGTAACTATGAAGATTCTCCTGAGATATTATACCTGTACTAGACATAATAATGGAAAAGAAAAAGACCCAGACATTCACAATGACCACATTGCAAAATTCTTTTGTACAACAAAAGCATTACAATTATTTTTGCAATATGTTTCTGTAGTGGCAAATATGTACAGTGAACAATAAAATTTCAAATTTATAAACATTTCAGTCACAGAATAAAATTACAATGCTTCATTCTCAATAATACGCAGTACGTAAGCATTTTATAGTGTGTGCATGTCAGAATCCAAGGTTTGCAAGCATGGATAGTTTACTAGAAATAACCTGCAAATGTGAAGCAGGGACTGAATTGCTTTGATGGTCCCAAAAGAAACTACTTTCGGGCCCGAGATGATACTCTGGAGCAGGGAAAAGCTTCCCAGATCTGGGCCAAGGCAGCATTCAAAATTTGTGCTTCATCAGGAAATCCTGGACACTGACAGCTGTGTGGCTGGAAACATTGCCATGCTGCAACTGCCAGGTATTAACAATATGATCTTTCATATTAGGATGAACCCTTTTCTTTAATCTTTCATGTTCAACAGCTGAGGGTCCAGCTTCACGCAAACCTTCCTGCACTACAGATGGTTTGCACAGTGCTTTTCAGAATATTGAGAAGACAGTCAATTTTCAGAAGATCATAAACAGAACACACACTTCTCATACACTTCTTTTCAGTTTTGCTTGTTGACAGCCTCCCACAGCCTCCTCTTCCCAGTACTCCTTACATGACTTCAACCACCTAGAAAGTGAGAATACGACAAAACAGACTCCATGAAAGCTTGTTGAATCATTTTGTAGTTATCAGAAAGATTTTAGTACAGTTTCATGTAGAACTTGATAGCATATTATGTTTGAAATCTGACTCCATTGTGCATCATCACAACATGCATTATTGGAAGGTTCATGGAAACAGCAATCCTAATGCTATCAGAGCTTAAGAGCGTACAGAACTATGTGGTAATGGTAGCTGAGAGCAATACAAGAATCACAAAAAATAACAGTATTACTTTCTGGACAATTTGTATAATAATGTGTGTGTGGCAGGGCTACATCATGAGCACTGTATGGCATGGCGGTCATGTTCCCTCATATATAGGGTGTTTCAAAAATGACCGGTATATTTGAAACGGCAATAAAAACTAAACGAGCAGCGATAGAAATACACCGTTTGTTGCAATATGCTTGGGACAACAGTACATTTTCAGGCAGACAAACATTCGAAATTACAGAAGTTACAATTTTCAACAACAGATGGCGCTGCGGTCTGGGAAACTCTATAGTACGATATTTTCCACATCTCCACCATGCGTAGCAATAATATGGCGTAGTCTCTGAATGAAATTACCCGAAACCTTTGACAACGTGTCTGGCGGAATGGCTTCACATGCAGATGAGATGTACTGCTTCAGCTGTTCAATTGTTTCTGTATTCTGGCGGTACACCTGGTCTTTCAAGTGTCCCCACAGAAAGAAGTCAGAGGGGTTCATGTCTGGCGAATAGGGAGGCCAATCCACGCCGCCTCCTGTATGTTTCGGATAACCCAAAGCAATCACACGATCATCGAAATATTCATTCAGGAAATTAAAGACGTCGGCCGTGCGATGTGGCCGGGCACCATCTTGCATAAACCACGAGGTGTTCGCAGTGTCGTCTAAGGCAGTTTGTACCGCCACAAATTCACGAAGAATGTCCAGATAGCGTGATGCAGTAATCGTTTCGGATCTGAAAAATGGGCCAATGATTCCTTTGGAAGAAATGGCGGCCCAGACCAGTACTTTGTGAGGATGCAGGGACGATGGGACTGCAACATGGGGCTTTTCGGTTCCCCATATGCGCCAGTTCTGTTTATTGACGAAGTCGTACAGGTAAAAATAAGCTTCGTCAGTAAACCAAATGCTGCCCATAATGCATATCGCCGTCATCAATCCTGTGCACTGTATCGTTAGCGAATGTCTCTCGTGCAGCAATGGTAGCGGCGTTGAGGGGTTGCCGCGTTTGAATTTAGTATGGATAGAGGTGTAAACTCTGGCGCATGAGACGACACGTGGACGTTGGCGTCATTTGGACCGCAGCTGCAACACGGCGAACGGAAACCCGAGGCCGCTGTTGGATCACCTGCTGCACTAGCTGCGCGTTGCCCTCTGTGGTTGCCGTACGCGGTCGCCCTACCTTTCCAGCACGTTCATCTGTCACGTTCCCAGTCCGTTCAAATTTTTCAAACAGATCCTTTATTGTATCGCTTTTCGGTCCTTTGGTTACATTAAACCTCCGTTGAAAACATCGTCTTATTGCAACAACACTGTGTTCTAGGCGGTGGAATTCCAACACCAGAAAAATCCTCTGTTCTAAGGAATAAACCATGTTGTCTACAGCACACTTGCACGTTGTGAACAGCACACGCTTACAGCAGAAAGACGACGTACAGAATGGCGCACCCACAGACTGCGTTGTCTTCTATATCTTTCACATCACTTGCAGCGCCATCTGTTGTTGAAAATTGTAACTACTGTAATTTCAAAAGTTTGTCCGCCTGAAAATGTACTGTTGTCCCAAGCATATTGCAACAAACGGTGTATTTCTATCGCTACTCGTTTAGTTTTTATTGCCGTTTCAAATATACCGGTCATTTTTGAAACACCCTGTATCAACATAACTGCTAACTTTTGAAAAGGGGTATCAGTAAAACTCCTGCTAACAATTTTCATCGTACCCCGGTTTTATGAAAATGATAATACTTCTCGGCTACAAAATACAATAATTCATGCTTTAAACAGGAAACTTCAATGAAATCACAACTACTTACATCACAGGCCAATGATTTGTTGCTGAACATAACAATCAAGAAGTAATCCATGTTAAACAGCAGCAGGCATGATGAATATTGGTTTGAAGCATACATAACAAGACTTCCTTGATAAATTAAGCAGATTTGTGATAACTGAAAAAGACTTTAAACAATAAAACTTGTTTAAAGTAACACAGGCAAGAAGTAACATAATACACACTGCAAATCACAAGCTAGTTCAATTTTAACTGTCATAGTTGTGATCTTTTTAGCTTCCCACAAAAAGTCTTGAGAAATTTTTTTGTCACAACAGGGACCATAACTCCTGATCTTCAAAACAGAAAGAGACTCTAGAGATTAATTGGACATGGATGATCTGAACTGTGTTCTATTTTTCTTCAAAAGGCTGAAAACACATTCACATTGCTATGGAGTACGGTGAGAATAGAGAGCATTACTCTACAAATTTGGTTATACTTAAGAAGTCCATTGGCTCCACGAATTCTTAATATTTGTCCCCAACTGCAATCACTTGCAGCATCTTGATTTGCAGCCAAAGTGTCATCTACCTGAAGAGCTGTGAACTGCCTCTTGACGCTCATTCACCACCTCGCCTGTAGTTTAATTCTCTTCCTTGCATAACATGATAGGAAACTTTTCCAAGAAAAAGTAAATGGAAGAAAACTGTGCATCTTCAGTTTTGTCTAACCCAGCAACTTGAGCATGCTTTAACACATCATCCTTGAGCGAAAACTTGTTGATAATGTACTCACAGGCAGTACAAAAGAAGTTTCTCACTGACAAAAAGAAAAGGGATTTTACTATGTTCGAAGTCTGAATGCCAATAACTAACTCATCACTTCTTTGATTTTGAATAAAGTTGTACTCAACTTCAAGCAGTGAGGTGCTTTTGACAGTTTTGGGCTTAACAAACTTGGTAAACAACTGCTTTACCAAATCCATTAGAAGTTCTAATAAAAAGTGAACTTGTGGGGAAGAAGTCTCAAGGGCAACATTCAATTTGTCACGTATAGGAATAGTCACATGAAGGAAAGTGCAAAAAGACCTTGTTCAAGTTTGAGGACAGGAACATAAACAATTTTTCCTTATGAGTTGTAGCAGAAGTCTTACTTTTTAGGGTGGATTTGTCACATTTGGAAGAATATTCTATTCTTTTAGGGGCATGTGTAGTAGAGGAATCAAGATATTCTGAAAGATGTCAAGCTTATGGAAATGTTTTGGGTACATAGTTTTACTTTCTCCTTGAAGAAATAAAGAAGAGGATCCCACTGGTCCAGTAGTTTATCCAAACATCTGCCTTAAGATAACCACCTAGTACACATGTGCTTCAGAATTTTCTTTGCCTCTTTACTGTCCAAGTTCTGAAATTTCCAAAGGTGTTCTTTTCTTTTGACAGTCTTCTCTAAGAAATAAGATATATCATCAAGGATCTCATCCACTTAATGTGGTAATCTTCCCGCACATATTTCAGCTGCTAGATTAATCAGGTGGCAAATGCAACCTATGATGGCAATACCTGGTTGAACTTCCTTCAAAACCGCTGAAACCCCATTTTTGTGTCCTATCATAACAAGAGCATCGTCAGAGCAGAAAGACACAAAGTTTTCAATTGGTATGTTATGAGAATTAAGCTGTGATAACATGTTACCTGTGTTTCGGCCTATTGAGTCCCCGGCCAACGCTGATATGGACAGCACAGTGCTCACTACTTTTTTCTACGGAATATTGTAGAATGTAACAACAGCAGGATACAACTTGGCATTTGTATCATGGCTTCCATCCATTGCCAAAGAAAATGGTCCATTCTGAAGGCACTTAACAACTTCAGATGACAGATTTTTTGCCATTTTATTTACAATGTACGTCATTTTTATGCGACCACAGGTATATTTCTCTGCAACTTCTGATGTGGGAAATTTTTTCTTACATAAAGCACCAGCATTATCAGACGTATTTAAGAGCACATTGTCTTCCACCAAAAAGGAAGTAAACACATACTCAGCCCTAATTACATCACTATCAACGTTTCCAGTCTTGGCAAAAAAGTGTTGTTTTTCTTGTTATCTTCTTTTGATTTAAAATAACTTACGGTTAACTGCACTTCTCATGATTAATAAATTGTTTCTTCCACCATGTGCAGTATTAATATCACACCCACATACCATGCAACAGCAAATTTTTCTCACTTTCTTGATTTTAGTATACACAGAAAATCATTAGAATATGATTATTTAAATGTCTGGAAGTACTATTTCTTGTTGGATTTATTCATGAATCCTACAATAGGAATAAAGCGTATGAAAATGTTCGAGAACAAATGTCTCCATACGTACTAAAAACATTGAAAGGAAGCTAGATCACTGACTGCCACATACAATTATAACATAAACACTCATGGCAGTCAAATACTCCACTGAAACATGTCAAAGTACACACAGTCTTACACCATTAAATGAACACAACGTCAACCTTGTGAACAAAGAATATGCACATAGTAAAAAAAAAAAAAAAAAACAACACACCACGCACACACATGTGGAATGAATATAATTAGCCCAATGTGGTCAAAAAAGAACTTGTGGAGCAGAGCCTTTCAACACATAAGATTCACATGGAAGAAAGAACTGTTATCCAAACTTTAAATTCCATTCCAGCAACACAAACATCACGTGGTTGAAAGTAAATCATCTCACAGAATGAATTATCGACTATTGTAGACTTGCCTTTAACCCATACAAACAATCAATCGTATGAAATTGGGGGTGATTATCAAATGTTAACGTTTCAAATTTTTGTCCGTTAAGTCATAAAATGACACCCTCCATCTGTTAGATGCTGCAACTTCCACAAATTGTATAGATAAACAGTAAAAGTTGGCAAGTTTGTGTCCAGTAATCAATCAAGAAGATAATTAAAGTAACCTACAATGTTGAGAGATGAAACTACCTGGCAGATTAAAACTGTACGCCGGACCGAGACTCAAACTCGGGACCTTTGCCTTTCGTGGGCAAATGCTCCACCAACTGAACTACCCAAGCACATGACTTACGACCCATCCTCACAGCTTTAATTCGGCCAGTTCTAATATTGAGCGATGTTATGGACGAAAGAAAAGTATCTGTGAGTTATGCATTACACTTTTTGTTAAAGGCTGAAAATGAATCACTGCTACAGGGAAATGTAACCAGTAATAGACTATTATCATTTCCATGAAAATGATCAGCCCAGTCTCAGCAAAGCTCCCTTCTCAAATTAATCTTCTTTATAGGATGGTAAAAATAATGTTAATGCAGTGCAAGGATTGTTGAAAGGCAGTTGTATATTAGGTTGCAGAGTAATGCTCAATGAATTTGAAAGAGTTAACAATATTGTTCTTTGTAGCCGATACTACCTTTATCAGTATAATGTTCAAAGCACTTGTTCAAGCAAGAAATTCCTGATCTGTAGCGGTCCTTTTCTTCACATTAAGATGAGTGTCGAAAGTCAAAAGACGCAGAGATATTTAAAGGCATCAAATCAAATGAGTGATTTCAAAGGATGAAGTAATGCAATAAGGGTTTTGAAAACTAATTTGAAAATATAAATAAATCAATCATTAGATCTTTAACATTGTTAATCTGCCAGTCCTCAAATGCAGGAAATATTATGTTAATGATTTTCAGGTTCTGTCTGTGTGCAAATGAATAAATACATTTATGTTTTGCCATTTGTGTTTCGTCTCAGTTTATTGAAGCATCGTTTGTAGCTCGACACCAACACGTTTTTCCACTTAACGATACTTCAATAAATTGAGGCCAAACATGTATCACAAAAAAGTATATAGTGCAAACAAATTAATTAACAAAAGTTTCAATCCCAATTTATGTATTTGTTTCTCTCTTTTACACATGCCAGTTTCAAATAATAAAAGATTATCGATGCCACACCTTCTGACCATGAAATTTTATAAAATATAATCCATATAAAAGGTTTGCTGCAATCAGTACTGGAACATTAGGTACACAATCTCTCAGTACCAGATAAATGAATGGGAACACCACTCTCAACTCGTCACACTTAAAAAAAAAAAAACTCTCACAAAGTATCACACTTGGAACATATTGAAAAGGCAAATGCACAAACTGTGCTTCAGGTTGCTATCATTATTATTACAATACAGTTCCTATACTATACAATTACAGTTTAATTTGGTTGTGTTCACACAGCTTAGACCTGATTCAATTCATAAATATTTTTACATGGAACATAACAGCACTGTGCTATAGAATAAAGCAAGATACATCTATGCCATATAAAAAAATACACTCCACAGCTGTTGGTGCATACACTCTTGGTACGTGCAATAATCTATAGGTAAAGAGAAAAAGAGATTCCTTGTTTCAACAAAATATTAAAATCAGACTATTGTGTCACACTTATTAAAAAAAAGTACAGTAAAAACTGTGTGTCAACAGAAATAAAAAAAATCCTTATTAAGGACAATATCTACAGGCAGTCAGATAAGTTGAAGCTGATGGTAATATAAATACAATCAAACACCTCAGCAGACAGCACAATACTCTCTATATCCGAGCCTGTCAGTTCACCGGAAGTGTTGTTCCTGGAAATACTGTTTGGTACTTAGCAGGAATAAGAATCTCAATTTCTACTGGCAAGTACATTTGCACCTACTATAAAATACAGAATGTATACAATTAAACTAACATAGTGAATCTGCAGACTAAAAATATTCTTACAATGGCACATATTTGGTTAAGTAAACACTTTTAAGACTAGTCAGCTCGACATAGGACTGCCTGTACCAGTAAACTATTTAAAATGTATCAATAAATAGAGCATTAACTTTCATACACTGGCCAAGTTGCCTTTATTCAAAACACACACACACACACTAAATTGTGTGATGCCTTAATTTGCTTGCAACACGTATGAATTTGTAAGCATTTCACATACATAGACCCTGTCGTCAAACAACTATGTCGTTAAAAATATATCTATGATATGAGACACAATGTTAACGAACCTGTACAGTCCTTACAATGCAAATTACTTACTTGTACATGTGGTACATGATAATAGAAAATAGTGTGATGTTTTATCATGCAATAGCAATAAAGGTGCTGGCATACTCAGTAATTATCACTAAACTGAACTATTGCTGCTTTTGTTGGTGTTATCAGTAACATCTTGTTATCACTAATACTGTCAAGGCAGTTACAGCACATAAACACAAGCACACACATACACAAACACACTGTTCATTAAATAAAGCTTTTTGACCTTCCAGCTGCATGAAGTTCACTTTCACAAGAGTTTCTTTAGGCTGGCTTTCAAACGTTCTTGTGCTGGGTTTACCTTTATTTTTAGTTGTTGAATCATATCATATATCTTAAGTGAAGGCCCAACTTTCAGTCCAGTTAACTCTATGATCTGATCTTTGGTGAGCGATAAGAGTTTTACGCCATCAATTTTCTGCAAATAAGCAATTTACTTATGAGAGAGAACAGAACAAAATAAAAACAGGAAAATATTTTCATGTACACTGAAAATGAATTCTCCAGCACTCATTTTTGTTATGGTTTTGTACAACTATTGAAATAATCATCATCTACAAACAAACTCACTCTAGTTGTTAGTCTGGTGTGCACATTGAGATTACATTCTGACCTCTACTTCTGCAGGTTCACTGAACATATAGGGCCAGTTTGAACAAAGGATTACTTTCATAATTGATTATGCATATTTGTTGACAATATGTATTTTAACATTTAACAAGACCATGGGTGTGAGACAACAGGTGTTTCATCAATAACAGCATATACTGTAAATGAGATGGAACAGATGATAAAATCTCTAATATCTCATGTGACTCTATAGTCTATGTTATGTAGGAAGGCACCTCCGTGCAGAGAGGTAGACTGATAGGGGAATGTGGAAGGGACAAAGTTTGCTTAAGCATGGCAGCAGAGAGCAGGCAAACAAAGCCCATGCCATCAAATCACACTGCTGGGGGACAACAATCAGGTTTATTTGCCTATGCTACATTATGTTCAAATCTGGGAGAAAAATAAATTTTAATACTTCTTTCAATCAATTGTCTATATGTGAGCAATCTTACTTCATGTGTAGACAATGTTGTGTCTGCAGCTTCACAGCTGTAGTCTGCTTGACATCAGATGGCAAGAACAGCTGATGCAGCTTTGTGAAGATGTCAAACAATTTTTCTTACCAAGACAATTGTCTAATGACAAGGTCATCAAAACTGGTTACAGTATTTGTCATTTTAGTGTAGTTTGTACTGTATTATAAGTAAAAATGTAATACACAACAAAATTAACTTCAAATACAAACTAAAATCGCTGTATCTGGTTGATAACTTCCCAGATCCATTTTAAAATGGGTAATTTTATAAGACACATTTGTGGATGTATTTGTCTTTTAAGTGTAAATCATTGTGCATAAAAAAAATTACTGGTGGCATACACTAATGCAAAAGGCAATCACGTAAACGGTTAGTATTTTGTCATACTTTTCGCTGTCAAAAAACATTATGAGTGTAAACTGAGTCATTCGACATTACAATGGGAGACCACATTTATGATCCATGTAATAAGCAAACAACTAACCATCATCTTGGAATAACTCTAACGAATGCAGCATGATAATATCAAAAACCACCAGAATCCAACATCTAACACAACCTGTCATTTCAAACCATTTTCCTATACTTGAAAATGGCAGGGTATTACCTGTCAAAATATCAGAGATTTTGACAAATTTATCCAGCAGCATTCTCAAGAGTTACTAGAACATAGTACACACTGCGAAGAGCTTAAATTTTACAACTCCTTGGGGAATATGACGAAAATTATGTCACTCATAACAAGTGAATGTCTGCATTCTTCTTAGGATACAAATTCCCAATCGATAAAGGCTAGGAAGTTCTCTAATACTTGCACAATCAATTCTTTAAGAAGAGAGATTGATGCACTGAAGAAAGAAAACCGGAGTCTACGATCCAAACAAAAACCAAGTGAAGAGGTGCAAGGCAAAAGGGATAAATTGTGGATGAAAGTGTCACATAAAGGAGGTTCTTTACCCACAAAAAGGTCAACAAAATTTGCAAAAACAGTTACATACTCCAATAATGCTCTGCAAAGTAACTGTGATAATGACTGTACTATAAAAGATCATGACCGTGAAAATATCAGTGATTTAGAAACGGAATAACTTTTTGGAAATAATGCCAACAAGAAACGTGGATCACCAAGAAAAAGATTAGTGTACTTTTACTAACAGACAGCCGTGGCAGGAAGCAATCTAGTATTTTCTGAGAGAAAAATCATGACATAACAGTGACTGGTGCAGTGAAACATGGAGCAGGAATGAGAAATGTTGTAGATGCCAATTTTCGAAGGAAAATAACACAAGGTAGTTTGCATAATGTGATCAAATGATGTAACTAAGAATGAAGCAGAGGTTTGTGTGAAAAATGTGCATAGATTTCTAGATGTGAATAAATCTAGAAACATAACAGTTGCCACAGTTCCTCAAAGGCAGGATTTGATTTACAGCTCGTTTGTAAACAAAGTAGTTTGGGAGACAAGCATTAAAATAAAGAAACTGCTCACAATACAATGAGTGCAAAGTACTAGATATAAGTAAGCTGCATCAAAACCTGTACACGAAACATGGAATGCACTTTAAATATGAAGGGAAACTGTTTCTGTGTGATCATATCAATGACATAATTGCAGATCAACTTTCAAGAAATAAAACTGTCTATCTGCTTCCCATACATCCTGCCGACAACAGTGACAAAAAGTAACAAGAGAAAGAGAGAAGAAACAGTTATTTCAAAACTCTCAGATATTTTTTCAATTGAAAGTATGCAGTTTCAGCAAATAAAACAATGACAGTTTTCCTCTATTCTCTTAGAGGATTCACAAAGAATAAAAGATGCTAATATATTATGTTTTAGTGAACACTGTATGAGAGATGTTGAAATGTTGCAGTTGAGTGGTTACTGTATACATTACTCTCGATCTATACTGGAGAAAGGTGGTGTTGTAATTTACGTAAAACATACATCTTACAGAGCATTAGATTTAAAGAGTCACTGTAAAGAACAAGACACTGAAATATGTGGAGCAGAGATGGAGCCTCCTACACATGACTTGCCAGTTGTGGTAGCACTCTACAAAGCTCCTATACAGAGAACATGAAAGTGCTCCGGTGGCAGCTAGAGTCAGTTTTATCTCAGCTGTGTTCAAAGTCCAACAATTTAATAAATGAAGCAATTTTAATATCAATTTTGTAAATGTCAGCAACAGTAAAGTAGATTTAGAACATCTAGTAGTGTCTTTTAGCCTGACAACATAAGTAGATTTTCGAAGGAAGTGGCTTATAAGGCAACTGTTTGACCAATTCTTAATAACTGTTCATCAGCATGTCATCCTTATCAGTTTGGACTGATAGAAGAGACAGAGAAGATCCGACAAAGAACAATGTGTTTCGTCATGGGATTATTTAGTTGGCATGAGGGCGTTACCGAGATGCTCAGCAAACTTCATTGGCAAATGTTACAAGAGAGACATTGTGCATCACAGAGAAATTTACTACCGAGATTTTGAGATATCACTTTCCAGGAAGAGTCGGACAACATATTACATCCTCCCATATACATCTCTTTTAATGACAGCCACGACGAGAAAATTTGAGAAATTGGACCCAGTACAGAGAATAACCAACAATTATTCTTCCCGTGCGCCATTCGAGAGTGGAAAAGGGTAGGAGGGATCAGTTAGTGGTATCAGAAGTACCCTCTGTAACACACCATCAGGTAGCTTGCAGGTTATGAATTACATGTAGACGAGTGGAAATATGCATGATGATGTTAAAATGTTCATTTGTTTGTTTCTAAAACATGAAATTGTCTGAAGAATAAAAGTTACCGAATTCAGCTGTTTGAGACGTCCAATGACATTTTTCCACCTTAAATTTTCATTTGGAACATTCTGTCTCATTTATGATTTCTGTTCATACACCACCTTTCTAACCAGAGTAATACTAACAGTTTTGTCATCTGCAAGAAGTACCTGATCTGCTTGATTTATTTTAAGTGGAAGGTCAGGGATTCTGTTGCACATCCTCTCAAAGTCACTAAAGTTACAATCACTTGAATTATTTGGCACCTTGGATGTACAATAAAACAATCAAGGCAGTGAAAAAGTTTGTATGAGTGACACCTCACATCAGCAATGCCACATTAGTCATGAAAACCAAACACAGAAAGATTATCAGGATGAGCACAATAGAATATTCTAACAATGGCAAACAAATCTGAAGAGCTGGTCTGCCTCAGAGTTGAGTAAAACGTAACGGAAGAAAAATGTGAAAAGTAATGTCCGGGCTATGAAACAGAGTCAAAGAATGGAGTGGGTTTTTTATTACATAAATACTTAGGCACTTGTAGGCAAACCGAGTTTGTAACTGATAGAAATTCATATTGGCATGTCGAATAACTGGATCTTCTGCTGGTTGTTTGTTTGTTCTCGCTTAAATGGAGACCACAGAAAATTAGTAACAATTATTGTACAGTGAAGGCCTCCCAGAGTTTGTAACAAAAGAATTCCAAAAGCAGTAACTTGGAGACTTACTGAACCAAGCATTAGGGAAATATTTAGGGAGGTGCTGCAAGATGTTGTCAAGATGAGAAGAACACACAGTAGGTGAAGGACAGGACACTTTGAAGAAAGTTGTGGCAAGTCCAGCCATTGTATATGGAGAACACAGTCAGATATGAAAACCTAAAGGAACATCCTGGAGACATCTGAACTGAAGTGACTGCAGTGGTATGGCTATATGAAGAGGATGGATCCTGACAGAACTCCCTTGGGATTTCTCGGCCCAAAATATAGCATGGTGAAGGAAAGAGATCTCTGGAGAGAAGTAAGAAGCAGATTCTCAAGAATTTCAGAAACCTGGATGCCCATTGGCACCAGATAAACAAAAAACAGCTACGGAAGAACAAGAAAAATTGCAGGAGGCTTATCTATAAATGCATTTGGCTTGCTACAGAAGTCATGTAATGATGGTTTGAATACTGATAAAAATATTCATAATTCTATTAATTTTAGCGAAATGACCTGTAATCTCTGTATTTGCTCAATGTCTTTTAGTGCATGTTGAGAACCACCATTTGCTTCTGGTAATTGCCAATTTCTTCCATCAACTTTGTTTTCTGGTCAAGATGTCTTAGTGCTTTTTAATATAATGTATTGTTTTGTATATTTTTTAAATGTGTTTTAGCTATGATGGCTAGTCAGAGCCTAAGGCCACTTATATGTATAGTGGGCAGTGTGCCTAATACATTTTCCTACTTTACACTGTTATCTGGCAGAGGTTTTAAGTTACTATCGTAGATACGTTGTGCTGCAACTACTGTTTATAAGAGCTGTAGGTAGAGGTCATAAATGGAAAGACAACTTGTATATATGCACTGGGACCTTGCACACGCCGTCGAGTTGGATGTCTCAGCCGGGGTTTGCCCACTTGCTTGTGTCACTGAAAACTTGGTATCCAGTGGCTGGCCTCTACATCAAGAAACTGGAAAGTTCAATGCAGCGCCGCTTCTCCATCATCCCATGGTGCCACCATCAGCTGATTATTAAGTAAACCTAATCACTGTACCCATTCTTCAGTCCTTTTTAAGCTATGTCATTTTTGTGTAAACATTTATATTCTTGATTGGCATGTGACATAAGGTCTAGTGGTGTATCATTTCTTTACGATTTATGTTCAGTTTGGTTTAACGTGTATTATAGACACAAGTGCCCTCAATGTGCTTAGTCTTCATACGCTTTTAGACAAACTAATGCTCAATGCTTCTTATACAAGCGAAATCTTTTATAGTCAAATTATCTATCTGCTGGTGCTAATCATCTTATGTCTTGTGGTTTTTTAATACTTTATTTACGACATGAAGTTTATTTGGTCACCATATTTTCACATTTGTTATGTTTCTTTTAACTGCTTGACAGTACTATTAGAGAATTTTAACAAAGCTCTGTTTATAACCTGTTTATTACTTTACATGCTGTTAATTGTGATCCAACCCTGGTAATCACTAAATTTTTATTCTAAAACCATTTTTTGTAATACTCTAGATTCTAGAGTTTGCTTGACGATTGCTTTCTGATATAATCTTAATTGCTTCTGAGGATAGCAAATTAATCTGTCAAAACTAGTCAAGAAGTCAATTTAATTAAAAAAAAAATTTGTGCACCTGACGACTGATTATTTCTATTTTTAAAATGTGCTTCGCAGCTGCTGACTGACAGCAATGAGCAAAATTTTAATATCAGAATTCCCACCAACTACGTTTAATTCACTCCCACATACAGGAAAATACTGATACACTGAATGATGTAATAAATGGTACAAACACACAATACAGAGATAGTGCCTGACAGTGAAATAATTCATAAGTCCCATTAACATTAGAGTAGCGTTGGGGCCTGGCGTGCTGGCTTATATTCAGCTACTTTGCATTACACATGCTCACTGCATAGGGTTACAACATAATCATCATCTTTATTCAAAGTGTAACGCCTCTTTAAACTGTTATGGTCTCATCGAGAAGTTCTTCTCCTGCCATCTTTTCACTGTTCAACCTAGTGATCTTACTCCATCAGAGTGGTAGGGTACAATGGATTCTGGTGTTCTCTTGGAGCTCATTTGTCATAGATGTTTTCTGCAGTTGTTTTTATAATACTGGATATAATGTTGATGTGTTCCATTTTAAGTTCCTTCAACACATCTTCATTCCTTTTGTGATACCATTTGGTGTAACAAGCTGTTCATCTCAAGAAACTCATTTTACAGGTTGTTAACTTTTCGCATATTTTGCCTTCATTGTCCAGGCGTCACTGTCATAGCACAGTATAGGTCTTGTCAAGAATTAATATAGATTTATTATGTTGTGCTTTTTGACTACGGAAGGTTTCATTACATTATTAATGACTCCCATAGTTTTTGTATACCTGGTCTCTATCTTCCGGAAAGGATAGTTTATAACCTAAATGTTTCTGATTCTAGAATTTTATTTTTTAAGCAGATTTTACTTTGTACTGGATATTTCCTGCAGAAGGACATAGTGTGTTTTTTTTGGCATTTATGTCCATGTTGTATTTCTCTGACATAATTTGCCAATTGCGTACATAAGGCTGCAGGTCATCCTCTGAAGATGCTACAAGACCTGAATTATCTGCAAAAAGTAAAGCGCCTAGATTTGTGTTTCGGGAAGTCTCGAGGCATGTCTCCACTCTTGGATGATTTTATTCATATAAATAATAAATAGGAGTGGTGAAAGGCCACATCCCCGCCTTATTCCTGCATGCATTCTGCCCCAATCTCTTAATTTATCCTCTTTCTTGCCATTGATTAAATTTTTTTGCATGTATTTTCGATAGGTCACTGGGGAACATGATCATCTGCCAGAATCTGTAATAGTTTGCTTCTACTGACTTTATCAAAAGCTTTTTTGAAGCTGATGAAGGCAATGTGTGTTTCTAAATGAATTTTCTATGTTTTTTTTCCATTAGTAATTTCAATGAAAAATAACAATCACAGCACAATCTTTCTTTTCGAAAGCCATTCTGCTCATCACTCATGATGGGTTTCTAGTGTCTTTACAATTTATGTTTGTTGGTGATGGCAAAAATTTTATATGGCTAGTGCAATACGCTTATTCCTCTGCAGTTATCACAGTTCTTCAGGATTTGGTTTTTTGAAGATACTTCACTAAACTCTTATTATTAAAATGAGTGTGAACACTCTTGATCCCAAGTTTTACAAATGCGTACAATTCCACTAACACACTCAAAATACCTCTCCTTCTTCCCTCTCAAGTTGTGTTCTTGTTTCAAATGCTTGGTTCAAAATGATTCAAATGGCTCTGAGCACTATGGGACTTAACTTCTGAGGTCATCAGTCCCCTAGAACTTAGAACTACTTAAACCTAACTAACCTAAGTATATCACACACATCCATGCCCGAGGCAAGATTCGAACCTACAACTGTAGTGGTTGCACGGTTCCAGACTGTAACGCCTAGAACCACTCAGCCACCACGGCTGGCCAAATGCTTGGGCTACTACCTTTTTTTATAAAGTTTAACTGAGTATATCAGAACTTGTACAACTATGTAAGGCTTATCAATTGGTTTTATGTATCTAATGGAAGATTTATCAAGATGCACAAATAAATCATTTAGCTCAATACGACTAATTTTTTCCCATGAAACCTACCTGTTTACTGAAACTTTCACAGTATGCTGCACAATCATTAACCCTAAGGAACTGTGCAACATCGCACACATCCCATTGAGCAGGTGCCAGCTCACCAGGCTCGGAGGGACTATTTGCATCAACCAACCGTGGAATAAGTTTTGTGCTTGAACTTGTAGTCTGAAAACAAAGTCAATTACAATTAATTCCTAAATCAACAAATTAATAAATACTGATGTTAACAATATTAAAATAATCTGGGTACTATGCAGTAGGCAATGGGAAATAGAGCACAAAAACTTAATACATAAGAATATCTTTAAACGAATCAAACAAGTCCAAAGGAGGTGGGATTAATAGATGGGAATAACAGACACACAATTTCAATCTAAAGGACGTACTATATTTCCCCAGTATAGAATAACCTCCGTTTTATTATAAGGTGCCTTGAGCAAATTTTAACATGTTCTAAATAATTGAAATTACAAACTGTTTTACTGAAATAAAGCACCTGCCTAAAAAGCTAACATTGCACCTATTCTATACTGATGCCATTGATTGATTTCTGCATTTTTACAGTACAAGGAGAAATAATATAACAAAAAGAGATGGTTTACATTAATTTTTATCTTCACTCTCTCTCTCTCTCTTTTTTTTAACTCTCTACTGCAGTCATCCGTGGTATCATCATTTTTAACCCCCCCCCCCCCCCCATTTCCTTCCTTTGTAAGCCAACTGACATTTCTTTCTACCTGACACTCCTGAGTCGTCATAGCATTAGTAATGCAGCATTTTTTGAATCCTTTCTCAACAGACTCATTCCAAATTCTGCTCCAGGCAGTAAGGATATGCTGGCCCGTCGAGTGTATTAAGGGTTTCTTCAACTTCCCCCTCTGGAGTGAGGACATGGTTTCCTTGTACAAGAAACCCACTGTAAAGCTCACAGTAAGTCATAAAAAAGGTCTACTTCCAACAACATCCATTACCTGAAGTTGTAGGGTTGTGCTAATAGGAATTATCATTAGCTGTGTTGTTTTTCTATCAGGCACTTATTCCCAGGTGCGGTGTCCTCTGAAAGAATCCAGCACCAACATTTTCCTTCTGTCAAGCAGAGGCAACTGGTATTCTGTTACAAACACCGAGATATACCCGACTCTTACATGGTCTGTATTTTACGGCAATAGCGCTGCCGACAACCCTGTGGCTGCAATACATGGCAATTCTGCAGTATGGCTGGGCAGTACTGCTAATGTTGCAAGCTGTTCCAGGTGGTTGCGGAGGAGATGCTGGTGTCTCCCCAAGGGTGGAGAATATATAATATTGCAGGGCAATCTGTCTCTCTGCCCTTGCCTGTAGCTTCCCTCTCGCTCTCACCTAATGTTTCCTATATCTCTCACCGACAGCACTGCATTCACATAATATCGTTTCCACTTTGTTTGGAAGTTTGTGCATCATCTGTTTTGTTAGTCATTTGTTGTTGGTAACTTCTTGTGTTCAGCAATTTAAAAGACAATGAGAAAACAATAATGTAAATTTCGTAAATGTGATTCATCTATGACCAAAGATTTGGGATGTTGAAAGTAATACATACAAAGATCGCAATATCAAAAAGTAAAGTTCGTAAGTAGTTGTCAATGAGCTTGAAATCACACTTGATGAACCATACAAAAAATTCTGAAGCCCCGAACCTATGCCAAACGTGAGGCAAAAAAATTGCATATGAAGAGTGTGCCTCTACTTCCACATGGTTTACATTTGATACAATGAGTCTCTTACTATCTTCAGACAAGTCTGAAGCAGGAACTGATAGTTTAAAAAGTAATGTGTACTGGTGAACAAAAATAAAATGAAAATAAAAAATTGTATTCTTACTTCAGACTTGCCTTAATGAAATTCTTCAGTCCTGCCAAAACATTGTATACATCTGGTACCAAGAGGCTCACTGATGAACAGTTCATTTTAAAGAGGTACATTAAACTTCTGTACAAATGACGAATGGACCAGTAGCTAAAAACTGAAAAGTGAGTGCAACACACACACTCTCATATTTGTATCAGTTTTAGCAATTCTCATAAAAATTGTTTGTACAACAGTCTGGAAAAAGTGAGTACCCAGCAACAATTCACAAGACAAATTTTCTGAAACTTTCTGCTTATTTAAAAAAAGAATGCACCTACAAAAGACTGATTTCTCTTGGTATTTCTAACGTTATCCCTTGTGTGATGTAAAAGTAGGAGTGCAGCACTCACTTGTAGTAGGTTTGTTTGTCCATTTTGTGGCAACAGTATGGCCCCATGTAAAAATTTCTGTCTTGTAAATGTATAGTCCCAAACAGTGCTGGGCTACAGCAGGCAGTAATGTTGTCTCACATGTGGCTGCAATATATATGGCCACAATGTTGCCGGACAACATTGTCTGCGATATGTAACTTTTATGGCCTATGTAAATGTACCTTTATCGCCCAGTAATTCGACTGTGGCACATCACTGTGTCAATTTGCCCATTATGGTGCATGAGAATGTTGAAATCCTAAGAGTCAGCTTCATATTTCTGGATCTCTATGTTGAAAGAAGCAGTCATAATTCGTTTGGTGAAGAATTTAATTAACAAAGATAGTGATTGCAACCTAGACAAATTATGAAACCCAGCACTTTCTTTAATAAACTGTCAAAGACGTTGCTACAAGCATCTAATAATTACACACCAATATCCCACCATGGGTTGCCTGTGTAGAGACAGATTCAATTCATGCGCACTCTTCGTGTTTTTTTTTTTTAAGTGATGGGACAAATTCTGTAGTGTACTGCAGCATCAGTTGGCTCACTCTGAAGATGGCCAGAAGATATACTGCTGAAATATCAGAAAAGAAGAAATGAAGTTTATGCGGCTGCATGGGCGAAATTTAACGTATGAACTTGCAACAAATCTAGCATCAGGCCGTCAGTCATCCATTCCTTTTCTTGGAATCTACAGATAAGTTCCAGGAGCCAGTTTTTCTTTTGGTGTCTTTTCCCTGCAAAGAATCACATATGTGGGGAGCTTCTTTCCATCTGATAGTGCATCCAGCATTACTGTTATTCTGGCATTTTCACTGCCGGAACTTCTTATAGGGACACTTTTAATGCTCTTCACATCAACATCGTTCGACAGCACAGTAAAATAAATAAATAAAATAATAATAATAATTGCAACCAGCTTTTTGTCATATGCCATGGAAATTCACTGAGCTAGTGGTGTTCTGCTTTACAACACAAGCCCAGCCCTCATCATCATCCTCATATGCCACCCAGTACTTGCTTTGAATTCTGCAATGTATGCAGTTGGAAAATTAACTTAAAAGTTAATGTCACATTGTCTGTGTGAACAAATTGTTGCTGTGAACTCTTATATCCATGTTTCTTAATAGAGTCATGGTTGTAATTGGCATCCATTATCAATTACTGCAATTTACAGTTCTTACAGCACTGATAACATAAGCAAGCTCAATGACAACAATCGCCTCTCAGCATCATCTCTGCTCCCCACAGATGAATTGCAAGAAATTGTACAGCTTTGTATCAACACTGTAACCTTGAAACTCAACACTGCCGTAAACAGTAGCAGCATTAGTGCCATTGTCAAAGCTCACGTTTCACTTGTTATGTTGCATTTCAAGTGTTCTGTGTGAACATATTTCTGTTGGCAATAATTTACCACTAATCTATAGTATAGGTGCCACTATCAGTCACAACAATGTGTTTCTAATACTCACAATGAGAAGTGAAATGAGGCAATGTATTTCCATACTTGTGCAGCAATGAAATTAATAGTAGTGACCTGCACAGATTCCACTCCTGCGATTCAGATGCCTAGTTGTACTGTGCACCACAAAAGTCTGAAGATTCTAGCACTGGCAGAGGCTGCCACTTCTGGATGCACATGTGCAGCCTCTCTGCAGTACACACTACCGGACTGCCGACGGCTTACAGAGTTGGGCCTGGCCAGCCTTGTTCTCAGTCATATGCTGACATTCTGCCTATGTTTATCGGATCAGCAGTGAATCCACTCTGTGTCCTCTTGTACAAGTATTCTACAGATAATAAAATGTTTTGTCTGTTATTATCTGTGTGTTCTTGTTGTTAGGACACATTGACGACGAGTAGGGTTGTTATCCCATGTGTTTCGTTGTGCAGTTGGTTTTCATATTTTGTTGTGATGTGGAGCCTATGCTTCAAATGTTGGCACATCAACACATGGAACTTCTTACAGTCATGCAACAGTCTGTGCCGCCACTGGTGCCCCCCCCCCCCCCCCCAAATCCCCCTCCTTCATCTCCTGCTATGTTTCCTCCTCCGTTCCCACTATCTGATGAGATAGCAGAAGACTGAGAAGTGTACAATCACCACCTACTGCACCATTTTTATGCCTTCCATGCCAAAGATGTGGACATATGTTTTTGTCATGGATTTCTCCACCTTGAATCAGGTGTTGCGGCAGTTGACCCCATCGCAGAAACCTTTCTTGTTGTCATTTGACAATTCATACTCATTGCTGCCTTCCTATTATCACCACCCCAAGCATGTCATGGCCGCTAGGGTTGAGTTCTACCAATGTGAGAAGCAGTCTCATCAGTCTCAATCTTAAGTGCCATTTTTGTTACGGGCAAGTCAAAATAGTTGTATGTGGACTTCGCAGTTCACATTGTTATCGTCCGTTCTGCTCCTGATAAGGAAGTCCCACAATGGGCCCTCGAATTAAAAAATCCTTTCCTCAAAGAGGTTTTGTCCATTACCCACTTGTATGAGGTTTCACACACACCACTGATCGCCAGATGGAAGCCGGGTGTGACATTGTGGCAGTACAGTGTGATCTGACTGCATCCACTGTATCCAGGGATGATGACATTGCTCATAGCATACGAGGGTTGTTTCAAAAGTAAGGTTCCCAACTCTGTACCCTTATCGTGCATGGTGCAATGCGAAATCTGGCAACACCACTGTGTTTGCGAGATCTTTGCCAGATCCCCTATCTCCGAGCCCAACAACCAGCATGGCTCTGCAACAGTCAGTGCTGGCCTGACAGCCATAAGTGATGGAGCCAGTCACCGCCAGGTGTGAAATTTGTGTGGTCATCTGATTTTTGCACCCAAGAAAGTTACCACCTGTAGAAATTCATCGGCAGTTGAGTGAAGTGTATGGGGAAACGTGTATAAGCATTCAACACATCTGCAAATGGTGTAGGGAGTTTGCCAACGGCCGTACGGACATCCACAACGAACAACGAAGCGGGAGGCCGTCGATCTCCGACGAAGTTGTGGCTAAAGTTTAGCAAATCTTGCTCGAATATCGGCGAATCACCATCTGGCAACTGGCTGCTCAAATTCCTGAGGCTTCTGAAGCTCCAATTGACAGGATATTGAATAAAAAGCTATGCTGTGCACATGCTGGGTGCTGCACATGCTTCCACAAACAGCAGCGCGTCGACTGTGCTTCAGAAGTTTTGGAGTGAATGCAACGAGAATAAGTGAGACTTCCTTGATTCCACTGTTACGGGGGATGAATTGTGGTGCCATTACGTTACTCTGGAAACAAAACAACAATTGCGCCAATGGAAACACACCAGATCGCCACCACCAAAGAAGTTTAAGCAGCAGCTGTCAGCAGGAAAAATCATGGTATTGGTGTTTTGGGACCGGTGTAGTGTACTGCTGATTGATTTTATGCCTAGTGGGACCACCATAAACTCAAGAGGTTACTGCGAGACCTTGAAAAAGCTAAGACGGGCAATTCAAAATCGTTGTAGGGGAAAACTCAGCAAAGGCGTAAGGCTGCACCACGACAATGCCTGTCCACATGTGTTGCAACAAACGAAGGAGTTAATTGACAAATTTGGCTGGGATGTCATTGACCACCCACCTTACAGCCCCAATTTGGCACCCAGCGATTTCCATCTGTTTCTGAAATTGAAGGAGCACCTAGGTGGTCTACAGTTCCAGACGGAGAAGTTTCCAAGTTTCTCAACGGGTTGGCAGAAAACTTCTTTGAGGTGGGAATGCAAAAGTGGATTACTTGACAGAAAAAATGCATAGAAAAAAATTGGGACTATGTGGACAAATAGCTTACAGATCAACGTTTCCAATGGTGTAGTCGTATTTTCAAATAAAAAAATCTTCGTGTCTATAAAAAAAAATAATATATAAAGATGATGTGACTTACCGAAAGAAAGCGCTGGCAGGTCGATACACACACAAACAAACACAAACACACACACAAGATTCAAGCTTTCGCAACAAACTGTTGCCTCATCAGGAAAGAGGGAAGGAGAGGGAAAGACGGAGGGATGTGGGTTTTAAGGGAGAGGGTAAGGAGTCATTACAATCCCGGGAGCGGAAAGACTTACCTTAGGGGGAAAAAAGGACGGGTATACACTCACACACACACACACACACACACACACACACACACACACACACACATATATCCATCCACACATGTACAGACACAAGCAGACATCTTTGAATATGTGTGCTTGTGTCTGTACATGTGTGGATGGATATGTGTGTGTGTGTGTGCGCGCGAGTGTATACCCATCCTTTTTTCCCCCTAAGGTAAGTCTTTCCGCTCCCGGGATTGGAATGACTCCTTACCCTCTCCCTTAAAACCCACATCCTTTCGTCTTTCCCTCTCCTTCCCTCTTTCCTGATGAGGCAACAGTTTGTTGCGAAAGCTTGAATTTTGTGTGTATGTTTGTGTTCGTTTGTGTGTCTGTCGACCTGCCAGCACTTTCATTTGGTAAGTCACATCATCTTTGTGTGTGTCTATATATATATATATATATATATATATATATATAACCTTATTTTTGAAACAACCCTCATATAAACAGCTTTCCATCCCCTGCTCACTGTCGCTATCATGCATGTCTTGCTACTCCGAACATGGTAGATCAGGATGTCCCCAGCATTGAGCCAACTGTTGGAAGTGTTGAGGAAAAAAAAAAAAAAAAAAGGCCACACTGCGGAAGTCTGCCACTCAACTGCACAATCACAGCATATTAGAATATTAGAACATGTATATGGATATTCAGAAAACATCAAAGTCAGGGCTGGTTCCTGATAGGGATTCCAACAAGCTTTTTATTAAGATTTTGGTTCTCTCAAGACATCTCATGACATGACTGGCGTGGCAGTTTCCCTGCTTCATGCTCAAACATATTCAGGCCTTGGCTCTCCCCATTGTTGCCAGTACACAGATACCTATGGGGATATGGTAAACAGCAAATTCCATTGCTTTGGCTATTCATGGCTGACCTTATTACCTATAGATCAGTGACTTGGTCTATTACTTTTACTGTCATCCCTCCCCAAATTCGCAAAACTATCTAGAACAGATCATGTCCACTGTTCCAAACTACCTGGAAGACATTGCTGTTACAGGACATACTACAAGCAACCAACTGCACAATCTCTGCAGTCTTTGTGAAAAACTCCAGGCCATGGGTCTGTGTTGCAATTTGCTGAAGTCTAAATTTTCCCAATCATCTCTCGAGTATCTGTGCCACAACACATTACTACAGGTAGTCTAACCCCTGTTGAGTCTGGTCAGAGCATTAAGGACCTGCCGTGTCCTTTGTCACTGTAAGAACTGCTGGCTTTCCCATGGGATCCACCATTACACATCCTCTCTATCTCCGTGTACACTAGTGTGCTTCCATCGTCTAGTCCCTGGCATGTGACCAGGGCTTCACCGCATCGAAGGACAGCCTCAGGTCAATAACGTATGTAGTTACTTTTGATCCTGACAAACCACTGAATGTCTTCACTTCTTCTTCATTAACATACTAGAAGTACCAGAGAACCAATTGAATAAATGCCTTGCAGTATGACATGGGGGAATCCTCGCCCATCAGAATGCGGACGGCTCAGAGCAGCCACTGGCTTTTGCATTGAAAATTCGCAGTCCAGCACAGGTCCACTACTCTCGGGTTGAGAAAGAAGTGGTCACTAAATTTCATGTTTTCTTATATGGTACTAAATTCCAATTCATTACGGACCATACGCCGTTAGTTTTGTTATTTAGTCCACCCACCTGGGTCCTGGATAAGGCGCCCCACAGGCTGCAGCTGTAGACCTTGTTCATTTTCCCTGTGGACCTGGTTCATTTTCGCCCCAATGGGTGCCATATCAACAAGGATGCATTATCCTGGGTGCCAGTCAGCCCAGATGCCAATTTTGATTGACAGGAGGTTGTGTGTTTTCATTAGGATATCGCATCCCGCCAAGTGGTAGGTGGGTTTCCGATCGCTAGTACTCAGGTTGCCACGGCCACAACTTCTGACCCCAACCTCAAGCAGGTCACCCACCTCATCCAACAGGTTAACCAACTCATGCTCCATCTGTGCTTCCAATCTGCTTCGTAACTACTTTTGTAGTGACCTGCGCAGATTCCACACCCGCAATCTGGGGGCGCCATTGTAAAGCGCATTACAGAAATCAAAAGACGCTAGCATTGGCAGGGACTGCCACTTCTGGATGTATGCACAGCCTCTCCACAAGGCACTCTACTGACTGGCTGATGGGGCGGGTCTGGCCAACCTCGCCCTCAGTCATAGTTGACATTAGGCCCATATTTATCAGACTACGTGGTAAATGTCTTCTTGTACAAGTAGTCTAGAAGTAATAAAGTGCTGTATCTGTTATTATCTGTGTGTTCTTATGGACAGAACATTTATAATCTTGATTGTCACACACATTCGGCTATTTCTTCTGAATATGGTGCTGTTTCTGAGGTTACGGTTACAGCCAGCTGTTCCTTTTCTGAATACAGTGAGGATCTCACTTCTGTACTGGCGTGACAATGTGACAGCATTCCTTCATCTCTTGCTTCCAAACATATTGTCTTACTGCTGCTCTCATGCTAGCTACATAGAAGCAGCAAATCTGTATCTCGGCGTCAACCCTATGTTTCCCCCATCTGCCAGATCATTCCACAACTTTACACTTATAACATGCCATCATAATAAAATCCACATGCTTGGTCAGTGTTTATACATTTTTAGAAAGGAAGTTCACAGTCATCACCTCTACATACATTATCAGAATAATTACAGTCAATTTTATAAATCTTTTTGCCCCTTCCATTCATTTAAGTTTCTGTTGTATCTGGAGATTATCACATCCTTTTACTAGTCAGTGCTTTTATCAATTTTATGAAAGTACTTTTAGAGTAAAATAACAATTTGAAAGTGAGGTCCTTTTTATCTAAAGATTCAGATTTCCGTATTTTGAATTCTGGCATATACTTACTAAAACAATCTCTCTCATAAGATGGTTCCACATTTCGAAGTCTTCTTGCAAATTATTACAATTGCAACACCAAAAGTCAATAAAGGCTGGATCAAAAAGTACTGCACAATAACTACGTCCCCTCACTGTGTTACTGTGGCTAAGAAGCCTCAAATTGTACAACTCTGGCATAACGATGCAGAACAGCCTTCACATCAGCAGCAGCAGCAGACACAGTAATGGTCAATGATTTATAGGGGTTATAACTGTTACCAACACACAAGGAGCAATGAGGTTCACATTTTTATTTTCTAGGTGAAATATCCAGCATATGTTGAATACAGAATTAGATCTTCTGAGTGTAAATGGAAGGCTACATGGGCTGTAGTAGCATCTGCATGTTGCATACATTCTTCCCTGCAGACTATGTCAACTTCATTGATGAACCAAGTATGACAATGCCAACAAAGGTTTGAAATTGGGCATGTGATTTCAAACAACTACAGGATTCATCTGCAAACCTTAGCAGAGATGTTTCATATTTTGCACAATGCAGTTTACAATACTGATTATGAGCAACAGAACTTCACTGAAGTCACTGTCTGCTGGGTGGCAAAGAACAGGGTAGATGAGTACAACCGCAAGGGGATTATTGCACGACTTGACCATTTTGAGTGTAACAAAGTGGAACAAGAAGAAGAGAATAGAGGCTTTTGAAATGCGGTGCTACAGAAGAATGTTGAAGATCAGGTTGGTAGACCGGGATAACCAGTGAAGATCTACTGAACAAAATTGGAGGAAATAGTGCTAGTGACACACGCTGACTAAAAGAAAGGAAATGGATACATCTCAAGGAATAGTTCAACTGAAAATGGAAAGAACTGAGCAGGTTAAAATTATTCAGGGACATCAAGGTTCAAATGCAATAAGCAGGTCTGAATTTGTGCAAGTTCCTGTTATGCAGAAGCGAAAACAGTTGTGTGGAGAACTGTGTTAAACCAGTCTTTGGACAACATTCTTATTTTTTCCAATAGATTTACATATTGTTAAATAATTTCCAAGTACTATTTTTCAATTCGTTCTTGTGCCTAATTCTAAATTCAATATCAAAAAAGAACATAAAATCGAATAAAAATAAAATGTGTTTCATCTTTATGAATGGTAGTTGTAAATATATGTATTGAATACTTACACTGACGTATGACGTGGAACGTGGATGATTCTGGCCTCCGCTGGGTGCCACAGGCACTGGCTGCCTTGGCTCAGAAGGCACAGGGAGTGACTGGTCAGGACCTGCAGGCTCTTGTGCAGTTTCTGGTTCCCGTGATAATGATGCTCCTTCACCTAGAAGGAAGCACAGTCATCACATAATAGAGCAAGAAATACAAACAAAGCTTTCACAATTTTTGTTATAAATTATCACTATCAAAGTATTTTATAATGCTACACTGGTCATTAATGTAAAAGGCATGAAAACTATCGCTACTGCAATGCAAGTTAATAATAGCACACTTTACATACGAAGGGTCCCCCCTGCCCCCTCCCCCATGACACACTAATCAACATCTTATTTTTGTGATGAGTAGCTGCCTTGTGAGAACACCAATGTTTGTTCAGAAGATATAAATACAAAAACTAATTTATCTTGTGCTCTGGTTCCTTCACACAAACTTTTCTCCTCACAGACAAAGCACGATAAAATTAAAATTCACTGTTACCTAGGTAGTTGCCCTGGGCCCGAGCTTGTTTCTCAATCTGCTCCTAATGATGCGCCCTTGAAATGTGACTTTGTATACACAGACAAAAATTGAATGTGCATTCAGTCATATGCTTCATAGCTTTATCACACACAGAAAGTAATAACTTACATTATAATTTGTGACTGCAAAATTACCTACTTATATTAACACTAAATGAACTATATAAGGTTAATCAGGTGATATGCTTCAGTCTACAATGGAGACTGCTTTCAAAACATTTGCGTGACCCATCCTAGAATATTGTGGGACCCATACCAAACAGGATTAAAAGAGCACATTTAATGGATATGAAAGACGACAGCATGAAACGACACAGGTTCATTTCACTCATGGGCAAATGTTATGGACAAGATGAAAAACCGTAATCAGCCTATGCTTTAAGACAGACGTAAACTACCATGTGAAGCCTATTTACAAAGTTTCAACAAGTAGTATTAAATGAAGAATCTGGAAACATATTACAGCACCCTATGCACCACTCTTAAAGCAACAGTGTGTAGTGTTTCAATTTTACTCTCTAATGACCTCAATGTCGAGGGGACGTTAAACTCAATCAATTTTGCAGCCATTCCACCGAGTATTACGCTGCCTTCACAATATGTAGTACAGCAGTTTATGTTATTTTGTTTGAATAAATGATTAACAATTTCGTTACACTAAGTATATTAAGCAAATGTGTAAGTTTATCTGTGTGTTTCACGTATCACACGGACCCCTGATGTCAGTGGAGGAGTCTTCTGGTGCTGTTTGCCGATGTTGAAATGTCAGACCAACTTACAGCTGAGCTGATAGCAAAGCATCACAGGAAGATGCTTCCAGCTGTGTCAAGACACCACTGACAATTATTATAAAAATTAAATAAATGCCTACATCTACATCTATATACATAGTCCTCAAGCCAACATATGGTGCAGGATGGATGGTACCATGCACCACCTTTAGTCATCTCCTTTTCCATTCCACTCACAAATAAAGTGAGGGGGAAAAAAACGACTGTCTACATGTCTCTGTACGAGACCCAATTTCATGTATTTTATCTTCATGATCCTTATGCAAAGTGTATGCTGGTGGCAGTAGAATCATGAAGTCTCAAATGGCGGTTCTCTAAATTTTTTCGATCGTGTTCCTCGAAAAAAACATTGCCTTCCCTCCAAGCATTCCCATTTGAGTTCCTGAAGCATCTCTGTATCACTTGTGTGTTGTATGAACCTATCAGAAACACATCTAGCAGCCCACCTCAGAATTGCTTCAATGTCTTCCTTGAATACAATCTGGTACAGATCCCAAACACTGTAGCAGTCACCTCTACAGACGAACCACGCTTCTCCAAAATTCTTCCAATAAATCTAAGTCACCTATTCACCTTCTCTACCACAATCCTCAATTCTCACATGTTCCCTCCATTTCATATCACTTTGCAACATTACGGCCATGTATTTAAACAATGTGACATAATAAAGCAGGACAAAAAATGTTCAAATGTGTGTGAAATCTTATGGGACTTAACTGCCAAGGTCATCAGTCCCTAAGCTTACACACTACTCAACCTAAATTATTCTCAGGACAAACACACACATACATATGCCCGAGGGAGGACTCGAACCTCTGTGCCGGGACCAGCCACAAGCAGGACACTATTAATGTTGTATCTGAACACTAAGGGTTTGTTTTTCCTACTGATATGTATTAACTTACTTTTTTTTTTTTTTTTTTTTTGAGCCAGCTGCCATTCATCATACCAACTAGAAATTTAGATGACACCACCTAGAAATGTTGTCTAATTTATCTTGTATCCTCCTAGCCACCCAACCGCAACAGCTTCCTGTAGACCACAGCACCATCAACAAACAGCTGCGGACTGCTGCCCACCCTGTTTACACGATCATTTACGTATGCAGAAAATAACAGTGATCCTACCCCACTTCCCTGGGCACTCCTGATGATAACCTTGTTTCTGCCGTCAAGCAGAACATATTGGGTTCTATTACCTGAAAGTCTTAGAGACACTCACATATTTGGGAACTTATTCCATATGTTTGTACCTCTGTTAACAGTCTGCAGTGGAGCATTGTGTCAAATGCTTTTTGGAAATCTAGGAAAATGGAATATGTCTGTTGTCCTTCATGCATAGTTTGCCGTACAACATGTGAAAAAAAAGGCAAGCTGACTTTTGCAGGAGTGATGCTTTCTAAAACTGAGCTGATTCAGGGACATAAGCTTCTCAGTCTCAGGACAATGTATTATATTGAAACTAAGAATATGTTCCAGGATTCTAACATACAATAATTAAGTGCTAAATATTATTCATAGGTCTTGTGTTGACTTATTACTGAAGATCCTACGTGAAATGATTGATAATTATCTAATGGAAGAAATATTGCTTGATACAGTATTATATCAGGTTTGAAATGGAAGCCTATACATAATGGCCAAACATTGTTATCAAATAATCTCTGGTTTTCCTGAAATCCCGACTACTGATTTAATATGATATGAATTACAAGGGTGTACAAAACATTAGTGTCAGAAGTATGACATTTAATCATTAAACAATGGAAAATCCAGGACGGAATAATGACAATATCATGAAAAGGATGAATTACTACTCACCAAATACCAAAGACACTGAGCCGCAGACAGGCACAACAAAAAGACTGTCAAACAAGTAAGCTTTCCAGAATGAGATTTTCACTCTGCAGCGGAGTGTGCGCTGATATGAAACTTCCTGGCAGATTAAAACTGTGTGCCCGACCGAGACTCGAACTCGGGACCTTTGCCTTTCGCGGGCAAGTGCTCTACCAACTGAGCTACCGAAGCACGACTCACGCCCGGTACTCACAGCTTTACTTCTGCCAGTACCTCGTCTCCTACCTTCCAAACTTTACAGAAGCTCTCCTGCGAACCATGCAGAACTAGCACTCCTGAAAGAAAGGATATTGCGGAGACATGGCTTAGCCACAGCCTGGGGGATGTTTCCAGAATGAGATTTTCACTCTGCAGCGGAGTGTGCGCTGATATGAAACTTCCTGGCAGATTAAAACTGTGTGCCCGACCGAGACTCGAACTCGGGACCTTTGCCTTTCGCGGGCAAGTGCTCTACCAACTGAGCTACCGAAGCACGACTCACGCCCGCGAAAGGCAAAGGTCCCGAGTTCGAGTCTCGGTCGGGCACACAGTTTTAATCTGCCAGGAAGTTTCAAGTAAGCTTTCGACCAAAAAGGCCTTCATCAGAATTATACAACATACACACAAACACTCATGCTAATCGCACACACATCTTACTTGTCTGACAGTCCTTTTGTCGTGCCTTTCTGCAGATTGGCATCTTCGCTGTATGGTGAGTAGTAATCTATCCTTTTCACAACATTTAATTATTAGTATTTAACTGGAGGAAAAGATTAATTCAATTACATATGGGTCTGGAATGTACTGCTGATGAAATCTTCTCGGTTTCCATCCAAGTGATTCTGTTCAAATTCCACGATGTTTCAATGGGTGTCAGCAGAATATGATTGAAATGTCGCAGAATTTGAACGCCACCACCCACATGGAAGCCTGAGAAGATTTCATTATTAATTCAATTTTTTAATAACCATTTTGAGTATCAGAGATTATTGCAAGTTACACGGCAGCAGTTAATGAATGTCATTTGGTAACACAATCAGCAAATGCATAAAAGAACTTACACAAATTTGATGACTTTTTTAAAATTATCAGATGTTAAGATTTATAGTGCTCCTTACTCAAGAGAAGCTTATCAATTCTATCCAGCCACACTACAATATCTTCAGAAAGATGTTGCTATGCTCATTCTTGGAAAATGGGGCAAAATAAATAATAAAACCCAAACAATGGAAAATCCAGGATGGAACGTAACAATATTTGGAAAGGAAATTGCTACTCACCATATAGCAGATATGCTGAGTTGCAGATAGGCACAAAAAAAAAGACTCCCACAATTAAAGCTTTCAGCCATTAAGGCCTTCGTCAACAGTAGATGACACACACACACACACACACACACACACACACACACACAGAGAGAGAGAGAGAGAGAGAGAGAGAGAGAGAGAGAGATTACAGGGAAAGTGATATACTGTGCAATGTGTGTGAGTGAACAGGGACTGAGGGTTGCCGTAATGTGGCAACACTTGGATTTAGTTAAATGGTTTGGCACTAATCACCTAAAATGAGAAAACTGGCAATGAACCTGCTAAATTTTAAATAATAAATCAATATAATGGCTCTCTCTTTATGTTGGCCATTTCAACATTTCGTATAAAAGACCCTGACCTAACACAAGCCTTGAGCTCTGCACTATACTGTACTAAATGTTACATGCATTCCACAATTTCATAACTACTATAGCACTCTCAAGGACGAGTCTTCCACATCTAATGCTACATAGGAGAATAAAGAGAGACAATTACTGATTTCCAAGGAACATTTTAGCAGAATGAAAAGCGTAAACAGGATGGTGCATGAAAAACTGCAAATTACGCACCAATTGTTGCCCTTCATGAGCAGATACAACAGCATTAGTTTATTTGATACAATAACACGTTTATCTATTAGTTGTTGTAATAGCTCTTAACGGGCAACAATTTATGTGTTACTGTCGAGCAGTCTGCATCCTGGGCTAGTGTTTCGTGCTCCACCCTGTATAATCAGGCACTAAACAATTTTTACACAAGTGTGTTCAGAACTGCTTTCTCAAGACCTTTTAATTTAGTTTGTATAATTAGCCTCCGAATAAGCTAGTTTATATTGTTAGCTAGTGTTTGTTCAGCCACCACAAATGCATGTTATATTATCCAGCCAACTAGGACTTACGTCACCATGTATTGGAACAAACCCTTCAGCATTGATTTTTTTAAAGCATGGAATGCCTGAAGTATACTAACTTAAATTAACAAAACAGCTCTGCAACCACAGACCATGACTTCTTATTGGCAGAGTGGTACTGTTACTGCCAACATGAAACCTAACACAAACCACCACCCACATGGAAGCCTGAGAAGATTTCATTATTAATTCAATTTTTTAATAACCATTTTGAGTATCAGAGATTATTGCAAGTTACACGGCAGCAGTTAATGAATGTCATTTGGTAACACAATCAGCAAATGCATAAAAGAACTTACACAAATTTGATGACTTTTTTAAAATTATCAGATGTTAAGATTTATAGTGCTCCTTACTCAAGAGAAGCTTATCAATTCTATCCAGCCACACTACAATATCTTCAGAAAGATGTTGCTATGCTCATTCTTGGAAAATGGGGCAAAATAAATAATAAAACCCAAACAATGGAAAATCCAGGATGGAACGTAACAATATTTGGAAAGGAAATTGCTACTCACCATATAGCAGATATGCTGAGTTGCAGATAGGCACAAAAAAAAAGACTCCCACAATTAAAGCTTTCAGCCATTAAGGCCTTCGTCAACAGTAGATGACACACACACACACACACACACACACACACACACACACACACACACACACACACACAGAGAGAGAGAGAGAGAGAGAGAGAGAGAGAGAGACAGAGAGAGAGAGAGAGATTACAGGGAAAGTGATATACTGTGCAATGTGTGTGAGTGAACAGGGACTGAGGGTTGCCGTAATGTGGCAACACTTGGATTTAGTTAAATGGTTTGGCACTAATCACCTAAAATGAGAAAACTGGCAATGAACCTGCTAAATTTTAAATAATAAATCAATATAATGGCTCTCTCTTTATGTTGGCCATTTCAACATTTCGTATAAAAGACCCTGACCTAACACAAGCCTTGAGCTCTGCACTATACTGTACTAAATGTTACATGCATTCCACAATTTCATAACTACTATAGCACTCTCAAGGACGAGTCTTCCACATCTAATGCTACATAGGAGAATAAAGAGAGACAATTACTGATTTCCAAGGAACATTTTAGCAGAATGAAAAGCGTAAACAGGATGGTGCATGAAAAACTGCAAATTACGCACCAATTGTTGCCCTTCATGAGCAGATACAACAGCATTAGTTTATTTGATACAATAACACGTTTATCTATTAGTTGTTGTAATAGCTCTTAACGGGCAACAATTTATGTGTTACTGTCGAGCAGTCTGCATCCTGGGCTAGTGTTTCGTGCTCCACCCTGTATAATCAGGCACTAAACAATTTTTACACAAGTGTGTTCAGAACTGCTTTCTCAAGACCTTTTAATTTAGTTTGTATAATTAGCCTCCGAATAAGCTAGTTTATATTGTTAGCTAGTGTTTGTTCAGCCACCACAAATGCATGTTATATTATCCAGCCAACTAGGACTTACGTCACCATGTATTGGAACAAACCCTTCAGCATTGATTTTTTTAAAGCATGGAATGCCTGAAGTATACTAACTTAAATTAACAAAACAGCTCTGCAACCACAGACCATGACTTCTTATTGGCAGAGTGGTACTGTTACTGCCAACATGAAACCTAACACAAACGGAGTGCTGTGAATCATGCCAGCAGTACCTGCAACGAAGAGGACTAACTATACATGTGTGCTGGCAGTGAAGTGGTAGGCCCAAGTGGCTGACTGAACCTCTTGTGAGCCCTTTCCAGACTGCAGGCAAGATGATTCAAAAACATTCAACTGACTAAGAAACCTTAAAGGAAGAGTGGTGATGTCCAGGCCACAATTACTGAGCTGGTAAGACACGACAAAGAGGGGACGTGGTACAGACACTCATGCTATGTCAACGAGTGCCTGATCCACTAATGGAAGCAGTGAAAGATAACAGCAGTGATTATCACTGGCATGCAGACATTATATGACTACAAAGTCAAATGACAAACATACAACACTTAAGTCATGACTTGGGTCATGTGATGACTGTGTCTGGTTGACTAAACAATTAACAGCCTCACTGTGTCTCACTGTCTTAGCTGCAGTTTACACAGTTGCATACAAATACCAGTGATGAAGTCACCAGTAGTTCTGACCATGGCTTTAGTGATTTTCCCTGGCCAGATCGTGAGTATCAGAGCTATCTCCCTAAGCCCATACATATAAATTCCTACAGAGGAGATATAATAATTTTGAAATAAATTGTGCCAAATCTGAACTCTCAGACACCCCTAGTGGCCTGATGCACAATCACTCCTCAGTAAAGGGTATGTAAATGTATAATTAACAACTAGAGCAACTTCAACCAAATGTAAAACATAAATATGAGTTGCCACTTATACAGGGTGTTACAAAAAGGTACAGCCAAACTTTCAGGAAACATTCCTCACACACAAAGAAAGAAAATATGTTATGTGGACATGTGTCCGGAAATGCTTACTTTCCATGTTAGAGCTCATTTCATTACTTCTCTTCAAATCACATTAATCATGGAATGAAAACACACAGCAACAGAACGTACCAGTGTGACTTCAAACCCTTTGTTACAGGAAATGTTCAAAATGTCCTCCGTTAGCGAGGATACATGCATCCACCCTCCGTTGCATGGAATCCCTGATGCGATGACGCAGCCCTGGAGAATGGCGTATTGTATCACAGCTGTCCACAATACGAGCATGAAGAGTCTCTACATTTGGTACCGGAGTTGCGTAGACAAGAGCTTTCAAATGCCCCCATAAATGAGTGTCAAGAAGGCTGAGGTCAGGAGAGCGTGGAGGCCATGGAATTGGTCCGCCTCTACCAATCCATCGGTCACCGAATCTGTAGTTGAGAAGCGTACGAACACTTCGACTGAAATGTGCAGGAGTTCCATCGTGCATGAACCACATGTTGTGTCGTACTTGTAAAGGCACATGTTCTAGCAGCACAGGTAGAGTATCCCGTATGAAATCATGATAACATGCTCCATTGAGCGTAGGTGGAAGAACATATTGACAAAACTAAAATGAGCTCTAACATGGAAATTAAGCAGTTCTGGACACATGTCCACATAACATCTTTTCTTTATTTGTGTGTGAGGAATTTTTCCTGAAAGTTCGGCCATACCTTTTTGTAACACCCTGTGTGTGTATAGAAACATTCCACATGGGAAAAATATATTTAAAAAAGATGCTGTGACTTACCAAGCGGGAAAGCGCTGGTAGATAGACACAATAAAAAACACACAAACAAATATCAAGCTTTCGCAATACATGGTTGCTTCACCAGGAAAGAGGGTAGGAGAGGGAAAGACGAAAGGATGTGGGTTTTAAGGGAGATGGTAAGGAGTCATTACAATCCTGGGAGCGGAAAGACTTACCTTAAGGGGAAAAAGGGACAGGTATACACTCGCACACACACACACACACACACACACACACACACACACACACACACACACACACACACACACACACATCCATCCGCAAATATACAAACACAAGCAGACATATGTAAAGGCAAAAAGTTTTGGGCAGAGATGTCAGTCGAGGCGGAAGTGCAGAGGCAAAGATGTTGTTGAGTGACAAGTGATGTATGAGGGGCGGCTACTTAAAATTAGCGGAGGCTGAGGCCGGGAGGGTAACGGGAAGAGAGGATATATTGAAGGGCAAGTTCCCATCTCCGGAGTTCTGATAGGTTGGTGTCAGTGGGAAGGATCCAGATAACCCAGACGGTGTAACATTGTGCCAAGAAGTGCTGGCCGTGCACCAAGGCATGTTTAGCCACAGGGTGATCCTCATTACCAACAAACACTGTCTGCCTGTGTCCGTTCATGCGAATGGACAGTTTGTTGCTGGTCATTCCCACATAGAAGGCTTCACAGTGTAGGCAGGTCAATTGGTAAAATACACATGGGTGCTTTCACACGTGGCTCTGCCTTTGATCGTGTACACCTTCCGGGTTACAGGACTGGAGTAGGTGGTGGTGGGAGGTTGCATGGGACAGGTTTTACACCGGGGTCGGTTACAAGGGTAGGAGCCAGAGGGTAGGGAAGGTGGTTTGGGGATTTCATAGGGATGAACCAAGAGGTTACAAAGGTTAGGTGGACGGCGGAAAGACACTCTTGGTGGAGTGGGGAGGATTTCGTGAAAGATGGATCTCATTTCAGGGCAGGATTTGAGGAAGTCGTATCCCTGCTGGAGAGCCACATTCAGAGTCTGATCCAGTTCCTGAAAGTATCCTGTCACAAGTGGGGCGCTTTTGGGGTTCTTCTGTGGGAGGTTCTGGGTTTGAGGGGATGAGGAAGTGGCTCTGGCTATTTGCTTCTGTACCAGGTTGGGAGGGTAGTTGCAGGATGCGAAAGCTGTTTTCAGGTTGTTGGTGTAATGGTTCAGGGATTCGGGACTGTAGCAGATTCATTTACCATGAAGACCTGAGCTGTAGGGAAGGGACTGTTTGATATGAAATGGGTGGCAGCTGTCATAATGGAGGTACTGTTGCTTGTGTGTGGGTTTGATGTGGACGGATGTGTGAAGCTCGCCACTGGACAGATGGAGGTCATCGTCAAGGAAAGTGGCATGGGATTTGGAGTAGGACCAGGTGAATCTGAAGGATCCAAAGGAGTTGAGGTTGGAGAGGAAATTCTGGAGTTCTTCTTCACTGTGAGTCCAGATCATGAAGATCTGGAGTAGGTGGTGGTGGGAGGATGCATGGGACAGGTTTTACACCGGGGGCGGTTACAAGGGTAGGAGCCAGAGAGTGTCTTTCCGCCGTCCACCTAACCTTCGTAACCTCTTAGTTCATCCCTATGAAATCCCCAAACCACCTTCCCTACCCTCTGGCTCCTACCCTTGTAACCGACCCCGGTGTAAAACCTGTCCCATGCATCCTCCCACCACAACCTACTCCAGTCCTGTAACCCGGAAGGTGTACACGATCATAGGCAGAGCCACGTGTGAAAGCACCCACGTGATTTACCAACTGACCTGCCTACACTGTGAAGCTTTTTATGTGGGAATGACCAGCAACAAACTGTCCATTCGCATGAATGGACACAGGCAGACAGTGTTTGTTGGTAATGAGGATCACCCTGTGGCTAAACATGCCTTGGTGCACGGCCAGCACATCTTGGCACAGTGTTACACCGTCCGGGTTATCTGGATACTTCCCACTAACACCAACCTGTCAGAACTCCGGAGATGGGAACTTGCCCTTTAGTATATCCTCTCTTCTCGTTATCCGCCAGGCCTCAATCTCCGCTAATTTCAATTTGCCGCCGCTCATACCTCACCTGTCTTTCAACAACATCTTTGCCTCTGTACTTCCACCTCGACTGACATCTCTGCCCAAACTCTTTGCCTTTACAAATGTCTGCTTGTGTCTGTATATGTGTGGATGGATATGTGTGTGTGTGTGTGCGAGGGTATACCCGTCCTTTTTTCCCCCTAAGGTAAGTCTTTCCGCTCCCGGGATTGGAGTGACTCCTTACCCTCTCCCTTAAAACCCACATCCTTTCCCCTCTCCTTCCCTCTTTCCTGATGAGGCAACAGTTTGTTGCGAAAGCTTGAATTTTGTGTGTATGTTTGTGTTTGTTTGTGTGGCTATCGACCTGCCAGCGCTTTCGTTTGTTAAGTCACAACATCTTTGTTTTTAGATATATTTTTCCCACGTGGAATGTTTCCCTGGCAGGTTGATAGACACACAAACAAACGCAAACATACAGACGAAATTCAAGCTTTCGCAACAAACTGTTGCTTCATCAGGAAAGAGGGAAGGAGAGGGAAAGACTTACCTTAGGGGCAAAATGGACAGGTATACACTCGCACACACACCCATATCCAACCACACATACACAGACACAAGCAGACATTTTCCTTACCCTCTCCCTTAAAACCCACATCCTTTCGTCTTTGCCTCTCCTTCCCTCTTTCCTGATAAAGCAACAGTTTGTTGCGAAAGCTTGAATTTCGTGTGTACGTTTGCGTTTGTTTGTGTGTCTATCGACCTGCCAGCACTTTCGTTCGGTAAGTCACATCATCTTTGTTTTTAGATATATTTTTCCCACGTGGAATGTTTCCCTCTATTATATATATATATATATATATATATATATATATATATATATATAAACAAAGATTTGTGTTTGTATGTGTGTCTATCGACCTGCCAGTGCTTTTGTTTGGTAAGTCTCATCATCTTTCTTTTTATATATATATATATATATATATATATATATATATATATATATATATATATATATATGCTGTTACCACAGAATGCCCCCTAGCGTCCCTAGCAGCGGGCGTGGATCGGGAACAGGGTGCCATGTAAAAATACGGATAACTCTAGATTGTCGCCGGCCGGAGTGGGCCGAGCGGTTCTAGGCGCTACAGTCTGGAACCTCGCGATCGCTACGGTCGTAGGTTCGAATCCTGCCTCAGGCATGGATGTGTGTGATGTCCTCAGATGTTAAGTCCTATAGTGCTCTGAGCCATGTGAACAATTTCTAGATTTTCTGGAGCAATTTCATCTTAAGATGGCATACATATGACATAAGATACAAATATGTGGAGGCATGCACACTTGACACCTACATCCTAAGGGATGGAATGTAAAATTTAGCTAAAACAGGTCATAATAGTGTTTAATCAACAGTTTTCTGTGTTGCTGTGGGGACTACTCCAACGGCGCGTGAACTTTGCAGAACCACATGGGAATCCACAGGTATGACAAGAACTCTGCAATAGTATTTAGGAATAAATATGCAAGAAAACATTCTGACACACATTTGTATTCTGACATATGTGGATAAACAAGAAATACAACAATTCTGGTTAATCAGCAACTAAGTTCTAAAAATATAGCTTGTACAGAGAAGCAAGTTACAATGGTGTTGGGGTCTCTAAATTAACCAAATTAACAAGAAAGCAAACTCTGGTTGTAACTAGGCATTCTCTGCAAACAATAGATAAACGTATACAGTTTTAAGAGCAACAATAATTCAAAGGTAAGATAAGCCATACCTGTAAGAGGATCGATTGAGAGTTTAGTAGCCTGCGCAGGTTCACGGAAAGGTAGACGATCCCTCTCTGGCATAGCAGAAGTTACTGCAGCAGGCATCGTCTGCATGTGTATCGGTGTAGACATCACTGTCGCTGCAGTTACAGGTGCAACTGCAGTTGAAGGCACAGGGTTGGAGGCTGAATGTTGTTGGGCAATGAGACCGATATCTGCTGAGAGTGTAGCAGGAGACGAGGTGGGACCTCTTCTCCCACCTGGAGGGCTGCCACCTGTCAATGAGCCCGCAGGAGATGTCTTCCCACCAGTAATGGCGGTACGTTTGTGCCTGCGTCTTGGCTTCTTCCTCACTCCTTTCGGGGTTTTACCTGCCCGTACGAAGAATGAATCCCTGAGAACTCAATTTACTGACTGTGTTATACTTTGAAGTGTACTGAGTAGCTAATGTACAATTATACAACCAAAAAGAAGAATAAACAGTATACCAGCCAAACTATAACATCAAAACAGGAGTACTAAATGTACTACTTCAAATGTGTGCGTGTGCATCTTTCCATGGGACACAGTGGCAACAAATTATTCATGTCATGATCGCCAAGGACGGAAATCTGATGCGCTAAAACACTCCAGGGTGACATTAAACAACATTTAAATAAACTGAAGTACAACAATTCAAGGCAACTTATTTTTGCAACATCAAACAATGAAAAATTCAGTACGGAATGTAACAATATTGTGAAAAGAATAACTGCTACTCACCATATAGCGGAGATTGTGAATCGCAGACAAGCACAACAAAATTACTGCCAGAAAATGAGCTTTTGGCCAACAAGGCCTTCATTAGAAATAATCTCTCTCTCTCTCTCTCTCTCTCACACACACACACACACACACACACACACACACACACACACACTCAGTCTCTGGCTGTTGAGGTCAGACTGTTGTCATTATTTTTGCAATAAACGGATGAAACTACTGCAGACACATTCAAAATGAGAGATTCCACATCTATGTCAAAATTTTAATTTACCCTTTATTTCACCACTTCAGCTTCATATTTATTTTTATGATGACATAGTAATGTGTAGTTGTGCATGGATATAATGGGTTTCTTACGCAACTACATACATATGAAAAAACATTAAATATTGACAGAGACTAGTCTTCATAGAAATATGCATCTGAGATGGCGAAAAAAGGATAATACCAATATAGTTAATATTCCTTCATTTAAGAAAAAACAAATGTGAAATTTAATATTACTAGAGTTGTGTGCATGTCTGAAGGTGGGCATGCAATTTTTCTGTACAGAGGGAGAGATGCAGAATACTGTGCAGTGATACCAATTATGTGCAGACCACACACTCCACATCTTTCCCCTCATTCACTGACAACATTGGGGTATGCTCCACAAGAGGGCACCAGTTTTTTGCCTCCAACTATCTTGAAAACTTATAGTTGAAAAACCATCAGTAGTGACTGATAATGCGATACTCAGTATTTGCTTCAAGTAACCCGAATGAACATGATGGTTAAATAGACTCATCATATTTACACTGATAAAACCAACACTATATGTTCTATGTATGTACACCCTAAGCACTTTTATTCATATTTGCTATGTTATTAGATGAGTGATGAGTGTATTATTTTTCACTATAAATTTTATTTCAGTCAATGTTCAAAAAACTGTTTGGTGGCTTTACCAGTCTTGACTGTCTAGTCATAGTCAATAGCCCATAAATATTGCATGGCCAGTGGCTGACTAAAAACATGCTAGGAGTCAACTTTTCATTGTAGAGTGTACTGGAAGATTCCAGCCATCAGCTAAGCAATATTTATGGGCTACTGACAATCACTAGACAATTGAGACCAATATAGCTATTACACAGTTTTGTACACACTGATTGAAATAAACTTTATATTGAAGCATGTTCCAAATTGATGTTCCAGAGTGATGTAATTGGCTGGCACAGCACTTCAAACAGTGTACCTAGCTACTATGTACTGTTTGCCACCTGCCTCCTTATGTGCACATCACTTTAATAAAAACTAAAACAGCAAGAAGAAAACTTCCGACATTGTTAAGAATTCAGGAATCAGTACATAAGGAAAAGCTCTCTAAATTAATTGAAAGGGTCTCTCAAGTGCAGTAGTCAAGCCTTTATTGGAAAGAAAATATTGAAAGTGAAGGGTACTAATTTGTAATATCACTGTCTGCCTGGAGAAATTTGATGCATAATAAAATATAATTCAGTTAAACAGTTTATTTTTTCAAAGATATGATTAATGAAGTTCAAATAAGAATGCACTTACAAAAACAAATATCAAAAAATTGAGGAAGTTTTTTGATGACCGACTGGTAAAATGTGTGTGTTCTGTCTGACAGTCAATCTCTAAGGCATGAAAATTAAGCTTATTGGTATTATTACAAACTATTAAATGAAACTTGTCAAACAAAGGTAATTACCATACATGTAAAAACCTACCATGTAAAAGAAATTGATGTTTGAGACTTAAGCTGAATGCCTGGCCAGTACTTTTAATCAGAATATCAGACTTCCTCATGAAGTTTTCTATCCAGGGAACAACTTCAGCATACTTCATGGAGCAAATGAAACCTCTATTCTACTACTAAGTCTCCCTTACTTTTCCAGATTACAAAAACACTGTCTGTTAATCTATGAAAGACAAGTATCTCTGGCAGACTCTGTATACAGTTCAAAAACTTATAAGGGAATGGTCCAATCTCACATGTTGAAACCTTGCCAAATTCATAACAGTCCAAGAGGCTGTAGAAATATATACCCCTGCCATAGCTGTAGCAGACAGTGCATACGTATAACGGCAGGCATATATCCTTGGTTGATGGCACATCATCAGTAAACAGATAACACAGCACAATGGGGTCATCATAATCTGTAAAGCAAATTTCAGTCTTTGAAGATAGTTTTTCTGACACAGTTGTTCACAGTTACTCGTGAGAGTCATGCACTTTTACTGAAAGAGATTACAACAAGACTCAGTGCTCTGAATTACTAGGGATGAACACTACTGATTTCAGTCCGCCCCCGGCAGCTGAGTGGTCAGCGCGACAGACTGTCAATCCTAAGGGCCCGGGTTCGATTCCCGGCTGGTTCGGAGATTTTCTCCGCTCAGGGACTGGGTGTTGTTTTGTCCTAATCATCATCATTTCATTCCCATCGACGCGCAAGTAGCCGAAGTGGCGTCAAATCGAAAGACTTGCACCAGACGAGCGGTCTACCCGACGGGAGGCCCTCGTTACACGCCATTTATTTATTTATTTATTTTACTACTGATTTCAAGGCTTCTTCAACCTGGTTCACCAGATTCAAGAGATTATATGAAAAGGAAGTAAATGTAGAGAGGAGATGTCATTAATAGGTAATACTATAGAGAAATTTGTAGCTGATGTGAAAACAAAGCTTCCTGTTTTCCCCTAAAATGCTGTGTATAAAGCCAGTCAGTCAGGTTTTGTGCAAGAACTGCAGGCAAACTGTGCTTTATCATTCTGAGCGTAAACAAGACAGAGTCACTTGTACAGTTGATGAATGCTATGACACATTTGTATACAACAATCCCAGTGATAAGTATAAGTAGATTACAGTTTCCTCAGCTTAATATCTGACTTCAGGAGGGGGGGGGGCAAAAAAAAAAAAAAAAAAAAAAAAAAAAAAAAAAAAAAAAAAAAAAACCAGACTGTTTAACGGCAAAAACCTTGTAGTCTGTGTACAATATCTGGAAAAATGTGAGATAATGATTTTCAATATTACATCTGAAACATCTTACCATACGAAGAAAATAGTTTGTTGGTTTTTTTTGGACTCTTGGCCTGGACACAATGATACCACCCAGAACTATTAGTATTACTCAGCATCTCAATAAGGGAGGAGGAAAAAAATTAAATAAATAAATTTAACAGTGTAAAGTATTTTTCAGAAAACTGTCAGACAATATAATTTCTGACAGCTATCTGTCATTTCAGGTTCATCAGCCGAATAGCACTGTTAAACTTCAGTCATTTTTGCATTGTCAAACTGTGCTGCAACATTTTATGAATTTGATGAAGTATGCCTGCATTGGTTATGCAGTACAATACTCAACTGTGGTTCTGTATACATAAAATCAGTAATTGCTGTGAGATGTGCCTGGTGCAAGGAAAATGTTTTTTTTCCATCATCCATCAGACACTTCGCATTCTTGTGACGATTACAGGGAATAAAAAATGAAGTGTTTCATTGTTAGTAAAATATAAATCATTCAAAAATTATCATAACAACTGTGCTACAAGAGTTGTTATAAAATCCGTAACGTCAACAAACTAAATTCCTGATTTATGGAAGTTGTCTGAAATGTATCATCACACAATGCCTTGATTTTTTTTCTGTGGCTAGTCACTTGTGTAAGAAATACATCTGGAATAGTTTAGCTGCCAATATGGTCTGCAAGTTATTAAAAAATTAATGATTTGCGATATGTTTGGTATAATTTAAGAGCTTAAAATTCTCGTTCCATGCACTTTGGACTTTGCACTATGCAGTGCTACATTTTTGTGTCACAGCTGTCGTCTGCTTATTCATTGATCGTACACTGGGAACGAAGAGCTGTACAAATCACTGTTATAAGCAGTTCTTCTTGCAACAAAAGTGAATAGCTTTAACATTACTTTTTAAATACTTGCAGTGTGCCTTAGAACCTAAAATTTCGACAGTCCATTTCTTTCAGTGTATTCTTCCTGTGTGAAAAACATGAGTGTAGGTTTCGACATGTTGGATTGGACCATTCTCTTGTTAGCTACTGCACTTTAAATTGAAATACATTATACTGACTGAGCTTTCAACTGTACATTGTTTTCTTTGAAGATATGTAACAGAAGGATGCACTAGTTTTTTTGTTCAGATCTTTGTATACACAGATTACATGTTTTACATACAAGATTACATACAATACACTTGTATACATTAAGTTGGATAGTTTGTTAAGAGTCATGTTCCATAGTACACACATGAATAAGATGAATACACCCGTGGTGAAAGGGGACTGACCTGAAAAATTGGTCCTGTTAACATTAAATTACACATTTACTGAATAGACAAGAAATGTTTTTGCACTGTTAGTAAGATGTTATTTTCACTTTAGTTCTTTATAATAATTTATTACGTCCTACAGAAGAGAGTCCTGCCAAAAAACCTAACAGCTGCCTGAGAACAAAATCTATTGCTATATTCTGTGACTTCAGTGAGTAAAAGATAATGAGATTATCATAGCATATAGGATTAGACAGTGCACTATTTAGTCTGATAAAGCTAAGTGGGCTTCAAACTTTTAGTTTTATAAAATACAAAGGAAAAGAAGAAAAAAAAGATTAGTCAACTACATGCTTTTTACCTGAAGAGTGTATCATACTAATTTTAATAACAACATAAAAGATAGTTACATTTAACATGGATGCCTAGGCTGTCTAAATGCCTGTGTACGAGCCCAACTTCTCTTCTTTGATCTTCCTGGTCCTTCCGCGAAATGTACGTTGGCCGCAGTACATTCATTCTGCAGTCAGCTTCAAATGCAAGTTCTCTAAATTTTCTCAATAGTGCCACATGAAAATAATGTCCTGTTCCCTCCAGGGAATCCTATTTGAGTTTACAAAGCATCTCCATAATACTTTCTTCCTGACTGAAATTAATAGTTACAAATCTAGCAACACACCTCTTAATTGCTTCAATGTCTTGCTTTAATCTGACCTGGAGGGGATCCCACACAGTCGAATGGTACTCAAGAAAGGAATGCACTGGTGTTCCATATGCAGTCTCCTTTATAGATGAGCCACACTTCTCAAAAACTCTCCCAGTACCTTACATTATTCTCCATTTAGAGGAAGCTGCCACTCATCACACGTACTAGAAATTTTGTCTACATAATCTTGTACCCTCCTACAGTCACTTAAAGATGATACCTTCACATATACCACAGCATCATCGGCAGACACTCATAAATTGCTACTCAGTCTGTCTGACAGATAATTTACATAAATCAAACAAAGGAAAATCCAGGATGAAATTTAACAATATTATGAGAGAAAAGTTGCTACTCACCATATAGTGAAGATGCTGAGTCACAGATAGGGGGGGGGGGGGGGAAGGAGACTTTCACACTTAAAGCTTTTGGCCAATGGCCTTCGTCAACAATAGACACACACACACACACACACACACACACACACACACACACACACACAAACGCAACTCTCACACATGACTGCAGGCTCAGGCAACTGAAACCACACTCATCACAGTGTGGTTTCAGATGCCTGAGACTGCAGGTGTGTGTGTGTGTGTGTGTGTGTGTGTGTGTGTGTGTGTGTGTGTGTATTGTTGACAAATGCCAATGGCGAAAAGCTTTAAGCGTGAAAGTCTTTTTGTTGTGCCTATCTGCGACTCAGCATCTCCGCTATATGGTGAGTAGCATCTCATATGATAATTTACATATACAGATAATAAGAGCATGTCCTCTCACGCTTCCCTGTGACACTCCTGATGATACCCTTGTCTCTGATGAACACTCGCCATTGACGAGAATGTACTGGGTTGTATTACTTGAAAAGTCTTCAAGCCACTCATGCATCTGGGAATCTAATATGTATATTCTCGGACCTTCATCACAGTCTGCTGTGGGGCACCATGGCAAACACTTTCTGGAAATCTAGGAATATGGTAGGGGTAAAACTCAATGGGACTCGGGGCAAGCAAGGCTAGCAACCTGCTTCCCTGGTACTTTAAATATGATGCTGGCAACAATCAGAGCAAAATGCCTCGGACCTTTGGAGGTGACGGAGTCCCACCTCTAACTGACAAACCAGGGACTCCTAAGATACGACTTGGCAAACAAATGGTAATGAGATGGGGAGCCATTAATATCAATGGGGGCTACTCTGGGAAGAAGGTAGAGCTGGCAGAGGCTGCAAGTAAGATGGGGCTGGACGTTTTAGCTGTTGGTGACATTCGGGTCAGGGGTGAGAAAGAAGAGGAGGTGGGAGAATACAAGGTCTACCTGTCAGGAGTCAAAGCAGGAGTAGCACAATGGGGTGTAGGGCTTTACATCAGGAAAGAAATGGAACCCAGCGTAGTTGCAGTAAGGTATGTAAACAAACGACTGATGTGGATAGATTTGACAGTGTCTAGCAAGAAAATTAGGATTGTGTCAGTATATTCGCATTGTGAAGGGACAGATAAAGATAAGATGGATAGTTTTTAGGAGGCACTCAGTGATGTAGTTGTTAAGAGTAAAGGACAAGGACAGTGTTCTGCTCATGGGTGATTTTAATGCCAGGATTGGAAATCGAACAGAAGGGAATGAAAAGGTTATGGGTAAATTTGGAGAGGATATGGAGGCCAACAGGAACGGGAAACAACTCTTGGATTTCTGTGCCAGTATGGGCTTAGTAATCGCAAACTCCTTTTTTAAACATAAGAACATTCACCGGTATACTTAGGAAGAGAGGGGAACCAGATCTGTCATTGACGATATAATAACAGATCAGGAATTCAGGAAGGCTGTGAGGGATACACGTGTATTCAGGGGATTCTTTGATGACACTGATCATTATTTAATCTGCAGTGAAATTGGGATTGTGAGGCAGAAAGTGCAGGAGGTCAGCTCCATATGTAGGAGGATAAGAGTGGAGAAACTTCAGGGTAAGGAAATCAGGCACAAGTACATAACAGCGATCTCAGAAAGGTACCAGTTAGTTGAATGTAGTCGAGTACAGTCATTGGAAAAGGAATGGACAAGGTACAGGGACACAGTACTAGAAGTGGCTAAAGAATGTCTTGGAACGGTAGTGTGTAAAAGTAGGATGAAGCAAACAGCTTGGTGGAATGACACAGTCAAGGCAACCTGTAAAAGGAAAAAGAAGGTCTATCAAAAATGGCTACATACTAGAACTCAGGTAGACAGAGAAAGTTATTTTGAAGAAAGAAACAAAGCCAAACAGATAATTGCAGCATCCAAGAAGAAATCTTGGGAAGACTTTGGAAATAGGTTGGAGACTATGGGTCAAGCTGCTGGAAAACCATTCTGGATTGTAATTAGCAGTCTTCGAAAGGGAGGTAAGAAGGAAATGACAAGTATTTTGGACAGGTCAGGAAAACTGCTGGTGAATCCTGTGGATGCCTTGGGCTGATGGAGAGAATATTTTGAAGAGTTGCTCAATGTAGGTGAGAATACGATCAGCAATGTTTCAGATTTCGAGGTAGAATGGGATAGGTATGATGATGGAAATAGGATCACATTTGAGGAAGTGGAGAAAATGGTCAATAGATTGCAGTGCAATAAAGCAGCTGGGGTGGATGAAATTAAGTCGGAACTCATCAAATACAGTGGAATGTCAGGAATTAAATGGCTACACAGGATAATTGAAATGGCATGGGAGTCGGGACAAGTTCCACCAGACTGGACAAAAGCAGTAATCACACTAATCTTTAAACATGGAAACAGAAAAGATTGTAACAACTACAGAGGTATCTCTTTAATCAGTGTTGTGGGTAAAATCTTCTCAGGTATTGTTGAAAGGAAAGTGCGAGTATTAGTTGAGGACAAATTGGATGAAAATCAGTGTGGGTTTAGGCCTCTTAGAGGTTGCCAGGACCAGATCTTTAGCTTACGGCAAATAATGGAGAAGTGTTATGAGTGGAAGAGGGAATTGTATCTATGCTTTATAGATCTAGAAAAGGCATATGACCGGGTTCCTAGGAGGAAGTCATTGTCTGTTCTACGAGATTATGGAATAGGAGGCAAACTTTTGCAAGCAATTAAAGGTCTTTACATGGATAGTCAGGCAGCAGTTAGAATTGACGGTAAATTGAGTTCATGGTTCAGAGTAGTTTCAAGAGTAAGACAAGGCTGCAACCTGTCTCCACTGTTGTTCATATTATTTATGGATCATATGTTGAAAACAATAGACTGGCTGGGTGAGATCAAGATATGTGAACACAAAATAAGCAGTCCTGCATATGCGGATGACTTAGTTGTGATGGCAGATTCGATTGAAAGTTTGCAAAGTAATATTTCAGAGCTAGATCAGAAATGTAAGGACTATGGTATGAAGATTAGCATCTCCAAAATGAAAGTAATGTCAGTGGGAAAGAAATATAAACGGATTGAGTGCCAAATAGGAGGAACAAAGTTAGAACAGGTGGACAGTTTCAAGTACTTAGGATGTATATTCTCACAGGATGGCAACATAGTGAAAGAACTGGAAGCGAGGTGTAGCAAAGCTAATGCAGTGAGCGTTCAGCTACGATCTTCTCTCTTCTGCAAGAAGGAAGTTAGTACCAAGACTAAGTTATCTGTGCACCGTTCAATCTTCCGACCAACTTTGTTGTATGGGAGCGAAAGCTGGGTGGATTCAGGTTACCTTATCAACAAGGTTGAGGTTACGGATATGAAAGTAGCTAGGATGATTGCAGGTACTAGTAGATGGGAACAATGGCAGGAGGGCGTCCACAATGAGGAAATCAAAGAAAAACTGGGAATGAACTCTATAGATGTAGCAGTCAGGGCGAACAGGCTTAGATGGTGGGGTCATGTTACACGCATGGGAGAAGCAAGGTTACCCAAGAGACTCATGGGTTCAGCAGTAGAGGGTAGGAGGAGTCGGGGCAGACCAAGGAGAAGGTACCTGGATTTGGTTAAGAATGATTTTGAAGTAATAGGTTTAACAACAGAAGAGGCACCAATGTTAGCACTGAATAGGGGATCATGGAGGAATTTTATAAGGGGGCTATGCTCCAGACTGAACGCTGAAAGGCATAATCAGTCTTAAATGATGATGATGATGATGATGATGATGATGATGATGGTGGTGGTGGTGGTATCTGCCTGTTGCCCTCCATTCATGATTTGTGGGACATGTGAGAAAAAGGCAAGCTGAGTTTTGAATGAGTGATGCTTTCTAAAACTGGGCTGATTTCTGTCCCCTGGAAATTAGTTACATTTGAACTCAGAATGTGTTTCAGAAGACTGCTGCAAACTGATGTTAAGGATATTGGTCTGTAATTATACAGGCCTATTATTTTATCTTTCTTATATACAGGAGTTATCTGCACTTTTTCCAGTCACTTTGGACTTAGCACGGAGTGAGAGATTTGCAATAAATGCAAGCAGATTAAGGGAACAACCCCGTACCATACTATCTGTGAAACTGAACTGATATTCCAATTCTTTCAGTTGCATCCCTACGCTGGGGATGCCTATTACTATGTCCTCCACATGGGAGTCTGTGTGACAGGCAAACGTTGGCACATTTATATGAACCTACTGCATGTATTTCTTAAATGCAAAATTTAAAACTTCAACTTTCTTTTGCTGTTTTCTACTGTCACTCCAGACTGGTTGGTGAGTGACTGGATAGAAGCCTTCAATCAACTTACCGATTTTCCTAAGGACCAGAATTTTATGAAGTTCTTAGCAAGATCTCTTGCCAAGGCATGAAGGTGGAAGTTTTTGTATGCTTCATATACTGAAACTTCTACAGATGCATGAATGTCTACTAATTTTAGCCAGTTGTCATCTGTGCATTGTTTTTTGGGTGGGTGGTTTGGGTGGTTTTGGGGAGGAGACCAGACAGCAAGGTCATTGGTCTCATTGGATTAGGGAAGGATGGGGAAGGAAGTCGGCCGTGCCCTTTCAAAGGAACCATCCCAGTATATGCCTGGAGCGATTTAGGGAAATCACGGAAAACCTAAATCAGGATGGCCAAACGCGGGATTGAACCGTCGTCCTCCCGAATGCGAGTCCAGTGTGCTAGTCACTGCGCCACCTCACTCGGTATTGTTTTTTGAACCAAGACTGCCACAGTCTCTGCTTTCTCCACATTTTCTGAATTTTATTAGTAAACCACAGTGGTTCTTTCCCATCCTTAATCCATTTACTCACTACATACTTATCCATGGTGTAATTTACTGTTCTAAACTTTGCCCATAATTCTATGTTTGTCATACTGGAGCTAAAGGATGTTAATTCATTGTCTAAGTGGGATGATAACTACTTAGCTGCCTTTTCTAGCACAAATGTTCTTCTAGCAGTCTTGATGGATTTATTAACTTTAGTAACTGTAGTTGCTATGATATCATCGTGATCACTAATCACTGTCTCTATACTGACACTGTCAGTAAGACCAGGCATGTTTATAGATACAAGGTCTAAAATATTTTCTTTTCATTGGGGTTATCTAACTAGCTGGTCAAGACTGTTTTTGGAAAATTTGTTCACAAGTACTTCGCAAAACTCTCTGTTCGTACAATCTGCAGTGAATCCTTAAGACATTCCTGTCTACACTTGGTAGATTTAAGTCACCTCCAACTAATACTGCATAATCTGGATATTTCTGCACTACTGAGCATAGACATCCTTTGAAAGATTTTACAACTTTTACAGTGCAATTGGTGGCTGGTAAGAATGTCCAGTAATTAACTTTAGTTCATCTAGGTCTGCTACTCACATCCAAGTAACTTCACAGTCTGACTTAATTTTGATCTCAATAGCCACATTTTTGTTGACAACAATGGATACTCCCCCTCTTATGGTATCTGGTAAGTACTTTCAATGAATGTTTCATGTCTTGCTAAATATTTCTGATCTTTCTACTTTCAGTTTCAGCCAGCTCACAGTTCCAACAATAATTTGAACACAATGACTTTCCTGAATGGCAGTAAATTCAGGAATTTTGTTACAAATACCTCAACTATTTACTGTTAAAACTGTGACAGTCAATGTGTATTTACCTTTTACATGGTCTTGCTTTGCTTCTGATTAAATGATGTTTGAGGCTGACTGCAGAACAATTCTACTGTTGCCAACATAAATTTCATGAAAGGACCAAGAAGATAAGATTAGGGCATGTATGGAGGCATACAGACAGTTATTTTTCCCTTACTCTATTTGGGAGTCAAACAGGAAAGGAAATGACTAGTAGTGGTACAGGGTACTCTCAGACATGCACCTTATAGGGGCTTGTGCAGTATGTATGTAGATTGTAGCTGTAGATGTAGAGCAGAGGACCTCAAACTACTGCCTAAAAAGGTGCACTCCACAAGTATTCTGCTACACAAGTAGCTGTTCCCTTTGTGTAGTGCACCCCTGACCCATCAACGGGAGTCCTACTACTCTCCACCCCGTAACACAAGTCCAGAAATCTGCAGCCAAAACTGCCACAGGAACCAGAAAACCTTATTTCCAGCCTGCTGCTCATCTCAACAATACATGCATCTTATTTGATAAAGATTTTTCTTGATACCTTGTATTTATATTAATTACTTTTATATTAATCCATTTCTCCAGACATGTGCTGCCCATATTTAAATTACAGTTGATGCTGGCATAGGTGATCTCCCTCACCATATTGCTGAATGAGGAATATTTCGTCTGCAACTCTTCCTGCCCCTGCAATTAGCTGTTCACCCGATACCCGATCTACACAATATTCTTTTCCTTGTCCGCCCCTATGCCACCTACCAGTCCACCATACCATGGACCACGCCTCTATGCCCAAGTCCAAGACCTGTCCCATACATTCACCTTTTGCTACCTATTCCAGCACTGCCATTGGCTTTTCCTCTTTTCCTACTCCTTCAAACGCAGGGCTACAGCCACATTACATACCAACTTTACTGTAAACACTATGCTGCACTTATGACCACAAGCAATCTGTCTAATCATATGAAAAATCGCTGCCAAATTGTACTTACAAACCATACTGTGTAGCCTATTACATACACACAAAAGAAATTCCACTACTTGTGTTAATAAGGAACTGCTTGTCACAAGTATTAGGGGACAACTGTTTTAAAACTTCTGTGCCTACTATTTACACTTCATCAAAATCAGTTGAATTATTGGTCTCGCATGAGCAGTATATATATGTTCTTGTGCTTTGATAAAAATGTTGCATCTGATGTCTGACACAGAAGGGCAACACTGATGCTGCAAATTTATGTACTTACTAAACACGCTGAATTACTGATGGTTCACCTTCAAGAAAGGATTCATACAAATATATCTTTCATTTTCTAGTCCCTATTACAATCTGTGTTGTAAAAGAGATTCTGTCATAGCACTAATGTGTGCTTTTAACCAATGGTTAGAAAAGAACAGTATGCAGTGGTGGTTGTGTATTGTGCAATGATAAAACCCATACTGTCCACAGGCCACACAACATGAAACACAGATCAACTCAACACTGGAGCACAATTTCAGGTCTGGATATATTTGCTGTGCAATACTGTCTGATGCAGGCAGGACCTGTGATATACACGTCATTGATTCCTCATCCATTGATAGGCACAATAAGAGGCAAACTGTGGCGTTTTCAGAAAAAGTCTGCTTCAACTTGAACTACACTGACAGCTCTACACATTACACATCATCAAAGTGATCGTAATCTGGCAGCCTGCATTGTTACACAACATAGTCAACAAAGAGTGAATTTTGTGCTATGGGAAACTATTGAATACAACATGTGATCTCAAATTCTTGCTCCGGGCAATCTGCAAAGCTTACTGCTGCTGAGGCAAGATTTAGAAATCCCATCTTCAGGCAACTCCACATTCCATGTTTCAGCCTGCCAACACAGCCACATGTGATGAGAAATATGGAAGTTTTCTTTCTCAAACAACAACAGGAACCAGTGCTTTCTTGGACTGCACATTCACTTGAGAGGTCAAATATGCCTAGAATGGGATTACTCAGGAACTAGTTTGGCGGAGTTCTTGAGTAACAAAATTTGAAAATTCATCCACTCACATACAAACAACATGAGGGAACATTCCTCAGGACTTCATCCAGTCCCACTAAAATTCCATTCCATGATATTCAAAGGTGTGTACTGCTGGATGTGGGGGTTTCACACCATGCTGAATTCTCATAATCAGCAATCAAGTATAGTTCTTTGATATTAATAATTGGCTGTTTTTGCATACCTAGTACGTGACAGAAATCTCATTCCAGTCACAAATATCCTCCTTGGTACTACAATTTTCACCAACAGTGTGTGTTTCCTTGGAACAAATAAATCTGTACAAGTTAAAAAGTATCCTCTTTTAAAGCACAGACATTCTTCTGCAGACTGACACCTGGAATCTACTTTTTTAAACTAATTTCTTACTCAGAAAAAAGTCTGGGGGGGGGGGGGTGGAGGTGGAAAGGTGTAAGATGGAATAAATTAGTTAATTCTACAACAAAAGTACAAAGCTTAATTGCATAACACAGGAAGAAAAACTATAGTATGTCCATATTATGAGGTAATACAAACTAAAGAACACACTAAACATTTGGATTATAATTATCCACACAATTTCTCCAGTCACCTTTTGTGCTTTAAAATCTTTCAAACTGCAATTATCTTCCTATAACTGGTACTTAATGGCAGCAATTTTGTGTGTGTGTGTGTGTGTGTGTGTGTGTGTGTGTGTGAGAGAGAGAGAGAGAGAGAGAGAGAGATAGAGAGAAAAGAGATGGGAGGGGAGGAGGAGGAGGAGGAGGAGGAGGAGGAGGAGGAGAAAAGCCACTGAAAGCATAGCATTGCCAATTGAATACTAGTTCACTTCTTACAAGTAATTTGGAAGAAGTACATGCCTCCAACATTGCTGAGGTAGGAAATCTAGTCTTTGTACATGCAATTGATAGCTGTCCCAAATAACCCATTCAAGGTGGTTTGACAATTTGTTCTCTGCAATGTTTGATCAAGCAGCACATCACTTGGTGCACACATTCCTATCAGCAAGACAATTATTGAGATTGCTATTAGCATATTACTTTTGTTTTACAAGTTTTCTACAAGACAAGAATTCCTAGAACACCTTAATAAAATTTTACCTGTGGCAGCATTTGCCTTCGGAGTCACCCGTGGACCTTCCAATTTCTGTCCAACTAACTCGCACCACCCTACAGGATAGACATCAGGACTTTCACAATCCAGCCATTGGTCATACTCCTCTTCCCAACCATCGAAATGTACCTTCAATAAGCGACCCACAACACGTGATACTGTTCCAACACACACCAGTCTTGGGTCCATAAGGTCTGCAGCTTCAAGACGCATTCCCACTACAAAGCCATGAGCAGGAACTTCCTATAAATGAAAATCAACTTCAAATTAAAATCAGAAGAATGTATAAGAAGTACTGCAACAGACTGTTATAAAAACTTTAAGATAATGAAAGATGTAAAAGCCTATAGAATCATTTAACAACTGCAACTACTTGGCTAGTAATAATAAAATGAAGAAATTGTTCGGTGGTAGTAGGCTAATAGCTAGTTGCAACACTCATCTGTCAAGAATACAAGTGGATTGGATGCACTGTGACTATATACCTTACTTTTCTACATGATTCATATTTTGCTATATCATTTTCTATACTCCATTCCCTCTTTCCTTGAGATATATAAAACTGCATCTTTCATTGCAAAACAATTACAGCACCATGTTACTTTGTTGTAAATATTCACAACTAGCTGAAAAAGACCCACTTCGCTCGGTCTTTGTTTTCATTTGTTTTCTTACAACATTCCAGATCACCCGAGAGCATAGTAAAAAAAAAAAAATTATATATATACCAGAAAATTGTTAGTATGCCACATTAAAATAATCAAAAATACTCTGAAGTACACTTAAATCCAAGTACTATGTCATTCACTAATTCACTTCTTCACAGAATATCAAGAATATTCATAAAAATGTCCAGAATTATAACAACCACTTCACTGAATTAATGTGCACTAATCAATGTTCACACTCTCCAATTGGTCTTTTGCCGGCTCGAATCACAACTTTATACTGGATACTATCTGATCAAGTACTGTTTTGAATATGCGAACCAACTGACTATACTTATGTAAAATCCTCAGTACTTTTCCAATGAATTTCTATCTCAGTACACTCTTATTTGAGATGCAGACAAGCACAACAAAAAGACTGCTATAAATTTAAGCTTTCGGTTAAAAGGCATACTTCCGAAATAGAAAACAAACACACACATTTAAACAAGCACAACTGGCACACACCTAAGAGGGTAGGTATGGGGGAAGATGTACTGCTGTTTGTGGGAGCATGCAGGGATGTTGTGGGGATAGGGTGGGAATGCACAAATGGGTTGTTGGGGGGGGGGGGGACTGGAAAATGAGAGAAGTATGGAACGGGGAAAAAGAACAGTGGTTGCTTTAGCGGGATATATAGCGGTGAAGTTCTGGAGTGGGAGCAGGGAATGGGATAGGTAGATGGAGGAGAGGAACTAGTAGAGGGTGAGGTGAGTGGGTTTATGGGAATGTAGATATATTGCAGGGATAGTTCACAACAGCGTAATTCAGAAAAGCTGGTGGTAGGAAGGATCCAGATGGCACAGGAATTGAACTGAAGCACATCCTGTTTGGCAGCATGTTTAGCAACTGGGTGGTCCAGCAGTTTCTTGGCCACAGTGTGCAGGTGGCCATTCATGTGGGTAGACATCTTGTTAGTTGTCTTGCCCACATAGAAAGCAGCACAGTGGTAGCAGCTTAGTTTGTAGATCAAATAGCTGATTTCATAGACAGCGCTGTCTTTGACAGGACAGGAGAGGCCTGGGACCTGGTGATGGGAAGAAGTATGGGGCAGGTCTTGCATTTAGATCTATTGCAGGGATATGACACATGAAGCAAGGGATTGGGAGCATGGGCAGAGTAGGGATAGGCAAGGATTTTGTTAGGTTTGGTGGGTGCCGGAATACTGCTATGGGATGGGTGAGAAGGATAGTGGGTACAGTGTGTATACATGGACAAGGAAAAAAAATTCCCAGATTTCCCAGTTGAAAACACACTTTCTCCTGGGTGAACATACATTTTTCCCGTGTTAAGTGATAGTAACTTTTCCTCGGCACTGTAAAACTTATCAGTCCTTTGGATGTTTATAGTTTTATACGCCGACGTAGAATTTCCCGGCACTTTAGAAAACGAAACTCGGAGGGAGGGGAACACATTCTGGAAAGACCTTTGATGTGCAGTAACATATACACTACATATTTTCGTGTTACGAAGGCATAAATTCGAATTCCACCAAACACCGCATATTACTTTCCAAAGCATTGAAATCGAGATTGTGAAGCGCTTTTGTAAGCCAATCACATTTCAAGACACATGATTTCGCCAGCTGATGACAGCACAGGACACATGATGAAGTCAGCCGATAGCAAGATCACTCTTAAATAGCACAAACAGACAAATAGGAAAAGTTAATGGTTTAAATTAATATACATAGTGTTGCTACAAGAAAAACAAAGCTTTCACATATAATCGTGGTCTCGAAGATTAATAAGCTGCACGAGAAGCTAAGCTTCCACATATAATGTTTATCTTCCTTGCGCATTTAAGACGTATCACACAAACGTGCCAGTAAAATTTGTAGTAACGACGTAAATGTCTGATCTTCTGGGCTCAAAACTCCTCTAGATGGTCATCCTCAAAGAGTTGATTTTTAATTGAGAGTCAAATGCTCTGTGATTTAAGAAATTCATCGTACATTCTCGCACATAGTTCATCTTGAGTAAAAGGAAATTTACTTTGAAAGTAACACTTTTCTAACCACCATTCGCAATATTTTCCAGTGACTTGTTAGAAACTGATCCATTTCAGCAATTGCCAGAGAGTGCCAGATAAAAGGCGCCACTGCTCTTGTGCAGCTACGATGACGCAGGAAGCTCGTATGTTCTTACGTGTAAAACATTAAAAGATCTTGCACTATGTCACAAACGAAACAAGACACCAGAGGATACTTCAAGAGCATCGGAATTTCGTGAACCATACTAAAATGCATAATTCGTCTTAAAGTGCACATCTGTATGTCCAGATTCGGATGTAAATTTTCTTGAGTACCAATACTGTATTATCTCATGTTTGGTTCTTTATTATGGCATAATGCCATGCGAGCTAGAAGATGGAAAACGTGCACTTGAAATGCAGCGAACAGTTGAAACTAGCCAATAGTAGGAAATTAAACACTTCGTTTCAAATAAATTGACTGCCTCAGCGCTAAAGATTAACAAAAGCCATATCTTTTTAGCAAACCGACAAAAATAACTTTATTGTTCTGCAAGGCGATTAATGCTTGACTGTCAGAAAGGTGGAAATAAAACCTGAAACTAATAACATATTTTAGCCTTCCGTAACTATGCGAACGTATTTTAGTTCATTTGATAGCTCCCGGCCACACAAATCTGTTTTGTTTTCACATATAATGGGTATTCTGCACATGACCCGTATTTTTGTTTAGTGATTTTGCTGTTTCCTTTAATTTACTGCTCTCACTGGCTCAATGACCTGGGGTCCGTCTTTTAATACGAGGCCACTTTGGCGACTGCGAGCGTCATGAAGTTCTGTTGCAAAAATTTGATCTCCTGGTGTTCAGCGTGAATAAACTTTATGCAGCCGGAATCATAACACGTGGCAATTGACGAATGTTACATGATGTTGCGACTTGCAGTCATATGGACCTTTCTTTATATGCCGTGTGTTAACTAACGTCATTCGCTTCCATGGTTACGAAATGAGCTGATGACATGATGTCGCTGTGTTGTGAGAGCACGCGCACCGCGGGCACTTACAAACTGCCAGATGCCGCGAGACGTTGACTCAGCGTGTAACGTCATCCACGCTGCTCATGCTGTCTCGCCCTACAGCTGACACGCAGCAAACATTCGCAACCGACACCGTGGTGTAATATACTAGTTGGCAGTAGGTGTTAGTTCGGTTTCGCGGCCCGGTGGCTCTATTTGGGTATGAAGCACAAGCCGCACTACCACAGGTCAATTTTAGATTGATTAGTTCCTGCACGGCCTTAAAGTACAGAATTCACATTTCTAATGTTTTCTCCTCTATTAGTAATGTGATTGCATGTAGCTAAATTTCTATCCCTATGATTTCCACTTCTTCTGCCTATATATATATAAAGTCTTTGTTTGATTTATGGGATAATATTGTCGAACGTTTCGCTTCTTGTTTCTAAACTATATCCATTAAGCACTTAATCCATTTATGTTTAAATATGAAGCATATAACTACTCGACTTAATCCCATTTCGTCAAATGACACTGTCTCATATTAAGGACACACATTCACCATTTGCGCTATTTCGTAGTTGTAGAAAAGTTTCTTCTTGAGTGCTTACATGTTCCAATATCTGTATATTATAGATTACAGGAAAGAGAGGCAATTACCAAGCCCGTGTTGGTTTCAACATTTTGTTTCTGCGGAGATAGCTGTGACATGTCAAAGCTGCTCTCCAGCTTGTTAATGTAAATAGGTGCAGGTATTCCTACCAATAGTTAACTGGCTTGGTCCTTTGCTGTTGGAGAGTATCAGTGAAAATTACACTAATTATTATTACTGTTACTATTATTTTATTAAAATCATGTTGGTAATCATCATGAAGATCTAAAACTGATCTATAGAATTGTCAGTCGGAATTTGCTTGTACAGATTATTTTTTTACAATAATCTTGACGAGTGTAGCAGGCTTCTGTCAAGTCACTTGTTGACCAGTCTGGTGTTGCAGTAGAATACAGCAAAAGGAAAGAAGTTTTCTTAATCATGAAATTTAAATCATTCACAAAGAAGCATTGTACAAACATACTATCGCACTGGCTCCATTATGGAGGACATGGTAACTGTGGCTTTCAAAAATGATTGGCACTTCAAAATTTTTGTGTTCACAGAAACCATTTAATGAATAAACGAGTTCAGAATATATTATAGGTATTCCCCGCCAATGTGTGTGCATTTTTGGCATTATAGTGGCAGCTTATGTATTTGTGTCTCATACCATTCTTTGGGGGTGTCCCGGCGGCGCTGATGTACAACTGCGTGAAGTTCATTGGTGGTGTTGAATATTCGTTTTACCCCAAAAGTGCAGTCACTAAGAGCCAGATTCACGAATATGGAAGACGTGTCACCTCTGTAAATGTTAGTTCACTCACGGTGGGAATGGTCTCTATTGACTGACATGTGGTCACGCATTCTCATATTGAAGTAGAACGCCACAGTTCCGTAATCCGTGGCAGTTGAATGTGTCAGCGGAGTTGGTGCAGTGAACTACATTATTGATTATTGTTGAAAATTGTATTGGAAGGAAGCCAGTCCATCAGCAGTACACCTTCCTGATCCTAGAACAGTTATTTGTTTGTGTATGAATTGCCCCAGCCGTGACTTCTTGGGACCCAGTATGTCTCCAGTCGATAGACTGGTCTTTGTTTCCTGGAGTCTAGTGGAGGCACCACGATTCATCGACGGTGACTGACCCTTAAAGAACTCCACTGGATCCGTACTGTACTTGTGCACCAACTGTTGGCATTGCTTCACACTTCTGTTTCTGCTCAGTGATGAGGGAGTGGGGCACCCATTGTGCACGCACTGTCATCGTCTTCAGATCCTCACGGATGATGATATAGAGGGTACCCTGTGACAGAACTGTTGCCCTCCTTTATTCATCAAACGTGACTCACCTGTGCTCCATTATCAAGTCATCGACACACGGGGCATTGCTCGGTTTGTGTGCATTGCTGGACGGCCAGTGCTTTTGCATTTGTCCGCACAGTCCGTGCCCTCTCTGATGCCCGACGTGACGCTGTTTCCCCACATACGGTCACTAACCTCTTGCGGCTATCAGAAGCGGTCACTCCTATCCTTCAGAGAAACCACACTGTCCACTGTTTTGTCGCACTTGCCTGCTTCCGTATAGTATTCTGAATGTCCACCAGTGTAGTTGCAAGTCACCGACAGGGGTATTGTGAATCAGTCTTGAACAAAGTAATTGCTAGATGTCCCGGGCATGTAAAAGGTAGAAAGAGGTAGAGAACAACTAAGTTGCCTATTTGGTTGTACAGAGAATACTTTACAGTATTGGCCCCTTATGTGGATTGCATTTATCACGAATCTCTGGCCCAGTGAAAAGTCCCAAGCAACTGGAAAAAAGCCCAGGTGACTACCAGATGCAAGAGGGCAAAAGAACAAATGGCTCAAATGGCTCTGAGTACTATGGGACTTAATATCTGTGGCCATCAGTCCCCTAGAACTTAGAACTACTTAAACCTAACTAAGCTAAGGACATCAGACACATCCATGCCCGAGGTAGGATTCGAACCTGCGACCGTAGCAGTCGTGCGGTTCCGGACTGTGCGCCTAGAACCGCTAGACCACCGCGGCCGGCGGCAAAAGAACAGACTGGCAAATTTACAAACCAATATCCTTAACATTTTTTGTTGCAGAGTTCTTGAATATACTCTTAATTGGAATACAATAAATTTCCTGTAGATGGAAAAGTTTGTGTAGAAATCGGCCCACAATTTGGAAAGCGTCACTCACGCAAAAATCAGTTTGTCCTTTTCTCACAAAATACGCAGCAAACTATGGATGAAGGGCAAGGGAAGTCCATATTCCTAGAGTTCTGGAAAGTGTTTAACACAGTGTCAGACTGCAGACTGTTAATGGAAACCCAAGCATACGGATTAAGTTCCCAGGTATTTGAGTGGCTCGAAGATTCTTAAGTAATGAAACCCAGTACGTTGTCCTCGATGGCTTATGCCCTACTTCGTTTTATTGAGATAATTTTAGGAAAGTGTAGCCCATTTATAAAGGAGACCGTGTATAGAGTACAAGTGCGACCCATTCTAGTGTACTGTTAGAGTGTTGGACCGCACAAGGGAAGATTAAAAGAAGAAATCAAAGCAATTCAGAGGTGGGTTGCTAGATTTGTTACCGGTAGGTTTGATAATCCCACGAGTATTACGGAAGTGCTAACTGGAATTACAATCCCAGGAGGCAAGGATTGAGACTTTTTTAGAAAATAGGCAATTGCGGCTGGCTGTACATTTCGTGTAAGGACCTTGAAGGTAAAGTAAGAGATTAGGGCTTGTGTGGTGGAATATAGCCAGTCGTTGTTCACTCGCTCTATTTGCTAGTGGAACAGGAAAGTAAACAACTAATAGTGGTTTAACCCTTTATTTGGCAAATGATGAAAATAAAAACAAATTTTTTTCAGTGCTTATATTTATTTATTATGCTTAAAGAAATACAATTCAGTCAGTTTTAGACGTTTTTGATAAAAATTATGAAATGTTTACAAGCAACATTGCCACCAGTAGACCACATTTATATGTATATGATAGAAAAAAAGTGTTTGCCAATAACCTCGAGCAAAAGGTTTCCTGTACGTGAATAATTTAATTTATAAACACATGTATTCATTCCTGCTGTGTAATAGAACTGTTTCATTTTCCCTTCTAGTTCTTGCAGTGGAATTTTTGGAAACAGTTCCTCTTTGGAACGAAGGACAATACTAGACTGCATTTTGAACACATGACTGTGGAAAATCCAGATGGACAATAACGACGACGACGTTTGGGACCGTATACAGGTTAATGCTCCGTATTATCAAATCAGACATCTTGTGTAACAGTCGGAGCTATTGGCTTCCTCCTCTTCTTTGGTGGTGGTGTTATGTCCATTGAGGGCCTTCCTACTTTCCTTTTCCCTGAAAACATCAAACCATTGGCAATATCTGCCCTGAATGACTTCAGTGAGGTCTTCTTGTCCCGAGATTCTCTTCGAAATACCAGCCAGGCATTTACAGCACTCAGATCTAGCATAAATCCAAACAATCTCATGTACCAACACCCAGTTTTCATTGGTAGTCTGTAGAGCTCTATCAGCATACCAGCAAGATCAACTCCTCCCATATGCTTGTTGTAGTGACGTACAATACTGGGACAGGGCACATCAATTCTTCTTTTTTCATTGCTGTCCCATTATTTTACTGTTGAGTGGTTGGACACCAAAAAAATGAGCTTGCACATGTCACGATTTTATTGTTTTGAATATCCGCCATAAGCATATGTAATATACTAATGGCACATGTCCCAACTATGGGGAATGTTGCTCACAGGCAACATAAAAGTTTTATACTATTTACGTAATTCAAAACAATATTAGATTGGAATATTTCTGCAGTAAACTCACCTCCGGGTATTTCTTGAAGAAAATCTGATAAGATTACTGCCAATTTATTGAAATCCACTCTTTCAGAACCAAAATAAGACACCCCTGTTGCTCACAGGAGATCTCTGTAACACCACTACACAACTGCCATCTCGTGTGGGAAACAGCTACAGCTAGACTGCTCTGTGCATAGCCCCGGATCTATGACATCTCCGAACCAGGCCAATATTAGATAGTGGCGCCCAGCCACACATCCGTAGCCAGAAGCGGGAGAAGGTACTACTCATACGCGACTCAACTGCGCATGCACAAAAGCCCACCCGCAACTGCTCAAACGTGTCAAGTCACGCTCATCGGAAGCAATTTGTTGTTAGGAAGCACTGCATCGTCTTCCTGAAGCCTTTGACACACTTTGCTGTTGGCAGACGCTTGTATGGGCACTATGATTTGCTGTTGTATATGGCGCATTTCCTTTGCAACTTAAGTTTTTTTTTTCCTCTCTCTCGTGCACGTTTTGTTGCTGCAGTATTATTCTGCATAAGCGGGATACAGTAATATCCTTTGTTGGAGTATTGATTCTTACCAGTCAAAATCACAAAAATTTAACTGAAAACTAAAACAATGACAGATTCCCGGAATTTTAAAAAATTCCCGTGTTTTTCCCGGATGAAAAAATTCCCGGATCGTAGACACCCTGGGGTAGAATATTCCTCATTTTAGGGCACAATGAGAGGTAGTGCATAACAAGACGTGGAGCATGACAAGAGGTAGGACATGACAAGAGGAGATGGAGAATGTGATTCAGTTGCTCCAGTCATGGGTGGTATTGAGTCCCAAGACAAGTGTCCCTTTGTGGCTACACACTGGATATACAGGATTGTAGAAGGTGGGTGTAGAGAGAAGGCACAGGAGGTCTGTCTCGAACACTGTCGGGATTATAATTTCGGTCAGTGAAGGCGTCAATGAAATCCTTGTTATATTTGGAAAGAGACTGCTCATCACTACAGATGCAATAACCACAAGTGGCTAGGCTGTATGGAAGGAACTTCTTTGTATGGAATGGATGGTACTTGTCAAAGTGGACGTATAGCTGGTGACTGGTAGGTTTGAGATGTATGGACATACTGATACAGCCATTCTTGGGGTGAAGGTGAATGTTGATGTATGTGGCTTGATGGGTAGAGGAGGATATGGTGAAGCAAATGGGGGAGAAGATGTTGAGGTTCTGCATGAATGTGGATAAGTCGTCCACAATCTCAGTCCAGACCATGAAGAGGACATCAACGACTCTGAGCCAGGTAAAGGGTTTGATATTTGGGTGATTAGGAATGTTACTTCTAGATGGCCCAAATAGGTTGGCATATGAGATGGTGGCATGTGGGTGACTGTTGCTACTCCACAGATTTGCTAGCAGGTGATGCCTTCAAAGGAGAAGTAATTGTGGGAGAAGATACAGTCAGTTATGGTGACCAGGAAGGAGGTTGTAGGTTTGGTGTTGGTAAAGGTCTCACGCACACGCACACACACGCGCACACACACACACACACACACACACACACACACACACACACACACACACACACACTCGACTCCCCTTCTCCTATCATTTCCTCCACCAATTCACCACAGTTCTTGTTCCTTTACAACACAGTGCACTACTCATCACTGTAGATATCACTTCACCTTACACTAACATCCCCAATGCCCACGGACTTAGTGCTACTGAACACTACCTTTCCCCAATGGCCGACTGACTCCAAAACTACAACCTCCTTCCTGGTCACCATGACCAGCTATATCCTCATCCACAATTACTTCTCCTTTGAAGCCTTCACCTATAAACAAATCTGTGGTACAGAAATTGACACCCGTATGGCACCATCTTATGTCAAACTATATACAGGCCATCAAGAGAAGGGCTTAACAACTGGCCGGTTTTGAGTGTGAGTACTCGCGTCTGCTCAGGCACGTGCTCGCGAGCAGGTGCAAGGTCGCGAAGTAGGGAGGGAGGGGAAATGCACACGCACGTTTGAATAGGGCCGCAGCGTGCCTATTGAATTCGCGCCGACTGTGTAACGTTTAAAGTACTACGATCAGCTCTAACTGTCAGTTCGCCGGTTAAGAATCATGTCAAGTCGCCGTTGTGTAACCCCAACCATGCTTTGGCAGTTGGGAGGAATTGTATCTGTTTACAGAAAAAGATGGTGTTGCAAAATGTTTAGTATGTCACAAAATGCTGAATTCTTTTGGGAAATTTAATTTGCAGCGACATTATATGTCGTACCACGCGAAAGACTACGGGAATGGAAAATGTGATGGACCAGATCGTGCACAGGAAGTTATTAAACTTAAAAGGAAGCTATCCAAAGAAGATCTGGACGACGAAGAAAAATCAACTGAGGCAGCTCTCAGATTGAGTTACAAAATTGCTTTACTTTTAGCAAAATCCCTGCGCCCATTCACTGATGGCGATTTAATAAAAGAATGTTTGGTAGTTGCAGCGGAACATTTGTGTCCATCTCAAGTTGAACAGTTTCGGATTGTGCCATTATCTAACATGACCATTATGCGTCGCATACAGGACATGACAGATGACGTCCAGAGCCAGCTTGCTAATACCTGTAAAGATTTTATGGCGTATTCTTTAGCTCTGTATGAAAGTGTTGATATCACTGGAACAGCGCAGCTTGCCATATTTATTAGAGGTGTTAATAGAGATCAGGTGAGGGAGGAGTTCCTCGATGTGGTAGCCATGAAGAACACTACAACTGGAGGTGATATTTTAAGTAGTGTTGAAGAAAGTGTTGAAAATATAGGATTGCCGTCTAATTCTTTAGTTTCAGTGTCTACAGACGTTGCACCAGCGATGACAGGGAAAAAAAATCAGGTTTCGTTGCGCTGTTGAAGCAGAAAATGCAAAAACTGACCGTGCCGAATGAAATAAGGGGCGTTCACTGTGTGATCCACCAGGAAAACTTATGTGCAAAGAGTATCACTCTAAAAAATGTGATGAGTGTTGATCTTCGTACAACCAATTATATAAGGAAGCATGGGCTACAACACAGACAATTTAAAAGCTTTCTTGAGGATGCAGAAAGCCAGTATGGTAGCCTGCCTTATTACAGCAAGGTCTGCTGGCTTAGTCGTGGCGAATTATTAAATCGATTTTTTTGCCTATTAGATGAGATAAATATGATCATGGAAATAAATAACGTCTGTGTTCCTGAATTGAAAGAGCCTTCATGGAAATGTGATCTCGCATTCTTGGCAGATTTAACTAGCCATCTGAATGCTTTGAACATTTCACAACAAGGTAAAGATCTGCTAATTACTCATTTCATAGATTGAATACGAACTTTTAAAATGAAATTGACACTTTGGGTGGGTCAGCTGGAAACAGGAAATTTAGCTCATTTTCCTAAATTATCATCCATGCAAGATGTTCACAAAGACTGTGAACATTATTCACATAGTTTAGTTGCCCTTAAGGAAGAATTTGAACAACGCTTTCAAGATCTGACAGCACTAGACAGTGATTTTGATCTGTTCTCCTCTCCATATTCAGCGAATATTGAAGAGATTCGTCCTGAGCTGCAACTAGAAATTATTGACCTGCAGTGTTACACAGAATACAGAGACAAATTTCAGAACAAGAAAAACATCTTGGAATTCTACAGACACTTCCCTCAGGATAGATTTCCTTGTTTGCACAAACTGGCGGCTACAATAATATCAATGTTCGGTTCCACATATTTTTGTGAACAACTGTTCTCTGCAATGAAATGTAACAAGACGCGGCTGAGAAACGCATTGTCTGATCGAAATTTAAACTGCACGCTGCGCCTAAAATGCACAAGAACAATTACTCCGAACATACACGCAATTGTAAAGGGCAAAAAGTGCAAGATAAATGAGAATCCCACACTTCAGTGATACCTTTTATTGCGTAACAGTTCACAAAGTAATACGAATGTAGAGGCATACACTAAGCTAATAAAATTATGTGGCACGTGTACATTCTCCTTTATTTGTTTCATTTGTTGCAGTAATAATTTGTGAGTGATATCCCTGCAGGTGGCCGCGGATTTACATTGACTGGCGGCAGCTGTTGTGTGCCCCACGTGACTCTCCCCACTCTCCGCTCTGGTCCGGTAGTGGGGGTAGCGTACTCGCGCTGCTCCGTGCTCGCGCCTTGCTGCTCACAGCTTGCTCCGCGAGCACGTATGTTGTGAAGCCCTGATATAGAGGAATGTTCCTGTTCTTGTTATGGTCTTCAGTCCGAAGACTGGTTTGACGCAGCTCTCCAAATTACTCTGTCCTGTGCAAGCTGCTTCATTTCCAAGTAATTAATGGAACCTCCGACTTTCTAAATCTGTTTACTATATTCATCTCTCAGTAGTTCTCTAAGATTTTAACCCTACACTTTCCTCCAATACTAACTGGTGATCTCTTGATGTCTCAGAATGTGTCCTACCAATTGATCCCTTCATTTAGTAAAGTCATTCCACAAATGTTTTGTCTCCCCAGTGCCTGCTCATTAGTTATATGATCTACCCATCTAATCTTCAGCAGTCTTCTGTAGCACCAGATTTCAAGAGCTATTCTCTTCTTGTCTAAACTATTTATCGCCCATGTTTCACTTTGATACAAGGCTACACCTCGGATAAATACCTTCAGAAAATACTTCCTAACACTTAAATTTATATTCGATGTTAACAGATTTCTCTTCTTCCGAAACGCTTTTCTTGCTATTGCAAGTCTACATTTTATATCTTCTCTGTTTATGCCATCATCAGTTATTTTACCATTCAAATAGCATAACTCATTTAATACTTCAAGTGTCTTGTTTCCTAATCTACATCTCTGAGCATCACCTGATTTGACTACATTCCACTATCCTTGTTTTGCTTTTGTTGTTGTTTACCTTATATCTTCCTTTTAAGACACTGTCCATTCCGTTCAACTGCTCTTCCAAGTCCTTCGCTGTCTCTGACAGAATTACAATGTCATCGGCATTTCTTCTCCCTGAACTATAATTCCTACCCGAAATATTTCAATGGTTTCCTTTACTTCTTGCTCAATGTACAGATTGAATTACATCGGTGATAGGCTACAACCTTGTCTCACTCCCTCCTCAACCACTGCTTCCCTTCCATGCCCCTCAACTCTTATAACTTTCCTGAATGTGCAGATGGGAACTCTCCCACTGCAATATATCGTATGTTCCCCCTCCATCCCCAAAACTCTCCACTGCACTTAGCTGCGCTACCCTGTCCCTACACACTCCCGCACGCAGCACTACATCTTTCCCCACTTCCACCCTTTTACCCTTGCCCCTCCTCACCCTATGCTGCTTCATAGCACCCAACAGCCACCCCAGATGCTGCCCTTGCAATGCGCGGGTACAGTCTGCAGTCTTGACCAATGTGGCCAGAGACAGTGGTCACGTGTGAGTTGAGTTTGTGTTTTCTATTTCAAAAGAATGTCTTTTGGCATCTGTCAGTTTCTCAGAAGTCCAATGGTGGGAACTAGCACTACAAAATATCCTTGGTTCTCACCACCCACCTGGCCTTAATCTACATTAATTCCTCCCATCTCAGGATTTCTTCATAGTAATTACTCCTTTCTTCACTCCATTTTACTTTTCTACATCTTTCATTTTCTGTCCTGCCTGTTTTTCGGTGTCCCCCCCTCCCACCTCTGTTACATACAATGCACCTAGCTTTCCACTCTTATTAACTTTAGCTCACTGTTTTAGTAGTAATCTCTGTCTTGCATATTACTCTGTGTACCACCTTTAAGCTCTCAGGTTTCCAAACCATGTCTGGTGCAGTCTGAACAATCAGCCTTTCCTTCTCATCCCCCCCCCCCCCCCACCCGGGTTCTTGGTGATTTTTCTGAACTTTACCTCTTTTCCTAAACTTCTCTAATTCTTTTCCTTCATCCATCTTCGTTCCTCTTCAACTCTACTACTGGAAGAAGCCACTGGCTCTGAAAGTATGCGTAACTTTTTGTGTGTATGTGTGTTTTCTCTTGCCACCCCTTGGCGAGTAGATTTTTTTATCTAACCAGTTACATTATAATTAATTAATCATGACAGCTGCCACCCATTCCATATCAAACGGTCCCTTCCCTACAGCCTAGGTCTTTGTGGCAAACGAATCTGCTCCAGTCCTGAATCCCTGAACCATTACACCAACAACCTGAAAACAGCTTTCGCATCCCGCAACTACCCTCCCGACCTGGTACAGAAGCAAATAACCAGAGCAACTTCCTCATCCCCTCAAACCCAAAACCTCCTACAGAAGAACCACAAAAGTGCCCCACTTGTGACAGGATACTTTCCGGGACTGGATCAGACTCTGAATGTGGCTCTCCAGCAGGGATATGACTTCCTCAAATCCTGCCCTGAAATGAGATCCATCCTTCATGAAATCCTCCCCAGTCCACCAAGAGTGTCTTTCCGCCGTCCACCTAACCTTCGTAACCTCTTGGTTCATCCCTATGAAATCCCCAAACCACCTTCCCTACCTTCTGGCTCCTACCCTTGTAACCGACCCCGGTGTAAAACCTGTCCCGTGCACCCTCCAACCACCATCTACTCCAGTCCTGTAACCCGGAAGGTGTACACGATCAAAGGCAGAGCCACGTGTGAAAGCACCCACGTGATTTACTAGCTGACCTGCCTACACTGTGAAGCTTTCTATGTGGGAATGACCAGCAACAAACTGTCCATTCACATGAACGGACACAGGCAGACAGTGTTTGTTGGTAATGAGGATCACCATGTGGCTAAACATGCCTTGGTGCACGGCCGGCACATCTTGGCACAGTGTTACACTGTCTGGGTTATCTGGATACTTCCCACTAACACCAACCTATCAGAACTCTGGAGATGGGAACTTGCCCTTCAATATATCCTCTCTTCCCATTACCCACCAGGCCTCAACCTCCGCTAATTTCAAGTTGCCGCCGCACATACCTCACCTGTCATTCAACAACATCTTTGAATCTGCACTTCCGCCTCGACTGACATCTCTGCCCAAACTCTTGGCCGTTACATATGTCTACTTGTGTCTGTATATGTGCGGATGGATGTGTGTGTGTGTGCGTGTGTGCTAGTGTATACCTGTCCCCTTTTCCCCCTAAGGTAAGTCTTTCTGCTCCCGGGATTGGAATGACTCCTTACCCTCTCCCTTAAAACCCACATCCTTTCGTCTTTCCCTCTCCTTCCCTCTTTCCTGATGAAGCAACCGTGGGTTGAGAAAGCTTGATATTTGTGTGTGTGTTTGTGTTTGTTAGTGTCTCTATCATCATACCAACACTTTTGTTTGGTAAGTTACATCATCTTTGTTTTTAGATTAATTAATTAGTTAGTTATATTTCTGACAATTTCTGGCTATAAATATAAAGAAAGTATTTACAGAAGCCCAGTCAACAAACTCCATTTATTCCCATCCTATACGCTTCATATCAAGGTAACGGAAGGCTGACAATTTTTAAAGAAGCATGCGTGATGCATGTGGCAGATCACGAAGCCAATTACTATTGAGTGTTAAATTATACACTGGGTCTAAACTGTACATTATACTGGTCCTCTACTTATACAAAACTATTATGTACTACACTTAACTTAGATATATCACTAAGTCCAATGTTTTTTTTTTTAAATAATAGTCCATTGGCTGAACACCATCAGGAAACCAAAGTAGTTCAGCTGAAAATGATACACAAATATATTGTTATTGCATAATTACATTTACTTTTTCTACAATGTAAGGAAAAGATAGATTGCTACTACTGTAAAGATGGCACATCAAGATGCAGGGGGACACAATTAAAAGACACACGTTTGCTTTCAGCCACAGCCTTCATCAGAAAAAGAAAGTGAGACACACAAACATTCATTCATACAAGCAAGCACACCTCACGAACACATGACTACCACCTCCGACAGCTCGAACGAGAATGAATCATTTATTTTTCTGTTATTCGAAAACTCACCCTGTTGAACAACGCCAATGGCACAGTTTCAAGATTATTTTCCCTGAGGTAGGTTTCCCAGTCAAATTCTGACGGGTCATAGCCCTTAGGAGGAGTCAGAGGAATTGAATTTGTATCACAGAAACCTGCTGGGAATATGCAAGGTGAGCTGCTGTGATAACAAAACCAGTCCGCTCCAGATTCATCTGCATCATAGCTGTCAATTCGTATCATTATATACCCTTCTTTCAGTACCTGAAATATTTAACTTTATTAGACAAAGCTTTACATAAATAATCTTTTCATTTCATTTATTAATCTAAGCACAGAAAATTAAGATCCGCAATAAAATTTACAAGTAGTATGTATCTGTAAAAACTTCCTCGTATTAGTGTTAAAGAGAGAAAGGTTTTGTCAGTGAATACATGTTCACCATGCAAATAATGTCACCTGTCACATTGAAATTAATAGAAAATTCTGGTGTGGCTTAGTGGTAAACTGTCAGATTTCGGATCCACAGGTCCCAGGTGTCATTAGTCCTAGGAAATGCATCTGTTACTCATCACTTCTTGCAATGTTTGTTAATCTGAAAAATACTGCGTTCCATTTTAGTAGGGGTTTCATCAAACTGTAGGTTCCCCCTATAATTCACTGGGAAAGAAAATTCATACAAAGGACCTCCAAAAAGATCATGCCTAATTAAGCACTGTGGTGTTCAAACCAAATTTCTGGTTGATGACAGCCGTATCTCTACTTCGGGGAGATTAGGCACCTGCAGATGATGTAGGCAAAGATGGAGTGAAGGAACAACATCTTCAGGAGTGCTCAGAAAGGCCATGAGGTGGTACAGAGCCATGCCCATCTCATTTATTGCACTAGCCTCATATGCCATGCTATGCATGGCAGAAGGGTAAAGGGGGATAATAGGCTTTGGACATACCAATAACCATTTTCTGAAAGAAGCGGTAGATTTTGGAGGCCTGCTGCCAATATTCTGCAATGACATCTTGATTTACAAGGATTCCTGTCAGAATAGCAGCTCAGGGATAATCGTAATTGACGAAGTCAGCTGGCAAGGCAAAGCAAAACTAGTCAGGACATTTACCATTGCTTTCTGTGTAGCAGTAAATGATCACCAAACTTGCAGACTGTATGAACGAACTCAAAGAAACTGTTCCTCTACAGCAGGCTGATCCAGCATGGCTGCCCATGTGCAGGCAAACTAGCATACGAGGGCAGAGATGGGCAAACAACTTGTACATGGACATCAGGCAACTGGCCCATAGTCTACAGGATCATTTGGCTCAGCTGAGTGGCCTCCAAGCAGACATGATCATATGGTGACACATTTAACAGAAAAATTAAACCTAAGTAAGAAATACCAACATCATATTATAATTATGGCACATTAAATTTCTTTTTGTTCACATATGATGAAATATCTGACGTCATATCACTTGTTTCCACAGGCCTCTCAATGCTCCTCAGTTGGATCATCAAGCTGGATCTATCTATACATTTTTTCCTTACTTTGTTTTCTTTTTTGTTGCAAAAACTTTTTCACAAACTTTTAACCTAAACACAAACAGGTTGCCAACTACATTCCCGTGTAGATTAAGAAACTTTTCTACAAGTACATCTTGGTAATATCATAACAGTTCTGTGCTGCTGTAACACCTGCCCTTGAGCGGAGTGCAATTTCGTAAATCACTGCCTTCTAACTACACTGCTAAAGGCACATCATCTGTATACCTGAAAATGGAGAGCCAGAAAATTTCTGTTCATTTTCTAGACGGTATGAAAAATCAGCTTGACAAAGTTACACAATGTTTTATTGATAAATGAGGGAACATATCTGGAGATAAATGTCAAGATGAGAGACATTAGAAAAACTTAGTTTTTCTGTACTACTCTGCATTTCAAAGAATAGGTGTGTGTGAACACATTACTTTTATCCCACATCCTTAATAACCAGTATTGTGTTCCATTGAAGAGTCACGTTTACATTACTTAAAGACCTCTCAATATGAGTGAAAAAGTCTGTGTGCAGGCAACCCCACGAGGGTAGCCTATGACCGGCACTGGCCCAACAGGACAGGCTATAGTTGTTTGTGCTGTGTGGGGCAACCTACTCATTTATTGGAATTTTTTAGCTTTAATTTATTTATTTTTCTTCCTCCCTTACTATATTGGTTAAAATTTGTGTTATCCTCTCCATTTGCTGTATTCATTTCTTCCACATCCAGCTTTACACCTCATTCAACAATATTTAAACTGAAGCTGGCAATGTGTGTGGTGATGTATTAGTTTTGATCTCCTTTTCTCTCTGACAACATTTCTTTCATTTGTGTGTTCTTTCCACTTCACCCAATGTATGTCCCACTTAACTTTAGTGTTTTACTCCCTTTCCAACCTCCACCAATTGGTTCATCTTTTCTTTTGTGAAGTAAAATAGCTACAGCCTGATTAATATTAACTGTTAGTTGACATAATATTCCTTGGAACTTAAGATGTCCAATCAATCAGAGCACACACTGTCACATTTCTGTCACATCTGAAGAGTTTAGCATTACCAATATGCAATAGCAGTGTCTGTTCATTTGCAGCATATATGCATAATCTGTTATCATGCACTGTCAGCAGCCAATTTGCCTGCTGTCTCGCCAATGGCTAAAAATGAATTCTGTCTGTTGCCAGTCTTAAATGAGGTGAAACTGACAGCTAATTTGCAACCAATAAGTTTTGCCATTTGCCCTTTATTTTGAAAAGGATTACAACATTACCCTCCCTGTCTTCCTGTACCCACCATATTAAACTGTGACTATTCAGCATATGGAAAATTCAGAAGCAATAATTTATGTGGAATAATTCACCAAGTTCTCAGATTTGAATCTTCCCAAGTTCCTGGAACTATTCAGAATAACATCCTCAGTATCTAGGATAGTAAGTAAACAATTTCAGCAAGCTTCATTAGCTGTCATAGAAGTGGTTGAGTCTGATGCCTCCTACAGCAGCCACCATGTACAACACAGGCCACAACACGGAACAACAATAATCAAGGTATGTGTACTTGTTACTCACTATCAGCTACAAGGTGACTCAATTTGGTGGTGAATTTTATCATCTTTGATGCAATTTCATAATAATCAAACACACCTATCAGTCAAATGTTACATAAATGGACAAGTACATAAACCTATACAGACATATTACAATATAACTGTTACATAAACAAGCAAAAAGAAGTATTTCCACATTAAAGAAATAAGTAGGAAAACAGTGGCTTGACTTTGATAATATCAATTATAAATACCTTCATAACAGTTGCCACACAAATTGATGACAAATTCAACGGATCTACAGCTTCAAGTTTCATTCCTTCCCTAAATTCAATATCAGGTGGATAATTAATTGTTCTTGGTGTTATAAAATATTCTTCTGTGGCATCATCTTCGTGTAGGTTGCCCGATATACATCTTTCCATATAGCTTCGATGTGCTGATATACAATGCCCCACACGTTCTGACCATCCACAAGGATGAATCAAAGGGGAATCTTCGTGACACCAGAAACCTTTAAAAAAAAAAAAAATAGACACCAGAAACCTTTTAAAAAAATAAAACAGTCAACACCGAGAAAGTGACTTCCTATATGAATTACGCAATGTGAAGACATTCCCTATATGTAACTATGGTCTGCCCTCTTATGTGCAAGTAAAAAGTGAAATGATAATTAAATGGACACCCTAACTGCAAACAGGCGTTGATGTTCTTCATTGGGGACATGTTGAAAATGTGCCCGCGGTGGCTCAGATGGATAGAGCGTCTGCCACGTAAGCAGGAGATCCCGGGTTCGAGTCCCGGTCGGGCACACATTTCAACATGTCCCCAATGAAGTACATCAACGCCTGTTTGCAGCTAGGGTGTCCATTTAATTATCATTTCATTTCTAGCAAATCTGCATGGTCATCCACGGTAACTGTTCTTTCGGGAACAGATACTACCGTCATATATAGTTAAAAATATGGCTTCCCGGCCATTGACCTTCTTGTGCGAACGCACATGCTATGCCCGAACTCGTACGGGACTTGGTAGATTAATCTGCCACGAGTAATGAGTATAATGGGCAAACATCTATTAGGCGCACTACGAATGTAGTGGTGTGGACATGTAGGGAATGTGTATCTCACGGGGAGCACGCAAGGGATAAGTCCCTGCAGACGCACTATCCTCTGTGCCCGCGGTGGCTCAGATGGATAGAGCGTCTGCCATGTAAGCAGGAGATCCCGGGTTCGAGTCCCGGTCGGGGCACACATTTTCAACATGTCCCCAATGAAGTACATCAACGCCTGTTTGCAGCTAGGGTGCCCATTTAATTATCATTTCATTTCTAGCAAAGCTGCATGGTCATCCACGGTAACTGTTCTTTCGGGAACAGATACTACCGTCATATATAGTACAAGTAAAAAGTGATTAAACTAAGTTTTAATCAAACAATGGAAACTAGTATCAACGAAGCAGGAAAAAAACAGATTTCTACATACCCCAAAGAAGACACGTCAAGTTGCACGCTGGCACAATCAAAAGACACTTACATCAAGCTTTCGGCCACAGCCTTCATCAGTCACACACACACACACACACACACACACACACACACACACACACACACAAGCAAGCACATCTCACCATCAACTCCAGCATTCTGGCCCGAGATGCTGGAGGTGGCAGTTGTGTGTGCACGAGGTGCGCTTGCTTGTGTGTGTGAATGGTGTGTGTCTTTCTTTACTGATGAGGGCTGTGGGCAAAAGCTTTAACTTAAGTATGTTTTAATTGTGCCAGGCTGCAACTTTATATTTCTTCTTTATGGGTCTTCTTTACGGTAAAGTACCAATCTGTCTTAAATTATGTTTTATTTAAATTAACAATCAATTTTTGACAAAATAATTTCACTGGATGTATAAAAAAAAAAATAAAAAAAAAAAAAATCTCACCAAGTGGCGGCAGAAGACACACATAAAAGGAAGTTACAATTAGGCAAGCTTTCGGAGCCAGGCAGAAAGTGTGAAGGGAAAGGAAGAGGGTGAAGGAAAGGACTGAAGAGGTCTTGGAAAAGGGGTAGATTTCTGGAAAGTCACCCAGAACCCCACTCGCCAATAATCAGTCTTTCCTTCTCATGCTGTCCAGTATGTGCTCCCTGACTCGTGGTTCTGGGTGAGTTTTCCAAAATCTACCCCTTTTTCCTAGACCTCTCCAATCCTTTTCCTTCACCTCTCTTCCTTCCCCTTCAACCCTTCTGCCCAGAGGAGAAGCCACTGGCTCTGAAAGCTTGCCTAATTTATAAACTCCTTTTATGTGCGTGTTCTGGTGCCGCTTGGTGAGTAGATTTTTTTGTCTATTCAATTAAACTGTTTTATTTAGATTGGTACACTTTAAGAAACAACAGCAACAGATCATCTGATTAAATTGGAAATTCATGATCAACAGTCAATAATGAAAAGCAAATTGTCTCCTTTACAGGATTTAAGGTCAGAATGTTAAATGAACAGGAAGTTGGGTAAATTAACAATGTTTCTGTTTTTATGAACAAGTTAAGTCTAACTTTGAATTAATAGCAATCCTCTAGTAACTGGTGACACTAAATAAGAAAAAAATTGAGACAAAAACATTTTATTCAAGAACTGTTCTTCTGTTAATGTTCATTTCCTTTTTTAGTTGCTTTATTCAATTTTTAAATACACAGATTGTGAAAATTACATTGCAAAATACTCAGGTAAAAATGCTACAAAATATCAGCCCTCTACAAATGCAGAATAAATTCTGACACAGATCAGTTTGTCTATGATGTATCCTTAAAAACATGAATTTTATGAAAGCAAAGAATTACTGTGTGTACAGAAAATTTTACTTGGCTAAAATTGTTTACCATCTAATAGCTATGACAGTGCCATACTACGAAATTATAATTTAAGCGAAATTTTTTGACAGAATCCTATATTTAATTACAATTTATCACTCCAAAATCTCATACATCATGTTGAATACTTTGATTTTAAGGCATTTATATTAAGAACAAGTGGCAGCTTCCGTCAATGCTTTTAAAGATAAAAGATATTTTCCATAGAGTCAAACCTTTTAAACATAAATGATGGTATCAAATTATCATACAAATAGTTTGAATCACAGAGCAAGAATTTAATACGAACAGAAAACTGTTCATCAGATTAAAATCAATAACAAATTTGAAGTTTGTTGGAACTGCTTTTACATCTAAAGCACTGACAATCTTATGATTAAATGAAAACTAAACAGAACTTTTGTCTTTTCATTAGGTGTTACAATATGTGGAAATTAAATAATTTTCAGCAAATTAAGTGACACTTTCGGTCCTTTCATGTAAAATTAAAATGAATTTTAAGCTGTGAGAAAACACATGGCATGTATAAAATGAGCAGTTAAAGGATTCAGGCACTATATTCCGTCTTAAATGACAGTGTGAATTTTTACATAGCTGCAGTGCCACCAGCAGTCTCAATAACTATCACCTAGGACAGGAGGACTAAGCAAATGGAACAACTATATACAAGTGCTAAAGTACTATAACAAGACATAAATATAAAAATAACAACAGTAGATTTCTCCATCCTTTGTATACACGAGTTATCATATATTTCACTGATGCAGGCGTAAGAGCTTTAAAATTTGTACTTGAAATTAACTTCCAGCAAATACTGAACATTTATGAACCCAGCATCATACAAAATGTGTCTGAAAAGCTGTTAAGGAAGAAAATAAGAATTTTTAACAACAATTCAAATCATAACTATAGAACACATCCTTGTAACATATTGCTGAAAAATGGCAATTGAACTGTGCCATTAATAATATTGATTTACTAATATCTCATTTTTAAGTTTAGTCTCAAACCATGTAAGTAATTTTTCAAATGATGGGCTGAGGACAAATACTGCAGCAGAGATGACATCAAAGACTATTCTTCAGAATACATATTTTTTTCCACAGAGGATTGCACACAGCTGCCCTACTCTCTCTTTGCCTCATCACTGCGTGCTCCCCAACAGCACTTCACTGTCTGCTTCCAACCTTACCATCCCCCTCCCTTCCTGCCACGGCCTCCTCCTTACCCCCACCCAGTCGCCACTCCCATCATTCACTGGTGCTGCTGCTGCTGCTGCTCGTAGTGTGGCTTCAGTTGTCCAAGACTGCAATTGTGTGTGTGTGTGTGTGTGTGTGTGTGTGTGTGTGTGTGTGTGAGCGCGCGCATGTGCACGAACGTGTGTATGCATGCATGTGCGCGTGTCTGTCGTGTATCTGCGACTCAGTGTCTCCACTATATGGTGAGTAGCAACTTTACTTTTCTTAGTATTGTTACATTCCATCCAAGATTTTCATTTTGTAACTAATTTCTTTATGAATCTCTTTTTGTATGTGCAGTCTACATCTGGCACATTAGCTGCCTGGCCATTATTTCCCTAAATTAGCATGGATTGTTATGGACCATCTGCTACAGCCAAGATACTGGCAGTAAATATTAAAAGAGGGTTTGGAAAAGTGGACACAAACTATAATGCATAAAAAATGTATTCATATCCTGACAAGCCTGGCAAACTGAACATCCGAATGTAGGAGGTGGTCTTTTCAGTCACCTTTTTCATTAGGTTTAATAATTTGGTAACACCTTCATCCTATCATATAGGACTTACGAACTTTCCAGCCAAGATAATGCATAAGACCAGACAACATAAAAGAAATATGTTATATAACATTAAAGAAAAAATAAGAATAGCTCTGGGGTACGTATAGTGACTGCTTTGCCTTCTCATCTTGTCTGGTAAGTCTCCCCTTACCCGAGGTTCTGGGTGACTTTCCTGAACTGTACCCCTTTCCCTAAACTGATCCAGTCCTTTTCCTTCACAACTCTTCCTTCCCCTTCAACTCTACTACCAGAAAAAGGAGCCACTGGCTCACACAGCTTGTTAAAGTTAAACTCTTTTTGTGTGTGTGTTCATCTGCTGCCACTTGCTCTGTAGATTTTTTACCTATCCATTTACACTAAATAACAACACACTGTATTTTGTCTAATCAGCAATTCAAATTAATCAATGAAAACCAGTCAAAACTCCTTTGTGAGAGAAGTGATCTATTCATCAGTTCCACTCAGTACAATGGGCCTTTCAGCCAATATCCTGGACTTTTTGGCCTGCAGTTCTTTAACTTGCTGGACAATGGATCTCTTCTGTTGTGTGCTATTTATCACAACTTGATCACAAAAGCTTATGTATCTACAAATGCTGCACTTCAAATGTGACTTTCGAAGGAGGTTTGAGCACATTTTGATCAGAAAGCTCCTGCACTCAGTCCTGAAAGTTAAAATATCCTTGGCAGGCCCTTTTGCTTTTCTGAGCTCAGACCATACAGCATGTCTATTGCAGGAATAAGATCAGCTTTATTACCAAGTTTTGTATCACACACTGATTTCGGGACAGATAATATTTCAGCCTTAACAACTAAGGACATCACATCAGCAAGTAGAGATGACAAAGCATTGTACAAGAAAGATGCCATGGGGTTCACACATTGGAATTCCCTCAAAAAGTGCATGATCAGCACAGAAACAAAGCTAAAAAAAAGATATTTTAGTTGGCAGCAGAGGATCTTCAAGGTACTTCGACACAGTTCACCAGCTGTAAGTATCTATTTTAATCATGTGTTTCTTTACTTTGTCCGAATAAGTCTTTAGAAAGAGTATGATTATTACACCCCAGTAGGCTGCATCCTTATTTTCCAGCCAGCGCATTTTTTAGGCAAGGGCAGATTTTTGGGGTTATTAAATCTTTTATAATCAGCTCTTCTTGCAACTACATTCTTAACACATTACAAATTGATCTCAAAATAGGTACAACACCCCAATTAGTCTTTAAGGCTGCATTCTTGAACACTGATGAATTGTATGAAGACCACAAGATCCCATATCAACAAAATTTGATGCACTGTTCTCACGAATACTCATCAGATCAATACTCAAATCCTTTAAGAATGCCCAACTGACATTAGGCTGATCCATTGATACCTGAAGCAAAATTCTGATCTTAAAACCTTCCAACATATCAGCAGCAGTGGTATGGCTGCAGATGAAAAATAGTGCATTTCAACTACTTTTTTAACTTTGTGTCAATATCTGAGAGCAATATCCATTTGCCGCAACTCAGACACCTTGTTACGGCTCTAATCAAATAAAATTACAAACGGTACATCCCCTTCAAGATCTTCGAGAATAGTTTTCTTGAAGTGCAGCATTAATCCGCGAACAATACTTTATGATTCTTGATCCACCTAAGCTACATCTTACTAGCTACATTATCATTACGGAACATGATTGGAAACACTGCAGTCTGCTTTCCTATAGTAGAGAAGGAGACATGAGTTTCAATAGTCTGCAAAAGCCATAATATTTCCACCGTCTGCAAAAGCCATAATATTTTCACCCTTGTATCATCATCCTGAATCAGGTATTTTGAAATACGAGTGTTAGTCGATGCAGCATTAGCGGCAGTGATGGAGGTGACAATACGACTGTTAGTTGATGCAACGTTGGTGGCAGTGATGGAGTTGCACCAGGCTGCAACAGCTGGAAGGTTGAAAAATGGACCATCGACTGCGAGCTTCCAGATTCACCAGTCACTGCGATCTTATCAACAGTCACAGGAGCATCTAAATTATGTTCAGTTATCTTGCCTCAGTTATCTTCCCCCATGAACCATGGACCTTGCCGTTGGTGGGGAGGCTTGCGTGCCTCAGCGATACAGATGGCCGTACCGTAGGTGCAGCCACAACGGAGGGGTATCTGTTGAGAGGCCAGACAAACATGTGGTTCCTGAAGAGGGGCAGCAGCCTTTTCAGTAGTTGCAGGGGCAACAGTCTGGATGATTGACTGATCTGGCCTTGTAACATTAACCAAAACGGCCTTGCTGTGCTGGTACTGCGAACGGCTGAAAGCAAGGGGAAACTACAGCCGTAATTTTTCCCGAGGACATGCAGCTTTACTGTATGATTAAATGATGATGGCGTCCTCTTGGGTAAAATATTCCGGAGGTAAAATAGTCCCCCATTCGGATCTCCGGGCGGGGACTACTCCTGAGGACGTCGTTATCAGGAGAAAGAAAACTGGCGTTCTATGGATCGGAGCGTGGAATGTCAGATCCCTTAACCGGGCAGGTAGGTTAGAAAATTTAAAAAGGGAAATGGATAGGTTAAAGTTAGATATAGTGGGAATTAGTGAAGTTCGGTGGCAGGAGGAACAAGACTTTTGGTCTGGTGATTACAGGGTTATAAATACAAAATCAAATAGGGGTAATGCAGGAGTAGGTTTAATAATGAATAAAAAAATAGGAGTGCGGGTTAGCTACTACAAACAGCATAGTGAACGCATTATTGTGGCCAAGATAGACACAAAGCCCATGCCTACTACAGTAGTAAAAGTTTATATGCCAACTAGCTCTGCAGACGATGAAGAAATTGATGAAATGTATGACGAGATAAAAGAAATTATTCAGGTAGTGAAGGGAGACGAAAATTTAATAGTCATGGGTGACTGGAATTCGTCAGTAGGAAAAGGGAGAGAAGGAAACATAGTAGGTGAATATGGATTGGGGGGAAGAAATGAAAGAGGAAGCCGCCTGGTAGAATTTTGCACAGAGCATAACTTAATCATAGCTAACACTTGGTTCAAGAATCATAAAAGAAGGTTGTATACCTGGAAGAATCCTGGAGATACTAATAGGTATCAGATAGATTATATAATGGTAAGACAGAGATTTAGGAACCAGGTTTTAAATTGTAAGACATTTCCAGGGGCAGATGTGGATTCTGACCACAATCTATTGGTTATGAACTGCAGATTGAAACTGATGAAACTGCAAAAAGGTGGGAATTTAAGGAGATGGGACCTGGATAAACTGAAAGAACCAGAGGTTGTAGAGAGTTTCAGGGAGAGCATAAGGGAACAATTGACAGGAATGGGGGAAAGAAATACAGTAGAAGAAAAATGGGTAGCTCTGAGGGATGAAGTAGTGAAGGCAGCAGACGATCAAGTAGGTAAAAAGACGAGGGCTAATAGAAATCCTTGGGTAACAGAAGAAATATTGAATTTAATTGATGAAAGAAGAAAATATAAAAATGCAGTAAATGAAGCAGGCAAAAGGGAATACAAACGTCTCAAAAATGAGATCGACAGAAAGTGCAAAATGGCTAAGCAGGGATGGCTAGAGGACAAATGTAAGGATGTAGAGGCTTGTCTCACTAGGGGTAAGATAGATACTGCCTACAGGAAAATTAAAGAGACCTTTGGAGAGAAGAGAACCACTTGTATGAATATCAAGAGCTCAGATGGCAACCCAGTTCTAAGCAAAGAAGGGAAGGCAGAAAGGTGGAAGGAGTATATAGAGGGTTTATACAAGGGCGATGTACTTGAGGACAGTATTATGGAAATGGAAGAGGATGTAGATGAAGATGAAATGGGAGATAAGATACTGCGTGAAGAGTTTGACAGAGCACTGAAAGACCTGAGTCGAAACAAGGCCCCGGGAGTAGACAACATTCCATTAGAACTACTGATGGCCTTGGGAGAGCCAGTCCTGACAAAACTCTACCATCTGGTGAGCAAGATGTATGAGACAGGCGAAATACCCACAGACTTCAAGAAGAATATAATAATTCCAATACCAAAGAAAGCAGGTGCTGACAGATGTGAAAATTACCGAACTATCAGTTTAATAAGTCACAGCTGCAAAATACTAACGCGAATTCTTTACAGACGAATGGAAAAACTGGTAGAAGCGGACCTCGGGGAGGATCAGTTTGGATTCCGTAGAAATGTTGGAACACGTGAGGCAATACTAACCTTACGACTTATCTTAGAAGAAAGATTAAGAAAAGGCAAACCTACGTTTCTAGCATTTGTAGACTTAGAGGAAGCTTTTGACAATGTTGACTGGAATACTCTCTTTCAAATTCTGAAGGTGGCAGGGGTAAAATACAGGGAGCGAAAGGCTATTTACAATTTGTACAGAAACCAGATGGCAGTTATAAGAGTTGAGGGGCATGAAAGGGAAGCAGTGGTTGGGAAGGGAGTAAGACAGGGTTGTAGCCTCTCCCCGATGTTATTCAATCTGTATATTGAGCAAGCAGTAAAGGAAACAAAAGAAAAATTCGGAGTAGGTATTAAAATTCATGGAGAAGAAGTAAAAACTTTGAGGTTCGCCGATGACATTGTAATTCTGTCGGAGACAGCAAAGGACTTGGAAGAGCAGTTGAACGGAATTGACAGTGTCTTGAAAGGAGGATATAAGATGAACATCAACAAAAACAAAACGAGGATAATGAAATGTAGTCAAATTAAATCGGGTGATGCTGAGGGAATTAGATTAGGAAATGAGACACTTAAAGTAGTAAAGGAGTTTTGCTATTTAGGGAGTAAAATAACTGATGATGGTCGAAGTAGAGAGGATATAAAATGTAGACTGGCAATGGCAAGGAAAGCGTTTCTGAAGAAGAGAAATTTGTTAACATCGAGTATAGATTTAAGTGTCAGGAAGTCATTTCTGAAAGTATTTGTATGGAGTGTAGCCATGTATGGAAGTGAAACATGGACGATAACCAGTTTGGACAAGAAGAGAATAGAAGCTTTCGAAATGTGGTGCTACAGAAGAATGCTGAAGATAAGGTGGGTAGATCACGTAACTAATGAGGAGGTATTGAATAGGATTGGGGAGAAGAGAAGTTTGTGGCACAACTTGACTAGAAGAAGGGATCGGTTGGTAGGACATGTTTTGAGGCATCAAGGGATCACAAATTTAGCATTGGAGGGCAGCGTGGAGGGTAAAAATCGTAGAGGGAGACCAAGAGATCAATACACTAAGCAGATTCAGAAGGATGTAGGTTGCAGTAGGTACTGGGAGATGAAGAAGCTTGCACAGGATAGAGTAGCATGGAGAGCTGCATCAAACCAGTCTCAGGACTGAAGACCACAACAACAATCTTGCCTGACGACAAGGAGCATAATATGGAAGTACAATCAAATATCCAAATACGTTGACGAGATGGCCCTTATGATATGACGTAACTGCCAACCACTTAAATCCAAAATCAGGGGATGCAGTTTAAAAAAATCAGGAGGTACGAATGATCGAAAATCCTGGCTCATTTTCAGTATAGTTCAGAGGCAACTGATTTGACTCTTTTCCTGTGATATCGAAAAGCTATATAATGGCTATAAAAATACAAATAAAAACACTGGAACTATCGAAAGCACCAATTCCACACTTGTTAGCTGTAGTGTAGTTCAACTGCAGTATTAGGCTGGGACGCTATCTGGTAACATTTTCTTGAACAGGTCACTCGCATCGTCTTTACAATTAGTTGGCAAATTGTAGATAATGTAAATAATTCTAGAACCAAATTCCAATTTTTTTTGTTTTGTTTTGTTTGAAGCATCGCTGTTTCCACCATGTGGTAGACAAATGTCACGTCAGCAAAGACAAGATATCTGAATGGTGCGAAAAGTGGCAACGGTTCCTGTGGTGTCACCGCCAGACACCACACTTGCTAGGTGGTAGCCTTTAAATCGGCCGCGGTCTGTTAGTATATGTCGGACCCGCGTGTCGCCACTATCAGTGATTGCGGACCGAGCGCCGCCACACGGCAGGTCTAGAGAGACTCCCTAGCACTCGCCCCAGTTGTACAGCCGACTTTGCTAACGATGGTTCACTGACTACATACACTCTCATTTGCAGAGACGACAGTTTAGCATAGCCTTCAGCTGCGTCATTTGCTACGACCTAGCAAGGCGCCATATTCAGTTACTACGAATGTATGCTGAACAGATAATATTGTGAATCGTACCGTCAAGAGCAATGTTCATCATTAATGGATTAAAGTTAAGTATCAAAATAATTACGTCCGCTTTCTGAATTCTAATTCCTTGTCATGTTCCAGACCTCACGTCAGTATAGTTCTTCCCTCCTCACGCCAGCCTGCATGAGCTAAAAAGCTTGCATTTCTGCCTCCTCTAGTAACACGGTGTTGGCTCTTCTGCCAACACAACAGTTCCTAAATAAAGAGAAGTGTGAGGTCATCCACATGAGTACTAGAAGAAATCCACCAAATTTTGGTTAGAAGGTAAATCGCACGAATCTCAAGGCTGTCAATTCAACTAAATACTTACAAATTACAATTAAGAACAACTTTAATTGAGAAAAATTTTACAGGTAATGCGTGGAGTAAGGCAAAGCAAAGACTCCTCTTTGTTGGCAGAATACTTAGAAGATGCAACAAATCCACTAAAGAGATTGCCTATTACTTCACTTGTCCACCCTCTGCTAGAGTACTGCTGCACATCATGGGATCCTTACTAGATAGGATTGACAGAGAAAAATAAAGAAGTCCAAAGAAGGACAGCTCATTTTTTATCATCACGATATAGGGGAGTGTGTGTCATGGAAATGATACACGAAACAGAGTGACAATAATTAAAACAAAGGCGACAAGAGCTATTTACAAAATTTCTATCACCAACTTTCTCCTCCAAAAGTGGAAATATTTTGTTGACCCCCACCTACATAGGAAGAAAGTGTCATGATAATAAAATAAATCACAACGGAAATGGAAAGATTTAGGTGTTCATCTTTCCTGTGCGCTATTTGAGGTGGAACTGTAAAGAAATAATCTGAAAATGGTACGATGAACCTTCTACCAGGCACTTAAGTGTGAACTGTAGGCTATTAATGTAGATAAAGAAAGATTATTAAATGCAAACAACAGATCTTTCCTTGACATAATAATGCATGGAAATTGTTGCAATATTGCACCAAGAAAACAGAATGAAAATGTATGAGGTCAGCTGATTTCAAAAATGTTGAAATGATTGCAGCACTGTAATATACTGTTGTTATCCTTAAAAATTAGGCCATGCTAATGTCTGTTGATTCATCAGTTATAATGTTATGCAAGCTGTCACTGATATCTTGTCATAGATTTTCTACAAAATAAGGCCTTAGTACACGTTTTATAACTGCACTATGCTTTGTTCTATGTATTTGAAATTTTCTGGCAACTTCATTGTCCAAATTTCCTCACATTCAACTCACTTGGTTCAAATGGCTCTGAGCACTATGGGATTCAACCGCTGAGGTCTTAAGTCCCCTAGAACTTAGAACTACTTAAACCTAACCAACCTAAGGACAGCACACACATCCATGCCCGAGGCAGGATTCGAACCTGCGACCGTAGTGGTTGCGCGGTTCCAGACTGTAGCGTCTAGAACCGCTCGGCCACTCCGGCCGGCTCAACTCACTTAACAACCACATGATATGATCACACAATGGCAAAAAACACTAGGGAGCCCTCAGCTTGATTCACTTCTAAAGATTCTTTCACCATTTTAAAAGGTATTTTTGTTTAGTGTGCTGCACCAAAAATTCTTTCTAACCTGTTTGCAAATTTAGTATCGCATAGTGTGTAGGTTCTATAAATGACCTACACATATAAATAAATATTCATGCTATCCTCGTGCAGCAAAGATATTGTAATGAGGTATGATCATCTCAGCACGCTAACAGAAAACTGAACATTAAAATATCAATTATTTTATGTACTTCATAGGTTTTTTTTTCACCAATCTCTGTCTCTTTTGGTCTTTTCAGCTGGTGTCAGAAAGACATATGTAATCGCTCTCTCTCATTAATGTGCTAAGTAAAAGTTATAATATGCGGAAGTCGCAAGTCTTTATCCTACTACTGAGCTACATTCTAATTTCCTTCTCCCGATGTGACAAGAACTTGCATTTTTAAATCGATATTTTTGAAGACGAAGTCAACACGAAGAGAGAATAGCCACCGCAGCCACACCGCCATTGTTGTATATCGTTGGAAGGAAAAGGTAAATGCCAAGCAGCACCCCAAAACTAAAAGGAATCAATATTTATCCAATGTTCCAGAACTGCCACAAGATTCTTAACACGCGGGCATCTATACCAGGGGGTTTCTGGACAGACAATTTTTGTGCAGCTAAATGATAATTACTGCAGCTCTGAAAAACCCACTTCTCTCTCACTCCCCAACCACTAAAGTAGCCATTCAGCATGATATTTCTGGGCATACTGTGCCTGTACTTTACCCACATATAACACTAAAACAAGATCCAGTGATGTAAAAAGCAGTACATTAACACCAACACTATAGGTATGCACAACGGATGCAGCTGCAGATTTATTAATATTAGAATGCACAACAATACAAGGACAAAGATTGAATACTGTGTATTATAAATGTTTAGGTGATATAAATTTAAGACCTAGCAGATGTTAATAAATTGAACAGTTTTATTTTCTGTATGTTGATCAGATCAATAATTTTTAAAAGTAATTTTAATGTAAAACCATTCTAATAAGTTTAAAATCTACCATAATTCGCACTAGCCACTAGAGAGCTACTCAAAACCGCCAGATTTAGTGGGAAATTACCAGATTTAGTGGGAGAACTACTAACTGGCACAGTGACAACACACATATGCAAGTCTAAACAGAGAACAAAACTGAGCAATACAAGTATGTATTCTACAAAACACGCAGGAAAGAGGAAAAGGTACAATCTATAACATGTCCCGCATGACTTCCCAATTTCTACAAACTTTGAGAAGTAAATGAATTAAAGAGACTAAAAAGCAAAGGACTTTCCACAATTGGCCAAAAACTGAAATGATGGGTTTTCAAAACAACTGTCTTTTGTATGACGATCATTAGCCAACAATCGCTAGAAATAAAACAATAATCGGGAGGCAGGAGAAAAAGCTGCAAATCGGGAGTCTACCTCCTAAATCAGGAGAATTGACAGGTATGTACTATCAGAAAGCCTGTCACTAACTTTTGAGCGCCACTCTGCTGGCAAGGTTTCCCTTTTAATGGCCCAACGTAAAAAAAAAAGGGCAGCAGCAGCAGTCATGGAAAATAAAATCCCATTAAGGACAGTGAGATGTTGTGCAGTCTTTAAGAGTTTTGCATCATGTAACAGTTTTAACACTTCCCTTACCAAGGACCAATGAAAAATATGAATGTATGCCGTCTTCTTGACTGCTGCAACTGCCCTGGAGTGCTTAGCTCCTTCCACATGGCTGAATACGGCCATATCCCCATTTTGTTGACAGCGAAAGACTTGCTGCATACTATGCAATATGCCTGGAATCCTGATGTCTGTGGGCCTTGATGGCCTCAAACCTCCAGTCATTCAGCCATTCAGGACTGAATTTCAGCTTGCTTGGTTTCACCATGATATACTGCTAGAACACTGCGAAAGTTGCCACGACTGAGGACGGAGACTTGTTTTGACAACTCTCCAGCAACAATTAATAGCTAAAGTGCTTTCGAAGGTGAGACATCGTACAAAACATGGATTTTCCCCATGAGCCACAGATATTTCCAGCAGATTCTTTGATACTTGCAGCCCCTGCCTTTGTATTTGTGGAGGCCCAGCCTTGAAACAGTACCCACTGAATTCGAGAATAAAATATTCACAGTGTCCCTTATGTCTGAAATGGTCCGAGTTATCAAAACAAGATTTTGGCAAATGATAGCACGGAAAGATCTGAGTATTTTTCTACTTGATAAGCATGTGGAATTTTCTTATTTACTGCATTACATGAGTAACTGTAGACTTATGTAATGGAATGATGTAATTTTTTAAAGTCTTTGATGGCTGCTGAAATGATAATTAGTGTGGCTTTGAAATATGGTAAGTTAAGAAATTACACGCTTGTTTTTTATCTCGAAAAGGTGATTTTTCATAAACTTTTGTCCTGAAATGTTTTGTCATTTAATAAATCAATGTTTCACAACTGCAAGTGATTTAGAATGATAGTGAGATGACACTGAGCAAATTCCACTTTGTTTTGCCAAAGGAAGTAAATTTTAACTTGGAAGCAAGAGTTACATTGCTGTTACTTGAAATTTGCCTCTTCTGAGTGAATGGTTTTCGAGAGACAGCAAGTTTTAGTTGCTACAAATATAATAATGGACCAATGACCATATCGAAAAACATACAACTGTACCATGAAATAACTTGTTTGTGAAAACTGACATATGAACATTACACAAACAAGAATGTAAAGAAAAAATAGAGCATACAAAGAAATGGTTGAAAAATTTCTAGACAGTATTACAAATGTGGACCACAATGTTGTTATAAAAACTAAGCTACAAAATTTGAAATGAAGTCTCAGAAAAAAATTATCAATTTGCGTGACCATATTGTCCGTAGCTGTTTTGTAATAACTGAAGGTATTTTAAATCCGTCTTTACAGCTATGGTACAAGAGACAATAGTGCCAAACAAGGATATATATATATATATATATATATATATATATATATATATATATATATATATATATATATATATAACAGAGGGAAACATTCCACGTGGAAAAAATATATCTAAAAAGAAAGATGATGAGACTTACCAAACAAAAGCGCTGGCAGGTTGATAGACACACAAACAAACACAAATATACACACAAAATTCAAGCTTTCGCAACAAACTGTTGCCTCATCAGGAAAGAGGGAAGGAGAGGGAAAGACGAAAGGATGTGGGTTTTAAGGGAGAGGGTAAGGAGTCATTCCAATCCCGGGAGCGGAAAGACTTACCTTAGGGGGAAAAAAGGACAGGTATACACTCGCACACACACACATATCCATCCACACATACAGACACAAGCAGACATATTTAAAGTTTGGGCAGAGATGTCAGTCGAGGTGGAAGAGTAGAGGCAAAGAAGTTGTTGAGAGACAGGTGAGGTATGAGTGGCGGCAACTTGAAATTAGCGGAGATTGAGGCCTGGCGGATAACGAGAAGAGAGGATATACTGAAGGGCAAGTTCCCATCTCCGGATTTCGGATAGGTTGGTGTTGGTGGGAAGTATCCAGATAACCCGGACAGTGTAACACTGTGCCAAGATGTGCTGGCTGTGCACCAAGGCATGTTTAGCCACAGGGTGATCCTCATTACCAACAAACACTGTCTGCCTGTGTCCATTCATGCGAATGGACAGTTTGTTGCTGGTCATTCCCACATAGAATGCATCACAGTGTAGGCAGGTCAGTTGGTAAATCACGTGGGTGCTTTCACACGTGGCTCTGCCTTTGATCGTGTACACCTTCCGGGTTACAGGACTGGAGTAGGTGGTGGTGGGAGGGTGCATGGGACAGGTTTTGCACCGGGGGCGGTTACAAGGATAGGAGCCAGAGGGTAGGGAAGGTGGTTTGGGGATTTCATAGGGATGAACTAACAGGTTACGAAGGTTAGGTGGACGGCGGAAAGACACTCTTGGCGGAGTGGGGAGGATTTCATGAAGGATGGATCTCATTTCAGGGCAGGATTTGAGGAAGTCGTATCCCTGCTGGAGAGCCACATTCAGAGTCTGGTCCAGTCCCGGAAAGTATCCTGTCACAAGTGGGGCACTTTTGTGGTTCTTCTGTGGGGGATTCTGGGTTTGAGGGGATGAGGAAGTGGCTCTGGTTATTTGCTTCTGTACCAGGCCGGGAGGGTAGTTGCGGGATGCGAAAGCTGTTGTCAGGTTGTTGGTGTAATGTTTCAGGGATTCCGGACTGGAGCAGATTCGTTTGCCACGAAGACCTAGGCTGTAGGGAAGGGACCGTTTGATGTGGAATGGGTGGCAGCTGTCATAATGGAGGTACTGTTGCTTGTTGGTGGGTTTGATGTGGACGGACGTGTGAAGTTGGCCATTGGACAGGTGGAGGTCAACGTCAAGGAAAGTGGCATGGGATTTGGAGTAGGACCAGGTGAATCTGATGGAACCAAAGGAGTTGAGGTTGGAGAGGAAATTCTGGAGTTCTTCTTCACTGTGAGTCCAGATCATGAAGATGTCATCCATAAATCTGTACCAAACTTTGGGTTGGCAGACCTGGGTAACCAAGAAGGCTTCCTCTAAGCGACCCATGAATAGGTTGGCGTACGAGGGGGCCATCCTGGTACCCATGGCTGTTCCCTTTAATTGTTGGTATGTCTGGCCTTCAAAAGTGAAGAAGTTGTGGGTCAGGATGAAGCTGGCTAAGGTAATGAGGAAAGAGGTTTTAGGTAGGGTGGCAGGTGATCGGCGTGAAAGGAAATGCTCCATCGCAGCGAGGCCCTGGACGTGCGGAATATTTGTGTATAAGGAAGTGGCATCAATGGTTACAAGGATGGTTTCCGGGGGTAACAGATTGGGTAAGGATTCCAGGCGTTCAAGGAAGTGGTTGGTGTCTTTGATGAAGGATGGGAGACTGCATGTAATGGGTTGAAGGTGTTGATCTACGTAGGCCGAGATACGTTCTGTGGGGGCTTGGTAACCAGCTACAATGGGGCGGCCGGGATGATTGGGTTTGTGGATTTTAGGAAGAAGGTAGAAGGTTGGGGTGCGGGGTGTCGGTGGAGTCAGGAGGTTGATGGAGTCAGGTGAAAGGTTTTGCAGGGGGCCTAAGGTTCTGAGGATTCCTTGAAGCTCCGCCTGGACATCGGGAATGGGGTTACCTTGGCAAACTTTGTATGTGGTGTTGTCTGAAAGCTGACGCAGTCCCTCAGCCACATACTCCCGACGATCAAGTACCACGGTCGTGGAACCCTTGTCCGCCGGAAGAATGACGATGGATCGGTCAGCCTTCAGATCACGGATAGCCTGGGCTTCAGCAGTGGTGATGTTGGGTGTAGGATTAAGGTTTTTTAAGAAGGATTGAGATGCAAGGCTGGAAGTCAGAAATTCCTGGAAGGTTTGGAGAGGGTGATTTTGAGGAAGAGGAGGTGGGTCCCGCTGTGACGGAGGACGGAACTGTTCCAGGCAGGGTTCAATTTGGATGGTGTCTTGGGGAGTTGGATCATTAGGAGTAGGATTAGGATCATTTTTCTTCGTGGCAAAGTGATATTTCCAGCAGAGAGTACGGGTGTAGGACAGTAAATCTTTGACGAGGGCTGTTTGGTTGAATCTGGGAGTGGGGCTGAAGGTGAGGCCTTTGGATAGGACAGAGGTTTCGGATTGGGAGAGAGGTTTGGAGGAAAGGTTAACTACTGAATTAGGGTGTTGTGGTTCCAGATTGTGTTGAAAGGAATTTTGAGGTTTTGGAGGGAGTGGAGCTGGAAGTGGGAGATTGAGTAGATGGGAGAGACTGGGTTTGTGTGCAATGAGAGGTGGTTGAGGTTTGCTGGAAAGGTTGTGAAGGGTGAGTGAGTTGCCTTTCCGGAGGTGGGAAACCAGGAGATTGGATAGTTTTTTGAGGTGGAGGGTGGCATGCTGTTCTAATTTACGGTTGGCCTGTAGGAGGATGCTCTGAACAGCCGGTGTGGATGTGGGAGAGGAAAGATTAAGGACTTTTATTAAGGATAGGAGTTGACGGGTGTGTTCATTGGCTGAGTTGATGTGTAGGTGAAGGATTAGGTGGGTGAGGGCAATGGATTGTTCAGTTTGGAACTGGTATAGGGACTGATGGAAGGAAGGGTTGCAGCCAGAGATGGGAACTTTAAGTGTGAGGCCTTTGGGGGTAATGCCAAATGTCAGACAAGCCTGAGAAAATAGAATATGGGAGCGTAATCTGGCTAGGGCGAAGGCATGTCTGCGGAGGGAATGTAAATAAAACTTAATGGGGTCGTTGTGGGGGTGTTGTGAGGGTGACATGGTACTAGAAGGTCGAAAGTGTAACGTGAGGCTGAAATGAAAATGAATATAAAAATATGTGGGGAGAGATAAAGGTGAAGTAGAAAGCAAATGGAGATCTGGTGTGAAAAGAGGCGAAAAGGGGTTGGTTGGAGCTGGGTTATGTTGATCCTGTGGTGAAATAGTGTAGGTAGAAAACGATGTGCATAAAGGTTAGGTGGTTGTGTTGCCGCCAAAACACGTTAAAGGGTGGAGAAATTCGGGAAAATTTCGAAAAAACTACGTGAGGATGTATTAAAAGTAGTGGTATGGTGGTGGCAGATTATGGAAATGAGGCTAACAATGGTCTGGTGGAGAAATAATAACGTTAAAACCTGTGGGAAGCGGCTAAAAATGATCGGTGATGTGAAAAAACGGAAATCGAAATAAAGCAAAAGTTATTAAAACTAGCCGAAAAGGTTGTTTAATAGCTGAAAGGAACTGTTTGTGAACTAGAAACGGTGGATTTTATAGCAGTAGCGGAAGAAAAAATTTTTTGGTTATGGTTTGGAAGTGGGTTACGTATTATTACCTATTGTTGAGTATATATCGGCGGGATAAAATTGTATAGTGGATTACGGTAAAAAGGAGAAGGTGAATACAAAGGGAAACTACTGGCAAAAACAGAAGGAGGAAATAAGACGACAGAAAAGACTTCGAAATGTAACAGTGACAATAACAAACGTCATTGTTGGGTTCAAATTAATGATATGAATATAACAGAGGGAAACATTCCACGTGGAAAAAATATATCTAAAAAGAAAGATGATGAGACTTACCAAACAAAAGCGCTGGCAGGTCGATAGACACACAAACAAACACAAATATACACACAAAATTCAAGCTTTCGCAACAAACTGTTGCCTCATCAGGAAAGAGGGAAGGAGAGGGAAAGACGAAAGGATGTGGGTTTTAAGGGAGAGGGTAAGGAGTCATTCCAATCCCGGGAGCGGAAAGACTTACCTTAGGGGGAAAAAAGGACGGGTATACACTCGCACACACACACATATCCATCCACACATACAGACACAAGCAGACATATTTAAAGTTTGGGCAGAGATGTCAGTCGAGGTGGAAGAGTAGAGGCAAAGAAGTTGTTGAGAGACAGGTGAGGTATGAGTGGCGGCAACTTGAAATTAGCGGAGATTGAGGCCTGGCGGATAACGAGAAGAGAGGATATACTGAAGGGCAAGTTCCCATCTCCGGATTTCGGATAGGTTGGTGTTGGTGGGAAGTATCCAGATAACCCGGACGGTGTAACACTGTGCCAAGATGTGCTGGCTGTGCACCAAGGCATGTTTAGCCACAGGGTGATCCTCATTACCAACAAACACTGTCTGCCTGTGTCCATTCATGCGAATGGACAGTTTGTTGCTGGTCATTCCCACATAGAATGCATCACAGTGTAGGCAGGTCAGTTGGTAAATCACGTGGGTGCTTTCACACGTGGCTCTGCCTTTGATCGTGTACACCTTCCGGGTTACAGGACTGGAGTAGGTGGTGGTGGGAGGGTGCATGGGACAGGTTTTGCACCGGGGGCGGTTACAAGGATAGGAGCCAGAGGGTAGGGAAGGTGGTTTGGGGATTTCATAGGGATGAACTAACAGGTTACGAAGGTTAGGTGGACGGCGGAAAGACACTCTTGGCGGAGTGGGGAGGATTTCATGAAGGATGGATCTCATTTCAGGGCAGGATTTGAGGAAGTCGTATCCCTGCTGGAGAGCCACATTCAGAGTCTGGTCCAGTCCCGGAAAGTATCCTGTCACAAGTGGGGCACTTTTGTGGTTCTTCTGTGGGGGATTCTGGGTTTGAGGGGATGAGGAAGTGGCTCTGGTTATTTGCTTCTGTACCAGGCCGGGAGGGTAGTTGCGGGATGCGAAAGCTGTTGTCAGGTTGTTGGTGTAATGTTTCAGGGATTCCGGACTGGAGCAGATTCGTTTGCCACGAAGACCTAGGCTGTAGGGAAGGGACCGTTTGATGTGGAATGGGTGGCAGCTGTCATAATGGAGGTACTGTTGCTTGTTGGTGGGTTTGATGTGGACGGACGTGTGAAGTTGGCCATTGGACAGGTGGAGGTCAACGTCAAGGAAAGTGGCATGGGATTTGGAGTAGGACCAGGTGAATCTGATGGAACCAAAGGAGTTGAGGTTGGAGAGGAAATTCTGGAGTTCTTCTTCACTGTGAGTCCAGATCATGAAGATGTCATCAATAAATCTGTACCAAACTTTGGGTTGGCAGACCTGGGTAACCAAGAAGGCTTCCTCTAAGCGACCCATGAATAGGTTGGCGTACGAGGGGGCCATCCTGGTACCCATGGCTGTTCCCTTTAATTGTTGGTATGTCTGGCCTTCAAAAGTGAAGAAGTTGTGGGTCAGGATGAAGCTGGCTAAGGTAATGAGGAAAGAGGTTTTAGGTAGGGTGGCAGGTGATCGGCGTGAAAGGAAATATCTGCTCCAGTCCGGAATCCCTGAAACATTACACCAACAACCTGACAACAGCTTTCGCATCCCGTAACTACCCTCCCGGCCTGGTACAGAAGCAAATAACCAGAGCCACTTCCTCATCCCCTCAAACCCAGAATCCCCCACAGAAGAACCACAAAAGTGCCCCACTTGTGACAGGATACTTTCCGGGACTGGACCAGACTCTGAATGTGGCTCTCCAGCAGGGATACGACTTCCTCAAATCCTGCCCTGAAATGAGATCCATCCTTCATGAAATCCTCCCCACTCCGCCAAGAGTGTCTTTCCGCCGTCCACCTAACCTTCGTAACCTGTTAGTTCATCCCTATGAAATCCCCAAACCACCTTCCCTACCCTCTGGCTCCTATCCTTGTAACCGCCCCCGGTGCAAAACCTGTCCCATGCACCCTCCCACCACCACCTACTCCAGTCCTGTAACCCGGAAGGTGTACACGATCAAAGGCAGAGCCACGTGTGAAAGCACCCACGTGATTTACCAACTGACCTGCCTACACTGTGATGCATTCTATGTAGGAATGACCAGCAACAAACTGTCCATTCGCATGAATGGACACAGGCAGACAGTGTTTGTTGGTAATGAGGATCACCCTGTGGCTAAACATGCCTTGGTGCACAGCCAGCACATCTTGGCACAGTGTTACACCGTCCGGGTTATCTGGATACTTCCCACCAACACCAACCTATCCGAAATCCGGAGATGGGAACTTGCCCTTCAGTATATCCTCTCTTCTCGTTATCCGCCAGGCCTCAATCTCCGCTAATTTCAAGTTGCCGCCACTCATACCTCACCTGTCTCTCAACAACTTCTTTGCCTCTACTCTTCCACCTCGACTGACATCTCTGCCCAAACTTTAAATATGTCTGCTTGTGTCTGTATGTGTGGATGGATATGTGTGTGTGTGCGAGTGTATACCTGTCCTTTTTTCCCCCTAAGGTAAGTCTTTCCGCTCCCGGGATTGGAATGACTCCTTACCCTCTCCCTTAAAACCCACATCCTTTCGTCTTTCCCTCTCCTTCCCTCTTTCCTGATGAGGCAACAGTTTGTTGCGAAAGCTTGAATTTTGTGTGTATATTTGTGTTTGTTTGTGTGTCTATCGACCTGCCAGCGCTTTTGTTTGGTAAGTCTCATCATCTTTCTTTTTATTTATATATATATATATATATATATATATATATATATATATATATATATATATATATATATGATTATAATAGAGGGAAACATTCCATGTAGGAAAAATATATCTAAAAACAAAGATGATGTGACTTACAAAATGAAAGTGCTGGCAGGTCGACAGACACACAAACAAACACAAACATACACAGTTTGTTGCGAAAGCTTGAATTTTGTGTGTATGTTTGTGTTTGTTTGTGTGTCTGTCGACCTGCCAGCACTTTCATCTGGTAAGTCACATCATCTTTGTTTTTTTTCACGAGCAGATGGTGTTTCCTGATGCACGCAAAAATCGAAAGCACTAAAATTAACATATTTTGTAACAAACTGTTTTTAGATGGAGAAAGCAAGCCAAATGGTGTATGTGTTTCATTAAGACCACTGATGTTATTTTATTTCAATACAATGAAACACATATGCTGACAAAAACATGCATTTCCTTGGAGTCGCAAGACGAATTTAAAATATCTTCACTGATTTCAGAAATAACCTCAGAAAAAAGTAGGTGTCTTGAAAGAAGTGTATAAGGCAGGGAAGAGTTGTGTCAACCAACACTATAGGTGACTGGCAATAAAATGTTGGTTCTACTATTCTCGTTATTGCCCGTTCTTACTTACTGTGATATGTCTATTATCATGTGATTTTTCTTCCAAGAAATAATGAGTACATAGCATACAAACCATCAGCAACTGTACAATGATCTTCTTCTTATCGTCCATACTTTCTAATACATAAGCTACTTTTGAAGTGCCAAAATGTACTAAAATAAATAAAATATCCATAAAACGCTACACTACACAATGTACTTGCGGTGAGGCAGTCGCAATTCCTGAAATCCATCGCCCGTGGCCTCTGACCTGCCCAGGAGCACTGCAGTCTGGGTCCGTGGATAAACCACGAAAATCCATCACATTATACCACACAAAAACAGAACCGGCCTCCGGGCAGATTGGCGAGACTAGATCCCATGGGCACATCCTGCACATTAGTGGGGAACTACGAGCTTCAGATCGGCAGGCCTGATCCGTTAGAGATACTCACAAAAATGGCCTGAGGTTTTGGCCCATTACGGAAATCCATTGGTGGTCAGATATTCACAAGTTACAGACAGAATGGTGTCAAAATGAGACCATGGTGATCAATCCATGCGACACATAACTTGTGTTAATAATCAGAGAATCAGAACTATTTTTTGGCCACAGCCTTTGTCAAAAAAATGAGAGAGCATGCGCGTGACCCCCCACCCCCCTCCCCACACACACACAGAATCACTCGGGGGACAACTCACAGATGCATGTCCGCCATCTCTGGCTGCAGCATCTACAGTCTATGAGAATCAGATCCAGACAAACCACTCCCCATACCTCCCTGCCTCTCATTGGCCGCTGCTAGGCTAGTGACAAGAATTGGTGGCAGCACTGACTGCAAGCTGATGGAAGTGGTAGGAAGGGGAGAAGCAGTAGGAATGAGGGAGTGGGGAAGCGGCACACATATTCAACTGCGCCCACCTGGCGACAATGCCCAGACATCTCAGTGAACAAACCGTTTCATCTACTGAGACAAAAACTATATTTTTTTCACCCCCCCTCCCCCCCCCCCCCCCAATTTCCCTGCAACGTTTGAAATTTCCTGATTTCCAGAACTTGTGGCAATCTTCATCTGTTGAGTTCTCCAGCCAAAACACTTGTAACGCAATGGGCATTATAAATTTTTTTCCTCAATGATGCTTCGGTGCAATCATGATAGCATGCAGTTCAGCACTATATACAGTATATACATCAGAGAGACTTTTTAAATTACATTTGGTGGATAAGTCTAAAATAGTTTTAGGCCTCTTAAGAAGTCGAAGTGTGTTTTTGTCACATCCTGCTTTAAAGCCATTAATACCCGTCACACTCATTTCTTTGCGTAAATCCCTAAGGCCTTATTGCTCACTGACAATCGTTAATACCCTAATGGTGAACAGCATCTGCCTGGCAGGCTCTTACACAGCAAATACAGTCACCCTAGGATTATACAAAAGTCTGATAAAATTGTAGTCCTGTATATCTGTCAGATATATATGTCTGCCTGTGTCTGTATATGTGCGGATGGATGTGTGTGTGTGTGTGTGTGTGTGTGTGTGTGTGTGTGTGTGTGTATACCTGTCCTTTTTTCCCCCCAAGGTAAGTCTTTCTGCTCCCGGGATTGGAATGACTCCTTACACTCTCCCTTAAAACCCACATCCTTTCGTCTTTCCCTCTCCTTCCCTCTTTCCCGATGAAGCAACCTTGGGGTGCGAAAGCTTGAAATTTGTGTGTTTTTTATTGCATCTATCTACCAGCGCTTTCTCGTTGGGTAAGTCACAGCATCATATATATTGTTTGCTTTCACTGTTCAGAGAGATGGTAGCTTTCTAAAACTGATATAAAAAATTGCACACAAAACTTTTTGAAAAAACAATTATAAAATTCAGTATGTGTTTAAATATATTTCCTAAAACAATGTCATGCAGTCAAATAATGCAGTGAACTCATGCTATTTCCAAAAAGAAAAGTCTGTTATATTTTAACTCTCTTGGCTATATCTATAGATCATCAGCTCAAAACAACTTCATTTCATCCAATAATTATTACAAAGGTCATTATAATAATAAGAATACGGTTAATGTAGTGGCTCACCATTATCATCTTGTTCTGCCTGATAATATTTTACATGTAGTCTTTTGCCAATTATTTTTTCAATTCTTGCAACCTTCATCCTTGATATTCTGTTCTTGTCCACAACTTCCAAGTTCATACCACACCTTTTAACAGTATCAAAAACATGTGTTTTCAGGAATTGATTAAAATTATATCACAGTGTTTATTGTGTCTACAACTATTTTCTGGGTCTAACAAAATATTGTATGATATGGAATCGTAAGGTAAATTCATATTTAAAACAAATCAGAAGTCAATTAGGAACGCTGTTCCACATCCAGCAAAATACCTATCAGAGAGTACAACAGACGGGTAGCTAAAAATACTCAAAACTGTCTCGACAGCAAAACAAGTGGCTAAAAAGTCCTGATATATAATGCCAATATTAACATTTTGGGATACTTTTCTATCAAATTATTTACAGCAAATTGCCAGCAATTAGTTTCATTTAGAACATATCAACAATGAGCTAGGTTCAGTGCCATGGAATCATTACAACCACAGTTAGAAAATCATACAAAATTCTATGACATGTATCAAAATCTTTTATTATTTTAGTTAATGTTTTATATGTATGAGGGTTGACTGAAAAGTAATGCCTCCATCTTCCTAACTCTTCAACAGTTGGCAGCATTGGTATGCAGCAGGTACTGGCTTGTTCCGCAGCCTCTTCTCTACAGCTCCAGTTGGCAGGAAGCTTCAGCACTGAACAGTTGCGTTGTTAAAGTGTTAAGTATGGTACCCTGCGCAGTCAGTCAATGTCATTTAAGCAACGTGCAGTCATTGAATTTTTGACAGCAGAACATGTCACCTCAAAGGAGATTTATCAGAGAATGAAAGCAGTTTATGGTGACTGTGTTGATGTGAGCACTGCACGTCGTTGGGCAAGTATATTTAAAGATGTTGAGGGGGGAACATCTGACATGCATGACAAACAAAGACTTGGAGCAACCACCGAGTTCCTGCAAACATGATCGGCATTTCGCAAGAATGTGCGGGTCACATTATTGCTTTGCTTGGCTATCGGAAGATCTGTGCACTATGGGTACCCCGGATGCTGACTCCTGAAATAAAAGCACACGGACTTGAAATTTTCCAGGAACTCCTCTCGCATTACGAGAATGAAGGTGACGCCTTTCTCCATTCAACTGTGTCAGGAGACAAAACGTGGTACACCATTACGACCTGGAGATAAAACGTCAGTCCATGGAATATGGACACAAAGACTCGCCCCAGAAAAAGAAATTCAAGATGCCGCCCTCTGCTGGAAAAATCATGGCCAGTGTTCTGGGACGCCGATGGTGTTATCCATGTTGATTTCCTTGATCGTGGAACAACGATAAATTCAGAGCGTTACATCACAACGCTGCAAACTCTGAAACAATGGCTAACAAGGGTCCAAAAGGAAAAGGGAAATGTTTTCCTGCAGCATGACTATGCCAAACCACATACTTCACGTGCCACCACAGCAGAACTTCAGAGACTGAATCTCACCAGCGTATGGTATCCTCCATACAGTACAGATTTAGCACCAACTGACTTCAATCTGTTCCCGATAATGAAAGACAATCTGCGGCGACATCATTAAGCTTCTAATGAAGATGTTGAGAGAACTGTGAGGCTGTGGTTGCAGAAACAGTGTGTCGACTTTTTCCGTGATGGCTTCAGAAAACTTGTTCATTATTGGCAGGTTGGCAGAAATGTATCCAATATGTGGGAAAGTGAATATTGGTACTTAAAAGATCACATTCTAAGGATTATTCCCACGTTTGCTTTATTAAAATATTCCCATCCAAACCCAATTAACGAAGGTGGAGGCATTACTTTTCATTCAACCCTCATAGCAGGTTCCTTGTGAATGATAAAATCAGCGAACGTGATCATTGTTTCTAGGCCATGTAATACTTGGTAATGTGTTACAAGAAGATTCATGGTACTATTTGAGATTTCAGTAATAGAAAGACATAAAATGTGGCTGGGTACCTCTGTTTGTAACAGTTAAACATAAAGAAAATGGCAAATCCTGTAGACCAACTAGTTTGTGAAGCAGCAAGCAAGACAACAGTGTAAATATTTGGTTAGCAAAAACAAAAGTTTGTCCATTATAACAGATGATAGTAACTACATTAGTTAAATTATACTGAAAATTCGATTATTATATTTTACAGGCAAACATTCATTTTACTGAGACAGTATTTTAGGTTAATTCATAATTAAAATTACCAAGTCATTTCACTATATTGCTATTATTAAATTAAATGTAAATCTCTGACTTTTTCCCCACATCCCAGAGATCACTCCCAATGGAATCCCTCAACCATAATGTAATCTAACAATGGAATATTCAGAATGGAAGAACAAGAACCTGAAGTAGGATAGACTGCTACTCATCACATACAGAAGGTGGGGGAAGCAGACAGGCACATTGAGAGTAGATTGTTGTATGTAATCAAGAAATCAGATGACATCCTTCTTCAGATGTAGGAAAAAAAAAAAAAAAAAAACATGCACGCACAGGCGGCCACTCTTGTCCCATTGCTCCGAGGTCTGACTGCAGTGAACAGTGATCTCAGCAGATATGAGTAGTGTGCAAACAGAAAAGGTGTGAGGGTTGGGAGAGGAAGGAGCAGCAGGCTAGGGGTGGGGGAAGATGCTTTGGGGGGAAAAAGGGTAGAGGAAAGAAGCAGAGAAGGGAAAGAACTATACAGATGTGTAGACGGTGTGTGTGAGGCTGGAATAGGAACAGGGAAGAGAACATGGACAGGTGACAGATACTGATTAGTGACGACTGAGGTCAGGGAGGTTACGGGAACAAAGCACATATTGCAGGGAGAGTTTCCATAAGTGCAATTTTGAGTAGCTGGTGTGGGTGAGAAGAATTCAAGCACTCAATACTTCAGTTGTTGTTGATGTCAAGCACATTGTGTAGGACAGCGTAGTCAGCAACTGGGTGGGCTGGCTATCTCCTGGTCACAGTACGGGAATCACGAAGACAGGCAGATTGTTCTCATGCCCAGACAGAATGCCCAACAGTGTCTAGAGCTAAGTTGGTAGAACACATGGATGATTTCTCAGGTGGTTTTCCTCTGATGGGGCAGGTGTACCCAAGATCAGACTGAAATAGTTGGTAGTGCGGATAAGCAGTTGGAAACGGGCAGAACAGGGACGGACAAGGATACTACATGGTGGGTGGTGAAATATCACTGTTAGAGGAGTGGTGAGGAAAGTGCAGAGGGTATTTATCATCTCAGGACACGGCAACAGCTAGCTGAAACTGCACAGAAGTTGATTCAATTGCTCCAATCCTGGGTGGTATTGAGTCCGAGGGGCGCACTTCATAGGTACACAGGAGGTGGTAGAAGACTGGGTAGGTTAAGGAGAAGGAGATTCATTTCTAGACAAGATGGCAAAAGTGATTTCTGACTGTTAAGGTCTCAGTGAGACACGTGGCACATCTGGAGGGGATGCTCATCACCGCAGATGGAATTAACACGCATGGCGAGGAGGTGTGGAAAGGGCTTCCTCATACGAAATGGGTGGCAGGTGTCGAAATGGAGGTACTGCTGGTGCCATCCGAGAGGTGGACGCTGACAACGAGGAAGACGGTTTGTTGGCCTAAGGAGAACCAGGTGAGGTTGGTAGGGGAGAAAGTTTTGAGATTCTGGTGGAATGCGAATAGGCTGTCTTCACACTCAATCCAGATCATGTACCAGCAGCTGATACAGATGGACTTGTTACACAAGTAGTTTCAGCTCTTAGCAGAAAAACTTCGTTTGCAGGAGGCCGCTGCGTCCCAGGGATTGGTGCCCCGTGCACTCAACACCACATTCTGTCCTCCTTTCAATGATGCTATGGAGGACTGGGATACATATTTGCATCAACTGAAGCAACATTTCACGGTGTTTCAAGTCACAGACAATTCCTTGAAGTAGTAGCTCTTTCCATCCCGGGTGTTGCCGAACACGTTTTTTCTCCTCCGAAAATTGGCGTCTCCGTCTGACCAAGTTGCCCTCTCATTTCAGGAGATATGCACTCTGCTCACTAATGCTTATACCCAGCAGTACCATATGGTTGCCTCCACAGTAGAATTTCATCAATACCATAAAAACCCAGAACAATTATACCACTCTTAGTAGGTCAGTGACTTACAAGGCCTCAGCCGAAAATGTGATTTTACTTGCGCTAATCAATATTGTAGGACTTTCTACGCCGAATCCTTAATTTGTGATCTGGTGGTTCAATTGGTGCCTGACCTGGAGGTTTGCACGGCAGCACTGAAACTGAATAACGCATTGTAGGACATCTTGCGCATCACTCATTAGTGCAAAATTGCATAGAATGATTCACGGCAATATCGCAAGTGGAAGCAGTAAACGCATCACCACGTGCACTGCCCCAGCATCATATATGGAGGAAGACCAGCAGGTTGAAGCAACATTGTCATTAGTCTCTGTTGGATGTCTCTATGACTTCAGAGCCTCCAGCCGTCCCTTGACGACGGCAAAGGGGGCCATTCCCTTCGTGCCCACAGCGTTTTTCCTGTCACTCCCAAGCAGACTGTCCAGATCGCTGGGGTTCTTGTACACGCTGTGGCGAGGAGGGGCACCTCCGCTCACTATATCGAAGTCACGTGACCCAGCCCCATCCTGTGCCGTGACCACACTGGGACACAGTACACGTGCTGCAGACAGTAGTCCCCCCCAGGGTGACTACTTCATGCAGAAATTGTTTCTCACACTTAGCATGTTGCACCAGGACAATCGTTTCCAGGTGGATGCTGGGCCCACCATCTCTTTGATCAATCAGGGAACTTATGTCCAGCTGGGTTCACCTGAATTGCCACTGGCCTCGTGCAATTTGGTGGCCTACGGTAACAGAGCGATTCCTCTTTGCGGGCAATTCTCAACTTCAACAACTTACAAATACGTCACCCGGCTTTTGACATTCTTTATCATTGACCGTCTGTCGGCTACCGACATTTTTGGCCTTGACATTTTTGGCCTTGACGCTTTCACGGCTTTTGGATTTTCTACAAGGTGTACAACTTTGCGTCTGCCGTTTTTCCCCCTAACATTTGAGGCTTTAATGAAACAAATTGTATACACATGTATCATTCAAAGTATTTTCCATAGCTGGCCACTACTTTCTCCCATCTTTTGGGCAGTATACAAATCCCGCGTCGAAAAAATTGTTCATCTTTTGAAGCGATCCGTGAATCGGTCCAATTTGTGACTTCTTCATGAGATCGGAAGTGTCGGTCAGCCAGGCCGTGCGCCATTGATCCGAACAGGTGACAGTCAGAGGGAACAATGACTGTAGAATACGGTGGGTGGGGTAGGACTTCCAATTTTAACATTTCCAAGTACATTTTTACCTCTTTTGCAACGTGGGGTTGAGCATTGTCATGCTGCAAAATCACTTTATTGTGCCTCTCGCTGTATTGCGACCGTTTGTCTTTTAATGCTCTGCTCAAAAACATTAACTGCATTCGATAACGAACACCTGTGATTGTTTCACTTGGTTTTAACACCTCATAGTACACGACGCCGAGCTGGTCCCACCAAATGCAGAGCATGATGTTGGAGTCGTGAATATTCTGTTTGGCCGTCAACATGGAAGCATGGCCGGGATATCCCCATGATTTTTGTGTTTAGGGTTATCGTAATGAACCAATTTTTCATCCCTGGTTACAATGCGATGCAGAAATCCTTTCTGTTTTTTGCCTCTGAAGTAACTGTTCACAAACATACAAATGCCGTTCAACGTCTCTTGGTTTCAGCTCACACGGGACCCAAGTTCCTTCTTTCTGAATCATGCTCGTAGCCTTGAGACGTTTTGAAATGGTTTGCTGTGTCACTCCCACTAATCATGCAAATTCATTTTGAGTTTGAGTCTTCACCCAGCAATGACTCCAATTCTGCATCTTCAAAAACATTCTCTTCCACCACTATGCCAGTCTACGTCGTTAAAATCACCGTTCTTGAAGCGTTGAAAACACTCACAACACATTCTTTCACTAATAGAATCCTGAACATATGTACTTGAAAGCAATCAATGAGACTCAGCTTCTGTTTTCTTCATATTAAAACAAAACAGTAACACCACCCACAAATGACATGAATTAGGCTAGTAAACTGACATTTTCAATCAAGAACAACTTTATGATGCAGACACAAAACTACTAATGTTTGAAAGAGGCTATGTTAACAGAGGTCCAAGCTAATTGCCCGATGTCTACAATCTGTTTCTTTTGACCACTACTTACCGTTGTCGCCACCTATCAGCAAACGGCGGAAGCAAAGTTGTACCCCTTGTATCTTGGGTTAAGTCAAGGTGGTTTTAACTGCGATCCCTTTCCAAGAAATGGATGACCTCTGCACGGAGTTTTCGTGTCTCTTTCAACCAGATTTGGGGAGTGCTTCAGACTTTCAGGTGCACATCAACCTTCGGCCAGATGGAGCACTTCAGACTTTCAGGTGCACATCAACTTTGGCCAGATGCCACGCCTCGTTTTCACCATGCCAGACTGATTCCAGTAGCCTTGTGAGCTGCTGCCAAGCAGGAACTTTATTGTCTGTAGGCTGCTGGCATTGTCAAACCTGTCAAATCTAGTGCATGGGCCATGCCCCTAGTCATCATCTGGAAGCTGAATGGGTCTCTTCGCTAGTGTGGGGTTTCAAGACAACCATCAATGTTCAGTAGCAGGTAGAAACCTATCCCATTCCCTGACAGGATGATATCACCAAACCAGCTGCAGGGGTAAAGGGGGGGGGGGGGGGGGAGACTGATTATTTTTTCCAAGCTTGACCTCGCTGATGCGTACCTCCAGCTGCCCTCAGATTTGGCATCTCTGAACATTATCATGATTAACATGCTGATTGGGTTGCGTAAGTACAAGTGAATCACCTTTGGCAATTACTCAGCCCCTGCAATATTCCAGCAATTTCTGGAACAGTTGATACAGCATATTACGACTTGTGTGAATTACTTGGATGACCTCTTACTGTCACAGGATCTTCCAGCCAGGAACATTTGAAAAACCTCCACACTCTGTTCATGGCCCTGTGGAATGCAGTCTTGTGTTGTCATTTAAAGAAGTGCAGATCTTTTCAGCCAGGAGTGGAGTACTTGGGGCACTGGCTCTCTAAAAAGGGAATCCAGCCTACCAATCAGAACATTGCTGCCATCACTTCTTCACCTTGTCTGACGATCTTACGTGTGGGCCAGGTCAACTATTATGCTAAATCCTTACCCCAGGTGACCCACATTGTGAAACCTCCCAATCCGAGTAAAAAGAGGGTCCCATATACCTGGACCCCTGTCTGCGATCAGGCTTTTCTCAAACTGAAACCAAAGCTGCTATCTGCACCCTACCTCATGCCTTTTCTCCCGGCCCTCCACTGGTTCTGGCCACTAATGCGTCCGCTTATGGTATCGAAGCAGCCTTGTCACACAGGAATAGGGGTGGTTCTGAACAGCCTACTGCATATGCACTCAACACCCTGACCCCAGCACAGCACAACTATTCACAGATCAAAGAGGCAGCCTTGGCAACAGTGTTTACAGCCGAGAAATTTCACATGTACCTCTTTGGGACACAGTTCTTTCTAATTACGGATCACAAGCTGTTGGTTGCGTTATTCAGAATGAACAGTGCAATGCCTTCAGCACTGGGTGTTGTTCCTCAGTGCCTACAATTACTATCTGGTACAAGTCAACAGCCCAGCATTCTAACACTGATACATTGGCCCGTCTACCAACTGGCTTAGACCCAGATTTCGAACCATAGGAGATCCTTTGCTTCCACATCAACACTGAATGTCAACACCTGTTAGACTGTGGCCACGTGTTTTGCCACTGCAACGTGCTGGGACCCCACCCTGCAACAGGTTCTTCACTACATAATACATGGCTGGCCCCCTTATCTCATTTGACAAAAGACTCCACCCTTGGGAACAGCTTTCCCCGTCTCTCAGCTGCAGATGGTGACATCCTTTTGGATACTGAGATGCACGCACATCAAGTGGTTATTCTGGTGGAATTGCATCATGGGGTATTCAGTTTTCTCCATAACGGTCATTGAGGCATGTACCACATGAAAAAGCTGGCATGCCACCATGTGTACTGGCACAGGGTCAATGGCAACATCGAAAAGAAGGTTCATAGTTGCGTAACATGTGCCCTCCACCAGGCAGTGCCCCCTCAATCCTTAGCCCACTGGCATACTCTTCACCTCCCTTGGGACTGCATCCATGTTGATTTTGCAGCCCCATTCTTTGGTTCTATGTGGCTGGTAATTGTGGATGCTTATTCGAAGTACCTCTATTTCGTACACATGGCATCCACCACAACCAGGGTCGCCCTTACTGCCTTAGCCCAAGTTATGACCACTGAAGAGTTGCCTCACACATTGGTCTCTGACAATGGCCCACAATTCACGGCCTCTGCCTTTGAGGACTCCTGTGCCACTGATGGTATCAACGACACCTGTAGCCCTCCGTTCCTCCCTTGCTTGAATGGTGAAGCTGAACATCTGGTTCGGATTTTTAAGCAGCGGATGATCAAGACTATCGAATCCTCTGCCATTATGGCGGCCCATACTTTGTTTCTGAGCACTTATCGCACCACACAAATTAACGATCATAGCTCTGCAGAACTACTCCATGGCTGCCAGTCTCGGACTTTGCTCCATCTGCTAACACCACTGTCATCGGTACCTCGCTCAGGTCCCTCTGGATGTTACATCCCTGGCATGGCAGTGTGGGCACACTCCCACGGGAGTGCTGAGGCTTAGACACCAGCAATGGTAGTGTCCACCCACGGGCTACTAGTTACAATGGTCCAAACACAGAAGGGGATTGAGTGTTATCACTACAACCAGCTTTGGCCTTGAACACAAGCATCCCCTCTCCCACCGCCTCCTGGTGCCAGTGTGACAACGTCCCATTGTCACTCGGGCCTTTCCTTCTGGCTCCCTGTGGGTCAAAGGTTCATCCCCCCCCCCCCCACCCCCTGTCAAACGTCCATATCCAGCAATGTTCCAATGGACACTGCTGACAACACTTCCTCCCCAAAGCCTTCAGCTGACACTACTGCACCTTAACACATACCTTCATTTCACCTCCCACAGCACCATCTGTGGCTTTTCTGCGTGTATGTACCAGTTTTGTGACGAAGGAATCTGGTACTGGGCAATGCAGAAGTTGAATGCCCACCAGAATAAATGGATCTCGATGGGCGATAGAGGGCAGAGTCACTGCAGCACTGCACTCGCCTAGTGATTGGGCCAAGTCTTGTCACGTGAATCTGCCAACCCATAGTAACCCTTGTGGAGGCATAAACATTGCCGCACCTTGACCACTCAGTCAGTCATGCACTTCACCTGGAGGCATTCATTACTATCCCCATCATACTACTGACTACTCACCGATGACTTCGCTTTGATATTGGTTTATACTTTATCTGTAGACAGCATTGTGTTGAAAGTCCCAACTGCAGGTGATCTTCCCTCCTTTCATCATCATCATCATTTCTCACCTGTTCTCTGATGTGTGCGCCAGTATCCAGAGACTCACATACACAGCGTAATCCTCGTGGTTCAAATTACATTGGTGGAGCCTTTGTCAGCAGGTATGATTAGAAGGTCAGCATATTTCTCAGGTGGTGTGTTGCGATTTTTCCTGCAGATGCCAGGCTGATTACCATGTTGAGGGATTTGGTGAATGATGGTGCTGTAAGGTTTAATAGGGTTGCCACAAGTTCCCCAAGTGATGTTCCTTGATATTTCCCTGATTTTGAGGCAAGTTTTAGTATTTTCCCCTGACAAATTTTGAGATCTACGGGGTAAGTAAAGACATAAGTTCACAAAAAATGTAGGGACTTCTGTACTTCTAAATGTGTGAGCAAAAATCTTAAGCACTAACATCAACATCTTTTGCAATGAACTGTTTTTATATGGAGCAAGCAAGCCAAATGGTATATGTATTTCATTAAGACCAATGATGTTATTTTATTTCAATAAAACGAAACACATTTGGTGACTAAAATACTCATTTCGTTGGAGTTACAAGACACATTTAAAATACCTTCACTGATTTCAGAAATAACCTGAGAAAAAAGTAGTCCTCTTGAAAGAAGTGCATAAGGCAGGGAAAAGTTACGTAAACAAACACTGTAGGTGACTGCCAATAAAATTTTCATTCTACTATGTTCGTTATTGTCGGTTATTACCCACTGTGTTATGTCTATTATTTTACAGGTATTGCATGGTTTTTCTTTCAAGAAGTATGTGAGTACATAGTGTACCCACTGCCAGTGAAAATTTTCTTCTTCTTATTGTCCATACTTTCTAATATATAAACTACTTTCAAAGTGTCAGAACATACTAGAATAAATAAAATGTCTATAAAATGCCGCACTGTACAACATACTTGTGGTTGGATAGTCGCAATTCCTGAAATCCATCGTCCGTGCCCTCTGGTGTGCTGAAGAACACCCCAGTCCTAGGTCCATGGATAAACCACCCAAATCCGCCACATTATGTCACACAAAAACAGACCCAGCCTGCAGGCAGATCGGTGATACTAGATCCGATGGGCAGGGCCTGCACATTAGTGGGAAACTATGGACTTCAGATCAGCAGGCCTGATCAGTTAGATACCCACAAAAATTGCCCACGGTTTTGGCCTGTCATTGAAATCCACTGTTGTGGTCAGCTATTCACGAGTCACAGACAGCATGTTGATGAAATGAGACCATGGTGATCAATCCATGCAACACATGACTTGTGAAAATAGTCAGAGAATCGATAATAATGAGGACAGGTACCAACTCACCGTAAAGATGTTGGCTGAGCCACAGACAGGCACAGAGAAAAGACAATCACACTCTCAAAACTAAATTTTCGACCACGACCTCTGTCCAAGAATGAGAGCACACACACATTTACAGAATCACTCGGACACAACTCACGGACACATGACCACCATCTCTGGCTGCTGTGTCAACAGTCTCCTCATGCCTCCCTGTCTCTCGTCAGTGGCTGCTAGGATACTGACAAGAAGTGGTAGTAGCACTGACTGCAAGCTGATGGGAATGGTAGGAAGGGGAAAAGCAGTAGGAATGAGGGAGTAGGGAAGTGGCACACATACTCTGCTGCACCCAGTTAGTGATGATGCACGGACATGTCAGTGAACAAACCACAAACCATTACATCTACTGAGACAAAAACAAGATTTTCCAGTATTTTATTTTTTACTGAATTTCTCCGATATTCCCCTGATTTTCCTTGACACAATTGAAATTCCCTGATTTCCAGAACTTGTGGCAACCCTGTTTAAGTTTAGTAATTTCTGGAAACTTAGCAGGTGATGATTCAGTGGGAATGGTGTTTGTCACAGCTGTAAGAGTAACTTTAGTACCCCAGAGTTCAATATTGGTTTTGAGTTGAGTCTGAATGGTATGGTTGGTGGTGAAAAGTGTTTCTATTGTAGGGACTGGGAAGATAGAAAGTCTTTAAGGAGCCCATCATGACTGAACTTAGGAGTGGGGCAAAAGGTGAGGCCTTTGGAAAGCAATGATACTTCTGTGCGCAAAGGCTTTTGGAGGGCAGGTTCATAATTGTATTTTGGTTCTGTTTAACCTCTGGGTCCCATTGCGCGGTGTGAGGAAATTAATGAGGGTGTAAAAATATGTTACGGTTGCAAGGAGGGTTTGGCAGTTACAAAGGGATGTGGTGAAGGTACAATGGAGGCTCTTATGGTGATGGTGGATGGTGGTAGTCCACTGCTAGAAATGAGATGAATAGATTGTACAGTTTTCTGAGGTGGTGGTGTTTTGAAGGACTATATTGGTGAGGGCTATGGACTGATGGAGTTTGAACAGATAGAGAACGCTGTGGAAGGATGAACTGCAGCTGGAAATTAGTAATTTGATGATAAGGCCATTTGGGGGGATTCCTCGAGCTCAGTTACAACACAAGAACAATTCATGGGACTGGGTGGTGACTAAGGATTGAGAAACTTCTCTATATTGTGACTTACACAGAAGGAGCAGGATCAAAAGTGGAGGGCATGAAATGTGTAATAATACCTTAAAAACTCATTAATACTGTATTATTAAATATTGTACAAAAAGGATTAAACCAGATAAAATATAGTAAAAAAACTAAGATGAAAACGAAATTAGATAAAAGTCATGGAAAGCCACCTACCATTCTCTACATACCCACTGACTGACTGGCTGGCTGCAAATAACCACAATCTCCCCCCTCGCCAACTGCTTTCCCTTCCATGTACCCAGCACCACCAAGAACTTGGGAAACTGAATCATCTTTCCTGCCAGAGTTTCAACTATCTCTTTTTGTGTCCTGAAATGAGAAATATCTTCCCCACTATCCTTCCCATCTCTCTCACACTGGTACTCAACTGCTCAACCAAAATATGCAATAGCCTTGTCTAACCCTATTATACCTCTGCTCCCACACCCTTGCCCAAAGACTCAAATCTATGTAAAATATCTAGAAGCAAGACCTCTTTCCTATACATTCTGCCATTACCACTGGACCATTCACATGTGCTTGACTTCAAAGAGTGCTTCACAATCTGAGTCATCTGGATTCTCTCCATCAACACCAGCTTTTCTGAACTGGACATTTGGGAACTCTCTGTGCAACATGTCTATTGTTCCTGTAATTTCTTTGGCCTCAATCATTGCTAATCCCTGACATCCGTTTGCCTCTATCCCCTTCTCCCCTTCCCTGCTTCCATTTCAGTCTCCCCCCCCCCACCCCCAAATCCCAAGTAGACCTGCATAGCCTTTACTCATTCTCTGCCGCACCCCTCTCACCCCCCCCCGCCCCCCAACTCCAGATGCTGGCTGCACTTGGCAACCCCACAACCCTGCATACTCCCTCAGGCACTACCATGCTATCCCTACCAGACACCTTTTCTGTATCATCACTACCCACCCCAGCTGTGATCATTGCTCCCCACAGTCACACCACAGTCCCCGGAGGCAACAGTGACTCTCTCTCTCTCTCTCTCTCTCTCTCTCTCTCTCTCTGTGTGTGTGTGTGTGTGTGTGTGTGTGTGTGTGTGTGTGTGTGTGTGTGTGTGTGTGTGTACATCTAGAGTACGACTTATAGCTTGATTATATACAACACCCGTCATTCCATGTGCCTTTCTGCCTCTATGCAGTGAGTACCAATCTATTTTACTTTTACTTGATGGAAAATCCAGTGCTACTCAGCATCCAGCGGAGATGCTGAGTTGCAGACAGCACAACCAAAACACTGTCATAATATAAGCTTTCAGCCAACAAGGCCTTTGTCGAAAATAGACAACTAAGAGTACAGCCGCTGGCCCAGTTAAAGTGGACACACACACACACACACACACACACACACACACACACGCACGAAAATGCAACTCGCATACATGACTGCAGTCTCTGGCAGTTGAAGCTACACTGCGAGCAGCAGCAGCAGTGCATGGTGGGAGAGGCAACTGGGTGGGAGTAAGGAGGAGGCTGGGACAGAGAGGGGGAGGGATAGCAGCGTAGGGGTGGGGAACAGTGAAGTGCTGCTGGGAAGCCTACAAGGACTAGGTGGAGAGAGGGTAGGGCAGCTAGGTGCAGTCGGGGGGGGGGGGGGGGGGGGGAGTGGAAAAGGAGAAAAGTAAAAAGACTGAGTGCATTGGAGGAATAGAGAGCTGTGTAATGCTGGAATGGGAACAGGGAAGCGGCATTACTTACAAACAAATTGTACAGCTATGAGCACCCACATGGTACCATCCTATACCAACCATGAGTCATCTAAAGGAATCATCCTTACACACCCAGAATCCTAAACCCCTCACCTGATTCAGATTAACTGATGACACCTTTGCGATCTGGATTTGGGGGGGGGGGGGGGGGAGTACGACGACGACGACAGCCTATCCACATTCCTCCAGAATCTCAACAGCTTCTTCCTCATTTGCTTCACCTGGTCCTACTCAACCCAGCAACCCACCTTCCTAGATGTTGACCCCACCTCAAAGATGGCTACATCAGTACCTCTGTCCATATCAAACCTACTAACCATTAGCAATACATCCACTTTGACTGGTGCCACCCGTCCATACCAGGATGTCCCTTCCACATGGTATAGCAACCCGTAATTGTCTCATCTGCAGTGAGGAGTGGTCCCTTTCAAAATATACCAAGTGTCTCACTGAGGCCTTTACAGACCGTAATTATGCTCCCAGCCTTCTACAAAAACAAATCTCCTGTGCCTTATCTTTCCAATCTCCCACGACCTCCCAAAGTCTCACTGTCCAGCCACATAGGAGCACTCCCCTCATGACTCAGTACCACCCAGGAAGTGAGCAACTGAATTACCAGGGTGTACACATGGACAAGGGGAAAAAAATTCCCGGATTTTTCCCGCATGTTCTGGTTAACAATATACTTTTTCCCCGGGTGAAAATACACTTTTTCTGTGTTAAGTGACAGAATACTTTCTCTTGATACCATAAAACTTATTGACCCTTTGAATGGTTAAGGTTTTATACACTTACATAGAACTTTCCTGTATTTAGAAAACGAAAACACCCCCCCCCCCCCCACCAAAAATAAATAAATAAATAAAAATGCATTTTTGGAAAGATCTTTGATGCGCAGCAGCACGTACGCTGCATATTTTCGTATGACGAAGGTATACATCTGAATTCCACCAAACGCAGCACATTACTTTCTGAAGCACTGAAATCGACATTGCAATGCGCTTTAGTAAGCCAATCATAGTTGTTGCCATGTGATCTTGCCAGCTGATGATAGCAGATATTCAGAGCATAGAACAATAGAACACATGATGTAGTCAGCCAATAACAACCAGCATCACTGTTCAGTAGCGTGAACACATAAATAGGAAAGGTTAATGGTTTAAATTAATCTATATTGTGTAGCTACAAGAAAAACTAAGCTTTCAGATATAATATTGGTCTTTTTTGCATGTGTTACACTTTAATGTATGTAACACAAATGTACCAGCAAAATTTTAAATAATACATAAATGTCTGGGCTCAAAATTCTTCTAAGTGGTTGGCCCTCAGTGTGTTAAACTTTAAATGAAAATAAAACACCCTGTGATTTAAGAAATTCAAAGCACATTCACACAAAACATCATTCAACTTGCGTAAAATGAAATTTACTTTGAAAGTAATGCTTTTTAACCACCATTCGCAATGTTTACCCGCAACCTGTTACAATTCGTTTCAGCAAATGTCAGACAGCAACAGAAAACGACGTTACTGAGCGTGTGCAGCTACGATGACATAGGAAGCCCCCAAGTTCATACCTATATAGGTTTAAGGGATCTTACATTACATCATAAATGAAACAGAACATCAGAGGGTACTCCAAGAGCATTAGAATTTCGCAAACCAGACTAAAATTCGTAATTCGGTTGAAAGTGCACATTTGTATGTCCACATTAACAAAGAAGTAGGTCTCAAACTGATATTAAGCTTATCAGTGTGGTTTTCAGGCTGCAAATTTTCTTAGAGTATGAGTACTGTATTATCTCATGTTTAGTTCTTCATTATGGAATAACACCATACGTGCCAGGAGATAAAAACGGACACTAGTAATTCAGCAAACAGTTGATGCTTGCCAATACTGTGAAATTAAAAACTCCATTTCAAATAAATTAACTGCCTCTGCAGAAAAGATTAATAAAAGCAAAATTTAACAAATCAACAAAAATAAGATCAGTGTTGTGCAAGGCAATTAATGCTTGGCTGCCAAAAATCTGGAAACAAAATAAAACCAAGAAACTAAAACCAACAACATATTTTAGACTTCCATAAGTATGTGAATGTATATTATTTCACTTGCTAGCTCCCATAGAAATCCTTTTTGTTTTCATTTGATGTGACTTGTAAATGAAAAAGACACATAGAAATTACTAAACCTTAACATGGGTCACAAGCAGACTACCACCCTCTCCACTGCAACTTCGACTGCTCTGCGCAAGCGTGACTCTGCCAGCTTGGGAACGCCAGAAGAATTTTTCCGAGTAGTGTCTGGCTGCTTGTTGCTTTTGCTGATACAGCTAAGTGCCGTACTTCAAGTAGCCATAAGCGGGAGAAGGTACTGTTCATACATGACTCAACTGCACATGCACACCAGCCCACTGGCTACTGCTCAAACGAACCCAAAGTAAACCGTTGTAATGTCACGGTCATCGGAAGCAGTTTGTTGTTATGAAGTATTGTGTAGTCTTCGTCCTAAAGCCTTTGACACATTTTGGTGTTGGCAGACACTTGTGTGTGCACCGTGTTTTGTTGTTGGAAATGGCACATTTCCTTTGAAACTGAAGTTTACTTTGGTTTTCTTTCCCTCGTTTAAGTTTTATTGCTGCAATATTATTCCACAGTAGCTGGCTAAAATAAAATTCTTTGTTATATTATCAGTTCTTACCAGTCAAAACTACAAAAATTTATCTGAGAACCGAAACAATGAAAATTCCTGTAATTCTAAAAAATTCCAGGATTTTTCCCGGTTTTCACCAAGACAAAAAAATTCCCAGGTTTTTACGGGATTTCCCAGGGCATATATACCCTGATTACATTCTCTGCCAGGGTTTTGACTACCTCTCGTTGTCCCATAATGATAAATGTTCTACCCACTATCCCTCCCACAGTGGTATTCACTGTCCATCGAACCTACACAGTGTACTCGTCCATCCCTACAAAACCCCTGATTCCATGTCCCACACATCCTCCCACCAACATCTACTCCAGTCCAGTCACAAACATCACCTATCCCATCAAAGGCAGGGCCACCTGTGAAACCAGTCAGGTGACCTACAAGCTGAGCTGCAACCACTGTGCTGCATTTTATGGGGCATGACAACCAACAATCTGTCTGTCAGCATGAATGGCCACCAACAAATTGGCCAAGAAACAAGTGGATCACCCTGTTGCTGAGCACACCTCCCAACACAACATTCTTCATTTCAATGACTGCTTCACAGCCTTTGTCATATGGATCCTTCCCACCAACACCAACTTTCCTGAAATGCACAGGTGGAAACTCTCCCTGCAATATATCCTATGTTCCCATAACCCTCCTGGCCTCAACCTTTGTTAGTCATTGTGCTCATCAATCCAGCCCCTTCCCTGTTCCCATTCCAGCACTATACAGCTCTCTATTCCACCAACGCACCCAGTCTTTTTACTTCTCTCCTTTTCCACTGTTCCCCCCCTCCTCCCTCCATCTCTCCCTTGACTTCCATCTAACCTCTCGACTGCACCTAGCTCTCCTACCCTCTCTCCACCTCATCCCCGGGGGCTCCCCAGCAGCACTTCACTGTTCCCCTACCCTGCTATCTGCCCCCCTCCCCGCCCCATTTTACCCCCACCCATTTACCTCTCCCATCATGCATTGCTGCTACTGTTTGTAGAATGGCTTCAGCTGGCAGAGACTGCAGTCATGAGTGTGAACTGTGTGTGTGTTTGTATATGGTTTATTTTCGACAAAGGCCTTGTTGGCCAAAAGTTTATATTGTGACAGTCATTTCGTTGTGCCTATCTGTGACTCAACATCTCCTCTATATGCTGAGTAGCAACTATCCCTTTCATAATATTGTTACTTTACTTGTTGCAATATAGATGAGATAAGAGTTTTAAAATAACACAGTTAACTAATTTTACAATTTTATTCCAACTCCTACAGAATAATGTCTGCTGGATTAATATAAACACAAATCACCATAATCTTCCTTTTAGTTACCGGTACACGAAATTAAAAACATTACTTTCCAAAATCAACATTATACTCATTTTTAACTAATCTGTCGCCTGATAAACAAAGTAAGAGCCTACGGAATATCAGACCAGCTGTGTGACTGGATTGAAGAGTTTTTAGCAAACAGAACACAGCATGTTGTTATCAATGGAGAGACGTCTACAGACGTTAAAGTAACCTCTGGCGTGCCACAGGGGAGTGTTATGGGACCATTGCTTTTCACAATATATGTAAATGACCTAGTAGATAGTGTCGGAAGTTCCATGCGGCTTTTCGCGGATGATGCTGTAGTATACAGAGAAGTTGCAGCATTAGAAAATTGTAGCGAAATGCAGGAAGATCTGCAGCGGATAGGCACTTGGTGCAGGGAGTGGCAACTGTCCCTTAACATAGACAAATGTAATGTATTGCGAATACATAGAAAGAAGGATCCTTTATTGTATGATTATATGATAGCGGAACAAACACTGGTAGCAGTTACTTCTGTAAAATATCTGGGAGTATGCTTGCGGAACGATTTGAAGTGGAATGATCATATAAAATTAATTGTTGGTAAGGCGGGTACCAGGTTGAGATTCATTGGGAGAGTGCTTAGAAAATGTAGTCCATCAACAAAGGAGGTGGCTTACAAAACACTCGTTCGACCTATACTTGAGTATTGCTCATCAGTGTGGGATCCGTACCAGATCGGGTTGACGGAGGAGATAGAGAAGATCCAAAGAAGAGCGGCGCGTTTCGTCACAGGGTTATTTGGTAACCGTGATAGTGTTACGGAGATGTTTAATAAACTCAAGTGGCAGACTCTGCAAGAGAGGCGCTCTGCATCGCGGTGTAGCTTGCTCGCCAGGTTTCGAGAGGGTGCGTTTCTGGATGAGGTATCGAATATATTGCTTCCCCCTACTTATACCTCCCGAGGAGATCACGAATGTAAAATTAGAGAGATTAGAGCGCGCACGGAGCCTTTCAGACAATCGTTCTTCCCGCTAACCATACGTGACTGGAACAGGAAAGGGAGGTAATGACAGTGGCACGTAAAGTGCCCTCCGCCACACACCGTTGGGTGGCTTGCGGAGTATAAATGTAGATGTAGATGTAGGCAATATGACATTAGCTATAATGTAACTAAAATGTTGTTAACAATATGTAATGTGCTGACATGGCAATGAAAATTATGTCTGTATTTTATCTCTTGTATTTTGTGTGATATTTTATTTATAAATATTCTGAGGGTAGTGTGCCTCCTACAGTCAATGATTGTATTAGTTTTGCAGGATCACCACAACCAAAATGATTCATCGTGGAAGATTTGCGATGAGATGTAGACCTATTAGTCCTTGGTATATCAGTATGCTCCCCACATTTCTTTATTTGTTAAGCCATCAGTACACTTTTTGAATACAAATACAGTGTGTCATATATACTGCCCTACAAAGATTACTTGATCTGAAATACACTGTACTGGACAATTATTTGATACTGTTTTATTGAGAAGCCTTTGTTACCTAAATCTGGATATGAGACTATCTTCAATCTTCGTTGAAAAATTTGAAGGTAAAGTCCGCGCACCAGTCAGTCTTTTCACAAGAAATTCTTTCCAGTCTTTATATTTGTCTTGAATTGCTGCAAGAAAGATAAACTTCATCAATATTTTAACAACCAGTTCAATTGACCATCCAAACTTTGGTTGCTATTTGCTTACTTCATACTTACCTCTAAGATCATGAACAAGTCAACAGGCATTTCTAAGAGAATGAATAATTAAATACAGATGAGTGAATGAAAATTTTGCAGGATAAATTAATCCAAATACTCCATCACATGAACAGAGGGGAACATATACTACTGGATAACAGATCAAATGCAACTCTATTTACAGTTATCAGTTTTGCAGACTTTGAAATTACTTTTAAATTATAACATACAGCAGGATATTTTATTATTTACATGTTCCGCAATACTGTCCACTATGTGGTACAGTACGAAGAACAACACTTCCTTACACTCATTCTGCTTCTAAATTCTTATTATTTTAGTGTCCCTAATTAATGGAAAACATTATCACAACAGATCCTACACTTACTAAGTCAATAAAAGTTTAACACAAAAAATTTCAGATGAGAAAATTAAATATGAAAGAATCCGCCCATGCTACCATGAACTGTTTAAGAATCATGAACCTAGCTTATGTAATGCTTGTGAAGAACTTGTAAGTTCAGTAGCTTTCCTTGGCAGCACACTTTGTCCAGATAGCGACAATCATACTACATACTTGTTTCTCAGGTAGTATAAGGATTTAGAGACCAAACTAGATGTCATCAGTCTCTCATTACACTGATCTGAAACAAGAGGGAGAGATGGAAAAGAGGAAGGTGGTTGAGAGGGCAAAGGTGGTTGAGAGGAAGGGGAGAGAAGAGGTGAAACTTGGCGGCTGTGTGGGGGGGGGGGGGGGCAGGGGCGGCGAGGGGGGGAGAGGGGGGAGAGGGGGGGAGGGGGGGGGGAGTTTGGAGAAGGAAGAGGAGAGAGAACGAAAAACACTACTAAAACACATGACAAGACAGGCATTACATAGAAAAGGATAAAGTTAATTAAACTATGTTACTATGCACTATACAGTTAATTTATGATAGTTCGCCTGTCATTCATTCCCAACTTTTATATTCAAAGTGTCCTTTAGCCTGCATAAAGCTGAGGAATGAAATTAGACAAAGCCACTGCTCATTTTATTGTTTATTTATATAGACTGGATCTGTATTGTCCAACATGCCTATCTACGGCAATGGTATAATTTGCTTTTCTGTTCTCATGTAATTTCCATAAATTTTGTATTAATTGACTTTTAGCATGTCCTCATCCTGTTAAAATACCGACTTTCAGCTGGGAAGGAAGAGGATAATCTATACGCCACTAAAAGTCATGTTTAAGGAAAATTTTCCAAAGAATGTACGGAAATTCTTTGAGGGCTGCAGATAGGCATGTGGCCACATTCTGGTCGAGTATATATACATAGACAATAAAACAAGCAGCCTTGTCTGTAAATATACAAACTATGATTCATCATTAATTTCAATAGCGATGTATCATCATTAATTTCAATAGTGAGGTAAGAATGGCTCATTGTTATTTCTCAAGAACCAAGATGAGCAGTTAATACAGAACATTCATATTTATTTCAGCTACTTTAAACTAAATTTACTTACTCTTTGGTGGAATGAGCGGCTTTCCTCTGGTTGCACACCATCCAACAGGATGCACAGTATTACAACACAAATTTAGCCAGAAATCCTTGCTACCATTTTGTCCAAAGCCTTCATACCTTAGCAATGCTTTGTAACCTTGAAAGAAACAAAACACACATGTAATGTTCTCAGACATTACAGAATTCACATGTTTGTTGACCTAAACACTGGTAACTTAAAAAACACTACTAATTTTAAAATACAGTAATACTGAAAATGGGTCCCATTACTTCTTGTCAGAAATAACATATACTTCATAAAGGCTTTTGTAAGAGCAACTGCAAATTATTTTTCTCATAAATTTGTTCATATATATCGAGGTGACAAAAGTCACGGGATAGCGATATGCACATACACAGAGATGGCGGTAGTATTGCATACACAAGGGAGAAACGGGCAGTGCACTGGCAGAACTGTTATTTGTTCTCAGGTGATTCATGTCAAGAGATTTCCAATGTGATTATGGCCACATAACTGAATTAACAGACTGTGAACACGGAATGGTGGTTGGAGCTAGATGCATGGGACATTCCATTTCGGAAATCACTGCGGAATTCAATATTCCGAGATCCGCAGTGTCAAGATTGTGTCGAGAATATCAAATGTTAGGCATTACAGCTCACCATGGACAACGCAGTGGCTGACGGCCATCACTTAATGACCAAGAGCAATGGCATTTGCGCACAGTTGTCAGTACTAACAAACAAGCAAGACCATGTGAAACAACCACAGAAATCAATGTGGAACATAACGACGAACATATCCACTAGGACAGTGTGGTAGAATTTGGCATTAAAGTGCTATGGCAGCAGACAGCTGACATGAGTGCCTTTGCTAATGCACGACATCACCTGCAGCACCTCTTCTGGGCTCGTGACCATATCAGTTGTACCCTAGATGACTGGAAAACTATGGTCTGGGTAGACAAGTCCCGATATCAGTTGGTAAGAGCTGACAGTAGTAGGGTTCGAGTGTGGTGCAGATCTCATGAAACCATGGACCCAAGCTGTCAACAAGGCACTGCGCACTCAGGTGGTGGCTCCATAATGGTGTGACCTGTGTTTACATGTAATGGACTAGGCCTCTGGTCCAACTGAACTGATAATTGCTGGAAATGTTTGTGCCTGGCTGCTTGGAGAGCATTTGCTACCATTGATGGACTTCATGTTCCTAAACAATGAGGAATTTTAATGGATAACAATGCAGCAGATCACCAGGCCAAAACTGTTTGCGATTGGTTTGAAGTACATTCTGGAAAATTTGAGTGAATGATTTGGCCTCTCACATCGCCTGACATAAATCCCACTGAACATTTGTGGGACATAATTGAAAGTATTTGTATGGAGTGTAGCCATGTATGGAAGTGAAACATAGACGATAAATAGTTTGGACAATAAGAGAATAGAGGCTTTCGAAATGTGGTGCTACAGAAGAATGCTGAAGATTAGATGGGTAGATCACATAACTAATGAGGAGGTATTGAATAGGATTGGGGAGAAGAGAAGTTTGTGGCACAACTTGACTAGAAGAAGGGATCGATTGGTAGGACATGTTCTGAGGCATCAAGGGATCACCAATTTAGCACTGGAGTGCAGTGTGGAGGGTAAAAATTGTAGAGGGAGACCAAGAGATAAATACACCAAGCAGATTCAGTAGGTACTGGGAGATGAAGAAGCTTGCACAGGATAGAGTAGCACGGAGAGCTGCATCAAACCAGTCCCAGGACTGAAGACCACAACAACAACAATTGAAAGATCAGTTCATGTACAAAATCCTGCACTGGCAACACTTTTGCAAAGCCTATAGAGGCAGCATGGCTCAATATTTTTGCAGGGGATTTCCAACAACTTGAGTCCATACCACGTTGACTTGCTGCACTATGCTGGGCAACAGTAGGCCTGACACATTATTAGGAGGTATCCCATGACCTTTGTCACCTCAGGGTATGTATTTTGTTTGTTTATTCTAAGAAATCTCTTGAACATCTGGAAAATATTTTTTTGGGAGGGGGGGAGGAGGAGGGGGAGGGCTTTGCTGTGGTGAGAAGACCCCACTAGTGCTCCTAGCGGGGTAGAGAAGTAATGGCATGTAAGCTTAAATCATTGCAAGATGGAATGTGTCCTGATATTCACCGGCTTATACACAAGCATAAGCCCATGTTTCTCTTTGACTAGTGCTGTGATTATGATATAGACTGTGGGAAAATATTTTTTATTCTTTAATTTTTTTGTTTTGTATTTTGGTGCAAAAACAAATAGGTTCATATGTGCCTATGTCAAAACCGTACAACACAAATACAAAGAGAGAAGTTGAAAATGACTACATGTCAACCCCAATCGACGGAAGAGAAGACAGCTAGAAACAGGGACATGGAGAAAGGTCTATAATACACCATTGAGAAACAGAGGTCCAGAACTAAAAATTAAACGGCTTTTGCCATATTGCTACGACAGATGAGAAATGAAACATGGTCAACAGCCACACTTCATTAGCTCAAACAGCTTATTACTCAGATGGAAAACACAAATGGGAACATAAGGGGTTAAAAAAAGGGCATTCCATCAGAAAATGGCAGACAGACAACAGTTGAGTGCAATGTACACCAAGTGGTAAGGGAGCACCACTTCACAAATGGCGGTGGCTAAAACGATAGTGCCCAATATGCATCCTAGTTAAAATGATCCCCTTGTGGCAAGAGGGCAGAGAGGTGGTAATCCAAGCTGCTGGGAGAGGCTTAATAACCCTGAGCTCATTTCCATGAAGGGAGGACCAGTGGTGACGCCAAAATGACAACACCTGCTGGCAGACGGCAACACAGAGATCATTGGAGGGAGTGTAAGAACTAGCGGCTGCAGTCTTGGCAGCAGTATCAGCAGCCTTGTTTCCCATCGAGCTAATGTGACTACGTACCCATATAAACATCACAGTGACTCCATCAAGAGTGAGCTAGTGGCAACTTTCCTGGACATGTTGCACTAAGGGATGGACAGTGTTCAGCACAGGCACAGGGGCTCTAAAGGGTGCTCAGAGAGTCTGAGCAGATGGTGCAATTTAAAAACCTGTGTCATCTGATGTACTGTGTGGTCTGATACAGGGCGAGGAGCTCTGGGGCGAAGAGCTCTGCTGTAAATACTGTGCAGTGTTCTGGAAGCCAATACCGAAAAACCACGGCATCAATGACGAAGGCACACCCAACACCATAGTCAGTCTGAGAACCATCAGTGTACAGAAAGGTACTATCACAAAGTTCCAAGCGAAGGTCGTGGAACTTAATGTGACAGAGCAAGTCTGGAGTAGTGTTCTTAGGAAGCAAAAGAAGTCCAAGGTAAACACAGGCCACCACACGAAGTCAAGGTAATGTTGGGTTCACACCCACCGGGAAAGTGGCAGGTAGCGTGAAGTTGCCCACAAGCAAAAGGTGCTGCAACATCTGTAAGTGAACAGCGTCTGGTTCTGGGGTGGAGGACTGAGATGAAGTGAGAGCATGATCTAACTACCTCTTAGTAAAGGCAGCAATGCAGCGCTCATGATTCTGAGAAGAGAAGGGTATTGCCCAAGCCTCCTTCACTTGTTTCCGATGGAGGAAGGCGGGGTGATAGAAGCTCGAAATCTCCTCAAAATGGCGGCACAAGGTGTTGGAGATAGCAATAGCATCCATGACGACATCGTCTGCTATTGTCAAGCTAGAAACTGGGGAATGAATATTGGTCCCAGAGAGCCGTCGGCGGTTGGCCCACAAAACGGAAGAGGGAGTGGAACTATTAAAAGAACTAGTTAATGAAATCCAGCTGGCTTTGTTGCTGCCCCGAAGAACATGACGACACTGTGCACGCATCTGTTCATAATGAAAACAGTTTGCCATCGTGGGATGATGGTTAAAAATGTGGAGATCACGTCTCCATGTGCGAATTGCGTAGCGCACACCTCAGTCCACCAAGGGACTGGGACACGGCATGGTAAAGAGGAAGTGTGAGGAATGAAATATTCTACAGTGGTAAGGATAACATTTTTAAGATATTCTACCTTGTCATCGCAACTGGGGAAATGATGTTCGCTGAAGGTGCCAGGGAGGAGTAAAGCCTCCAGTCGACCTTAGTAAACTGCCATTTGGGTGTGCACATAGGTGGGGTAGAAGTCAGCAAACGGATAGCACATGGAAAATGGTCACTCAAATATGTGTCGGAGAACGAGACGATGGGCAAGCTCGACAGTGCAGAAGGATAGATCAATATGAGAATAGGTGTGCATGGAGTCTGAGAGGAACATGGGTGCTCCTGTATTAAGACAGAGGTCGTTAAGTTGACTGAGATGGTCAGGAAAGAGGGCACCTTACAGACAGGTTCTGGGAGAACCCCAAAGGGGATGGTATGCTTTAATGTCACTGAGGAGCAGAAACGAGTGGTAGATGCCCATTAAGCTGGAGGAAGTCTCCCCTGGTGACAATGAATGACAGAGGGGTGTAAACGGTACAAAGGGAAAAGGTCAAGTGAGGAATGAAAAGGCGAACTGCGACAGTTTGAAGACAGGTAGCCGGGGAGATGGGTTGACTGTGAACATCATACCCTCTGGGCAGCATGACTCCCCCATGAGATGGAATGGAACTGCGACAGTTTGAAGACAGGTAGCCGGGGAGATGGGTTGACTGTGAACATCATACCCTCTGGGCAGCATGACTCCCCCATGAGATGGAATGCTGACCTTGGCGGTAAGGTCAAAACAGACCACAAAGAAATGCGAGAGCTCAAAGCGGTTGTGAGGATGCAGTTTTGTTTCCTGAAGGCAGAGAACAAGGGGACGGCGCGAATCTAAGAGCAGCCGTAAATCCTCTTTGTTGGATATAAGGCCACGAATGTTCCATTGGAGGAGAGCAATGACAAGGAAAAAATGAAGGGGTGTCCCATCGGCAGCAGCCGAGTGCCAGCCTTCAAAGACTTGCTGCTAGAGGGCACAGAGGCAGGAGGATCCTGCTCCGTGAGGTCTACAGAAGCGTCGGCATTCTTCTGCTGTCGGCCTGTGGAGTCCAGGGAAGAAAAATTTAGTGGTGCACAACGGCGACACAGAGGTTGGCCAGGCAAGGGTATCATGTGGTGACACCGCGAAGAGGATCTTCAAGTAGCCAAGGGGAAGAGCATTTCCTTTTTTTTTTACTTCTTCGAGCCTTTCCAGTTAGCAGGGGGAAGACTCAGATGTTGGACGGCTGGAGGGACATAGGAAGTCTTCACGGGAGTATTCCTTCTGTTCTTTCCAGCCTGACAGTTGTGTAGCTACTGACTTTACCCCGTGAGGTGAAAGTTTGGTGGCGTGTTGCACAGCTGGAGGAGGAGACAGGATGCTACCTTGATGCTGGGTGGATCTCACAACCGCGGTGCTAAATTTCATGTCACTTGTCTGCATGGCCATGTCCTTTGTGGAGTGAGATGTATCAAGAACAGTACTGTAAGTGACAGATGGTAGAATGCAGAGTTTCCGACTCTGCTGAAAACTTGCGAGTGATCGGGTAAGGCACTTTTTCCTTCAACCGGATCTCCTGACAGCCGGCTCATCGATATACACGGGATAGTCGTGGGTGGACGAGGCATGGTCGTCACTGCAGTTAATGCAGCGGGGAGGAGGAGGTGGACAATCATCCTTGTGAGCATCCCTACCATATGTTACATGTTTGGCTGGGTGTCAACAGGACTCTCGAGTGTGTTTTTAATGATGACACTGGTAGCAGCTTTTTGGGTTCAGAATATCTGGTCTGACTGTAACAGCTGCATAACCTGCTCTGATCTTCGACACAAGAACCACTCTATCAAAACTGAGAAAGAGAGAGCGTGTGGGCACTAAGAAGGCACCTACTTTTTTCATCACCTGATGGACGGCAATGAGACCCGGATCAGAGAGGTATGTTTGGATTTCTGCCTCGGTCAGACCATTGACCAGCCTAGTGTAAATAACACAACGGGAAGAATTCAGCGTTCAATGGGCCTCAACATGAACAGGATAGCCATGGAGAAGTGAAACTGCTAGCAGTAGTTGTGCTTGAGGATCAGAAGTATTCTTCAAAAACAAAGTGCCATTGCATAAACGAGAGCAGGATTTCACAGGGCCAGCAACTGTATCTACACCTTTCTGAATACTAAACACATTGACCGTAGTGAAAGACAGACTGCCTTCAGTACACGAAACCACAAGGAACCTTGGTGCAGCTGGGAGTGTCTTTGAATTGTTAGCCTCAGTCCATTTACATTTCATAGCCTTTGACTGTGAAGATGATCGGCTCATTGTGAGAAAATCCCCATGATTGCCAGTGTCTCCAATGGCGTGCTCCTTCCAACTGGGGGCCCCCTTCAGAAGGGGGTGAACTCGCCTTAGATGATTGTTGACACCTCAGGTCACACCTCCTGAACACCAGACGGAGGGACCAATCGGCAGTTTGTGAAGGTAGCAGCTCAGGCAATCACCCCTTCCTGGGCCTGGCCTGTACCAGGGGGTACATGCGAAACCTACCTGTCAACCTGGGGCTGGGAATTACACATTACCCAGTCATCTATTACACAGTAGGCACGTGGGCCAGCCTTCAGGAGTGCACAGGGAGAAAGAAGAAAAAGAGGAACCTCGAATGCCGAAGTGGAGGAAGGTTAGGAGAAGGTGAATGAAGAAAGAAAAAAGGAGCAGTGGACAGTATTCTGATACTGACTACCAAAAATGCAGAGTACATTTCCAAAAACCACCCAGACATGTTCCCCATGGAAGGGAAGAAAGAACAGCAAGTGGATAGATATGCATCATGGAAGGGAAAAGATGCTGCAAAGACTGGGGCCCATGGTAGCCAAGCACAAACCCGCCCAAAGAATGGTGAGCTCCCTGGGGGCTAACCACATTTTGAAATATACACTACAAATGATTCTATTATTGTACTTTTTTCTGTAGTTGGTATTACACAATCCTAAAGGATGCCTGCTGTTCATAGGAGTCCAGCCATGAGGCTAGTCACATCTTATGAACTAAAGCCCTTAAATTATCAACCCTCTGCAGGTTAAACAATGAGCCCGTATTACGTCTCATCAGAAAAAAAATTTGTAAATATTACCCTCACACTGGGTGACCTTATACACTCTCTGAAATGAAGAAACTGATTGGCATTAAGAGTAAAATATGCCTCAGCTGAAGCAATTCCATTTCCTGAGACATTATCCAACCCCAGAGAAGACGTAACTGCAACAATTTCGGTAACGTGGGTCAAATCAAGACTCAAAGCAGTACAATTTTATCATACAAAATGTTGACTTGCCACTAAAGATCATAGATTTATAGTCCTCGTCATCATTACATATAATTCCCCATTCACACATGACTAAAAACAGTCTTGTCCTTAACCTGGACATACTAGGAGCCAAATCTGTGTGTTGATACTAGTCCATGGTGGCCACGCTTCATAATACAATTAAGTGTGTCTTAGTGGACAACTGACCCCCATTTCATACTTGCAACATACACTGATGAACCAAAACATTATTACCAACTGCTCAACCCTTCGAGTCCCAACAAAAAATATTACTTTAAAATTTTTCACAAATTAACACTTTCCATCATAGTAAGTAACAAATAATAGAGGAAACTGGCAGAAAGTATGTGATAATTTTTTTTAGGGAAGTGGTTTCACTGTGGAACCACTATCATTTCATGTGGTACTGGGATTGTCCGAAAAACATTGCATTGCCTTTTCTTCTTCTTTGTCCCTTCTGCATCAATGCATTTACGTCAGCAAAATTTACAGGCAACATAAGCTTTCTGGAGCTCCTCCACCAGAACGCTCTTCAAGGATACTGTTGATTGTGATAGGGAAGGCGAATGATTGACTCTGGTTTGTTGAAGAAATTTAGGAAAGTGGTCCATCTGTAATGGAGACTGTATATAAGATGTTAGTATGGCCTATTCTTGAGCAGAGTGTGCAGAGAATAGCATTAAATTTCATATGCAGGAAAATATTGTGTAATATGCACCATACGCAAAATCACAGTGGTCTCTATTTTTCATTGCAAATTTTTTCAAATTTCACACAGTGTATCACTTAAATGCAAAAATGAAGTTTTTTTTACCAAATAGTTCCCGTAAAATCATTTGAGAAAGACTGCAGTGCGCACGCCTCGATTCTGTCATCACAGCACGTCACCAACCAACTGAAAGCAGGCAAACAATGTCGGCCTCCCCTTATGAACAGACAAATGAACTCACCCAGCGCTTCAGATGAAAACTGGTCACTGCACACTTCCACTGTATCCCGCACACACTCTACTGCTCAAGTGTTTGGGATCTGTATCAAGTAGGACTAAAGGAAGACAATGAAGCAATTCAGAGACCGGCTGCTAGATTTGTTACTGGTAGGTACAAACAAAATGCCAGTGTTAGGGAGATGCTTCAGGAACTCAAATGAGAATCCCTGGAGGGAAAGCGTATTCTTTTTGAGAAACAACATTCAGAAACTTAACAGAAACAGCATATGCAGCTGACTGCACAATAATTCTATTGCCACAAACATGCATTTCACGCAAGGACCATGAAGGTAAGATACAAGAAATTAGGGCACATACATACTCACACAGATAGTTGTCTTTTCCCCTCATTTAATTTATGAGTGGAACAGGAAACGAAATGATGAAGTGGTACAGGGTACCCTCAGCCACGCACCACACAGTGGCTTGCAGAGTTTGTACGTACAATGTAGTTAGATAGATGTAAGTTCTATTCAACAAGTGATGGCAGGAGAACACATACATGAAATAAGTATTACATACGCAAGCCAGTGGTTCCTCCTCCTGCCAAACGTGTGACGTAATTACGATTTAACAGTTTTCAGATTTTTTCCTTTACATGCATTGTGAAGCCTTGCTTCTTGCCAAATTTCGTGATTTTAGGTCAACGGGAAGAATCCTATAGATTTTGCACCTATCAAAATATGTGACATAAATAGCCTTACCTTTTGACTGAATTGACCTAGATGCTTAAATGTTTTACACCAACATGGGGCCACATACCTTAGCATGCGACAAAAATATGAACTTTATATTTCTACCCATTCCTGAGAAAAAGGGGCCTTAACAGTCAGTCAGACAGGAAGACAGAGGGGGATGGAGAGAGAAGGATTGGGAGAGCAGAGGGGAGTCAGAGGTTGGAGGGGGAGGGAGGGAGGAGAGAGGGAGGGGAGGGGGGAGAGTGAGGGGGCGGAGAGGGGGAGGGGGGAGAGTGAGGGGGCGGAGAGGGGGAGGGGGGAGAGTGAGGGGGCGGAGAGGGAGAGGGGGAGAGAGAGGGAGAGGGAGAGAGGGAGAGAGGGAGGGAGAGAGAGAGAGAGAGAGAGAGAGAGAGAGAGAGAGAGAGAGATTTCATTGTTACTGATTGAAATATGGAAGCCTAATAACATCACGACCTCCTACAAACATGTTGCACAGTCTCCATGCCAATTGTTGCTCTGAATGCTGTAAATGATCTACAATGCAATACATTCATAAAAGTACCTCAATGTATCACTAAATGTCTCCACCTTGTAACAGCATTGTTTCAGGCAGGAACCACTGGTACTCAAAATGTTAATAGAGTGTTGGTCCATCTTTGGAATGCATAATAGCGGTGCTTGTGCGTAGCATTGATATGACAAGTTCTTGCTAGGTTTCCAGAGATATGTAACACCTGATGTCTGTCTACACATCACAGAATTCCTGTAAATTACAGGCCAGTGGTTTGTGGGTGTGAAGCTGGTGCTTGATACTGTTACAGATGTGTTCCATCAGGTAATGTTAGGTAAATTTAGTGGCCAAGACATCAATGTGAGTTCACTGCTATTCTTGCCAAACCACGGTAGCATGATTTTGGTTCTGTGACATGCAGGAAGCTGTCACCACGGTCACAGAATACATCAAGCTTGAAGGGATGCAGGTGATATGCAATAATGTTCATGTAGTCCACTGCTGACATGGTGCCTTCAATTACTATTGTACATCCTACAGATGTCCAGGTGATTGTTCTGGACAGCATAAAACTGCTCCCGCTGGATTGCGACTGTTGCATAGTGCACATTCTCTGCAGCCCATTTGCCTGCATGATGACATATCCAGACACTAAGCTTAACCTTGTGTATCACGAAATGTGATTCATCCGACCAGGTTACATTTCCATTGATCCCATGCCCATTGCTATCATTACTAATGATGTCATTGGATCAACAGAGGAACCTGTAGGGGGTTGCCTGCAATGTTTGCACCAGCATTGTACAGTGTTGTGTACGCTGCTGTGTACACTGCTACAGGTGGCCACCTATACCTCTTTACAAACTAGGCAAGGTCCAGACAACCTCCTGTGACAAGGTATGGTTATCCAACCCCTTTTTACTTACTTGTCATTTCACCATCTTTCAACCACTTTCCACAGATGCTCATGACAGTAGCACATGGAAAGTTGGAAAGCTTCATCATTTCTGAGATTCTCGTTCCCAGGGGTAAGACCACAAGAATCTATTTTTTGTTAAATTCACTTATGTAAGTAGATTTTTCCCATTTACTTCATCACTAGAATAGTTCCTCATTCATTTGTGTCCTGCTTATGTAACTTCTTTATCGTGACATGAGACTGCAAGGCCACTGGGTGGCACTCAGCCTCATGGTGAGTAGTGATCATAATGTTTTGTCTTTCCGTTATGTCTTAAATATGTATATCATTAGGATTCATCTCTAATTCATTAAGTCTTTCTTTTTCATCCCGTATGGTATGTCTCCCCTGACCCATGGTTCTGGGTGACACTCCTGAAATCTACCCCTTTTCCTACACCTCTTCAGTCCTTTTCCCTCATCCTTCTTCCTTCCCCTTCAACCCTTCTGCCTGAAGGAGGCGGCACTAGCTCTGAACGCTTTCAAATTACATCAGTCTTTTATATGTGTGTTTTGCTGCTGCTTGGTGAGTAGATTTTGTATCTATCCAATTAAATTATTTTGTCATTAAGTTTTGGAATTTCCCTAATCAACAATAGTGTCTCATTACAGTTAATGTCCATAGATGTGCAACATATCTCGGCAATGTGTGTTTTAAGTAGTAATGTCTGGATGGAATTCTGAATGCTACAACCGGCAACAGGTTCCCTCCCCAGTGAAGCAGAGAGAAAGGGGACTGTGACAGAAAAGTCTCACTAAGAATATGAATATAATGCTCTTGCTTAACATGAATTACCTCTACAAGTGTGCAAAGTCATGAAGATGGATATTCAGCTGTAAGAGGGATTATACTACATGAAATACCGTGGAAGAGCAACACACTATAATTACATGTGTCTTGAAAGCTTCAGCACGAACACTGAAAATTTCCATATCCATGCTTGGAAAATCACTGAGAAGTGCATAGCATGGTACCACATATTAGGGTTTCTTCCAACTCTAATCGTGTGTGGAGTGCAAGAAGAATGACTGCTTAAATGCTACCGTGTGCACATGTTGATATCTTTTAAGTATGAATGATTGCTATTTAGTCATTGTACACAAAAGAAACAATAAATATCATCTGAATAACATGTGTTAGCATTCATCTTCAACCAATAGAAAGAATTGCTATATAACAAGTGACATCGGTCAGAGATGCTGCTCAACATTCTAGCAAAGACAAGGTCACTGTCTCCAAGAGACTAATCTTAGGCATTAAGACTGCTGTGATGGGGGACTGTAACCTGTCCAGAGAGAATGGCCCTTTTAAGGATTTGTATGGCCACATTTGTAACAATTAATTTTGTTTGTTGCCCCTACACCATCTCATGTGCAGTAACTGTTACACACAATACAGAAGACCAGTATGTCCTTTTACCTGCCTCTACATAATCACCTGGACAATAAGTTTCTAAATCATTTCACCGTATAGCTTTCCCAATCATTTTGCCTTAGTACAAATTCATGTACACAAGATGCTATGATATTTTACCAAACACACAGCAGTAGAGAGCTTCATACAGAAAGAAGAGTTATGCCCACTGAACAAGGGGTCAGCACTAGTACAATCATTCTCCGAGAGAACAGAACATGCTCAAGTATTTAAAGGAGCAAAATTTTGAATTGAGAAATAGAGAAGAAGATTCCAGTGTGTTTCTCTAAGAAGAAATATGCCTAGAACACTTCGATTAAGAAGATCCGGTGCAGGGAGTGTAGAGCTCTCACACACACATCGCAGGGACGCAGACGTGGAAACCAACATCTGGCGCCACTGGCACTAGCTGCTGTTCACCGGTGCTGACCTGCCTCCACATCCACTCACTGACGCAGAGCAGGTTCTCCACCGTAAAACAGAACTTTATTGTTTTAGTACAAAGTGGTACAAACTGTTCAGTGAACTTTATTAGTGTAGTTACCATACTTAAAGTTAGTTAAATGCTTGCAAGATCAAAAGCTTGCAAGAATATGGATAACATATGACAACTCAGGGAAACTCAAGAACCAGCTATGGGTATGAAAGGTAGTATGGAAGTGCGCGACTGGTCTGAGTTAGTAAATTTAATCAAAACTCAAAATGCGACTCGAAGTGAAAAACTAGAATCAGTAAAATCTCAATTAAATGCCCAAACAACAAATTTAGGATTGTTAAATTCCAAAGTCGACTCACATAGCAAAGAATTTAGTAATCTATGCGAAAGCACGGACACTTTAAAGACTGAATTTGATGCCTTAGCTGGCTGCGGTGGTCTAGCGGTTCTAGGCGTGCAGTCCGGAACCGCGCGACTGCTACGGTCGCAGGTTCGAATCCTGCCTCGGGCATGGATGTGTGTGATGTCCTTAGGTTAGTTAGGTTTAACTAGTTCTAAGTTCTAGGGGACTGATGACCACAGATGTTAAGTCCCATAGTGCTCAGAACCATTTGAACCATTTGATGCCTCAAATAGTGAAGTAGAAAATCTGAAACTAGTTTTAAAGAATGAATTGACTAGTTCCTTCACTATTCATGCAAATCAAATGTTTACTGACTTCAGCCAGAAACAGAATGATAATTTTCAGAATTTGACAAAAGGTTAGAACTGAATATTGAAGACGAATGTAATAGTGTAGAATCAGAGCTTAATGAAAAGTTAGGATCCTTTGAAAATGTGTGCAGTGTTAAATTTAATGCTGTAAAGCAAGGATTGAGTACTTTGAAAGAGTGTGTCGATAAGCAGGATAATTTAATGCCAATAATTCAATCGCAAATTACATGTGTTAATACATGAGTAGATAATGTGGAAAGGAACTTCAAAGAGAAATTAGTGAACTCTGATATCATAAATATAAGTAGTTTGGAGGAACAGGTTGGAGAAATTATAGATCGAAAAGTTACCAAGAGAATAACATCCGGGAATGTATTGCCTATTTCTTCTTCTGAACTTAATGCTACCAGAAAGGGAATGGACGAACTGTGGAAAGAGATTAAGCTTATTCAAGACAAAGTAGAAAAAAGAGTATCTTCACCTCATGTTGTGTCAACTAGTGAATTGGTGACTGATTTGCTGTGGGGAGATTTTCAAAAGAAGTTTAAAGAGAAATATTGATCTGCCTGTGCACAACAAAAGTTAATATCAGATCCATGGGACCCGGGATGAAACCTTACACACAGCTGTAGAGAACTTCATACTGAAAGAAGAGTTATGGCCATTGACCAAAGGGCAGAGCATGCACTTCAGCACTAGTACAACCATTCTCTGCCAATGATCACTAGATATTTTCTCCATACTTGTCAATTATGTTCAGTAGAAAGAAGCCTATAATTTATGCTGTAACTAGTACTTGATTTGGGAGCATCTAAAAAAATCAACCAGTGATTGACTGGGAGTTGTCAAAACAGATGCCCATCAGGACTGCTTGAGCAGTTAACTGGTTCTTACTTAATTCTGAGATAAGTTTCAGGAATGGGTTGATCACATTACATCATCATGAACTGCCAAGCTGTTCATGTGAAGACCACCTGGAATGAGGGTTGCTGCTCTGCTATCAGAAGCAGACATGTGGATCTGTGACAATTTAATCACCATCAAGCACCACGAAAATTGACAACAGCTTGGGAGGTTATCAGGGTTTTTGGAATGAAAACTGTGGCGAGACAGGATACAGCTTTCTGTCACGACAGTGCCACCGTTGATACAGGCAGTCAAGATTTTTTTCGACAATGAGGAATTAGAGAACTGCCCCTTCTCATACAGGAGACGGATCAATATTCCCTGATGCATCAACACACAGTGCCTGACTGCAACAATGTATGCTATATCAATTTGAATCACATTATAGGAAACACAAAATAAATCTGTCACTCTTTTCAGCGAAAGCCTGAAGATAGGAAATTTCCCCGACACTTGTTAGGAGGCAACATTCATATACTGCCTGAAACCAGGGAAGGCAAGTATTTTTCAGAAGAGTTATTGTTTAGAGAAGGCTTTGGAGCAGATAGGGAACTAGGTTCTCAAATCTAAACATCTAATTTGGCATTTTGTGAGAAATCATTCCTCTGTGGGGAAACAGATGTACAGCAGGCTTTCTTACACAAGAAACAACTCACATGTGTCTTTTCAACATTTTGAAGTCTCACAATTCTACTCCAAGGCATATCATCTTCAGACAACACAATTAATAGGGCTCCTGGAGCTATCTTTATGTAGTCCTTCCAGTCATATTGGTTTTCAGATATCAAAGTGGGAAAGTCTTATAAGACTTACACAACATTAGCTATTAGCATCCAGTATATTATCATTGACTATTAAAAGATTGCTTCAGGCTTCCTTATCCACATATGATTTTGGAATATTTTGCTTCTTCTACAGCCCTAAACCAGGAACACAGCAGCTGGAGTTGATCATCAAAAGAGTGGGCAGAGAGCATCAGGTAAGGTTTTCAAGGGAGAATATCAAGCATATTTTCATTTCCACCATTCAAGATGCATTTATAATTAACAAGCAATGATCATAAGGGAAATTATTCAGAAGGTTAATGATTCAAAGAAGTTTCTGGACCTCTTATTTGACAAGGTGCTTCTTTGTTTACAACATACAATGTATTTGAAGGCAAGAACACCTACGGAATAGCTTTAGCGACAAGTCTTATTGTGCATTCAAGTGGTACCTGCTAAATTATGGTAGCAGATGAACAGATCGGTAAGGCGTATGAATCTGAAGGTAATACATGCTATGCACCACAAGGAGATAAGACGGCCAACAGAACCTACAAGACACAATACCCACCGCACATGCTGAGGCGACAGTAACCCTGCAGTAGCACTCTCTCACAGGGGGACAGATTCTTCTCTTATTCAACATTGACAGCATTCAGTTTCATAAAGGGGAATGCCTTTCACAAAAAGAGCAATTTTTGATCAACACACAAGGATATTATCACTAAAGATATGGAAGAAATTTCAGTCTTTGTACTGAGATGGAGCTACTTGACACCCAGGATTATTACAAGATTCAGAGTAATTTTTAATTCCTTCTTCAGTACACATGGGAGACTACACATATGTGAGTTAACATTCTGTAAAATACTGTACCAGGACCATGATTACATCTCAGTTTAGACACAAACGACCAAGCAGGAGACACTTTTCTAATCTGTGGTTTGCGTCAATAGTGTCTTGAACATCCAGTTACTTAATCAGTTCATACACTACAACACTAAGCTATATGTGATCTTGTAATTACTGGAGCATAAAAAACATATTCAAGTCACAAAATTTGTCATCTCCTGCATACACACTGAGCCATCCAAATCCAAATTCCTACTACACGAGTCACTTCAGTTCATCCATGGCAGAAGGAGATGATACTATGATAGGTACTAGGGCATATGGAAATTTGGGACAACAATGCCTACAGCAGTCTGAAGTAGTCTCTCTTAATCATGTGACTTCGCTGTTTAGTCTTAGGACTGAACATTACTGGGATGAAGGGTGTCTGAAAGTGTTGTTGGTAAAATCTGGTACCTGATTGTGGTGAACTTAGTTCCAGTCACAGAAGTGAAGTGTGATTAACAGGCCTCTGGACAAGGCATTGTCTCCAGATGCGCGTATATTACTTTAGTAAGAGGACCAGTCAGTGTGCAGTATTTGTATTGTATGACTAAAGCGAAACCCCTATTTTACATTTTTGTGCAGTCCAGAATTAAAATGTAAAATTGAGGCAAATGCAGAATTGAAGAAAATGTTAAAACTACAAAAATATGAGCGAAAATATATGTCATTGGCATATATGATTAAAAATCTTTCTCACCAATAAATCGTATAAAATCGGTATAAGTGAAGGAAATTAAATTTACAATACAACGTTTATACAATAATTTGTGGTAATGAATTTCATCAGTTCGAGCAGTTTTATGACATGTTACGACCACAAATTACACATCACCAAATGCTTTTTTGAGACATCTTTCCTTTGTTTTCACCAAGAAAAACTGAAAGCGGTGGCACAGTGGTTAGCACACTGGACTCGCATTCAGTACAACGACAGTTCAAACCCGCGGACTGTCATCGTGATTTAGGTTTTCTGTGATTTCCCTAAATCATTTCATGCTAAAGCCAGGAAGGTTCCTTTGAAAAGGCATGACCAACTTCCCTCCACATACTTCCCTAATCTAATGGGACCAATGATCTCGCTGTTTGGTCCCTTCCCCCAAATCAACCAACTAACCACCCAGAAAAAAAGCAAAAATTTATGAATATGGTGAATTAAGCTGGAAACTGTGAACTACAGTGAAAGGCGTCTGAATCTAACACGCTGGCTGTGTGTGTGTGTGTGTGTGTTTCGTTTGTAGCCAATGGCAGTTTAAACGAGTCAAGTAGACTGCAGTTTAATTAGGTTGAGTAGACTTCACAACTTGTGTCTAGGGACAGCAAATCTCGGTGCTGATTAGGTGAGCCGATCGGTTGCACTTGGCTCACATCGGGTCTGCAGCTTGCATTGCTTCTACGTGGCAGAGAGTGAAAGCTTATAATTCACAAATGACAAGGAGCTGCTTGATTTATTCCGCACGAAATTCAAAATTGTATGTTAACGATCTAGGTTGCTTACGCAGTTTTTAAGATACAGTTTATGGCAATGAAGGATTTTTGAAAAATTCTTCAAAGTTATTTCTCGTGACTAAAAACATAAGCAAGTTCTTCCAAAACTATGAGCAATTTTTCACAAGAAAAGTGTTCTATACTATAAATTTCTGACTGCAGAGGTCTAAACAGATAGATTGACCTGAATCCAGTGTTGATTGCCATCGGCTATCACTGGTTTCCTTCATTAGAAGCTGAATTTTATCTTTATGTTGCAGAACTTTATGTAGTTCTCTCGAGAATTTTGTACCTGACTAAAGCATTTCACAAGTAGCTCCATGATTTTATGTAACGTTCCTTTCAGCAGATTGAATCTGCCGCTAACACAAAGACTGTTGTAATTATATTTCACAATCCGGGATGTGCAGAAGTGTTATTAACATACTGCACTGGAGTGGAGAATCCAAAACAGCTCACTGGGTTTGTGATATAAGCTAGTTAGCTTAATGAGCGTATTATCACAACAAGATATACACTATACCAATGTTTATGTAGTTTTTGTCTGTGTATGAAATATTTTGAAAACTGGGCAAACTGTTGAGTAGTGCATTTCCTCAGCAGTAGTGACCTAGGAAATTTTCTTCCTAAAAGAGGTTTTGATTTAAGAAATTGCCAGTAAAGTGTAAACTGTGTTGCAGGAATTCAGGATTACCGACTGTTAAGGCTACTTTAGCATCTTACAATAGTGAGATGTTTAGAATTCTACATGCCCATCAACGCTGGTGTCCAAAATTAAAGCAACAAACTATCCTATGACTGATTCACAATATAATCATACAAACTGTCAACAGATGTCCGTACGATTGTGTTCTGCACGGAAGGTGGCATCTGGTCAACGGACAACAACGCCAACACTGACGTCATGTCACCTGTCAAAGAGGCCTACATCTTCAATTACTGTGTACACAATCACAGACTGTGTAGTATGGCATAGAGAAGACACCGACCAGACTTTCCTCTGTGGTGGACCATAGGAAGAATGGAAGCAGGACAGCCAGAAACTGATGTGGCCAGATGACTTGATGCGAATTATTCTGCTGTTTCTCAGATGTGGCATCTGTTTATAGAGACCAAAACTGTGTCCCGAAGACCAGAGCAGGGACAACCACAGGTGACATCAGAAAAAGAGCACCATTATTTGGCTGTAAGGGCACAACAGTAATGCCTTAGTTCTGCACGGTAACTAGCATCTGACCTCGCAGCGTCCACTGCACGTGTTGTATCAAAGCAAATGGTGTACAGAAGGCTTCAGCAGTGCGGCCATTATTGTCGAAGACCTGCTGTATGTGTACCTCTGATGCGCCTTCACAGAAGAGAACACTGGAGCAGTCAACATGCCTTCTGGACGGTCGAACAGTGGACCAATGTTCTTTTCACAGATGAGTCCCGATTTGGTTTGAAGAGTGATGCTCGATGGATTTGCATCTGGAGGGAATGTGGAACGTGATTTCGGGACCCAAATATAGTGAATAGACACAGATATCGAGGATGATCCACAGTGGTGCGGGCAGGGATTATGGTGAGCACTCTAACACCTCTTCGTGAAATTGTATGGGTGAATTACCACGGTTTAACTGCTGTCAGGTATTGTGACGAGATCTTGGGACCTCGTGTGGTTGTTGCGAGGTGCTGCGGCCCTAGACTTCATATTGATGGGTGATAACGCCTGATCCTATAGATCAGGGGCAGTTGATGTTTTCATGCAAATGGAAGACACTGTTGAATGGCATGGCCTGCTCACTCTCCCAATTTTAACCCCATACGACATGTCTGGGATGCACTAGGGAGATGGGTTGCACCATGTCAGCATCCACCAACCATTCTCCAAGACCTGTGAGCAGATCAGCAGGAAGAATTGGCATTAATGCCTCAACGTGAGATTGATGACAACATTCACAGCATCCTCCATCGTCGTCAGGCCTGTATTGCTGCCAGAGATGGTCACACTGCATACTGACCATATCAACCAGTTGTCAGAACATGTGGGCAAATCTGTTTAGTTGGAAAAATGAATAACAATTTTATCTACTGTTATGTATGTTGCAGTTGTTTATGTTCTGCGTTCTTCACATTGCTTCTGCTTTACTATCAACTGTATACTGTTTCGTGGCAAAATAAATGCAACCTTGTGTCCATTTGTTGCTTTAATTTTGGAGACCAGTGTATATATACACTCTGCAAACCACTGTGAGATGCATAGCAGACGGTACTTTCCATTGTACCAGTTATCAGAGTTTCTTCCTGTTCCATTCACGTATGGAGCACAGGAAGAATGATTGACTGAATGCATTTGAGTGCAGTAATTATTCTAATCTAATCCTCACGATCCCTGTGTGAGTGATACATAGGGGGTTGTAGTATATCCCTAGAGTAATCAATTAAAGCCAGTTCTCGAAACTTTGTAATAGACTTTCTTGGGCTAGTTTACATCTGTCTTCAAGAGTCTGCCACTTCAGTTCCTTGAGTATCTCTGTGACACTATCCCATGGATTAAACAAACCTGTGACCATTCGTGCTGCCCTTCCTTGTTTATGTTCAATATCCCCTGTTAGTTCTATCTGGTACAGGCCCACACACCTAAGCAATATTCTAGGATGGGTCTCACAAATATCTAGAAGACAGACAACAAAAAATAGTATTAGGTGTTACTATTCTACAAATAGGAGAGGTAGAGTCTGATTGGGGAACAGTACATCATGGAGTTCCACAAGGGTCAGTCCTTGGTACCCTCCTATTTATTATACATATTAATAACTTACCCCTGTCCTCAAACAGTGCTAGCAATATCAAAATGTTTGCAGATGACACAAGTATAGTGACAGCCAGCAAAACCTCCACTGACATAGAGTTAAATGCCAACCAAGCACTTGCAAATACTCTGAACTGGTTCACAGCAAATTCTCTAGCAATAAACCTCAATAAAACAAATTACATGCAGTTCAAATACAGTTACTTAAGCCCAGAAGAGATTAACACTGAACACGAGAGCCAACAGTTACAGAGTGTTCAGTGCACAAAGTTCCTAGGCGTTCACATAGGTAACTGGCTCAACTGGGAATTCCACATACAGCAAATACTAAAAAAGCTTAGCTCAGCAACATTTGCCATACGAATAATCTCCAAAATTGGAGACATCAGTGTTTCAAAGTCTGCATATTTTGGCTACTTTCATTCAGTTATGTGCTAAGGAATAATCTTTTGGGGCAACTAACCACTCTCAAAAAAAAATTTTTATGAGCCAGAAAAATATGTAGTGTTCCTCCGAGAACCTCATGTCGCAAACTTTTAAAACATTAGGTGTATTAACCACTACCTCACAATATCTCCTCTCTCATGGCTTTCACACTTCTCAAATCCTCTGAATATGAAAAAGATGAGGCATACCATCATTATAACACAAGACGGGAAGATGATACGTTCTGTGAACGGAAAAATGTCTCTGGTACAAAAAGGGGTAAAGTACACAAGTACAAAAATCTGTAACACACTCCTACTGGAAAAATGTTTCTACTCTTTAGATGAATTCTTCAGCAGAGATATATAATTTGAGTAGTAATTCAGATTATTTCCTTTGTCATTGTATCTGTACTGTTTTTCATCACTACTGTATTTTTGTACTATATTGTTTATTATCTCTATCATACTATTGTATTGTACCAGTTTTGAATCATTCATCTACCATGTGTAATATACCAGTATGTATTGTATTGTACGATATCTATATTGTATCTGCTTTGACTCATTCCACAGCCATGCGTAATCACGCCATACTGGATCTATGGAATATGTATCTCAAATAAATAAATAAACAAGTGAATTGTAAGCAATCTCTTTTGTAGACTGATTGCACAATAAACCGAAGTCCATCACCTGCTTCACCCACGACTGAACCTAGGTGATCATTCCATATCATACAGGGTGTTTCAAAAATGACCGGTATATTTGAAACGGCAATAAAAACTAAACGAGCAGCGATAGAAATACACCGTTTGTTGCAATATGCTTGGGACAACAGTACATTTTCAGGTGGACAAACTTTCGAAATTACAGTAGTTACAATTTTCAACAACAGATGGCGCTGCAAGTGATGTGAAAGATATAGACGACAACACAGTCTGTGGGTGCGCCATTCTGTACGTCGTCTTTCTGCTGTAAGCGTGTGCTGTTCACAACGTGCAAGTGTGCTGTGGACAACACGGTTTATTCCTTAGAACAGAGGATTTTTCTGGTGTTGGAATTCCACTGCCTAGAACACAGTGTTGTTGCAACAAGACGAAGTTTTCAACGGAGGTTTAATGTAACCAAAGGACCGAAAAGCGATACAATAAAGGATCTGTTTCCAAAATTTCAACGGACTACGAACGTGACGGATGAACGTGCTGGAAACGTAGGGCGACCACGTACGGCAACCACAGAGGGCAACGCGCAGCTAGTGCAGCAAGTGATCCAACAGCGGCCTCGGGTTTCCGTTCGCCGTGTTGCAGCTGCGGTCCAAATGACGCCAACGTCCACGTATCGTCTCATGCGCCAGAGTTTACACCTCTATCCATACTAAATTCAAACGCGGCAACCCCTCAGCGCCGCTACCATTGCTGCACGAGAGACATTCGCTAACGATATAGTGCACAGGATTGATGACGGCGATATGCATGTGGGCAGCATTTGGTTTACTGACGAAGCTTATTTTTATCTGGACGGCTTCGTAAATAAACAGAACTGGCGCATATGGGGAACCGAAAAGCCCCATGTTGCAGTCCCATCGTCCCTGCATCCTCAAAAAGTACTGGTCTGGGCCGCCATTTCTTCCAAAGGAATCATTGGCCCATTTTTCAGATCCGAAACGATTACTGCATCACGCTATCTGGACATTCTTCGTGAATTTGTGGCGGTACAAACTGCCTTAGACGACACTACGAACACCTCGTGGTTTATGCAAGATGGTGCCCGGCCACATCGCACGGCCGACGTCTTTAATTTCCTGAATGAATATTTCGATGATCGTGTGATTGCTTTGGGCTATCCGAAACATACAGGAGGCGGCGTGGATTGGCCTCCCTATTCGCCAGACATGAACCCCTCTGACTTCTTTCTGTGGGGACACTTGAAAGACCAGGTGTACCGCCAGAATCCAGAAACAATTGAACAGCTGAAGCAGAACATCTCATCTGCATGTGAAGCCATTCTGCCAGACACGTTGTCAAAGGTTTCGGGTAATTTCATTCAGAGACTACGCCATATTATTGCTACGCATGGTGGAGATGTGGAAAATATTGTACTATAGAGTTTCCCAGACCGCAGCGCCATCTGTTGTTGAAAATTGTAACTACTGTAATTTCGAAAGTTTGTCTGCCTGAAAATGTACTGTTGTCCCAAGCATATTGCAACAAACGGCGTATTTCTATCGCTGCTCGTTTAGTTTGTATTGCCGTTTCAAATATACCGGTCATTTTTGAAACACCCTGTATCATATCCCTACAAAGTGTTAAACCCAGGTATTTGTACAAGTTGGCTGGTTCCAACAGTGATGCATTCATATTATAGGATACTAATTTTTTTTGTTCTGTGTAGTGCATGATTTTACATTTCTGAACATTCAGAGCAAGTTACCAATCCCTACACCATGCTGAAATCTTATTAAGATCTGACTGAATATTTATGCAGCTTTTCTCAGATAGTACTTCATTACAGATAGCTGCATCATCTGCAAAAAGCCTGATTTTACTATTAATATTGCCTGTAGGGTCATTAACATACAACATGAACAGCAAGGGTCCCGACACTCTCTCCTGCCACACATCTGTAGTTACTTCTACATCTGACGATGATCCTCCATCCAAGGTAAATGCTGTGTCTTCCCTACCAAAAAATCCTCAAACAGGTCACAAATTTCACTTGATACCCCATATGATCGAACTTTTGACAATAAGCGTAGGTAGTAGTTGTGTAAACTACATAAGGAATTAAAACTGCCTGTACTGTCTGACTGCAATTAGTGTTTTTGTTGACAAATAAAAATCAAATGAAATTAAAACTGCCTGTACTGTCTGACTGCAATTAGTGTTTTTGTTGACAAATAAAAATCAAATGAAATTTGTCACTGCTAATGACAATTAGTAAAAAAAGTAAAGTATATTATCAAAGCACATTTTTTATGGTGAGAACCATAACAGACCAAGTGACAGTAAGTTTCTTTGATAGGATTTGCAAATTTATATAGGCTGTGTCTCAGAAACAAGATGTTTAAATTACAGAATATCTCCTTTGGTGTATGTGCATCAGACAGTTCAAATAAATAAATTTATTATTTCATTTGTTTTGATTTTGATGAAATTTGGTATAAATTTCACATATTACTAATATTTTCATGTGTGTGTGTGTGTGTGTGTGTGTGTGTGTGTGTGTTTCCATCCGTCCTAATATTTGGTATGCGAGTAGAAGAACGTTGTCGCAACACCGTTCTTTCCATAACTTTCTGAGATACAGGGAGTGTCAAAAAGATCTGACGATTTTAAAGTACAAATAACACAAATGTTAAGAGTGATAAAAAATGTTTTATTGGTTACTACAGAAGGGTGTCAATAGAAATTAAATAAAATAACATTGAAACATCCAATTTCATGAGTTTAAGATTTGAAGATGACATCCTTCAAGTGGTGCCCCTCTGTGATGAATCACTCTTCCAGTCTCGTACCAAAACTTTTGAACACCTTCCCTAATATTGCAAGAGACAAGTTAGCGGACTCTTGATTTCAAGAAACCCCACAATGGGGGGAAGGAGAGAATCACAAACGCTTAAATCAGGGGAGCACGCTGGCCATGCAATATCCCCAAAATGCGAGATTACTTGGCCATGAAACTTAGTTTTCAAAAATTCCATCACCTAACTGGCTATATGGGCAATTGCCTTATCCTGCTGGAACCACATTCTACTGTGCAGAAAGCATTTTGCCCAAAGTTCAGGGACCAGGAAGTTTTGTAACATAACATAACGGAACATTGCAAACTGACCGTAACAGTTTGACCATCCTCTTCAAAGAAGTATGGCCCAGTGACACAAGTTTTTGTTACACCACACTACACAGTGAGCTTAGGACTACGCAGATGATGTTCATGCAGTTCTTCAGGATTTGTAGCTGACCAGTAATGAAAGTTCTGTTCGTTTAGATAACTGTTCAGATGAAAATTCATCTTGTCACTCATTGTGAACATTTTTTCGATCTGTCATCAAATCAATTATTCAAAATGAAAACGCCTTTCGCTTTGAATGGTCATTGCATTTTAAATGCTGAACAATAGCCATTTCGTATGGATGGAAATGCAGATCGAACCGCAAAATTCGTCTTAGCGAGTGGTCAGACATATGCAAAGCAGCAGCCTGTTTACGGGTCAGCTGCCAAGGACAGGCTTCCACAGCTTCTCTTACTCTATCAATTTTCTCTTGTGTCCGGGCTGACCCTGGACGGCATGTCAATTTCTGTTTCAATGCTGAACCAGTAGCTCTGAAGTTACTCACCCACAGCATAACTGTGTTACCTGTTGGAACTTTTCCTCGTGGACCTAAATCAAAACGCCTACAGAACTGCCGCTGCCCAGCAACACAGGAATTACCACTTTTAAAAAACACCTCGACAACAAACATGCGGTGTTCAACTGACCACTGCTCCATGGCTACTAAAAATGTCCACATGCAGGCTCCGAAACACACCTATCCCCACCAGTTACTCACTCAGCCACATCGCTGTGAAAATTGTCAGATCATTTTGTCGCTCCTTGTAGCAAGATCTGAGGTATTCGAGATTAGAAGTCAGGGAGAATGATGTTGAAAAGTAGTCTGTAGTAATGATTTACAGGTTAAATAGGAAGCTGTATTCCATAGCTCCTCAGCTGATTTTCACTCTCCTAAAATAAAGAAAAAAGTAATGGCCATTTGTAAGTACTGTTAATTTCCTGCCACACAATGGAATATCAGGGCACATGTAACAAGGCCATGTCGTAAACGACCCTTTGCTAAAAAACTGTTTTTCCCCTTGTAAATGATGTTCATGGTTAGTTTTTACAGAAATTTTGATTATCATGGCTGTATCCTGGGCGAATGTTAAGATTTTATTACTGCCACATGTTATGAAGCACAAACTGCAACTATATTTTTACATTTTTCAGATGAAAGCTGTATTAACATAAAAAATGTATATTGACTAAAATATGTGAACAGTTCACAGAAGATTACGGCAAGCTGCTTACCTGAGGCCAGCTGCGAGCACCTGACTAGCACCAAGATTTGCTGTCCCTAGACACAAGTGACTTAAAAATACTTTTTGCAGTGGGGATGTCACTAGTGGGCTTTGAAGTACTGACTTTTGTGAGCGTTATGATCAACCCCTGAGCGAACTGTGTGCATTTTAATTATTCATTGCCTTCATAGCATGTGATGTATGTGCACTGTATGCCATGTCAAAGCAATGGTGCATTGAAAGTATATCACAAATACGTCACCCTTATCATTAAATGTCAATTAATAAAGCACCAACAATGTAAATGTTGAGACATTTTATGATAACTAATGCACAATACAAAATTCAGATGAATAAGCTGTAGCGTCATGGTTAGCTGAGTTGAAGGTTGTAGGTTCGCAATTCATTGCAAGCTAATATTTTTTTTTCAGCTTAACATTATCATGTTCTGGAACTTCGTTCTGATTGTAAAATAATATGTTCTGCAATATTCGATGTCATTTAATATTTCTGTATGATTAGAGAATGGAAGATGAAATAAATATTTTCCTGTTTATTTCTGAATATGTGGTAAGTTCCAAATGTCTGGTTAGGCGTGAACCTATGAGGACAATGTAAACTGCTGCACGTGAAACAATGATCAATAATGTTCATATTCTTCCCTGTCACAAATATTTCACACGTTGTGCAACCAAAAACATATTCCCCTAAAGGTTCTTACCACAAATAACACCATCCATAAACATCAACTTGGTGCTATAACGATCGACAAATCGATAGCCTCATTACTGGTCATTCACAGTGCCACATCACAATTAATTCAGTTTCTGCAAAAAGTAGTGTGAAACGTACTCGACCCATCATTGTAGCACAGTGTAGCTAAACACTGCAAGTTGTGTTGGTGATGCTGATCGGAATTACCTCAGCAGTTCCTCTCTCGCATCTCCCCTCTCTGCAACACCCTAAAACATTCCCTTACATCTGCCACCACCAACAGTGCAAACTGTGTTTTTTGAGCCACTTATAACTCATTCAGACACATAAAATGTCAAGAGGAAGAAAACAGGACAAAGTCAAGTGAGACTATGAGTACGAACATAGAATCGAATGAATCTTACTAGAATTAAATGCAAAATCAGGGAATTTTTAGCATTGATCTTACGGGTTTTTCACAGGGGCTATGAATTTATGGCACAGAATCACTAAAAATGTAAAATTAGAGAATGTAAAATTGAAGTTCTACTGTATCTACACATCATGTTTAAAAGGAGTGCAACCTGTACAAATATGAGACTGCAGGTCACAGATAAGATTTGCTCACTATTCTGAGTAAAGACACTCAAAGTGTCAAACAGCTCTTAAATTTTTGCCTGCCTTCCCAATTCACAATAGGAAGAGAGATCATTTGGACATCAAACTGATCATAAACAGTGAATTACTATGGGTATTTCTTTACATTTTGAAAAATATGTGAAAAGAGTATGATTTTAGAGTACCAATGTTTCCACAGCTGTCAGTTCCTCTCTGCTGTGAATAAACTATTTCACTGCACAATGCAGCTGCTGCTACTATGATCACTGAGAATGGCTGGATCTGAAAAACGAGCACACAAGACCATATGTATTTCAAACCCGTCACATACATCTGTGATTTTGTAGGAAAGGGAGGCGGTGTTCCCATCACTAAACAACAACAAACAATACACCGTGTGTGTGGATGAGGCCACATCCAACATGGAGCCAGAAAATTTTTCCCTTCTTAAGTGCACAATAAACAAAATGGATAATTCAAATTTTTTATATCTGAAATATGGATTACTTCTTTATTTGCACATTAGATTTATTCTTCTGCATCAATACAGACATGATGCTGAATGGGAGAAAGAAAACTGTGTGGGCTAACACTACTCATGGTGTTTCAAAAAAAATCTTACTCACATGTCCAATCCCTAGAGGGTAGACAACTCTCTTTTCGCAGGGCACTATTGTAGAAATTTTGATAACTGGCATCTGAAGTGGAGTGCATCATTCTGCTGCCACCAACATACATTTCATGTAAGGAGCATGAAGGTAAGGTGAGAGAAGGTAGGTCTCATACAGAGGCTTACAAAGAGTCTTTATTCCTTGTTCTGTTTGCAAGCATAACAGGAAGATAAATGACTACTAGTGGCACGTGGTGCTCTGAGGACTCTACACCAAACTACTTCAAGTGTTCTGGCCTGGCTGTCCAATTCTGATATTTCCATCTGATCACACGTACTTGTGGGTACTTGTAAAAAGAATATACAATATAACAGTCTAGAAGTATGAGGAAAGGGAGATGAAAGGCGAAAATTGAAACAGAAATAATGTAAAAAACAAAACAGCTGTGTAAAACAGAAGCAGCTCATAGTGTAGTCATAGTGTATTATGACTAAGGCAGACTGTATCACCTGTAAGAAACAATTGTAAAGCACCTTCACCACAACCAGACAGTTTCTACCCTTTACCCACTGCACCCCAGTAGCTAATGAGATGGTAAATGAATCACTCAGAACTGAGCACCTGCATGACTCAAACATTCTGACTGTTCACATAAAAGTTTGGTACCTGTCATGATGTAAAAAACTGTGTTGGAAAAACCAACGTATCGCCCACAGTGACACTGGCTTTCTTCTGGATCTACTGGCGTGTTTCAGCAGTGCAGAGTTTCTCATATTTTACCATTACTGATTACAGAGATTTACAAAACACTCGTTTGACCAATACTTGAATAGTGCTCATCAGTATGAGATCCATACCAGATAGGACTGATAGAGAAAATACAGAAGATGCAAAAAAGAGCAGCATGTTTCATCACAGGTTCATTTAGTACAGGTAAAAGTATCATGGAGATACTCAGCTGTCTTCAGTGGTAGACTCTGCAAAGGAGATGTTCTGAATCAAGTTATGGTCAACAGTTAAGTTCCAAGAGCATATATTCCTAGAAAAGTCAACCAATATATTGTTCCTTCCTACGTAGAACTTGTGAAAAGGCTACGTAGATAAATTATGGATTCTAGGCCACTTGGAGGCTTACCAGCAACTGTTCTTCCCCCGAACCATATGTGACGAACAGGAGAAGGGAGAAGTGACTGGTACACACAGAATCCTCCAGCACACACCATACAGTGGCTTGCAGAGTATAAATACCGATGTGGATATTACATCATAATTTTAAAAAGGACATTGTCGTAATTGGTCTCTTGAGGCAGAGGGAATGGGAACTTTATTGCAATAGGTTACTATGATGAAAGGTGTGGGGATCTGCTGTTATCGATTGCTTCTTCCATTGTCCCATGACTGGTGGTCATCAGCAAATGAGGCATGGGCTCCTGCTGGATGCAGGCCGCACTGTGGCAGTTACTTGCCAGTAGCAGTTGCATCTTGCGTCATTGGTGTAGTCTGTTGGACTGAGGGCTGGCAACCACTCTGTTCATGTTGCTAGGGTGTTTTAGAACTTCGATGGCTTCTATGATCTTGCATTTTACCGAATACAGCTGCTTGACAAGTGCAGAGGTTTCATTGAATTTTATTTCCTTGCTACAGTCTTGCTAGTGTTGGCCACTGCAGATTTGCTGCATTGCACTAGACGAACGTCGCATTTGTGTTCCCATATGCATGTTGCTATTGGCTTGCTAGTCTCACTGACATATATTTCTCCATACTGACAGTCTACCTCGAATGCACCTGCAGTGCGTAAAGCACCTACTTTGTCCTTGGTGGAGTTTAACACATTTTGTATCTTGCACCTGCTGTAGAAGACATGCTGGACACTGACCTGGCAAAGGTGTTCACTAATTCGGTCAGTGACACTTTTCACTATTTAACGAAACATGCATACTGGCCAAGAAGCCAGGTTTGGTAAAACGCAAGATCAGAGAAGCCACCAAAACACTACAACATCCTTGCAACATGAAGGGAGGGGATGGACTCGAGCATGCCCCATCCTGGCTGCCTGCCCTCAGAGTCAAACAGGCCACACCAACAACACGTGACGCGAGTCCTACTGACTGCGCAGTCTGCATCCAGCAGGAGCCCACACTTCATTCACTGCAGACCACCAATCATACCACACAATGTAAGAAGCAATAGATAACAGCAGAGCTCTGCTCCCTCCATGTAGTAAACTATTATAACAACATGGTGTATAAGCGTACAATAAAAAACAAATGGCTAGATTTTCCCCAGATTTCCCAATTAAAAATACACTTTTTCCCCTTTGGAGTACATTTTTCCTATGTTAAGTGACAATATACTTTTCCTAGGAGCTGTAAAACTTGTCAATTCTTTGAATGATGAACGTTTTATACACCGACATAGAACTTCCCGTCACTTTAGGAAATGAAAGCAAGCAAAAAACAATGTGTTTTGGAAAGATCTTTGATGTGCTGCAACATTTACACTGCATGTTCTCGTATTACGGCAGTATAAACATGAATTCCACCAATTACAGCAGTGTAGCTCCCAAAGCACTGAAGTTGATACTGCAACGTGATTTTGTCATCCAATCATAGCTCAAATCACATGATCTCGCCAGTCAATGACAGTAGATATTCAGAGCATAGGACATGTGATGTAGTCAGCCAATAGCAACATCTTCATTGCTAAGCAGCGTGAATACAAAAATAGAAAAGATTAATGTTGTATATTAATACACACACCAGTATAGCCACAAGAGAAGCTAAGCTTTCACACATTATATCGGTTGTCAAAAATGTTGTGCTGTCTTTTCTGAGAGTGTGGTTAGGAAGGATCCTTAGAGTTCCAACTTAAATAGCAACAGCTGAATATTTCTGATAAGCATGATTATAAATTACACTACTGTGCACCAAACATTTTGTGGGTTGCCTGACTGAATACATGTTCCGTTGTCACTTCAATTTTTCCATAGTAAAGCCAATTGCATATTAAACTGCTCATGAACTTACACCAACTTCTTTTTTAAGGATATACTTTATTCTATCATTATTCCATAGTTTGTAATCTATGAAAGAACTAAAATAAATACAAAAAACTAACCATGAAACTTTGTCTTTTTTAGCTTATGTTACCTATATCAAACAAAAAGGTGACAGTAAAATTTTAAATAATGGAACAATAGGCTGGTCTTCTGGGCCTGAAATTTTTCTAAGTGGTTGGTCCTGATAGTATAATACTCTGTGATTTAAGAATTTCATCACATGTTCTCACGGTGTAACATAATTCATCTTGTATAAAAGGAAATTTACTTCGAAATTAACACTTCTGAAACTACCATTCACAATATTTTCCCGTGACTTGTTAGAAATGTAAACAGCCATGATGTTACAATTATCAGAACGCAACCCACAAGGATGATGGATTGCAAGCACTTTTTATTACGAAGTACTACATTCTCTTTGATACATTTTGCTGTCGGCAGATACTGGAGTGGGCATTGTGTTTTGTTGTTGCAAATGGTATAATTTTTTGTAGCTGAAGTTTTATTTTCATGCTATTCTCTTGTTTACATTTTATTGCTGCTGTATTATTCTGCAGTAGCAGAATAAAGTAAAGTTCTTACCAATCAAAGTACAAACATTTAAATGAAAACTAAAACAAAGAAAAATACCCGGAATTCTAGAAAATTCCTGAACTTTTCCTAGAGAAAAAGAATTCCTGAACTTTTCCTAGAGAAAAAGAATTCCTGAGTTTTTCCTGTATTTCCCAGTTGTCCCGGGGTGCATAGATCCTTAATAAAGTTCCCATTCCTTCTGCCTTAAAAGGCCAATAACAACAATGATCTTTTTAAAATCGTCACCCTCAGTAAGCAGTAATGCCAAAATACTAGAATCTCTGCACAGCTGAAACATACCAGTAGACTCAGGAAGAAGCCACTGTAACCGTGGCTGAAACACTGGTATCTCCAGCATAGCTTTTTATTATGATGCGGTACATACTCAGAAAACTTTTATGCCAACTAAATCTGGTCACAGAAGCTTACGCCAGTATTTTCTGTATTGGTTACTAAAAAACATATCTTTCATTAGAAATCATTGTTTCTTGTCTACAATCACTGCATACAACTGAACTGTAGAGAACACACTGAATTCAAATCAAATGAAGACTGTTTCAAGAAGACCTACTAATAATTGAGCATTGTCATGGTGACTTCTATCTTCAATACCAGAGAAGGAAAGTTGCTACTCACCATATAGCGGAGATGCTGAGTCGCGATAGGCACAATAAAAAGATTCACACAATTAAAGCTTTCGGCCATTAAGGCCTTTCTCAACAGCACACACACACACACACACACACACACACACACACACACACACACACACACACACACACACACACACACACACACAACTTGCACACATGTCTGCAGTCTCGGAGAGCTGATACCACACTGCGAACAGCAGCACCAGTGCATGATGGGAGTGGCGATGGGGTGGGGGTAAGGAGGAGGCTGGGGCAGGGAGGGGGAGGAATAGTATGGTGGGAGTGGGGGAGTGGTGGACAGTCAAGCGTTGCAGTTTAGACGGAGGGCAGGAGAGAAGGTGCGGAGTGGGGTGGGGTGGGGGGGGGGGAGGGGGTTAAGTAGCGGAAATGAGAGAAATAAAAGAAATTAAAAGACTGGGTGTGGCGGTGAAATTACAGCTGTGTAGTGGTGGAATGGGAACAGGAAGGGGGCTGGATGGGTGAGGACAGTCACTAATGAAGGTTGCGGCCAGGAGGGTCACGGGAATGTAGGATGTATTGCAGAGAAAGTTCCCACCTGCTCAATTCAGAAAAGCTGGTGTTGCTGGGAAGGATCCATATGGCACAGGCTATGAAGCAGTCATTGAGATGAGGGGTATCATGTTTGGCAGCGTGTTCAGCTACAGGGTGGTCCACTTGTTTTTTGGCCACAGTTTGTCGGTGGCCGTTCAAGCGGACAGACAGCTTGTTGGTTGTCATGCCCACACAGAATGCAGCACAGAGGTTGCAGCTTGGCTTGTAAATCACATGACTGGTTTCACAGGTAGCCCTGCCTTTGATGGTATAGGTGATGTTAGTGACTGGACTGGAGTAGGTGGTGGTAGGAGGATGTATGGTTCGGGTCTTGCGTCTAGGTCTATTACAGGGGTATGAGCCATGAGGTAAGGGATTGGGAGCGGGTCGTGTAAGGATGGACGAATATATTTTGTAGGTTCGGTGGACGGCGGAATACCAAGGTAGGAGGGGTGGAGAGGATAGAGGGCAGGACATTCCTCATTTCAGGGCACGAGAAGAGGTAGTCAAACCCTGGTGGAGAATGTAATTCAGTTGCTCCAGTCCCCCTTTTTTTCTCCCTTTTGCATCCATTTCGTCCTTTTCGTAGTTTTCACATGTATTTGGGTGTATTTTTGGGTAATTTTTTGGACGTAATTCTACTTTCTTATGTAATTTTTCGCATTTTTTGTACCATGGATCCATGCTTCTCCCATCTGCGTCAATACACAAAAGTTTTCTTATTCCTAGACAGATCCCAGTCCCACATACTGTTCCTGTGTTCCGCAGCCATTTTGAGCCCAGGCAATCACTTCAATATACAGTCTAGCCCATTCTGGACTCCGAGGAATCACAAAGCAGGTTAAACAATATTTTATCTGGCCCAGCAAGAACACTGACTGTAAATTTTATCTCCAACAATGAATGGCCTGTCAAAAGAACAAAATCACGACATGTCAAGGCACTGCCCAGCACATTTATACCTCCTAATCAGCGTTTTGACCATCTCCACATGGCTGTTGTAGGTCCACTATCTATGTCTGTAGGTTACAATTACTAAGGCAGACATCACTGCAGAGACTGTGGCGAAACCTTTTTTTAAGATCAAGGATGTCAATTTGAGTGACACCTCTTTAAAGGCCTTGTCACATTTTTAGGTGTCAAGCAAATAAGGGCCATTGCTTATCATCCCGCAGCGAACAGTATGGTGGAACACTGGCTCCAACAACTGAAAAAAGCCCTTGATGTCAAGCAACAGACAAGTGGACAGAAACATTACCGACTGTTTTACCAGAATTGTGAACAGCCTTCTAAGCGTGACTTCCAAGCTGCAGTAGCAGTGTAAGGCCAATCGTTATGTTTGTCCGGAGAGTTCATCCATGATATGCGTGACTGCACTACTACATTGCGATTCCCTGTATGTCAGTTTTGTCCAGTACAGCCTCGGAAGCAAACAGGACGCCCCACATTTGTGTCTGCAGATTTAGCCATCTGTTCACATGTGCTATTACGTAATGACGCAGTATGCAACCCACTGCACCCCCGTATGAAGCTCCATATGCAGCAATTAGTCAAGGTGGTGACAATTTCAAAGTTGACATCCATGGCATACATACCATGGTTCCACTTGACTGTATCAAAGTGGCATTTCACTATTCACAGCCAACAGAAAAAGAACTGGCATCTAGAAACATGAAGAAGGGAGAGGCAGTAATTAAAGATCCTCCTGCATGAAAAGATACAGAGGAGCCTCAACAGACATCAGAAGCTGCCACACAGGCAACATCAGCAGGCACTACCACCCAGCAACTAGAAAAGCACACCGATTCCAAGGAGAAGCTCCCCTGGTTTCAAGAAAGGTGTGACAAAGCGATCTGGACGAAATGTCAAATACAACGGGGAGTATTGAGGACACTAGGGAGAGGGGGGGGAGGGGAGGGGGGGATTGTGTACTGACTCCCACTATATACATTCTGTGGTATAGTGGTGTATACCTTATGAAAATTCCATCGTAAAGTGCCACTTTGTGTTTAATCTTTGCTTTTGATTTTATAGTTATTCCTTTTTTTGTCTCGTCTGAATACAGAATGTTATGCCTACTGCACACTTCTGCGTAATTAATTTCTGTGTGGAACTAAATTTTTTCACGACTTAACCACAGTTTCTAACAGGATTATTCCTTACTCTCTCTCCTGGGAACTTTAGAAATGAGTGTCTATTTACCTATATGATCAGAAAAGTTCTCACATGACCCTTCATGCAATCTATTTATATTGCTCTCATTCAGTTAATTATTCTAAGTGTCACATGGGTAACTCACTTGAAAGTATTACATGACAGAATCGGGCTGTTCAAAATTGCTTCTCAGAACAGACAGATGCATACAAGCAAACAGCTATCAATATTAATATTAAAGAAACACTATACTACCTGCTATTTTCAGTACAGTTGCAACCCAAAATGAGTCTGGAAATGATTCTGAGAAGTTATCACAGTCTGTATTCTCGACCTCAACCTTCATTCCAACTGTTATGTTGTCCCAGCATTCATAAATTGGTGCCTGTAAAATAAAAAAGGAAGACACACCTATGTAGTACAAGTCATCAATTGGAATCTCCCTCTAATTACACAATAAACAGAAGAGCTTCAAACTATTCTTTAAATTCTAATCTGTTCAACTATCTATGCCATGTTATTCACTATACAACATTTGCTCATGCCATTACTGCAATAATAGCCAGACCCAAACACAGATTATGAAAATGTATTGTTCAGATTTGGAACTGCGTATCCAATACTATTCTATCTCTGGCACTTGAGCATTCACACTTTGTTCGGTTGTGTGCATTAAGCCTTTCTCACTGATATTCGTAAGTCATTCAACTCTTTATAGGTTTGTGAGTGATAAGATTTCACGTAAGGTTAATTATCTCCTTGACTTATATCGGTTTGAAAGGTTGCAATAGCTACAATGTAGCTCTCCAATTTCTTATCAGATAGCTGGGGCATATTGTTACTATGGGAAAAAAAGAAAAGAAAAGGAAAGAAACACACACCTAGAATGTTTGATGGAATGAGCACTTTTTTCAGCTTACAAACAGCCATATTATTTATGTTCCAAAAATTTTGCCCATTGCTATCATTTCCTAAAATGTTCATCTTGTGAATTTATAAGCAGTGTTTTGAATTACTTAACTGATGAACAAAAAAAAGTGTTTCAATAACGGCATTCTGAAATGTTGCATTACTGCCTTTGTGTTTAAATCCAGAGCCGTCATTATTTTATGGATGATACTGTAAGGTGGTATCATTCATGCACATGCATTCAGGTAAGTGAAACATTCATACGATATCATGAACCATACATAACACACTAGTCAGTAACTTCTATGATGAAATGTTATGTTCAAGTAAAATGCACATCTTTTGTGGTTTGTTAATAGTTGAATGTACTGCCTCATTTACTTTTGCTCAATATCATGGTCTAAATTATTTGCTTTCACATTGTGCTTATTTATGAAATATCTGTCACATTGTCGTGGAATACACAAAGGTTCATAATTTTTATGGTGTTTTTTCCAATAATGGGTTACATTAGCATCACTGCTTCCGTAGCAAAGTGGACAGACAGGAGACTGAACGAGGCAGAGTGCCTATAAATTATGCTTTTGAATATGTGGGTGATACAAATGTGGTTGACACACGGAAGTTACATTCAATTCATCAGTGCTGGGTGGTACTTCACCACATGAATTCGATTCCCATGACATTATGGGTGATGACAGATTCATCTTCTAGGGACTCTATGATCTTTAGTAAACACTCTTTCCCAGTCGCAGAGTAATTCTTGTCTGACTTCGCAGACACGATCAATCACTCTTTCAGAGCCTCCTTGGATCTGCATTAGAACTGCATCCATCCCATAACCTCTACTCCACAAATAAGTTAGTACCAGAACCTTAGCAGAAATTATAAATCAGCAATAAATAATTGAATGTGGTGGGAACTGATGTGGTGACCCACTTGTCATGAGGCAGTGACTATAGCTGCTGCCCCACAGTGGACAATGTACAGCACGTGGCAATTTTTTCATGCTGCCTACAAGCTGTGATAAGTAATGTACTTGACACAAACAGGGCTGACTGAAGTGGCAATAACTGTGGACAAATTCATTTTAGGTTTTATATTATGTATCATAAATTAACAACAATCTTCATTTAACATAAGGACACAGAACATATGGCAAACTGTAGATATGAAGTGGACTGAGGGGAGTGGATGGGAGCTGACCCTCACTGCAAACATTTTTCCATGAAGGCACTGACCACCCTGTCTTACAGTGGGATAAATGGATTATCAGTTATGATGACTGCTTTTGAAATAATAAATAAACTGCTGGCCACCCAAAATGCAGCACCCTGAAGGAAGCACCCAAATCAGGTGAAATTTGCAGCATGCATCTGTCACGATGAGAGATGCACCTGATTAGCATTTCAGTGCAGGAGCACATCATGGGCACCATTAGCACCACCTGCTGGCACTGCGTAAAGGGTGAACATACAGCCATGTTGATATACTGGAATTTTGCATTGTTGTTTTGCATATGCAGCTTCAATATGCCTCTTAGAAGACAGACAGTGTCTTTCGAGCACGTTTCGGAGTTCAACACAGAAAGAATAGTTGCCTATAGGGATTACGTATTATTCTTCAGATAAATTGATGATCATATCAAATGCAACCAAGCAACTGTGACATGGATCTGTAATTGCTGGATGCAGGAGGGAACAACGGGCCAATGGGACTGACTGCATCCATCTTGTTGCACCACTAAATGTAACTGACAGGCATATTGTGTGTTTGGCAGTGGTCACTTTGCCACATCATGAACCATGCCAAACAAATTCGGTCTGTTGCACAACTAGCAGTGTCCACGCATACCATTAGACATCATTTGCAGCAGAGTGGACTGTCAGCAAGGCGTCCATTGATGCATTTATCACTGCATCAAAACCACAGGCATTTATGCCGGCAATGGTGTAATGAACAACACGCATGGACAAATGAATGAAATGACAATGTTTTTTACTGACAAATCCTAAACCTGCCTGCACCACAATTATGGTTCGATTAGTGTCTGGAGACACTGTGGTGAGAGACTACTGAACTATTGCCTTATGCATTGCCATAATGGACCTGCACCCAGTATTATGGTTTGGGGTGGTACTGGATTCCACTCCTGCATCCCTGTAGTACACACTGCCAGTACACTAACCAGCCACCTTCATGTCTATGAAATGTTGGAGTCTTTTGTCCTCCTGTATCTTCCGAGCTGGCCAACGGCCACTTTGCAACGGGATAATGCACGACCACACATACCATGCAAGGTTCAAAACTTCATCGCCCATTACATTGCACTGATGCACTGGTCTCCCTGTTCTCACAATCTATTGCGTATCAAAAACGCTGGTCGATGATTGCGGAATGACTGGTCCAGGATACACCACCCGCTGCTACACCAGGTCAATTTTGGCAATGTGTGACAGCAGCATGGACTGCTGTACCACAACACATCCAGAGCCTCTCTCATTCTATGGCAAGGTGTGCAGCAGTGGTTACAGCCAGCAATGGTGGCAACAATCAGTACTGATTTCATCATCTTCCTCACATGGGGCTGTATTTTCAATCATGTGATTTTTGTACAATATATCACCACCCAAATCAATTTGGCTGTGATACCTCCAGTCCTTCGTGTTGCATTTTGGATGGCCAGCAATGTACGAGGGCCGTTCAGAAAGTAACCTCCGGTTGATTTAAAAAAATACACCAAGTTAAATAAAAATATTTTAATATATACATCTTACAACTACATCTTTGCACTATTTTTCTACATAGTCTCCATAGCGATTGAGGCACTTATCGTATCTCTTCACAAGCTTTGAAATTCCTTCTGCATAAAAATCACCTGCTTGTGCCTGGAGCCAGCCTGTGACCGCATCTTTGAGCTCTTCGTCGTCATCAAACCGCTGTGACCCGAGCCATTTCTTCAAATGCATGAAGAGGTGATAATCACTTGGTGCCAGGTCTGGGCTGTAAGGTGGATGGTTGATAACGTCCCACTTGAAGGACTCAAGAAGGGCCGTTGTTCTGTGAGCAGAGTGAGGACGGGCGTTATCGTGCAAAAAAACGATACCGGAAGTCAGCATCCCACGGCGTTTGTTCTGTATAGCCCGTCGTAACTTTTTTATTGTTTCACAGTACACGTCTTGATTAATGGTCGTACCACGTTCCATGAATTCAACCAACAACACCCCTTTGGCATCCCAAAAACACTGTTGCCATCGGTTTTCTGGCAGAAAAATCTTGCGAGGCTTTTCTTGGTTTGGTAGGCGAACTTGAATGTGCCCACATCTTTGATTGTTCTTTTGTCTCAGGGTTCACGTACTTAATCCAGGTTTCGTCACCGGTCACGATTCTGTTTAACAATGGTTCTCCTTCGTCCTCATAACGTGACAGAAAGTCTAATGCAGAGGCCATTCTTTGAGTTTTGTGGTGGTCGGTAAGAATTTTGGGCACCCATCGTGCACAGAACTTACGGTAACCCAATCTTGCTGTCACTATCTCGTACAAGAGAGTCTTAGAAATCTGTGGAAAACCAGTAGACAACTCCGACATTGAGAAACGTCGATTTTCACGAACTTTTGCATCAACTGTCTGAACGAGTTCGTCAGTCACCAATGATGGTCTACCACTCCTCTCTTCATCATGAACGTTTTCTCGTCCACTTTTAAATAAACGTACCCATTCACGGACAACTCCTTCACTCATAACTCTTGGTCCGTACACGGCACAAAGCTCACGATGAATAGCTGCTGCAGAATATCCTTTGGCTGTAAAAAACCTTATGACAGCACGCACTTCACATTTGGCGGGGTTTTCTATTGCAGCACACATTTCAAGCTGCCACAAAAACTAAACTAGCGCAGGTACGACGTTCACTCGACCACGGCTTGATGCCGACTGACCTGTTGAGTGCGTGAACGCACAGATGGCGTCGCTACTCCCCCCACAACCCGCATTGTGACCAATCGGAGGTTACTTTCTGAACCGCCCTCGTAGTTTATTTACTTTCTTTTTCCCATCTATCTAATTTTTATTTGACTGCCCCTTATACAAATCAAGTGGCATTATAAAGTTACTATTTTTCTTTCATTCAGAATTTTGATCTATATTTAAAATGACTCTTCTTTCGTTAGTTCATAATCTCTTACAACCAGTCTCTGTTTCTATTAAATTACTTTGGGCATATATTCTGTAAACTATAGCAAGAATTGTAAAGTCAAATGCTGACGGTTCGACCGACTTGCTGTTTTTATATCTGGGGCAACAGAAATGCTTGCCCCTGAAGATGGCGTTCCTTATGTATTGCATTCTAATTCTATTATCATATGGCAACATACGTAACTTTTCTTGGACATCATTTGACTGTTCAAAAACAGGAGGCCAGAGGAGGGAGAGGTTTGTATGTGTGGCTATTGTTTCCTACTTCCTATCACGGATCAACTTGATTACTAAAATAGAGCCTCTGCAACCAGAGAAAGTCTCTTTCAGCAGAGAGATCCAATGTGATATGACAATTCTCTTATTGTTGTTGGTGTTTACTCTGCTACACTGTGGACTGGAATTCCCCCTCAGCCAGGATACTGACAGCTTGATACAGTCCTTCCTGTGTATATTGGTAGTGTGTTTAACTGTACTGATCACCTGCTCTTATTTTCTACAGTCTGTCAATCACACAAGCCCTTAGTAACATAGCAGGTCATCCACAGTCCAGATGGATGATCTCTGGCTATTGCTGATTGGTTGGGGTGTAGTTCTCATTTAGTTTTACACAATGATTGGCCTAATTTCCAAAAGGGTTTTTCTTTGTTTATCTTGGGAGTATCACTTACCTGTTGATCTCATTGATGGACAGTTATTCCTTGTTTCAAAAATAACACTTTACTTTCTTTAGTGATTGTCAGCTGTGAAGTTAGTCGCAATTCTCTAAAAAGGACTAGACAAAAATCTTGACCTTTGTGAATTAGATGATATGTTGTAATATAGTGAATGTTGCTGAAAAACCTCAGAGCATTGTGTAAGTTCAAGTTTTTAAAACTCTTGAGATATTCCGGTATAGCAGCTGCAATTCATTTCGTAGGCACTGATGATGTCTATTGGTAGATGTCCCTAAATAGGACATTAATGAAATGGCAGTGTGCATGTGCTCCAGTGCCATTTTACAGTGAGAAATCAAATGTGTGGCAAGGGCCTCCCATCGGGTAGGCCGGTCACCTGGTGCAAGTCTGTTGAGTTGATGCAACTTCGGCGACTTATGTGTTAATTGGTGTGAGATGATGATTAGGACAACACAACACCCAGTCCCTGAGTGCAGAAAATCTCCGACCCAGCCAGGAATCGAACCCGTGCCCCTTGGCATGACAGTCCGTTGCGCTGACCATTCAGCTACTAGGGCGGACATTCTGGAGCTAAATACTACTGGCAGATACACACTTGTTTCACCACATTTAACAGCTAATCATAGTTCTTCAGCCAAGACTGACATTATCACCATGTGGAAACAGTTGTTATGGTAAAATATTGTATAGCTTTGGTCGTGCCATCCAGTGAAAAATTCTGTAGCCTTGCAACATTGGATTTTTGTTTGTGGATGAGGCTGATTAGGTAACTGTAAAATGTGACTGATGAGGTACCAGCTACACTGGTAAAAAGAAATTGGCCTCAAAATCATTGTTTACCTTACACATCCTCCATACAGTCCTGATCTCTCCCCAAGCAATTTTCATATTTTTTCAAGTCCTGAAGAAAGACATTTGTGGCTATTGATTTGCTTTGGACAAGATGTGCGCACCTGGGTACAATCATGGTTCCACAGGCAACCGCTAACCATTTTTCCATGAAGGCACTGACCGTCTTATCTCACAGTGGGGTAAATGAAAAGACAGTATGGCAATTACTTTTGAAATAATAAAACAGTTTACTTATTTTCTTCCCATCTGTCTCATTTTCATTTGACTATCCCTTATATAACAAGTTTATGGGCTGGATACAAGAGATATATCTGAAAAGCAAGGGCCATTTGCTTAAATTTTAATGTTAGCAGCTTAGTACAAACTGTAACCTTATTGACAGTTAGTGGTCTGGCCGATGAATTCGGCATGTTGGAAAGATCACTATTTACACGACTGTCATGTAAAAGCTGGGGGGGACACAACAAGCTGTGTTCAACATGAGCATAAAAAATGCTAAGGACAATTGCAATGAGCAAAGAAAGTCACTCAGAAGGGTTTTGGACCACTATTGAAAAGAAAGAGACAAACATTTTCCCCACTTTGTTATGTATCAATAGTCATGGATAGGCTTCAGACCAAATCTATGTGGGCATTTATCATAACTTACAATTTTATTTAAAAATGTTCACATTTTCCACTGTATTTAAAATTAATAAATAGAAAATTTGTTCCAATTTTTATTAAGACACATTTGTATCCTTCACAGGATGTTCTACACATTTCAATCAATTGTTTTAATCATTCTAACATGAATGGAGGTAAAGTGCACCAAATCTCATTCCTATGGAATAAACAGTCAAAATATCTAACATCTTCATCCATACACTCGCAAACAGAGTGAGGGGAAAATGACTGTCTATATGCCTCCATAAGACATCTAATTTCTCATATCTCACCTCTGTGGTCCTTATGCGGAATGTACATTGGCAGCAGTAGACTCATTTGGCAGTCAGCTTCAAATTCCTTTTTCCTTAATTTTCTCTATGGAGTTTCATGAAAAGAATGTCATCTTCCCTCCAAGGATCTGTGTTTGTGTTCCTGAAGTATCTCTATAATATTTGTGTGCTGATCGAACCCACCAGGAAGAAATCTAGCAGCCCATCTCTGAATTGCTTTGGTGTCTTCCTTTAATCCAACTGAGAGAGTGTCCCAAACACTCCAGCAGCACTAAAGAATGGGACGTACTAACTAGTGTTCTACAGGCAGTCTCTATTATGGACGAACCGCACTTCTCTAAAATTCTCCCAGTAAAGCTAAGTCAACCATTTGCATACCCTACTACAATCCTTACATGCTTGTTCCATTTCACACTGCTCTGCAACATTATGCCCAGATATTTAGCTGATGTGACTGTGTCAAGGACCATACTACTGATGCTGTATTCAAATATTAAGGGATTGTTTTTCCTACTTATCTGCATTAACTTACATTTTCCTACATTCCAAGACAGCTGCCATTCATCACACCAACTATAAACATTATCCAAGTCAGCTTGTGCTCTCCTACAATGAATCCACAATGACACCTTCCCATACATCACAGTATCATCAGCCAACAGCCATAGATTGCTGCTCACCTGTCCGTCAGATTATTTATGTATACAGAGAATAACTGTGGTCCTATCACACTTCCCCAGGGCACTCATAATGAAACCCCTGTCTCTGATGAACACTCAGTGTTGAGGACAACTTATTGGGTTCTATTAGCTAAGAAGTCCTTGAGCCTTTCAAATATTGGGGAACATATCCTGTATGCCTATACCTTCAGTAATAGTCTGCAGTGGGGCATCATATCAAATGCTTTCTGGTACTCTAGGAATACAGAACATGCCTGGTGCTCTTCATCCACATTTTACAGGATATTGTGTGAGAGAAGAGCAAGCCGAGTTTTGCATGAGCAATGCTTTTTAAAACCACAGTGCTCTGTGGATAGAAGCTTCTTCCATCTTAAGGAAATTAATTATATTTGAACTGAGAATACGTTCAAGAATTCTGCAGCAAATTGATGTTAAGGATATTGACCTGAAATTTTACGGGTCCATTCTTTTACCATTCTTATACATGGGAGTCACCTGGGCTTTTCTCCAGTTACTTGGGACTTCACGCTGGGCAAGAGATTCGCGATACATGTAAGTGAAGTAAGGGGCTAATGCTTTAGAGTACTTTTTGGAAACTAACTGGGATTCCATCTGGTCCTAGCAACTTAGGACTGTTTGTAGCTACAAGTTCTAAAATGTTTCCATTGTGTTTGGGCTCTCAAACTACCTACTTCATACAGTTTTCGGAAAATGTGTTCAAAAGTACTTCACATCATTTCCTGCCACACTGCCTGCAACGAGTCCATAGACCCCCAGTCTATACTCACTACAGTAATGACATCTTCAATTAATACTGTATGATCTGGGTATTTCCGTGTTACTGAGTGTAGACTTTCTTTGAATGACTCAGCAGAATCATATGGCCAGTAAACACATTCAACAATTAATTTGATTTCCAGTTCAATATTCCAGCATGCTGGAAATTCATAATTTGACTTCGCCTAAACCCAATATATGCATCCAGATAACTTCACAGTCACAATCAAATTTGACCTCAATAGAGACAATATTTTTGTTGACTGCAATGAACACACTTCCTCCTATAGTGTCCAACCTGTCTTTTCGATGAACATTCCATTATATGCTAATTATTTCAAAGCTTTCTACTTCATGTTGCACTGAGTTCTCAGTCTCCATGATAATTTAAAGGAAACAAATTTCCTGGATGACAGCAAATTCGGGAGCTTTGTTACAAATACTTCGACAGTTTAATGATGAAATTTTGACAGTTGAAGTGTCTTTAGCCTGAACATCGACTGATTTTGCTATCTGCATGTTGACTAGTGAGTGTTTGTTAGAGTACCTCAAACTACAGCCTAGTTTCTTTTTTTTAACGTGGACTGTGTTCTGCTACACAAGTAGCTGCTTCCTTTGTAAAGTGCACCCCTGACCTATCAAGGGGAGGTCTAGAATTCTCCGCTTGATAATGGAGGTCAAAAAATTTGCAGCCAAGACTGTCACAGAGCCGACAAAGGATTTAGTTGAGACCCTACTCGGCTCCAAACAACCCGCGCGCGCGCTCACGCACGCACGCACGCACGCACGCACGCACGCACACACACACACACACACACACACACACACACACACACAAAGCCAGCATTCTTCACCACTTCTGCCAGCTGCCCATATGAACTGAGGATAGACTCAGAACCCTAGCGACAAGCATCATTGGTGCCAATGTGTGCCACAACTCTCGAACAACTACTTTACCCTACATACTCGACAGCCGCAGGCAAAGACTCCTTCAAATCTCTGGCAGACATTATCGAGTACACATTGGCTTTCTTTGCAGCCCTGAACAAAACTTTCCCAAGAGGCTCCAAAATGAGCCTAACACTGGAGTCCCCCCTGCCCCCCAATAAGTAGCAAATCCGTCTTTCCCATGTGCCTGCTCGGACACCACTTAAGGAGCAGCCACCTCTCCACTCACAGGGTGTATGAGCTAATTCAGCCAGCCAGCACCCATCCAGTGATGCAAATGCATTACCGCTTGCCACTCACCCTGCAGTGAGACTGGATCCACTGTGTTGGGTTCACTGAAAGGTGCCTCGGCAGCAGAGCCAACGAAATGTCCCATGTGACATGCCAGATTCCCTGCCACTGTACACCCTGGGCAGCAGCCTGAAGACAGTTGACAGAATTCACAAGTGCCTTCAGCGGTTCTCAAACTGGGGTCAGTTCCTCCTCAGTCTACACACATTCTATTCATCCCAGCATGACTAACTTAAGAAATTCTAAAAGTACAACACAGAGAAACCTGAGTATGCAACTCGCTGCCCTACTGATGAGTCACCAATGGAGACTGATGCCTTACTGAGCTGTGTAGCTGGCTATTCAAAAGAAATAACAACTGCACTACAGAATGTGAAGTTACACCTCTTAAATAGAAAAACAACCAAGGAATTTAAGAGTTAAAAGTATGAAAAATATACACAAAAAGCTAAATATGTAACTTTATTTAATTGGATAGATAAAAAAACTACTCATCAAGTGGTGGCAGAACACACACATAAAAGACTGTTATGATTGGCGAGCTTACGGAGCCAGTGGCTCCTTCTTCAGGCAGAAGGGTTGAAGGGGAAGGAAGAATGGTGAAGGAAAAGGACTGGAGAGGTCTAGGAAAAGGAGACTCCTTCTCATCCCGTACGCTAAGTCTCCCCTGACGCGCGGTTCTGGGTGACTTTACCAAAATCTAACCCTTTTCCTAGACCTCTCCAGTCCTTTTCCTTCACCCTTCTTCCTTCCCCATCAACCCTTCTGCCAGAAGGAGGAGCCACTGGGTCTGAAAGCTTGCGAATCATAACAGTCTTTTATGTGTGTGTTCTGCTGCTGCTTGTAGAGTAGATATTTTATCTATCCAATTATATAATTTTATCTATCCAATTATATAATTTTATCAATAATTGATTGTTTTCGTTGTTAAACTTACTGTTCTGCTGAAGATTAACAGGTGACAGATGGAACCTGACAAACATAGTCAGGCAGTGACATCAACAACAATGCAGATTTTTACCTTACATATGAATTCTGAGAAATTACAAGTGGCTAGAAAAGTGATTCCCTGTACTAAGTACTCACATGTTTGAAACAGGATACTGGAGCAGCAATAAATCCAGGCTCAGACAGCTGATTCTTCCATTCATATGTGTTTGGAATTTCAGCTCTGTTTCTCTTCAGTGGTGGGTCCATAGGTTCATCGAGTGTAATGGCCAATGGTAGCGGTGTAACAGATGAATTAGAATTGAAGGTCTCAGGTGATATACTTTTTGTTTCTTCCATTCGCTCAAACTGTGAATTATTATAACAATTGCAAAGGTATAATAATAGTATAAAAGTTGCAGAAATAACATAAAAACAAATACATGAAAAGGAGTATGTAAAATATGGAATAAAGTACAAAACAGAAATAATTATACTGGAGGCAAAGCACCACCACCACCACCACCACCACCACCACCACTACCACCACCACCACCACCACCATTAGAGTTTAATGCCCAATCAAGAGTGAGGTCATCACAGACAGATTCTAACATGTGGCGAGGTATGGGTATTTACTGTCGTCCTCCGGAATACTCGTTCAATGTCTTAACAGTGTAGCACCTCATTTGGTACAGCACTGGTTTCAGAAAACTGTGATATATAAACGCATGCCACATGAGCCTCCTTATGCAGCATTTCTTCCATATTTCAGCTCTGAAATAGTAATATGTCTTATGCTAATGAGTTCTAACAACGATCTACACTCAAATACATTTTTCAATATTTTCTGTGCTCTAAGCAATAGGCGAGAAGGAATGAAGTGAATTGTATGAACATCAGAACTGAAATTAGGAAGGCGGAGTACTTACATCATTCCTTCATGTCACAAAAATTCTTACCCTGATAATTCGAATTTGCAACATTGCTACATAATAACTCACACTGACGGATATGCCAAGTACTGTACTGTGAAATGAAGATAATGCAGAACAATCCATCAAGCAGCTTTCTTAAACAGGAGTGAGAAACAAATTTGGGTTTACTTCACAGATTAATATATATATAAATTGGAGAATGCACTGCAATTCACTTTCATTTTTGTCACTATTACAAGTACATAATGCGTACAAATGCCAACTAAAAGTCTAGCTGTGGCAACATCAGCAGAAAAACTTGTTCAATTTTCTATTTTCTAAATGGTTAAGAATGTCTACGTCTTTCTTTCATATTGAAAAGGGGGGGGGGGGGGGGAACACTTACTGTCCAATATGATACATCAAAGCACAGATCAGCAGACAGTTGCACATTAGTTGAAAAAGGTTCAGCTTACATAAGGCTGACGTGTGCCACTTTTGATGACGACTGTAGCAAAATATTATTACCGAACCTGACCCAAAAGCTGAAGAAATAATTTGGTCATATCTTACGGCTTTCAATGGTGCAAAAATCATTAACAAGCACTAGAGGACAAGGCAGGCAACATACATTGAAGAGCCAAAGAAACTGGTACACCTGCCTAATATTGTGTAAAGCCCCTGCGAGCATGCAGAAGTGCCGCAACACAACGTAGTACGGAGTAAGGCACTAATGTCTGAAGTAGTGCTGGAGGGAACTGACACCACGAATCCTCCAAGGCTGTTCATAAATCCATAAGAGTATGAGGTGGAGATCTCTTCTTAACAGCATGTTGCAAGGCATCCCTGATATGCTCAATAATGTACCTGGAGTCACTCTGCAGCAAATCTGCAGGTGTGGAGTGTCCCATTGTCCTGCTGGAACTGCCCCAGTCCCTCAGAACGCACAATGGATACAAATGGATGCAGGTGATCAGACAGGATGCTTATGTATGTGTCACCTGTCAGGGTCATACCTAGATGTATTGAAGGTCCCATATCCCTCCAACTGCAAACGCCCCACATCATTACAGAGCCTCCACCAGCTTGAACAGTCACCTGCTGACATGCAGGGCTTATGGATTCATGATATTGTCTCCATACCCGTACATGTCCATCGACTCAACACAATTTGAAACAAGACTTGTCCGACCCGGTAACATGTTTTCTGTCACTAACATCCAATTTCGGTGTTGATGGGCCTAGGCAAGGCATAAAGTTTTGTGTTGTGCAGTCATCAAGGGTACATAAGAGAGCCTTTGGCTCCAAAAGCTCATATCGATGATGTTTTCTTGAATGGTTCGCACGCTGACACTTGCTGATGGCCCAGCATTGAAATCTGCAGCAATTTGCAGAAGGGTTGCAGTTCTGTCAGGTTGAATAATTCTCTTCAGCCATCATCACTCCCGTTCTTGCAGGATCTTTTTCCAGCCTCAGTGATGTCAGATATTAGATGCTTTCCCAGATTCCTGATATTCAAGGTATACTCGTGAAATGGTCATATGGGAAATTCCCCACTTCATTGCTACCTCAGAGCTGCTGTGTCCCATCACTTGTGGACTGACTGTAACACCACACTCAAACTCACTTAAATCTTGATAACATCCCATTGTACCAGCAGTAACCGATCTAACAACTGCGCCAGACACTTGTCTTATATTGGCATTGTCGAGCACAGCACCGTAGTCAGCCTGTTTACATATCTCTGTATTTGAATACACGTGCCTATACCAGTTTCTTTGACACTTAAGTGTAAATGCTAAAGTACTGAATTCTGCCTTTCAGAAAGGAGAACGAAGGGTGTTGCCCTTATATAATAATCGTACCATTGCAACACTGAGTGACATTTTAATCAATAGTAATAGTATTTTAAAGCTATGTCTCGAAGTTTGATGGAGTCCTTTTCAAGTTCCATACACAGCCTGTGAGGGAATTAAATCATCTTCAACATAATTTCACAAAGGTCTTTTTTATCAGAGAAATGTTTCCAATAACAGTAAAAGGGTGCTGATTAGACTAAATTACATTAAATACAGTTTTCATTGCAATGATGATGATGATTGGTTTGTGGGGAGCTCAACTGCGCAGTCATCAGTGCCCGTTCAATGTACAACAATTCAGTATTTTATACACTATGTCCCAATTTTTACGCAGTTCAATTTTTTTCACACTCCAATGTAGCCACTGTCACAAATGATGATGATGATGATGATGATGATGATTATGACAACACAAACACCCAGCCCCCAGGCAGGGAAAATCCCCAACCTGGCCGGGAATCGAATCCGGGGCCCCTGTGATCCAGGGGTGGCAACACTAGCCACTAGACCACGAGCTGCAGACTTTCATTGCAATGGTTACATAGCAAGGAGACCCTCAAGAATGTAAAACATATCAGAAAACAAGAATTCACAATAAATATCTGTAAAGGAAAATCAAATTTTCTTATGACCCTTACACAGATCCCATGTGAAATGATCCTCGTGCATGTGGAATACGTGAACAAAATCTTAAACACATTTTTATTTAAAAGGTGATAAATAACTTGTCACAAAACATGTAAATGTTCAATACATTAGGTGCATATGATAATTCTTGGGCTATTATAGTCACATCACGAAAAAAATTAATTTTACAACACTTATTTACAATGCTCACATTACTGTACTGAATTTGTACAGACGTCAGATTGTACTACAAAGGGTACTACAAAGGGTACTACAAAAGTTTTGCAATACGCAGCAACAATAAGTCATAGGAGGCTGATTGTTGCTGTGTTCTGAGAATACTTCATACTTGCATTGTAGCTGCTGTGCCAAGTCTGTGGGTGCAGTCGTCCACTAGCAGGGTTAGTTTGAAGTGCTTGCTGTGGCATTGTGGCCATGAAGTGAGATTCGGGCAGTTTTGGAGTACAACTTTGCACACGGTTTAAACATAGACCAGTGCTGTGAAGAAATAATCCTTGCACTCGGTGATGTGTGTCAACATCATGTAACTGTATTCAGGTAGTACAGAGAATTCCAAAGACGAAATTTCACTCTGTAGGACACAGAGAGAATGCGAAGTCCATGATCATCAGTTACAGAGGAAAACATTGAAGCTGTGAGGAAAATGCTGAACGAAGACAGGCGAGTGACCTATGAACAGATAGAGGATACCTTGGGGCTAAATACACCAGCAATTTGCTCGATTATGCATGATCATTTACAAGTAAAGAAACTTCGTTGTCTCTGGGTGCCGCATAGACTGACGGAAAAGCAGATTACATGACATGTGATTTGGTGCTGGGAAATGTTAAAGAATTTTTCTAGGTGACAGTCTCAGTATGTAAACAACATCGTGATGGGTGACTAAACTTGACTGTAGTATTATGACATGCCAACTAAGACTCAAAACAAAGTTTGGATCTTTGAAGATGACGATACACCCTTAGCTATCAGAAAATCCCAATCAGTAAAGAAGAAAATAATAGTTTTCTTCCTCCCCCCCCACCCCAAATCGAGTGGAATTGTGGCACATGTTGTTTTGGACACACAGAAGACAGTCACAGCTAAGTGCTACAACGAGCAGAGTCTGCTCCAAGTCATCCAGTCTTTGAAGAACCTGCAACCGAAGTCAAGAATGGACACTTAGTTCATCCATCACGACAACACTCCAGGTCACCACACCACAGCATGCACAGAATATTTTCGGGGTACAGTACTGAAACTTCTTGGGCACCCTCCTTATAGTCCACACCTTGCTGCTTGTGACTTTGCACTGTTCCTGCATGTGAAAATGAAGCTGAAATGGGCGCAGTTATCAAATGATGAGGACCTCCTAAGAGCTTGAGACAATGTGTGTGCCTTACTCCGTACAGGAACTTGAGAGAACTGGTTTAGGGGTTGGTATCGGAGGATGGAGAGGTGTATTCAATGTGGCAGAAATTACTTCGAAAAAATTAAAGGAATAAAGCTGTATTGCAAAACTTTACTAGTACCCTTTGTAATACACTCCTGGAAATTGAAATAAGAATACCGTGAATTCATTGTCCCAGGAAGGGGAAACTTTATTGACACATTCCTGGGGTCAGATACATCACATGATCACACTGACAGAACCACAGGCACATAGACACAGGCAACAGAGCATGCACAATGTCGGCACTAGTACAGTGTATATCCACCTTTCGCAGCAATGCAGGCTGCTATTCTCCCATGGAGACGATCGTAGAGATGCTGGATGTAGTCCTGTGGAACGGCTTGCCATGCCATTTCCACCTGGCGCCTCAGTTGGACCAGCGTTCGTGCTGGACGTGCAGACCGCGTGAGACGACGCTTCATCCAGTCCCAAACATGCTCAATGGGGGACAGATCCGGAGATCTTGCTGGCCAGGGTAGTTGACTTACACCTTCTAGAGCACGTTGGGTGGCACGGGATACATGCGGACGTGCATTGTCCTGTTGGAACAGCAAGTTCCCTTGCCGGTCTAGGAATGGTAGAACGATGGGTTCCATGACGGTTTGGATGTACCGTGCACTATTCAGTGTCCCCTCGACAATCACCAGTGGTGTACGGCCAGTGTAGGAGATCGCTCCCCACACCATGATGCCGGGTGTTGGCCCTGTGTGCCTCGGTCGTATGCAGTCCTGATTGTGGCGCTCACCTGCACGGCGCCAAACACGCATACGACCATCATTGGCACCAAGGCAGAAGCGACTCTCATCGCTGAAGACGACACGTCTCCATTCGTCCCTCCATTCACGCCTGTCGCGACACCACTGGAGGCGGCCTGCACGATGTTGGGGCGTGAGCGGAAGACGGCCTAACGGTGTGCGGGACCGTAGCCCAGCTTCATGGAGACGGTTGCGAATGGTCCTCGCCGATACCCCAGGAGCAACAGTGTCCCTAATTTGCTGGGAAGTGGTTGTGCGGTCCCCTACGGCACTGCGTAGGATCCTACGGTCTTGGCGTGCATCCGTGCGTCGCTGCGGTCCGGTCCCAGGTCGACGGGCACGTGCACCTTCCGCCGACCACTGGCGACAACATCGATGTACTGTGGAGACCTCACGCCCCACGTGTTGAGCAATTCGGCGGTACGTCCACCCGGCCTCCCGCATGCCCACTATACGCCCTCGCTCAAAGTCCGTCAACTGCACATACGGTTCACGTCCACACTGTCGCGGCATGCTACCAGTGTTAAAGACTGCGATGGAGCTCCGTATGCCACGGCAAACTGGCTGACACTGACGGCGGCGGTGCACAAATGCTGTGCAGCTAGCGCCATTCGACGGCCAACAACGCGGTTCCTGGTGTGTCTGCTGTGCCGTGCGTGTGATCATTGCTTGTACAGCCCTCTCGCAGTGTCCGGAGCAAGTATGGTGGGTCTGACACACTGGTGTCAATGTGTTCTTTTTTCCATTTCCAGGAGTGTACATTATTTTATATCATTAGTAACATATACACATCAGCTGGTTCTACTCAGAAATTCATCATCGCTGGAGCAGGAAACCAATAAATCCCTTAAGCTCCTCTTACATTGACCTTTATCAGATGTTAAACTTTTTATGGCTGAAGGCAAGTTGTTGAAAATGTGTGTTCCTGAATTATGGGCACCTTACTGGACCAAAGTAAGTGACTTTTAAATCTTTGTAAAGCTTATTCTCATTTTAGTATTGATTCCTAGTACTGAGCCATTAGTTTGAAAAAGAGATATATTTTTAATGACAAATTTTATCAAGGAGTAAATATATTGGGATGCAGCCATTAGCATCCGTAGATCCCAAAAGAGGAGTAACCAGTGGGGCGTTCAACATTCTGTGTTTAACTGGATAGGATTCACCCACTAAAGGCAGGACCATGCCACTAGCGGCTGGCCCCATGACTTCCCAGTCACTTACACCCTCCACGTCTGTTGTCCAGATGCTGGATATGCAAATAACCATACACACTAGTCTTTGCCTTGCTTTGCCTAGCCGCACTGCACTACCATATTTACTCGAATCTAAGCCGCACTCGAATCTAAGCCGCACCTGAAAAATGAGACTCGAAATCGGGGAAAAAATTTTTCCCGAATCTAAGCCGCTCCTCAAATTTGAGACTCGAAATTCAATGTGAGAGAAAAGTTTTAGACCGCCCCTCCAAATCGAAACAAAGTTGGTCCATTGCAACGTGAAACACAATTGAGGTCGAACGGATGAAGATACAGCTACAGTAGTTTGGTTCAAGTCGTAAGCTTGACAGTTAAACTTTAGCAAGTAGCCATTGCTGTGTCAGGCGCTTCCTTTTTCGCGTGCTTCGTCTGGTTTGAATCAATTACTTATTTTACTTTGATCTGATAAGTGTCGTTATCTTTGTTATAGGGGTTTATGTCACTCTAAGCTGAAAATGCATTATTGTACTGCGTCATGCATTGTTTGTCACATTCTGATAATGAGTGTCCACGACCTGTCGCTGCTCGTGGCATGGCTTGCTTTTGTGCGCGCTACCGCGGCTTACAATAAAAAAAAGAGGAACTGTCTCATAAGCGAAACAATGGCATGATACTGCTATTTGTTGTTACTTACACTGCTGCTTTCTTTGATAATGATCAACTAGAACCAAATAATAGACTGCGTATGATAGAAGATCTTCTGAACAAGAGTTTAGCGAAAATTTTTCTCCGTTTGAAAATCTTTGCAGATGCCTCTTTAGTACATTACATTCTGCACAGAAATTAGAGTCATCTTATATTTAAGAATCTAGTCAGTTGCCATGCTTCATTTCTGACTGTATCACTATTCAACATAAGAATAATACGAATATAAACATGACATGATATGTATATTCTTCCGCGTTTGCTGTTGTCTCACTCTAGTTTCGTAGTTTATTAGACAGACAGGATTTAAATGAGATAGCAGCAAACACGAAAGAATACATGGCATAATGTTTACATTCTTCTACCTTTTCTTTTAATTTATTTACTGACGCAGAGGTTTTGGCGCCAGTATTTATCTTTGTGCTTGCAAAGCATACTTGTGTTGTGCTACATGTATTTGATGGCAGAAGTTAGTTGTGGCGACACCTACCAACATTTTTCAGAACTTCCGCTTACTTTGCACTCAATTCCAAGCCACAGGCGATTTTTTAGATTACAAAAACCGGAAAAAAAAGTGCGGTTTAGATTCGAGTAAATACGGTAAGTCAACCTCCCCCTCCCACCCCTCTCTCTCTCTCTCTCTCTCTCTCTCTCTGCACAGATTTAACATTGCCAGGCAATTTCATATTTTAGTACAATCAGAGAAAAAAGGTAAGACTTCATATATGTAGACACACACACACACACACACACACACACACACACACACACACACACACACACACACTGCAAGCCACCTTGCGATGTATGACAGAGGGTACTTTGAGTACCATCATAATTTTTTCAAATATTCATTCCATTTGTGGTTCGCAGTTGGAGTTCCAAATGTTCATACAACTGTCGCTTCTTGTATTACCTGAAATCGATCTCCGCCCATTATCTTCCCCTATCCCGTGAATACCGTTAGCCGTAACGGGAACCCCAGCTCCTAGTTGTGGCCAATGATAATGCGAGTTGCATTCCTTTATGTTCGCATCTAACTACAGCATCAGTTGCTCACAAAGTGTCTCTAGTGCAGTGTGTTAGAAAAATTCTGTGAAATGGAAGAACAAAGTGTTTCTGCAGTAGTGCAGCCAGAAGAATATCCACATGTAGAGAAGTTAAAGAAGACTCAAAAGGCGAAATCACAAATTCCATTAAATATGCCGTAAATCTACTCCGTGAGCAGGATTTGAACACGGTACCTCCATCACGGTAGCTGTGAACCTTTACCGCTGTGCTACACTGACTTTCTCGGAATATATGCAATGTTATGCGTATATGAAGTGCGCAATGAACTTCAAAATCAACTTTCTCAAAAACCAAGGCCCTTCGCTAAAAAACCAGATAGCCAGGTACTCAGGGCAACTGCCTCTACAACATATTTGAAGCGCATCAAAATCCGTGATTTACAGTATGGAGGGTCACCTTGTCAGTTAAATCCAACTGCGAGAAAGAAAACGAAATCGCACATTTTTAGACCACAGCCTTTTCTTTCCCACAGTCGGTTTCAACAGAAAACCTGTACATCACTGGTTCCCAACCTCTTCTAATTGGTGCTACTCTTTGCAACCCCAGAATTATCTCATGCCCCATCCCCCAAATGTTTGTTTATTTTATTTATTTATTTTGCTTCTTTCAAGAAAACTTTACTTGACAGTAATCTGATATCGACACTCAGAGGGTTATCAAATGACTTGGTACCGAAATAAATATGTCTTTATATCTTACTTCAACAACAATTTTCACATCTAATATTTGTAAGTGACTGAAGTCACAAGAAAAATTCTTCGTTTCAATAAGATGGTCTAAACTGTTTAAGCACCTCCTGAATGCTCAGTTTCAAACTAGCTAAAGCACATCTAAGAGCACTTTTAATGTTCAGGCAACTATGGTGGATCCACCACTGACAGCAATTTTCAGTGCAGTATTCAGTTTCTCAGGTGAAGTTTCAGAATCTAGTGCTAGATGTGGACATTACAGTGAGAGCCAATAAAATTAGGATTTTTTTCTTTGGCAGCACTTAGGATGCCAGAGCACGAACCTAACTTGGCTGGTACTCCATCAGTACAAATTTCTACAACTCTGCCTCAAGAAAATTATTTTAATGAAAAATTCATTAATGGCAGTAAATACATGAGAACCTTTTGATATGGTTTCCAAGTTTTTAGAAAATAACAATTATTATATTATTTTCTTCTCATCCACAAATCAGCAGATATTACGAGGGTGAGTCAAATGAAGCTGTATCACTTCTCAACATAATCTCCCCTACGCTCAATGCAAGTCCTCCAGCACTTACGAAGTGCATAAATTCCTTTAGAAAAAAATTCTTTTGGTAGTCCGCACAACTACTCATGCACCGCCTGGCATACCTCTTCATCAGAATGGAACTTCTTTCCTCCCATTGCGTCTTTGAGTGGTCCAAACATATGGAAATCACTTGGGGCAAGGTCTGATGAGTATGGTGGATGAGGAAGACACTCAAAATGCAGGTCTGTGATTGTTGCAACTGTTGTACGGGCAATGTGGGGCCTTGCATTGTATTGTCATGTTGCAAAAGGACACCTGCTGACAGCAGTCCACATCGCTTTGATTTGATTGCAGGCTGCACATGATTTTTTAGGAGATCTGTGTACGATGCACAGGTGACAGTGGTCCCTCTAGGCATGTAATTCTCCAAAATGATGCCTTTTTCGACCCAAAAGAGAGTCAGCATAATCTTCCCTGTTGATGGTTCTGTTCGAAACTTCTTTGGTTTCAGTGATGAGGAAATGGCGCCATTCCTTGCTCGCTCTCTTCGTTTCCGGATGGTCGAAGTGAACCCAGATTTCGTCCCCAGTAACGATTCTTGCAAGGAAGCCATCATCTTCTCATTCAAAGCCCCGAAGAAGTTCTTCACAAGCATCAACATGTCATTCTCTCATTTCAGGAGTCAGCTGCTGTGGCACCCATCTCGCCGAAACTTTGTGAAACTGGAGCACATCATGCACAATGTGGTGTGCTGACCCATGACTAATCTGTAAACATGCTGCAATGTCATTTAGTGTCACTCGGCGGTTTTCCTTCACTATGGCTTCAGCTGTTGCAATGTTCTGTGGAGTCACAACTCGTGACTGACATGGACAAGGAGCATCTTCCACTGACATCACACCATTTGCCAACTTCCTACTCCATTTGTAGACTTGCTGCTGTGACAAACATGCATCACCGTAGTGAACCTTCATTCGTCAATGAATTTCAATAGCTTTCGCACCTTCACTACACAAAAACCGAATAACATAACACTGTTCTTCCTTGGTGCAAGTCGTAAGTAGGGCGGCCACCTTTATACTGATACTGCAACGGTATGTGTGAACCTGCACTATGCTGCCACCTACATCCATTCTGTACGCTGTTTGTAGCATGCTTACCAACTTACCGGATAATGGTGCGAAATTTTGATCTGTTATTACAAATTCAAAGTTTTCATTTGACTCACCCTCTTACTAAGCAACACAGTAGAATTGACACACTGCAAGGCAAAAAATTAGACATTTTCAGTCTTCCAATGAGCTCTTATTTCACATTTGAGGCCATTTCTTCAGGCCCATGTTGTACACTGTTGTTTGAAAGAGGTATCTTTAAGAATGGCAGGTTTGATCATGTCTTAGTAACAGTAACACGTTTTTTGACTTTTGTGACGCTTCAATAACTTTCCACTTTTCTGGTGGAAAATCCCATGGAGTCCAGTTTCAAGCAATTTAAGAATTTACTTTTTCCAACAAAAACTCTTGTGGTTTACTCTTCAACACTCTGTGAGCTGTTATTAGATGACATTCCATACATACAGGCCACAAGGAGTTTTTACCAAGGATATTATGACACACAACACAAGAGTGGTAGTTGGACATTGTCTTTTTAATAAACGTCAATTCACACTTAATATATTCTTCATTATATATTCTTCTTTTAGCAGACTTTTCCCTCAATGTAGAAAACTAATAAAAATGCTATTGACTTCTACAGAGCACAACGGGTGTAGTACTGAGTTAAGAATGCAGACAGCAGAGTGAAGAACATGTTGTGTCAGAAATAACTTGGTGACTTGTGAGGCAAAGCTACAAAAAATGCACTCACTACCTTTAATAAGAAAATAAAATTTTTGACTTTTCCTACCACACATGTCTGCTTTCTTCTGAGCTGTCCAATCATGTGAATATGGCAGCCACAGGCTTACTGAATCTCTGCCTATCCCCATGTTGGCGAGTCTTCGATGTAGGTAGTCCCTCAACAAGAGCAAATGAGGTTGTGCTCGATCCTGTTGGAACACTACAGCATCCGCAATGCCTTCTTGCTGACACACTTGTTCGCAACTGCTCCAGAATATCAAGTAAATGTTTCTTTCTTGCAATTGCCTCTACTACAAAAGTGAAGAGCCCATAACTGCAGGCTTTTGTGAATCAAAGCCACACATTCACTTTTGTGTCTCTCTTTGTCATTCACGGTCAGTGTCAGGTGGTTTGTTACACCTTAAGTGGCAGTTATATTTGTTAACTTTTCTGCAGAGTATACTAAACGAGGTCCACAAGTGTTTGTTGTGTGCAGCTTGTATTAAACCAAGCTGTGTAATCTTCCAAGTCTAAATTGTGAAACATCAGACTGTGGTAAACTTTTTTCTTTGGCATTCAGTGTAAATCTATCAAAATCATCGATTTTGACAGATCTAACTCTTTGTTTAAACTTCTTGATGCATTTTGACTTTGTTGCTTCTCTGATTCACTGAACAGTCTCTTGTTGTACAGGAGGTCTTCTAGCGTGTCATTTATTGACTATGTTTTCAGTTTTTTCGAACTTATTGACAAGCAACCGGATCTTTGCTCTTGTTGATGCTGGCTTGTGGAATTTCCCAGTGAAAGCCTGTTGCACCTCTGTAATTGTGCACTAACAACAGGAGGGGGGGAGGGGGGGAGGGGAGAGAGAGAGAGAGAGAGAGAGAGAGAGAGAGAGAGAGAGAGCTGTTACCACAGTGATAGATTATAATTATGTACATGCATCCATTAATTCTTTAAAATGGATCAGGACTTTACGAGCACCCTGTATACATAACAGAATTCAGAACAAATTCTAAACCTTAAACAAATAATTAGGTATATGAAAACATCAATTAAGAAGATAATACTTATGTCTGTTGACTTTGGAAAGCCATACGATTCAATAGACACTCCCTTCTCAAAAACCCGAAGGAATTTGCAAAATGTAGGAAAACTCTGTAAATAACTAAACAAACTCTTGCAAAATAGTGTCTATAGTTAAATTCCTTGGAGCAACTTCTATTTCTTTCCAGCTGTTATCAGGAGTCAGTCAAGAAAACAGTATGTCATCATTATCACTCAGAGGCGTGCTGGAGAATGCTATAAGAGAATAAAGGAAGAAAACCAGAAAGACAATAGCTACAAAAAATTGGGTGGATAAAAAAAAGCAATAAACTATTTGGCCTTTGCAAATGTACCCATAATAACAAATGGAACCTCAGAACACACGTATACAAACATCATGTGTAAAAATACAATACATGACCAATTTTGTTCACTAAGAATTTGAAAAACCAAGTATGACAATATCAAGAAAACAGGCATTAAATATCATGGTTTTTCTAAATATGTTAAATTAAGGTATTATAATACAGTTGTAAAACCACTAAGTCCCTAAGTCCTCTACATGTCGGCAACACTACTTTTATCTGGATGCAAAAAGGGCATGGGGGGCGGGGGGGGGGGGGGGGGGGGGGAGCTTTCAATAAAGAATAAAGATGGCAATAGCGTTTTGAGACCAAATATACTTGTTCTGTCCTAAAACAACAGCTGATCAGGAAAAGATATGTTACACTCTGTGGAAATCTAGATACAAAACAGGAAAACATAATAAGAGAGAAGATACACACATTCTTACAAAACAGGAAAACAGATAAGAAATTGGAGACAAGGCAAATGAGGACTTAGAAGAATTGCTGAACAGGAGACATTACTCAAGAGAGAAATTTAGACTAAAAGTAATAAAATTCAAATGTTTTCAGGAAGATAAAACATAGATGTAAACAACTGGTGTCACATGGTCAGATGAGAGGAAAAGACATCATTCTGAGAAAGAGAGAGTTTTGGAGGAAGATTAAGGAAAAGACAAACCAATAGTTATCTTGACATGATCCTTAGTTGACCTCTAACCAAATGAGAAACACAACTTATACAAAATTATTATGGAATACAGATGGCACACTAAAAAATGAACAAAATGTCAGCTGCTGCTGCTAATGACGATGACAATGATGAGTACTGTTTTACATGACCAAACTTCAAGGTCATTAACCTCTTCACCAGTGCAATTCTCAACGGTTGTCAAAGATATGATGTTCCATAAAACAAGATGTGACAGCCAAAAGATGAAGCAGGTCCACTGAGCAGAGTGATAAGCAGTATGTCTGGTTTCCCTGTGTGCTGTGGCAGTAGTGCAGTTTTGGTCTGTTTAGGAGTGTCTGGCCAGGGGAAGGACCTGCAGGTAGTCACTCTGAGCTGAAACTGCAGGGGTGTTCTTACCCTCCATGCCCACCTCTTCGTCATCATGAAAATAGAGTAAAATATTTAGTTTTCTAACAAGTTCACATTCTCATGTAAAACTAATAGAAATTAAACTACCATAAAAAGTTGAATGAGTACTGGAACAACAAAAAAGAAATAAGGTGGCAGAGATCAAAACAATGGAAGGAAGATACATACATCAACATAGATGGTGATTGTCTATCTACAGTCATTTTCTAAGTAAGAATTTTCTTCATATTCTAAATAATGAGAGCATTTCAATATTACATCAATACACTGGAGATGACTGAAGTGCATGGCAGAATGTACTTTCCAAGGTATCACATATTACGGTTACTTCCAGTTGCAATCACAAATGGAATGCAGGAAGAATGTCTGCTCAAATGCCTCTACGTGCATGGTTATTAATCTTATCGGGTTTTTGCAGGCCCTATGGCAGCTATACATACACGCCTGTAACATATTTACATTCCCCACTTAAAGCAGGTTATCACAACTTTCTTCAGTAGTTGTATATCTTCAAGTGTCTGCCGCTTGAGGTTTTGCAGCATCCCCTCGTGGGTCAAACAAACCTGTGACCGTTAGGGCTACTGTTCTTTTTGTTTATATTCAATATCACCTGTTAGTGCTATCTGGTATGTGTCCCACACACTTGAGCAAAATTATAGGATGGGTCACACAAGTGTTATCCCATTTGTAGACTTACTGAATTTTCCCAGAATCCCAACAATCAACTGAAGTTTGGCACCAGATTTACCTAAGACTGAGCCTTGTGACAATTCCATTTTACATCCTTACAAACTCTACACTCAAGTATTTGTGAATCCTCGTAAATCCATAATTTAAGTCAGAATTATAAATTACTGTTAAAATACTATGTTAACAGAATCTTCTGTCGGTTCTTGGTAGAACAAATTCTTGGTATAACAACATTATAATAAATGAAAAGCACCAGTTTGCTTTTGTTCTACAGTATTAGTTTTTACTGTGTTAACCGTTTTTCGGCTTACAAGGCCATCTTCAGACATTTACTGAGTATCGTCACCAAAGAAGTTACAATGTTTGCAAACAACATTGCAAGAGAAGTAACACATCTAGATTGAAGCAGAAACAAACAGTAAGTAACATCTTTGACAGTGTGGTGGTAACGCAATGAAAAAGTAAAAAATTGATCTGTAAATAAGTAAAAATGGAGCAGACAGGAAAACTTTTAACACAAAATAGGAACAACATACCTACATAACAGTTTCTATTAATAAACAAAAGTAATAAACAAAATTAGTACTTGACAAGGCTACACAAGGAGGTATAAAACACATAGTGTGATACACAAAGCAATTAAAAGAAGAAACAATTACCACTGTACCTAAAGAATACAAAAGGAACTTAAGAAATATTAATAAGACAAACAGAAGTAAATAAATGCAGGAAAATGGAGGAGTTTGAGGGAGCATAATGCAATCTTTGAGAGTGTGGTGGTACTGCATTTTAACGTTAACATTATATTCAAAACTGTGGATATGTAACAGTGATACACAACATGAACGACAGAGGTCCAAACACACTTCCCTGGGGAACATTTGAAGTTACTTCTACTGTTTTAATGAACAACCACTCCAGTTTACTTTATGACAGACTTTTACCGATTTCACTGCAAAATTGCTTCAATACAAAAGCTTTAATCAGTCAAATTGTAAAATGAAAAAGTGTTTATGAACATGGATAAGATTACCTTGAGCCATGGCTTTTAGGATGTCATGTGAGAAAAGTGAAAGTTGGTTTTGCACGACCAATATTTTCAGAATCCATGTAGGTTGGCAAGGATAAGAGTGTTCTGTTCAAGATACTTCATTATGTTTGAGCTCAAAGTAGATTCTTGGACTGTACAACAGATGGATGTCAATGATATTTGCTGATAATTTTATGGATCACTTTTGCTAACCTTCTTGTACACTGGTATTAGCTGTGCTTTCTCCCAACTACTGGCAACAGTTTTTTGTTTGACAGATATATTACGATGTCACTCATCTTTGCAACTGGAGCAGTACTCCTACATTTTCCTTTGTAAAGGAAAATTGAAAACAGTTCAGCAGATCTGCTTTTGATGTTATACCTTCAATTTTAGTATCTGTGTCACAAATGACTGGGCATTAAATCTGGTGCCACTGACAACACTGAAATAAGAGCAGAATTAATTTGGGTTTGTGAGAGGTCTCTCAATTATGAAGGCTTCAAACATTGCCCTTCTGACACATATACACGTCTTATCTCGCATCTCACTATCTACAGCCCTATACTTTGTTTTACATATATATTGCAGTAGTATTAGTTGTTTTTTACAAGCTTCTTTACAAAGACTTTATCCCATGGAGAATCTCTCCCATCACAAACTGTGCTACTAAGTGCACATCTATCCAGTGTTTGGTGAAGTATTTTTCTAAATTTGATCTACAGTTCCTCTACATGGTTGATACCCAGAGCTAAATGTTATGACTTCCTCCTCGATATATAACACTACTGCCTAGGGAATGAGACATCTGAAAGCTTCATGGTGCATTTCTTGTAAAGCATGTTTCACGACTCTTGAGAAAGCAAACAGGCATCTGATATCACAATTCTGCGGCACTCTGAAAGGATGAGATAACTAAAGGACAGAGTCTCGCATAATAGGCACAATTGGCTGAGTCATAAACGGACGTGTGGACTTCTGTTCACAGCACACAGCACACAGTTTATCATAAATTGCAGATGCTGTAGTATTTACTTCTACATACAAAAATAAAACATTGAATCAAATAAAGTAAAACTTCAAGCAGCAATCCACTTTAGACGTGCAACAAATATTTGGTTCAAATGGCTCTGAGTACTATGCGACTTAACTTCTGAGGTCATCAGTCGCCTAGAACTTAGAACTAATTAAACCTAACTAACCTAAGGACATCACATACATCCATGCCCGAGGCAGGATTCAAACCTGCGACCATAGCGGTCGCTCAGCTCCAGACTGTAGCGCCTAGAACCGCATGGCCACTCCGGCCGGCCACAAATATTTGGTCTCATTGTTTTTGTACTGAAATTGGTACTTTGTTATTTACCAAAAGTACACACAGAAAATTAAAAAACCATATAGCATTAATTGCCTTAGAAAGTGTCATTGTGAACAAATTTGTTCATTCTTCTGCACACGTACTCTTTAGGACCACCACCCACATACTCTTTGGGATATTTACTACCGTATTTACTCGAATCTAAGCCGCACTCAAATCTAAGCCGCACCTGAAAAATGAGACTCGAAATCAAGGAAAAAAAATTTTCCCGAATCTAAGCCGCACCTGAAATTTGAGACTCTAAATTCAAGGGGAGAGAAAAGTTTTAGGTCGCACCTCCAAATCGAAACAAAGTTCGTCTAGTTGTAATATGAGACACAATTTAGGTCGAATGAATGACGATACAGCTGCAGTAGTTTGGTTCGAGTCGTAAGCTTAGCAGTTACGGTTTGCCAGGTAGCCATTGCTACGCGTCACGCGCTCCGTCCGTATTTATACGGATATCCTTCCTTTTTCACGTGCTTCGTCTGGTTTGAATTGATTGCTTATTGTTCTTTGATCTGATAAGTGCCATTCTCTTTGTTATAGTAATGCATTACTGTACTGTGTCATGCATTGTTTGTCGCATTCTGATAGGTGCGTGTTTACGGCCTGTCGCCGCTCGCGGCGTGGCTTGCTTTTGTGCGCGCTACCGCTGCTTACAAATAAAAAATAGAGAGGAATCGTTTCATTAGCGAAACATTTGTTGTTACTTACACTACTGCTTTCTTTGATAATGATCAGCAAGAACCAAATAATAGACTGCGTATGATAGATGATGTTCTGAACGAAATTTTAGCGAAAATTTTTCTCAGTTTGAAAATCTTTGCAGGTGCCTCTTTAGTTCATTACATTCTGCACAGAAATTAGAGTCATCTTAGATTTAAAAATCTAGTCAGTTGCCGTGTTTCATTTCTGACTGTATCACTATCAGACATAAGAATAATACGAATATAAACATGACATGATATGTATATTCTTCCGCGTTTGCTGTTGTCTCACTCTAGTTTCGTAGTTTATTAGGCAGACAGGATTTAAATGAGATTGTAGCAAACACGAAACAATACATGGCAAAATGTTTATATTCGTATTAATCTTATGGCGAAGAGAATACTACATGTGATTCACAATTCATAAAAGCTCCTATTAGCAACCATCTCTTCTCACAGGTAGGAAAAAAATTCTGATCGTAGAGTTGGCCATATTGACAAACATCCCTAACAGTCTTGCCAGTCGGATTTTCGTAGTACATTGAAATGCTGCTACATTCGAAGATCAACAATACAGAATTTGTATTTACTTCGTTGGATAATGTACCAAAATGTAGTGGTCGAAACTCTGGGCGGAGGAAAAAGGCTCGTCTTCCACTTTCTTTTTTAATTTATTTACTGACGCAGAGATTTTGGTGCCAGTATTTATCTTTGTGCCTACAAAGCATGCCTGTGTGGCGCTACATATATTCGATGGCAGAAGTTAGTTGTGGCGGCACCCACCAACATTTTTCAGAACTCCCGCTTGCTTTGCACTCGATTCTAAGCCGCAGGCGGTTTTTTGGATTACAAAAACCGGAAAAAAAGTGCGGCTTAGATTCGAGTAAATACGGTAATTGATTCTGTAGTTTCGATTTCTGCACTGCCGATATTTTGCCCTACACTTCAATAAGTGTCATCAGCTCATTTATTTGAAATATGACCACTTTTAGAGCACGATTCTGGGATGTTCCAGAAATTTTCAATGTACATAAGTTGGCAGCCTGAAGTGTCTTCAGTTGTTTTGCAGTTTTATACAGGAACCACATTATAAAATTGTTGTAATATTCTTTGTTCCGCTGTCCTGCTGGACGAAGAAACATTTTCAGCTACATTTACACCATGATGAAAGAAGTTTCATATACCATTTTCCAACCCAAACATAATTTTTATGCATGGTTGGATTCAAGTCTAGGCTCCAGTCCGTGTATAATAGGTATAATGTTTAAAATGTAAGAGATGCCAATGAACTAAATAATATTTTCAGCATACAAAAAGTTATATTGTTTTCTTTAAGATATGAACAAACTTTATTCTCACATAATTTCTCATAGACCATGGAACAAAAAAAAAAACTATTCCATTCACCTTTATGATATTGTGGCACTGCACTCCTCCATGTGAATCTTTTTAAGTGTACAATTGGCCCTGATTTCATTTTTCTGGATGACAATACGCGATTGCATCAAACAGCATAATTGGAGAAGCTCTTGTAATGAAAGGATATTTGGAAAATGAACTGGCCTGTCCATTCCTGTCCATCTTGAATCTCGAGCATGTGCAGGACACGTTTAGGAGTTGAATTGCAGCACATCCACAGGCACCAATGACCATGCAGCAGTTATGAACTGCATTGGTCGAGGAATGGAATGCCCTATCACAATAACTTCTTACCATCATTAATGCTGTTCACAGTGATCACACACCCTATTAAGAATCCTGTCCCGCCTTTTTAATGTCCATGGGACCACCATAAAACACAGTGACTTCAGTGACACTTGAATAAAAGTGACATTTCTGCGCTATACTGCAGTAGTTCTTTCTACGTATCATCTAAGTTTCGTCAAGCTATGTTACTTAGCAGTGCCATATTGTGTGAAAGTTACTATCAAACTCAAGTTTTGCACACCAGTGTATTTTGAATTTCAATTTTATAAATTTGAAGTAAATATTTAAAAAAGTAAAAATACAGATACAGAAGCATGTGCTTGTGAATACTGGAAATAAAAATTTGTATCTGGTACTGAATACCAGTACCCATGAGCACATTGGGAATTTTTCTTTAAGAAGTAGGAAGGAAGGAAAGGAAGGAAGGAGGAACAAAAAAAGAAAAGAAATGTTCAGCTAATTTAGTTGTCTGTCAAAGAAAAAGGTAATATCTGAAATTTCTTAAAAGAAACAATGGTATAAATATATCTAAAAACAAAGATGATGAGACTTACCAAACAAAAGCGCTGGCAGGTCGATAGACACACAAACAAACACAAACATACACACAAAATTCAAGCTTTCGCAACCAATGGTTGCTTCGTCAGGAAAGAGGGAAGGAGAGGGAAAGATGAAAGGATGTGGGTTTTAAGGGAGAGGGTAAGGAGTCATTCCAATCCCGGGAGTGGAAAGACTTACCTTAGGGGGAAAAAAGGACAGGTATACACTCGCACACACACGCATATCCATCCGCACATACACAGACACAAGCAGACATTTGTTAAGGCAAAGAGTTTGGACCCTGTTTGTGTCTGTGTATGTGCGGATGGATATGCGTGTGTGTGCGAGTGTATACCTGTCCTTTTTTTCCCCCTAAGGTAAGTCTTTCCGCTCCCGGGATTGGAATGACTCCTTACCCTCTTTCCTGACGAAGCAACCACTGGTTGCGAAAGATTGAATTTTGTGTGTATGTTTGTGTGTCTATTGACCTGCCAGCGCTTTTGTTTGGTAAGTCTCATCATCTTTGTTTTTAGATATATTTTTCCCACGTGGAATGTTTCCCTCAATTATAAACAATGGTATAAGTATGATAACAGCTGCTTATGATTAAGCAGTCATAAATGTTTGCACTTGAATAGCTCATAACAATAGTAATTTGACTGAAAGCGTGTCAAGACAACATTATGAATCTAAAACACACATACCTATCTTGTGGCAAACAGATTGTCAGATCACGATAAGCAGTTAGTCAAATACCATAACTTGCTTTTAAGTACATTTCAGAAACAATTAAAGTAATAGAGAGAATGATAAGCAACTGCAAAACAGAATGTTTTAAGAATGCTTTTAAAAATGTTGATTGGAGACAATGGGGTCAATGACAAAACTAAATTCAATACATCTTTCTTAAGTCTGTATTCATTTTTAAGAACAGTTGTCCTGAAAAACAGTTATTAAACAGGAAAACATCACAAGCACCATGTAATGGAGTATCTGAAAAGAAAAAGTATTTATGTGAAAGTACATTCATACTGGCAACAGTGCTGTACAATATACCAGTGGAAAAACAAAAATAAACACCCTGAAGCAGTGGCACCACATGAATAAACTTTAATAATATATATGTTAATGGCATTGGGTGAAATATGGCATTCTACAGAATGCCTAGATAATGAACGGAATGCGTAAAATCCAACATCAAAATTGTCAAAATGTTTTTGTGAAGAAGAAAAGTGAGTACTCACTGTAACAAGTACTTCAATCTCAGTTTTGCTTTCACTGTTAACCGGTAAGAATATCCTGTGCTTTGCTTTATTTTGTAGTTTTGTTTTTTCAGTTTCAAATGCTTATTAATTAATAGAGGCTTGTCATTTGGTGTCCTTTTAACACTGCATATATGGTACTTGTCATTCTGTCTAATGCCTAGGAAAAGTATGTAACATTTTTATAAAAATTTGTACTTAATAATTTTCCTAAATCATCAGGCATTCCATAGGTTTCCCAGGCTTTCTATAGAATAACAAGTTCTCACGCAATACTGGTAACATACACACATTGTACATATTCATTATCACAGAGTTGGTCACCTACAGAAAAATGTTGTATCAGTTAGTGAAATTATTGTGTAACAGTCTCCTCTGCCTATAATGCAGTCCTGCAATCACACACCGATATACGCTTTGAGATATTAGGCAACATCTTGAGATGTTTTCCACATTATGCTTACACTCACTGACACAATTCTTGTAGGAATGTTGGTGGTAACCCTGCCCCAAAGCAAATATCATATAATTTTATACTACACATGTTCAACATGGGAGGAGACAAGTGATTATGTTGAGAGCACTGTTAATTCTGGAAGTGCACACCGCCTTGATGTTGGAGTGGCAACAGAATGTGCTCTGAACTCTTCAGTGTTCCCCTATATACCTGGGAGGTGTACAGTCATTGTAGGCTCAATGCTTTTCACAACAAGTTACCCACAGGTGATGCTGTATACCTTTGCCAAAGACATTCTGATAGCTGTCACCCTCCTGGTTGAACCACACTTGCAAGTAAACAAGGGAGAATATACTCTCATCACTAAATAGGCGTTTACGCTGCTGATCCCTACAACTGTTTTTTACTACATGAGCTGACATGGGCTACACAATGGTGAGGTGACAGATAAACTGGAAAGTGGCACCATCACTCATAGCCCAGCTTCCAGGAAAATATCTGAGATAAGTAGGGACTGGAAAACTTAAGGAAAAGGATAAAGTGAAAAAAATGTGGAATTTGCCGTTTTTAGAGAGGTAATGCAAATTGGAAATTTTTATGAGATACCACGAAATTTCTAATTCTGCTGCATACAAATGTTATACATATGAAACAGCTGTTTAGCAATAGTAGCAATAATTAATAGTTCTAATCTCTTCAAGGCTCATGTTTGAGTACGATTTTAAATTGACAGTTTATTTTCCACGTTACTAACTTACATGTGACGTTGAAAATAGCACCGACATTAATAAAAATAACACAGAATCTGCCAAAACATCAAATTTCACAAAAAAATATTGAAATTGACAGAAAACACAGAATCTGGCAAAGCAAACAACACTGAATTTGGCGGCAAAACACACAGAATTTGGCAGGAAAAATCCCACACCAAATTTGGCAGAAAAAACCCACACAGAATTTGGCAGAAAAAACCCACACAGAATTTGGCAAAAACGATCCCACACCAAATCTGGCAGAACCACTGAGTTTGGCGAAACAACCACTGCATTTGGCAAAAAGGTGACATTGATTTTGGAAAAATAACTACAAAGAATTTGACAAAAACAAACATGGCTAAAAATGACACTAAATTTGGCAAAAAATGACACTGAAGTTGGGAAAAAATGACACCTATGTTGGCAAAAAATGACACTGAATTTGAAGATAAAAAATGGTAGACACCAAATTTTGAAAGAAAAAAATACACACCAAACTGAGTAAAATAAATAAATACCAAATTTTGAAAAAATAGTCATCAAATTCTGAAAAAAATAATAGACACCATATTTGGCAAAAAGATGACACTGCATTTGGAAAAAAGACACTGAATTTGGAAATAAAGTACCAAATTGGGGGAAAAAATACTGACCTTGATAAAAACAACAACGACCTTGGCAGGAAAGATACCAATAACACTGATCTTGGCGAAAAGTAACTCCGATTTTGGCAAAAAAAAAAAAAAAATAACACTGAATTTGGCCATAAAATAGAAAGTTTTTTTTCCTGTCCTTAGTGAAAACCATAGCTTACAATCTTGTTGCAACAGCTGTTTATTTGATATGTCAGTTCAGTTGCAAATCTCCATACTGCTGCCATCCTGCAAGCGGTCCATGGGCATGGGCACCATTCCACTGACCATATGAAATGTCAGAGCTGAAATGTTACATTCAGAGTGTTGGATAATTCTTCAGACCAACTATTCAGTCACCTGCTGGTCTTCAATAAGACCACACTGCAATTTAGTCAACTGTGGAAAATGTTCCTGTCTGCCCTCTTTCACTGCCAAAGTAAATTTCATGTTTCTAATTTTATCTTTACAGGGTTCATTTTTCACCCTCTACTATTGTTTTAAGAGGAGTAAAAAATCATAAAGAATTCACATCTTTTATATAACTGATGCCTCTGACAATATAATCAAACTCATCGAAATACAGTTACAGCACGGAGAGATAGGGGGAGAGAAGCTACAACACTACTTTCACTGAAGAGAATGGGAGCATAAAAAACTGGTAATTGTGTAACCAAACAACTTAGTACACCTAATTACTCTACAAGCAGAGTTCTTAACTTGTGTAAGAGACCATTAACCTTGAGTGCAATCAGTGCAAAAGGCTCTGAGGGGCAAACGATTCACCTCTAATGACAATGTCCAGCTGTATGTGCAGAACTGGTTAAAATTGCAGCCCTGGGAATTTTATGAGACAGCCATTCACTGCCTTGTGTCACAGTGGGACAAGTATCTCAACAGCCACGGTCAATACTTCTAACATACAGGTACTGGTTTCTGCAATTATGCCTCCGGCTCATTTCTTTTTGAGCGTCCCTTATACTACTACTACTACTACTACTACTACTACTACTACTACTTTTGCCACAAGAATAATTTCAATCATGGGGTCATTCACTGTCCATATTTGCATTCATTGATAGCACATAGGATACCATTTTGGGGTAAATTTGCACTTCCATCTGCATATTGCTCTAACAATGAAAGTCCAAGATGGAATATCAACAGTTATTTAAAGGACAGATTGTTACTCAGCATGAAGATGACACACAAAAACTGCAGACAGGCACGGTGGAAAGACTGTTACACATTAAGCTTCCATCCAAAGTCTTCGGCAGAGGAGAGGGGTGGGTGGGTGGGGGGAATTCGTTCACACAAGCAAGCACACCTCAGACACACTTTACTGCTATCTCTGGCTGCTCAGGCCACGCTCAGGCCTGAGAAGCCAGATACAGCGATCGTGTGTGTGTGTGTGTGTGTGTGTGTGTGTGTGTGTGTGTGTGAGCGCACGCGCGCACTTACTTATGGGAATGCCTTTCTGATGAGGGCTTTCAGTGAAAGCTTATTGTGTAGCAGTCCTTTTGTTGTACCTGTTTTTACAGTTCAACATGTCATCTTTATGGTGAGTAGCACTCTATCCTTTCCATGCACATAATTACACTGAAATTCACTCTTAAGGCTCTGTAAATGAGCCAAACCTGTTTGTCAAACACGCTCTTGTCTAGCTGCAGACTTGTCAAACAATCCGATACATGTACAAACAAATAAGTTGTCAGTTTAACTTCACTTTGAAGCAGGCACTGTTCGTGCTTGTGAGTATCTTGACAATACCAGAGCTTTAAGCGCTCATGAACAGCAATGAAGCTCACATAATACTAGGTATGGAAAACTGGTTGAGACCTGAAATTGACAGTAGTGAGATTTTTGGGGAAAATTTAAGTGTATTTTGAACAGATAGGCAAATGGAAAATGGAGATGGTGTATTTGTCGCAATAGACAAGAAACTCAAATCCAGTGAAGTAGAAATTGAAGCTGCAAGTGGGATTGTTTGGGCAACACTCAGTATTACGGGTGAGCACAGAATGATAATTGGATCCATCAAAGATTGCCCACCAGACAAATCTCCAGATGTAAGCGAAAATTTTATAGAGAAAACCTCCTTTCATTTGTACAAAAGTTTCCCGATCACACTGTATTCATCGGTGGAGACCTATTAGTTATAGGGAGCTCCAACGTTAGGCGGGTTATGGAGCCCCTCAGGAAAATAGCGGGTAGGTCGGGGAAGAATGCCAGTGTGCACTCGGTGTGCTTGCCGGGGGGTCTCGTCCGTAATGTGGAGGAGGCCCTTCCGGCAGCCATTGAACGCACTGGGTGTGACCGGCTGCAGATAGTAGCACATGTCGGAACGAATGACGCCTGCCGCTTGGGTTCTGAGGCCATCCTTGGTTCCTTCCGGCGGCTGGCTGATTTGGTGAAGACAACCAGCATCGCACGCGGAGTGCAAGCTGAGCTTAATATCTGCAGCATAGTGCCCAGAGTCGATCGCGGTCCTCTGGTTTGGAGCCGTGTGGAGGGTCTAAACCAGAGGCTCAGACGACTCTGCGACTATAATGGTTGCAAATTCATCGACCTCCGTTATTGGGTGGAGAACTGTAGGGCCCCCCTAGACAGGTCAGGCGTGCACTACACACCGGAAGCAGCTACTAGGGTAGCAGAGTACGTGTGGCGTGCACACGGGGGTTTTTTAGGTTAGAGGGACCCCCCCCTTGGGCGAAACGATAAAATACCTGACGGCTTACCAGAGAGAACATTATCATCGTTGATAAAGAACGTCCGTCCTCAGAGACCAAAAACCGGAAAAGTTAACGTAATATTGGTAAACTGCAGGAGTATCCAGGGCAAGGTTCCTGAATTAGTATCTCTTATTGAAGGAAATAGTGCGCATATAGTATTAGGAACGGAAAGTTGGTTAAAACCGGAAGTGAACAGTAACGAAATCCTAGACACAGAATGGAATATATACCGCAAGGATAGGATAAACGCCAATGGTGGAGGAGTATTTATAGCAGTAAAGAATTCAATAATATCCAGTGAAGTTATTAGCGAATGCGAATGTGAAATAATCTGGGTTAAGTTAAGTATCAAAGGTGGGTCAGATATGATAGTCGGATGCTTCTATAGACCACCTGCATCAGCAACCGTAGTAGTTGAGCGCCTCAGAGAGAACCTGCAGAACGTCGTGAAGAAGTTTCGTGATCATACTATTGTAATAGGGGGAGACTTCAATCTACCAGGTATAGAATGGGATAGTCACACAATCAGAACTGGAGCCAGGGACAGAGACTCTTGTGACATTATCCTGACTGCCTTGTCCGAGAATTACTTCGAGCAGATAGTTAGAGAACCAACTCGTGAAGCTAACGTTTTAGACCTCATAGCAACAAATAGACCGGAACTTTTCGACTCCGTGAATGTAGAAGAGGGTATCAGTGATCATAAGTCAGTGGTTGCATCAATGACTACAAGTGTAATAAGAAATGCCAAGAAAGGAAGGAAAATATATTTGCTTAACAAGAGTGATAGGGCACAAATCGCAGAATATCTGAGTGACCACCATCAAACATTCATTTCTGAGGAAGAGGATGTGGAACAAAAATGGAAAAAATTCAGAAACATCGTCCAGTACGCCTTAGATAAGTTCGTACCGACTAAGGTCCAAAGCGAGGGGAAAGATCCACCGTGGTATAACAATCATGTATGAAAGGTACTACGGAAACAAAGAAAGCTTCATCATAGGTTTAAGAGTAGTCGAATTATAGCTGATAAGGAAAAGCTGAACGAAGCGAAAAAGAGCGTAAAGAGAGCAATGAGAGAAGCATTCAACGAATTCGAACATAAAACATTGGCAAACAATCTAAACAAGAACCCTAAAAAGTTTTGGTCATATGTAAAATCGTTAAGCGGATCTAAATCCCCTATTCAGTCACTCGTTGACCACGATGGCACCGAAACAGAGGACGACCGAAGAAAGGCAGAAATACTGAATTCAGTGTTCCGAAACTGTTTCACTGCGGAAAATCGTAACACGGTCCCTGACTTCAGCCGTCGCATGGACGCCAAAATGGAAAATATTGAAATAAACGATATCGGAATTGAAAAACAACTGCTATCACTTAGTAGCGGAAAAGCATCCGGACCAGACGAGATACCCTTAAGATTCTACAGTGATTATGCTAAAGAACTTGCCCCCTTTCTATCAGCAATTTATCGTAGATCTCTGGAAGAACGTAAAGTACCTAGCGACTGGAAGAAAGCGCAGGTCGTTCCCATTTTCAAGAAGGGTCATAAATCAGATGCGAATAATTATAGGCCTATTTCGCTTACGTCAATCTGTTGTAGAATAATGGAACATGTTTTGTGTTCTCGTATTATGACGTTCTTAGATAATACAAATCTCCTTCATCATAACCAACATGGATTCCGCAAACAGAGATCATGTGAAACTCAGCTCGCCCTATTTGCCCAAGAAATTCACAGTGCCGTAGACACTGGCGAGCAGATTGATGCCGTATTCCTGGACTTCAGGAAGGCATTTGATACGGTTCCGCACTTACGTTTAGTGAAAAAAATACGAGCTTACGGAATATCTGACCAGGTTTGTGATTGGATTCAGGATTTCCTAGAAGAAAGAACACAACATGTCATTCTTAACGGTTCAAAATCTGCAGATGTAGAGGTAATTTCGGGAGTACCGCAAGGAAGCGTGATAGGACCTTCATTGTTTACAATATACATAAATGACTTAGTTGACAACATCGGTAGCTCCGTGAGGCTATTTGCAGATGACACGGTTGTCTACAAGAAAGTAGCAACATCAGAAGACTCGTACGTACTCCAGGAAGACCTGCAGAGGATTAATGAATGGTGCGACAGCTGGCAGCTTTCCCTAAACGTAGATAAATGTAATATAATGCGCATACATAGGGGCAGAAATCCATTCCAGTACGATTATGCCATAGGTGGTAAATCATTGGAAGCGGTAACGACCGTAAAATACTTAGGAGTTACTATCCGGAGTGATCTGAAGTGGAATGATCACATAAAACAAATAGTGGGAAAAGCAGGTGCCAGGTTGAGATTCATAGGAAGAATTCTAAGAAAATGTGACTCATCGACGAAAGAAGTAGCTTACAAAACGCTTGTTCGTCCGATTCTTGAGTATTCCTCATCAGTATGGGACCCTTACCAGGTTGGATTGATAGAAGAGATATACATGATCCAGCGAAAAGCAGCGCGATTCGTCATGGGGACATTTAGTCAGCGCGAGAGCGTTACGGAGATGCTGAACAAGCTCCAGTGGCGGACACTTCAAGAAAGGCGTTACGCAATACGGAGAGGTTTATTATCGAAATTACGAGAGAGCACATTCCGGGAAGAGATGGGCAACATATTACTACCGCCCACATATATCTCGCGTAATGATCACAACGAAAAGATCCGAGAAATTAGAGCAAATACGGAGACTTACAAGCAGTCGTTCTTCCCACGCACAATTCGTGAATGGAACAGGGAAGGGGGGGATCAGATAGTGGTACAATAAGTACCCTCCGCCACACACCGTAAGGTGGCTCGCGGAGTATAGATGTAGATGTAGATGTAATCATCCAACAATTAATTGAGAACATTACAGTTCTGTTAGTGGTGGGCACAGTAAGACATCCTGGGAAACTCCTAAGTGCCTTCCCTGAAAACCACCTAGAACAGATAGTTGGGAACCCCACTCACAATGGAAATATGTTGGATCTAATGGCAACAAATAGATCTGCCCTCTTTGCGGATGTTCACGTCAAAACTGGTATCATAGCCATGACGTAGTTATGGCAACAGTGATTACCAAAGTACAAAGGACAACTACACCACGCAGAAAGATGTATATATTCAGAAAAAAAGATAAAAAATCAGTAGTGTCATATCTCAATGAGGAACTAGAAACATTCAGCAAAGGGCAGGAGCATGTAGAGGAACTCTAGTTAGAGTTTAAAACAACAGTTGAGTATGCACTGCACTGGTATGTACCCAGCTGAACAGTTCATAATGGGAGAGAACCTCTACGGTATACAGCCACCATAAAGAAACAAGACATTACAGCATAATAGATTTAAAACAAAGTGTAGGGCTATAGACAGATGCTGAATGAAACATGTTTGGCTGTCAAGAGAGCAATGCATGATGCCTTCACTGACAACTGTAATAGAATACTGTCAAGTGAGCTTTCAAAAAACCCAAAGAAATTCTGGTTGTATGTAAAGGCTGTTAGTCACACCAAAGATAATGTCCATTCCCTAGTGAATGAGAGAGGAATTGAAAGTAAGGGTAGCAAAGCAAAAGCTGATATGCTTAAGTCTGTTTTCAAATGTTCCTTTACAAAAGAAAACCCGTGGTAATTTCCCCAATTTAACCCTCATATCACTGAAAAGATGAGCGAAATAAGTGTTAGTGTCAGTGGTGTTGAGAAACAGCTGAAATCATTAAAATTGAACAAAACTCCAGGGCCTGATGGAATCCCTGTCAGATTGTATACTGAATTTGCAGCTGAGTTAGCCACTCTTGTAACTATAATCTATCTTAGACCCCTTGAACAAAAAAAAAACCATGCCCAGTTCTTGGAAAAAGGCACAGGTCACAGTTGTCTACAAGAAGAGTAGTAGAAGTGATCCACAAAACAACCGTCTAATATCCTTGACACCAATTTGTTGTAGAATCTTAGAACATATTCTGAACTCCACAATAATGAGACATCTTGAACAGAATGGCCTCCTCAATGCCAACCAGCATCAATTTCAAAAATACTGATCATGCGAAATCCAGCTTGCACTTTTCTCTCATGATATACTGAAAGCTTTGTATCAGGGCAATCAGCTAGATGCCGTATTTCTTGATTTCCATAATAGCATTTGATCAGTACCAAGTCTATGCTTATTGTCAATGGAGTATAAAGTGAAATGTGTAACTGGATTGAGGCCTTTTTGGTACGGAGGACACAGTGTGTTATCTTGGATGGTGAGTCATGTCAGATGTAGAATAACTTCGGGTGTGCCCCAGGGAAGTGTGTTGGGATCCTTGCTGTTCATATTTCATATTAATGATCTTGCAGACAATATTAATACTAAAATCAGCCTTTTTGCAGATGATGCAATTATCTATGAGGGCCTTCCCCCACCCCCTCCCCCCAACCCCTGATCACTTAGTATAGAAGCTATGCGAGTGGCAGAAAGTGAATATGCACTGTAGGCTACTGGGAAACTCTCGCACCACACACTCCGCCATTGCCGACCTCAAGGCATCAGTCTGCATTGCACTACAGCCATGTAAACATGGCTGCCATCATTGTTGCTCCCGCCAAGTGTGAATTACAAAGTGTAATTTGGTTTCTGCAAGCAGAAGGGAACAGTGCAGCAGAAATTCATCGGAGAATGAGCCGAGTGTACGGTGATAACTTCGTGACTGATGATGATGTGTGTGAATGGTGCTGAAAGTAGTTTAAAGATGGCCAAAATGATGTGCATTATGAAGGGGGTCCAGGACACAAGTCTGTCATTACAACCGACCTTGTTGAACGTTGAACGAGTTGACAAAATGGTTAGAGAAAATCGTAGGTTCACCATAACTGCTTTGCCTATGGAAGTTCCAGAAGTCAGTCACAACAATGAATGCATCCAAATTCATGAAACAAACAAAAAAATTCAAACAAATATTCAACAAGAGAAAGGTTATGGCTACCATGTTTTGGGACCCACAAAGTGTGTTGCTTGTAGAGTTTATGCAGCCCGTAACCACTATCAATGTAGGTGCTTATTGTGAAACTTTACAACTTTTGCAGAGAACAATTCAAAACAAGCGAATAGGAATGCTGAGTTCAGAAATTTTGTTGATCCATGACAACGCTCGTCCCACACTGTTGGCACAACCCAATGGCTCCTTGAACAATGTCAATGGGACATTTTCAATCATCTGCCGTACAGTCCTGACCTGGCACCCAGCCACTTTCGCATTTTTCCTGTACTGAAGCCGTGGCTAGGAGGACGGCACTTCCAAACCAACAGAGATCTTCAAATAATGTCATTGCTCATTTGATATCATTGGCAGCAACATTTTTTGAAGAGGGTATTGCAAAGCTTGTCCACATGTACGATAAATATCTCAATCTTTCCAGTGATTATGTTGAAAAGTAACCGTAAGTGTACAAAACTTTTGGTAATAAAATAATTGTTTTCTATGAACTTTTCTTTTATTTATAGCCTATCAGATGTTGGAAACAAAAAAGACCCTTGTATAATGAAGTACTATGTGTGATAAGCTACATAAATATTCAGTCAGATCTCGGTAAGATTTCAACGTGGTACAGAGATTGGCAACTTGCTCTAAATGTTCAGAAATGTACAATTTTGCACTTCACAAGACAAAAAAAGTGTAGCATCCTATGATTATAGTATCAATGAGTCACTGTTGGAATCGGTCAACTCATACAACACTTGGGTGTAACACTCTGGAGGGATATGAAATGGAATGGATGACATAGGCTTACAAGGAGAGGTCCCCAGCGATGCATTCGACATTTCTGAAACTATCTATATGGTGATATAAGTTAAGATCCCAGGTATCACACACTTCAGCCATTCACACTGGTGGGCCTCCATTTGAGAGTAATTGATGAAAGAAAAATTCGGAATTTTGCGTTAATTTTGTGTTAAAAAAGTTACAGAAAATAGAGCGATTGTGTGGTGTAACGGATAGGGTAAAGGCTCCACATGCAAGAGGTTATCAGTTCGAATCTTGTCAGATACACATTTTTCTTTTTTAAAATCTTTATCAAAATTACTTCCATTGTTATTTTTGTTCAATTAATTGGTTTAAATGTAATTTTTTAATTCCACTCCTTTGTCACATAATTTTAATCATTGTAACTTCTTCATTGCTCTCATTTTTCTTCCTCTCAATTCTTCTCCACTTGGAATCTTTGTTCATATATTTTTCATTACTTTTATGTATGAATTTCGATTTAATTTCTTTTGTTTTATCACCCATTTTTTGTCCATATTATTGCTATCATTATATCTACTTCCCATTTTGCTTGAATTTCATTTTAGCTATAAAGTTGTAAATCCGTCTTTCACTTAAATTTTCATCTGCATTGTTTTGTCCATAGTGGAATAAGTATTTACCAAGAAAAGAAACATCTTTTAACAAAAATACATACCTCACTCCATTGCACAAATATAAATAGATTATTTTGTCTTTTATAATAGAGAGAAACATTCCACGTGGGAAAAATATATTAAAAACACAGATGATGTGACTTACCGAACGAAAGTGCTGGCAGGTCGATAGACACACAAACAAACACAAACATACACACGAAATTCAAGCTTTCGCAACAAACTGTTGCCTCATCAGGAAAGAGGGAAGGAGAGGGAAAGACGAAAGGATGTGGGTTTTAAGGGAGATGGTAAGGAGTCATTCCAATCCCGGGAGCGGAAAGACTTACCTTAGGGGGAAAAAAGGACGGGTATACACTCGCACACACACACATATCCATCTGCACATACACAGACACAAGCAGACATTTGTAAAGGCAAAGAGTTTGGGCAGAGATGTCAGTCAAGGCGGAAGTACAGAGGCAAAGATGTTGTTGAAAGACAGGTGAGGTATGAGCGGCGGCAAATTGAAATTAGCAGAGATTGAGGCCTGGCGGATAACGAGAAGAGAGGATATACTGAAGGGCAAGTTCCCATCTCCGGATTTCTGACAGGTTGGTGTTAGAGGAAAGTATCCAGATAACCCGGACGGTGTAACACTGTGCCAAGATGTGCTGGCCGTGCACCAAGGCATGTTTAGCCACAGGGTGATCCTCATTACCAACAAACACTGTCTGCCTGTGTCCATTCATGCGAATGGACAGTTTGTTGCTGGTCATTCCCACATAGAATGCATCACAGTGTAGGCAGGTCAGTTGGTAAATCACGTGGGTGCTTTCACACGTGGCTCTGCCTTTGATTGTGTACACCTTCCGGGTTACAGGACTGGAGTAGGTGGTGGTGTGAGGGTGCACGGGACAGGTTTTACACCGGGGGCGGTTACAAGGGTAGGAGCCAGAGGGTAGGGAAGGTGGTTTGGGGATTTCATAGGGATGAACTAAGAGGTTACGAAGGTTAGGTGGACGGCGGAAATGAAACAAATAGAAAAGTTCATAAGGTGATTAAAATAATGTGACAAAGGAACAGAAATAAAAAATTACATTTAAACCAATGAACTGAATAAAAATAATGATTGAAGTAATTTCAATAAAGATTTAAAAATAAAAACAAATGTGCACCTGACAAGATTCTGCTCATGAAACTGTTGTCATAACACCACACAATTACATCATAAAACAAAACTTTTTACTGCTACTGAATGTCACACAAAATTCCTAATTTTTCCTTCATCAATTACTTGTAAATGAGGGCCCGCCAGGGTGAATGGCTGCATTGTGTGATACCTAGAACCTAAACCTACATCACCATACAGATAGTATCACTAAGCGATTGCACTGTTGGGGATCTCTCATTGTTAGTCATGGATAAAGCAGGTGGTATATGTCAGCTTATTTGTAGAATAAGGGGGTAGTGCAATCAGTCTACAAAGGAGACTGCTTACTAATCACTCATCCAACCGGTTCTAGAATACTACTGAAGTGTGTGGGACTTGACCAGATAGGATTAACAGGGGTTATTGAATAAATACAGTGAAGGGCAGCACAAATGTCACAGGTTTGTTTAATCTGAGGGATTAACAATTTCATTCATGAATCAAACCATGTAATTTCCAAAACATGTCCATGAGGCAATACTTTACAATTAAAACTACATGTAATGGAAGTTAATGACTGTAGAGCACAACAATAATGGTACTTAACAATACTTGTTATACGAAAGCATAAGATAAAATCTCATTCAAATTTCTGACTGTTTTTCTTCAGACTTAATGTATTTACAGTACTGTGTTTTGGCGCTAAGCCAATTTCTTAAATCAGTGTGGGCAGTGCAATTAAAATTTGTAAAAACCATAAAACAGATGCTAATCATTAACGTTTTGGGTCCTATTTAGAAGTATCTTTGAAGAGTATTTCTGCAGCTGAAAACATAAATTTTTACAATTATTTACTGTAATTCCTGATGTGTGCAGCTGGTTGATTCTGTAGTTTCTTAGAAGTATATATGTAATGCCTGCTGTTAACAAAAAGATGTAGATATTATCTACATTTTCACTACAGTTTTCAAGCACTCTTTTCGCATGAAATTTTTCTGTATCCATGACTTTTGTACATCAGGTCTTTGACTGAAATCTGTTGCACATTAAAGCATAAATTAAACAGCAGCTTATGGTGTTACATATTATTTCTACATTAAAATCTTTGCACAATCAGGTAAGAAAACAGTTTTGACTCCATACAAAGCAACTGTTTCATTATCATTTAAAACTGAGATAAAATGGTTCTTTCATGTCTGCAAACAAAACAAGAGACGTTAGAATACAAAGCACTACAAGCGCTGCCCTGCAAACAGATTTTGTAGCTTGAAAGTTGTTACTCATCATCTGAGGGATGGACTGAGCATATTGCCGATTTTTGGAAATTGTTATAGAACAGACTTTTCAAGGAATAGCAATTCTATATCAAGCTCCTTATCATTTCTACATCTACATCCATACTCCGCAAGCCACCTGACGGTGTGTGGCAGAGGGTACCTTGAGTACCTCTATCAGTTCTCCCTTCTATTCCAGTCTCGTATTGTTCATGGAAAGAAAGATTGTCATTATACCTCTGTGTGGGCTCTAATCTCTCTGACTTTATCCTCATGGTCTCTTCGAGAGATATACGTAGGAGGGAGCAATATACTGCTTGACTCCTCAGTGAAGATATGTTCTCGAAACTTCAACAAAAGCCCGTACCGAGCTACTGAGTGTCTCTCTTGCATAGTCTTCCACTGGAGTTTATCTATCACCTCCGTAACACTTCCGTGATTATTAAATGACCCTGTAACGAAGCGCGCTGCTCTTCATTTGATCTTCTCTATCTCTTCTATCAACCCTATCTGGTACGGATCCCACACCGGTGAGCAGTATTTAAGCAGTCGACTAACAAGTGTACTGTAACCTACTTCCTTTGTTTTCGGACTGCATTTCCTTAGGATTCTTCCAACGAATCTCAGTCTGGCATCTGCTTTACCGACGATTACTTTTATATGGTCGTTCCATTTTAAATCGCTCCTAATGCCTATTCCCAGATAATTTATGGAATTAACTGCTTCCAGTTGCTGACCTGCTATATTGTAGCTAAATGATAAAGGATCTTTCTTTCTATGTATTTGCAGCACATTACACTTGTCTACATTGAGATTCAATTGCCATTCCCTGCACCATGCGTCAATTCATTGCAGATCCCCTTGCATTTCAGTACAATTTTCCATTGTTACAACCTGTCAATATACTACAGCATCACCCGCAAAAAGCCTCAGTGAACTTCCGATGTTATCCACAAGGTCATTTATATATATTTTGAATAGCAACGGTCCTATGACACTCCCCTGCGGCACACCTGAAATCATTTTTACTTCAGAAGACTTCTCTCCACTGAGAATGACATGCTGCGTTCTGTTATCCAGGAACACTTTAATCCAATCACACAATTGGTCTGATAGTCCATATGCTTTTACTTTGTTCATTAAACGACTGTGGGGAACTGTGTCAAACGCCTAGTGGAAGTCAAGAAACACGGCATCTACCTGGGAACCCGTGTCTATGGCCCTCTGAGTCTTGTGAATGAATAGTGTGAGCTGGGTTTCACACTATCGTCTTTTCTGAAACCCATGCTGATTCCTACAGAGTAGATTTCTAGTCTCCAGAAAAGTCATTATACTCTAACATAATACATGTTCCAAAATTCTACAACTGATCGACGTTAGATATACAGGTCTATAGTTCTGCACATCTTCTTGAAAACGGGGATGACCTCTGCCCTTCTCCAATCTTTTTGAATGCTACGCTCTTTTAGAGACCTGCGGTACACCGCTGCAAGAAGGGGCAAGTTCCTTCGCGTACTCTGTGAAAATCGAATTGGTATCCCATCACGTCCAGCGGCTTTTCCTCTTTTGAGCGATTTTAATTGTTTTTCTATCACATTTCTTTCACAGTATTAATCTCTGATGATGAGGTGTGTCTGACATCCCGTTCTCTGAATGTATGCTTTTACACATTGTTATGTGTACCATATATTGTGTGTTCTTGATTTTATTCAGGGATTAAATAAGTGAAAACTAAATGTTTCTTGCTTGCAACCACACTCTACTAGCAATTATCTAAACAGTTTATAGGCCCAGAGACAGAAATTAAATAGTGAGAAGTTTAAAATATGACTATTGTGTGAGTAGTTTCTGTATTTCTGATGCATCAAGCTTGGAACGACAAAATGTCAGAAGAATATGAAAGCAAACACTGAGATCCACTTTTCGATGGAAACAATTTTGGAAACTGTACATTTTAAATGCAAGGGAAAGCTAGACAAATTGAATTTGTTGGAATACATAGACCTAGTGAAGTTTCTTGACACTGACATGGAAGACGAATAAGCTGAGAAAGACAAATAAGTCAAAAATCTCACGAAATATGATCAAAAGTGACATTCAAGAATAATAAAACAAAGCAGACAGCTTATTGGAAAGAAGACTGTAACAGTGCATTTCAAATGTGAAAAAATATGGGTGACATATTTGAAAGCAAAAGCATCACTGTCAGTTACTTCTATGTAAGTAATTACTGCAACTGAAATTCAATCCAGCAAAAAGAACAGTGAGTGAGCATTTCTTAGTATTTGATAAGATGTTATGTGATCTTCAGTTGACAGATGCAACAGCTGAAGAAACTGATGATATGTGTCATCTTTTGTTGACAATGCCACAAGAATATGACAACACTGCAACTGCAATCAAGACATTATCTACCGAAAATCTGAAGTTAAACTTCGTGAAAAATAGGCTTACAGGTCACGAAAGTAAATGTGCAGATTCTAAGTGACAAGCACAATCCAGGTGATGAAAAACAATACAGCTTCAAACATCATAACTGCAGTGAATTTGGAACAAAAGAGCTGACCGTAATAAAACAAAAACAAGAAAGCTCTGCAAATTCAGTAAACTGCGACAAGAGGTTTCTGGGAGTTTGGATGCATGCATTTAATGAATCACTTTCATGGTATTTGAATTCTAGTGTGAGTGATCTCTGAATGACTTAAAAGACACTGATAAAGTGCAAATGTGTGGAAGACCATTAGTGATTAACATTGCAAAAACTGGATATGTATTGAAAACAATGCAGTTTGATGAGATGAATGTTGTCAGCTCTGTCAACAGAAAGATAGTGCCAATTTCGATTAAAAATTAAAAATACTTTATACGTTCCTGGACTAGCTCAAAACTTACTGAGAGTCATGGCATCAAAGAGGAAAGGATGTTGTCATTGTAAAGAACAAGAGGCAAAAATGAACATTTGGAAATTCGCCTGAAACCCATGCACAACATTTCTCACTAAAACGCAGCAAATCTAACATCAAAGATCAGGACACTTGGATTATACTTCTCTGAATGTTTTTCCAAAATATGTGGAAGGAGTCAACACTGAAGATGTGAAGACATGACAGTTTTACACCACCTGCACAGAAGGCACACAAACAAAACTTCCACACAATCAGAAGAGGACAAAAGCAAAACATCCACTGGAGCTAGTACACAGTGATGTCATGGGTCCTACTACTTCTGCATCTAATGATGGAGGTCCATTATTAAATTTATAGATGATTATACTCATTTTACAGCTGTATATGTGATACAGAATAAATCTGAAGTACTACAATACGTTAAACTGTATAAAACTACATCTACATCTGCATGATTACTCTGCAATTCACAATTATGTGCCTGGCGGAGGGTTCATCAAACTACCTGTATTCTACGTCTCTACCGTTCCACTCTTGAAATGCGTGCAGGAAGAATGAACACCACACATTTCTCTTATTTTATTTTGATGATCATTTCTCCTTATGTGGTTGAGTGTCAAAAAAATATTCTCACACTCTGAGGAAAAAGTTGGTGACTGAAATTCCTGTCACAGTGGAAAACTGCCTTTGTCTTAATGACTGCCACCCCAATTCGTGTATCATATCCATGACACTCTCTCCTTTATTTTGCGACAATACAAAACAGGCTTCCCTTCTTCGAACTTTTTGATGTCCTCTATCAATCCTATCCGATATGGATCTCACAATGCACAGCAATACTATAGAAGAGGATGGACAAGTATATGTAAGCAGTCTCTTTAGTAGACCTGTTGCATTTTCTAAAGGTTCTGCTGGCAAATCACGGTCTTTGGTTCGCTTTCTCCCCAAAACTATCTATATCACGCTGTTCCAGCTCGTCGGCTCCGTTGTGACGTGTTGCTCGCTGTGACCATTCAAGTGGCACGGCTGGCTGAGGCAGGCGGCAAGGAAAGCGTTTTGATGTGCCAGCTGCTTCTTACAAGATTGACAATCTCATACTCTTAGCTGCTAAGACGTGGTGAAATGCTACACCAGGAAATACGATGTTCAGGAAATAAATAAGAAACAACTGTTTTACAAGAAACTGCATACTAAATTTATTGGGCCTCTGTAGCTCGACATTTTCTTTTCATTACAAGATCGGAAATATCAGTCGTCAAAGTGTTCGCAGCGTTAATGCGGAGGATGGCCTTCATTGTTGCATCCTGAAGAAACGATCGTTCCTTACTTTTTTTTACTCTTTTCATTGCTGAGAAAAGCTGCTCACAACAATGCGTAGATCCAAACATGCACATGATCTGAGCGGCATTGTTGTGAAGCTTGGGAAATATTTTTTGCTGTAATGTACGATACTATCGTGACAAATCCAATGTGTTGTAGTACCTCTCTTTCAACAAAGTTGAATTTTGCAAATCAATTATCTCCAATTGAAGTGATGGTGACAAGTCATCGGGGGAAACTGAAGAAAGAGTGCTGAACACCTTAAGTTCCATTTTCAAACTAGTGAGGTCTTGTAATCGTGTTTCAAACGATGTGATGAGCTGCTTTAACTTTGCTTGGTAATCGCCGAAAGTAGTACCTTCAGGTAGTTTTAAAGAAGCAAGACGATTGAAAAACGTTAAATGTCCATTACTCATCTGCCTCTCAAATAAACGTAACTTTTCCATGAACGCTCTGATCTGGTCATGCATGTCAACGATTAGCTGCCCTTTGCCCTCCAGTGACAGATTTAAATTATTCAGATGCATAGTTGTATCAGCTAGGAACGCAAGGTCTGATATCCATTTTATATCTTTCAGACAACGCATTTCTTCCCCTTTCATTTCGAGAAAAAGGGATATCTCCTCATGAATGGCAAAGAAAACATCAAGAACTTTTCCCCTACTCAGCCAATGAACTGTACTGTGGTAAGGTATATCCCCATACTCCGCTTCCATATCTTTCAGGAATCCTTTGAATTGGTGATGATTCATACTGTGACACCGCACAAAATTCACACACTTCACGACATCTTTCAGTACGCCACCTAGCTCTACTGTTTCAGTACACAGTGCCTCTTGGTGAATAAAACAATGAAGAGTCAAAATGTCTTTCCCGAATTCGTCCCCGAGTTTATTTTTCAAACGAGAAGCAAAACCTTGGTGACGCCCGATCATTTGTGGTGCAACGTCTGTTGCTACAGAATGGAGCTTATCCCACGGCAAATTCATATTGTCCACTGATTCACAAACAGCTTCAAAAATGTCACGTCCTGTTGCGGTGTAATTGAGTGGTACTACACCCAAGAGTTCTTCAGTTACTTGCAGCTCCATGTCGACACCACGCACAAAGACAGCAAGTTGAAGCACAGTCCGATATGTCAGTGCTTTCATCAAACACTAGTGAAAATGCAATAAAGCTCACCGCCTTTTTCCTGAGCTGTGTCTCTAAATCCGCTGCCATGTCCAGGATTCGACGAGACATTGTTTGCTTCGACAGGCAAACCCCTTCAATTGCCTGCACCTCCATTGGAAACAAACATTCTGCAACTGCTACCATGCACGATTTTACGAGTGGTCCCACCGAAAATGGCTTGCCACTTGTCGCAATGATGTGAGCAACCATGTAGCTTGCTCGAATTGCAGATTCAGAAGTGTTTTCTCCGCTCTCATTCACCTGAAAATTATAAACGCTTTACAGAACATGAACTATGTTGCATATTTTGATACCCTCCAGATTACGAAATTGTTTTTGAACTTACATCTCCTGGTATGTCGTTTTTAAGCCTGGCTACCAGTTCTCTGCATGCAACGCCTTCTACCTGATCGTAGTGTGCTGCGTGAAGATGTGTATAATGTCGTATATTGTAGCTCTTCGCAGAATTAAATACTTTATGACATACAAGACACTGCGGATGACCATCCCTCTCAATGAATAGAAAGGTATCCTCCAATAGAGGTACAGGGCTCCCGCGGCGAGTCATAGCTGTCATTGAACACGGATTATTGCGTAAGTTGCGGCTGCATGCGGCCACGGGGCAGTGAGTTCGCTTTCCCCCTCAACGCGGGCTCCGAGCTGCCGCAGTGAGTACTCCGGCTCCCTGGAGCTCAGTTGGAACAGCCTGATTTATATGATCATTCCAACTGAAGTGATTTGTAAGTGTAATCTCCAAGTATTTAGTAGAGTTTACAGCATTTAGATTTATGCAGCTTATCATGCAACTGTAATTTAGCAGATTCTTTTTAGTGCTCATGTGGATGATTTCATTCTTTTCGTGATTTGAAGTCAATTGCCACATTTTGCACCCTACAGAGATCTTGTCTACAACATTTTGCAACTCGTTTTGATCATCTGATAACTTTACATGACAGTAAATGACAGCATCATCTGCAAATAACCTAAGAGGACTGCTCAGATTGTCTCTTACATTGTTTATGTAGATCAGGAACAACAGAGGGCCTGAAACACTTCCTTTGGGAACATCATATATTACTTCTATTTTACTTGACAACTTTCCATCGATTATTATGAACTGTGATCTTTCTGACAGGAAAACACGAATACAGTCTTACAACTGAGACGATACTCATTATGAATGCAATTTTATTAGAAGTCGCTTTTGAGGAATGGTGTCAAAAGCCTTCTGGAAATCTAAAAATAAGGAATGAATCTGATATCCCCTGTCGATATTACCCATTACTTCGTGAGAATAAGAGCTAGTTGTGTTTCACAATAATGAGATTTTCTGAATCTGTGTTGAATGTGTCAATAAATCTTTTTTTTTTTCTTTTTAAGTGATTCATAATGTCTGAGCACAGAATATGTTCCAAACTCCTACTACAAATCTACATTAGTGATCTGTGTCTGTAATTCAGCATATGGCAACTGCTCATTTCAATTTGAAGAATGAGTAGATTCTACTGTGATAATGGAGATGAATATTTGTCAAATGAGATGGAAGAACATTTTTAATGAGAAGGAAATCCAGTATGAATTAATAATGAGATACATGCCACAAAAAATAGATTCAGTGAATACATATATATAACAATGGGGAATACCAGGCGGGCTTCAGAAAAGGGAGATCATGCATCGAACAGATCTGGAACTTGAGAACACTTTTGAAAGTCAGACAGGCAAGAAACACTGTAGTTAAGTGATTCATAATGTCTGAGCACAGAATATGTTCCAAACTCCTACTACAAATCTACATTAGTGATCTGTGTCTGTAATTCAGCATATGGCAACTGCTCATTTCAATTTGAAGAATGAGTAGATTCTACTGTGATAATGGAGATGTAGTTACCTTTGTGGACTTTAAAAAAGCATATGATTCCATAGACAGACAGACACTCTTTGACGTACTGGAAGAATATGGTATCGACAGAAAAACCAGGACACTTATACAACAGACGCTTACAGACACTACCTCCAAGATTAAGTTCATGGGAGAAATTTCGGAACCCTTCCACATACACACAGGTGTCCGACAAGGAGACGGGCTCTCACCAATCCTGTTCAACATGGTGTTAGACAAAATTATCAAGCAGTGGGAGGAACAAGTTAAAGGAATACAGCTGGGAAGAACACGTGAAACCAAAACAATCATAAAATGTCTGGCATTTGCAGATGATATAGCCATACTCAGCAATAATACACAGGAGGCAAAGGAAGCACTGGAATGCTTGCATGAAATAGCTGCCAATACAGGTCTGCAGGTATCTTACGAGAAGACACAATATATGGAACGACAGACCAACAATGTACACACCATGCATACTGTATATGGATCCATAGAAAGAGTCGAAAAATTTAAGTATTTAGGGGAGTACATACAAATGGGAGGATCAAACAAGGCGGCTAACATGGAACGAACGAAGAAACTCCAGAAGGCATACAAACTCACATGGTCACATTATAATAAGAAAAGCATATCGAGGCAGGCCAAACTTAGGCACTACAAAACAGTTGTATTACCAGAAGCATTGTACGCGTCAGAAACAACCACAATTGGAGCATCAGGCATCATAGACACAGAAAAAATAGAACGCAAAATTCTCAGAAAAATATTTGGACCAATTCACAGAGATGGCATATGGATGAAGCGACCTACCAAAGAGCTGTACCAGCACACTGACAGACTAACAGACGCGATCAGAAAACGCAGATTAACTTTCTATGGGCACATACAGAGAATGGACAACAACCGACTTACAAAGAAAATTTTTGATGTAGTAAACAGCTCAAGCAAGAAAACAAATTGGTATCATGAAATAGACGAAGACTTAAGGCAGATAGGGATCAACAGGCAAATGATAGGAGACAGGAAATACTTCAGAAACAAAGTTAGGAGTGCAAAATTTATTGTAAAGGAGAGAAAGAAGACAGGAACATTATGGACAGAGCAAAGGAAACAGGAGCACAGCCAAAGGATGAAGAGATTTTGGGAAGAGAAGAGGAAGAGAGGAAAGAAGTGAAAATTGTGTCATCATGTGATTTTCGAGTTCAAACACTGTCCATAAGGGCAACAATGAAATGAATGAATGAAATGAAACAATGTCGTGTGACTAGGGCCTCCCATCGGGTAGACCGTTCGCTGGGTGCAAGTCTTTCGATTTGACGCCACTTCGGCGGCTTGCATGTCGATGGGGATGAAATGATGATGATTAGGACAACACAACACCCAGTCCCTGGGCGGAGAAAATCTCCGACCCAGCCGGGAATCAAACCCGGGCCCTTAGGATTGACTCTGCTACAGGGGGCAGACAGTGAATACATGAATAGAAACATTGTAGACAAGGGTCACAGCATGATGTTGAACAGTAAACTTAAAAAATCATTTTGACCAGAAGCAGTAACGGGGCTGTTTACCTGATAAACAGGACACCAACATGTGCATTAAAAATGACAGTTCCTGCTTGTATGCCAAAGTTGGAAAAACTGATAGCGTTTGGTTGTGTAGCATGTTTAAAATTTCCAGCAGCAATGATTACTGGAAAGTTTGATTGGAGAATAAATAAGAGCATCATAGATATTGTGTTAATGGAGATCAGCTATGGTGTCCTGGTGAAAGGTGAATTGGAAGAGACATCAAGTTTGATGGAAATCATCTTTATTTTAATAACGAAGACTGGTTCTCTTGCAAACAATGAGGTAATCATTGATGAAGACTACGTAAATGATTACAGAAAAGACTGTGTCAAGAGTATATTAAGTTGATGTTAAATTTCCTGAAACCCAGAGAAGCGCAAAAGAATGAAAATGTCTGGTGTGGATGGAAGACTGTGGTGTATTAGCATTAAATGTAGAAATGTACGCCCAGGATCTTCTGGAGACTTTCAGTGACATTTACAGTATATTGGATAAAGAAGAATGGCTTCACACTGTAGCAAACGAGATGCTGGTAATAAATGAAAACAAGACCACGATAGTACGAGGATTACTTAAATACAGGAAGGCTATTGACAATAAGTGGGTTTTCAAAGTGAAAGGTGATTATGTAGGCAATGTTGGTAGTTGTAAAGCCAGACACATTACTCCAGGTTGTTTTCAAAGAAAATGGTTTGATTATAGTGAAACATATGTTCTTGTAGCAAGACTGACAACTCTGAGACCATTCTTTGCTCTTACGAGCTGTGCAAAATGGACTGCACATAAAATTGACATAAAAAGTGTTTTTCTTCAGGGAAATTAAGATGAAGAAGTTGTGTAAGTGTGCCAGAAAAATTTAATGTAGAACCAGGTAGTGTAGGTAAGTTAAACAAAGCAGTTCATTGTTTAAAGCAGGCTTCAAGAGCTTGGAATTTAGTGTTCAACAAGTTTATTAAAGATGTAGGCTTTGTTCAAAACAGTGCTGATGTGTGTCTATATACTTACAGGAACTTAAACACTAAGGTTTATGTTTGTTATATGTAAATGACATTAACATCTTAGGTAATATGATGAACACTGAAGAATTCAAATCAGATTTCAAAAGTAAATTCAGAACGAAGTATTCTGGGCATTTAAAACATTTCTTGGGAATAAAGCTAGTGATTTTGAGTCCGAAAACTATAATTTGTGTACACTGTCAGTCTTGCATGGCCTATCTTTGTAAATAGGAATATAAAGGAGTAAAACACAAAGATTTTAAGAATGAATTTGTTGAAGACTTATGTTTGAAAGGAAAATAAGATGTCAAGCACATCACTACAGAAAATCAGTAAGCTGGCTTTTTACAAAATCTTTGTGCACACAAAAGTTTGAAAAATTGTCACAATGACTGGGAACACATAAAGCTGTAGACTACATTTACATAGAATTCAGGTGGAGTGAAGAAACGGAAGTTCTGTATCATACTGCTTATAGTCTCTCAATATGTATTAACCTCTGATGATTAAAAGAGCCTGACTTGTTCTAATCTTGAGTTTATGCTTTTAAATGATGTTGTTATATGTGTCACATATTCTGTGCTCTTCATTTTCTACAGTCAATAAATTAGTTAAAACCAAATATTAAAAAGTTACCTCAACAACTTTCTACATATGTCGCACCACAAGAAGCTGTTGCTATGTCTGAAGTTCAGTTTAAGAGAAGCCTAAAGGATTTATTGGTGGCCAACTCCTTCTACTCCATTGATGAATTTCTTAGTAAAACCAACTGATTTGTATATAAGTACAACATAACTTCTGCACAATTTCAGTGCAGTAATGTGTTCATTGAAAATTTGTGTGTGTGTGTGTGTGTGTGTGTGTGTGTGTGTGTGTGTGTGTGTGTGTTAGTATAATCTAACTTCTGCACCATTTCAGTGCAGTAATGTGTTCATTGTAAATAAGTATTACAGTAGTTGTATTACCTTATAAATAAATAAAAAACTTTTTTATTTTAAATTCAGTGCATTAGTATTTGTAAAATGACTCTTAGTGTTCATTAAAAAATGACGATCATTCCGCTTGGGACCTGTGGAATGGTACATTAGCTTATTTGTTTTAGTTGTAAATATTTCTCATGTATTGTTGTTTTTCTGACATGTTCCACATCCTGGAGGACCTCCTCACTACGGATCAATTGGAATGAAAGTAAATCTAATCTAATCTGAGGAGTGGCTCACTGGTCTCGGCATAGCACCAAAGTATTTGACCAGTACAATAGGCCCAAGTAATGATTCTTAGCACTGATGCATTTCATATGTTGAGTGTTTCAATAAATCTACACTCTAACTTGTAAAAGTGTTTCAGCCACAAAATCTCTGGTCAAAGACATTGAAAAAAATCTCAATGTTCTTTTAAACTATAGGACAGCATACCTCATCACAAATTTCAATTAAATACATGAACATTTACACACTACAGTTCTTACAGTACAGGTGTTAAAAACAAGGTCTTTGTCTGCCCTCATCGTACCCCAGGTGGTTCCCCCCCCCACCCCCCCAACTTCCCAAAATCCTATCCTCTTCCGTCCTTTATGCAGGGACTAACATTTTCAAAATCTAGGAATAGCTTTTTTTGCTATCAGTGGTGCCAAAATTTTTGCTCCTGAACATAAGTTTTGGTCAAATCTTCTCTTCTTGTAATTTTACAATTTTCCCAAGTTAACTCTCCTTCTGATACATGCAAACACCTTTGAGGGAAAAAATTAAGTTTACCGCACTGCCCATTATTCACTTCCATTTCATTTTTATTCTGTGTACTACAATGTTTCCCCTCCATGAACCATGGACCTTGCCGTTGGTGGGGAGGCTTGCGTGCCTCAGCGATACAGATGGCCGTACCGTAGGTGCAACCACAACGGAGGGGTATCTGTTGAGAGGCCAGACAAACATGTGGTTCCTGAAGAGGGGCAGCAGCCTTTTCAGTAGTTGCAGGGGCAACAGTCTGGATGATTGACTGATCTGGCCTTGTAACATTAACCAAAATGGCCTTGCTGTGCTGGTACTGCGAACGGCTGAAAGCAAGGGGAAACTACAGCCGTAATTATTCCCGAGGACATGCAGCTTTACTGTATGATTAAATGATGATGGCGTCCTCTTGGGTAAAATATTCCGGAGGTAAAATAGTCCCCCATTCGGATCTCCGGGCGGGGACTACTCCTGAGGACGTCGTTATCAGGAGAAAGAAAACTGGCGTTCTATGGATCGGAACGTGGAATGTCAGATCCCTTAACCGGGCAGGTAGGTTAGAAAATTTAAAAAGGGAAATGGATAGGTTAAAGTTAGATATAGTGGGAATTAGTGAAGTTCGGTGGCAGGAGGAACAAGACTTTTGGTCTGGTGATTACAGGGTTATAAATACAAAATCAAATAGGGGTAATGCAGGAGTAGGTTTAATAATGAATAAAAAAATAGGAGTGCGGGTTAGCTACTACAAACAGCATAGTGAACACATTATTGTGGCCAAGATAGACACAAAGCCCATGCCTACTACAGTAGTACAAGTTTATATGGCAACTAGCTCTGCAGATGATGAAGAAATTGATGAAATGTATGACGAGATAAAATAAATTATTCAGGTAGTGAAGTGAGACGAAAATTTAATAGTCATGGGTGACTGGAATTCGTCAGTAGGAAAAGGGAGAGAAGGAAACATAGTAGGTGAATATGGATTGGGGGGGGAAGAAATGAAAGAGGAAGCCGCCTTGTAGAATTTTGCACAGAGCATAACTTAATCATAGCTAACACTTGGTTCAAGAATCATAAAAGAAGGTTGTATACCTGGAAGAATCCTGGAGATACTAAAAGGTATCAGACAGATTATATAATGGTAAGACAAGAGATTTAGGAACCAGGTTTTAAATTGTAAGACATTTCCAGGGGCAGATGTGGCCTCTGACCACAATCTATTGGTTATGAACTGCAGATTGAAACTGAAGAAACTGCAAAAAGGTGGGAATTTAAGGAGATGGGACCTGGATAAACTGAAAGAACCAGAGGTTGTAGAGAGTTTCAGGGAGAGCATAAGGGAACAATTGACAGGAATGGGGGAAAGAAATACAGTAGAAGAAGAATGGGTAGCTCTGAGGGATGAAGTAGTGAAGGCAGCAGACGATCAAGTAGGTAAAAAGACGAGGGCTAATAGAAATCCTTGGGTAACAGAAGAAATATTGAATTTAATTGATGAAAGGAGAAAATATAAAAATGCAGTAAATGAAGCAGGCAAAAAGGAATACAAACGTCTCAAAAATGAGATTGACAGGAAGTGCAAAATGGCTAAGCAGGGATGGCTAGAGGACAAATGTAAGGATGTAGAGGCTTGTCTAACTAGGGGTAAGATAGATACTGCCTACAGGAAAATTAAAGAGACCTTTGGAGAGAAGAGAACCACTTGTATGAATATCAAGAGCTCAGATGGCAACCCAGTTCTAAGCAAAGAAGGGAAGGCAGAAAGGTGGAAAGAGTATATAGAGGGTTTATACAAGGGCGATGTACTTGAGGACAATATTATGGAAAGGGAAGAGGATGTAGATGAAGACGAAATGGGAGATAACATACTGTGTGAAGAGTTTGACAGAGCACTGAAAGACCTGAGTCGAAACAAGGCCCCGGGAGTAGACAACATTCCATTAGAACTACTGATGGCCTTGGGAGAGCCAGTCATGACAAAACTCTACCATCTGGTGAGCAAGATGTATGAGACAGGTGAAATACCCTCAGACTTCAAGAAGAATATAATAATTCCAATCCCAAAGAAAGCAGGTGTTGACAGATGTGAAAATTACCGAACTATCAGTTTAATAACTCACAGATGCAAAATACTAACGCGAATTCTTTACAGACGAATGGAAAAACTGGTAGAAGCGGACCTCGGGGAAGATCAGTTTGGATTCCGTAGAAATGTTTGAACACGTGAGGCAATACTAACCTTACGACTTATCTTAGAAGTAAGATTAAGAAAAGGCAAACCTACGTTTCTAGCATTTGTAGACTTAGAGAAAGCTTTTGACAATGTTAACTGGAATACTCTCTTTCAAATTCTGAAGGTGGCAGGGGTAAAATACAGGGAGCGAAAGGCTATTTACAATTTGTACAGAAACCAGGTGGCAGTTATAAGAGTCGAGGGGCATGAAAGGGAAGCAGTGGTTGGGAAAGGAGTGAGACAGGCTTGTACCTCTCCCCGATGTTATTCAATCTGTATATTGAGCAAGCAGTAAAGGAAACAAAAGAAAAATTTGGAGTAGGTATTAAAATTCATGGAGAAGAAGTAAAAACTTTGAGGTTCGCCGATGACATTGTAATTCTGTCAGAGACAGCAAAGGACTTGGAAGAGCAGTTGAACAGAATGGATAGTGTCTTGAAAGGAGGATATAAGATGAACATCAACAAAAGCAAAACGAGGATAGTGGAATGCAGTCAAATTAAATCGGGTGATGCTGAAGGAATTAAATTAGGAAATGAGACACTTAAAGTAGTAAAGGAGTTTTGCTATTTAGGGAGTAAAATAACTGATGATGGTCGAAGTAGAGAGGGTATAAAATGTAGACTGGCAATGGCAAGGAAATCGTTTCTGAAGAAGAGAAATTTGTTAACATCGAGTATAGATTTAAGTGTCAGGAGGTCGTTTCTTAAAGTATTTGTATGGAGTGTAGCCATGTATGGAAGTGAAACATGGACGATAACTAGTTTGGACAAGAAGAGAATAGAAGCTTTGGATATGTGGTGCTACAGAAGAATGCTAAAGATAAGGTGGGTAGATCACGTAACTAATGAGGAGGTATTGAATAGGATTGGGGAGAAGAGAAGTTTGTGGCACAACTTGACTAGAAGAAGGGATCGGTTGGTAGGACATGTTTTGAGGCATCAAGGGATCACAAATTTAGCATTGGAGGGCAGCGTGGAGGGTAAAAATCGTAGAGGGAGACCAAGAGATGAATACACTAAGCAGATTCAGAAGGATGTAGGTTGCAGTAGGTACTGGGAGATGATGAAGCTTGCACAGGATAGAGTAGCGTGGAGAGCTGCATCAAACCAGTCTCAGGACTGAAGAGCACAACAACAACAACAACAACAACAACGTTTTGGCTGCATAGCCAGTCCCCGGCAAAATATTAACTGCACATCTTTTGTGTTACAGTAACAACATTTCATGGGCAGTCCCTGATTGGCCAGATTCGAGAGCAGTGGCCATAATATTCATTACAGCACAAGTAAAAAAAATGGAAATGAAAACAGCCAATGCAGGACGACACTTATTTCTTGAAAGAAGTTTATCACATCTGAGGACTCTGTTGCAACTAAATTATATAAATCAAACAACAGAAAATCCAGGACAGAATGTCACAATGTTAAGAAAAGGAAAATTGCCACTAACCATACAGCGGAGATGCTAAGGCGCAGATAGGCACAACAAAAAGACCGTCACAAATAAAGCTTTTGGCACATAAGACCTTCTGCAGTCTCAGGCAACTTTAGCCACAATGCAAGCAGCAGCACCAGTGCGTGATGGAATTGGCAACTGGATGGGGGTAAGGAGGAGGCTGGGGCAGGGACGGGGAGAGATAGTAGGGTAGGGGTGGTGGACACTGCAGTGCTGCTGGGGAGTCGGAAGAGACGAGGTGGATAGAGGGAAGGGCAGCTATAAATAGACAGAAAGTCAGACAGTGGGCAGGGGAGAGGTGGTAGCAGAAAAGGAGAGAATTAGAAAGACTGGGTGCGATGGTGGAATGAGGGCTGTATAGTGCTGGAATGAGAACAGGGAGGCTGGATGGGTGAGGACAATGACTAACAAAGGTTGAGTCCAGGAAGGTTATGGATATATTGCATGAAAAGTTCCCAGCTGCGCAATTCAGAAAAGCTGGTGTCAGTGGGAAGTATCCATATGGCACAGGCTTTGAAGCAGTCATTGAAATGAAGGATGTTATGTGCAGCATCATGTTCAGCAACCAAGTGGTCCACTTGTTTCTTGGTCACAGTTTGTCGGTGGCCATTCATGCCAAGAGACAACGTGTTGGTTGTTATGCCCACACAGTTTGTAGAAATATGACTGGTTTCATAGGTAGCCCTGCCTTTGATGGGATAGGTGATGTTTGTGACTGGACAAGAGTAGGTGGTTGTGGGAGGATGTATGGGACTCCTTGCACTACTACCTTCTACATGCTTTCTAAAGTCTATAAACCTAACCACCCCAGGATGCCCCATGGGGGCCAGTTACTATACCCCCACTGAGAGAATCTCTGCTCTTGTTGACCAACACCTTCAACCTATTATTCATGGGCCATCTTTATCCTTCCTATACATCCAGAATCCTGAACCCCTCACCTGGTTCAGATTCATTGATGACAACTTTGTGATCTGGATCGAGGGTGAGGACATCCTATCCACATTCATCTAGAACCTCAACAACTTCTCCCCCATTTGCTTCACCTGGTCCTACTCAACCCAACAAGCATCCTTCATAGATGTTGACCACCACCTCAGAGATGGCTACCTCCATCCATATCAAACCTACTAACCACCAGAAGAACCTCCACATCGACAGCTGCCACCCATTCCATATCAAGAAGTCTCTTCCACACATTCTAGTCATAAGTGTTCGTCACACCTGCAGTGAGGAGTGACCCCTCTCGAAATATACCGAGTGTGTCACTGAAGCCTTCACAGACCGTAATTATCCTCCTAACCTTGTAAAAAACAAATCTCATCTTTGCAGTCTCCCACCACCTCTCAAAGTCCCACCATCTGGCCACAGCAGAGCATTCCCCTCATAACTCAGTACCACCCAGGACTGGAGCAACTGAATTATTCTCCACCAGGGTTTTGAATACCTCTTGCTGTGCCCTGAAATGAGGAATGTCCTACCCACTATCCATCCCAGCCTTCCCACAGTGGTATCCCGCCGTCTACCGAATCTACACATATACTCGTCCATCCCTACACAAACCCTGCTCCCAACCCCTTACCTCATGGCTCATACCCCTGTAATAAACGTGTCCCATACATCCTCCTATCACCACCACCACCACCACCTACTACAGTCTGGTCACAAACACCATCCATCCCATCAAAGACAGGGCTACCTCTGAAACCACTCCTGTGATCTACAAGTTAAGCTGCAACCAATGTGGTGCATTCTATGTGGACATGACAATCAACAAGCTGTCTGTCCGCATGAATGGCCACCGACAAACTGTGGCGAAGAAACAAGTGGACTACCTGGTTGCTGAGCATGCTGCCTAACATGACATCCTTCATTTCAATGACTGTTTCACAGCCTGTGCCATATGAATACTTCCCATTGACACCAGCTTTCTGAATTGTGCAGCTGGGAACTTTCCCTGCAATACAGGGTGTTACAAAAAGGTACGGCCAAACTTTCAGGAAAAATTCCTCACACACAAATAAAGAAAAGATGTTATGTGGACATGTGTCCAGAAACGCTTAATTTCCATGTTAGAGCTCATTTTAGTTTTGTCAATATGTTCTTCCACCTACACTCAATGGAGCACGTTATCATGATGTCATACGGGATACTCTACCTGTGCTGCTAGAACATGTGCCTTTACAAGTAAGACACAACATGTGGTTCATGCACGATGGAGCTCCTGCACATTTCAGTCGAAGTGTTCGTACGCTTCTCAACTACAGATTCGGTGACCGATGGATTGGTAGAAGCGGACCAATTCCATGGCCTCCACGCTCCCCTGACCTCAATCCTCTTGACTTTCATTTATGGGGGCATTTGAAGGCTCTTGCCTACGCAACCCCAGTACCAAATGTAGAGACTCTTCGTACTCGTATTGTGGATGGCTGTGATACAATACACCATTCTCCAGGGCTGCATCAGCGCATCAGTGATTCCATGCGACGGAGGATGGATAAATGTATCCTCGCTAACGGAGGACATTTTGAACATTTTCTGTAACAAAGTGTTTGAAGTCACGCTGGTACGTTCTGTTGCTGTGTGTTTCCATCCCATGATTAATGTGATTTGAAGAGAAGTAATAAAATGAGTTCTAACATGAAAAGTAAGCGTTTCCGGACACATGTCCACATAACATATTTTCTTTCTTTGTGTGTGAGGAATGTTTCCTGAAAGTTTGGCCGTACCTTCCTGGTCTCAACCTTTGTTAGTCATTGTCCTCACCCATCCAGCTTCCTGTTCCCATTCCAGCACTATACAGCCCTCATTCCACCATCACACCCAGTCTTTTTACTTCTCTCCTTTTCTGTTACCCGCTGTCCCTCCCCACCTCTTCCCTGCCTACTGTCTGACCTTCTGTCCACACATAGCTGCCCTTCCCTCTCTCCACCTCGTCTCTTCGGACTCCCCAGCAACACTGCAGTGTCCACCACCCCTACACAACTACCCCCCTCCCTCCCCACCTCAGCCTACTACTTATGCCCACCCAGTTGCCAATCCCATCACGCACTGGTGCTGCTGCTCGCGTTGTGGCTACAGTTGCCTGATACTGCAGTCACTAGTGTGCAAGTTGTGTTTACATGAGAGAGAGAGAGAGAGAGAGAGAGAGAGAGAGATCTATTTTTGGTGAAGGCCTTACGGGTCAAAAGCTTTATTTTTAACAGTATTTTTGTTGTGCGCATCTGCGACTCAGCATCTCCGCTATATGGTGAGTGGCAGCTTTCCTTGTCATAATATTGCTAAATTATATATAAACAGTCTCTTAAATCCTGCCCAGTTCTCTACACTCGCACTGGTTTGCTGCAGTAGAACAACAGAACAAAGGGAGTTTGAAAATAACTAATACTGGAATGACACCATGGAAAATCTGGGACGGAATAACAGTAATACGAAAAGGATAGATTGCTGCTCACTGTATAAAGGAGGCACTGAGTAACAGACATGCATAATGAGAACAGACTGCTATGTATTATTAGCCATCAGAACACACACACACACACACACACACACACACACACACACACACACACACACACAGAGAGAGAGAGAGAGAGAGAGAGAGAGAGAGAGAGAGACTGCATTCTGTTGGCAGTAATTCAAGAACAAGGACTTTTTTCTAAAGGTTTTCATTTGGAGTGTGGCCTTGCATAGCTATGATATATGAACAACACACAGTTCAGGCAAGAAGAGAATAGAAGCTTTTGAAATGTGATGCTACAGAAGAATGCTGAAGATTAGATTCATTTTATTTTTATTTTACAGGTCTAGTACTGTAGGACCAAACTGAGGAGCAAATTTCCATGACCGTGGAAGCATCAGGAAAGTGAATAATAGGCAAAACAAAATTTACACAAATCCTATGCTGATTATACACATAATCAATAACATAACACAGGAATCTGCTTAATTTTTTCCCAGGAGCTCCACAGCAGAATAAGAGTGAGTCATGAGAAAATTCTTCAGTTTAGATTTGAAAGTGCAATGCTTACTGCTAATATATGTTAATTTTTGTGGTAAATTATTGAAAATAGATGCAGCAGACTACTGAATACATTTCTGCACAAGAGTCTAGGAGATACGATCCAAGGATTTCTATCTAGCATTAACTGATTGACAGGTTATTGGGAATATGCTCACACTGTTAACAATAAAGAAAAAATATATACTGAGAGACTAATGCCAGAATTCCCAGACACTTTAACAAAGGTTGACAAAAGGTTTGCAAACTTACACCACATATTGCTTCAACTGCCCATTTCCGAGGCAAAAATACTCTTAGTGATTGGGAAGAGTTAGATTATAATGTAATGCATCCTAAGCAAATGAAAACAGGCAAAGTACACTAACTTTCATGTTTGCCTCTCACTTATAGCAGATACTTTTCTAATGATAAATACAACAGGATTCAGTTTTCCATGGTATGTATTCAGATAGATGGTAAGCTATGATTGTTCAGTCTGGCTAAAAAATGCTGATTCTGTGTAATAAAAAAAGGCAAGTTTTAATTGAGTTGCATGTGAAGAACTCATTTAGTGATCGCGAAAGCGTTACGGAGATGATAGATAAACTCCAGTGGAAGACTCTGCAGGAGAGACGCTCAGTAGCTCGGTACGGGCTTTTGTCAAAGTTTCGAGAACATACCTTCACCGAAGAGTCAAGCAGTATATTGCTCCCTCCTACGTATATCTCGCGAAGAGACCATGAGGATAAAATCAGAGAGATTAGAGCCCACACAGAGGTATACCGACTATCCTTCTTTCCACGAACAATACGAGACTGGAATAGAAGGGAGAACCGATAGAGGTACTCAAGGTACCCTCCGCCACACACCGTCAGGTGGCTTGCGGAGTATGGATGTAGATGTAGATGTAGATGAACTTTAAAAACTGAGTATTACTGAGATTTAGTATCGATTCATTTCTTACAAGCCATGATTTTATGTCTTGAACTACTCTATGTGACACACTGCCTCTATTACACTTAACATCTTTCACTAATGCACCAATGTCGTCAAAAAGTATTTTAGAACCACCTGTTACATTAGAAGGCACATCACTTACATATGCGATATGCCTTCTAATGTAACAGGTGTGCCACAGTAAGACACCATCACATTACTGTAGAGAATGACCTTTAGCTATCTGTTTTTAAGTATTATAGGAACTAATGGTGAGTTACTCCTCTTATTCCATAATAGTTCAACTTCTGCAGTATTATTTTGTAACCAACACAATATCTAGCCTTTTCAATAGATCCAACAATAAACGAGATGGTTCTTAATCAAAGGGGGAAAAATAATTTATGACACAATTTTACTGAGAGAAGGCATTGGATGAAAGGATACACCCTGAGTCATCAAGGAATTGTCAGTGTGGTAATGGAAGGGTGTGTGAGCGTATAAAATGGTTAAAGTTTTACAAAGAGTTCATTTTCTTTTAAAGATGACAACTATCTATGGAGCATTTGCAAAAATCTAGTCATATGGGCTAGCTGAAGTACATGAACATCCATCTGACTCCTACCTTAAGTGGTATGTATTTCATTTCAATAGGAGTCAATTGTGTCAAAACAGGGATTTGGCTCTGGTTTTCACTAACAGATGCACTAAGTGACGAGGACAGCTTTCGCATGACCAAATTCACATGTGGTGTGACTGTCTAGAGGCACAGCTTTTTCTTTAAACTAGAAGGTTGTAACATCCTGGCTCTGTTACTTTTTTCTCGTTCTGCCTTATAACTCAGTATTCACCAGAAATGAACTCTGATTCCACTGGTTAGGGGCACGCAAGTCACTTAAGTGACATCAAACTATTGTGATTGTTTCCGAACAACTGTGTAGTGAAAATCAATTACTTTTGCACAGAGTAAAATGCAGCATGATACGCAACTTTACTTCATTGCAGAAAGTTTCGCTGCATTGTAGCGGATGACTCATTTTTCAGCTTTCTGCATTCATCAGGTCAAACAGAGATGCAAACTCGATTCTCTGGATGGCAGGGGTGAAAGATATTATTTGTTTGGACACTTTCGTATTATACAGTAGACTGGTAAATGAATCTTCACTAGTGAGAAAGCGATTAAGATCTTTTAAAGATCATAAAGACATGGGCACCATGTTCTTGAACAGGATTCAGAAATTTCTTGCTGATGGATACAAAAGATTTCAAAATACATGTACAGATGGTTGAGGGCTGCATTTTGAATGATGAGGACAATTTTAGACTGTCAGTTTCTGCTTTCCTCATTTTTACCAGTCACAATTTGCACTCTTAATTCACAGTAAATTATCTGAACACTGGACAGTGCGTAACTCAGTTATGAAGCTTCATGATAAATATGATCAATAATGAAATGATAACCACCTCATCATCGAGCTGCGATGTGAAACACACAATCTGAAATAAGCAAATATTTTAACCAATAGTTTCCCTGCAACCAACTGAGAACAACTGCCTAGCAAAAAAACCTGAGAATCAAAAACATGTGGTGTTTTATTTTATATGCTTTACATGTTCACCTCTTTAGCTGAGCCTAGGTTTGATTCAAGGCTGGATCAAAGATTTTATTTGCTTGCTGACTGGGTGTTGTATTGTCCCCATCATCATTTCATCATCATCAACACCCAATCGTTGAAGTGGCATAGATTATGAAAGACTTACACCAGGCAGCAAAACTTCCTGTAAGAGGACTCCCAGCCAAAACATGCTGTACATTTCATTTTATGCTTCAAGTAAAACATTTTCTGAAAAAGTACTTCAGTAACGCCCTTCATTTACATTTAGTACATTCTTTCAGCAGCACAGCACATGACTTAACTTTTAGCTTTCTTTGGATAAAACCTCTATATGGATATTATTCTTTGTACGGCACAGTGAAGAAGTCTATCATAAAGAATTGTGGCAATAAGTCTCAACGACGTATCACAGTGCATACTGAGCTTCACAAGAGGAGTGATTTAACATGAGCTAAACATGTAGACCATGCATGTTTTTCCTTATTTTATCTTTCATTTGTACCACATCAGACAGTCTCATTGAGCCCCCCCCCCCTCTCTCTCTCTCTCCCTCTCTCACTCACACACACACACACACACACACACACACACACACACACACACACACAAAATTGCATACAATATTTTCACTGCTTGTAAGCACATTACTTACATCACAACATGCTCCCACCATTGCCATGAGATGTCCCTCCAAACGCTAGTTCAATACCTCCAAATGCCAGTTCAATATGGAACACACAATATTCACATCTCCAGACAAATTTCTTGGCACACACTGCATACATCATGTAAGTTACTTGACAGTTATGATATTCATTTACTCAACATCAATCCCTGAATTTTACTCATGGTCCCTAAAGATACTCTATGCTAATCAAGTCATCTGGGTGCAGATACTTAATGCTAGCCTTACAAAGCTGTGCTGGGTCGCTAGTATTTTATATTTGCATAAATCTGGTATCTTTATAAAGTGGAGAATTTCCAAGATTTATTTATGATACAATTTTGATTCTGCATATGCACTCTTGGCCAACGAAATTGACAAACCTGTAACTTAATAGGACTGCACTGCCACAAGTGTTTCCAGTTTGTGACTTGTCTTGGGACTGGACCTTTCTTATAATGAGCAATAAATTACATAATGTAAATTAACAGTTTATTATAGAAATGAAATTACTGAAGCCACCAATAATGTAAGGACTGAAGTTAACCAGGCACATCTCGCGTGTAAGACTAAATGAAGCAATTATACCAAACTATTAGAACTTACATGAAACACAGGAAGTGGTTTTGGAATTGGTTGCCCAGATTTCTCCAACTCTGCGTACTGCCGAGCACAGGAAAGGCTGCAGAACCTTCTTTCTTTAGTGTAGAAGGCGTGTTTCACTCCGATTGCTCCACAAGTCTGGCAGACAGCTAAATTACGCGAAAGTAGTGACAACACTGTTCTCTGATAGAATACATTAAAGTAAAAAGATATAATGAGAATGCTGATTTAATTTTTTGTGCAAACTAAGTGTGGAGTAAAGCAAGGGTACACATAACACAAATATGCTTGAAGGAAGCATGCTACACAGAACATTTAACAGCAAGCTGCAATTATCAGCACAACAGACATAAAAGCAGGAGTAATTTAGCCATGCAGGAGAATAGATATTTAACTTTTTAAGATTTGTTTCTGATTTACAGAGAAGATTATCCAAAATTTCATTTACAACACTCACTGGGCTTAAAGTGGAATTTGAATGTAAACTATTTCTGAACTTTTTGTGTGAAATTTTCTAATTTCAGTATTTACATATTTAGATTTCAATGCAATATGTTTGTATGAAACGTGAACTCTATAAAAGGGATATAAAAGAAAAAAAATGGGCATAAAAATAATATCACCTTCATAACATGGCCTCCAAAAATGCTTAAAAACTATTCTCCACCACAAGTGTATGTTTGAGTGTGTGCATGTATATACGTGTGTGTGTGTGTGTGTGTGTGTGTGTGTGTGTGTTTTGAATGTGTGGAAGTTCTTCTCTCACATTATCCCCATAAGTTATACATTTTGTAGAATGCTCACTCCGTGAGTAGTAAGTTTCATGTGAATAAGAATGTTTCCTGATGAAACAGTTTCATGACACCTTTGTAATGTTTTTATAGTACTCGCCCCAAAGTGGCACACCTTAGTTTCTTGACCGCACTTACCCATTCCATCCTTTTGGATGGGGATGACGCTAAGATCGGTATCTTTCTGATATGCTATTGGGGTCTTCAGTTTCAGTGCGGGATGTTTGACCGGCTTGATTTTGCGGGCCCGCTGACTTGGAGTTTGTGTGGCAGCTGAGGCAGTTGACATGTACTGGGGCTGCGACTCACAGTAAGTATCGAACTCATCCAGCATCATGAACCCGTCCATGTCCTGGGGACCACAAAGCTCAACTCATCACGACATTCTGCTTTTCCATTCCCCATAACCCTCAGACGAAATTAAACCTAGCAATGAATGAAAGTCATTAAATGTTGGGGATCAATCTAAAATTTCAGTAATCACATCCCAATGGTAAAATTACATAATTATTAACAATTAAATTTTATGGAATGCTGGTAGTTATCAAGAGGATGTAGCACAAACAGCAAAATTGCAGAAAATAAAGGGAATGGACAATCACATATTTGCAAGCAAACACATACAGACAATGCGTACACAATTATTGTGGTGTCTCAATTTTTATTTGTCTGCCGGGTGCATGCCCTTACCTTCTACCTTTTATAATATGTAATGGTGCAAATCTCTCAGTAATTCAAGAACAGCTTTACTTTTCTCAGCAGTATGAAGCAGCATAATAAATATTAGCAGTGAACCCACAAAATAGATTTTTTAAGAAGATTAGCAGATTTTGAAAACTACTTCAGTATGGTATTACAAATCATGCTTTAATCTCTCAAAATAAAGAGAAAAGACACAGCAATGTTCACATTAAAATGTTGCTAGAACTTCCATTCAGGTACACTAGCAAATACAGTACACAGACTAATTAATCTGTTTACATAATGCTATAATTTTTGTAGCCATCCTGTATTAAAATTTGTACGTAGGATTAAAGAAGCTTGTCACATTGCCTCTTCTGTTTCTTTTCTCTCCTTTTCCCCCTAAAATCAAAATCACAGCTAATTCTTTTTCTACATTCCTATTTCGTAATTTACATATATAGTGAATTCAGTCACTAGGAACAGTCTAGAAAGTTATGGAGGTCAGTATTTGCATTCTGCTGCCACGTATCAAGTTATGAATAACAGAAATTAATACATGCTTTATATTTATTTTATATTTCTTTAAAGCTGAGGAAATAGTAAATGTAACGTGCTGTCCAATTTCCAAACAACAGGATGTGATGCAAGACTAACAGTGCATTGCACATAATCTGTTAATGGTGTTACAGCAAAGAATACTTCATGTGGTTGCTTGATATTTTTATTTCTTTTCGAAGGTAGCCATTACTAGTGAGAAAGAGTATAAAAACATGCAAGTACAAATTAAACCAAGAGTCCAACAGGTAACAACATGCTATAGCACAATATGTTAGTAGTAGTAATTACTTATCAAATGCTTCTTGATTGTGGTCATCTACATAATTACATTCATTAATCACAATTGCACACTAATGTGATGCACAGAATGCGCCGCATTGCAGTGTCATTAAGCTTACTTGGAAAATTCATAAGCAAAGGACAGAATCTGGTCTCCACAGGAAAAGAGGAGGAAACACAAACAGAAATTCACCTGATTCATTTTTCACTTATCTGTGTATTTCACCTGTCAATACTACAAGAAGACAAGACATGATAGAGCACACATGAAAACAATAATTATACCTTACTAGCCACACAATTTTCCAATTCAAGTTTAATCAACAACTGAATAGAAAATGTATTATTTCAATAAGGTACAAGCATAATTTCATTGCATCCCTCAATCTCAAAATATTAGCACTTTCCTTCCACAATATTAATCCAAGTTACTAGTTCTCTCAGGAAGATGCTTTTACTATCTGAACCAATGAGCTGTAGTAACCTCTCTCCTGTGTCCAGAATAACTTACAAGGCTAACATAAAAGTGACTGCTCACTGAAAGACGAAATCAAACAATCTCAATATGTGAGTTTCTTTTCACGTAAAAGTGCTCAAAATCATAGTACTTGTTCTATTCTGCCTATAGCTATTCAGTTTTTAATACAACATTTTCTTGGTTTCTTTATTGTATCGCAACAATGGGTCCAATAATAACAACTGATTTCACAAATCAAGGAATTATTCTCTTGTATTCATCAAGAAAGACAACAGTAAGTGCTACTGTCTCCTTACTTTAAACACCACAGTCCACAATAGCTGTGATGTTTAAGAATTTCAGATGGCAAAGGTTCTACAGCTTCTACTATTTTCTAAACAAGAAAGTATATAATTCAATTGTTGACATATTTTATTTTATTTTCTTCTGGTATGGCAGTTTTTGTAACTGGTGTTTAATCATTTTCTAGTATTCACATTGCACTCTTGAAAGGATTTATACAAACAATGTCGGTAAAATTGGAAATGCTGGTGGGATAATGTGCACTGCCAATCACAATTAATCAAAAGGTCATGAATAATACTTTCACATAATAAAACATTTTCATGTCTTTCGCCACATTAATCCACAGTGCGTTTGCTCTCAGTGCTGCTTGACAGCTTTCTGGGGAGGGGGGAGGGTACAGGAGAGAAAACATTCTGCCGTTTATGAAGCAGCAAGGCCGGAGAGTGTGAGCTGCCAGCCATGTAAACACAGGGTCAGGTGGTGATTAAACGTTAAAGAGGGGCCATAGTGGGGATTTAAATGTCCACCCACCACTGATGACTCTGTAAGGAGTAGTACAAGAATCTGGCACTTTTGTAAAAGATACAAGAGAACATGCCTTCCAATATGTTGTGGACGCACTGTGGATTCATGTAGCAAGAAACCCAAGATGCTATTACTGCACTGACACTACCTGAGAACCTTCATCTGCTGAACTTCCATGGTCTACAACAGACCATTATCTACAGACAACAAACAGAAAAGGGACAAAAAATGGTGGGTAAAGCTAATACCAACATTTCTATTCATTATGACAGTTACTTATGGCTTATTCGCAATGATTTAACATTATTCTACAACTTAAAACTTGACAGTGATAAATGAAAAAATGTGCCAGATGATTCTCTGGCCTGTATTTGCTGCTTTTAGTGAGCAGTTACCTTAAGCATTAGTCAATCTGAGAACACCTCCAGACCAGACAAACTTTTACTTTTACTGATGTTTGTTTCTACGATTTCCACACTACAACCAGATGCTCTCCCATGAGGTCTGTGGGAATAGCACCACTATGGGAAGGATTTGAAGTGAGACAGTGGCTCTTCTGCCATGAATATTAAATATGAATTGAATTAGTTTCAATGAAATGAAATCATATAAGGTTTGAAGTTTGAGTCAGAGTTAAAGAGATGTGCTCACAAAACCTAAAAGGGCAGAGCAACTGCTTGTAAGAAGCAGAAAATCCACATCTGAGCACTGATCCAGACAAATTTTCAATTGTCATGACTGTAATTATACTGCTGGTTCAGCATTTCTGAATCATTTTCCCTGTTACCATATCATGTCATTACAGTCCTTTTGTTTCAAACCCATCGATACATTAATACGGTTTCAGTGAAATTTATTTGATTCACGTAGTAGTGAGTTAGCAACAATGAATTTAGTGTTTTCTCACACTTCCATTATCTCAAATAGTTTTATAAATTTTCTGTCCAGACCTACGATCACTGTCCACAGATGTAGGACATGTATTAACCGAGGGAAAATCCAGGATGGAATGTAACAATATTACAGGAGGGAAGTTGCTACTCACCATATAGCAGAGATGCTGAGTCGCGATAAGCACAACAAAAGATTCACACAACTATAGCTTTCAGTCATTAAGGCCTTTATCAGCAACACACACACACACACACACACACACACACACACACACACACACACACACACATATACATACATATATACACTCATGCAAACGCAACTTACACACACATCTACAGTCTCAGATAACTGAAACCACACTGCGAGCAGCAGCACCAGTGCATGATGGGTGTGGCGACTGAGTGGGGGTAAGGAGGAGGCTGGGGTGGGGAGGGTGAGGGGTAGTATTGTGGAGGTGGCAGGTGGCAGAAAGTGAAGTGCTGCATTTTAGATGGATGGCAGGAGAGAGGTGGGAGGGAGTAAGTAGTGGGAGTGAGAGAAATAAAAAGAAATTAGGAGACTGGGTGTGGCGGTGAAATGACAGCTGTGTAGTGCTGGAATGGGAACAGGGATGGGGCTGGATGGGTGAGGACAGTGACTAACGAAGGTTGAGATCAGGAGGGTTACGGGAATGTAGGATGTATTGCAGGGAAAGTTCCCACCTGCTCAATTCAGAAAAGCAGGTGTTGGTGGGAAGGATCCATATGGCACAGGCTGTGAATCACTCATTGAGATAAGGAATATCATTTTTGGCAGCGTTTACAGCAACAGGGTGGTCAACTTGTTCTTTGGCCACAGTTTGTCGGTGGCCATTCATGCGGACAGACAGCTTGTCATGCCTACATAGAAAGCAGCACAGTGGTTGCAGCTTAGCTTGTAAATCACATGATTGGTTTCACAGGTCGCCCTGCCTTTGACAGGATAGGTGATGTTAGTGACCGGCCTGGAGTAGGTGGTGGTAGGAGGATGTATGGGACATGTCTTGCATCTAGGTCTATTACAGGGGTATGAGCCATGAGGTAAGGTATTGGGAGCAGGGGTTGTGTAAGGAAGGACGAGTATATTGTGAAGGTCCGCTGGATGGTGGAATACCACTGTAGGAGGGGTGGGGAGGATAGTGGTCAGGACATTTCTCATTTCAGGGCACGACAAGAGGTAATCGAAACCCTGGCGGAGAATGTAATTCAGTTGCTCCAGTCCCAGATGGTACTGAGTTATGAGGGGAATGCTCCTCTGAGGCTGGACTGTGGGACTTCGGGACGTGGTGGGAGACTGGAAAGGTAAGACATGGGAGATTTGTTTTCATATAAGGTTGGTGGGATAATTACAGTCAGTGAAGGCTTCAGTGAGACTCTCGGTATATTTTGAGGGGGACTGCTCGTCACTGCAGATGTGACAGCCACAGGTGGCTAGGCTGTATGGAAGGGACTTCTTGGCATGTAACGGGTGGCAGCTGTCAAAGTGGAGGTACTGCTGGTAGTTAGTAGGTTTGATATGGATGTAGCCATCTCTGAGGTAGAGATCTACATCTAGGAAGGTGCTTGTTGGGTTCAGTAGGACCACCAGGTGAAGCAAATGGGGGAGAAGTGGTTGAGGTTCTGGAGGAATGTGGATAGGGTGTCCTCACCTTCAATCCCAATAGTAAAGATATTATCAATGAATATGAACCAGGTGAGGAGTTTAGGATACTGGGAAGGATTCCTCTAGATGGCCTAACCACCTGTGGCCGTCACATCTGCAGTGACGAGCAGTCCATCTCAAAATATACCGAGGGTCTCACTGAAGCCTTCACTGACTGAAATTATCCTCCCAACCTTATACAAAAACAGATCTCCCATGCCTTATCTTTCCAGTCTCTCACCACCTCCCAAAGTCCCATAGTTCGGCCACAGAGTATTCCCCCTCATAACTCAGTACTATCCGAGACTGGAGCAACTGAATTACTTTCTCGGCCAGGGTTTCGATTACCTCTCATCGTGCTCTGAAATGAGAAATGTCCTGCCCACTATCCTCCCCACCCCTCCTACAGTGGTATTCCGCCATCCACCGAACCTTCTCAATATACTCATCCATCGTTACACAACCCCTGCTCCCAATACCTTACCTCATGGCTCATACCCCTGTAATAGACCTAGATGCAAGACCCGTCCCATACATCCTCCTACCACCACCTACTCCAGTCCGGTCACTAACATCACCTATCCCGTCAAAGGCAGGGCGACCTGTGAAACCAATCATGTGATTTACAAGCTAAGCTGCAACCACTGTGCTGCTTTCTATGTAGGCATGACAAGCTGTCTGTCCGCATGAATGGCCACCGACAAACTGTGGCCAAAGAACAAGTTGACCACCCTGTTGCTGTAAACGCTGCCAAAAATGATATCCCTTATGAGATTCACAGCCTGTGCCATATGGATCCACCAACACCAGCTTTTCTGAACTGCGCAGGTGGGAACTTTCCCAGCAATACATCCTACGTTCCTGTAACCCTCCTGGTCTCAACCTTCGTTAGTCACTGTCCTCACCCATCCAGCACCATCCTTGTCCCCATTCCAGCTTCACCGCCACACCCAGTATTTTAATTTATTTTTATTTCTCTCCTTTCCGCTACTTACTCCACCCCCCCCCCCCCCCACACACCCACCCACCCCTCCCCACCTCTCTCCTGCCCTGCGTCTAAACTGCAGCACTTCACTTTCTGCCACCCCCACCATACTATCCCTCCCCCTCCCCGCACCATCCTTACCCCCACCCAGTCACCACTCCCATCATGCACTGGTGCTTCTGCTCACAGTGTGGTTCCAGTTATCTGAGACTGCAGAAGTGTGTGTGTGTGTGTGTGTGTGTGTGTGTGTGTGTGTGTATTGCTGACAAAGGCCTTAATGGCTGAAAGCTATAATTGTGTGAATCTTTTGTTGTGCCTATCGCGATTCAGCATCTCCGCTATATGGTGAGTACCAACTTTCCTTCTCTAATATTGTTACATGTATTAACTGATAACTCAACTAATCAGTGAAGTTAGTCCAAGAAAATGAAAAGAACAAAATAAAACACTAAGCTATCCAACAGCTGTCCAAAGTTCACCAATGATACCTCTACAGATTTCAAGTATGGCAGATGGTAATACGAGGTAAAAAACAGAAGCCGTTCTTCTCTGCCACATTAAAGTCATGCATAGGAAGGCACACATTACACACCTGCTTTGCCAATTTACTGTCTGCCAACTACATCTTGTAACCTCAACATTAGTGGGAAGTTGAACATTAACTTTATTTTGTTATACTTACAAATATTTTGAATACTGAAACTAAACAGTGATTCACTGGCAATTTCATATTAATTAAAAGCAATGTTTACTCCTCCGCTCAACCCATTTCTGCCCCTCCATAATTCAACACTTAATTTCCTCTTGTCACCATGCACTTGACAGTCCTGTATACTCTTCATAATATTGTGCAGCATTAGCAAATTAGTTCTCTCATTTCTTAAATAATGTAGTCACACATTCCAGGTCCTGATTCACTGTCTATCAACATATTTATCAATAGCCAGCAAATGTTACCAAATTTAAGTCAGAGGAAATATCAATATAGTGTCTATATATGAACTGAGGTATAAACAGATTGTGTGTGGTATTGGCAGCAGTGGCGGCTACATATGGGGGGGTGCGCATCCCGCGCACAACCCCCCCCCCCACCTTGTGGGCCCCCCTGTATTGCTAATCGCACTGCCCACTCCAGTCAGGTCGCGCACTGAAACTCACTTGGTACTATTGAAGTAGTAGTATCATTCTTCACAGCGTCTGGCAAGCAGTTCGCAACATTGGAGAGTCATCTAAAACACTCACTGCAGTATCACTGTCAAACGAGATGGGTTGAGCGACATGATGCTGTTATTCAGTTCGCAGCTGATCTCAGAACAATTTGCAAAGTTCTTAAAGAAATACAGTTTTGGAGGATAGAACAACAGCTGCTAAAGTCAATATTCTCCTTCGAGCTCTCTCTAATTGCAAGTTTTTTATCACTCTGTTTACACTGAGTGACATTATGAGCATAACATATCCAGTCAGCAAAATCTTACAAGACCGTAGCTTGGACGTCGCGACGGCAAAAGCAAAATTAGATTCAATGCTCAAGGTGATAACTAATGCTGATAGCCACTTTTCTCATATTGTTGAAGAGGCGAAGGCAGTTATCGAAGAGTTAGACATGGAGTTGAGTGTTCCTTGTCTTACAGGCAGACACAGACACAGGGAAAACTGTGATCATAATTATGATGCTACAACATATTGGAAAATAACTGTTTTGATTCCAACACTGGACCATGTTACGACTGACACGAGAGAACGTTTTGCTGAAGAAAATATTTACGGTTAAAATTCAACATACTTTTGCCCTTTCAACTACTGAAACATGACAGTAATGATCTGGCACACAAATTGAACCATTGCTTAACTGAACTACCATTCTTTGAAGAAGAATCACTCTTTAATCACTAAAAAAGAGACTAATGGGAGAGATTCTTCAGTACAAGCAAACTAACATAAATGCCCTTAATGATCATGATTCTTTTATGCAAACATTGTCTGTTTGTCCTAGATCTGACTATCCTACTTTGCACATGCTGTCCAAAATATTTGCTTGTCTACCTGCATCTATTGCTACAGTAGAAAGAAGTTTTTCAACATTGCGGCACACAAAGACATGGCTGAATTCGACAATGGAGGAGGATTGATTTAATGGCTTAGCTCTGTTGGACACTCACCCTGACATTGATTATCCTATTGACGATGTAATTAACCAATTTTCCAGGCAGAATAGGTGCATAGAATTCATCTTTTAAGGAAAATAACCACAATTGTAACTTTTTTATATCACAAGATGGCATTGTCTAGTATATGTGTATAATCAATTTAAATAAAACTTCCTTTGACTTTATTACTTTTTATTACGGTAAAAGTAATTTCTGTATCCGCCAATGACTGGCAGTGCCCCATGCCACATCTCCTCTTGTGTGCTCAGATACAGTGCATCTGCAGCTAGTGTATGCATAAGCAGGCTGTGTCCACTTGGTCAGTCAACAATGATGAACACTACCTGCCTTTGACTTGGGAAGATACATCAATATGCAGCTACTTTGCATGTTAGCATAAAACAGCTTCAATTTCATCAGTCAAAATTATCAATTTGAATAGAATAGATGATAGCAGATTAGGATAACGTGGACTATTATACAAAATGAAGCATTTGATTATTAATTGGACAATTAACAGGACCTGACCATACATTAAATCTATGTGCACTTACTTTCTTTTCTTGGAGAAAAGAATTTGTTGGTAAAATGAAGTTCTTCTCCATGAGTACCTATCTAAATCAACAATGTATAACTAGAATATTAGTAAAACATTAAAATTTAAACACTGTGCAACTGATGTAGACATTTGACAACAATGTCATTACTGACTTATTTTTAACAATCTTTTCTGTCCACACCTCAGTACATTTTTCACAAGAAAACATTTTCTGTCGTGCACTGTGAAATTTTGAGTTTATTTACGACTGGCCATTTTAGCCGTACAGTCGTATCAAGCAAAATACAGATTATCTCTATGCAACATGCTACAATGGATGTGAGAGATAAAATAACACCTCAATCCACATGTGTAACCACAAAAATGTTAACATGATCTGTATCAAACATGAACCAAAAGTCTATAATACATGGAGAGAACCAATTATGATACAGTTTAAGTATGTATTTGACTGAAAATTCATATCATTCCACACACAAATCTCAACTTATTCTCTCAGTGCATCCATACACGGACTGCATGTATGCATGTGGCATGTCGCATAGAGAGAAACTGTATGTTGCTTGATGATGATGATACAGTTGCAATTGGCCAATCACAAAAAAAATTGAAATTTGTACAACCTTAACGTACAACTTTTAACTGATTTTTGTTGGTACTTCATGCACACAATGTAGCTGGAGTGCACAGTTTCTGTCATTATGGTTTTCTGCCATGCCGAAGACACCTTTCAGTGCAGCTGTCTTGTGGGACATGCCACTCTGCTAGGTTTTACGAATTTTTCTTCTAGAAAACTGGCCTCTAGTGATTTTATGCAGTCTAAGCACTGTATGGATATACTCATAAGCATTTGCTATGTGTCTCAGATCTACCATGCAGACCTGTGTCTTTACTGACAAAGAAGCCTGTAAATTTTCGTAAACCATAACCAATAGTGACAAGACTGCATTTATCTTTTCACAAATGATCAACACAATCTATAATCTGAAAGTAGTAAGTATTGTGTTGCAGAAGCATAAACAATGACTCAATCACCATGTTTAGGGAGAAATTATAGGAAGAACGCTTGGGATAAATTTATTAAGCAAACAATGTTAATGGGAAATTTAACTATTTCTTAAAAACTACAACACTTTATGAGTTTATTTTCCTCTAAAACAAATATGGGGAAATAGAAGAAATCTGAAACTTCATTACCATCAGCACTAAATGAAGACACCTTTTCGAATCACAAACATTTATGATGTATATATATGCAGACTGCAGTGATGAAAGGAAATTTGTACCAAGGCCGAGTTCGAATTCCAGTCTTGGTTCAATTTTCATTTGTCGTTGCTGTCTGCATATATACACCATCAGTATTGTCGAATCCTCCATTCTCTCTCTCTCTCTCTCTCTCTCTCTCTCTCTCTCTTTTTTTTTTTTTAATATAAAGCAAGTTCATTTACTATGATCCAAAAATAAATCACTCCAACAATAAGCCAAAAACTATCTGGAACATTATGAAATATGAAAACAAACTAACAGAGTACAAGAACCAGCTTTAAACGATGACTCTACGACGTATCACTCACACAGGGATTGTGTAGACAAGATCAGAATAATTATAGCATGCACAGAAAGATTCAAATGATCATTCTTCCCATGCACCATACAATAATGGAATGGGGAGAATCCCTAGTAGGTGGTACAATGAGATCCACCCTCTACCAGGCGCTTCATGGTGGTATGCAGAGTATGTCTGTGGATGTAGGTGTAGAAACCATTAACCCATATGAAATTGAGCCCTCATAAAATAATTCTTACAGAAATTGTGACATTTTCAAAGCACTGACCATCAAATTCCACAATTACTTCCACTTAGCAGCTGCAAGCACTGCACATAGCAATTAACAACTGAATGCAGGTGTGTTAGATTTACTTGTGCAGACACTGCAAGCACCACAAACAAATATTATTTAAAAAATACAGCCCCTAAGAAGTTTACAGAATTCAGTAGTAATTTTGATTGCTTTGATGGTGTGTCTAGAATGACATGAAAATCTCATGCTGAATGAATAGGATTGTCCTTACGATATCTTTGTAGTTAATCAATGCCCCGGTGCATATTTCCTGAGGGACTTAAATATGCTGTAGTAATGCCCATCCACAAAACCAGAAATATGCAACCAACCTCCAATTACAGACCTTTATCACTCTTTCCATTCTGTTCAAAAGTATTTAATAAAGTGGCCAATGATAAAATGCTGATTCATTTAACTAAACAGACCTTGATCAAGCGTGACTTCCTTTGAACTGTATGGTATATGTTATATTGCATTTAGGAACTTTCGGGTAATTGAACATGTATCAATAATTACAGATTTCTGTAATTGTATATATAAGTTTGGATGTAGCTGTATTGCGTTGATGTACTGGTGGATATTGTGTGGTATGACTCCTGTAGTTGATAGTATAATTGGTATAATGTCAACTTTATCCTGATGCCACATGTCCTTGACTTCCTCAGCCAGTTGGATGTATTTTTCAATTTTTTCTCCTGTTTTCTTTTGTATATTTGTTGTATTGGGTATGGATATTTCGATTAGTTGTGTTAATTTCTTCTTTTTATTGGTGAGTATGATGTTAGGTTTGTTATGTGGTGTTGTTTTATCTGTTATAATGGTTCTGTTCCAGTATAATTTGTATTCATCATTCTCCAGTACATTTTGTGGTGCATACTTGTATGTGGGAACGTGTTGTTTTATAAGTTTATGTTGTAAGGCAAGCTGTTTATGTATTATTTTTGCTACATTGTCATGTCTTCTGGGGTATTCTGTATTTGCTAGTATTGTACATCCGCTTGTGATGTGATCTACTGTTTCTATTTGTTGTTTGCGAAGTCTGCATTTATCTGTTGTGGTATTGGGATCTTTAATAATATGCTTGCTGAAATATCTGGTGTTTATTGTTTGATCCTGTATTGCAATCATGAATCCTTCCGTCTCACTGTATATATTGCCTTTTCTTAGCCATGTGTTGGATGCGCCTTGATCTATGTGTGGCTGTGTTAGATGATACGGGTGCTTGCCATGTAGTGTTTTCTTTTTCCAATTTACTTTCTTCGTATCTGTTGATGTTATGTGTTCTAAAGGGTTGTAGAAGAGGTTATGAAATTGCAGTGGTGTAGGCGATGTATTCATGTGAGTGATTGCTTTGTGTATTTTGCTAGTTTCTGCTTGTTCTAGAAAGAATTTTCTTAAATTGTCTACCTGTCCATAATGTAGGTTTTTTATGTCAATAAATCCCCTTCCTCCTTCCTTTCTGCTTAATGTGAATCTTTCTGTTGCTGAATGTATGTGATGTATTCTATACTTGTGGCATTGTGATTGTGTAAGTGTATTGAGTGCTTCTAGGTCTGTGTTACTCCATTTCACTACTCCAAATGAGTAGGTCAATATTGGTATAGCATAAGTATTTATAGCTTTCGTCTTGTTTCTTGCTGTCAATTCTGTTTTCAGTATTTTTGTTAGTCTTTGTCTATATTTTTCTTTTAGTTCTTCTTTAATATTTGTATTATCTATTCCTATTTTTTGTCTGTATCCTAGATATTTATAGGCATCTGTTTTTTCCATCGCTTCTATGCAGTCGCTGTGGTTATCCAATATGTAATCTTCTTGTTTAGTGTGTTTTCCCTTGACTATGGTATTTTTCTTACATTTGTCTGTTCCAAAAGCCATATTTATATCATTGCTGAATACTTCTGTTATCTTTAGTAATTGGTTGAGTTGTTGATTGGTTGCTGCCAGTAGTTTTAGATCATCCATGTATAGCAAATGTGTGTTTTTGTGTGGGTATGTTCCAGTAATATTATATCCATAATTTGTATTATTTAGCATGTTGGATAGTGGGTTCAGAGCAAGACAGAACCAGAAAGGACTTAATGAGTCTCCTTGGTATATTCCACGCTTAATCTGTATTGGCTGTGATGTGATATTATCTGAATTATATTAAGTGTGGTTTTCCAGATTGTTGGTAGGCATGTTATGGGGCGATATTTAGCTGTGTTTGCTGTGTCTGCTTGATCTTTAGGTTTCAGATAAGTTATTCCATGTGTAAGTGTATCAGGGAATATGTATGGGTCTGCAATGTAACTGTTAAATAATTTAGTTAGATGTGAATGTGTTGAGGTGAACTTCTTTAGCCAGAAATTTGCTATTTTATCATTTCCAGGGGCTTTCCAATTGTGCGTAGAATTAATTGATCGGGTGACTTCATGTTGCAAAATTATCACTTCAGGCATTTGTGGTATCATCTTGTATGAGTCGGTTTCTGCTTGTATCCACCGTGCATGCCTGTTATGTTGTACCGGGTTTGACCATATGTTGCTCCAGAAGTGTTCCATGTCTGTTATGTTTGGTGGATTGTCTATTTTTGTGTGTGTGTTATCTATTGTTTGGTAAAATTTCTTTTGGTTTGTGTTGAATGTTTGGTTTTGTTTCCTTCTATTTTCTCTTTTTTTGTATCTTCTAAGTCGTTTGGTCAATGCTTGTAATTTCTGCTTCTTTTCATCTAATTGCTCTATTGCTTCTTGTTGTGAGATTTTACCTAACCTTTTTCGTTTTTTGTCTGATATTTCATTTCTTATAAATTGTGTTAGCTGTCCGATGTCTCTTCTCAGTTTTTCTATTCTGATCTGTAGCCTGTGTTGCCATGCTGGTTTTGTGGGTTTCTTCTGTGTGTTGGTTGGTTGGTTCTGATCTCTGCCTAGTGTGTATATTTAGTGCAGTGAGTGCTCCTACATAAACCAGTAGTTGTAACTCTTCCATAGTTGTGTATTCATTTATTTTGTTGTGTATGATTGTGTTGATAGTTTTTATTGTTGTTTCGACTTGTGGGCTATTTGGTGGTCTATGCAAGAATGGTCTAATGTCTGTATTCGTGTCTTTGTATTCTATATATGTCAACTGAAATTTTTCTTCTATATCTAACATGTGTGTCACTTCATGTTCTATTTGTGCTTGTGCTGGTGGCTGTCTTAAGATTTCGTTTTCCTCTGATTGTTTAATTGATGCGTGTTGTTCTTTGTTTGTTTGCTCTGGGATGTTTGAGTCCATTACTGTATTTTCTTCTTCTTCTTCTAATTGCACATTATTTTGTTCCAGTATTTGTTGTACTTGTTGTTTGATGTTTTCTAATTCTGACTGGGGTATCCTGTTATTTTTTATTATTACACGGATCTGATCAGCTAGTCGCTGTTCTGTTAAAAATTTTAATTCCGGGTATCTGGTAATAAATGTTGTGTATACTTGTGATTTGTATCCAATTGTGTTGGTTCCTAGGTTTGTTGCTTGGTAATAACAGGACATGAGGTGTCGATTAACTTCATCTGACCATCTCATCCTCTGTCTTTGTTTTCCTTCTAGGGTGGTTGCAGGAAGCATATCCTGCAAAACACCTCTATTTGGATTTAAATCATTTTCCAGTTGGCTAGCAGTGTCATTACCATTGTGGGCGGGCATAGGGTTCAAGCGTCGTCCCCGACCATGACGGCGCTTGTCCGAGGCTTCTTTAGTTCTGTCCTGAACCAAGTAATCACACTAAAAGGGGGGTTAGCCCTATTAGTGGTTTGTTCTTTTCGTCGCCTTTTACGACTGGCAGAACATACCGGAGGCCTATTCTTTTCCCGGGCCTCCACAGGGATTATTATTATTACTATTATTATTATTTTAGGGGAGGGGGGAACCATGATGACTGGACGTAAGTACGTATATCGTATATAGCAGTGTGATGGAGTGAGAGTTAGAGGAGAAGGTGGGGAGCGAGAGGTGGGAGAGTGGAGGGGGGGGGTGAAGGATGGAAAAGGCTCTTTTTCATGTAATTTCATCAATTATTCTACGTAGAGTCTGGTTTCTAATATTTATCAGGTCATTGAGCAACTGTTTATTTTGTGTTAATGCGTTTTGTATTTTGAAATTTTCTTGGAAAGGGAGAAGGTGTCAGCTTTTACTGATTTTTTTGATATTCATATCATTTTCAATATTGTTTGGTCTATGGTGTTCTTATTTTAGATGATTAGCAAATGTTGAATGATTTGTACAGTATTTAAATGCTCTGATGTGTTCTTTATATTTTGTGTCGAATGTCCTGCCAGCCATTCCAGTGTAAATCTTCTCACAATCTCTGCAACTGGGCTGATAGATACCACATTGTTGGTATCTGTCTGGTTTTGATTTCAGTTTTGGAATGTGCTTTTGTACAAAATTGTTTGTTTTGTATGCAATGTTTATGGCTTGTTTTTTTGAATATGCTACTATTTTATGAGTGAATTTGTTGTGGCAAGTTATTGTATACCATTGCCATTTTTTTGTTGTAGTGCAGGTTGTACGAGTTAGTGTGGTTTGGTTAGTTTTTTTTTTTTTTTTCATTATTTGTGTCTATTTTTTTGCTTAGTTTGTCTACCATTGTTTCTTTGTGTCCATTTTTAATGATATTTGTTTTATAATGGCTAAGTCTTTCTGGTAATTAGAAGTGTTTAGGGGGCTCCTGTTCAGCCTGTTTAATATGTATCTGAATGCTGCTTGTTTGTGGTTCTGTGGGTTGTTTGGAGTTGCATTTAAGATAATGTCACTTCTTGTGGATTTTCTGTATATGTCACATGGACCTTTAGTTGACATCTCATGTTGGAGGCTTGAGAGGTTCCCCCCCTCCCCCTGGGGTAATTGTATGGTTGAAAAGATGTGTACTGGCACCTAAAAGTTTTGAAATTAAGTACTGGAAAAGATCAGGCAGTGACACACAAAAAAATCTGCTGTGATGGAAAAAATTCTATAAAATTCAATAAAACTCATGTTGTGTCTGTGGAAAGTAATTTACATACTCTTTCTTCAACATCTCTAAGTGCAACAATGGTTTTAACTAGAAGGATGAAAGCCCCATGCAAAGTAGATGTTGGATTCCTGACTTACAAGACAAAATAACAACCTAAGTAGGACAGCAGGCCAAAAAGGTCTTCAAGTCAATGCTACTGTGGATCCATATAACCCCTACCAATACTGTCGACTTCATATCACCTAGAGCAATGGAGAGTACTTATCTAAGCCACTCCTGCAGGCTGAATGGCAGATTATGTCTATTATCACAGAAAATTAAACATCTTAACTCACATGCATAGGGTGCCGCATTACAAATAACGATTCATGCAAAAATGAAAAATGTAAAAGTACATGTGAATATTCAATCACTAATGGGGAAAAATGTGTTAATTTTGGCAGTTACCAGACACCAAAAGAATCAAAAAAACAGCCTGAGCTCATAGCTACAACTCACCAATAATTAGAAGAATGGAACAATTAGATACATTATCCAAACACCCACAAACTTATTATTCTGTGTCCAATAAAGTTAAACTTCTACCAAAATAAAATAAATTCCTTCCTCTACTTTTTTCTATACTGGGAATATAGAATCAAATCAAAATCAAAATCTTCACAATACTCAATAAATTATCACGGGGTTTGGTGGATTACTTAAATTTGGGTATTATTCTGAAACACAGCAGCTAAATTTTCTTTTCTTGTTCTTATCATCATCATCATCATCATCATCATCATCAGTGCTGCTGCTGCAGCAGCCACAACAGCAGTGTGATCTGCATGCAAAATGCAACTATATGCATTGTAATTATCACTTCAGACATATAATTATACTCCTTTTTCAAGCTCAGTAGCTCCGTGTATTGCTAACCTAAACAAAGTATCTGTTTCTGTGTTTCCCACAGAAAAAAAAATCTGAAACACAATTTTTTTTTCATCTCATAATATAAACTTTCAAGTTAAGACACTACTTACTTGTAATAAAGGATCACTGATTTCCACATAGAAAAAGGAAAAAAGATTTTGTGTTATCTTACAGGCTTTACTGAAATGCAACTACTGACAGCCTATTTGAACCTGCAGATATACAAAATTGTCTTAAGGAGAATATAAAATTAACATCCACGAATTCCTTCATGGTTTAGATACCATTCTTCACATTGTGTGTAAAATTTCAACATTGACTTAATGTCTGGACTGTTTGGGTAGCATAAAATGTTTGTTAGTGATTATTTATCAAAGAACTAGACCTTCAAAAATGTATACAAAAAATGGTAAAAATATTTTTAAATTTCCAAGCAATATGTTACATTTTTCTCTCCTGAGCAAGACCTTTCTATTTCAATTTTCCCTTTATAAATTTTCCGGTAGTCTCTTAACCTTGAAGTGTCAGTTGAATAATCCACACAAAGTAAGCTATAAAATAACCTTCTCAAAGTAACTATAACAGATTTTGTTCAAGATGTTTATATTAGTGGGCCAAGATAAAACAAAGTATTATAAATGTAGAATGATTTAATTTGCTAAGTAGCCTTTCAGAGTATTCAATTTTTTGTTCAGATATAGATCCAAAAACTCTATGTGCAAGCTTCAGTCATCTCCTGATCATTAAAAGTCACCTCTGTATTAATAATTCCAGATGAAAATCAAACAATGGAAAATCCAGGATGGAATGTAACAGTATTAGAGAAGAAAAGTTGCTACTCACCATATAGCGGAGATGCTGAGTCGCGATAGGCACAACAATTATTTCTTTCGGCCATTAAGGCCTTTGTCAGCGATAGACACACTTACACACATGCAAACGCAACTTGCACACACGTCTGATATGTGTGCAAGTTGCGTTTGTGCGCGCATGCATATTTTGTGTGTGTGTGCGTGTGTGTGTGTATTGCTGACAAAGGCCATAATGGCCAAAAGCTATAATTGTGTGAATCTTTTAGTTGTGCCTATTGCGACTCATCATCTCCGCTATATGGTGAGTAGCAACGTTCCTTCTCTAATGTAATTCCAGATGATTCAGCCGTGACTTGCATTAGGGTCTTTGTGTTGTTCAGATTTAGTTAATTTTAATGAAACAAGGAGTCAAATGTTTCTAACATTATTTTCCACAATGTATGGAATCATCACACAGACATCGTTTAAAATTAAAACTGCACACAGACATCATTTAAAATTAAAACTGAAGTATCATCTGTGACCAAATTGACATAGCAGCAGGTCATATATGCACCTTGCACTTGAACTAAGACTGCTTTGGGAAAGGGTTTTTCAGTCAGAGAAATAACTGTTTGTATTTGTGATAACAATTACATTATTTCACATCTCCATAAAAGGGGAAACAAACATTTTCCTCATATAGATGAGAATAGACTTACAGGATTTACTGTTTAAGAATGTTTTAGTCCAGCTTTGTCCGCCATTTTCACACAGGTAGACTACATATCCTACACTAAGTAATTCTTACTGGATTTTTGCCACTGCCATTAAGTACTATCAGCTGTTATTTTAATTATGTATGAAAATTACAAAACAAAACAAATATTATCTTACAATTACAATATCAATGAGTCACAACTGGGATTAGTCAACAATCAATAAACACAAGTTTGTAGAAATACGGAACTATCATGTAGCTTCAGTTGTAGATAAAGCAGGTGGCAAACTTCTGTTCATTGGCAAGTTACTAGAGAAACACAATGTGCCTGCCATGTGATGCATCCTAGAGTTATGCTCAAGTGTGTGGCACCCACAATAAATAAGACTAACAGAGATATTGAACGTATATAAATAAAGACAGCCCAAATGGTCGCAGGATTGTTCGACTTCTTGGAGAATGTCACAGATATGCTGGAAAACCTGAACTGACACACTTTAAGACAGATATAAAATGTGCCGTTAAAGTCTAGTTGGAAAGTTTCAAAAACCACTTTATGTGACAAATCCAGGAATATACTACAAGTCACTGTATATTTTCTGTGGAGATCAAAAAGACAATAAATACAGCACACACAGAGGCGTTTAAGCTATCACTCTCTTTGCACTCCATACATGAATAGAATGTGAAGAAACATTACTAAGTAGTATGGTGAGAAGTGCCCTACGCCATGTAATTTGCACAGAATGGATGTAGAATCAGATTTAGTTCCTTTTAATGCACAGTTACACTTTAAACATGAAAATGTCAAAATAGTTTGTAAAAGATGAAACAATTTAAAAATTTGAGAATGAAATCAGTACGTATTTCACATTAAATCTTGCTGTGTAATGTGCAGTTTTCAGTGTATCAGTGTAATAGAGAATAAATCTACTTTATCTAACAGCTGCACTTTTAATTATTTTATTGCAACTTCTTAATTACACATAGCCTACATTACACAATTTACTGATCTTTTACAGCTTTCCAAATAGGACTGAATCACCCCCCCCCCTCCCTCTCCCTCTTTCTCTCTCTCTCTCTCTCTCTCTCTCTCTCTCTCACACACACACACACACACACACACACACACACACACACACACACACACACACACCCTTGGCAAATTGTTGTTTGAGAATCATCCAAACGTCAGCATCAACACCCTTGAACCCTGAAGTATGAAATTACTTAGTAAGCACGATTTATGCACCAATGTAGATTAAGCACCTTTAGAATACAGACATCGGGCACAACAGTGTGAAGTTTTATTAGTTTTCCACGCACTGCAGACTTTAACTGGTTTAACATTGTGCCAGTATGGCCTCACAATCATCTGGAAACATGCAGTTTGCAGCACATCTATATATGTCGAGTTATTCGCAACAGAAGCTTCACAAAGTAAACACAATGAATGAAATGACATGGCAGATGTTTAATTAGGCTATGGTGCTACAAATCTGGGAGCCAGAATTTTTTGCAGACATTATCTTTTACATGGCAAGGTACACTGACTTATTGAGCTATATTCAAATGCTGGCCTCATCAGGTATGATGATAATTCATATACTGGTGTAGTATCATTTCTAAGGACAAAGAATCAGTCAAGAATTTTCTTCCTGGATTAACAACTTTAGGAAAAGTCATATTAAACGCTACTGACATCACAGTGCTGTCTCCACCATCTTGTGTTCTCTCATCAACAGTTGCAGTGGTTTGTTCACAGAAATTTCTCACTTGAGATATTGTCTCCTTGTTCTACAAAGCAGAAAATGTTAACGCTGTTATTCATCAAAGATGACAATCAGTGACCAATTTGCAGCAGTCTAGTTCTAATATAGTCAAAGCAGCAATAGAAAAGTGCAAAGAACATATGCAGCCCACTAGATCCAGATCAAACACTTAGTTAATGAGAAACTATTTTGTTTTGCCTTACAGGTGGTAGTTTACAAGAATACTACAGTAAGACATTAGCACTGGTTGCTAACTGCATCAAGAACGTACTCTATCATTCAGAGTGTCCTCTTGTATCCAGAAACTTGCACAAATACAAGTCAAAAATGATTCTCTGCTGTTACCAATGTTTCAAAGGTGTTACACACAATTATAAATAAGACAACACATTTTGTTAGTGAGTGAAGTACCATTAATACCAGCAAACTCTATATTACATCCTAAGATTTGGGCACTACTAAGTTTTAAACTGGCTAAGTAATAAGCCATTTCATGAAGACATAATATATATTTACTGTCTATAAATGAGGAGGGTGTTTTGAAAAGGAAGTCAATGAATGCTCAATTTTTCAAAATTCTCGTTTTTGTAGTTACAAATCAAGCTGTTGCCATGCTTGAGATGTTGAAGCAACAAGTTTTTGTAAAAAAAAATTGTTCTCAGTCATTTAAAGAACAAGTCGATAAATGCAAACAGTGCTTTGCTTTTGAGAGATCTGAAGGAAGAATACCAATTTAGAATGTCACTGATAATAATAGTGTGAGAGTTATCTGGCAAAAACTAGCTGCCAGACTCAACAACAGAAATTACTGGTTTACACAACATACTTAACTCCTGATTATTGCTCAGTCTCAGCCAGTTTTGCAGGGAGAAGTTTGCAGTAATTGAGTAGGTTGTTAAATGAATGTTAAGGGGCTCCGGAAAGGCTCAAAATCATGAAAAGTTCAATTTTTACTTTTTTGCGTTTTCTGAATCTGCAGACTATTACCTTTTAATAGATATATAATTTATTCAATTCCGAAGACTACAACTATTTTTAAATTTTTTTTGAAATGTGTTCTACTTGGGCGTGACCCACTGTGGCGCTGTTAAACTGCTGTCAAATTGTGTTATTATTAACGTCCGTGTTCATCGCGTACATTTTAGTGATGTGAGATAAAGTATGTGTTGTGGCAAACCTGTGATGGTTCAATATATATCGCTGGTGTGATTGTCGATTGTTTCATTTTTATTTACTCTGTCGTTATCTCGAAAATATTCGTAATTAATTCTGTTTCTTGAGTCTCTGTTTTGTTGAAGTATAATAATGAGTAAAATTAAAGTTATTAGAAATCCTCTGAAGGCTTTTAAGAAAAGGAGAAATGTTGGAAAGCCAAAGGTATGTGTTATTACTGTAAACAATAAAGACGATGAAAATCCCCAACATAGCTTGTGTCCCAAAGAAGAAGACAGTTGGTGTAAATATAACAAAGGATTGCTAACTGGTGAAGTGTACACACATAAGCATAGTCTGCCTCATGCAATAATGGAGGTGATAAAACCTATTTTCAGAGACTTAGCAGCAGCTGAACTGTTGAAAAAGTGTATTCACGGAAAAACTCAAAACCCCAATGAAAGTGTAAATAGTGTTATATGGTCGAGAATCCCCAAGACTGTATTTGTTGGAATAGAAACACTTCACTTTGGTGTGTATGATGCTGTTGCGACTTTCAATGATGACAACATTGTAAGGTGCAAGGTATTTAGAAATATGGGAATGAAGGTAGGTTCTAACATGGTACGAGCGATGCTTGCTTTAGACAAGGAACGCCTTCGGGCTGCAGACAGGGCTGTAAAGAGTCTAGAAATACAAGCAAGAGTAAACAGGAGGAGGAACAAGAGGAAGCTGGAGGAGGAGTTTGCAGAGGATGAAGATAATCCATCCTATGGACATGGAATGCACTAAAAAGTTAATCCAATCTTTGTCGCTCGATTCCCAAAACTTTTATTTTCTCATACTAATTACATGTTTTCTAAGGATCTTCCATACATATTTGTTTCAAACTTTCAGTAAATGTTACACAGTACCTTCTGCATAATTTAACACAGCCTTTTTCCAAAAAACTGTATATTTTTGAATATATAAATAAAAAATTGCAAAAAAATGTTGTGAATTTTCATTACAATTGAAAAAAAAATCATCTTTAATAACTGAACTAAAATTTTGTAAAATCCCTGTGTTAAGTTGTAGCCCATATTCCAATAAATAATCTGTAAAAAGTTCAACTTCCTACCTCAAATACTTTGTGAGGAAAGATGTAATTTATAAGCGTTATTTTAACATTGCAAGTATAGGGCGTTCCGGAGCCCCTTAATACAAAGCGATTCAGAAAATTGTATACATCTAACCGAGTGTGCTCAGATGGTAGGAAATCCAGAGCGAAAGTGAAAGCATCCAAGTCGTCCAGCAAAAACAAGAAAATGCCAGCTACTCTCTCTTCACATGGGCTATCAGACATACCAGTGAAGCCAAGAGATTTGGAAGAATAGAATGCACTGCAGCTGACCTCACTTAGGATGAGATCACTTTTCACTGCCACGTAAATAGTTTAAACAAAACTGACCAGGATAAACTATTGCTGAAATACATGGTTATCACATCACCAAAACATAGGAACATTAAGAAAGAAGCAAAAAGGAAAACTACTGTTTCAACAAAGTACAGCATAACGGAAACTGATGGCCAAGCTGTACCTGTATGTGTCACACCATATCAGGCAACATCAATGCTGTCCACAGACATACTCTCAAATTTGGCTAATAAATTTCATGTAACAGGGAAGTTACCAGTTGAAAACCACAGGGGAAGTTCACAGCACTACTATAAGAAGTTACACAACCTATAACCAATAATACCAAAACATATACGTGTAGATTCACTAGTCACAGAAAAAAAGTCCATATGAGGATATTTACTATCCAAGCTGAATACAATCAAAATGTGGAAACATTTCTATAAAAAAGGGGGAGGTGTAATGTCTTCCTATTTGCTTTTTATCGAAATACCAACATATTTACTATCATTGTTTGGCCTTTGAAACTCCCCAAACAAATACATGCTCAACATTCAAGATTGGTCTATTGAAATTACAAAAGGAACAAAATATGGAGCAAAACAAACAATTAATAACAAACCACAGGATGCAGAAGCTTTGTGTCAAAAAGTTCGATGCTGTAAAGAAGGCGGAAAATCCAAATGTGGTTAAAGTATGTTTTGATATACAACTGAATCAGACAATAAGAAAGCTCTTCAGAGGTGAATTCAGGTTTGCTGTACAATTTGTGCATAATGATTCATTGCCAAGCCAGACAAAGGAAAGGATTGCTTAAATACTTGGGTTGGAACAGATGGACCAAAAGAATGCAACCAAGTAGCCTCTCCTCTACCTATTTCCTCAGAAACATTGAGGTGTCCCAGGCATAAAATGATCCAAACGAAACTCATTTATTTTGTAACTCACTTATTTTGTAGCTCCTATACAACGCAAAATAAAAATACAGTAATGATACGCACACTAAAAGCCTTCACAGAAGATAACAGAAAATCCAAGAAGCTGGTAAGTTATTTCCCTATTGATGATCACAGCTATATTCCTCTTGATGAGCGTGTTTGGTAGAGTGGAAAAAGACTACCGAAAAAAGGGAAGATATTCCTTCAATGACTGAATACTATTAAGTGCTAGAACAACATGGCACATAAAGATACAAAATAAAGATTGGGAAGCTGTGACAGTACCCAATGGTTACTGCTGAGTGTAGTTGCTCTTCCAAACAGCGTCCAATACGAGCAAACCAGTTGAGGATTTACTTGTGGTTACTCCTACTTTAGGTACATGGACTACGCACGGCTCTGTTTAAAAAGAATAGCTCGATGTAGTCATAGGGTCGAGCCGCACACGTCTGCTTTCATGTCTGCAGGTAACTGGTTGCAAATAATAACCTGTAGCTGTGATCCTTCCGTCAAATAGTCTATACATTGGCTAGAATTGCGAGTAAATAATATACACAGATGACAGAGATTTATGCTGAATAACGTTTATTCCAGAAAGGGCATCTCAAGTAAACAGGAAGTGGTCCTACAATATTCAGTTAAGACACAGACAGAAAATACCATTATCAAATGCAGTGTTAAGAGAATGGTAGCAAAACCCCCAAACTAAATAGTCACCAAAGACTTACAAAAGCTAAATATATTTGTGATCACAATACACGAAAAGATTCACCAGTTCAAAATAGTTGTACAACACGATGATCTACAAATTAACACGTGAAGAATAGTAACTCATACTTTGTCTATGCGCAATTCCACATTCAGACCACTCGAATCATAAAGTCCATTCAGAAGTATGATAGCAGCCATTCACCGCCCAAAATCAAACACCTCCACGACCAAATCACGCTCGTTACCACAGGCACATTTGCTTTCACCCACCACTTGACAAAGCGTACAGTATCACACCTTTGAGCTCTTCACTCGAAAAGTCTTCATCTCCACATGACTACAGCAGTGTTCTGTCACTGTCCAACCCTCATTGGCTGTGGGCCATCTGCACCAGAAACACATCGTTCTGAGGCTCTACGGACATGACGCGATTCGAGCTGATCATTTCCCAGACTAAACTGGCATCATACAACATGATTTAAACAAAGGAATGTCAAACTTTATATAACACTCAGGTCATTTACAATAAATATAAGTAGTAGTCGGTAATAAATAAGCAAGTACACTCACGCAAGTGTGCTCACGTTAAATGACTACAGATCATCGCTAAGTATTGTTTAAACAATCATTCGCACCTGTTTAACAGATGTGCTTTTGGTACTCACAGTACTTTTGTTGCATTTCTAACCAACATTTAAATATAGTTACTGGCAAAATGTAAACCGTTCATTAAATAGCTACACAAGTATGACAATATGTGAGGCATCCACGCCATATTCATTTGCTACGTAAATGTGGAGAATATGATGTTCTGACAAACATTTGCATAATGAAAAAGATATAGAAACTTCATGAAGGAATAAATAAAATAGATACATATACATAGTTTTCATGGCTGATAGGTGTAGTGTAATGCTACCATCTGAGATCATGTTATGTTGAAATCGCTCGAAGCAATTAGAAGTTGTTAATTCAGAGGTTCATTGTGAAAATGTATGCTCGCTGTGAGATATTAACTTCTGTGTTTTTAAAGATGTTTAAATACCGCTGAGATCGCAAATACATTCAGCTTTGATGTGAGTCATTGTTGAGTCTCAAAAGAGCTGTAACTTAGCCATCTTTAAGACTGTCTGACACACTGCCATTTCTTGGAACATCTCCTGCACAAAGGCCATGCGAGTAACAGCTATACAGATTCCCAGCTTACAGATTTTCCCCACATCTAGTCCATTACTTTTTCACGTGGCTCTCCTGTAGCAGCTGTGTTGTCCTATCGGCCCTGGGGCCACACAGCCTTGCAAACATATTCCCCTTACCTTGCACTAATTATAGGCAGTTGATTAGCTGCCTACAAATGCATAACGTTAGAAAACAAAGCAGAGTATTTAAGTCCAGAGCACTAAAAGCTCTATGAACTAAGATGCCTTTCACGTAAAATAACTCCTCAGCATGCGATTGCTTATTAAAAGTCTAAGAAGAAGGTGGTGTCGTCAGTATTGGACACTTGTAATGGAATCCTGTAGAGGGTGGCATATGGAAATCCACATACTGCAGCCAGGAAATGAGGAAATCAACCACCTTGGAAAAGAAGAACAGTGTCAGCAATTATGATTCACTTTAATGTAGCAGTCTACAAAGCAGACTGCTTATAAAGCACTCGTGCAACCCGTTCTAGAATACTGCTCAAGTGTGTGGGACCCATACCAAATAAGACTAACAGTGGATATTGAACATATACAGAGAAAGGCAGCACGAATGGTCACAGGTTTGTTTGATCTGTGGGAGCAGGTCACAGATATAGTGAAGGAACTGAACTCCATCCTGAGCAAGTCTATTAATAAAGTTTCAAGACCCAGGCTTTAAATGAGGACTCTAGGAATATATTACAACCCCCAACGACGTTTCGCTCACATAGAGATCGTGAGGATAAGATCAAATGGCATTCGAATGATCGTTCTTCCGGCACTCCGTATGTGAATGGAACGGGAAATACCGTGATAACTGGTGCAGTGGGACATACCCTCTGCCGTGCACCTTCTGGTGATTGGCAGTGTACAGATGTGGCTGTAGATATATATGCAGATGTACAAGAATGAGCAGAAGAGTTTTATACAAATACTGTTGAGAGTGATCAACAGATTTTCAGTTTGGTATTGTTGTTGATCTTTTGCTCTTCTGCTTATCAAACATTTATGGAGAAGTTTAGCAAAGTGTCATATTGTAGTACATTATATTTCTGTGCACAATGAATAATAAATGAGCTTTCTTGAAAAAAAAATTACTCTGAATATGAGTATTAGCAAAACTTTTCATCTTTGTCTTTATTGCCTTTTGAAAAAACATTAAACTTTGTCATACACTGATATAAACAATGAAAATTTCAGAAAAGTCAAACACACAATCAAAATTTTGCCTTCAAGAGCAATATAAAAATTAAATTGTCTCATTTATGTATTAAATATTTTGATATGATATTTTTTAAAAAACGTGCCTCCTCAAAAATTTACTTTTTTGCATTTATTGACTTTTGAAAAACACACTCCTCACTTTGTGAAGAACGAAAACAAACTCCCAACACTGCTCTTTGCTGTGGATATCGCTCATATCTTCTAAAACAGGCCTGGCCAACATTTGCTCTCCTGGAAGGCCCTCGGACTTCATGAGCACAGCAGAGTCTGCTCAGTGCTCCGGTTTCCTCCACCACTGCGCTATCCGAGCAGGTGTGAATGTGGCTACGCTGAAGACTATACATGCAGGAAACTTAGGAAGACATTGGAAAAAAGTTCTTGGGTTTCCAACTGCGTCAACTGACGTGATTGGAAACCCAAGAACTTTTTTATTCAATATTAGCACCGAAAGACTCTGCACTCTTGCATTAGGAAGATGTGTTTGCAACACATGCAGCTACTTATAAGAGGCAAATATTACAGCATACTTTTATAAGCAGGTGTTTATCACATGTGTGTATTTTCAACTTTTTTTTTTTCAAAGCAATTACTTTCATTACTCAATTAAATAAATACATCAAACAGTGATAATGCAGTGGGCAGAAGAAGAAAAAAGGTATTACTTACAGGCATTAAACGTTATGTTGTGATGTCTGCAAACTTATGTACATTTCTCTTTTAGAATATCTAATAATTCTGGAACTATGCTTCATGATGCAGTCAAAACCAGTGGAGTAACGCAAATTATAATCCGTTAAACCCAAACATTTGCAGAGCCTCGTCAATTTCGTAAGAGATAAAATAACATTCACATACACCGTTGGACCACACATTGAAATAAATTTAGCAACTTGTCTGTACAGTCGAAGATATTGCTCTTGGGGTAATATTTTATACAAATCTTGTAAATTCCTGGACTGGGCAAACAGGTCACTGAGCTGAGTACTCTGCTGTACATCTCGTCACCCCAAGTCTGAAGTAATGAGGTACACTAACAGCAAAAAGAGAAAATGGTCTGGCCAATAAATGAAAATCCAGCTTCAATAGTGCAATGTCTTGCCATTTCTTTGAGAACTTCTAATGAAATGTTCGAATTACTGAAGTGTATTCAGTCACAAATGGTGCAGAAATATCTGCCTTGAGTTATGTGGAATGTTTTGAACTTTTAACACACTTAAAGAAGTCAAATAATTTGTGATGTCAACAATAATCTAACCACTCCACTTACAGTCTGTTTTATTGCCTAATGGCCTCATTCAGTTCAACCAGCATTCATTCACCATCGATTGTCAGAAAACAAGTTAATCATATAGTCTTTGTGGCTGGTGGTGTAATGATATTCCAACAAATGTTTTTCCTGCTCATAATAGCCCGATGGCATATAAGCCCTCTGCTTGACCCTTAAATGATACGAAAAGTAAGGCAATTCCCATTCAGCATTGAACAAGCGGCTTATCCACTTTTTCTTTTTTGACAAGTGTGTAGATGCCACATAAATCCAATTCGACACAAGTAATACTGTCAGCAAACTATTTGGCGTCTGACAAGGCGACTGTCCAGCTCTAGCAGCATCTGGTTGCAGCCTCCATTGTCCTCTTCCTCCTCGTCCCTCAGCCCCACTCGCCACTGCACTCCGAGTGATAGGCAAGAGTGCGGCGAGAGCACTTGCGGAGCGCTGTTTGGCCAGCCTTTTCTAAAACCATCATATAACAGAACTGTTTAAACAGAATTAGATCCCCTATCAATGCATTTACAAGGCAAACACAGAAAAATATTTCAAAAATGATGGCTTTAGGATAGTCTTACAACAGCCTGTCAATTGCTTTCTCAAAGTACAATGAACCAGGAAGCTCGGCTAGCATTTGTTGTTGCAAGACCTCATTGCCACCCACCACTCTTGCGGCTATGCTGCCAGCTGTAGATGTGGCCGACACTGCGGACTGGGTAATCACGACTCCCTAATGGAAGTCAGTAACCATCTTAAACTGGACCCACTCATAACTGGTAAATACAACTATTGACCTTCCGGCAGGCATCAGCACAAAAAACTAGGCATTTGGACATCTTGCTGCACATAGGTACACCACTGCTCATCTTGCCTTATATTGTATAGAGTGCCAAACAATCGTATATTTGTTGCCATTGTCTTGGTTGTTTGCTGGAATCAGCCCTTCAAACTTAAGACCCTACACAGCTGAGCTCAACTGTATACAACACCAGCGACGCTGCCAGCACACACGCAGTATGAAAGTTGTCACCACAACCTAGTACCCACTAATGTGCGAGCCATATACAGCCCACAGAGTCCATATTAGCCTGGACACATCACAGCCCACAAAACCTGGAACTGTTTCAAGTCACGTTGTTTGCAACAATTCTGCTACAGAATACTATTACAGTAATTCAAGAAGCAATTGAAATGTCAGTTGAATAAATAAGTAAGAATTCTGACATGTTCAGATGTAAATGTCGATTTGTTCTTCAAACAACAACGACAACATAAATCAACCAAGATAAGCAATGTGTCAGCTGAAGATTTGTTTCAGTACAAGAATTAAATTTTTTAAATATGGTATAATAATGTATTTATATTCTGTTAGGTCTCCCATTCTTTTGTCAATCATAAATTATAATTTTCAATTAGGTTGCACACTGTCCTCTTGATTGTTGCAATGTGAAGTTCGAAAGTTAATGTATAGTTGGGGACTGCATGATGGATCACACAAAAACTGTAGGAAGAGAAACTGGAAGCATCTGAAATGAGTGTTATCAGAGATTGACAAGTATTTGTGGACTGATAAGACACTGTCCATCCACATTAATGTGACCACCTGTCAAAATCCTGAATAACCAACTCTTGTAGTGCAGACAGCTGCGAGACATGCAAGAAGGGAGTCAAAAGAGGTTCTGGAACATACTGAAAAGCGTGTGGAGTCACGCTGGCTCCTAAAGCATGGGCAGCTGCGCTAGGTTTCTCGGTGGATCCACAGTACGAACAGTGCGTTCGAGGTGGTCCCACAGATTCTTGATCATGTTTAAATCCAGGGGAGTTTGGTGGCCAGGGCAGTATGCTAAACTCATCCTGGTGCTCTCTGAACCAGACACTTACACTACTAGCCGTGTGACACGTTGCATTGTCCTGCTGGCAGATGCCATTGTGCCGAGGAAAAACAAACTGCATGTAGTGGTGGACATGATCCTGAAGGAAATGTGCACATTTGTCTTGATGCAGTGTGCCTTCTAGACTTATGAGTGAACTGGGGAATGCCACAAAAACACTCCCAGGATCATAACACACTCTCCTCTGGCCTGGGCCCTTCTGATGATTGTTATAGAATGTTTTCTTTCAGGCATTTCACATTGTACATGCATCAAACATGAGTCCTCTAAACAGGTCAACTGTAACCACTCAGTGGACATCCAGCTGGTGTATTGGCATACAAATTTCAGTGTTACTCACCAATAAACAGCCGTCAACATGCGTGCATGAACCACGCACCTGCTTCTGAGGCCCTTACACAGCAATGGTCACTGAATGGTCATTGGGGAGACACTACTGGTAGCCCCTTGGCTCATCTGGGTAGTCAGGTGCCCAACAGTTGCACACCTACTCGCCCATACACATTTCCGCAGCTGTTGTTCACCCATCATCTATGGCCCATGCTGCACCAGTGCCACTTTTGGACCGTGCCATTTTGCCATGCATGGTATATTATAATCATGGCAGCAGGTGAACAGCTCACAAAGTTAGTCGTTTTGGAAGTGCTTCTTGGCCTAAAAGATAATGATCATGCTCTTTTGAATGTCAGATAAATTGCTCCATTTTCACATTACAATGACTGCACTGTTTTATGCATCACCCAAAAGGTTTTATATGCACTTCACTGCTAGTGCTGCCACCTCAATTCACTTTGTAACTCCCATGAACTTGAGGTTTCTTTATATTACGTGCATAACTGTCAATTCTTCTCTTATTGAAATAGCTGCTATCACATATACTATTTTATGCACATCTATCATTCCAAGGAAGTTCTGTTTCATCAATGCTTTCTGTCTTAATAAGTGACATACTTGTCTCTGGTAAGAACATTGGGTTCTTTTAGGTTAATTTTGCTCTCCTGTGGACTTTGATTAATTCTTACTCTCATGATCCAGGTATTCTTCTATATTGTTGCTGTCTGCCCTACTATTTTATCCACACATTACTATGAGACCTCTACCAAACAGACTATTTCATCAACTTTTCCAAAACAACTCACTGCTCTCAACATAACTTTACTACCCTGCACCCCCAGGTCCCTTTTCAAGTGATCACTGTTAGCTGGGGACATTCATCTTCAAAATCTGTAGTTCTTTTATCAACAGAAATTTGCTGTGTTTGTATCACATCACCACTTATGAAAGGTGAAACCACTGCTATAAGATCAATGCCCAAGCACTCTTTAGGCTTGTGAAGCCAATTGGTGTACATTTTTCATTAAAATGAGTCACAATGGAACATTCAAGTCTTTGAACAATGAGAGACAAAACACTGTCTGTTATTCTGAAGAGTGTGGCATCCACAACAAAAAGTGGCATTTTAATGTAGTATTTTAGCCAGATATCCATTCTACATACAGTCTGATTCCAGAGTCATCTACCTGCTACTCAGCAGTGTCCTGGTAAGTATGATGGGACCTGCCTCCCCCACTTCTGTTCTTCATGCACCTAAACCATCTGTTGAATAGGATAGATAGCCACAGGAGAATGTTTGCTAATTATGCTATTATGTATGGGAAAGACTCTCTAGTGAGTGAGTCTAAGGGCATTTGAGGTGACCTAGAGAAAATTTCTACCTGATGCAATGAGTAGCAGCTTGCTTCAAATCTGAATTAATTTAAATTAATACAAATGAGTGTCAGAAACATTCCTGTTGAGTGTCAGAAACATTTCTGTAATGTTCAACTACAGTATTAATGGTGTGCTGCTTGACTTAATTATATTATTTAATATATAGGAGAAATGTTACAAAACAGCACAAAAAGTTAGAGAGTAGGTGAATAGCAGACAGTGGTTTAGCGGGAGAGTTCTGGGAAACCGTAGTACGTCTTTAAAAGAGACCATGAAGCAGGAAGAGATTTCAGATCCTGGACAATGTACAGGATGGTAGCACATACGGCATCATCAAGAAGAAAGTGAAGGACCATCAAAAACTGACCAAGGACCTGCTAACATAGAAGAAGACTGATGATGAGAGTTCATACTGACATGTACAGGCTATCATTTTCACTCATTCATTTTGTGAGTGGAACAGAAAAGGGAATAACTAGCAAGTTCACAAAGTATCCTCTGTTGTTCACAAAGTATCCTCTGTTATACACGGTAGAGTGGCTTTGGGGCTATGTGTGTAGATATAGAAGAAATACATTCGTTATACACGGTAGAGTGGCTTTGGGGCTATGTACGTAGATATAGAAGAAATACATTCGTTATACACGGTAGAGTGGCTTTGGGGCTATGTATGTAGATATAGAAGAAATACATTCATTTTCTAGATCTACATCCGTACTGTGCAAACCACTGTGAAGTGCGTGACAGAGGACATGTCCCATTGTACCAGTTATTAGGGTTTCTTCCCGTTCCATTCACATATGGAACATGGGAAGAATGATCGTCTGATGCCTCTGTGCGTGCTGTAATTATTCTAATCTTGTCCTCACGATCCCTATTTGAGCAATATATATGAGGTGTAGTATATTCCCAGAGTCATCTTTTACAGCTGGTTCTTAAAACTTTGTTAATAGATTTTCTAGGGATAGTTTATGTTCATCTTCAAGAGCCTGCCAGTTCAGTTTCTTCAGCATCATTGTAACACTCTCCCATGGGTCAAACAAACCTGTGACCATTCGTGCTGCCCTTCTCTGTATATGATCAACATCCCCTGTCAGTCCTACTTGGCACAGGTCCCAACATTTGGGCAATATTCTAGAATGTATCGCACAAGCGATATGTAAGCAATCTTCTTCGTATACTGATTGATTTATTGCTGGAATATTGGGAAAGTGCAAAGGCTACCACCTGCTTTACCCATGGCTAAGCCTATTTCATCATTCCATTTCATATTCCTAAAAAGTGTTACACCCAGGTATTTGTATGAATTGACCAAGTCCAACGGTGACTCACTGATATTATGGTCACAGGACATTACGTTTTTTTTTTTTTTTTTTTTTCATTTTGTTAACTGCACAACTTTACATTAATGAACATTTAAAGCAAGTTGACAATCTTTGCACCACTTTGAAATCTTATCAAGATATCAAACCTGTTAATTGCAGTAACTTTTTGCAACAAACTGTGCTGCTTTCAATAAAATCATCCTAAAACATTTATTTTTTGCCTTCCCTCCCCTCTCTGCCTTTTACAGTGTCCATCATGTAATAACTACATCATAATATGACCATCAGCCATAATGAAATACCCTATTGTTGTATCAGGTACATACTGGTTTCGTGTTACCGCACAGACACATTCACTGTTTTCTATTCCCATCATTCCTCTTCTCCTTTCCACTATGCCATTTGCATGATTCCATGACACTGCTCCAGTGATCTCTTTGAAATGTCACATTCTCTGTTGTGATTTGTAAAGCAATATAATTCAATTAGTTGTGTGCAAGAAATACCTATATCTGTCAATTGCATAGATCATAACAAAGTAGTAAGAATGTCACAGAAGACTCAAACATGTCAGAAGCTTGACTGTCTAACAACTTTTTTCCTTCACATTGCCCAAATGATTCAAAGCAGTAATGCAACACAATGGGAGCTATCAACAATATGAAAAACAGTTGTAAAATTTTTGGTACTGCTTACAATGCTGAGTGGACTGCAGTATTTTATTACACATGCACACGTAAAGTTAACAATTAGTGAGGTGCTGTTTGGAGTTGCTGAATGGATGAAAGTTGAATTACTTATCAGTAATGTCTGCTTCTAGGTTGCTGCTAAGCTGAGCTAGTGGACAACACTGTTGGCGGCTCAATATAAATGGTTCGAATGGCTCTGAGCACTATGGGACTTAACTTCTGAGGTCATCAGTCCCCTAGAACTACTTAAACCTAACTAACCTGAGGACATCACACACATCCATGCCTGAGGCAGGATTCGAACCTGCAACCGTAGTGGTCGCGCGGTTCCAGACTGTAGCGCCTAGAACTGCTCGGCCAGGCTCAATATATTTTTAATAAATGTTAATATGTAACCCATAATTAGTATCTTTATAATACTTCTGGAACATTCACTGCCTCACTCTTTCTACCTGGCTTTCATGAGTAACAATCAATCAACATCACTGCATAACTTATGCGAGTATGGTTAATTATCTATTAATGTCTACTGTATTATTGCTTTCTTTACGGATGATATTATTCAGACACTTTCTTCAGAAGTTAGCCACGTCACTGAGCAGTAGGCTTTGGGTCAATAACTTGTTGACAGCCCCGCCAAGGTTCTTAAAATAACGAATAGTGGCAAGGATGCGGAATGGATTTTCTGACAATGGATATGGTTATGAAAAGCAGGTTGATGATTTAATTTCCGATTTCTAACTCATATTGAGATGTGAGAAGAATGACAAATGGAAACGAAGAATTATCAAACTTCACTGAGAACACAGTTTTAGAAATAGAAAAATGTCCAAAATGAGAGCACAAATGAAGACAGCAGGCAAAGTAGGAGTAATTTATGACTATCATCAGACATAGAAAAACCAAAATAACAGCTTACTCTTCAAGTTTGAAACGAGAGAGAAATTTCGCCATTGCATTTGTCTGCCCAACCCGAAGAAGGGGGGGGGGGGAAAACAAATCTATGTTTCAAATTAATACTCTCCGTAATCTCGTACTAACAGTGACAAAGAACCAAATAATACTTCTCTGAAGTCTAAACACAATAGTGGCCAACTAGCAAAGTCCAAGAATCAAACAGAAATTTTTACGTCAGCCGTAATCGGGCACTGAAATTGATTCCATTGTGTCAACTGAAAATATGTGCTGGACCAGGGCTCAAACCCCATTTTATGCTTTACACGAACAGTCTCCTTAACCGCTTCAGCTATCTGAGCATGCTTCCTGTCCAACCCAAATTCTCAACACGTCGCACACCACTTGCTTGAAGCCTCATGCTGATTCCCGCAATACTTTGGGAGAGAGAGTGTATTTGCACAAAGTGATCTTAATGGCTGGAAAGACATATACCGTATTTACTCGAATCTAAGCCGCACTTTTTTTCCGGTTTTTGTAATCCAAAAAACCGCCTGCGGCTTAGAATCGAGTGCAAAGCAAGCGGGAGTTCTGAAAAATGTTGGTGGGTGCCGCCACAACTGACTTCTGCCGTCGAATATATGTAGCGCCACACAGGCATGCTTTGTAGGCACAAAGATAAATACTGGCACCAAAATCTCTGCGTCAGTAAATAAATTTAAAAAAAAAAGTGGAAGATGAGCCTTTTTCCTCCGCCCAGTTTCGACCACTGCATTTTGGTACATTATCCAACAAAGTAAATACAAATTCTGTATTGTTGATCTTTGAATGTAGCAGCATTTCAATGTACTACGAAAATCCGACTGGCAAGACTGTTTGGGATGTTTGTCAATATGGCCAACTCTACGTTCTGAATTTTTTCCTACCTGTGAGAAGAGATGGTTGCTATTAGGAGCTTTTATGAATTGTGAATCACATGTAGTATTCTCTTCGCCATAAGATTAATACGAATATAAACATTTTGCCATGTATTGTTTCGTGTTTGCTACTACCTCATTTAAATCCTGTCTGCCTAATAAACTACGAAACTAGAGTGAGACAACAGCAAACGCGCAAGAATATACATATCATGTCATGTTTATATTCGTATTATTCTTATGCCTGATAGTGATACAGTCAGAAATGAAGCACGGCAACTGACTAGATTTTTAAATCTAAGATGACTCTAATTTCTGTGCAGAATGTAATGAACTAAAGAGGCGCCTGCAAAGATTTTGGAACGGAGAAAAATTTTCGCTAAAATTTCGTTCAGAACATCATCTATCATACGCAGTCTGTTATTTGGTTCTTGTTGATCATTATCAAAGAAAGCAGTAGTGTAAGTAACAACAAATGTTTCGCTAATGAGACGACTCCTCTCTATTTTTTATTTGTAAGCGGCGGTAGCACGCACAAAAGCAAGCCACGCCGCGAGCGGCGACAGGCCGTAAACACGCACTATCAGAATGCGACAAACAATGCATGACACAGTGCAGTAATGCATTTTCAGCTTGGAGTGACGTAAACACCTATAACAAAGAGAACGGCACTTATCAGATCAAAGAAAAATAAGCAATCAATTCAAACCAGACGAAGCACGTGAAAAAGGAAGGATATCTGTATAAATACGGACGGAGCGCGTGACGCGTAGCAATGGCTACCTGGTAAACCGTAACTGCTAAGCTTACGACTCGAACCAAACTACTGCAGCTGTATCGTCATTCATTCGACCTAAATTGTGTCTCATATTACAACTAGACGAACTTTGTTTCGATTTGGAGGTGCGACCTAAAACTTTTCTCTCCCCTTGAATTTCGAGTCTCAAATTTCAGGTGCGGCTTAGATTCGGGAAAAATGTTTTTCCTTGATTTCGAGTCTCATTTTTCAGGTGCGGCTTAGATTCGAGTGCGGCTTAGATTCGAGTAAATACGGTATATTTATATATGTACGAGGGCCGTTCAGAAAGTAACCTCCGGTTGATTTAAAAAAATACACCAAGTTAAATAAAAATAGTTTAATATATACATCTTACAACTACATCTTTGCACTATTTTTCTACATAGTCTCCATAGCGATTGAGGCACTTATCGTATCTCTTCACAAGCTTTGGAATTCCTTCTGCATAAAAGTCACCCGCTTGTGCCTGGAGCCAGCCTGTGACCGCATCTTTGAGCTCTTCGTCGTCATCAAACCGCTGTGACCCGAGCCATTTCTTCAAATGCATGAAGAGGTGATAATCACTTGGCACCAGGTCTGGGCTGTAAGGTGGATGGTTGATAACGTCCCACTTGAAGGACTCAAGAAGGGCCGTTGTTCTGCGAGCAGAGTGAGGACAGGCGTTATCGTGCAAAAAAACGATACCGGAAGTCAGCATACCACGGCGTTTGTTCTGTATAGCCCATCGTAACTTTTTTATTGTTTCACAGTACACGTCTTGATTAATGGTCGTACCACGTTCCATGAATTCAACCAACAACACCCCTTTGGCATCCCAAAACACCGTTGCCATCAGTTTTCTGGCAGAAAAATCTTGCGAGGCTTTTCTTGGTTTGGTAGGCGAACTTGAATGTGCCCACATCTTTGATTGTTCTTTTGTCTCAGGGTTCACGTACTTAATCCAGGTTTCATCACCGGTCACGATTCTGTTTAACAATGGTTCTCCTTCGTCCTCATAACGTGACAGAAAGTCTAATGCAGAGGCCATTCTTTGAGTTTTGTGGTGGTCGGTAAGAATTTTGGGCACCCATCGTGCACAGAACTTACGGTAACCCAATCTTGCTGTCACTATCTCGTACAAGAGAGTCTTAGAAATCTGTGGAAAACCAGTAGACAACTCCGACATTGAGAAACGTTGATTTTCACGAACTTTTGCATCAACTGTCTGAACGAGTTCGTCAGTCACCAATGATGGTCTACCACTCCTCTCTTCATCATGAACGTTTTCTCGTCCACTTTTAAATAAACGTACCCATTCACGGACAACTCCTTCACTCATAACTCTTGGTCCATACACGGCACAAAGCTCACGATGAATAGCTGCTGCAGAATATCCTTTGGCTGTAAAAAACCTTATGACAGCACGCACTTCACATTTGGCGGGGTTTTCTATTGCAGCACACATTTCAAACTGCCACAAAAACTAAACTAGCGCAGGTACGATGTTCACTCGACCACGGCTTGATGCCGACTGACCTGTTGAGTGCGTGAACGCACAGATGGCGTCGCTACTCCCCCCACAACCCGCACTGTGACCAATCGGAGGTTACTTTCTGAACCGCCCTCGTATGTGTGTGCTGTCTGTTCTTTCGGACAGTCTGAAAGAACAGACGCACCACACATAAATACAAGGTTTGACAGCTATTAAGATCACTTGTGTGCAAATGCACACTCTCTCCCGAACTTTTATGGGAATCAGTGTGAAACTGCAAGCAGTGAGTACGGTGGACAGTGAGTGCTATGCAAGTAATGTGCGACAAGTTGGGAATTTGTACTGGACAGGAAGCATGCTCAGATAGCTGAAGCACAGTTAATGCAACCAATCTTGTACAGTGGGAACACCTGGATTGAGTCCCGGTCTGGCACAAATTATCACTTGTTGCCCCTGAATTCATTTCAGCCCCAAATTGTGGCCAAGTCAGAGTTTCTGTTTCATTTCAAAATGTATATGTAAAGCTGTGGGATCAAGAATGATGTCTATTTTTGACAATGTTCAAAAGAATAGCCACCACACATATGTAAAAGAAAAGTCTAGAAATTTGAGAGAGAGAGAGAGAGAGAGAGAGAGAGAGAGAAGTTACCACATAGGTGACATGAGATCAGTATACTTCCTGCTAAATACAAGTTTGCAAATCACACACTGACTATTAGATATTCATGCCAAAGAAGAACATACAAAATAATTTAAAGAAGCAGGAACTTCTGAAAACGTTGTAGGACACAGAAAAAACTCTGCAGAGAGCCATTAATGTGGTTACAGTGAATAAAAGGATTCTGAGTCCACAACAAAACAGTAGCAGAAAAAAAGCAGAAATTACACCTTAAGATACCTGAGTATGCCAACAAAACATATTGCAACTTCTACACATGAAAGAGAAATACTGCAATGAGAAAGGTAAAGTTACTTGCCAAGAACCCAGAGAGATTCTAAATAAAACTGAGTATGATATCCACAGGTAAACAAATTTCTATGCACAAGGTCATGAAAATGCTCACAAAAATAAAAAATAAAATAAATTAAAAAAAAAATTAAAAAAATGCATCAGCAACATACAGCATGAGAAAATGATATTCTAATGTTAATCTCTCTCGTATGAAGAATTTTCCGCAGCAGAAATTAAGATGAATTACACACAGACAGTGCGAGTGACTTATGTTTAGTAAAAATCGAACATACTTCTAAATTCACTGAAAACTCACTGAGTGTCCCAAGCACCTACTCCACAACAGTTAATTTCTAAAGTAAGGAGATTTTAATCTGGCTCTTAATGACTACTGCCATTACTTAATATGCACTGAGAGATCTGGGCCATGGCAAATGGTGAAGATAAGACTTCATTTTAAAATAGGGTATCTTAGCAACTGCAAAAATCGTAGATGCATCATCTAACTGGATGCAGGGTATACTGTATATGCTGGAATTATGACACAGATCAAAGTGATACTGAAGAAGTAATCCCACAGGGAAGACGGAATTCTGAAAAACCATAACAAGTGAAAGTTTTTCATGATGAAGGAGACACACTAAAAATATTGGTGTTTATTGACCACTGAAAAGCAGATGATCATGTTAACAGGGAGAAATAGAGAACTATGAAGATGTCTCAGTTGTTAAAAAGTATACACAAATAGAACAATTTCCTTGGATTTATGAGGTAACTTGATGGCTCATCATAAAAAAATAAAAAAGTAATTTAAAGGAATAGCATGTCATCTATCTCAATATTTATAGAAATTCCATGTAATAACATAAAAGCAATTCTAAAACTGTGTTCAAGCATATCACAAAAACACACAAACCAAATTTCATTTTATTTTACATTCGACATTAAAAAGAACACATTTACTTTTCTCACTACGAAAATTTAAATTATTGCATCTGAAAACAACTATTTTCCACTACCGGTAACTGAATAAAGCACCTGAAGTGAAAGATGTGTAGCTGTTAATGGATAACTATTTTGTTAAAATTCTGTTGCACAAGAAACTGGTCCTGAAAAAAATTACAGCCACTCACCACACAGCTGAGGCCTGAAGCAGGAATGTCATGAGAAACATGCACTTTTTTAAAAATGCACCAGATCCACAATTTTGAAGACATGGCAATGAAACTTTGTACCATGCTTTACATAAAATTAATACATTTACTGTTAAGTTCCTTGGACTATATATATGTTTACCATTTTTTATGAAATTTAAAAATTTTGTTTTGAAAAAATGTATGTGCTTTTTCTGAGAAACTATTCCAGAGATTTTCTCTGTTTAATCACTTTGCATATAGTAAGCTTCTCTCAGGAGATTTACCAAATAGGAGAATATCAGTACTTTTTTTAATTATAATTCTGTAAGCATAATATAAAATTCCAGCAAAATTCTAACCACTTTGCCACATGTCTCAGCTTACAATCACAACTCCAAAATTTACTCGAGACAACATTTACTGAGTTACTGAAATAATTGTACAAAATTTCACAATTTTAGCCTTAATAGATCCTGAGAAAAAGATGCATAAACTTTAGAACACATCATTTTCAAGAAATGCAGTTTAAACTTCGTCGTAATTTTTTTTTCTATGTTGCCTCTTCTGAAGGCCCCAGATTTATACTCTGTCATCTTTCACTTCAAGACTTTTCTTCAGGTTTCTTGTTTTCTGCCTTCGTTCCTTTACCAGGTCTTCAAAAAAATTTTCAGCTATAAAGAAGCACTGTAAATCTATTTTTCTCTAGATGTCTCGAGTGGAACTTTCTATCTTAAAGCCATTCTCTCTAATACCCGCCTCTTCCTGACATTTCCATCATTAAACACAAGAACTGAATTGTAAGTTGCAATACCGACAACTGTAGCACATGAAAATGTGGTTTTAGAGCATCATTTCCATATGAGTGAATTTAGAGACTCATTTGGATTTTGCCATGAAGGCACTTTTTTAGAAGTTCAGGATCAGCCAGAAACCTGCAAGTGGACTTGCAACGTCCAGTATACAATTTGAAAGCCCCTCCTTGTGGATATAGGTGTTGCTATCCCTCCAAGCATGTTGATATTCACACCAGATGATGTGGCACATATGAATGGGATGTTCATCTGTTGACACTATAGTAGTTGTTGTTGTTGTTGTGGTCTTCAGTCCTGAGACTGGTTTGATGCAGCTCTCCATGCTACTCTATCCTGTGCAAGCTTCATCTCCCAGTACCTACTGCAACCTACATCCTTCTGAATCTGCTTAGTGTATTCATCTCTTGGTCTCCCTCTTCGATTTTTATCCTCCACGCTGCCCTCCAATACTAAATTGGTGATCCCTTGATGCCTCAAAACATGTTCCTACCAACCAATCCCTTCTTCTAGTCAAGTTGTGCCACAAACTTCTCTTCTCCCCAGTCCTATTCAATACTTCCTCATTAGTTATGTGACCTACCCATCTAATCTTCAGCATTCTTCTGTAGCACCACATTTCCAAAGCTTGTATTCTCTTCTTGTCCAAACTATTTATCGTCCATGTTTCACTTCCATACATGGCCACACTCCATACAAATACTTTCAGAAAAGACTTCCTGACACTTAAATCAATACTCGATGTTAACAAATTTCTCTTCTTCAGAAACGATTTCCTTGCCATTGCCAGTCTACATTTTATATCCTCTCTACTTCGACCATCATCAGTTATTTTGCTCCCCAAATAGCAAAACTCCTTTACTACTTTAAGTGTCTCATCTCCTAATCTAATTCCCTCAGCATCACCCGACTTAATTAGACTACATTCCATTATCCTTGTTTTGTTTTTGTTGATGTTCTTCTTATATCCTCCTTTCAAGACACTATCCATTCCATTCAACTGCTCTTTCAAGTCCTTTGCTGTCTCTGACAGAATTACAATGTCATCGGCGAACCTCAAAGTTTTTGTTTCTTCTCCTTGGATTTTAATACCTACTCCAAATTTTTCTTTTGTTTCCTCTTCTGCTTGCTCAATATACAGATTAAATAGCATCAGGGATAGGCTACAGCCCTGTCTCACTCCCTTCCCAACCACTGCTTCCCTTTCATGTCCCTCGACTCTTTATAACTGCCATCTGGTTTCTGTACAAATTGTAAATAGCCTTCTGCCCGCTGTATTTTACCCCTGCCACCTACAGAATTTGAAAGAGAGTATTCCAGTCAACAGTGTCAAAAGCTTTCTCTAAGTCTACAAATGCTAGAAAAGTAGGTTTGCCTTTCCTTAATCTATTTTCTAAGGTAAGTTGTAGGGTCAGTATTGCCTCATGTGTTCCAACTTTTCTATGGAATCCAAACTGATCTTCCCCGAGGTCGGCTTCTACTAGTTTTTCCATTCATCTGTGAAGAATTCGCGTTAGTATTTTGCAGCCGTGACTTATTAAACTGATAGTTCGGTAATTTTCACATCTGTCACCACCTGCTTTCTTTGGGATTGGAATTATTATATTCTTCTTGATGTCTGAGGGTATTTCGCCTGTCTCGTACATTTTGCTCACGATATGGTAGAGTTTCGTCAGGAATGGTTCTCCCAAGGCTGTCAGTAGTTCTAATGGAATGTTGTCTACTCCTGGGGCCTTGTTATGCCTCAGATCTTTCAGTGCTCTGTCAAACTCTTCATGCACTATCATATCTCCCATTTCATCTTCATCTACGTCCGCTTCCATTTCCATAATATTGTCCATACATCGCCCTTGTATAGACCCTCTATATACTCCTTCCACCTTTCTGCTTTCCCTTCTTTGCTTAGACCTGGGTTTCCATCTGAGCTCTTGATATTCATATAAGTGGTTCTCTTTTCTCCAAAGGTCTCTTTAATTTTCCTGTAGGCAGTATCTATCTTACCCCTAGTGAGATAAGCCTCTACATCCTTACATTTGTCCTCTAGCCATCCCTGCTTAGCCATTTTGCACTTCCTGTCGATATCATTTTTGAGACATTTGTACTCCTTTTTGCCTGCTTCATTTACTGCATTTTGTATTTTCTCCTTTCATCAATTAAATTCAATATTTCTTCTGTTACCCAAGGATTTCTACTAGCCCTCGTCTTTTTACCTACTTGATCCTCTGCTGCCTTCACTACTTCATCCCTCAAAGCTACCATTGTTCTTCCACTGTATTTCTTTCCCCACCTGTCAATTGTTCCCTTATGCTCTCCCTGAAACTCTGTACAGTCTCTGGTTTAGTCAGTTTATCCAGGTCCCATCTCCTTAAATTCCCACCTTTTTGCAGTTTTTTCAGTTTTAGTCTACAGTTCATAACCAACAGATTGTGGTCACAGTCCACATCTGCCCCTGGAAATGTCTTACAATTTAAAACCTGGTTCGTAAATCTCTGTCTTACGAATATAAAATCTATCTGAAACCTGTCAGTATCTCCAGGCTTCTTCCATGTATACAACCTTCTTTTATGATTCTTGAACCAAGTGTTAGCTATGATTAAGTTGTGCTCTGTGCAAAATTCTACCAGGCGGCTTCCTCTTTCATTTCTTACCCCCAATCCATATTCACCTACTACGTTTCCTTCTCTCCCTTTTCCTACTACCAAATTCCAGTCACCCATGATTATTAAATTTTCATCTCCCTTCACTATCTGAATAATTTCTTTTATTTCTTCATACATTTCTTGAATTTCTTCGTCATCTGCAGAGCTAGTTGGCATATAAACTTGTACTACTGTAGTAGATGTGGGCTTCAATAGCCCTCTCTTACACTGGATAGGTTCTGTCTGATAGCCTTGCCACCTCCATCAGTAGCACAAGGCGAAACAAGAATTGCTTCTTCATGAAAAAGAAGCATCTGGTTTGTTACTGTTTCTAAGCTACAGAACAGGGTCCACCTGTAAAACCAAACAGTATATATCACAGCCTTCTAGATGTATCCTGTGCACGTTTGCTTGAAAGTAATTCAAGGAACCATTGAATTACTGCTTCAGTAAGTGGGCATAGCAGGAAGGTCATGTCACACATTTAATTATTTTTCAGGCACTTTGGATGTGATTTCTTTGTTGAAACTTTGGGAACTGACTGTCCACAAGTTCTAGTAATAAATAAAGAATAACTAATAAAATATTCTCGGGTTTCAAGGCTTCTTAAGTGGTTAATTGTGAGCTTTCAGCAGAGATCTCTTCTACTAATGTCAAGTGGTTGACTGTCGTGTGAATGCCACTGCCAGGCTTATATAGCCGCATTGTCACCAGTGACATCACTGGCGCTCAGTCCTGCACTGTACATTATAAAGTTTTGATCATGCACCTGCTTCAACCAGTTCATCTCTCCAGTTAGTCAGCCAGACTTTCGCACTATTGAACAGTGGCGCATAAGGTGTTTTCCCTACACTGTCCCAAAAAAGTCAGCTGTAGCGGAACATACAGTGGAAAACACACACTGAATTGCATTCAATGAGAGCTCTATTATTAAACGGACCAACAGCTTTCAGAATAGCATAATAAACTAAGTAATAGAGATCAAAATATCAGATAACACTCTCAAAGACGGTGCATTGCAGCTGAGTTCGGCCTGGAATCCTGTGATTCGGGAGTTGAGGCGAGTGGGGCAGTCGCACCACCAAAACATTACCATATATAGTGTGGAACTGAGCAACAGTTATGTCACTGGTAATGGCACAGCTATGTAAGCTTGGTAGCAGCATCCACACAACAGTCAACCACTTGACAATGGCAGAGGAAATCTGTGACGAAAGTTCGTAGGCAGTTAATCACTTGACACAACTTGAAATGCCAGAATATCTCATTACTTGATATTGCCACAAGATCACGCATTTGTACAAATAAAAAATAAATTGAAAATTGACATTTTCGGCACATCTCATGAATATCCCCCTTAAGCACTGGACAGAGATAAGAATAAGATTTGGATACCTTTTTTCACATACACGAAAGACAATCTCTCACTAACGTGGTTGCTCTGAACTTCCGTAACACCCCATTGCACTGGCTGCATCCAAAAGATTGCAGAGCTCTTTTCTGCTTTCTCCTATTACTGTTACCCCAGTTTAACATTATTTGATTAGAAACGTTATTTCATTTTAAGCTTCTGATCTGGCTTTCCTGTTTCCACATATGTTAATGTTATGCACGATATTCCCAGACCAATACATCCAAGACCATCTTTCTTCACATTCAATGATAACAGATGCACAGTGAAATGGGCTACAACCTCTAAATCTTGTTTATGCACCTGTCCACTGACCGGCACCTCAACTTAACCACTTGACCGATCTTTGCTCCATCCATTATTTTTATTCGACCCGGCACTTTCCTGTATTGTATTAATTAGTTAGTTGCTTCAAAAAAATTCAATTCCTCTAATTTTATTAGGAAAATGTATGCAACAGTTAGGAAGAATACTTCGATATTATTACTGGACTAATGTTCAAAAAGCAACAATATTCTAACAGCACACAAGAGTAGAAAAGGGGATAACAAATTAAACAGTTAGCGTTAAGTACAAATACAACTCTCATACTCACCAGACCACCAACTCGATCTCTCATTTCGTCAAATGGATGTGGGCTTTCAGAAAAGAAGGAGCTTTGCGAAGGAGTATCCATCATCACAATGTTGGGATCGTGTGGCAGCAGCATGTCACTCACCCACATTAATCCTCCCATATCTGTCAATTCAAACAAACCATTTCAATACAAAAAACCATTAGTAAAATCAAAATGGGCACCCTACACCTTCACAGGAGGAAGAAAAATACCAATTACCGTGTACAGTGCAAATCATACATTACTGTTACTTACAACACAGCTTTATAAAACAAGAAAATACAAAAATATTACATTACAGTAAGTAGACACAATTTTTCACGCAGAAAGTCAATGGTATAGAAACACCATAGTGAATACTAGAACAGAACAGAGAAAGAAAGGCATTACAAGGAAATTTAATTATTTGGGTTCACTACAATCTGACACCAAATTGCCACGGACCCAACTACAGCCAACACTCCCTAATACAATTAACCACTAGCATTCCAAAGGCACCACAGCGAGTAAACATTTGTTTACTCCTAATGGTGTGTACGCACTGACCGAACATGCCAAATGAACGTAGAGTATAACACACCTTTTACATAGGGGTCTTGTGGCATAAGATTAGACCCAAGACTTAATTGTCCTCTCTCCATCTCTTCTAGCTCTGCAACACAAAAGCAGTTTGTCGAGTGCATGCCTTTAGCAGCATCATTTATTCAATTCATAGTGAATTGCACAAATTTCAAGTTCTGTTCAAATTTTATTCAATCCTTTTAATGTGACATTATTAGGTCTACAACTTTGCTTCTGCCATTTTGCAGTAGACAGCAGTTGCGGCAAGTGGGGTTCAGGTGGTTGGTCATAGGCATAATACAATAAGCTTAGGCATCTGTAAACATAATGCCATAAATGTATTAGTTGACTTGTGATTGCATCATAAGGTTATTCTCGATTAAGTACGTCAACTTATGTACCCATTTCTCACTGTTTCAGGGAGGTTTTTATTTTCTGCTTTAACATGAAGAAATCTGTGGCCTTGGCTCTTAAAATTAGTGGAAGAACATGCAGAGAATGTTTTCAACACCTTAAGAACAGTGATTTTGATGTCGAAGACTGGCATGGCGGTGGAAGACAGCACGTTTTCATAGCTGCTGAAACACACTAAGACAGTCACAGGACATCATTATCAAAAGCAATTGATGTGCTCGAGCCCAGCACTGAAACACAAACGGCCACAATACAGCGATAGACACGTAAAGGTAATTTTGCAGCAGGTCAGTGCTCGACCCCATGTCGCAAAACCCGCCAAAATATACATGGAAACATTGAAATGAGAAGTACTATCCTTTCCACCGTATTCTCCATACGTTGCTCTCTCTGACTACCACCTTTTTCGATCTGTGGCATACAATCTTGCTGACCAGCACTTCTGATCATATGAACAAGTGCAAAATTGAATCGATTCATCGATCCCCAGAAAAGACGCCCAGTTCTTCCACCACGAGATTCGTATGCCATCCGAAAGATGGGAGAATGTAGTGGCCAGAAATGTGCAATACTATGAATCATAATTTTTTGTAAGTTTTTCACAATAAAGCCCTGAACTTTGAGAAAAAACGGCGGAAGCAAAGTTGTACACCTAGTATATAATGTGTTACATTTTTAAAAAAATTCCACTGATCGGAATAATACACTTATCAGTCACCAATTATATCTACTCCAAAATGCTGCAATTACACACAATTTTACTCCAGGATTAGTACAAGTACATAAAGTGGTAGTGGTGGTAGTAGTAGTAGTAGTAGTAGTAGTAGTAGGAGGAGGAGGAGGAGAGCCATACAGACACAAAATGTTGGTTTGTTCCACAGTCACATTTCCTTTATAGTTTAATACCCATTTAGCAATACATAAAGCACTTGTTTTACTACATTATTGTAACCACCAGAATGTGTACTGAAGGACAGTTTGCCTAATCTACATTCATACCCTGCAACTGATGCATGAGAGCGAATAGTTTGTACCACTGTTAGTCATTCTCTTCCCTGTTCCATTCACACATGAAGCTAGGGAAAGTTGATTGCCCACATTCCTCCACAGAAATCTGCTATCCCTCTTATCTGAATCTTTTGCAACATGTACGTTGGAGACAGCAGAACTATTCTAAAGTTTGTCACAAATTCTAGTCCTCTATCTATCTTAACAGTGCTTTGTGAAAATGAATGTCTTCTTCCCTCTAAAGATCCAGCATTTCCACAACATTCTCATAACGATCAAACTGACCGGCAACAACTTCACCAGCATATCTCTGAATTGCTTCGACAGCACACTTTCATGTGACCTGGTAGGGGTTCACTGTATCTACTCCAACCGTCTTCAATATCAACTCTCAGAACTGTTTAATGGGAACTGCCCTTACAAAACAGATTTCAATCCTGCAAACCATCTGACCTTAATCATCACTAGTCCTTGTCCCCATGCTCCATTTTCATTTCCTCATCAGTTTTCTGCCTCAAGTCACCTATCCATCATTCTACATCCTCACTGTTCTATTTTCAGTCTCACTCTGCTGTAATCTGTTCCCTGCCACCTCCAAACACATACATGTAATACCCTTCATGTTCTATGTAAGTAAAGTCTGGGGTGCACAGCCCACAACTGAGCTACTGAGGTACGGCATACCCTTTCTCCGTTGCAGCACTAGGAGGGGCCAACATTCCAGCCACCTTTGGAATAGTTCTCACTGAGGTGATGTGATACGTTGCAATTAAGATCACAGGATGCAACTGTTATCTGTGCAATACTCGTGTGCCCAAATGAGCGATACGACAAGTGATGAGACCCAGGAGCTGGCAGTAGCCTCGTGTGGTGTGTCGTTGCCAGTCTCGTTGCTAACAACTTCCAAATATGTGATGTATTTACTTGGACTACAAAGAGGTATTGCTGTTCTTCCAGCATTATAACAATTTTAATACTTTAGTTTCATCGTGCCATATGACCCAAAATGCACCAAACATAAATTGCCAGTGATTAAACTTATAACTGTAAACCTTTCACAATATGCGCCTTTTTAAATTAATATCAAAATATCACAAAAATTATGGGCAATAGCGCTAGGAAAACCAGATTATTACAAAGCTGCAATATCAGACTATAAGATAATGAAAAAACAACAACAACAACATTCCTTTTTTCCCAAATAATTTTGTGAAAATTGAATAGGAAAGGTTGCAAAACAGAACAAGTACAAGTTCCAACACAATTTTTGTCAATTTTTTATGCAAAAAGTAAAAGTTTTACTGAGAAACTAGCTACAGAGATGGATATGGCATCACTTGATCTGCATAACAATTTTTTGTTGAGGCTCATCAGATGACTTTCTGTGTATCATACAACACAGCTGCTGGAAGCAACCAGCACACTGTGTTGTTCCAGGCGATAAGACATTGTCGTATTGCTGCCGTACCAGTGTGAACCAGTTACATGGCTCCACCAATGTGGGTTGCTTCTGCATTGCATATCTCATCTATATTTACACAGATACTCCGCAAGCCACCATGTGGTGTGTGGCAAAGGATACCATGTAACACTACTTGTCATTCCATTTCCCATTCCACTCGCAAACAGAGCGGGGGAAAAACGACTACGCATATGTCTCCATATGAACACTGATTTCTCGCAATCTTATCTTCGTGATCCTCAAGCGCGATGTATGTTGACCACAATAGAATCATTCGGCAGTCAGCTTCACATGCCGGTTCTCTAAATTTTCTCAACAGTGTTTCTTGAAAAGAACGTGTCTTTCCTCCAGGGATTCCCATTTGAGTTCCCGAAGCATCTCCGTAACACTTACATGTTGTTCAAACCTAGTGTTAACAAATCAAGCAGTCTGCCTCTGAATTGCTACTATGTCTTCCTTCAATCCGACGTGGTACAGATCGCAAACACTAACAGTGCTCGAGACTACATCGCACCAGCATCCTATATGCGGTCTCCTTTACAAGTGAACCACTGTTTCCTAAAAGTCTCCCAATAAAGCAAAGTTGGCCATTCACCTTCCCTATCATAGTTCTCACATGCTTGTTCCACCTCATATAGTTTTGCAACATTACGCCCAGATGACTAGACACGGTCAAGCAGGACGCTAGTAATATTGTATCTGAACATTACAGGTTTGATCTTCCTTCTAACCCACATTAACTTACATTTTTCCACATTTGAGGGTAGCTACCATTCATCACACCCAATTGAAAATTTGTCAAAGTCAGGCTGTATCTTCCTACAGTCACTCAACTTCGACATCTTACAGTACACCGTGACATCAGCAAACAACTGCAGATTCCTGCCCACCCCGTCCACCAAATCATTTATGTATATAGTGTACAGTGGTTCTATCACACTTCCCTGGGGTACTCCTGATGAAACCCTCACCTCTGATGAACAGTTGCCGTCGAGGACAAGATACTGGGTTCTATTACGTAAGATGTATTCGACCCACTCACGTATCTGTGAACTTCGTTAACAGCCTGCAATGGGCACTAAGTCAAATGCTTTCTGGAAATTATAAATATGGATTCTGCCTGTTGCCCTTCATCCACAGTTCTCAGTATATGTGGATAACAAGTAGTATCGCTTACCGTATCACATATCTTATCATCTCAGTGAGAACCACGCCTTTTCCCCTGGAAAAGATAACTGGTACTTGGTTGATAGGAGATTGAGTGTTCTTGGAACCACCCTGGAAGGACTGAAACCGAAAAAAGTCCCCACCCCAATACAGAATTGACACTGGGAACTGCAGGGGCAGAGTCTATGCTGTACCAACTAGACCACCAATGCCATCATTTTGGGCCTATCAGGTTTGTATTTATACTCAATAACGATCTTCCACTTGCACTCTCAAAACACGAAAACTTTGTTCTTTCTGCAGTCAATGCAAGTACAGAAATGAAAAACAGTAATAATTCTACAACAGGACAGGTGGCGAAATATATGAAAATATCAACATGTGGTTGCAGAAAAGTAATTGCTAAAATGGAATTGTTAAACTCTGACAAGATTCAACATGTGCAGTTAGCTTTTAGAATTAAACGTAATTCAAAATCTGAATAGGAGAATTCATATCCTCGACTTTTTGAATTGCATTACTATAGTTGCACTATAGCTGATCACAACTATCTTAGACTTTAAAATGAAAAATTAGTCTGTTCTGCACATTTTAAATTGCAGATAAATTATGGAATAATTGTTTGAGGAAAATTTTTTACAGAAAAGACATTTTCAGAAGTGTTACAAAACTTAAATCTTGCGTTAGACCTAGAACGTTCTGCAGTTACCCTATATAATCCAAAGTATCAGGGCACCTATTAGTGTTCATCCTTCAACTTTTACTCTTCCGGGGATACTTTCAATGAGGTGTCTGAACGTCTGTCGAGGAGTAACAGCCCATTCTTTCTCACAAGCTGAAACCAGAGAAGGTAGTGATACTGAACACTGGGGTCTGGAGATCAATTATCCCATAGGAGGTATTCCATTGTGTTCAGGTCGAAACTCTAAAACAGGCCAGTCCATTTCAGGAAAATTATGGTTCACACAGTATTGTGGCATAGATGATGCTATATGACAAGGTGCACTGTCATGCTGATACAATCCATCACGTCTCCAAACTGTTCCCCTAATGCGTGCAGTACACAGTCCTATAAAATGAGTTTGTATTATTCTGCATTTAGTCTTTTCTTAAGCACAATACAGGGACTACACACTAACCATGAAACTCATCCCTATACTGTAACATCACCACCTCCTCACCTCACTGTTAACACTACACATGATGGCAGCTAATGTTTTACAGGTATTCGTCAAACCCAGATCCTTCCACCAAATGTCAATGAGGTGCAGAGCAATCCATCACACCAAATCACTCGTTTTCAGTCATCCACTTTCCAGTGGCACTGCTCTTTACACCACCTCAAGTGTTGCTTATCACTGACTACAGAAACACGTGGCTTATGAGGAGCTGCACAACTGAGGTACCCCATTCTTTTTAATTTCCTATGCACAGGCATTGTGCTAGCTGGACTGATGGTGGTGCTTTAACATGCACAAATGATGCGTTTTCCTGATTCCATCCAAGTTTTTACAACCACCCTTGCAATGCTCGACACCACCTGCCGCCAATATGTCTGTCTGGTCTTGGTTTAGCTATGGTTCTTCTTTCCCCTTTCCACTTTACTGTAATGTCAGCAACGGTCGAATTGGGCAGCTAGGTTGAAATGTCCTTAACAAATTTGTTCCTCGCAGTTTTTTCTATCCTGCTTTGCACAGGTGGAACACAGTTTATGACACCTCACAGTTGTGGTAACACAGAGACTTGTGGAACAAACAGCAGGTTCCTGAACTTGATGATTGTAGAGTTCACGAAGCCAATGGGTAACCAAAATTGTGTACATTAACAATCTGAATCAAAACCACAATAGAGGCACAGTCAAAACTCTACTGACCTATGGCACATATTTAACGCTTCGACAAAATAGCTCTGTGAACAAGGGAGAATGTCTGACCATTGCAGGCTGAGGCATTTACAGGCAGTCTTGTGTCAGTGGATGGCTCCATGTGACATGCTTGCAGCTGCGGGGGTACCTCGTTCAGGAGCAAGATTCGGCTAGAGTATGTACACAAGCTCACCTGTTCTCCATTTAAATCTACATCTACAGCTAGATGATTATCTGTAATTCACAATTAAGAGCCTGGCAGAGGGTTCTTCAAACCACTGTTAACTGAGTGTAAGTGCAGACAAGAAAAGAAAAATTTCCCGGATTTTTTTCTGGATATAGACACACTTTTTCCCAAAGAGTTAAGTTTTGAATGTGAGCCACACACCCCTTAATTTAAGAAGTTCCTCACACATTCTCATAGGTAACATAATTCACCCTGTGTAAAAGAAAATTCATTTTGAAAGTAACACTTCTCAAACCACCATTTGCAATATTTTCCCATGACCTGATAAAAAATGTCCCACACACGAGCGATGAATTTCAGATCTGTCAAAGGCAATATTGTCTGTAATCGGTCCCTCACCTTAACACCCCACCCATGAGTGAATTGCCACACAATTTCAATCACTATTATGAATGTCACTGTGTCGACAAATTCTGCTATGGGAAATGAACTGCTATGTTTAGCAGCAGTTGCAGCCAATTTCTGTATCACCAGGACTACTTTCAAAAACTAAATTTAAAATAAACGAGAATTATAATTTATTAAACTTGTTCTGAAGCACTCTTCTTGAGACGTGTATGTTACTTTACAGAAAATATTACATTTTTCACTGACATCGAATGGGTTGTGTAAATTCTTTTACTTTATTAGTCCTCCATTTGTTTTTGTTCATTAGTCTTATAATTTGACTGCAAGTATTTACACAATTTACTTGTTGTGTCTATAGAGATGTTGTCTACAGCAGTACTATCAATTACAATTACTCTTGTTATAATTGTATGAAGGAGAACTACATTATATGAAATGACAACTGATTTGAGTAGAATTGTATAATACATTTGCCTTTGACATTTAAATTAAAATGTCCTTATAACATTAGAGTAGGTACATGTGTCATTGTATTTAAAAGTCAAAACCTTTAATAATGTGCATAATTATTTCATAAGTAACTCAAAATTGTAAGAGGGAGGCCTTTATTTCATGACTATGAATTTCCCATCACTCCCACTTATCTAGCACGAGCTTCAAATGCTAATCATTGGAAAATTGGAGGGTGTCTTTTGCATAACTTCTTAATATAAAACGCAACTCCAGCTTCAACATAACTTCTCAGAGCAGTCCATGGAGCCTGGATAACTTTAAATTCTAATGTAAATTTATTACTTAATGTGGGCAAAGCGAAACTGAACAAAATTCCACAACCACCCCTAATAAATAGAGAAACAAGTCACAACCATATTGCTACACACCTATGCTAACCTGCCAGGCAGCCATAATGTGAGCACGAATTGCATGTGATTCAACTGATTGCCTGGGATTTCTATACGATCGGCGACCGATCATTGAGATTTCCCCACATGTGTGATCTAGGACACAATCAGTTGCCTGTGTGACAAAGTGCTGTGATCTGTCACTCATGTGTGGGACCCTTAAACATTTGGGATGTCACACTTATCAAAAGCAGTTTATTGTTATCAAGTATTGCATAGTCATCTTCCTAAAGTGTCTGACACATTTTGCTGTCAGCAGACGCCTGTGTGCACAGTGTTTCGTTACCGTAAATGACAAATGTTCTTTGCAACTGAAGTTTTATTATGGTGTTATTCCCTTGTTTACGTTTTATTGCTGCAGTAGCAGGCAAAACTAAAATTCTTTGTTAGATTAGAAGTTCTTACCATTCAAAATTACAAAAATTTGACTGAAAATTAAACCAATGAAATATGTATCACCACCTACAGGCAATTTAAAGTAGGTGTCTGCAAGATATTTGAAAAATAATGGCCCCCAGCCTATATTTCCAACAATTTCTCCGGCCTAGAAATTGAATACAGATCAATATTTGCTGAGCATTAATGGTAGACTTAAGATCCCACAAATTCAAAGTGATCCATTCAGTTTCTTAACTACAACAATGGGCATAGCCCACTGACTAGATGATAATGGGGATATAACTCGCATATTTTGCACACTCTGTAGTTTTGCTGTAAATTGATTGCACATTGTGAAAGGCACTGGACAAGCTCTACAAAACTTGGGCACTGCTGACCTCTTGTCACCCAAGAGCTGACTAGAAGCAGGGTTGGTTGTCAAACTACAGAGTTATAATTAGCTTGGACTAAGATCTGACCTCACAATGCCATCAACTGGCAATTGTACATCACCCCTCTGCTCTGAGAGGACCTCAGCTGGGGGAGTCAATGCACCAGTATGTGTCCTCATTAATCAGTGACACAGTCATGACTGTGTCTAACCAAAAATCTGATGATGTTCCGCTAATGCCCAGTTGCAACTCGAGCCTCTGCATCCCATTTACTGCTGCTGCTATGGGGACCAGCAAAATAGTGTGCAGCGCACTGACAGCCGATGCTGTTGTCACATGCAGACCGAGGCAGACACATGCTACAAGCCCTGGTATGCAGCATGCAAAACAGGTGATGTCACAGGAAGGGCAGTGAATTCATTGATAATGTGGGCTGGACACGAATACCAATGGTGTACCGCTAATGAATGAACTAAATACCGAATCCCGTGTCACTGGACTACCAGGTGCCCAGTAAACCTGATTACGACATTAACTGGAAGTCATCAGTTCATCACAGAGCACATTGGCGACTTAATACCACTAAAAAAAGTCGACACCAGAAGAATCTTGAAACATAATTTGTGCAAATGCAATTATTTTGTGAGCTCTGGCAAGTTTTAGCACATCACTCAGGGTTGGATCAAATGACTCTGAAGTCTTCGCACTAACCTCTTTATCACGAGGAAGACGTATGACATAATCATGGATTAATGAGTCCGCATACGATGTGTCACACTGTTCACATGAAAAAATCACACTTGTGCGCTAAGCCTTACAAGTGAGCAGCCCATGCTGTGTATGTTTGCTTACGTTGCGTAACACTTCGATTAAATGTGAACCTAGTTGCAACTATGCAGCTTTGGTGACATTAATAGTCAGTCAGTAAACCACAAATATTGGAAAAGCTCTACTACTGGGCTCTCAAATGGCTCTGAGCACTATGGGACTTAACACTTGATGTCATCAGTCCTCTAGGACTTAGAACTACTTAAACCTAACTAATCTAAGGACATCACACACATCCATGCCTGAGGCAGGATTCGAACCTGCGACCGTAGCAGTCGCGTGGTTCTGGCGGCCACAGTGGCTGGCTACTGGGCTCTGAGAGTGAGCATAGTTTTTGTACCACTGTGTACAGTTGACTACTAGAAGACAGTAAGAGTGCACTCTGAAGTTCTGGACCAGTTCCTTGACTTTCCATGCAGTGAAGAAAAAAGTAACATAAACAGACCTCCCAACTCTCATGTGTCACATTGAAGCAAGCGAACGGAGGAGGAGGAGGAGGAGGAGGAGGAGGAGGTAATTGCAGCTGCAGACTGTTGTTGGTTTTACATCAGCAGTAACAGCATTTTCTTAGCTGCTGTAGCAAATTCCACTGCTGTTTGTGCTGCAACAACTTTAGAAATTCAGGATCCATGCTGCACTGGAATAGTAGCACAGCAATAAAGTTGTCATCATCACTTTTGTATCTTACTCTGCGAACACAGTTTACTATCACTCGTACTGGCAACAATGCAGACACTGGTAGAAAAAACGGTGGGTGCCTGAGGTCGACTATGGTGGAGTTCAAGAAGTGAATGGCTAGCTAATAACACGTTCAGAGAGTAGCAAAGTTGTATTAAGTGTATATATGAACACTCCAGGCAGCAATCTGAATCAAAAATGTAATATAGGCAAGGTCAAAACTCTACTGACCAATGACACTTACTTAATGTTTCAGTGAACTATCACGACTGACTGGCCAGTGTCGTGTCAGTATTTTCAAGCACTCTTGTGTAAGTGGATGGCTCCATGTGACGTGCTCGTAGGTTCAGCAGTGTCTTGCACAGGAGCAAGTTGCGGCTGGAGTACTTAGCCTGATAATCTCTGAACTGTTGTCCATACCAACACCTGGGCTAGATGGGGAATCCAAATCATTACCACATGCTAAATAGTTGATGTCCACCAACTACACCACGTTTGAAGTGCCTGAGCTCTCAAGACCAAGCCATAATCCTGTTGGTGCTTCCCGACTGATGACAGAATACTCCCTGTCTCTTTTTATGATGATGATTCCACCTCTTAACATCTATTGCTCAATTACATGTTACGCTGGGGTTTCCAGATACTTTGGTTCAGATAGAGTTATGTTTCCGAAATGGTTCAAATTTATAAAACTGTTTTCAGTATATACAGGCATGTATGTCTTTCGTCATTACCAATATCTGAAAGGATTACAGATTATCTACACACAGTCTTCAAACATGTGACACCAGTACAGAAAAGAATTATATGCAGGGTGTATACACGGAAATAGAAAAAAAATTTCAGATTTTTCCTGGATAAAAATACACTTTTTCCCGGGTGAAAATACACATTTTCCTGGGTGAAAATTTCCCTTGGAACTGTAAAACTTATCAGTTCCTTGAGTGATAAAGGTTTTATACACCACTTCCTGGCTCTTTAGAAAATGAAACCAAGCAAAAAAATAATACATTTTGGAAAGATCTTTGATGCGCAGCAACATGTGAAGGGCTTATTTCAATAGTGGTACAAGTCCACTTGTCAAAAAATGGAGTTATCCTCACGTAGATACTAACGCAATAGTACATAGTGGGGCAGTTCCAGCTTCGTCCTGCTGCCAACACAGTGCACCTCAATGCTGACGCTTTAGAGAAAGCAAGCAAGAATTTATTTCAGTAGTGGTAGAGGCCCGTGTGCTTTTGTGCATTGCAGCGTGTTGCTATTTCTTGCGAAGATGATGGATTCAGGAGCATTATCAAGAGACTGTGATACAATTGACGATCCAGATTTTCAAACGATTGCAGGTAAAAAGAATTTACTTACTTTTCTCTCAGCATTATAGACATTTTGTTCCAAAAAAGGAATATGCGAGAACGAAAGTTATGTTGACAATAACAATGGCAAATGAAGGTGTCCATCTTAATGTATTTCAACAATACAAGAGAAGGAAAGTTGCTACTCACCATATAGCGGAGATGCTGAGCCGCGATAGGTACAATAAAAAGATTCACACAATCATAGCTTTCAGCCATTAAGGCCTTTGTCAGCAGTACACACACACACACACACACACACACACACACACACACACACACACACACCTGCAGTCTCAGAGAGCTGAAACTACACTGCGAGCAGTAGCACCAGTGCATGATGTGACTGGCGACTGGGTGGGGGTAAGAAGGAGGCTGGGGCAGGGAGGGGGAGGGATAGTATGGTGGGAGTGGCAGACAGTGAAGTGTTGCAGTTTAGATGGAGGGTAGGAGAGAAGGTGCGGAGGGGGTAAGTAACAGAAAGCAGAGACATAAAAATAAAAGAAATTAAAATACTGGGTGTGGCAGTGAAATGACGGCTCTGTAGTGCTGGAATGGGAACAGGGAGGGGGCTGGATGGGTGAGGACAGAGACTAACCAAGGTTGAGGCCAGGAAGGTTACGGGAAGGTAGGATTTATTGCAGAGAAAGTTCACACCTGCGCAATTCAGAAAAGCTTGTGTTGGTGGGAAGGATCCATACGGCACAAGCTGTGAAGCCGTCATTGAGATGAGGGGTATCATGTTTGGCAGCGTATTCAGCTACAGGGTGGTCCACTTGTTTTTTGGCCACAGTTTGTCGTTGGCCGTTCATGCGGACAGACAGCTTGTTGGTTGTCATGCCTACATAGAATGCAGCACAGTGGTTGCAGCTTAGTTTGTAGATCACATGACTGGTTTCACAGGTAGTCCTGCCTTTGATGTGATTGGTAATGTTAGTGACCAGACTGGAGTAAGTGGTGGTAGTAGGATGTATGGGACAGGTCTTGCATCTAGGTATATTACAGGGGTATTAGCCATGAGGTAAGGGATTGGGAGCAGGGGTTGTGTAAGAATGGACGAGTATATTGTGTAGGTTCTGTGGACGGCGGAATACCACGGTAGGAGGGGTACTCCAGTCTGGTCACTAACATTACCAATCACATCATAGGCAGGGCTATCTGTGAAACCAGTCATGTGATCTACAAACTAAGCTGCAACCACTGTGCTGCATTCTATGTAGGCATGACAACCAGCAAGCTGTCTGTCTGCATGAAAGGCCAACGACAAACTGTGGCCAAAAAACAAGTGGACCACCCTGTAGCTGAATACGCTGCCAAACATGATACCCCTCATTTCAATGACTGCTTCACAGCCTGTGCCATATGGATCCTTCCCACCAACACCAGCTTTTCTGAATTGCGCAGGTGGGAACTTTCCCTGCAATACATCCTATGTTCCTGTAACCCTCCTGACCTCAATCTTAGTTAGTCACTGTCCTCACCCATCCAGCCCCCTCCCTGTTCCCATTCCCATTCCAGCACTACACAACCGTCATTTCACCGCCACACCCAAGTCTTTTAATTTCTTTTATTTCTCTCATTTCCGCTACTTACCCCCTCCCATTCCGCACCTTGTCTCCTGTCTGCCACTCCCACCATATTATCCCTCCCCCTCCCTGCCCCAACCTCCTCCTTACCCCCACCCAGTCGCCACTCCCATAATGCAGTGGTGCTACAGCTCGCAGTGTAGTTTCAGCTCTGAGACTGCAGATGTGTGTGCAAGTTGTGAGTGTGTGTGTGTGTGTGTGTGTGTGTGTGTGTGTGTGTGTGTGTGTGTGTGTGTCTACTGCTGACAAAGGCCTTAATGGCCGAAAGCTATGATTGTGTGCATCTTTTTATTGTACCTATCGCAGCTCAGCATCTCCGCTATATGGTGAGTAGCAACTTTCCTTCTCTCGTATTGTTACATTCCAACCTGGATTTTCCATTGTTTGATTAATGTATTTCACATATACAGATGTTTTCAATCCTCTGGTGCTCTATAAATCATAACTTGTGTTACTTTCTATCTAGATACCAGTACCGATGATGAAACTTCCAATGAAAGTGCAAAAAATGATGAAATAGGAGACACTGTTACTGATACCTGTGTGAACGGTGCAGCCGCAAATATGTAGACAAAAAGGAAGCATACTCAAACCAAGAAGGGTGCAAGGAAAACTGACATATATGACAAGCATATTCGAAAGAATAAAAGGAACACTGGAGAGTTATACATCACAGAAACTGGTAAATTAATTCCTCCAAAAACATTTTGCAATGTGGACTGCAGGTGTGCACGTAAATGTTTTAATAAAATTTCAGAGTATGAGAGGAAGACGTTATTTGACAATTTCTGGGCTATGGGTGATATTAATTGCCATAATAGTTATCTGAACAGAAGAATGCTGAAGATTAGATGGATATCACATAATTAATGAGGAGGTATTGAATAGAACTGGGGAGAAGAGAAATTTGTGGCACAACTTGACTAGAAGAAGGGATCAGTTGGTAAGACATATTCTGAGGCATCAAGGGATCACCAATTTAGTATTGAAGGCAGCGTGGAGGGTAAATATCGTAGAGGGAGTCCAAGACATGAATACACTAAACAGATTCAGAAGGATGTAGGTTGCAGTAGGTACTGGGAGATGATGAAGCTTGCACAGGATAGAGTAGCTTGGAGAGCTGCATCAAACCAGTCTCTGGACTTAAGACCACAACAACAACAGTTATCTGAGTGGCCGCATTTAAGAATTTCAATTACTTGTGAACGGAAACTGTGCAATAGTATGCAAGAAATTTTTCTTTAATACTTTTGACATTTCTAATGAATGACTCGCTAGGCTTTTAACAAAAAGCAAGGAAGAAGGTACACCTCACCTTGATGGAAGGGGTAAACCATCAGAACAAATTCTCTGTACCGGAAGGTCTGGTCAACAATGTAAAGGAACACACCTAAAGCTTTCCAGTTTCAGAGAGCCATTAAGCAAGGAAGGATAATCCCCACAAAAGCTTTTTAAATTCTGAGCTGTGTGTGGCCAAAATGTACGATTTGTTCAAAGGTATTCAGATTCAGATTCTTTGTTTGCCATTTACCACATGCAATGAAATAGGCATTCCAATTATGTTAAGATACATAAAAAGTTACTACATTAGTGAGTGTTTACATTATAAGTACAAATTATTTATGCTACATTAATCAATATACAGTATTGGAATCATAGACTTAAAACTCAATTTCTATGTTACAAGTATCCATGAATTCTGAGAGACTGTAGTGTGGATTCTCTATTAACCATTTGTTCAGTTTACTTTTAAAATTATTGAAAGGTGTATTGAGTGCAGTATGTGGTAATTTGTTAAATAATTTCAAACAGTTCACTTTGTGAGAGTTGCCTGTTTTTGTCAGCCTATGTCTAGGAATGTCAATACTCTCTCTGTTTCTGGTGTCATGTAAGTGTATGTTCTTTCTGGTGTTGAATTTTGTTGTGTTCTTTTTAGCATATATCAGTGATGAATAAATATAAAGATTTATCACTGTCATTATTTCCACTTTGATGAATAAGGGACGGCAATATTCCCTTGGACCAACCTTGCACATTATTCATAGCACCTTTTTCTGCATCAGTAGTACATCACTGACATGACATGAGTGGCCCCATAGTAACAGCCCATAAGATATATGAGACTGAAAAGGTCCAAAGTAAGCTGTTCAGAGATATTTGTTACTCACTAGATCAGACAGTTTCCAGATGAGATAGGACACCCTCGATAACTTTTTGCAGACCTGGTTGATATGGGGTTGCCAGTTAAGTTTGGAATCAATGTGTATTCAAAGTAGTTTTACGGATTTTGGTTCTACCTCATTAGCCAGTCCCAACTGCAGATGCTAAGTTTTCTCTGGATTACATAGAAGTTTGTTAGCTGAGAACCAGTTTAGTGTTAAGGTGAGAGTGTCCTGTGATTTCTGGTGTAGCTTTGATAAATTTCGATCTGTGCTGATTAAGGTTGTATCATCCTCATAGCAGATAACTGACTCAGGCCGAACATACGATGGCAAATCATTAATTGCAATAATGAAGAAGAAAGGACCAAGGACAGAGCCCTGAGGTACACCAGATGTGACATTATTCACAGAAGAGAGTGTGTTTTGAATGGACACAAATTGTCTCTTGTTATGTAGGTAAGAATTGATTATTTCCAACTCTGTATTATTTATACCATAATACTTTAGTTTGGATAGTAGGATGTCAAAGGGGATACAATCAAATGCCTTACTCAGATCATGAAGTTCGAGTGAGACGGTTTGTTTATTTTCAAATGCTGTTAATGTCAGATTAACTATTTCAAGGGCTGCAGAGGTGGTATTTCTCCCGTGTAGAAAACTGTGCTGTCTATTACACAGAAGGTCATACTTTTCAAAATAGTTGCTTAGTTGTTTGTGGAAAATTGCTTCAAATATTTTTGAAAGGATTGGTACAACAGACACTGGACTGTAGTTTTCAGGAAGGTCTTTTTCCCCCTTTTTGTATATAGGTATAACTTTGGAAATTTTGAGCTGATCAGGGAAAACTCCAACTTCTAGGCATTTATTCACAATAAAAGCAAGAGGATTGCAAATGAAGTGTATTGTCATTTTTATTGTGTAGTTAGATATCCAGTAGTAGTATATGCTTTTCGAGTTTGAAATTTTTTTAACAATATTTATTATACCTGTGGGTGTGACAGGGTCCCAACGAAATTCATGCCCTTTAGGTAGCTGATGCATATCTCAGAATAAAAAACTTGTGGGGGAGCACATCTATTGAAAAATCTTTAACAAAGACTTCAACCTGTCATTTCGACCACCACGGAAAGACACTTGCTCTTTTTGTGACAAATTGAGCTTTGAAATGGATGCTGCTACCAATGCAGAAGAAAAAACAAAGCCTCAAACTGAAAAGGAGCTTCACCTTAGGAGGGCTGAAGCTGCAAGAACAGCAATGGCTACAGACACATTTTGCAGTCAAGAGGCAGATTTCCAGATGTTCGTGTTTACCTTTGATCCGCAAAAAGCATTTGCATTCCCTAAACTGACAACATCAATATCATACTACAAAAGATACACGTATGTTTATAATTTTGGATGCCACAATTTAACTGATGGCAAAATCCATATGTAATTTTGGGATGAAACATCTGGATCAAGGGGTTCACAGGAAATTGGTACCTGTTTATTGAAACATATTGAAAAGTGTGTCATTTCTCTAAAACAGGCAGTTGCGTACAGTGACACATGTGGTGAGCAAAACAGGAACATAAATATTGCCCTAACACTAATGAAAGTGTCACAATCTCCTCTATTTCATGTCAACACTACTGATTTACAGTTCCTGCACCCAGGTCACTCATACCTGCCAAATGACAGTATTTTGCCAGACAGAAAAAAAAATTAGAAAGAGTTTCTGTTTTCCCCAGATGATATTTTTGAAACAATTAGGAAAACTGGCAGAAAAAATAAATTTGTATGCACAGAAATGAAGCATTCCGACTTTTTAGCACTGAAACAGTAACAAAATGCAGTGGTAAGAAGGACGAAAGATGATGAGTATGTTCAATGTAATTGGCTGAAAATAATATGGATACATTTTGAGAGGCAGAAACCATACAAAATGCTCTACAAGGAGACAATGGATGATGACATTGACTTCCACGTCCTAAGCTTTGCTCCCAAATGTGGTAGAGGGAGACCACTTGAGAAAAGTGGTGAAAAAGAAAAAGCAGAATACACTTGATTTGCTCCTTTATATTCCAGCTATCAAACATAGTTATTTCCTTGCTCTACAAACTGGAAACAGGGGCCTCGAACATGAAGAAGAAGAAGAAGAATAAGAAGAAGAAGGAGAATGTAATCCTTAGATTTACAGAAACAAATTGACCTGAAACATATCTGCCTGTGTAATTCAATTATACATGTGAATTTAATAAGAAGGACATTAAAACTGTAATAAAAATTTATTGCAATAAAAGAATTAACAGGTTTATATACAATGTTCAATTTATTTTATTTCAACAGTGGTACAGCTCCATTACCTCCATTTTTCTGCCTATAATGCTGTTGAAATTAATGATCCAAACTAATAGAAAGGTTCATCTCTAGCAACAAGCCATATACTTGAATATTTCTGGTATTTCAACTGCAGATTTTTCAGTGCTCATTCAACTTTAGGACAAAATGAACAAAAATGGACTTGTACCCCTATTGAAATAAGCCCTTTATGTACACTGTATATTTTCGTATTACAGAAGTATAAATAGGAATTCCACCAAACACAGCACGTTATTATCCGAAGCATTGAAATCCAGATTGTGATATGCTTTTGCCAGCCAATCACAGCTCACGTCATGTTATTGTCAGCAGATGAACGCATATATTCAGAACATAGGACACTTGATGTAGTCAGCCAATAGCTACATTATTGTTAAGTAGAGCGGATACAAATAGGAGAAGTTTATGGTTTAAATTAATAAACATATAGTATAGCTACAAGAAAAGCTAAGCTTTCCCATATAATACTGTTTCTTTCTTTCTTTCTTTTTTGCGAGTGTTCCCCTTTAAGTTATATCGAACACAAAAGAGCCAGTAAAATTTTAAATGATGACATAAATTTCTTGTCTTCTGTAACCAAAATTCTTCTAAGTGACTGGTCCTCAAAGTGTTATGTTTTGAATGAGAATCAATCACTCTGTGATTTACGAAATTCATCGCACATTTTCACACACCACATAATTCGCCTTGGGTAAAAAGAAATTTACTTTGAAAGTAACACTTCTCAAACCATCATATGGAATATTTTCCCACAATTTGTTAGAAATGTAAACTTTTGTGACGTCATGCTCATCGAAAGCTGTTGTTATTAAGAACTGCGTAGTCTTTGTCCTGAAGCCTTTGACACATTTTACTATCGGCGAACACTTATGCGCGCACTGTCTTTTGCTGTAAGTTTTAAATTGATGTTTCTCTCTCATTTGTTTTATTGCCACAGTATTATTCTACAGTAGTGGGCTAAAGTAAAATGATTTGTTTGAGTATCAGTTCATACCAGTCAAAATAACAAAAATTTAACTCAAAAATAAGACAATGAAAAATTCCTGGAATTCTAAAAAATTCCTGGGTTTTTCCCAGTTTTCTCCCGGATGAAAAAATTTCAGGCTTTTCCCTATATCTCCTGGGGCGTATACACCCTGTATATGGCTCATTCCATGACAAGTGACCAATATGTCTAAATTTGACCAAAATGTACTTAAGGTTGTTTTCCATGGCCCTATCAAGTTTCAGCTTCAACTGTATCTTGGTGTAGATTGTGGATACTAGAGACATTTTCACAAGGGCCACTTTCTTCTAAAAAAAACTTCAAATTTGGCAAAACCATTGCTTCTGACCAGATATGAGCTAGGATCCTGTAACTTGTCATTTTGATGCAACTTTTGTGTAGGATACAGAAATGGTAATAGAAATTTGCCCATGGCAAACTTAAAGAGGAATACAGAGCAAGTAAAAAGGCACTGGAACCATAATCGTTTTTCAGTGCATTGTCTGTCTGCTAGCCAGGAAATTAATTAATGAGTTATGATTTTTTTCTACAAATTTATTCACTATATTAACCACACTGATGAGCCACAGAAACTGGTACACCTGCCAAATACCGTGCAAGCCCCTGTGAGCACGCAGAAGTGCCGCAACATAACGTGGCATGGGCTTGACTAATGTCTAAAGTAGCGCTGAAGGGAACTGACGCAGTGATTTCTGCAGGGCTATCCATAAATCTGTAATAGTATGAGGGGGGGTGGTGGTGGTGGTGGTGGTGGTGGTGATCTCTTCTGAACAGCATGTTGTAAGGCATCCCAGATGTGCTCAATAATGTTCATGTCTGGGGAGTTTGGTGGCCAGCAGAAGCGTTTAAACTCAGAAGTGTGTTCCTGGAGCTTCTCTGTAGCACTTCTGGACGTGTCGGGTGTCACGTTCTCCTGCTGGAATTGCCCAAGTCCATCGGAATGCACAAGGGACATGAATGGATGCAGGTGATCAGACAGGATGCACTGTAACAGCAGTAACCAATCTAACAACTCTGCCAGAAACTTGTATTGTGCCTATTTACATATCTCTGCATTTCAATACGCATGCCTATACCAGTTTCTTTGACGCTTCAGTGTATGTTAGTGAGTAACTATCCTGGAACCAAGTACCAGTTGCACACTGCCTTTCTAATGGCTTCAAGAAGCAACAAAACTTTTATTTTCAATATTTTGCATTAATTGTTAACCAAATTTAAAACTCTGCCATAACCTACTCGTTAAGAGGCATAATCTTATGTTAAAAGTATAACACAATAACACAACTATCATATTTAGAAGCTGAGAGTTTGCAATTAGCGATTTCCAACAAACTTTACATATAAATTCAACCTTTTACAAAACTTTTTCTTGCCGACACCTGCACAACATGATGAAAAAAGTTTATTGCTTATAATATTTTTGCTATTCATGCAGTAAAACTTTAGCATTAGACATGGTATTTTAATGTATTACTTCTTTACTACCAACTTTATTTACAACACAGTTTGCAAACTGTATCCATATATACTACTAAATGTGCCCGCAGAATTATACTGTTGTATGACACACAGTTCAGGAGGTATAATGTCATAGACATTTAGATATGTGAGAAATTAGCTTCTGCTTAAAATGGTGCACAGTGAAACATCAACATCAGGTGTGATGTTTTAATTTATTATTTCTTTAGTACTAACTCTTATTTGCAACACACTTTGCAGATAGAATTTACATATATCACTGAAGGTATTTGCAAAATTTGTCATTGTATGAGGGGTGTTCAAAAGAAAAGGTATGAAACAACACTGTGGGAATAACTAAAGTCTTTATTCAAAAGCAACCACCACATGCCTCAGTACAACAATCTCACTGTTTCACGACCAGAACGGTTCCCTGTTCTCCGAATTCCTGTGGTTGTGACACAAGGCAGTCCTACACCTTGTCCTTCAGTTCGTCATCCAAGTTGAAACGCTTCCTTGGAGATGTTTCTTTTGTTGACCAAACACCTGGAAGTTGCAGTGTGACATGTCCGGGCTGTAAGGTGGACACTCAAGCTGCTCCCACTTGAATTTTGCCATTACACTTTACATCACCTTGGAGACATGTGGACATATATCATCATGGAGCACAATCACTCCCTCTGTGAACAGCCCAGGCTGTATGTTCTTGATGGACTTGTGTAGGCTACGGAGTGACTCACAGTGTGCATCACTGTTAATGATTTTTTTGTCCCTGAGGAATTTGAAATGGTTCAAATGGCTCTGAGCACTATGGGACTTAACTTCTGAGGTCATCAGTACCCTAGAACTTAGAACTTAAAAACCTAACTAACCTAAGGACATCACACGCATCCATGCCCGAGACAGGATTCGAACCTGCGACTGTAGCAGGCCCGCGGTTCCAGACTGTAGTGCCTAGAACCGCTTGGCCACACCGGCCAACGCTTGAGGAATTTGATGTGTGTTGGTCCTTGGATACTGAAAAAGGTTGGTCCTTGGATACTGCTGAAAGCACAGCTTTGAATTTTTTAGGGAGAGGTTGCAACACTACATTAGTGACCCTACATGCCTCACAACTTCATACCAAAGCAGCATATGCAAATTTAAACTGGTTTGGTTGTTACAACTGATACTTCAAGAGATGTGAGGTCATAAACGAGATGCATGAAAAACTTGCTTTTACTGAAAATTAAGCACAAATTACATAGTGTATTCATCTACTGTTTAATAACGAGAGCACTTAGCGACTTCCAACAAACTTTGTGCACAAGTTCAACCCTTCGCAAACTTTTCTCATTTACATGCTCAACATAGTAAAACTCATGCAGACGTCTGAAGCTGTTTTTACACATGGGAGTTCGATTCTTTAAAGAATCGGTGGTTACCTGGAGTGTCTCTATAGCTACCAAGAACATCAAATATACCTAATTTTTCACATATCTGCATGTGATAAAAAGAAAGAAAAGAAACTGAATTAGGCGTATATTAAAAAAGGAGGAGGGTCTTGTAGCGGTAGTCTTAGAGGAGTATGTACAAGGTAAGAGAGAGGGAGGAAGAGATTTTAGATCCTGGATGATCCAATGAGTAGCAACGTCTACCGTAACACTGTGACGAAAACAGTGGATCTCAGGAAATGGGGATACAAAGGTCCTACAAATATAGCAGAGAACATGACAACAATAATAATGCTGCTGCTGCTGCTGCTACTACAGACTTGGTATATAGTTAAATACGAGGGCTATCCACAAAGTACATTACGTTTTGGAATTAAAAATAAATAAAGTATTGGAATTTTTTTTTTATTATATACGGATGAAAGCCACACTTAAATACTACTTTTCTACATAGTTGCCATTTAAATTAAGGCACTTATCGTAGCGATGGACGAGCTTGGCAATACCTTCGTCGTAACATTCGGTCACCTGCACCTTCAACCACGTGGTTACCTCTTCTTTTGGGATAGAAAAGGGGTGATTTTTGTGGATTTCCTGGAAAGAGGCACTACAATAAACTCTAAAAGGTATTGCTAAACTCTGCACAACCTCAGAAGAGCAATACAAAACAAGTTCAGGGGAAAGTTGGGCTCAAAGATCTTGCTGATTCATGAAAACGCCCGGGCCCACACGGCAAATGCCACTCGTGAAGTTCTCAAATCTTTTAAGTGGGAGTTGTTTCCTCATCCACCGTACAGTCCCGACCTGGCACCGAGCGACTTCCACTTATTCCCAGCAATGAAGAAGTGGTTGGCTATGCAGCGTTTTGATGACGACGTACAGCTTCAAGAAGAGGTAACCACGAGGTTGAAGGCTCAGGCGGCCGAATTTTACGACGAAGGAATTTCGAAGCTCGTCCATTGCTACGATAAGTGCCTTAATTTAAATGGCAACTATGTAGAAAAGTAGTATTTAAGTGTGGCTTTCATCCGTATATAATAAAAAAATTTCCCAATACTTCATTTATTTTTAATTCCAAAACGTAATGTACTTTGTGGATAGCCCTCGTAGCATACATAATTTTTGCATAGACTTGCATCACCGTTCGCATCACTTCTACATGCAATCTTTCACTGATTGTATCAATGTCTGTTTAGATTATGATATATTATGAAATTTCGAACACTCATGAGTGTCGCGATAAACTCTTGCTGTTATCGCTCAATTGTAAACTTAAACTTAAATGTGCACTTTTAAAATTTTTTGAGAGCAGTAGGCCTATTCTCACTCAAAAGAATCATTCTCACGTGAGAAACAGGTTAGAGAACTTTTGGGGCTCACAAAAATATATTTTCGTAAGTTACTGGTGCAAGTGTTTTGGATATGTAATCAATTTCATAGCATGTCAGCATTTGTGGTTCACAGTTTACCCAAAAACAACAAATCGCCTATGTATTTCATTGTATATCAACACAAATAAACATGTGTTTAGGAGAATTTTCGGAAGCTACCACTGTCCTTTGCATACTCTATCAGCAATTTATAGTAAATCAATGTTTATGATTTAGTTACTGTAGCAGATTTTCTAACTAATACATTGTGTTACATCTAGTCTTCCCGTGAAGAGAAGTAGCCTTATATATTATCCGCATGTATCGTAAATTAATTCTTTTCAATTTTGATAACTACTACAATTACCATCAAAAAATTTAAGAAACTTAGTTTTTAACCATAGGTTTTTGTGTTGCCTTAACAGAAGTCTTATTTTTTGTATTTGGTTCAATTCTTACAGGGAACTAGCAACTTTGTAGCTCAACAGATTAAAAGATAATCAGTGGGCTTAATTTAAAGTTGTGTGTTCACTTCTATATAACACACTGCACCAGCCAAAATGCAGCCCCACTGTGAATACTGTTCTCGGACACAGAATGAATTGGTTGATATTCATAAGCAGCTGGAAATAGTCCTGACTAATGTTAAACAATTGGCAGCTGCTGCAAATCAGTGTGTTGGAAGAGCTCCCGAGAGTCTTATACCTATGATACCCGTGCCAGAGATACTTCAAGTACTATTCTATTTTGTGGATCCTGTCTCCTCAGTAGAAAGTACAGGATCCATCATTACTTGTCCACTTGACTGCGAGTGGTGTGTCAATGGTAGATCTAGACATCCTGTACAGGGTGGACGGGGACCAGGGAGGACTCAGGGTGTTGTACCAATCCCCTTAATGAACAAGTTTGACGTACTGTCTTTAACTGAAACTGAGCCAGTGAGACTCACTTCATCTGCTTTGGCTGGTGTGAGGAGGAGGCAAATGCAAAAGGGTAAGGGTCTCGTAATCGTCAGCAGTTCAAACATATGACGAACGATGGTACCCCTTAGGGAAATAACTGGCAGCAAGGGACAGGAAAGGACAGGTGCACCCAAGGTGTATGCCTGAGGGCTTTAGTGAGCATGTTGAAGAGGCTATTCCAGCAGCCATTGAGTAAACAGGGAGCAACCAACTACAGATTGTGGTGCAAATTGGAACAAATGATGCCTCTCGTCTTGGATCTGAGATCATTCTTGGGTCATTCCAGCGACTGGCAGAGAAGGTTGAGAAGACCAGCCCTGCACATGGAGATTCAATGAAGCTCAGAATATGCAGCACTGTCCCAGAATTGATTGTGGCCCTTTGGTTCTGAGTCGAGTGTAAGGACTGAGCCACAGACTTCAAAAGTTCTGTGACAAAGTAGGCTGCGACTTCCTGGACTCACGCCACACGGTCGAGAACTGTAGGGTCCCTGTAAATTTTCAGATGTGCACTAAACATCAGAGGCTGCTACTCAGGTAGTTTACTATGTGTGGAGTCCACACAAGGTTTTTTTTTAGATTAGGCAACTCTCCATTCAATCCAGATTATGACAACTGCCAGAAAACCAGAATTATCAGTGTATGATCCAAAGAAATACCTTTTGCAGATGACAGTATTAGAATCCTAATGGTAAACTGTCAAAGCGTTTGCAACAAAGAGTCACAGTTTGAAGCGGTCATGAAAAGCAGTGAAGCTCACAAGTACTAGGTACAGAAAGCTTGTTGAAACCTAAAATTGATAGGAGTAAGATTTTTGGGGAAAATTTAAGTATATATGGAAAGGATAGGCAAATGGGAAATTGAGGTGGTGTATTTGTCACTGTAGACAAGAGGAACTCAAATCCACCCAGATAGAAATTGAAGCTGCCTTTGAGATTGATTGTGCAACACTCAATATCAGTGGTGGACACAAAATGATAATTGGATCCTTATGTTGACCACCTGTCTCATCTCCTGATGTAACCAAAAACTTTAGAGAACACTTCAATTCATTTGTACTTAAGTTCCCCAACCATACTCTGATCGTCCGTGGGAACTTTACTCACCTAACAATTAACTGGGATAAGACATTCTGTGAAACTTTACTAAATGCCTTCTCATTAAAACTATCTAGAACAGATAGTTAGGAACCCCACTCATGGTGGAAATGTGTTGGATCTAATGGCAACAAACAGACCTGAGCTCTCTGAGCTCAGGTCTGTTTGTATGAAACTGGTATCAGTGACCATGACACAGTTGTGTCAACAATGATTACTAAAGTACAAAGGACAATTAAAACAAGCAGAAAGATATATAGGTTCAGAAAACTAGATAAAAACTAAGTAGTGTAAAATGTCAATGACGAAATTGGAACTTTCAGCACAGGGCTGGAGCATGTAGAGGAACTCTTAACTCAAATTTAAAAGACTAGCTGACCGAACACTGTATAGATATATATACCCAGTAGAACAGTTCATGATGGGAAGGAACCTCCAAGGTATACAGTCACCATAAAGAAACTTCTAAGGAAACAATGACTGTTGCATAATAGATGTGAAACAAGGCACGGGACATTAGATAGAGAGCTGCTGAATGAAACGTGTTTTGCTGTCAAGCAAGCAAAATGCAATGCCTTCAATGACTATCGTAGCAGAATTTTGTCAAATCATCTTTCACAAAATACAAAAAAATTCTGGTCGGTATGTAAAGGCTGTTAGTGACACCAAAGTTAGTGTCCAGTCCCTAGTGAAACAGACAAGAACAAACTGAGGGTAGCAAAGCAAAAGCTGAAATGCTTAACTCCATTTTCAAATGTTCCTTTGCAAAGGAAAACCCATGAGAATTTCCCCAATTTAATACTCTTACCACTGAAAAGGTGAGTGAAATAAGTATTTGTGTCAGTGGTGTTGAGAAACAGGTGAAATCATTAAAATTGAACAAAGCTGCAGGGCCTGATGGAATCCCTGTCAAATTCTATACTGAATTTGCAGCTGAGTTAGCCCCTCTTGTAACTATACTCTATCACAGATCCCCTGAACAAAAAACATGCCCAATTCTTGGAAAAAGGCACAGGTCACACCCACCTACAAAAATGGTACTAGAAGTGATCCACAAAATTAACATCCGGTATCCCAGGCATTGATTAGTTTTACAATCTTAGAACTTTTTCTGATCTCAAACATAATGAGGTATCTTGAACAGAATGACCTCAATGCCCATCAGCATGGATTTTGAAAACCTTGATCATGTAGAACACAACTTGCACTTTTCTCACATGACATTCTGAAAGCTTTGGATCAAGGCAGTCGGGTAGACCCAGTATTTCTTGATTTCTGAAAAGCATTTAACTCAGTACCACACATACATTTAGTGACAGAAGTAAAATCATATGGGGTATCAAGTGAAATTGTGGCTGGATTGAGGACTTTGCAGTAGGGTGGACACTGGACACTATTTTTGATGGAGAGTCATTGTCAGACACAGAATAACTACAAGTGTGCTCCAGGGAAGTGTGTTGGGATCCTTGCTGTTCATGTTGTATATTAATGACCCTGCAGACAATATTAACAGTAACCTCGGACTTTTTGCAGATAATGCAGTTATCTATCATGAAGTAGTGTCTGAAAGAACCTGCATAAGATTTCAAAGTGGTGCAAAGATGGGCAACTTGCTTTAAAAGTTCAAAAATGTAAAATTGTGCATTTCACAAAATGAAAAAAAAAAACATAGTAAACTCCAGGTTTTTTGGTAGAATGCTGGGGAAGTGCAATCACACTACATAGGAGATTGCTTGCAAATCACTTGTGTGACAGATTCTAGAATACTGCTCTAGTGTGTGGGATCCCTACTAGATATGAGTAATAAAGGATATTGAATGCGAGTAATAAAGGATATTGAATGCACACAGAGAAGGGCAGCATGAATGGTCACAGGTTTGTTTAATCCATGGGAGTGTGTCATAGTGAGATTGAAGGAACTGAACTGGAAGACTCTTGAAGATAGATGTAAACTATCCCGAGAAAGTTTCAAGAACCAGTTTTAAATGACTACCCACAGAATATATTACAATCCCCTATATATTGCTAACATATGTATCATGAGGATAAGATCAGAACAACTACTACATGCACTGAGGCACTCAAAGTATCATTCTTCCCAGACACCAAAAGTGAATGGAACAAATAACTGGTACAATGGGATGTAGCCTCTGGCATGCAACTCATGGTGATTTTCAGAGCATAGATGTGGATGTAGATGTAGAATATGCTGAGATATACTTTCATCCTGAAACACTGCTGTTAATGTCTTAACTATTTTGGCAAAAAGAATCACAGTACAAAAATATTTGCAATCTGTTGATTTGGAAATTGCTTACAGCTACACTGTACAACAAACTCTGATACGGAATCAGTCCAAAAACTGTGTGCATTATGCAAAGAAACTGTTCTCTGTAATGGAAATTCCACAATGTTAATTATGTCTCAATCATATGAGACCAATATTTCTGAAAACAAGATCAGAAAGTAAGCTTATTAGCTGTTGGATTATCACAATAGATATTTCAACAAACTGGATGAAAAGATACAGGGAATGTCACAGGACCTGATGGAATATCAATACAATTCTACATATAGTATGCAAAATAGCTCGCCCTTCTTCTAGCAGCAGTGTACCATAAGTCTCTAGAGTGAAGTGTTCCCGATGATCGGAAAAGAAGGGCAGATCATTGTCGTTTTCAAAATGGGTCATCGAAGAGATGCATATCACTAATAGACCTAAATCTCTTGAGCCAATCTGCTGTAAAATTTTGGAACATGTTTTATACTCACGTATTATAACATTTCTGGAGACTGAAAATCTCCTCTGTATCAATCATCACAGGTTCTGAAAAAAATGATTGTGCGAAACCCAGATCTCTCTGTTCGTCCATGGGACCCACAAGGTGGTAGATACAGCACCAAAGTACATCCTCTGTTCCTCGATATCCATAAGGCACTCGACAGTTCTGCACTGCCACATAATGAATTAGTTACGAGCACACGAAAAATCAGACTAACTGCGTGACTGGACTGAAGTGCTTCTAGCAAACAGAACACAGCTTGTCATTCTTGGTTGAGAGAAGTCTTGAGACATAAAGGATATTATACACTGAAACGGCACAGAGACTGCATGTAGGCATGTGTATTCAAATACAGAGATATACAAACAGGCAGAATGCGGCACTGCAGTCAGCAATGCCTATATAAGACAACAAGTTTCCGGTGCAGTTGTTAGATTGGTTACTGTTGCTACAATGGCGGTTTATCAAGATTTAAGTGAGTTTGAATGTGGTGTTATAGTCGGTGTATGAGTGATGGGACACAGCATCTCCGAGGTAGTGATGAATTGGGGATTTCCTCATACGACCATTTGACAAGTATACCGTGAATACCAGGAATCCAGAAAAATATCAAATCTCTGACATTGCTGCAGCCGGAAAAAGATCCTGCAAGAACGGGACCAACGATGACTGAAGACGGGACAGAAATGCAACCCTTCTGCAAATTGCTGCAGATTTCAACGCTGGCCATCAGCATATGTCAGCGTGTGAACCACTCAATGAAACATCATAAATATGGGCATTTGGAGCAGAAGGCCCACTCATGTACCCTTGATTACTGCACCACACAAAGCTTTATGCCTTGCCTTGGCCCATCAACAGCAACAATGGGCTGTTGATGACTGGAAACATGTTGCCCGGTTGGACGAGCCTCATTTCACATTGTATCGAGTAGGTGGATGTGTACGAGTATAGAGACAACCTCATAAATCCATGGACCCTGCATGTCAGCAGGGGACTGTTCAAGCTGGTGGAGGATTTGTAATGGTGTGGGGAATGTGCAGATGGAGTGATATGGGACCTCTGATATGTCTAGATACGACTGACAGGCGACACGTACGTGAGCATCCTGTCTGGTCACCTGCATCCACTCATGTCCATTGTGCATTCTGACGGACTTGGGCAATTCCAGCAGGAAAATGTGACACCCAACATATCCAGAAGTGCTACAGAGAGGCTCCAGGAACACACTTCTGAGTTTAAACGCTTCTGCTGGCCAGCAAACTCGCCAGACATTAACATTATTGAGCACATCTGGAATGCCTTACAACATGCTGTTCAGAAGAGATCTCCAGCCCCCCCCCCCCCCTCGTACTATTACAGATTTATGGACAGACCTGCAGAAATCACTGTGTCATTTCCCTTCAGCACTACTTTAGACATTAGTCAAGCCCGTGCCACATCATGTTGCGGCACTTCTGCGTGCTCATGGGGGCCTGCACAATATGTGGCGGGTGTAGCAGTTTCTTTGGCTCTTCAGTGTAGGTCCATTACTTTTCATACTACATACAAATGACAGCAAACAACATGGGAAGTTCCATGAGGCTTTTGCAGATGATGCTTTTTCAAACAGAGAAGTCGCAATGCTAAAAAATTGTAGCAAAATGGTAGTAGATCTGCAGAGGATCAAACCTTGGTGCACGGTGTGGCAATTGACCCTCAACAAAAACAAAAGTAATGTACTATGTGCATATAGACAGAACAACCCATTATTGTACGATTACACAATTGCAGAACAACCACTGGAAACAATTAGTTTCACAAAATATCTAAGAGCAGATGTACGAAGTAATTTAAAATGGAAAGACCACATAAAACTCATTCACAAGAAAGACAGATGCACTTACGAAATGCAGTTCATCAACAAAGGATGTAGCTTGAAAAATCCTCATTCAACCAACACCTGAGTACTGTTCATCAGTATGGATCCGTATCACATAGGATTGATAGAGGAAATAGAGAAGATACAATGAAGACCAGCACATTTTGTTCAATGTTCGTTTAGGAGGCACACAAGAGCCACAAAGAAATTAACCAACTCCTTTTAAAGTTAAAAGTTGCAAGAGAGCATACATTCCCAAAAGAGTCATCAAATACATTGCTTGCTCCTACATGAATCTTGCAGAAAGACCACGGACATAAAATTGGAGATATTCAAACCCACACGGAGCCTTACCACAATCACCCTTCCCGCAAACCATTTGTGACTAACAGGAAAGGGGTAAAGTGACAGTGATGCACAGAGTGCCGCCTGTCACACTACACTAGGTTGCTTGCGGAGTACAGCTGAAATTTTGATGTGGATAGTCACATTCTAGTCTAGTCTGGGCAAACAATGGCTTGTTGTTGTTGTGGTCTTCAGTCCTGAGACTGGTTTGATGCAGCTCTCCATGCTACTCTATCCTGTGCAAGCTTCTTCATCTCCCAGTACTTACTGCAACCTACATCCTTCTGAATCTGCTTAGTGTATTCATCTCTTGGTCTCCCTCTACGATTTTTACCCTCCACGCTGCCCTCCAATGCTAAATTTGTGATTCCTTGATGCCTCAAAACATGTCCTACCAACCGATCCCTTCTTCTAGTCAAGTTGTGCCACAAACTTCTCTTCTCCCCAATCCTATTCAATACCTCCTCATTAGTTACGTGATCTACCCACCTTATCTTTAGCATTCTTCTGTAGCACCACATTTCCAAAGCTTCTATTCTCTTCTTGTCCAAACTAGTTATCGTCCATGTTTCACTTCCATACATGGCTACACTCCATACAAATACTTTCAGAAACGACCTCCTGACACTTAAATCTATACTCGATGTTAACAAATTTCTCTTCTTCAGAAACGATTTCCTTGCCATTGCCAGTCTACATTTTATATCCTCTCTACTTTGACCATCATCAGTTATTTTACTCCCTAAATAGCAAAACTCCTTTACTACTTTAAGTGTCTCATTTCCTAATCTAATTCCCTCAGCATCACCCAACTTAATTTGACTACATTCCATTATCCTCGTTTTGCTTTTGTTGATGATCATCTTATACCCTCCTTTCAAGACACTGTCCATTCCGTTCAACTGTTCTTCCAAGTCCTTTGCTGTCTGTGACAGAATTACAATGTCATCGGCGAACCTCAAAGTTTTTACTTCTTCTCCATGAATTTTAATACCTACTCTGAATTTTTCTTTTGTTTCCTTTACTGCTTGCTCAATATACAGATTGAATAACATTGGGGAGAGGCTACAACCCTGGCTTAACTGTTTATATTACAACCATTTGATCAAAGAAATACAGAATTGCGAATATATCCAATCATCAAGAAAAAAAAATTCTCACTTTTACCTGAATTCATCAGATGGGGTCCATTAAAAAGAACGTGGAAGGATTGTGTATTTCAGAAAGAATGGCAAAAGCAGCAAAGAAGTTGAAGATGGAAAAACGGAATCCAGAAAAAAACATTTGCAGGAGCTGCTAAAAAACATTTGATTTTTTTACCATCAAGATGTACCTGAAACTGCCCAAGTAACAAGAACTATTTGCATTTGAGCACACAAAAAAATTCAGGAGCAAAAGAACTTGTTACGCAATTTGAAAGTAACTGTTTTTTTGCTGCCAGTCAGATTTTCAAAAATCCAAAATGCTGCATAATTATGACAGTAGGTGCAGCACGTTGACACACTGTACACAAATAATACATCAGCATGTAATACAATTACTAGTGCCAGTTTTTTCTTTTAATTTTGCTACCACCATTTGAGTGTAATAATTTTTATTTTATTCTAATACAATCCAGATTTCAGCTTTATGTCATTTTCAAGTACAAAAACTTCTTTGTTTATTGTCAAAAGATAACAAACTGGTATGAAATACAAGTCCTTGTTGAAAAAGCACATCTCGTCAAACGGGCCAGATCTGTCATTAGTAAAAGTGAAAATATCTCCAAAATGCCTAAATACATTACGGAACCTACAGCACAGTTGCTATATGAAACTGTTAATCAGTGTTTATTTGTTAGCAGTTTCAACAATGTAGGGAAAGATAAACTGCTACTTACTGTAAAGATGATACATTACATTGCAGACAGGGCACAATTAAGAGACACTTAAACTACAGCTTTTGTCCACAGCCTTCATCAGAAAAAGAAAGAGAAACACCCATGATTCAGGCACACAAGCAAACACACCTTGCTCGTGTGAATAAATGGTGTGTGTGTTTTTCAGATGAAGGCTGTGGCTGAAAACTCACTTTTACTAATGGCAGATCTGGCCTATGCCACTAGATATGCCTTTTTAAAAAGGACTTTTATTTCATATCAGTCTGATATCTTTTGACATAAAAATAAATAAGTTTCTGTGCTTGAATCTGGCATAAGGCTGAAATATTGATCGTATAACAATAAAATAAAAATTATTACAAGTTATTACAAGCAAATGGTCACAGCAGCGCTCAAAAAACTATACCACGACTGTGGCTCCGGCCAAAATAAAAATAATCACTACCAGTAGTGGTATTTTTCCTTTATGAACATATAATAAATTTTTGCTCTCTAACTTAAAACAATACCAAAATGCAAATAGGTGTTTCAAGTAGACTGAAATACAGTCTTTTCTGTTGTGTTAACAATTACAGAATTAGATAGACCTATTTTAAGATGCAACACGCAGAATACAACTTGGCACTTTTCTGGGAGCAGAGAGCATGATGGAAGTCTTATGACTCTGGATTGGTACAGATTACTTCTATTTGGTGCCATCCTTAACTAGGAAACAATGCAATGTATCATAGCAATACAACACTGTAGTGTGTACTGTGAATGCAGTGTTGATTCTGGTGGGCTGCTAGCCCTGTGAGATGGTGGTGATGTTAGTTTCCCCACCCAACACTTCCCTTCCCTCTGCAGCAGTCTTTGTGTCAAGTGGCAACTGCGTTCTTACTACCCCAGGAAAGGTGCCAAGGTATGCTGTTCGAATGGTGCACTGTATAAAACATAGTGAAGTACAAAACATTTGGTAGTTTCGATAATTTGGGAGCCTGATAACATAGTGAACACATGCATAGGAAAAGTTTAAAATTCACTAATTCTCTGAAACGTAAACAAACAATGCACTGGCAAATGATCGTGTTTCCAGTGCCTTTTACTCACTGCCTGTTCCTTGTTAAAATATGGGAGAATTTTTGGGCAAGTCTAAAGAGTGTCTGTACCACGGCCATTACATTTTGATCTTCAGTTACATTATTTGTGGGTCCTGCATAAAAAGTTGTGTCAGGATGCCAAGTTGCAAAATCGCTATTAAGTCAAGAACAATGACTTGCTAAACTTTGATTTTTTATGTATTTTCAGTTCCAAAGAAAGTGGCCTTTGTGAATGGTTCTAGTACCTACACTATGTAACATACGAAGCTGAAACTTGGCAGAAGTTCATGCATGTCTCTTAGGTACAATCTGTACATACATTGGTGTCCAAAATTAAAGCAACATACCACAATTTCCCAAAATTGTGCTTAATTTACTATATAATCATATATACTGCCAACAGATGTCTGTACCATTGTGTTCTGCACAGAAGACGGCATGCTGGTCAACGGACAACTACGCCAACAATGATGTCAGTCCATCTATCAAATGGGGTAGGTGTTTGCCGGGTAGTCTCACATCCACAATCGTGTATAGTGTCACCGAAAGTGCAGTATACACACAGAGAAGACGCCTACAAGACACTCTGCTGGAGGGCCATAGGAAGAACGAAAGCGGGACAGTCGCAAACTAATGTGGCCCGGTGGCTTAATGTGAATCATTCTATTGTTTCTCAGATATGGTGCCAATTTATAGAGACCAACACTGTGTGCCGAAAACTAGGGCAGGGCCAACCACGTGTCCATCAGAAAGAGAGGATCATTATTCGGCTGTAAGGGACAATGGTCCTGTCTTACTACAGCAAGGAAACTGGCTTCCGACTTCGCAGCATCCACAGAACGTGTTGTACCGAGGCAAATGGTCTACAGAAGGCTTCAGCAGAGTGGTCTTTATTGTATGTGTACCTCTGATGTGTCTTCACAGAAAGGAACGTCTAGAGTGGAATCATCAACATGCCAACTGGCTGGTCGAACAGGGGTAAATATTATTTATGCAGATGTGTCCTGATTTTGTCTAGAGTGTGATTCTCGATGGACTCGCATCTAGAGGGAACATGGAACATGATTTCAGGACTCAAAGATTGTGGAAAGGGCCCAATACCAAGGAGGATCCCCAATGGTTTGGGCAGGGATTACGTTGATCACTTGAACATCTCTTCATGAAACTGTGCGGCAAGGTTTAACTGCTGTCAGGTATTATGATGAGATCTTCGGACCTGATGTGCAACTGTTGAGAGATGCTGTGGTCCCTATGGATGATAGTGCTCGACCTCATAGAGCGTGGGTAGCTGATGCTTTATTGTAAACTGAAGATACTGCACCCATGACATGTCTTACTCATTCTTTCAATTTGAATCCCATAGAGCATGTCTGGGACGCACTATGGAGGCAGGTTGCATCATGTTAGTTTCCACCAACCAGTCTCCAAGACTTGTGAGCTACTCTACAGGAGGAATGGGCATTATGCCTCAACATTGAGATTGGTGACAACATCCCCAGCAAGCCTCAACGTTTTCAGATCTGTACTGCTGCCAGAGGTGGTCAACCCTATAATGAGCACATGAGCCAACTGTTGGAACATGTGGGGAAATCTGTTAAATTGCGAAATGTGAGAACATTTCTGTCTACCGTTATGCCTGTTGCGGTCCTGTATTCTTTACATTGTTTGTACTTTACTCTCACCTGTTTAAATAGTTTTGTGGCAAAAGAAAAGCAACCTTGCAAAATTTCCATTTGTTGCTTTAATTTTGCACAGCAGTCTATTTAAAGAAAATAGAAGACAGTCAAGTTGGAAGCATCTTCCAGATCGTGTCACTTGACATCAAATGATCCAGATGCAAGAGTAGACACAAATTCAACAATCTATTAGAGTATAATAAATTTCTTGTTGGAAGTGATGTGGAGTTTAAGAGTATCAAATACTTGTACACACACTCCATACCTTCACATGCAGAAAAATCAACTGAAAGATTTAACAGTATTTGAATCATACCAGGGAACATCAAAAGGTAACTCTGAACAGTAACAAGTAAATTTTAGTGAAATGAGCTGACTGGTGGAGGGAATAGATAAAGTTAACTTTATCTGAGTAATTTCTGTGAAGCTAACCGCATATAACAGATGGCCTTTTTCCCTGGTGCTGGAACACAGTGAAAGTCCGAACCAGATACGCATCTTCTATCTTTCTCTTTTTCTTTCTTTCTTACTAAATTACTTCTGCAGTAGCTACAGAGAAAGAAATGAGCAGTGTGGGACTAAGATAAGCAGAAAAGCAGTCCAGAGGAGTTGCCACAGACTTAGCTCTGGTCTCCTGAATATTCCTGGAATATGAATACTTGTAACAAGTGATTAGATGTCTGATAAACTGACCTGCCTGTAATCACAAGCAATTTATAATTATCAAAAGCTGTACAGAAACAGTAAACAACTGTGGCAGCACCCAAGGTACAAAACCAAAGACATAAACAGAATTCCATTACTCCACTCAAGACGCTAGTAACAAGTGAATTTTCAAACAAACATTTTCAATTGGTTGATAGCACTAGTATAAATAATGCAGTACAGAAAGGCACTAAAAGAATGTGTTTAATGAGAGTAGCACAAACTTTTGAGTCATACAGAATTAGTGTGCAGCAAATAAAATGGTAACGCAGGCAAGGAACAAAGTCTCTTGAGGAATAAACAAGACTGCAGAGTAATCCTTCAGAAAGTTATATGTTGTGTATGAGCTGGGGTGTATGAAGTATGCCATGCTATGACAATGTGGAAGTATAAGACAAATGCTTTTTCCAGTCTTCTAGTTTTCCGTAATATTTGTGTTTCAAGTATCTCAAAACCACTGTACACCAATTGTTTTTCAGTTACTACTTAAGAATTTCACTGTAGGTTATGTAGAAAGGACAGAAAAATCAGGGAACAGGAGGCAAAGATTTGTGCCCTTAAGGCTGAGTTAGAAATCGTGAATTTGGAATTATGTAAGCTAAGGGAGGAAAAGGACTCTGAGCACTGGGAAAAGGTAGCAAGCAAAGGGCAAAAAAGGGAACAATTGATAAAACTTCTGAAATTCAGTTAGCAAATCAGTTTGGCTTGCTATCTGAAGTATTGGAGGAAGGGCCTCATTCAGATGTAGTTGAATGTAGGTTGAAGCAAAATACTAGCTTAAAGAAAAAAGACAGGTCGGGATCAAACCAGAATAGGAAAAGAAAAATTCTGCTTATAGGTAGCAGTCATGGGAGGGGTGTGGGGCAAACAGCTTCAGGAGAAATCACGGACAGAGTACCAGGTCACAAGTTTTGTGGAACCAAGTGCTAGCCTTAGCCAGGTGACAGAAAACTTAGGTCAGCTATGCAAGGACTTTGAGAAGGAAGATGAGGTAATTATAGTTGGGGGAGCAGGAAACAGCCTGGCTATGAATCCAAGATATAGTATTAGGAGTTACTAAAATAGGAGCAGAAACTGCACACATGAATGTGAGGTTTGTGGATGTATTTCGGTGCCATTATCAGCACTGGGTAAACACTGCTGTAAGGTGTATTAACACTGAGCTGAAAGGGATGCTCCAGACACTGGCAAAGTCTCACATGCGCGTTGTTCCAGCTGATGCTATTGATATGTGGGGTTACATTACACATGGCCTGCACCTTAATAGGAGGGAGAAAGATAAGTTAGCTTCTCTAACAATTCTGATAGAAAAAGTGAACTAGAAGTGTTGTTAAAAACATATAACTTAGAATCAGTGATCAATTTCCCTACATATATAGCTCAGGACAGTAGCACTCTAATAGATAATGTATTTGTACAGCAAGAGGATGTAGAACAAACACATGCTTTCCTGTGGTAAATGGATTATCTGACCATGATGCACAACTGATTAACTTACAAAACCTAACAGGGCGTACACTTCAGAAACCATTAAGTAGAAGTGTAAGGGTGCTTAACCCGGTATCTAGAGACCATTTCAGAGAAAGTTTAGGAAATGTAAACTGGGAAGATGTATATAATGAGCCAAATGCTAATGTTAAATGCAGCATATTTCTTGATAAATTTGTATCCCTTTTTGAACATTGTTTTCCAAAGAAAATTACTAAATGTAGCACCACAAACTTTTCGAAGAAACCTTGGATTACTACAGGTATTAAAGCGTCTTCAGAAAGAAAAAGAAAACTGTATGAGACAGCAAGAACTGGTAAAGATCCAGAAGTAGTTTTACACTATAAAAATTATTGTAACATACTGAGAAAAGTTTTAAGGAAATCAAGAAATATGTATGTTAGAGAAGAAATTAACAACTCCAGCAATAAAATCAAATCAATATGGAATGTTGTTAGAAGGGAGGCAGGAAAAGTAATCACTGGGGTACGTAATATTCATGTTAAAGAGAATGAGACCATTTTAACCAACAGTACACAGGTAGCCAACGTATTTAACAATCACTTCTTAAGTTTAGGAGAAAAAATTGGTGAGAATAGTTCAAAAGAAAAAGCCAGGCAATACATGGAAGAGTCAGTTTTTAAAAAATTGTAGTCAGATTAAGTTTCATCTAAAAACCTCTTGTGAAATAAGGAAAATTATTAAATCTTTGAAAAATAAATGTTCTGTTGGAGTAGATGACATCTCTAACAAGTTTTAAAACAATGTGGAGCAATTACAGCTGATGTTTTGAATCACATATGTAATACATCACTGACTCGGGGTATTTTTCCAGACAGGTTAAAATATGCCATTGTCAGGCGCCTCTACAAAAAGGGGGAAACCACAGATGTCAATAATTACCGGCCAGTATCCTTACTTACAGCATGTTCAAAAGTAATGTACTCAAGAGTGCTTAGCCATCTCAACAGTAATGGGATACTTAGTAAATCACAGTTCGTATTTCAGAAATGCTGTGCCACTGAGACAGCAACATACAATTTCATTGTCCATGTAATAGACTCTTTAAATAGTAAAATGTCACCAGTAGGAATATTCTGTGACTTATCCAAAGCATTGAACTGTGTGAACCATGACATTATGTAACAGAAATTACAATTCTATGGTATAAATGAAACAGCATATGAGTGGTTTAAGTCATATCTACATAACAGGAAGCAAAAAGTCTCTTTATATGCTTCAAGTGATTCAAAGGAGTTTGCCACTTCACCTAACTGTGGTGAAATTACTTGGGTGTTCCACAAAGTCCGGTCATGGGTCCCCTCCTGTTCTTGATATATGTGAATGACCTCTCTTCTTATGTGAAACAACATGCTGAATTGACACTGTTTGCTGATGATACAAGCATAATTATTAATCAAGTAAAAGAAAGTCCGATAAAAAATGACACAAATAAGGTCTTTGGAAAAGTCATTAATTGGTTTTCTGCGAATGGGCCTGCTCTGAACTTTGAAACAACACAGTACATCCAATTTTCTGCTGCAAAAAGTATAATTCCTTCAATAAACATAACACATCAAAAGAAGTCAGTAGCCAGGGTAGAGCATATTAAGTTTTTGGGTGTACATATAGATGAGAATCTTAATTGGAAAAGTTATATTTTGGATCTCCTAACTTTTGCAATCAGTTTAATTGCCAATTTTGAGGATGTAGAAATTAGTAAGCTAACACACTTTGCTTACTTCCACTCTCTGATGTCATACGGAATAATATTCTGGGGCAACTCAACACTTAGGCAAAAGGTATTCACTGCTCAAACGAAAGTAGTTGGAATAATGTGTGGGGTTCATAGTCGCACATCTTGTAGGCATCTGTTTAAAAGGTTAGGAATTCTTACAACTGCTTCACAGTACATTTACTCAGTTATGAAATTTTTTCTCAACAACATGGACCAGTTTCAAATCAACAGCGACATTCATGATTACAATACCAGAAAAAAGAAAGACCTACACTATCCTTTCCTTAACCTATCTTTGGCACAGAAAGTTGAAAAATATGCTGCTATAAAACTTTTTGATAAATTACCAGATGAAATAAAATGTCTGACAGACAGCAGTAATAGTTTCAAAAACAAATAGAAATCATACCTTCTTGACAACTCCTTCTATACCATAGATGGATTCTTGAATATGAGTAAATAAATCTGGAGATATAATATACGCATTTTGTGCCATTTAAAGGAATGGGATAGATAATAGAAATATTTAGGTATAAGGCTACAATACAAAAAAAGTTTCCTGTGCACATTTCTTGTGCCTTTGACAGGTTCCACATCATAATGGTTTTTCCGTGCTATAGATCAATGGAACACGTAACTAACTAACTTTGACCTGTTCTATAATAAAAGTAATTTCCACTTTACAGAATGTAATCCATGGGACCAATGTAAAAATCAAATCCAATTACATATCAACAAAAATAATCATTGAAAATATAACATAATTGCAAAGATAAAAAATCAAATCACTTAGCAGCAGCAGAACAACACACATATAGAATGTACTACAATATGCTAGCTTTTGGAGCCAGTGGCTCCTTCTTCTTCTGGCAGAAGGGTTGAAGGGGAAGGAAGAGGGGTGATGGACAAGGACTGGTGAAGTATATGAGCAGGGGTACAGATCGTAAAAGTTTTCCAGAACCCAGGTCAAGAGAGAGTTATCAGATGGGACGAGAAGGAAAGACTGATTGTCGGGGAAGGCACTGAACAGGATTTGAAACCCCGAAAGCTGGAAGATAGGGTAATATGCAAGACAGAGATTACTGCTAAAACATCACACATGAGTTGATAAGAGCGAAAAGCTAAGTGCGTATTATGTGATTGAGGTGGGAGGGGATGGTGAAAAATAGACAGATAAGAAAATGAAAGAAGTAGAAAACTAAAACGGATTGGAAAAAGGAATAGTTACTTTGAAGGAATGCTGAGATCAAAGATATTAACATTAATTAAGGCCAGGTGGGTGGCATGTTGTAGCACCAGTTCCCTCTGCAGAGCTCTGAGAAACTGGTGCCTGGGGGAAGTATCCAGATGGCATGTGTGATGAAACAAGGTCACAACTCTCATGCTGTAGAGCATGCTCTGCAATACAATATTGTATATTGCCAGTATACACCCTCTGCGTATGCCCAGTCATCCTAACTAATATCTTGATGGTAGTCATGCTGACATAAAAGACCGAAGTGTTTAGATAACAGCTGGTATACGACATGTCGTTTCACAGGTGGCTTTCCCTTTGGTATTACGTGGTTTGCCAGTTACAAGGCCGGTATAGGCAGTGGTAGAAGGGTGCATAGCGCAAGTCTTGCAGCATGGACAGTTATGGGGGTAGGAGCCATTAGGCAGGGAGATGGGTTCAGAAGGAGCCTAGGGTGTCACAAGATTACTGTGGATATTTGGAGGGCAATGAAAAGCTATTCTAGATGTGGTGGGTAGAATCTCATACAGAATGGACTTCATTTCATTGCCTTGAATACCAAGGCTGTATGGGAACAAATGTTTGATACGCAAAGGATGGCAACTGTCAAAATGTAAGTACTATTGTTTGTTAGTAGGTTTCATGTGAACAGAAGTGTGTAGCTGGCTGTTGTCGAGGATGAGATACACATGAAGGAAACTGGCATGTCATTCAGAATAGGACCACGTGAAATTTAACTGGTAGAATGCATTTAGAGACTCCAGGAATTTTAACAGGTCAGCCTCACCATCAGCCCATATGGCAAAGACGTCATCAATGTATCTACACCAAACCAGGGGCTGAAGGCTTATGGATCCCAGGAAAATCCCTCCACCTGAGTCATGAAAACGTTGGCATAGGAAGGAGCCATCCTGGTTTCCATGGCTGTACCCCTGATCTGTTCGTATGTCTGCACCTCAATGGGGGAAGCAACTATTACACCTTTGAAAAGCAGACACACAAAAGATCAGAGGTACAGCCATGGGGACCAGGATGGCTTCTTCCTATGCCAACATTCTCAAGGGTCACTTGGTGTGGGCTTCCCTGGGACCTATAAGCCTTCAGCCCCTGGTTTTGCTTAGATACATTGATGACATATTTGTCATATGGACCATAGTTACTCTGACTTATTAAAAGTCCTGGAACCTCTAAACACATTCTCCCAACTAAATTTCACATGGTCCTATTTCAAATCCCACGCTACTTACCTTGACGTATATCTCATCCTTGACGAACACCAGTTACCCACTTCTGTTCACACGAAACTTACTAATAAACAACAGTACTTTCATTTTGACAGTTGCCATCCTTTCCATGACAAACGTCCCCTCCCATATAGCCTTAGCATTCGAGGCAGACATATCTGTTCAGATGTATACTCTTTACAGCAAAACACCACATTCTCACCTCAGACATCATCAATAAACGTAATTACCCCACCAGCCTAGTTCAAAAGCACATGTCCTGAGCCATTGGATCCAATCACAATACTGCCGATCCCTCCAACTTAGGAGTACACCACTTGCCACTCAGTATTATCCTGGTCTTGAATGTATTAACTGACTACTTCGACAAGGCCATGAATTTCTAAAACAATGCCCTGCAATGAGGCCCACTCTGTCCGAGATTCTGCCCACAACACCTAGAATACTCTTTTGTCACCCTCTCAATCTCTGCAATATCCTTGCCAGATCCTGTGCTCCTCACGCACCCACCTCCCTGCCCTATGGCTCCTACCTCTGTGACTGTGCCCACAGCAGGACTTGCCCAATGCACCCTCCTATTGCCACCTATACCAGTCCTGTAACTTGAAAAATGTATACTATCAAAGGGAGAGCCACCTGTGAAATGACATGTCATATAGCAGCTGTTATGTAAACACTTCTCAGCCTTTTACATCGACATGACTACCACCAAGTTATCAGTTAGGATGAATGGGCCTGGGCACAGACTGTATACTTGCAATGCACAATATCCTGTTGCAGAGCAAGCTCTACAACATGACAGTTGTGACCTTGGTGGCTGTATCACCACACATGCCACGTGAATTCTTCCCCCAGACACCAGTTTCTCAGAGCTCTGCGGGTGGGAACTGGTGCTATGACATGCCACCCACCTGGCCTTAATTTGTGATACAATCTTTGATCTCAGTATTTCTTCATAGTAACTACTCCATTCTCCACACCGTTTTAGTTTTCTACTTCATTTTCTGACTTGTCTATTTTTCACTATCTCCCTCCCACCTCCATCACATACAATGCACTTAGCTTTTCACTATTATCATCTCATGTGTGATGTTTTAGCGATAATCTCTGTCTTGCATATTACTCTATCTTCCCGCTTTAAACTCTAATCTCGTCCAGTGCAGTCCCCAACGATCAGTCCTTCCAGTAATTCTCTCCTAACCTGGGGTTCTGGGCAACTTTACCAATATTTACCCCTCTTCCTAAATCTCGCCAGTCCTTTTCCTTCATCGCTCTTCCTCACCCTTCTGCCAGAAGAAGGAGCCACTGGCTCTGGAGGATAGCATACTGTAATACCTTTTATGTGTGTGCCCTCCTGCCACCGCTTGGTGAGCTGAGTATTTTATCTATATAATTGCATTAAACCCAGTTATATACCCAACAGGGATAAAATTATGACAAGCAAAATGTCAACAGAAGAAGAATGGTAACAGGCTGAAATTTTTATTTTAGAACTTACTGAATTACACAGTTACCTCTGTTATCAAAACCAATATTTTCAGTTTCATGAACAATCTGTCAATGATCAACTTTCAGCCATGTTTACATACAAATTACATTAATAACTTTTAGCTGAACTTGCTTTATTTCAATACAATAAATCATGCAAGTGCCTTAGGAAACACATAATTAAGCAAAACTGTGTTTCATAAACAATATTTAATAATCACAGTGTGTGGGCACAACCCATTTTCTATTTTGTTACACAGTTGATTTGGTTGAAGAAATGAGCCAATGCTCAAATATATACTGAATCACATTATAGCATTATGTTGAATTTCATATTATGTAAATAATTTAGGTGTAACAGATGTGTCTCACTGAATAGCAGAAACACTGAGTCATGGAGTTCGTGCCTCACTCCAGCACACAGTTTTAATCTGCCAGTATGTTTCATAACAGCCCACACTCCGCTCCAGAGTGCAAATTTTATCCTGGAAACAACCCTCAGGCTGACTGAGCCATGTCTTCACAATATCCTTTCTTCCGGGAGTGCTAGTTCTACAAGTTTCGCAGGAGAGTTTCTGTGAAGTTTAGAAGGTAGGAGATGAGGTACTGGCAGAAGTAAAGCTATGAGGACGGGTCATGATTCGTGCTCACGTAGCTCAGTTAGTAGACCACTTTCCTGTGAAAGGTAAAGGTTCCAAGTTCGACTCTCAGTCCGGAACACAGTTTTAATCTGCCAGAAAGTTTCAAACCAAAGGGTGCTTTGCATTTAGTGCTATTCCAGGATGGCTGTTGTATTAACTAATAATGTTTTAGTTTTTTGTAATACATTTGACAAATGACACACATGCTCGCATGAGTCACAGATGCGTTTTTACTTAGGTGTAGTTCAAGAATGCTGTATTTATACATAATAAATGTGATAGGATTCTGATCAGTAGTCTCTTCTACATCTTTTGAAAAATTAAAACTGATTGGTAAAATTCTACAACTGAAAAAAAAGTTAATCATTTCAGTTCACCATGTAGGATTTTAGACCACAGAAGATACACATTTAATAAATTGCTACAGGTTAACAACAAAGAAAAGCAATGTGGAAGAACACATTCATGTTCTCTTCTGATTTAAAGAAAAACAGAGGAAGTGGTTATCACATATTATAAGAGAGGACTGGTTGAGACGAGAGTTCTGTGGATTTCAGTATTATATCTTGAAATATTTGTTACCAATCACTGTGCATCAAAGGAAAACATCTCAGTACTGAATAATCTACTTCACACATTTTCATAAAAGTCTTATCATGATCATCGTAAATGTATGTGTCAATCCAATCGTTTGATACCACTCATCTGCTTTAATTGGTGATGGAACTGTGTTGCATTGTGTGATCTCATGGCGGCATGGCATATTTGAAATGTATCATATTTGCAGACAGTATGTTCAAGTATGTGCTGGCACACACTAGAGTGGGATGTTTGTAAATTTTTTGTGAATGTTGTTAATGATGTTGGATTCCTTGAGTGCTGTTTGTATTAATACTGGAAGAGTTTGTGGTGGTCTGTTACCAAGTTATTTTGATTTTGGTAGTTAATTGGCAACAGAGTCATTTTTGGGGCTGGAATTATTAGTGTAGTGTTGTATTTATGGTTGCAGATTTAATTTTGTGTTTTGTTTTTGTTAGTTACAGATGCGACAGCAAAGTACACGAGTAGGTCCCTGCATGTCACAATGGGGGACAAAATGTTACGATTAAATTCCTACAAAGTTGCTGCACCTTGGACCAGTGCCCACTGACCAGTATATATGGTCTTGCTGGTGGGACACAGTACAGCATTCTATCCAAAGGGGTTCCTGGTTCGAGAAGTCTCAGCTTGCTACTTGTTATTCAGGAGGTTGCCATGTTTTCACATTGTTTTTGTTATTGCTAGATTGTGTTTGTTGTTGTTTTGGTTTGTAAGTATGTTTTTACAGTTAATTTTTTTATTGCAGCATGTGTAGTATGCGTGTTTCTGTGGATAATGGTGTTTTTCATTCATTTCAAAATTGGTGTCAAAACAATTTTTTGGTTGCATTGTTAGTAGCTGGTCATTATCTCTGATCGTGAATGGTAGGTATTGTGGAGTTTGTTTTACCTATATTTGTGGGTTGGTTTTTGATGTTAGTTATATGAGCAAGTTTTGGTTTTGTGGTACCATGGATAGTTACTGATGATGTTGATACTTCCTTTTGTTAGGTGATTTTTTGCTACGTGCGTTGGTCTCGATTTCTGGCTCCTTGTGGTGCCTTTTCTTTTACGATTTCATTATCGATATCACCATGTACCTCAACCAATGTTCCTGATACCAGTTATCTTATGGTGCATTTTTTTTTTTATTATTGGGTTACCTTGTTTCTGTTGTTGTTGTTGAGTACTAACAACAGTAGAAAAAGAGAAGGTTGATCTACTGATCAATCACTGAAAAAGTAGGGAATGGAGTACAGTCAGCAAAGAAAAATTTCCATTAGCAAAAGGTGGTACTAACAGCATATCCTGCTGATAATTGTGGGACCCATGATTTTTGAAGGGCATGGTTACTGCAAGATTTGAAGTCCTTCTGTTGGTGAAGATATATATTGCCATTTACTAAAAACAAAACGAAATAGAACAGTAACTGTTTCTATGACATTTATCAGAAGTTTTACAGTGATTCTGATGAGACAGGCGACTAGCTGATTTTGTAATATATACTTTGATCCCACACTACATATGGTAACAGCTGTAGTGGTTTTTACAACTCCTCCCTCCCCACTTCCTGTATCAATAAACTGATGTGCCCAGCAACTCCAAGTTCATAACTAGCTGCATACTGTACTAGTCAAAATGTAGCACATTTTCTCAGACTGATTGGTACACTGATCCAGAATTACATTTCTGTTTTCAGTACATTATGTGTGTGAATAAAACTCACACTAAAGCACAGAGAACTAGTATCACCCATGCACAATATTTCAACAACATGACTCATCTTCATGCAATGCTACCTGAGACTGCTAGTCATATGGAACAGTTCCAGTACTTACATTCACATTGTCAAAATATTGGGTATGGATAATGCTGATACACAGTAGAGCAATCAACCCTTCAAGATGTCAACAGTTTGCCAGGAAAGCCTGAAGAATTACACACAGAACCAGTCTTCATTTATAAATTCTGAAGACTGCAGATTAGAGGTTAGATTAGATTAATATTTATTCCATAGATCATGAATACAACACTTTGCAATGACGTGATACTTGTCAGTTTAACAAAAGGTTTCTTCACGTGACATAATTCAATTCTTTTTTTAAAATATTTGTAAAATTACTAATTTATATCTACATACCTAATATAACAAAACTTAAAGTACATAATGAAACAGTGTGTGTAGCTGCCACAAAATTTTTATGTATATATATGTTAATTAACAATTAAAATGGAATGAACATATCAGGGTATTTGGAAAAAGAATTGGCACAGCATGGTAGTCCTTATTAGTAACAGTTTATGCCTAAAAGCAACAATACTCTCTTTCAAATTCTGAAGGTGGCAGGGGTAAAATACAGGGAGCAAAAGGCTATTCACAATTTGTACAGAAACCAGATGGCAATTATAAGAGTCGAGGGACATGAAAGGGAAGCAGTGATTGGGAAGGGAGCGAGACAGAGTTGTAGCCTCTCCCCGATGTTATTCAATCTGTATATTGAGCAAGCAGTGAAGGAAACAAAAGAAAAATTCGGAGTAGGTATTAAAATCCATGGAGAAGAAATAAAAACTTTGAGGTTAGCCGATGACATTGTAATTCTGTCACAGACAGCAAAGGACTTGGAAGAGCAGTTGAACGGAATGGACAGTGTCTTGAAAGGAGGATATAGGATGAACATCAACAAAAGCAAAATGAGGATAATGGAATGTAGTCGAATTAAGTCTGGTGACGCTGAGGGAATTAGATTAGAAAATGAGACACTTAAAGTAGTAAAGGAATTTTGCTATTTGGGGAGTAAAATAACTGATGATGGTCGAAGTAGAGAGGATATAAAATGTAGACTGCCAATGGCAAGGAAAGCGCTTCTGAAGAAGAGAAATTTGTTAACATCGAGTATAGATTTAAGTGTCAGGAAGTCGTTTCTGAAAGTATTTGTATGGAGTGTGGCCATGTATGGAAGTGAAACATGGATGATAAATAGTTTGGACAAGAAGAGAATACAAGCTTTGGAAATGTGGTGCTACAGAAGAATGCTGAAGATTAGATGGGTAGGTCACATAACTAATGAGGAAGTATTGAATAGGACTGGGAAGAAGAGAAGTTTGTGGCACAACTTGACTAGAAGAAGGGATCGGTTGGTAGGACATATTCTGAGGCATCAAGGATCACCAATTTAGTATTGGAGAGCAGCATGGAGGGTAAAAATCGTAGAGGGAGACCAAGAGATGAATACACTAAGCAGATTCAGAAGGATGTAGGCTGCAGTAGGTACTGGGAGATGAAGAAGCTTGCACAGGATAGAGTAGCATGGAGAGCTGCATCAAACCAGTCTCTGGACTGAAGACCACAACAACAACAACATGCACAAATACATTCTGTCATCAGTTATGGCATAATATTCCAGGGTGCAAATGCTCAGAATGTGGAAAATGTGTTCAACCTGCCAAAAATGAGTTATCGGAAAATGAGCAAGTGTCACTAAGCGGCCCACTGCATTGAGCTATGCAAAAAATTGCATATTCTGGCAGTTCCAAACGAATACATATTCCTAACTGCAGTTTTAATACAATAAACAAAGAGCATTATGCAGCAAACAGCTCCATATATGATGATTAAATCAGATACAGCGATTGCTTCTACCTTGATAGAATGACTAGAACAAAAACCCAAATCACTACGTTTTACCTTGGAGTCAAAATATATAATTAACTGCCAGAAGAGATCAAAAACATAAAGGAGATATATAAGTTTAAAATGTACCTTACAGAATATAGTACAGAATATAGTTTTTACTCCATTGAGGAGTTCATGCAACATAAAATTATTATTATTGTCGCTGTGATATCCAGTCCAAAGACTAGTTTGATGCTCCCCTCCATGCTACTCCATCATGTGAAAGCCTCATCATCTCCAAATAACTACTGCAACCTACATCCTTCTGAATCTGCTTAGAATATTCATCTCTTGGTCTTCCCCTACGATTTTTACCCTCCATGCTTCCTTCCAATAATAAACTGGTGATCCCTTGATGCCTCACCTCAGAACATGTCCTACCAACTGACTCCTCCTTCAAAGCAAGTTGTGCCACAAATTCCTCTTCTCCCCAATTCTATTCAGTACTGTCTCATCGGTTACATGATCTACCCATCGAACCTTTAGCATTCTTCTGTAGCACCACATTTCAAAAGCTTCTATTCTCTTCATGTTTAAACTGTTGACTGTCCATGTTTCACTTCTATACACAGCTACACTCCATAGAAAAACTTTAAGGACAGATTCCTTGACATTTAAATCTGTGCTTGATGTCAACAAATTTCTCTTCTTCAGAAACACTTTCCTTGTTCCTGCCAGTCTACATTTTATATCCTCTCTACTTTGACCATCATCAGTTATTTTGCTCCCCAAATAGCAAAACTCCTTTACTACTTTAAGTGCCTTATTTCCTAATCTAATCCCCTCAGCATCACCTGATTTAATTCGACCACATTCCAATATTCTCGTTTTGCTTTTTTTTATGTTCATCCTCGTTTTGCTTTTTTTTATGTTCATCTTATATCCTCCTTTCAAGGCACTATCCATTCCATTCAACTGCTCTTCCGTGTCCTTTGCTGTCTGACAAAATTACAATGTCATAGGTAGATCACAATGTTTTTATTTCTTCTCCCTGTATTTTAATTCCTACTAAAAATTTTTCTTTTGTATCATTTACTGCTTGTTCAATATTAAATAACATCAGAGATAGGCTACAACCCTGTCTCACGCCCTTCTCAACCACTGCTTCCCTTTCATGCCCCTCAACACTTATGACTGCCATCTGGTTTCTGTACAAATTGTAAATAGCCTTTTGCTCCCTGTATTTTACCCCTGCGACCTTTAGAATTTGAGAGTGAGCATTCCAGTAAACAATGTCAAAAGCTGTCTACAAATGCTATAAATATAGGTTTACCTTTTCTTAACGTATCTTCTAAATTAAGTAGTCCTACATTTCTCCGGAATCCAAACTGATCTTCCCAAAGGTCAGCCTCTATCAGTTTTTCCATTCGTGTTAGTATTTTCGTGTTAGTATTTTGCAGCTGTGACTTATTAAACTGATAGTTCGGAAATTTTCACAGCACCTGCTTTCTTTGAAATTGGAATTATTATATTCTTTTTGAAGTCTGAGGGTATTTCACCTGTCTCATACATCTTGCTCACCAGTGGAAAAGTTTTGTCAGGGCTGGCTCTCCCAAGGCTATCAGTAGTTCTAACAGAATGTTGTCAACACCCAGGGCCTTTTTTCAACTTAGGTGTTTCCATGCTCTGTCAAATTCTTCGTATAGCATCATATCTCCCATCTAATCGCATCATATCTTCCATCTCATCTTCATTGACGTCCTCTTACATTTCCATAATGTTGCCCTCAAGAATATCAGCCTTGCATAGACCCTCCACATACTCCTCCGCCTTCCCGATTGCCCTTCTTTGCTTAGGATTGGATTTACAACTGTGCTCTCAATTTTCATACAGGTGGTTCTCTTTCCTCCAAAGGTCTTTTAATTTCCCTATAGGCAATATGTACAAGGGTCATTCAATAATTAAAGAGATGAATTGGTCTGGGGAAAAAACTGTTAGCAGGGCAAGTTTGGTACTTTTATTGCTTTAAGTTGGCATCACTGGGATGAGCCCTGATCAACTGATGTATCAACATTTGTTTATAACCTCAAAAATACATTTCAAGATGGTGAGTCCACATGAGACATGCACATTAGTTGACCAACATTCTGTTATTCATTTTTTACTTGCTGAAAATGAGAAACCAGTGACTGACGAGAACCGTTCTGGCCAACCAGTTGTAGTTTCAACTCCCTCACTTGAAAGTCCAACTCATGACATTATTTGTGCCGACTGCCATGTGACTGTAGAAATTACAGTTGATAAGGTTCAAGTTAGTACTGGTACAGTTCATAACATTATCTGTAACAAGCTGAAGTACCGCAAAACATATGCAAGATGGGTCCCAAAGGAGTTGACGTAGCTACACAAGGAAACAAGGTTGAGAGTGTGCACAGAGCTAACGGAACATTATGAAAGAGAAGGTGAGCAACAAAATTTTAACTTTTGATGAAACTTGGGTTCACTATTATGAGCCACAATCAAAAAGAGAAAGCATGGAGTAGAAGCACACCAACTCACCTGTCAAGAAAAAATTCAAAACCCAAGCATTAGCAGGAAGTCATGTTGACAGTGTTTTAGGATGCTCAAGGTCCAGTTTTTTTGTGGTTATCTCAAAGAGCAGTGAACAATGAACAGCCAATACTACTCGCATTTGCTTTTAAACAAGGTGAAGAAAGCCATGAGAGAGAGACGTCGTGGATCTCACATCCTCATACAGCTCATCTAACAAGTGAAACCATTGACAAAATGGGCTGGGAAGTACTGCCTCATCCCCCTTACAGTCCTGATTTAACACCTAGTGATTTCCATTTGTCTGGTGAACTGAAGGAGGCATTACATGTATAAAGGTTCCAGGACAACGAAGACGTGAAAAAGTTTGTGGGAAATTGGTTCAAACATAAAGATAAAGAATTCTTTGCAGCCAGAATGAAAAAGCTTGTAGCACATTGGAACAAGTGCATAAATGTTCAAGGGGATTATGTTGAAAAGTAGAAAAATTATCTTTCTCCTAGTGACATTTGCTTCTACATCTTTACATTTGTATGGTTCATTATTACATTTGTCCTCTAGCCATTCCTACTTAGCAATTTATCACTTCCTTGCTATCTCATTTCTGAGATATCAGTATTCCTTTTTGCCTATTTCATTTACTCCATTTTTATATTTTCTCCTTTCATCAATTAAATTCAATCTCTCTTCCGTTACCCAAGGACTTTTACTAGTCCTCGTCTTTTTACCTACTCGATTCTCTGCTGCCTTCAATATTTCACATCTCAAAGCTACCCATTCTTCTTCCAGCATATTCCTTTCCCCTGTTCTTGTCAATTGTTCCCTAAAGTTACCTCTGACACACTCTACAACCTCTGCTTCTTTCAGTTTACCCAGGTCCCATTTTCTTAAATTCCTATCTTTTTGTAGTTTCTTTAGTTTTAATCTACAGTTCATAACCAATAGATTGTGGTCAGAGTCCACATCTACACCTGGAAATGCTTTACAATTTCAAATCTGGTTCCTAAATCTCTGTCTTACCATTATATAACCAAGCTGCCAAGTGTTAGCAATGACGAAGTTATGCTCTGTGCAAAACTCTACCAAGCAGCTTCCTCTTTCATTCCTTACCCTCAGTCCGTATTCACCTACTTAATTCCAGTCCCCCGTAACTATTAAATTTTCGTCTCCCTTCACTATATTAATGCCACTGGCCTTGATGCAGTGGTAACACCATTTCATGTCGGATCACCCAAGTTAAGCACTGTCGGGTTGGGCTAGCAATTGGATGGGTGACCATCTGGCCTGTTGAGCGCTGTTAGTAACTGGGGTGCACTCAGCCCTTGTGCGGCAAACTGAGGAGCTATTTGATCGAGAAGTAGCGGCTCTGGTCTTGTAAACTGACATAAGGTGGGGAGAGCGATGTGCTGACCACATGCCCCTCCCTATCCACATTCAGTGGCGCCTGTGGCCGAGTATGATATGGCGGCCCGTCGGTACCGTTGGTGTTTCCCGAGGCCTGTTCGGACGGAGTTTCACTATATGAATCAATTCTTTTAACCCATCACACGTTACCTTCAATTTCTTCATCATCTGTGGAGCTAGTCTACACATAAACTTCTATTGTGGAAGAGTGGGCTTCGTGTCTATCTTGGCTACAATATGGCATTCACTACCCCGTTTGTAGTAGCTTATCCATATTCCTATTTTTTTATTCATTATTAAACCTACTCCTGCATTACCCCCATTTGATTTTATATTTATAATCCTGTATTTATCTGATCAGAAGCCCTGTTCCACCTGCCACCAAACTTCGCTAATTCCCACTATAACTTCAACCTATCCATTTCAATTTTTAAATTTTCTAACCTACCTGTCCGATTAAGGGATCTGACATACCACACTCCGGTGCGTGCAATGACAGTTTTGTTTCTCCTGATAATGACATCACCCTGAGTAGTCCCTGTCTGGAGAACTGAATGGGGGACTATTTTACCTAAGAAGACACCATCATCTTTTAACCATACTGTAAAGCTGCAAGCACTCAAGAAAAATTACAGCTGCAGTTTCCCATTGCTTTCAGCCGTTCACAGTACCAGCACAGCCATTCTGTTTTACCAGCACAGCCATTCTGTTTTGGTTGTGTTACAAGGCTGTTCAATCAATCATCCAGACTGTTGCCCCTTTTACAGGAACCACACATTTGTCTGACCTCTCAACATATACCATCTTGGTTGTGGTTGCACCTATGGTACAGCTACCTGCAAGCCTCCCCACCAACGGCAAAGTAAATGTTTCATTATTACAAATAAATAAGTCACATGATGAATTACAAAATAGACAATGAGGATGTAGTATGCTGGTAAGCAATGCTATTGCTATATGGGCAGCACAATTCACCCCTTTCTGTGTCAAAGTTAGCCTTAACCCAGAATAGTGAAGATCTGACTTTCTCATAGTATTGTAGCTATGCACATTGCTTTTGCTTACACACACACATTTGTGCAATGAATACTTGTTCCCCTAATCACGAATTAGGGTCTACTCCAAAATATGTTATACGAGAGCATCAATGAAAATGGGCATCTTAAGCTAATTTATTGGTGTCCCTACCACAAAAATTTGCCATAACCCTAATAGCATAAGTTCATTTAAATTAACTTACTTTGGCCAACTGACAACTTGTTTCCACATAGGACTGACTATACACATACAATTAATTACAGTTCGTAAGTTCTACATCATGATCTAATGATGGTATAGTCTAAGCTCGTTACATGATAAAAAAAACTGAAGAGATCGAGGCCTACACAACGTTATTAATCAAATTCATTATTACTGCAGATTCCTACCAGAAGCTTATTTCCTTCCAAAATAAGTCTTTACTTTTGCTTACGGTCATGCATGTCACTAGTACAAACAATGGATGGTTCTCATGTGCATACTGCCCACGCAAACTACGTTGACACTCAGAGCGGTAGGTGATGCGAATGACCATACATGGGAAATGTCTTTACAGTAGCTCCCATCAGTCACCGCACCGAGTGTAAACTTAATTCGTGCGGACAATACATTTACTGCTCACCATACTGATCTGAAGATGACTGATACCCAAAACCCCCTCCCTACAGTTGAAATATGTAACGCACATATATCTAAAGTAATTATATCAGAAAATAAAAACTGTGTTATCATGTGCCAGACAGAGAAAGAAAAAAAAACTTATAGCAGAACCACGGCTGGTGCAAATTTAGGGCAGAAATAATGAGTAGTGGGAAGAGTGTGATAGTACACCCAAAATACCAGTTGGAAAACATAATAATGCAGCATACAATTAGAAACTGCATAAATAAATTCTTAAATATGAAGTTCCTTACTGTGAATTGCTATACTTGTGAAATTAAAATAATTTACAATCTCAGTAGAGTGAATATATCTCCACATTAGATAGCTGTTATATTTGCATGGGTGTCACACCACTGAAAACAGCAAAAATGACCAAATGGTTATAGCTAATTGATCTGTGCTGCACAGTGAAAATAGATTTAAATTTTAGGCAGTTTTTATTAAACAACGTTATGCTAGAGTAACATATTAATGGGCTATGATTCAGATAGGCCATTTATGATTTGCTTTCTTTTGTTCAACTGGTTTCCGTACAAAACTACAAAGCACTCACTTTTGGGAAACTGCGATAATTCAAGGTTCCACTAACAAAATGTGCAAATTTCATACTCCAAGCGGGAGATTAAGTTGTGGTTTGCGACCCTTCATTTCCGGTGCCATGTAGGCCCATTAGTGTAACCTTGCATTCTGTTTCGTACTTTATTTAGAAATTGTATAAGAAGGCAACAAAATCTACGTATAAATAAGCTATCAACAAGAACGCAGTTCCCGCGTAATAGTCGTCATTTACGAGGAAATCTACGAATTAGTCATCCTTACAACACGTCACCCAGGTAGTCAAACATGCTATTCGACGACGGTATATTAACGCTAAGAAATCGGTATAAAATGCGTTCCAATGTCGTTTGCCAATTTTTGTAAGCTAAAGAAAAAGGCCCTAAAATACGGGCATAATATATTGCTTACTTTCAGCGTGAAGGTGTTTCTCTGAGCGGAATTTGTTTGGTACGCAATATTAGCAATACCTAGACGCACCATGTCACATAACTATGAGAAAGCAAAGACGACAGTGGCAAACAACAGGCTAATAACAAACAACGCAGTATACTCCTGCACAAATTTACTAATTAACAAAAGTTCACTATCGCAGAGAGCTTATCGTACGGCAATACCGATCGGCAGAATTCGTACACAAGCCGTATTTGTTTATCCCATCACCAATATTACCCAGTCAATCACGAAGATAGGGACAATTTTAGCATAAACTATACTACACTTAACGTAACAGCATACATATTTTTAATAAACTACTAACCATCACGAGTCGCCATGTCCATGACAAAGAAAACTCCAGGTTTAGATGATACACGAATTTAGAGGTCTGGACAGAGCGAGACAATTATTTTACAGCTACTCTCCTTTTTACATTACATGGGAACTTAAGTATTCAATAAGAACTCACAACATTTAACACGTCAAATTTTCGAAAAACGAAACACACACAAATTCTAGTCCAAAGACTACCCAACACACGCTGCTAATCAAACCAACGTTTACATAATTTATGAATTTGCAACATTGATGTTAAGCGCGCTGCACGCCTGTGTTAAAGATTTAAGTAGAATATTAAATTATCTTATAAATACTTTTCCTCCTACTATTAACTATTATTCCTTTCATACAGCACATCGCAAGGCAAAACTGCTTCAGCTCAAAGACCTAAGTTAGTAAACATTTACTTTGTTTTGTTTTTAAGAACTTACATCTTGCCCGCAAACGATATATGCAGTGGGTTAATAGAATGTTTCTCAGTTAGTAATATTATCATTCTTTGTCAGACGCTGTGTTATATGGCGAAGATTTTTATTTTTAAATCCACAAACAATCCTTTCAGTCTTCGCAGTAACACGATCATACAATCAATTTTCTTACAACAATGTTATCAGTTATTTCTTTAAAATTAATGTTTTACTGGGCAGCTACGTAAACGGTCGCCGTTTGTGTCACACATTGCCCACTAGAAATCCGTAATGAGATAGAGGATCTGAAGCACCTCATGTGAGGCATTCAAATGAAATTTTACGGTAGCGGCTGACAGCTGATTATGATATATAATTTGTAATAAAATTATCAAAAAATTCCACATGTTAATCAACGCTTGTGAGCGATGAGATTTGTTCTTGTCTTGAAATGTTTCACATACTACAGTTACGATGAAATTCGATGACCATAAAAACACTTTGAAGACTCTAAAACATTGTAACCAGCAATTTTTTGATCGTAATAGTTTTCAAAAGCAATGTTAGATGAAAAATATGACTTGTCGCATTAGTGACGAATTTAAACTTCCCTTTTCAATACAATCTGTAAAGTGATATGTTCTGTAAACTTTATCGCAGAGATAGTATTGCAAGTTTTGAAGCACGATACGCGGTTATCACATACTGTATAAGTTATCTGTACGTAAGAAATAGTGCGGAGTTCAAGGTACATGGTGAATAATTTTCTGCATAATGTCAAAAGCAGTAACATCAGATGACAGTTCTAATGATCCGAACCCACTAACTTTTACTGAAATTGAAATACCAGTTCCTTGGGGCAAAATTGCAGGTAAATTATTTAGATACTTATATGTACGTACAGATATCATCACCGCCTGGAAAAAAGGTAGACTGTAGTATAAGTAGGCTCGTCCCTCAGTAATTTTACCATCCAAAGAAATCTGTTTTCATGTCATCAGACCTTTGTTTTTTTCAGCGATGACATGCGGCGATTCTTCCAGTCATCCCATTTTATGTCTGCATGGCTTACTGGATAATAGCGCGTCATTTGATAGACTCGTGCACGCCTTATCACTGAAATCACATTTCTTTGTAAGCATTGATCTCCCCGGCCACGGAAAATCATCACATTTGGAGCCTGGGACACAATATCGTTTTCTAGATTTTTTGACAGTTGTTCTGAGGATTAAACAGTACTTTCAGTGGGAAAGGTTTTCTATTATAGGACACGAAATGGGAGGACTCTTAGGTCTTTATTTTGCAGCATATTTTCCTAAAGCTATTGAGAAACTTTTCGTGCTGAATCCAGTGTGCTATTTGACACGGAATAAAGACCAAAGCCAACGGTTTATAAAAACTGCTGAATCTGCTTATAAAGTGCAGCATCAGCCCAAAGAAATTACCTTTACAACGTTGACTGATGCACTGGAATATATTTTAAATTTGCGGAAGACTACATTGTCCAGCGAATTACTTCCAGTTTTACTACGAAATGTCTACCCTGTCGGTAACATGTATATGTTGTCCATAGACAGTAGAATTAGCGCATTAGAATTCCCAGTAATAAGTGAGAAACAGTTGTATCAAATTTTTAATAAAATAACATGTGAGCTTTTTATCATCACTTCTTCAGATAAAAGAGAAGATTTTAAAATTTTGCCAGTTGCTCATTTTACCCGTTTATTTAAGAAAAACTGTGTAAGATTTGGAACCATCACATTAAAAGGGGACACTGATCTACATTTACACAAGCCAAAAACAGTTTCATCTCAAGTACGGCAATTATTTTTGGACTTTAGGTCATCTTTATGAAAGTTTTAATATATACCTATTGATGTGAACTGTAAATTCAAAACACTGATGTGGTGGTTGTTATGATCTATTGGGTTACAGGAATCTAGAGTCAAGGTGATCAGATTTTAACTTGACATTAGTTATTCAGCTGTAAAGACACAAAAATAATTAAGTTATATCAAATTACATTGCAGCAAAGATTTGGGGAGCCGCAGACAATATACCACTTCTTGCTGTGCATGGACTTCAAGACAACGCTGGGACATTTGATCGCCTTGTGCCCTTTTTGCCAAAACATTTTTACATAGTTTGCATAGATTTACCTGGTCATGGTTGTTCATCACATTTTCCACCTGGATTTGTCTTGCATTATATGGATTATATATTGTCTGTCAGGAGGGTTGTTGATTTTTTTAAGTGGAAGCAGTTTTACTTCTTAGGACACAGCTATGGTGCACAGTTGGGTGCCTATTTTAGTGCATTCTGGCCAGAACATATAATCAAACTTGTAATGTTGGATGCAATATCTACATTTGTGTATTCAGACTTTATGGATAGATTTCCTGTCAGTTCTTCCCGACTATTGAATATGGAGAACCGAATTGCCAAGAAGCAACCCCCTGCTTATAGTTTTGAGGAAGCATTACAGAGAATGTTAGAGAGTAGAATTAGCAAATTAACTGACGATGCTGCTAAAACTCTAATTATGCGCTCACTTGTCAAAAGAAATAATGGTGTTGGATTCTCAACTGATCAGCGGTTAAAATTTGCTGCTTGGGTACCGTGGGGTCCTGAGCAAAATGTAAATATCTTACAACGGATCAGATGTCCACAACTCATTGTGTTAGCATCACAGTCGCTGCCAATATTGAGCCAATCATTTAGTAGAGAAATGAAAATGTTCAGGTCAAGAAAAAATTTCACCTGCATTGTTGTAGATGGAAATCATGACGTTCACAATAATCAGCCTGAAATAGTGGGACCAATTGTAACAAAATTTTTTACTGCAGATAAGAGTTCCTTGTAATGTGTGCAAATGCTCGGAATTGTTCTATTGTGAGCAAAATATTATAATTCATATATGTATCTATTTTCAAAATCAGTATTACTATAGCTAAACAAGAAATGGTTTAATTTTGTATATATTATTTGTATTTGGGTCACAGAATGAGTGCTGTGTGTCATGTAAATACAAGTAAAATAAAATGCTATACTAATGGTACCTGAACTAATATTCTGGTGATATTTTTATTTATTTCCCCAATGTTTACTGCATGCTATTGTTGCAAATGCATATTTACTTGATTCATTATAGGATCAAAAATGAAAATTTGCTCTGCTCTATGGTAAGCACACAGCTGTTTATATACATTTCACTTTCTTTTGGATTCACACATGTACTTTTCAAAATTTCATAAATACATGCAGTCTTGATTACATGTTAAATGATTTAATGAAAGAGTTGTCTGGTATACAAGTCACATAAGCAATGTTCAATCATCTTGAGTTAGGCTGCACTTACCTGGTTCATTAACTCACGTGACTTTGTGTAAAAAGCATCCAACAAGGATATTTTATATCAAAACAAATAGGTCTGTTTTGCTACTAGGAAATGCTCTATGTACACACTCAATAACTTGCCAACTACTACTTCCCTTAAATGTCCCTTGACACTCTTTCTGCAAGTTATAGATAAAGTTCACTGCTTGTATTTTGTCTCTTATGGCTTCAGAATTCCAAAGCGCATATTCCACACCATGTTTGCCAGTCACCTGTCATCCCTCACTTACCCACTGATCGGCCACAAATGAGTGCCCCTCCCCTTGTGACTCAATACCACCCTGGCTGGAGTACATGAATCACGTTCTCTGTCAGATTTTCTGCTGCTCTTTTTCAAGCCCTGAAATCCTCTCCACCATTCATCCTCCCCAAAGTGGTATTTCGCCACTGATCTCTCCCCCCCCCCCCCATCCCCTATTCAATGCCCTTGCTTATTCATATTCCATCACTGCGCCCAATCCCTTGTCCTGTGGCTCATGTCACTGTAAAATACCTACTTGCAAGAGCTGTCTTGTATGTCCTCCCATTACCACTCCAGTCTTGTCACCCAAGGAGGTAGTGCAGTGTTTAGCACATTGGACTTGCTTTTGGAAGGACAGCAGTTCAAATCTGTGTCAATCCATCCTGATTTAGGTTTTCTGTGATTTCCGAAAAGTGCGCAGCTGATTTCATTCCACATTCTTTTGTAATCAGAGCTTGTGCTCCACCTGTAATGACTTCACTGACGCTGGGATGTTAAAGTCTAATCTTCCTTTATTCTTTCCTATACTGTCGTTGGCATTTCCTTCCTTATCAAAGTTAAGGTCACTTATGAAAGGAGCCATGTGGTCTACCAACATAGCTGCAAATACTGTGTGGCATTTTACATGCGCGTGACCACTAACAAGCTGTTTGTTCACACGAATGGTCATCACCAAACAGTGGCCAAAAGACAGCTGGACCATCCAGGTCACTTATGAAAGGAGCCATGTGGTCTACCAACATAGCTGCAAATACTGTGTGGCATTTTACATGCGCGTGACCACTAACAAGCTGTTTGTTCACACGAATGGTCATCACCAAACAGTGGCCAAAAGACAGCTGGACCATCCTGCAGACATGGTGTGCTTGACTTTAGTTGCTTCACAGTCCGTGCCATCTGGATTCTTCCCACCAACACCAGCATTTCTGAATTGCACAGGAGGGAACTCGTCCTGCAGCATATCGTGCCCCTCCCCCCTTCCCCAAACAGCACTACAGCATATTCCCCCACCTCTACCTTGCAATCCCTCCTCCACCCCACATCATGCATCTTCTGTGTGGAAGCCATTGTCACTATTCACTGCAATCAGGGGTCTATGTCTGGAGGTGACAGTGGCTGTGTGTGTGTGTGTGTGTGTGTGTGTGTGTGTGTGTGTGTGTGTGTGTGGAGTTGTGCATTATGAATGTGTGTGTGTTTCGCTAAGTCTGATGAAGAACTTTGATAGCTTAGTCCGCTTTTAAACGTGCCTGTCTGCCACTCATTGCCTCATTTATGTGTGAGTGGCAATCTGTCCTAATTCATATTGTTGCTATTCTGTTTCATTATTTGACATGTACTGCTCTAGGAGCTGTCTCATTGAGTAAAAACAGTGATGCCATGTAAGACTTCATGGCTTTACCGAATTATGTATTGCCTTCGATAGAGTTTATACTTTGGGGGACTTATTAAACAGCTGAAGGCTGGAACATTCCCTTTGGACAAAGTGGTGTATTAGTATATGACACATACAGATTTGAGTTTATTCAATTGTAAAGTTTGTGAAGGTCACTGTTTTCCTTTAATCTGCATTCAGTTGATATTGTCTTTTTAAGAATTTGATGATCACAAGAATGTATAATCAAAGCAATGATAACATCTCCACCTTCTGAAAATGGTGTTGCAAGAGTCTCTAACAATCCTGATGACCCTCATCTGTATTCTAAAATTGCCAAGGGCAGCTAGATCACACCATATTCTGAGTGTGTGTGTGTGTGTGTGTGTGTGTGTACGTATGCATAGTACTCAGTTTTGACAATCTTTTCTTCGCTTCTCATTATTACATGCTTGTAGTACGCAAAGGCATAGCCATCAGTACATATTTTGTCATTTACTTGATCAATGTATTTATTCCATTTCAGATTATCTTTTAGTTGTACCCCAAAGAATTTAAATTCTTTGTTAGTTTTAATTGGTTGCTTGTAAACGTTTCCAAATGGTTGAGATGGGTTTGTGTTTTTGTTTGGTGTTAAAAGTTCATGAAACTGTCTTTTGCCGTTTATGGCTATTCTGTTGTTTACAGTGCAGGCGTTACATTTTCTAGTAGCCAAGTTCACTGATTTCTGTACTGTTGCAGTGTCGTACACTTTGAGAAGCAGTTTTCATCCACAAATATAATCGTTTTGTGAGCTTCTAGATTCAGGCTTCAGTCATTAACATTCAGGAAAGTAGCAACTGTTCCAGCATTAAGCCCCAAGGCACAACTTGTGTGACACTCTCACTTTCAGATATAATTTCAGTTGCCGACTTAAGTTGATTGTCTGTTTACATCATACAGACCATCTGTAAGTGAATGCTTAAGAATGATGCAATTGATTCGTCTTCTAATACCATCTGTCCAATTTTTATCAGCAATATTTTGTGACCACTGTATCAAAAGCCTCTGACCAAGTTAAGAATATGCCTGTAATGGGTTGTTTCGTATCCAAGAGATTTAGTATTGTGTTAATGCAGTAATAAACTGCTGTTTGTATTAAATTTGTTTTGCCTAAAGCTCTGTTGAGATATAGTCAGCATATTCTTTTTATCAGTGAAGCTCATTAGCTTTTTGTACTTAATTTTTTAATTCATTTTAGATAAGCATAGTGGGAGTGTAATAGGTTGATAATTGTTCATATCTTTTTTCTCAAAAATGGAATTACTTTTGAGATTTCCATTGCCTCTGGGATAGTATTTGCTTGGAAAGAAAAGTTACAGAGTTGGATTGGATCAGCAATAGTGTGTACGCAGTTCTTCATGACAGTTGCATATCATCATTCCCAATAGCATAAAAAGATCTGAATCCTCCTAGGGCTTTTATATTGACTTTGTGACTGCACTAATGAATATTGATTTTTTGCTTGTGTGAAGTGAATTTTCTGATTTACTATTCCATCTGTTGTATTTCGGTTATTTTTCACAATTGTTCAGGTATGTTTGTACAGAATTTGTTGAATGTGGTCACCAGAGCTCAGAATTAGTTATCATTTCATTTCTGTGTTTAATTCCTATATTTGTATGCATTCTTTGTTTCACCCTCTTCTTATATTTTTTCACACTGCTTTTACTTTGTTGTTGGATTTGTCAGTGTGCTCATCATTGTGCATCCTTTCAGCCTTCTAAGGATACAGGTGTAACTTGTATAGTAATTGAGGAGTATCATTACTTTGTTTGCACAACTTATGAAATATTCTCTTATTCCGGCAGAATGTTTTCATTCCACTACTTCTGTCTCTGGCTGTCATTTAAGCTTATTGTTATTTAACGTTATTGTTTTCCATGTAAATGCTCTTTGGAAGCAGCAAACTATTAACTCTGATTCATACGCCACTAAACCAAGAGTGAGCAGTTATTTGGAACAGGAATGTGAAAGAAAGGTTTCAACTGAGAACCTCTATGGAGACCCTAGAAGAACTGTGACAAGCAGCGAAAGTATGTGATGATTCTAAATCAGTACACATATTTCGTTACAGAGGAAAGATTCAAAAACACAAGTGTTTAGGAATATTGCTTATTTTCCAAATCCATTCTGACTAGAGCTAAAACTTGGAGCAAGCCATAATGATTTCAGAAAAAGGTAGTGAGATCTGAATATACAGCATGCTTCAACTTGAGGTATTAACTGAATTTGCTAGCCTAAGAAATTTTTATAACTTCCATAGGTTTCAAGATTCTCACAGTTGATAAGCTTCCTTGCTAAATGTCCTGGAACACGTTGGACTAGATAATAAGATTTATCATCAGTGATATGGTACATACACATCCTACTAACAATTCAAGTGTCTACATGAAATCTGGAAAATTTTAAGGTCAAAAGGGTAATGAGACAAGAGAACAAGTTATTATGTATCCTCTTCAACTACGTCTTCAAAAATGGAAAAGCCCTCATAAAAATGATAGTAAAATGTAGACGCTGTTTAAGAAGGCTTGAATTACACTGAAGATATAGTGTGTTTCTTCAGTTCCCTTGTAAATGTGCAATGATTCCAAGACTGTGCTGGATAGAAAATGATTTAAATAGTCATCTCAGAAACTGAACCCTCTGCACACTGCAGGAACAAATATATAAATCAGTGTTCTACTCACTGCTAGGCAGAAAAGCCATTGTAATTTATAGTGAATCTACAAACTAACTCATTTGTAAATTATATGTTAACAATGACCAGTGCAAACATACAAACAAAACATACATTCTTGCTGCCTAGCAACAGCTGCTCTATAGAAGTTTGTTGCCCTAACTGCATTGTATTAATTGGTTTAATCTGAACTGTGTTTGAGTATACACAAATTCTGACCTCACATTCCACTAGCCCACTAAGTTAAGTCACAGAAAGTGTGTGGTCTTGCCTCAGTAAAGAGGACTGTGATATTCACAACGTGGGTGTTAATGATACTACGTTATTAAATTACTGGTCCTGACTCGTCACAATTCGCCATGTTTTACTGAAGTTTGTGGGGATGGTTCAAATTTTTGAGTCAAGGTACCAACCCTTTTGCAAATAAGCCTACAGCACTGCAACAGTTGTCAGCAGGAACTAACTGTGTAGCTGAAGAAATGGTAAAAGTTACATATTGGATCTCGTCTCTTGCATTTTCCAATATGACAAAGACAAACACGTTAGGCTTCTTACCACTCAGTTTGTTACCACAACCAGTTTTTCTGCTTTTATTTTGTTGGCTTTGCCAGCTCTCAGCCAAATTGTCATATACCAACCTATCCTAGACCTCAGACTCCACTACAGCTCAGTCTGTCACCACAACCAAGATTTCGGGTGGGGTCAAATACGTAACTTTAGCTGAAACATTAGATGAAACCCACCATGTCATCAGCCAACTAGAGTGTCCTGGATAAATCAGTGTCACACTACAGGATACCATGGATGTCACCATGGCTAACCCCATCCAAAAAAACAGGCACTGGGAAGGGGGAAGAGAGAGAGAGAGAGAGAGAGAGAGAGAGAGAGAGTGTGTGTGTGTGTGTGTGTGTGTGTGTGTGTGTGGCAGGGGGGGGGGGGGGGGGGGACAGATGAAATGAAGACCTCTACACACCAAAAATCAAGAAACTCAGTGGTAAGAGGTGGTTTGTAAATTGTTGCCAGCAACATTTTACACAGTAACCAATGCATGATGGCAAACTAGTGTACCTAGTACCAGAGCAAGTGCTGATCCTATAAAGTATATCCAAAGCAAATACTTTGAAACCACTGCTTGGAGAATGTCAGCTGAAAGAGAATTCAGAAAACAGTCCATAGAGGAAATATACCCCAAATACTAAAATGTTGACACCAGGATGAAGTGAGTCTTGAAACAATCCAAAAGTAACAGCAATCATATGCTCCACTTGAATGCAGTGCAAACATGAAAGGCATATGGTGGATAGAAAAGAGGTGTAGAAACACAAAATATACTCACTGAACTGGAGATACAATCACAGGGTGGATGTTGCAGAGATAATCATCCCCCCCCCCCCCCTTTTTGTTGAACATCAAACAGTTTCATTTGGTCTCAAGGTGGAGAATCAGTTTCTTTGTACTTTCATTACTATGAAGGGACTTCAATTAGCAATGAAGCAAAACATCTATCACTGCCTCAGCTTGGTAACGCTTGTTATTCGGTGACTGCAATTTTGTTATTCAACACAACCCCAATGAAATGTGGCCCTCAGAATCACTTCCAACAACACAGATATCACAAACCAAAAGATGGCTGTGCTGAAGCAAAAACGAAGCTTCTCATTTAGGGCCTTAGGCCAGTTGTGTTAAACTCAGACTGAGGTCCCCTGCTATACCTGCAGGATAGGACAGATAGTTTAATTTGTGGAAAGGGGGCCAAAATGAGTGGCTGTCAGTTGCAATAGAACATACTACTTTATTCATTTGAACATTAGAAGAGTAAAGAAAACAATAAAAACAGAGTAAGCCAAACATTAACTCAATTCCCAGCTAAATGCGCCATTCGTCTCAGGCTTCATGGGCAAAACAACTTTAATTTAAAACCGGCTGAAGGCCAATAACTTAAGACTCAAAAACAGGAATTTGAATTTAAAAGGCAGAAGGTCTTATCTTAAAACATTTCTCTAAATTAGTCTGAAGGATCAAACAATCTCATGCCTTAAGGGCAAAACAACTTTAATTTAAAATCAGCTAGAAGCCATACATAAACAAACAACAAGAACAAATAAGAAAAGGCAGCACATCGAACGGTGCTCACAAGTTTCCAAGAGTCGGCCTGGAATTCAAACACTAGTGCTCGCTTAGGTGAGACAGGCAGTCGGCCCAACAATTCTCAATCTGACGGCAACCCAACCGACCGACAGTCAATGTACTAAACGACAGGATAACTTCCGCTCCACCAGACCAGCACACAACAGAGAGTTCAATGCAACAACGCAGGAGGTATTGGTGCCCACAGCAAAGTACACATTCAGCTGTCAAAGTACACGCCGTGCTGGACAGCTACAACACTATGAGGAAAATACACTACCTGAATTTACGTCAATGGCCAGGGCAGGTAACCGGAACATTAATGGCCACAAGGCAGTAGATTCCACTGGTGCACTTCAATTAAAAAATAATCAAGTTAAGTTAAACTCCACAGGAGGGCGGCTAGAATTTCGCCAACTTGAAAATGCACGTTGTTGCTCGCAATGACACAATGTGAACAGTTGGGGCTGGCTGGTAGATTAAGTAAAGATGCAACTTTTCATGATCAGTAAGCCACGGACCTCGTAGCAATCGGAACAGCCCCTCAAACCCCGACTGCGCACGGACGCTGGCAGCGGCCACAGCCAGATACGCGCCACGGAGACTTCCTCACTGCTCCACGCCAACCAACCAACTGCCCGCACACGGGACAACCGGAAACTATAAGCACGAGGCCAAAGATAGTACAAGGAAGTGAATATTGACACCACTGCTGCTGCGACTTGTGGAGAGAGAGGATAACAGCATAATCACGATAACTGTGGGAGACTAATCACAGAATAGCAACCAAGGTTTAATGCAAAGCATAACATGAGCCAGCCACGTCTCACAGACTTCAGCAAAACTCTCTGATGGATTGTTGAAACATGATTGTAATGGTGGCTGGGACATGGCTGCTGACTGCCAAGCATACAAAATGGCTTCAAAAAATTAATGGCAGTGCACTCTTGTTGTGTAAACCTCAGCTGCTTAAAACTGCTCGAGATACTGATTCATAAGTTTTTTACAGGCATCTGCTGACTGCTTCACATTCATTGGGCACACATTGGTCAAGCAATGATATGGTGGCCCCACACAGAATACCAGGAGGATCCCACAATATTTTACACCATAGATACTGCTAATACTGAAATTTCTCTGCCACTGACCATTAAACTATTACAATATTGATACGGTATGTGTGTACCCTGTACAGCCACATCTGTCCAGGATATCTACCATAGGACAGCTTGTTTTGTTTGACAGTTGGCTGAGAAAATGGGCTAACAATGTCACCTCACAGATCACAAGCAGAAGTGTTTATTCACAGAGGTGTTCGGAATCTTGCTCTGCAGATGAAGGTGGGAGGCCATGTAAGTAACATCAACTGCATGCATCCTGAGACTAATCCACAAGTCATAACTAATGTTATAATATGTCTGCATCAGACATCTGCTTCCGAGGCTACAGCAAGTGATAAATGTTCTCGGTGCACTGGGCCATACTGGGTGTGGAACATATCCTGCCACAATACTCACCCTGTCCAAATCACTGATGTGTCTTCAATTAGATTATGGTCCATCTTTTACCACACAGCATCCACTTAGTATTCACCAAATACGACAAAAGACAGTGCCACCCTGTTTGAACTGTTTCTTCAGCATCAACTAATGCAATCCAACTGAATTTTTCTCAAATTAGCTGACCTACAGAAGCTTCTTCAGTCATATTACCATTTCTGTATTGAAATAAAAATCACATTGCTATTTAACAAGAACACTTTCTTACTATCTAGTTCACACAACTAACCAGCAATTCAAAATTCCTCTTTCCCTGATACTCAGTCCTTGCAACATGCACTTCCCTCCCCAAAAGTGACAGGTCAAACATTAACAAAATATTCGAGACAACTGTGTAAATGTAGTGGCTAGATGTGATTAAGATAATCACTGATAATTCAAAAATAACTGATCAACCATTGGTAGGTGCCGTTCCTCAGCACGTGTCAGTGTTCCCACAGAGGTGGTGGCCATCTTGCAAGTTCTCCATTTCTTAAGGCGATTTGGGCTGAACAAGATCTATATCATGTCTGACTCATTCAGTGCACTATCAGGTCTCACTGCCCTAAGAAGAGAGAAGGGCTACAATTTTCATCTTATGAACGTAAGCCAGAAAGTGAACTGCATCAGTATTACACTGCACGAAGGCCTCCAATAAAACAAGTAAACAAACCTCCTCGTAAAGTATGCAATGCACAGCAGGCACATAACTGAACTTAAATTGATGGCATATAATTCATGGTAAGGAGATTGGGAAGACACATGGTGACAGAGAGGCTGCCACAATTATAATCTACAAACTGTCTGCCCACCTACATGATTATTGGTTTATGGATTGGGCAAGTTGTACATGCTACCTAATGTGCGTCACCATTCCCTACTTGCCTCCACAGGACAAGCGTCAAAGAGACCCTAACTTGAATCTTCCTGGCAGATTAAAACTGCCTGCTGGACTGAGACTCAAACTCAGGACCTTTGCCTTTCGCAGGCAAGTGCTCTACCAACTGAGCTACCCTAGCACAACTCACGACCCGCCCTCACAGCTTTAATTTTGCCAGTACCTCATCTCCTACCTTTTAAACTTCACAGAAGTTCTCCCGTGAACCTGGTTCGCAGGAGAGCTTCTGTGAAGTTTAGATGGTGCTTGGGTAGCTCAGTTGATAGAGCACTTGCCCGCAAAAGGCAAAGGTCCCGAGTTCAAGTCTCGGTCCGGCACACAGTTTTAATCTGACAGGAAGTTTCACAACTGCGCACACTCCGCTGCAGAGTGAAGATTTCATTCTGGAGACCCTAACTTGTTCATGAAACTTAACGTCAGGTGATTTAAATCACACACTTCTTGTGTGAGTAGATAGTGATTGAGAAATAGCTTTGCACAACAGACTAAGAGAACTCAAATGCCAATTTACCACTAATATCAAAACAGGCCTCACATCAAAAAAAGAAAAAGAAAAAAAATCACAAAATAATCATGGACTTTTTTAGATGTTGTATTCAACACATATAATTATCAGCCACAATGTGCTACGTAATTTGTTGTAATCAGATATACTATGTACCAATGTAATATGGTAATGACTGAATAGTACACACACAAAGTACCTGTGTAATTAAATAAAAAACATACAGAATTCATGAGTCATATCACACACTCTGTCTCTCTCCTTCCAGTCTATGTCCTTTCCACAGCAACAACAATGATTAACACTGGACACTGTTATCACATTAGCTACGTGGTGACAAATGTTATAATTATCTGACCACATTACGTTATTGTTCTTTCATTCAGTGGGCAGAGGAAAATTTAACTAACTGTTTAATATTTTTGTTGAATCAGCGTGAAATTGATGATTACGATGTGAAAGGTACATGTACAGTCAATTTGTTCATTCATTTTGCTCTGCAGACCCCATAAAGAATTAAAACCTCCAGGGTTGCATAATCAGTCAGGGTAAAGAGCAACAAAAGAAAGAGAAGTGACTCTTAGAAATTTAATCTGTACAGTGTATTGACAATAAACTGTCACTTCACTGTTTAACACATCGACTGCCTACAGGCCGCTGACAGCCACAGCAGAGCCCCACACCTGATGCCGTGGCCCAGCCAGGCCCGATAGTGAAACATCCATCACTACACACGCAGCAGTCAACGTGTTAATAGTATTTATGGTTACACAGCTCAATTAAACGTAGTAAGTTAGAAGGGAGGTCTGTTATATTGGTAACTTAACATTTACTTAATAGCATCGGCATTAAAACAAAAAAGAAAAACACATCTGTAGCAACAGGGGCCTATTTACAGTACACTACCAAACTATAAGGTTCTGTTCAAAATTATTGCCTAGCCAATACATACCATAGGTCAGAGGAGTTTGTTTAGGGTAGGGAGGGCAGAAACAAAAGATGTTCAGAGACAAGTTGAAAATGACAGTCACATTGATAAAGCACGCAGCCAGAAAGCAAATTTTAATACACACAGTTCATGCAACACAGCCCTTAATTGAAACTGGAGATGTTCAGGAATTGACAGAAAAGTGAGGTTCACCAAGTTGTAATTCAGCCAGTGCACAAAATTGGTTATCTTTATTGCATCAGAATATCTGATGACTGAGAGGTAAGCTTAATGAGTTGCTTATTTGTGGTTGAAGAATTAGAGTTGAGTAAACCAGTTGATATAACCTGCCTCTCTGTATATCATGTTACCAATGGTGTAGATATCGTTGTAATCGGGTATGAGTACATGGCCAGTAAACTGACACAACTTTATTCCATGGAAGCATTAACAACTTGAACACAGTACTTAAGTAACATTCAGGAGGAACCAATTCTGTACAAAAAGAGCTGTAGCCATGCACAAGGAGAACTGAGACCTAGTATTAAGTTGGCTAGCCTTAAATAGACTGGCGCCCAAGGCTCTCTCACTGTCTTTCTCTCTCACTCACTGACACACTCTGTGCCCACCTTCCAGTGTCAAACCATATGGCAACACCGGTAATGCCAGGGCTGTTTCCATGTCAACCACAGACATCAGCCCCTGGTGACGTCGCTCGCGGTGCTGATGATACTGGTATCAGCGGTTGATCGGGGACAGGTGGTGGAATCCCTGATGATGGTGTCAGAAGCAATAGAGGAACTACTGGTTTGGCACCAAGGATGGCTGCCCTCGCCTGAATGGGAGTGGAGTACTGGCAGCAGCAGGTAATGTGACGCCTGATGTGGATGGGCTCGGAGGCAATGGTGTTACATAGGGGTGACCTGCCAGCCACACGAAGGCAGAGCTCATCATGGTGCCTCGAGCAGAGGCTGTCCATCATGCAGATGTTGCAGAGACCACTCCAGGCATCTGGCAACGACAACCGGAATCCATGTAGAGTGACATCTAAAACCGCACACTGAGACAGCCACACCTGCTGGAAGAGGCACAGCAGCTGCATGGGTTGATGTCCAGGTGGAGAATGCAGAAGTTGTAGCAGTTTCTTCACCTGGCACCCATGGAGTAGCTCTGCAGTGTTCTTCTTGCTGAGCAGTGTGAAATGGTACAAGGAGAGAAACCAATCAAAGGCAAAGTTGGACGAAGAGTTGGCAAAATACTTTTTCATCTGAGTTTTGAACATTCGCACTAGGCATTCTGCCTCGCCATTAGATCGTGGATGAAATGGCGGGGCAAGGATGTGATGGATACCGTGGGAATCACAAAATGACACATCCTCTTGGGATCAAAATTGTGGACCATTATCACACACTAATATCCAGTTCACCTGGTCCTCATCAAGCCAAAAATCCACCTTTCTCAATTTTGACCTCCACCACAAAGATGGCTACATCAGTACCACCATCCACATCAAACCTACCAACCACCAAAATACCTCCACTCTGATGTCTGCCACTCATTCCATACCAAGAAGCCCTTCGTTACAGCCTAGCCACACATGCCATTGAATCTGTAGTGATGAGCAGTCCCTCTCTAAATATGCTAAGGGTCTCACTGAGGTCTTCATGGACCAAAATTATCCTCCTAACGTTATCCAGAAACGCACCTCCCATGTCTCGTCCTTACAGTCACCTACCACCTCTTACACACCCACTGTCTGCGCACAAAGGAAAATTCCTCTTATGACTCAGTACCATCCAGGACTGGAGCAACTGAATCACATTCTCTCTCCAGGGTTTAAGTACCTCTCACTGCAACCTGAAATGAGGAATTTCCTACCCACTATCCTTCCCACCCCTCCCACAATGGTATTCTGCCACCTACCAAACCTACACAATATCCTCATCCATCCCCTCTACATATCTGTTCCCAAACCCTTGTCTCACGGCTCATATCCCTGTAATATGACCTAGATGCAAGACCTGTCCCATACATCCTCCCACCACCACCTACTCCAGATTGGTCACAAGCATCACCTATCCCATCAAAGGGAAGACTATTTGTAAAAGCAGTCATATGAGGTACAAGCTAAGCTGAAAACACTCTTCTGCATTCTATGTAAGCATGACAGCCAACAAGCTGTCTGTCAGTATAAATGTCTACCAATAAACTGTGGCCAAAAAGCACTGGACGACCAGTTGCTGAGCACGCTGTTCATCATAATGTTGTTCATTTTAATGATTGGTTCACAGCCTGTGCCATCTGGAGCCTTCCTATTAACAACTAGCCTTTTTTATTTGTACAGGTTGGAACTCTCTCCGCAGCACATCATTCATTCCCACAATCCGCTTATCCTCAACACTGGCTAGGCCATGTGTTCCACCTGCCTATTCCCTTCACTGCTCCCACTCTAGCTCTACACATGCCTTATATTCCACCAACACATCTATAGTCATTTCCCTGCTCTGCTTCTTTGCTTAGAACTGGTTTTCCATCTGAGCTCTTGATATTCATACATGTGGTTCTCTTTTCTCCAAAGGTATCTTTAATTTCCCTGTAGGCAGCATCTATCTTACCTCTAGTGATATATGCTTCTACATCCTTACATTTTCCCTATAGCCATTCCTGCTTAGCCATTTGCACTCCCTGACAATTTCAGTTTTTCGACATTTGCATTCCCTTTCACATGCTTCATTTACTGCATTTTTATATTTTCTCCTTTCATCGATTAAATTAAATATCTCTTGTGTTACCCAAGGATTTCTACTAGCCCTCATCTTTTTACCTACTTGATCCTCTGCTCCCTTCACTATTTCATCTCTCAAAGCTATCCATTCTTCTTCTACTGCATTCCTTTCCCCTGTTCTTGTCAGTTGTTCCCTAATGCTCCCTCTGAAACTCTCTAGAAGCTCTGGTTCTTTGAGTTTATCCTAGTCCCAACTCCTTAAATTCCTGCCTTCTTGTTGTTTCTTCAGTTTTAATCTGCAGTTCATGACCAATAAATTGCGGTCAGAGTCCACATCTGCCCATGGAAATGTCTTACAATTTAAAACTTGGTTCCAAAATCTCTGTCTTACCATTATATAACTAATCTGAAACCTTCTGGTGTCTCCAGGTCTCTTTCATGTATACAACTTTCTTTCATGCTTCTTAAAGATGGTAGAGCACTTGCCCGCGAAAGGCAAAGGTCCTGAGTTCGAGTCTCGGTCGGGCACATAGTTTTAATCTGCCAGGAAGTTTCATATCAGCGCACACTCCGCTGCAGAGTGAAAATCTCATTCTGGAAACATCCCCCAGGCTGTGGCTAAGCCATGTCTCCGCAGTATTCTTTCTTTCAGGAGTGCTAGTTCTGCAAGGTTCGCAGGAGAGCTTCTGTAAAGTTTGGAAGGTAGGAGACGAGATACTGGCAGAAGTGAAGCTGTGAGGACCGGGCGTGAGTCGTGCTTCGGTACCTCAGATGGTAGAGCACTTGCCGGCGAAAGGCAAAGGTCCCGAGTTCGAGTCTCGATCGGGCACACAGTTTTAATCTGCCAGGAAGTTTCATTAATTAACTACTTTTGTTGCATATTCAGAAATTCTTTTACAGAATAGAAACAGTGCTTTATTACAAATGTCTTTAGTTCAATTTTAAATTTTGGATACATAACAATTTTTGTTTCCTCCAATATCTTATTGTGTAGTATTACACCAAAGTTAATTATGATTCTCTGATATGCTGTAGTTTTTGGTGAGTATTTGATTTCCCTCTGGTACAACAGTTGTGTACATTTTTGTTTTGTAGTAGTTTGTCTCTTTTCAAGACGTAGTCTCTAGGGAACAATACAGTTTCATAAATGAACAAGCTTGGAACAATCAGAACACCAAGTGTAGTAAAATGAAATTTACCGGACTCCATCTTTTTAACGCCACTCTTTCTTGCGTTCTAAAAACCTTTATGCTGTTTGTTGAGTGTCCCCAGAAAATGATCTCATATTGAAGCAGAAAGCAGAACTGTGCATAATATGCCTGTTTTGCTTATTGTAGACTTTAATATTTTTAGACTACAGCACATGGATGAGAGTTTCCAACACAAGTTATAACTGTGTGTGTCCTACACAAACCCAAAAATTTTGTGACACTTAAATCTTCTAGGGAGTAATATTTTAACTCAGGCATTTGGTTAGATGAAGGAAATAAATGAAAACTGATAAACTTCCAGTTAGCAATATACTGGTGTCAGTGGCAAATATAATAATTTTTGGGGGGACTCATACACTCCTGGAAATTGAAATAAGAACACCGTGAATTCATTGTCCCAGGAAGGGGAAATTTTATTGACACATTCCTGGGGTCAGATACATCACATGATCACACTGACAGAACCACAGGCACATAGACACAGGCAACAGAGCATGCACAATGTCGGCACTAGTACAGTGTATATCCACCTTTTGCAGCAATGCAGGCTGCTATTCTCCCATGGAGACGATCGTAGAGATGCTGGATGTAGTCCTGTGGAACGGCTTGCCATGCCATTTCCACCTGGCGCCTCAGTTGGACCAGCATTCGTGCCGGACGTGCAGACCGCGTGAGACGACGCTTCATCCAGTCCCAAACATGCTCAATGGGGGACAGATCCGGAGATCTTGCTGGCCAGGGTAGTTGACTTACACCTTCTAGAGCACGTTGGGTGGCACGGGATACATGCGGACGTGCATTGTCCTGTTGGAACAGCAAGTTCCCTTGCCGGTCTAGGAATGGTAGAACGATGGGTTCGATGACGGTTTGGATGTACCGTGCACTGTTCAGTGTCCCCTCGACGATCACCAGTGGTGTACGGCCAGTGTAGGAGATCGCTCCCCACACCATGATGCCGGGTGTTGGCCCTGTGTGCCTCGGTCGTATGCAGTCCTGATTGTGGCGCTCACCTGCACGGCGCCAAACACGCATACGACCATCATTGGCACCAAGGCAGAAGCGACTCTCATCGCTGAAGACGACACGTCTCCATTCGTCCCTCCATTCACGCCTGTCGCGACACCACTGGAGGCGGGCTGCACGATGCTGGGGCGTGAGCGGAAGATGGCCTAACGGTGTGCGGGACCGTAGCCCAGCTTCATGGAGACGGTTGCGAATGGTCCTCGCCGATACCCCAGGAGCAACAGTGTCCCTAATTTGCTGGGAAGTGGCGGTGCGGTCCCCTACGGCACTGCGTAGGATCCTACGGTCTTGGCGTGCATCCGTGCGTCGCTGCGGTCCGGTCCCAGGTCGACGGGCACGTGCACCTTCCGCCGACCACTGGCGACAACATCGATGTACTGTGGAGACCTCACGCCCCACGTGTTGAGCAATTCGGCGGTACGTCCACCCGGCCTCCCGCATGCCCACTATACGCCCTCGCTCAAAGTCCATCAACTGCACATACGGTTCACGTCCACGCTGTCGCGGCATGCTACCAGTGTTAAAGACTGCGATGGAGCTCCGTATGCCACGGCAAACTGACTGACACTGACTGCGGCGGTGCACAAATGCTGCGCAGCTAGCGCCATTCGACGGCCAACACCGCGGTTCCTGGTGTGTCCGCTGTGCCATGCGTGTGATCATTGCTTGTACAGCCCTCTCGCAGTGTCCGGAGCAAGTATGGTGGGTCTGACACACCGGTGTCAATGTGTTCTTTTTTCCATTTCCAGGAGTGTATATCCAACAAAGTTGTCCACATAAATCAAGATGATCAGTGGACCTACGATTGAGCCCTGGTAATTCACTAGAAAGGAAGTAGTTGTTTCTTGTTTTGTTCTTACGTTAGTGTTGAATTCATAGTGAAGTGATACCGCCTGCGGTTTCTTAGGTACGAACACAGCCACCTATGTGCTGCACCTCTTACGCCTTGACTTTCTAATTTTTCAAGCAGAATGTTAGGGTCTAGGACATAGAAGGCCTTTGATAGGTCTACGAAAGTACCTTCAGTTAATTTATGTTGATCAAGGGATTTTAAAAACTGCTATCTGTGTAGATTTAGACTTGCTAAACCCATGTTGTTGTACAGTAAGAGGTGAATATTTATTTATAAAACTTAAAAGCCTGTCATAAAAGAGTTTTTCTAGAATTTTTGAGAATGAACATAGGTGTGACACAGGTCGGTAGTTCGATATTTGATCAGAAGGGTCTTTTTTTTTAGCACCGGTGAAACTTGTGCTATTTTGAGAACATCTGGAAAGTCACAAGTTTCTAGAGAGAGGTTGAAAATTTTTGCCAATGGTTTTGCTATGTGGTGAGCACATGCTTCTAATGTGAAATCAGGTACTTCATTAAGGCCACTTGACATTTTATTGCTTAATGATTTAATTTTACTTATAATTTCACTGGGATTTGTTTCATGAACATACATAGAGAAATCCATGATCACTGATTTGCTGGAGAAACTTCACAGTACTAGAATGAGGTCTTCAGCTAGTGAAGTGGAATATTCATTGAATTTTGTCATGACAGATTATTGTGTCTGTGACTTTTGAGCCCTCTAATGTTAATGATACATTCTTCTTTTTCTTCTGTCTCTCTTTTTTCTTTTTTTAAACTGAGCTACAAGTTTCTTTTTTTTGTAACTGTCCGCATGTTTCTCATTTTGTTAGATGAGTTTTTTTTATCAAACTGTCATTCAACATAGTTTTTGCCTCTCTGACTGCTCTACCGTAGACTCTTTTGTAGACTTTAGAATAATCTGTGAATTCTTGGGAAACTCTCCACTTTTTATAACAATACTGCAGGAATCTGTTTCTCTCACTGAAATTTTCATGCCTTTAGTTACCCTTGCTTATTGTTGTTAGGTTCTATTGTTTTTACTTCTTTTGGAAATGCTTCATTACAATAGTCAAGAAGTATATTGTGGAAACTCATGTACATGCTATCAACATTGTCCCTAAAGGAGATGCTGTCCCAATTTTCCTAGGCCAATAAGAAATTAAAAGTTCTAACATTACCTTCAGAAAACTACTTTTTTGCAACTGCTGCTATCTGTTGGCATTTCTACACACAGCAGCTGTGCTCATGATCACTATAACCCATGCTCAGTACCTACATGTGAATTTGTAACTTGTGTCTGAGATGAATATTTGGTCAATGATGGAGTTTGTACATTTTGTTAATCTTGTTGGGCAGTGTATTGAGGGGATTATATTGAATGTGTTTGTCAGATTTATGAAAGCATCTCTGGTATAACTGTCTTTTGAAAAATCAATATTGTATCTTTCAGATACTGATCCTGTTCAGTAGGTCATGTAGTTTGCTCATTAAGACTAACAGACTTCCACTTGGTGCTCTGTATATGTTAAAAATTATGAAATTAAGGTCTCGCAGTTTAGTACTGGAAAGTTCAAAGTCTTTTTCAATTGGGTCAGTATAACTTTTATTGACATCACAGAAATTTGTTTGCTCTTTCACAAAGATAGCAGATTGGCTGTGCTTTGAGAGCTTTTGTCTAAAATGACTGGATAATGCATATCCTGAGATTGAGGTTAATTTTATTTTGACATTTTGTGGCCAATGTTTAGTAATGCAAATTATGTCTACATTTAGTTTATAGTGGAGTTGCGCTTACAAAACGGTAATTTTATTCATGAGTGACTGAAGGTTATGATGTAATACAGAAAAATCTGGGCATTTGGAAACTTTAGTTGAAGTGCTTCCATGTTCATTATCTAACAGGATTTCTAAGACTGCAGTGACGATAAAAAATTTTCGATGTCTTTCTTGTGCGTGGCTTCTGCTTGCTTGTGGCAATCAACAGGTGAGTTAACATGTACAAGTTTTGCTTTGTTCACCTCTGTCCTCTTCAGTTTAAACCATCTCATAATTTGCATTTGACTGAGTATCTGATTGTTTGCTTCTGGCCTATTCAATTTAAACCACTTGGTAATCTGCGATGACACTTTTGGTTGTAACTCGTCTGAAACATCTCATACTTTCCATTTGTTTGCCATTTGTCCTTTTCTCTTAACTCTTCCTCAAAATGCAAGGATTTTTTTTTTTTTCTTGCTAGTAATTAATTTCTTAAAATGAATAGTACATAATTCTGTGATACACTTGTTTGCAACACTAATTTCACAGTTCATTCACACATGACCAGGGTGGTAAATCATGATGATGTGGGTTATTCACAATGAGTACAATTGTATGAAGACGAATGGAAACACTAGTAGAAGCCGACCTCGGGGAAGATCAGTTTGGATTCCGTAGAAATGTTGGAACACATGAGGCAATACTGACCCTACGACTTATCTTAGAAACTAGATTAAGGAAGGGCAAACCTACATTTCTAGCATTTGTAGACTTAGAGAAAGCTTTTGATAATGTTGACTGGAATACTCTCTTTCAAATTCTGAAGGTGGCAGGGGTAAAATACAGGGAGCGAAAGGCTATTTACAATTTGTACAGAAAGCAGATGGCAGTTATAAAAGTCGAGGGACATGAAAGGGAAGCAGTGGTGGGGAAGGGAGTGAGACAGGGTTGTAGTCTCTCCCCGATGTTATTCAATCTGTATATTGAGCAAGCAGTGAAGGAAACAAAAGAAAAATTCGGAGTAGGTATTAAAATCCATGGAGAAGAAATAAAAACTTTGAGGTTCGCCGATGACATTGTAATTCTGTCAGAAACAGCAAAGGACTTGGAAGAGCAGTTGCACAGAATGGATAGTGTCTTGAAAGGAGGATATAAGATGAACATCAACAAAAGCAAAACGAAGATAATGGAATGTAGTCGAATTAAGTCAGGTGATGCTGAGGGAATTAGATTAGGAAATGAGACACTTAAAGTAGTAAAGGAATTTTGCTATTTGGGGAGCAAAATAACTGATGATGGTCGGAGTAGAGAGGATATAAAATGTAGACTGGCAATGGCAAGGAAAGCGTTTCTGAAGAAGAGAAATTTGTTAACATCAAGTGTAGATTTAAGTGCCAGGAAGTCATTTTTGAAAGTATTTGTATGGAGTGTAGCCATGTATGGAAGTGAAACGTGGACGATAAATAGTTTGGACAGGAAGAGAATAGAAGCTTTTGAAATGTAGTGTTACAGAAGAATGCTAAAGACTAGATGGGTAGATCACATAACTAATGAGGAAGTATTGAATAGGATTGGTGAGAAGAGAAGTTTGTGGCACAACTTGACTAGAAGAAGGGATCGCTTGGTAGGACATATTCTGAGGCATCAAGGGATCACCAATTTAGTATTGGAGGGCAGCGTGCAGGGTAAAAATCGTAGAGGGAGACCAAGAGATGAATACACTAAGCAGATTCAGAAGGATGTAGGTTGCGGTAGGTACTGGGAGATGAAGAAGCTTGCACCAGATAGAGTAGCATGGAGAGCTGCATCAAACCAGTCTCAGGACTGAAGACCACAACAACAACAACAACAACAACATTTGTATGAATTAAATTATTTAAACATTTCTTCATTTCTGTATTAACCTTGTACTTCTCATCATTTGGGACTCCTATTAACATGACAAAAGTGTGTTTTGTACATATATTGAAAAGTAATTGCTAAGGCAAAATGACAGTTTAATACGACAGTCTGATAACAGTGCTATGTGGCTATATGTGAAGAGTGAAATAGGGAAGAGATGTGAAGAATAACCCAGTGGAAAAGGGGCACATGCCACCTAAGTATGTTGTGTCAGGAAATGGTAATTAAGGAGATATGATTTTGTACAGTTATGTGATGACCTGCTATGATACCAACAGTTGTTACAGTAATTAGATGGTGTTTCGCAAATACTATTAAATAGTAGGCCACTTTCTTACAATTTAAAGTACAGAAAATGAAATCTTTGACATGTAGGCACATTACAAATCATGTCATTAATAGTCAAACTACTCAGCAATGTTTTCCTGTTCCACTGTATCACCACTACCATCACTTATCAATGACTGATAGAAACTTGAATATACTGGAGGCACAAATTGCAGTAAGCTTTGAAGGTGCTTGAACTCTGTTGCCTTAATTTGACGTCCATTTCGATACTTAGGAACTAACTGGCAAGCTTCGTAAATCATCCGTGACACTTCTGTAAACTAAGTCACACAGGTTTCTCAGTCTGATTGTGTGAATATCTGATATATACAGAATGTTCACCACTCATTAATCTAAAAACCATTGTGTTTCAGATGTCTGCAGGCCTTTTGTCAACAGTAACGTTATGTTTGACAATACTGTTCATTATAGATGACAAAGACATGAAGTCGTCATTCTTCATTTCAGCCACAATGAATGGGTTCTTTTGCTTGCTCTTCCTTATAAGTTCACCCCATTTTGCTGGAGTGTACACAGTGTGTGTCTTTCTTTTCAGCTTCTCAATAACTCCAAAATCCCTGTCACATGCACCAGGAAGGAGAAATTTGTGCTCAACAACATCAAAACATTTTTTTATCTGGGAGGTACAATCACAGACCTAGGATAATATAGTTTTTATTTTGTCCAGTACACAAATCAGAATAAATGATGAGCCTTCGATGATGCTCTTCCTTCACCATGTCTAAAGCCCCTCTAGATGCAGCATTCTTGGACAAGACACACGTCACTACCTCCTCAACACTACAATGGTGAATACATAAATTATATGTCCAAAGTTGTCTCTTATAAAAAACTGTTTCTGTTGAAATATATGGTGTTGGCAATGCTTGTTGCAAGTCCCTGCACAAAATGAGTGCATCACTACCATCCTGTTTTGACTCATTTGAGTCACTTTTCAGAGCACTATATGCAGCTTCAGCATTCTCAAGGTGTAGTTTGATATCTGTGGATTCGGTGTTATTACATGCCTTATCAGAATCACAAATACGACATGTATCACTCAACGGCAATTTAAAACCAATATTACATTCCATGTTCAGAATGGTTTCATACACATGTTGTTTCACTGGGATTTCATCTGTATTTTTAAGATCTTCACAGTACAAACAAGACATTCCAGCAATCGAGTAAACAGAGGTTATGTAGGACTTGTTCGGATTCTGCATTCTACTATAATGTGATGTGACCTGGGAAACATTTCAACGTTATTTCTAACCTTATTTTTTCTCTCGCTTTCAATGTCATGAGGTCTGTTAGAATGCTTGCCTCATCTATCCTGTCTAGGTGTATGTACAAATACATGTGTTGTAGATTGATGACTCTCAGGGTCACAATCTACATTGCTATGGACAGTCCTCAAACGTTTAACAGAAATGGCATGAACAGCTAGAAATGCAGTCCTACACACTTCAACCTCAGTAACTGGAGTTCCATGAATAAAATACCTTAAAGAAACCTTCCTCTGGCTTACGGTTGGAAACTTTCTCTTCTTTGGATACACTTTTTGCACTTATTAGGCCGCACTAATCCAAATAAATAAGCATTTTACTTATTATAATCTCCCAACCAATAAAACTCAATAAATATCACCTCCTTCAGTTCTTCATTCAATTTTGAGTATATGCAGAAACTAGTTTTGCAGCATGGGTCACTGGCACTATGAAACACTTTCTCAGGCACAATCTTATTCTTTTCCATTGTTTCTTAACCTTTTCCTTTCATTATCTTTCCACTCATTTGTACTGCTGCATTTTCTCCATGAGTAACATTAATAGCAACACCTATTGCCATCATCTTGGAAACATAAGAAGAACATTTAAGGAACACTTTCTGATTGGCTTTCCGAAACCAAGTCAACCAATGAGATGAATCAACTCGTGAGCAAAGGTTGGCCTCTTTTCCTCTGGGAATGTGTCAGTCCTGAATAACAGCAAATATAATAAGCTCTCTTTAAAGGAACAGGCACATGCCACTGTGTTAGAAGTTCCCACCTACGATGCTAGATGGCATCAGCTGTCTTCCTGTACCAAAATCACTGTGCAGGTGGCATGTGCCCCTTTTCCACTAGGCCCCTCAATCCTTAAAAGCACAGAAATGTTAATACTGAAACAGGAAATTTGCCAAATTATATACACAATTTTTTCATTAATGAAACAACAACTTCACTGAGCTCTTAATTCAAGAATCAAGAAAAAACAGGATATTCAAATAATTTGCGGGAAAGCAGCTGGGTTTTTTGACAACTGCTGATATGTCAACACGTGTACACCTTGTCATTTCTAAGTCAAAACTTCAGCAAGGAAGCACTTACTTGTGCAGTTTTCTTGAAAATTAAAGGGTGTGCACCTTACAAAATATGAGTGACTGATGACAACATCACCCAGCTACATTTCTGTAAGTTATTTGAATCTTGTATGCACTGGAAGAAACTCGTGTCTCAAAAACCAGGATGTTCAAAAGTTATCTCTAACAAGACTGTAGATCCAATAAACAAACACAAACTGTTAAAGATGATAAAAAGATTGAAACCTGAAATGTCGGCAGTGCTAGATGGGGTACCAGTGTCTGTCATAATCAGAAATGCTCCACAGATTGCAAAGTCACTGCCAATTCATAATGTAGTGAAGAAAGGTTTCTTGAAAGTTAGAAAATATGAGAAGAGAAACCATTACTTAAAAATGGTAACAAGCATAAGGCGGAAAATTATCAGTCAATATCACTCCTTCTGGCATTCTCCAAAACATTAGAAAAATCGATGAAGCATCGAATCAACAAATATCTAAATGACCACAAGTTACTAAACAGTAATCAGTAGGCAAAAACACAGAAATGGCAGTAATGTGCTTCACTGAACAAGTAATCAAAAATCTTTAAAAAAGCAATAATGATGTTGTTGTTGTTGTGGTCTTCAGTCCTGAGACTGGTTTGATGCAGCTCTCCACGCTACTCTATCCTGTGCAAGCTTCTTCATCTCCCACTACCTACTGCAGCCTACATCCTTCTGAATCTGCTTAGTGTATTCATCTCTTGGTATCCCTCTACAAGTTTTACCCTCCACGCTGCCCTCCATTACTAAATTTGTGATTCCTTGATGCCTCAGAATATGTCCTACCAACCGATCCCTTCTTCTAGTCAATTTGTGCCACAAACTACTCTTCTCCCCAATTCTATTCAATACCTCCTCATTAGTTATGTGATCTACCCAGCTAATCTTCAGCATTCTTCTGTAGCACCACATTTCCAAAGCTTCTATTCTCTTCTTGTCCAAACTATTTATCGTCCATGTTTCACTTCCATACATGGCCACACTCCATACAAATACTTTCAGAAACGACTTCCTGACACTTAAATCAATACTTGATGTTAACAAATTTCTCTTCTTCAGAAACGCTTTCCTTGCCATTGCCAGTCTACATTTTATATCCTCTCTACTTCGACCATCATCAGTTATTTTGCTCCCCAAATAGCAAAACTCCTTTACTACTTTAAGTGTCTCATTTCCTAATCTAATTCCCTCAGCATCACCTGACTTAATTCGACTACACTCCAATATCCTCGTTTTGCTTTTGTTGATGTTCATCTTATATCCTCCTTTCAAGACACTATCCATTCTGTTCAACTGCTCTTCCAAGTCCTTTGCTGTTTCTGACAGAATTACAATGTCATCGGCGAACCTCAAAGTTTTTATTTCTTCTCCATGGATTTTAATACCTACTCCGAATTTTTCTTTTGTTTTCTTCACTGCTTGCTCAATATACAGATTGAATAACATCGGGGAGAGACTACAACCCTGTCTCACTCCCTTCCCCACCACTGCTTCCCTTTCATGTCCCTCGACTTTTATAACTGCCATCTGCTTTCGGTACAAATTGTAAATAGCCTTTCGCTCCCTGTATTTTACCCCTGCCACCTTCAGAATTTGAAAGAGAGTATTCCAGTCAACATTGTGAAAAGCTTTCCCTAAGTCTACAAATGCTAGAAACGTAGGCTTGCCTTTCCTGAATCTTTCTTCTAAGATAAGTCGTAGGGTCAGTATTGCCTCACATGTTCCAACATTTCTACGGAATCCAAACTGATCTTCCCCGAGGTCGTCTTCTACCAGTTTTTCCATTCGTCTGTAAATAATTCGTGTTAGTATTTTGCAGCTGTGAGGTCGTCTTCTACCAGTTTTTCCATTCGTCTGTAAATAATTCGTGTTAGTATTTTGCAGCTGTGAGTTATTAAACTGATAGTTCGGTAATTTTCACATCTGTCAACATCTGCTTTCTTTGCGATTGGAATTATTATATTCTTCTTGAAGTCTGAGGGAATTTCGCCTGTCTCGTACATCTTGCTCACCAGATGGTAGAGTTTTGTCAGGACTGGCTCTCCCAAGGCTGTCAGTAGTTCTAATGGAATGTTATCTTCTCCTGGGGCCTTGTTTCGACTCAGGTCTTTCAGTGCTCTGTCAAACTCTTCACACAGTATCATATCTCCCATTTCATCTTCATTTACATTCTCTTTCATTTCCATAATATTGTCCTTAAGAACATCGCCCCTGTATAGACCCTCTATATACTCCTTCCACCTTTCTGTTTTCCCTTCTTTGCTTAGAACTGGGTTTCCATCTGAGCTCTTGATATTCATGCAAGTGGTTCTCTTTTCTCCAAAGGTCTCTTTAATTTTCCTGTAGGCAGTATCTATCTTACCCCTAGTGAGATAAGCCTCTACATCCTTACATTTGGCCTCTAGCCATCCCTGGTTAGCCATTTTGCACTTCCTGTCGATCTCATTTTTGAGACGTTTGTATTCCTTTTTGCCTGCTTAATTTACTGCATTTTTGTATTTTCTCCTTTCATCAATTAAATGCAGTATCTCTTCTGTTACCCAAGGATTTCTACTAGCCCTCGTCTTTTTACCTACTTGATCCTCTGCTGCCTTCAGTATTTCATCCCTCAAAGCTACCCATTCTTCTTCTACTGTATTTCTTTCTCCCATTCCTGTCAATTGTTCCCTTATGCTCTCCCTGAAACTCTGTGCAACCTCTGGTTCTTTCAGTTTATCGAGGTCCCATCTCCTTAAATTCCCACCTTTTTGCAGTTTCTTCAGTTTTAATCTACAGTTCATAACCAATAGATTGTGGTCAGAGTCTACATCTGCCCCTGGAAATGTCTTACAATTTAAAACCTGGTACATATATCTCCTTCTCACCATTATATAATCTATCTGAAACCTTCTAGTGTTTCCAGGGTTCTTCCACGTATACAACCTTCCTTCATGATTCAATAATGTAGCAGGAGTTAATTTACATATCTCCAAAGCATCTAACACTGTTAATCATGGTATTGTTTTAGAAAAACAGGAAGCATTGTGTATTAGGGTCTGCCAAAAGGTGGTTTGAATCATACCTTTGAAGCTGAACACAACTTGTGCATTTGATGCCACTTTACTCCAATTGCACAATCCATTTAGTTTCAGATGCAAAAGAGTGGAAATAGGGGTACCACAAGGCAGTATCCTAAGTGGCATATTATTTCCCCTCTACATAAATTATGTACGTACCCCAGATAGAGCTACCAATTTCATGCTATTCACAATTACAGATAAAGTTCTCAACTCTGTCCATTTTTGATTTAATGCAAACAGATTGGTACTAAATATAAATTAAACAAATTACTTTCAGTTTGGAAAAATAAGTCATAATGTAAATCTAAATCTGATGCTGGGTGAAAAAGCCATAGACAGATCTCAATTTTAATCACCAAGTAATAAAATTCACACAGTTACCCAATTCAGTCAGTTTTGCTATTAGAATTATAGAAAATGTTTGAATCTCAGAAGGTGCTGCCAGGATTGCATATTTTGACTATTTTCAGTCTCTTGCTACATACATAATATCACCATATGCTACCTAAAATAAATTTATAAATTTCTTTGTTGCAGAAAAGGACTATCCAAATAACAACACACAATCTTCCACAGACATGCGGGAAACCTGTATTGAGAAAGCTTAAAAAGCTAACAATATCTTTAATATACGAGATGTCTGCTTGTGTCTGTGTATGTGCGGATGGATATGTGTGTGTGTGCGAGTCTACACCTGTCCTTTTTTCCCCCTAAGGTAAGTCTTTCCGCTCCCGGGACTGGAATGACTCCTTACCCTCTCCCTTAAAACCCACATCCTTTCGTCTTTCCCTCTCCTTCCCTCTTTCCTGATGAAGCAACCGTTGGTTGCGAAAGCTTGAATTTTGTGTGTATGTTTGTGTTTGTTTGTGTGTCTATCGACCTGCCAGCACTTTCGTTTGGTAAGTCACATCATCTTTGTTTTTAGATATATTTTTCCCACGTGGAATGTTTCCCTCTATTATATCCAAATACAAATGTGTTTTATATATCTGGTATTACCTTGGATTGTTTCAGACAAATGCTGACTTTTGTAGTTACACTGCCCGAAATACCACAGCAGCATTTCATACACAGCAAACAAAAAGAACTAAACTACAAAGGCTTATGAGCATGTCCACATTAAGCTTTACAACAGACTGACAGTCTAAGTCAGAAATCTGCATGATGAATATAAATTTAAAGCAGAATTAAAAAAAAAATTCTACTGGAACAATGTTGTTAGTCACTGTGTGATTATGTCGAACAGTAACATTTTTTTGGGTACTGTTTGTATTAAGGCAAAACCAAAAATACTGTCTTTTGCCCCTTAACATTTTCATTATATCTACATATCTAACAGGCAGCTCTTATCACATGTAAAATCTTACTGAATCATTATTGCGCATAAAAGGATTTGCTGGCTGCAGAAGACAAAAGTAAAGACCTATAAAGAACTGAAAATGATTTTTAATAACAGCAGTATATATGTAGATAAATTTGTATTGCTATGTATTATATCACTTTATATTATTCCGTGTGTATTGTGTTATACATTATATTATATAGATTTGTATGTTCCATTTTTTTGTAATGGTTTCACATAAAATTTATGTGGTCATTTGCACAATGCTCATATAATATTTATTGTCTATGGATGGATAAAGAGATAAATAAATATTAAGTATCATCTATAGCCTCTAGAAACTAAGAGCAACTGTGGAACTTCCTGTAGGTATAATTGAAAGGACGATTTTTTTTTTTTTCATTTCTTGGGTGAATTTTGTGTTTTGTTATCAATAACTGTATTATTTTTGCTGTACTTAGGTGCAATAACATTCTTTATTGCATGCCAATAGAGGTGTTACTTTTACTGTAATTTAAACAATTCCCGTGTAGTAAGTCTCTCCTGACCTGTGGTTCTGGGTGACTTTCCCAAAAATCTACCCCCTTTCCTAGAACTCTCCAGTCCTTTTTCTTCATCCCTCTTCCTTCCTCTTCAACCCTTCTGCCTGAAAAAGGAGCCACTGGCTCTGCAAGCTTGCCTAATTACAGCCTCCTGTTATGTGTGTGTTCTGCTGCTGCTTGGTGAGTAGATTTTTTATCCACCCAATTAAATTATTTTGTCAAAAATGGATTGTTTTTGTTGTCATATTTTACTGTTATTTGAGACAGTAAAATACTTTATTGTACACCATCTTATGTTTAATGCATATATTTAAATGTTGATATTATGAAACTATTTTGCTACAATTGTCAATTGATGGAAGTATTATTGTTGCACTTTGGAATGTTAACAGATCATTGAACCTAGCATTCCTTTTGTGAGGCACTGATGTGGTACTAATTATTATTATTGTATCCCATACGGAACACGTGGCAGCAACTGGAATTGTATAAGTATGATAAATTTATTCAGGACTACCTTAGATGGTAATACTTACTAATTTCTAACTGTCTTGTTCAATTTATTTATCTGTTTGCCTCCTGCTTCTACTGAACATATTTTGAGTTTTTGGGTTGGCACAAGTATAGCAGTATTCGGTTAGCATGGTTTCCTCTCTGCCTTTGGTTTACTGATCCTTACTATCTCCAATTGCATAAGAGCTTTATGAGGCATGTTTACTGATTAATGTCTTTACCATAGATAATAATTTACAAAAAATTGAAGATATTTATTTTCATTTCACTGTTCTTCAAGCTCTATATGTAATATGCTCTGAAACTGTTTCACTGTCAAATGGACCTTCTGGTTCTTTACTACACACAATTCCGGTTCTACCAAAACAGCAGCTTGCTTCACAAAAGAACCTATATGTAGTGTTGAAAATTCTGCTCCACCTGGGAGAAACTGTATTCTGAACCAGTATGGTATAGCATTTACACAGCCTGATGCAACAACTGGAACAGTTAAATCCTTGGTAATAAGGCCATCCAGATTGTCAATGAGAGTCATCTCCAACACTGTGGCTATTTCACTTAAATCCTGCATTTCAGTTGTGTCCAGATTGAAGTCAAGATGTTGAAATACCTGTAATGGGAAAAAAAAATGTGCACGAAATCAACAAACTTCATAAAGGCATGAAAATAAGTACTTATCAATATATGAATGTAATCTTCCGCAACAGAAAATTATTGCATAGTTGCTGTCCCAAATATTTAAGTACGACTCTCAATAGACCCTTGACAACCAGGAAACAACTCAAACTAACAGGACAAAAGTCACAATAAAGAAATAATATAGTAAGGAAACTACATGGTGTTAGCTGGGGATCTAATGCAAACAGCTTGAGAACTACAGCACAAGTTCTTGTTTATGCTGTCGAAGAATACTGTTCTCCTGTCTGTAGTACAAGCAACTATGTCAATACTATAGATATCCATCTACACATTGCAATGAGGATCATGACAAGAGCTCTTAAACCCACACCAATACTATTGCTGTCAGTACTCAGCAATATTGCCCCACTAATTCCTGATGACAATGAGCAATAACGCATGAATGAATGAAACTCAAAAGATCCAGAGACATCAGTTCATAAAAAATTGAACAATTTACTATGCAGCTGACTAAAATCTACAGGATTAATCTGGATAAGCAATGGCCAGAAACCTATGATTTAAGACGAGAATGGAGAAACCAATGGACATACTGTCGCGGGCACAAGAACATACATAAAACAGATCTATCTATCCATTCTTGGAAATGAACCAACCAAAGAAAATATGGAGCTACCTCAACCGTGTCAGAAATGGCCTTGCCATGACCAAAACAACACTACATAAGAGAGAAATGACTGATGACGACCAACAGACTGCAAAACACGGGAACCAAAAAACGAGCACATTTTGCATGATTGTCCAAAAAGAAGCTACTCTTGCAGCAGTCAGCTTGCTGGAGTCTTTTTATATGCTACTATGATGTAAACAGCTATCTCAACCTCTTTCAGCTACCACCAGTTTTCCAGCTCACAGTGTAACCACACTCAAGTTCAAATCCAAAAGCAGGGATGCCAATGAAGCACAACACTTAGAACTGAAAACAAGTTTATTAAGAACACTAACATACAGCCAGGACAGAAATAAAGGCCTGGATGGGAATGCTGCTATTTATACAAACAATGAATATTCCAGAATATACAAACATTACGGATATAAGAAATTTCAAGAACCTTCCAGAAATGATAAATACTACTAATTGCTAATGGTCAAGTTTGAACTGGTGACGTGCACTACGCTAACCACTGACTAACCACTATACCACATGCTTCCATCACAGCTCTCAGCATTGCTCTCTCTCCTGGAGAAACAGCAACCTGCTTTTTCAGTTCTCATTGAAGCTGACTACAGCACCCTGGATCTAGATCTTGTCAATGGTCCTCTGTATGGCAGCACTGGCAGATCCTTGCACTCTGGTAAAACTATCACATCCTCTTCACTAAGAAGAGCATAGGAGGCAGTCTCCCTCACTGAAGTTTTGTGATCACTGAGAGGGGTCCGCAGTTTCCTTGAATGAGAGAAGGCCCCATCATTTATCCGCATCTCAAGACTGTAGCAGGGCTTCATACGTAGGACATGGAAGACATCTCTGCACTTTCGTCCTCTTGACAAAGCTTCATAATACTCAATTTTGACTGTGATGTTCTGAAAGCAATGAAGGATACAATATGGCCGAAAGCAGCTCTCTAGTAACTTTCCCTATAGTCCCACTTTCTGCAGAGACATAAAAATCCACACCAAGTTTCCAAGTCTTCTGGGCTGTATCTCATTGGCCATTCCTTGGTGTTTCAGGTGCTCTCAGTCTTTCTCCTGTGTGTCCAGGGTCTGTATGTAAGCCACTTGCCTTACTTCTTCAGTCCTGGTGATGAGGTGCTTTCACATAGTCATCCTAAGTATCAGCTGGCTGAAATGGAATCAGTGTATCCACAAATGTTTCAGACCAGTGACCATGGGGCAGAAAGAACAGTGTGAAGCCTGTAGTGCCTAGCTTTGCTGTGCTGTATGGGAATGTCAAGACGGGTACTACTGTATCCCAATTTCTCTAATCAACATTAGTGTAAACCGAGGATGCACCTGGTGCCTTATTAAAGTGTTTTATGAGGCCATTTGTCTGTAAGTGGTAGGCGGTTGTCATCATGTGGGTGATACCACATGTGAAATTACCTCTGATATTCGTCTCGAATGGATCATCACACGGGGTGCTCCGTGCTTCAAAATAATGTATTCTCTGAGGAACTTTGCAATTTCTGGAGCTTCAGCAACCGACACAACTTTGGTGACAGTGTAGCAGGTAAGGTAGTCAGTGCGGACTATTACCCTCAACTAAGAGCTTAATTCCAATTTTGTGAAATGGTGCTGCTGCATGCAGAATTGGTACCAAATGGCCCAGAAATAACTGCAGTACTTGCTTCCATTGCTGGCATTGCCTACAATGGCCCAAATAGTGTCTAGTGCATCAGTACAGACCTGGCCAGTGATACCTGTGCTGATTCTGACTACGGTATTCAAAAATCTCAGGTGACCAGATGTAGCAGCATAGTGGAAGTACTTCAGAACAGCTGGTCATAAATGAGCTGTCATGTTGAGCTAACATTTCTGCCCCTTTGGATCACGCCATGTTCTTTTTATTAATTGTAATTCTCCCTTGGTCAGTTCTTCCTTCTTCAAGGCTTCTATGTTTTCAGCAGTGCTGGATCTTGCCTCTATCTGGCAGCAATGTCGTTTAGTGCAGCAATGACTGATATTTCATCCATGCTGCTGTGTTCTGCCAAATGATTCCTTGCAAGACAGTCAGCATTTTAGTACTTGTGTGTGCTTTTCTATAGCACTGTGATGTCACTTTTCTATAGCACTGTGATGTCATACTCCTGAAGCCTCAGTGTCCATTTTACCAGTCGACTCCACGTATTCTTCCAACCAGTCAGGGGGACTGATGACCTTAGCTGTTTAGTCCCCCTTAAACATCCCAACAACCAACCAACCAACCAACCAGTCAAACATAAAAATAAGGGGGGGTTCAAAACAATGGTGAACAACTGCAAGATGCTCTTTCTTAGTTGCAGAGTAGTTCATCACAGACTGTAAGTATAAGATATCACCTTTTCACAATCTTCCTGAATTTGTACTAAAACTGCACCTATACCATGACTGCTAATGTTGGTCTTAAGTTCTATCTCATCACTCTCAACATGCAGTGCTAGGACTGGAGATGTTAGTGCCTCTTTAAGGGCAAGGAGAGATGTTTCTTGCACCTTGTTCCACGAAATTTTGACATCTCCCTGTAGTTGTTCTTGCAAGGGATGTGTCAGTCAGTGTATGGAAGTTCTTTATAAATTGTCAGTAATACAACTGCATTCTGAGAAAATTTCCCACATCATGACTGTCCCAAAAAATGGAAAATCTGTGATTGCTCTTATTTTCTTTGAATCAGGACGTACTCCACTGCCACTCACTAGGTGCCCCAAGATATTTATTTCTTGGGCAATGAAGAGCCACTTCCTCAGATTCAGGCAGTTAAGATGTTCTTCAAATGTCTTCAAAACAATGCCAGTGTCATCCACATCATCCATTTAAGGTGTCAAAGCAAGTTGTCCATCTTATGCTCAAATGTGGCTGGAGCATTAGACAGTCACAGCAGCACAAGTTTGAAGTCATACAGGCCATCAGGTATTATGAAGGTAGTCTTCTCCCTGTCAGCCTCATCAGCCTCAATTTGCCAGTAGCCTACCATGAAACTTCCTGGAAGATTAAAACTGTGTGCCAGACCAAGACTCGAACTTGGGACCTTCGCCTTTCATGGGCAAGTGCTCTACTGACTGAGATTCCCAAGCACGAGTCGTCCTCACAGCTTTACTTCTGCCAGTACCTCATCTCCTACCTTCCAAACTTCAGAGAAGCTCTCATGCAAAACTTTCAGAAATAGCACTCCTGGAAGAAAGGATATTGTGGAGACATGGCTTAGCCACAGCCAGGGGGATGTTTCCAGAATGAAATTTCCTGGCAGAGTAAAACTGTGTGCCAGACTGCAACTTAACTCAGGACCTTTGCATTTTGCAGGCATGTGCTTACAAACTCAGCTACCCAAGCACAACTCACAACTCATTCTCACAGCAGTCGGTAGAGCACTTACCCACGAAAGGCAAAGGACCTGAGTTTGAGTCTCAGTCTGGCACATGGTTTTAATCTGCCAGGAAGTTTCATATTTGTGCACACTCTGCTGAAAAATGAAAATTTCATCCTGGAAACCAACCTCAAGCTGTGGCTAAGTCATGTCTCCCCAATATCCTTTTTCCACGAATGCTATTTCTGTAAGTTTCACAGGAGAGCATCTGCAAAGTTTGGAAGGTAGGAGATGATGTACTGGTGGAAGTAAAAGTGAGAAGATGGGTTGTGAATCATACTTGTGTAGCTCAGTCTGTAGAGCATTTGCCTGGGAAAGGGAAAGGTCCTGAGTTTGAGTCTTGGTCCGGCACACATTTTTAATTTGCCAGGAAGTTTCATATCAGTGCACATTCTGCTGCAGAGTGAATATTTCATTCAGAAGCTTACTGAATATTCATGGTTGAGAAATAGTTTTCTTCTTCCAAGCACAATATGGTGACATAAATGCATGGCAATGGATAGACATCTTTTATGATTTTGTTCAGTCATCATTGTTGGCAATCAACTCAGAAACTCCATGTGCCAGTCTTCTCCTTCACAAGGACCACACCGTAGAACCAAGGACACTCTGAAGATTCAATAATGTCATCTTGCAGCATCATCTCCATTTCTGCCCGGATTATCCATCATTCAACCAATGACACACTATACGAGCAATGGCTAATTGGTGGACAATCCATTGTGTTGATACAGTGTTTTACCGTGGACCACTTGGTTGGTCTTTTCTCCACTTCAGATCTGGAGGCACCTGATTACTGTAACAGAATGGCTAATACTCACCAGCAGTGCTCCTCAGTCTAGGCAGATCCTATTGGTAGTTTGATAGTAGGTTGCTCCCCTGCATTGTCTGCAGTGGTGGTGGAGCAGGATTCTTTATTGATGGCACGAAGCTGCCCTTCCTCAGCTAATTAGGCTGCCCCTATGCACACACCTTTTGGCATGTTGTTGCAACTCATGACAATTAGTGATCTAAAGTTCTCCTTGACTATGTATTGTACAATACTTATGATCATTGCTGGCACATAGATTTCTTTTGTGAGCCTGAGCAGCTTTCTGCAATTGACAAAAATTTCACAGTTTAAATGATTATCTTGATTCATGACCAGAACTAATCTAGCTGATGATTGTGGGACAATAATGTCTTCAGTGGCAAACAACTGCCCAGGGCAATCTTGGATATATGTACTTGCTGGAACAGTTCCATCAATCTGGAGCTCTGACCTTCTACAGTCCATGCTGTTTGTGATGCCTGCAAGAAGTCCCATTCAAGAATAACATTATGACTACATTCTGCTAAATGTCAAATTCTAAGGGTTCATTTTGTCACTAATAGTTATTTTTGTAATACATGTTCCTGTTGGCTGAATGTATTTCCCATTTGTGACATTCAGCACACCTACTTTCGTATCATAGAACACAGTTTTCTTTAACTGACAATAATAAACATTCAACGTAACAGAAAAAGAAGGTCCTGAGTTGATTAGCGCTTGGACAGGTTGGCCGTCGATGATGATGTCAATATTTCCTGATATCTTAATGACTGTCATCCATGGAGGATTGTCGTCTCTGGTGGTCTCACCTCCATAAATGGTCGTCTCACTTAGTTTTCCTGATTTTAGTGCAGCTAGGCTAGTGGCTGGTACATCTGTAAGGTGACAGTGACTGGCTATGGCATGCTGGGGAGCAATCTCATCCAGTCTATAGTGATAGGCTCTTTGTCCTACAGATCATCTATAATCATATGTAGCTGACTCGTGTAAATAGAACAGTGTTTTGTCCTCTGACCTCCAGATGTCTGTTCTCTTGTGGGGTGTTATACTTGGTGTGTGTGTGGGGGGGGGGGGGGGGGTTGGTTGTACCTGCACTGGTCAAATGCAGGGTTGTTGTTTGATAGCTTCAGCATAAATCCGAGCTGGCAGAGTCCATTCTACCTGAAGCATTTGACTGCTGGCAGACATTGGTGGTAAAGATCCAAACAACTCTTCTTCCACACTCTCTATTACCTCCTGATGTATGGACTTGGCATTCATGGCCACAGTCTCTTACGGTCTGACAGTTCTGATCGCCATAAAATGCTGTCTCTTGTCTCTCACTACTTGGTGTACGTGAGAGGCGAGGTCATGGGTGTCTTCTCCAACTGCCATTGGGCGCAATTTTGGGAGTAGGTCATACTTCTTTCATTCAACTCTTTTTCTGTTGCATTTCCACAATACATTGTCACCATTTGCCAGTCTACATGTGTCAGATTTTTTTGGCTTCTGTTATATTTGGATTCTCAACATGGCATAGCACTGAAATATTCTTTGCGTAGGACTAAGTTTTTTTCCCCATGACATTTGGGTTCATTGTTCATCCACTAAGTGGACTTGCTGCCAATTGTCATCAAATATTTTCTTCAGTTCAGCTTCGAATTTGTCACAGCTATTGAGCTTTTCTTTGTTGTTCTCAAACCACTTCCGGGCTGTGCTGTCCAAGTGAAAGTACACATTTGCCAAACACTTAATGTCATTCTACTTGTCATATTTGCTCACTCAATCGAATCCTTTCAGCTGTTTCATTGGATCCTAATCATAGTTTCCAGAAACTGCTGTTTTGGAATCCACTGGCATCCTGAATATACAGGCTTTGGAAATGATGAGTTGCTTGCACTCCAGTTCCTGTCAGTCTAGCAGACAGCTTTTACATTGGCTAACTGGAACCATTATGATACAGATGTTTTGATGAACACAGCACCTCCACCAATCGACGTCACACTTTCAACCCCTTTTAGCTACTGCCAGGTCTCCAGCCCACCTCAGAACTACACTGAAGGCCAAATCTAAAAGAAGGGTTGTCAATGAAGTACAATACTTAGAACTGAAAGCATGTTTATTATGAACACCAATGTACAGCCAGAACAGAACTTAACTCCTAGACAGAGAGCACTGCTATTTATATAGACATCAAGTATTCCAGAATATACAAACATAAACAAAGTTTGAGAACCTTCCAGAAATGATAAATACTAAATAACAAATAACTGATAGTGGTTGGGAGTGTACTGATGACCTGAACTTCAGCAGTCAGTGAAGCTAACTGCAACACCACACAGCTCGCACCACCACTGCTTGTGACTCATCACCCCCCCCCCCCTCTCATATATATTCCCTTTTAGCAGAGTGTTTAGACTTGGGTAGGCATGACTTCTTTTTCCTTGTTCCTTCATTCTCCCCAAATTCTCTATGGTCTCTCTTGTATTCTTCTTACACTTATTTCCTTGTTTCTTTTCTCCGTGTTTTTGTTTAAATGTACGTTTATTTATGGTGTTTCTGAACTGTTCTTGACTGCTTATGTTAACTGAATCATTCTGTCTTGATTTTTGCAAGTATTCTTGAAGATTTGCTTTCTGTGTCTGTTCTTGTCCATCCTGTGCACATGTCCATAAAATTTAATCCTCCTTTTTCTAAAGGTGTCTGCTATTGTTTCTGTCTGTTTGAAAATGTCTCTCAACAACCTCTTTAATCAAATTTCTTCATGAAAAACTGGTTTCTATATTTTCCTGAGAATTTTCCTTTCCTGCTTTTCAATCTCTCTTATTTTGTTTGACTATAAACAACTGTAGTTTCTGCAATGTTGAGTGCTTCCAGTGAAATTGCAATGTTTTGACATCTTAGTTTTACATTGACATAGATAGATTTTTTTATTGCAGTGACTCCATGCGAGTCTATTTGCTTTTTGTAATTTGGAATTCTTTCCTGATTGGCTGGTATGGTTGGTTAACCTCTCCTATGTATTTGCAGTGAGTAACTTGTGATACTTCCCTGTAGCAGATTATAATGGGGGAGATGACACTTAGGTGACAAAAGCCATGGGGTACCTCCTAATATTGTATCAGAACAGCTTGCAGCCATCATAGTGCCAGCAACTTGAGATGGCATGGACTCAACAAGTTGTTGGAAGTCCCCTGCAGAAATACTGAGCCATGCTGCCTCTATAGCTGTCCATAACTGCAAAGGTGTTTGGCGCAGGATTTTGTGCATGAACTGACCTCTCAGTTACGTCCCATAAATGTCTGATGGCATTCATTTGGTGGCCAAATCATTCACTCAAACTGTCCAGAATGTTCTTCAAACCAGTTGCAAAAACTGTGGGCTAGTGACATGGTGGATTGTCATCAATGAAACATCCATTGTTGTTTGGGAACATGAAGTCCACGAATGGCTGCAAAAGATCATGAAGTAGCTGAACATAACAGGAGATCCACTCCATTCCATGTAAACACAGCCCAATCTGTTATGGAGGCACCACATGTCTTGCTGACAACTTGAGTCCATGGCTTCATGGGGTCTCAAACCCTATCATCTGCTCTTACCAACTGAAATCAGGTCTCATTTGACCAAGCCATGGTTTTCCTGTCATCTACGATCCAACCAATGTGATCACCAGCCCAGGAGAGGTGCTGCAAGCAATGTAATGCTGTTAGCAAGGCACTCATGACAGTTGTCTGCTGCCAGACTCCATTAATGCCCAATTTTGCCAAATTGGTCTTAACAGATATGTTCATCATACATCCCACATTGATTTCTGCAGTTATTTCACATCATGCTGTGTTGCCTGTCTGTTATCACTGACAACTAATGTAAACACCACTGCTCTCGGTCATTAAGCGAAGCTCATTGGCCACTGTGTTGTCCGTAGTGAGATGTAATGCCTAAAATTTGTTATTCTCAGCGCACTCTTGACACTGTGGAACTCTGAATATTAAATTCCTTAATGATTTCCAAAACAGAAACTCTAATGCAACTATCTCCAACTACCATTCTGCATTCAAAGTCTGTTAATTCCCATCATGCTGCCATAATCATGTTGGAAACCTTTTCACATGAATCATCCGAGTGTAAATGACAGCTCACACAATGCAGTACACTTTTATACCTTGTGTACATAATACTACCACCATCTGTATATGTGCATGTCACTAGCCCACGAGTTTTGATACTTCAGTGCATTTGCAAGCTTCCTTTCCATGTACTGAGTTTTCACGTTGGAGTTGTGTATGCCAGTTTTCTGTGAATTTTTGTGCAACACCTCCAGGGCAAGTTTGGCTTTCCTCTATTGTTTGTAAGAATAGTGAGATCATCTATGAAAGCCAGACACTTCAAGTTGATTCTCTGTTCTTTTTTAATCCTCAGCTAGATTCCCTTTTCCCACGTCTTCACAGAATTTTGCAGAATTATGATAAATGGTGGGGAGGAGAGTCGTCTCCTTGTTGAACACCGTTGTCAATTTGAAATGCTTCATAAGTTTCTCACATGACAAGATTTTAAATACATGAATTTGTCTTCGGAGGCTGTAACCATTCAAGTCTGTTGGATAACTGACCTTGTTTTCCTGTTAATTTTGAATTCCTCTAAAATATGGAATAACATTTGCTTATCTATCAAATCAAAAATCTTTTTAAAGTCAAAGTTACCATTTTGTTTCTACATTTTATTATTTGCAAAATCACCTTTTGGTTCCATATCTGGGGTATACAAGATTGCCCTTCGCGAAATCCTACCTGATACTCTCATATTAATGGGTCTGCCTGTTCTCCCAGCTGACTTAACAGGGTATTCTAAAAAAGGGAGACCACAACGTTGGGATCACAGAATACTTCAAACTGTTAGTGGGCCAATAAGACAAGATAATGTGCAAGTAGTAAGGTGCACTACTCTGACAATTTCGGGAAAATCAGAAGAAAAGTTTGTAACGGGACACCCTCCTCCTTTTTATATATATATAAAAACAAAGATGATGTGACTTACCGAACGAAAGCGCTGGCAGGTCGATACACACACAAACAAACACAAACACACACACAAAATTCAAGCTTTCGCAACAAACTGTTGCCTCATCAGGAAAGAGGGGAAGGGGAGGGAAAGACGAAAGGATGTGGGTTTTAAGGGAGAGGGTAAGGAGTCATTCCAATCCCGGGAGCGGAAAGACTTACCTTAGGGGGAAAAAAGGACAGGTATACACTCGCACACACACACATATCCATCCACACATATACAGACACAAGCAGACATCTGCTTAATTTATATGACATTTCAGAGGTAACATAATGAAAAAAAACGTGCTTTTTCATGAAATTGTTGTGAATTTGTGTGTTATTTGACTATTTACTATTTATAATTAAATTTTCCAGGACGGGGACAGGCTTGGAAAGCCCAAGTCAAACTTCGATAAATAATGATCCAAATGATATTTTTCCCAGTCAGTAATATAGTAAGTCACAACTTGCCAGATCACAAGCGTAATGTAGAATTACTCATCGGATGTGCTCTACACATCACACACTGCAGATATTCGTCATACAGACACGGAAAACATAAACTGAAACTTCATGCAAAGACTCTTTTTTTTTTCATTATATTATCTCCCAAATGTCATATAAATTAAATAATGTGACCAGTGCTGAAAAGAACGTTGATTATGAAAGAAATCAGAAGTGAGATTAGAACCACTGCCTCCTCCATGAGCTGTTTTAACGCATGAACACCAACTGCTTGACCACAATGACCTCTCATGACTGATGACTTTGGGGATTTTCTTGCAATTGCCAGAGTAGTGCACCTTACTACTTGCAAATTATGAAGTTTTAATAGCCTACTAAAGGTGTACAAAGTTTGAAGTAAATCTGTGATCCCGTCATGGCCTTCCTTTGTAAAAATTTTGTACATTCCAGGGTGCAGTGAAATTTCCCTGTAGTTATTCAAACTGGTGTTATCTCCTCTTTAGTGAAGAGGATGAATTAATAAACATTTCCATTCTGCATGTATTTGTTCAGTTTCCTAAATGTCTGATATAAGCATTGATTACTTCCTTTAGTTCCTTAAGAGGTGATGGCTTTGAATAGGGATTGGATGGGAGATTTTCAAAACTTAGTTTTTCTACTGGGGGCTGTCAGCTGAAAAGTCGGTGAAAGAACTTGGCTAAAATTTGACAGTTATTTTTCATGTCGGTTTCCCATGTCCATCAGGCTGATGGAAGCACACCCTCTTAAGATTTCTCTAAAAATTCTGTAAAAGTTTCTCATGTTGCTCTTGATAAAATCTTGTTCAATTTCTTTAAGTTGCTTTTCTCTTTGTATCGCCTGGGATGATCTTTTCTGTATCTTTAAATTTTCTTGCCACTTTTCTGGGGTCTTGTCACTAATGGTAGTTTACCATGCTTGTGTTCTGTCTTCTGCTATCTAATGACAGGCAGTTTCCCACCACCTGTGCTTTCTCTTTCTTGGGGGTTTGCCCAGTCTCACAGTGTTTTTCAGTATATCTGCAAGTTCCTTCAATTCATGGTATTTGATTGCCTAACTTCATGAGGAATTTCTGTCTAAATGAATTTCACTTGAAACTTTGGTTTCAAATCTGTACGGATGGTCATTTTTATTTATTTATTTATTTTTTAAAGAGGGACTGACCTTTTTTTCCAGTAGATGGTAATCTTAGTAATCTGACTCAAAATAATCCCTTCATTGTTCATATGTTAGCTATTCCTTTGTTGATTGGAGACAACAAAATGGTCCATCTGAAAATCGATGAAAGTGGGGTGTGGTGATTTCTACGTTTTAAATTTTTTGCGCATTTAAGGAACTTCATGCAAATGATTTTAGCATCAAAATTTTTGCAGAAGTTAATCAGTCTCTCATCATTTTTATTTGTTCTTTTGTGAGCCAAGTGAATCTCTGATGTTTTCTTGAATTTTTGATTTTGCTGAGCTGCCCATTGAAATCCCTAATAGACGTTTAATTGAAATTGTGGAGATTCTTTCTGTTGTTGTTTGAAGTCTATTACTGAATCTATAATAGATTTACACAGAGCAAAAGCTGTGTCGAAGTGTTTGAATCTCTTTTTCAGCTAGACTACAGCTTTTCCTTACAGATTCGTTCTGGAGACAATATCCCAGGCAATAGTTTCCTTTCTACCAAGATTGGTAGACCGGAAGTACAGCTGAGAGGGCAGGTCATGGTTCATGCCTGAATAGCTCAGTAGGTAGAGCTTTTGCCCACAAAAGGCAAAGGTCCCATGTTTGACTCCCAGTCATAGTCTGCCACAAAGCTTCATATCTATTCTACAACTCTGTACTAGCAATTCATAAGCCCCTGTACAACCGTTTGTGATAGAGGCTAAACAATGTATTAGTTTAAATTGTGGTCCACCCTACTCCTTTCACAGTCAGTGTGCAGAAAGAATGGAAGAATATAGAAAGCTGTGTTACATAATGCAAAAACTTTAGACTGAAGGTTTTCTGTCTGGGGGGACATAATTAATGGACTTGAAATTAGAATCAGTTTTAGATTCACATGCATTTCTCACACATGTCAAAAGAATGCATAGTGTTTTGTGATATTTATTGTAAACAATCTGTTACAGTTCAGAACGAATGAATATGTCCACAGTTACAGAACAGCAAGAGAAAATGATCTTCATCATCTTCATTAATGTTGCAATCAAAATTCTCAGTCTCTTACATCATCATCATCATCATCATTATCATCAGCGCAGTCATCATCAATTTTGATCACTTAAATAATGATATAAAATATCTGACAGATCGCAAGGCTGAGTTCGGAAATAAGCTGTTACGTTCTTCCTCTTGGCAATCCAAACTTCATCTAAGGATTTTTAGTTAGGAATGTGAAACTTAAATAGTGTAAAACAACAACAATCTTACTTCTGTTATTTAAATGAATATATTTCTTTTTTCTTCTTCCTGTTAAGTGAATTGCAGTATGTGATCATAGCTGTAGATGAATAAACTTATTAGCCTGTACTTTGACTGACTGTGTGTCTCTACAATACATTGGCAACTCACCTCTGAAAAACATAACCAACTCTCCATCTGAAGCTTGTTGAGAATTCTGTGACAGTCCCACACTAACTGAACATGGCCATCACAAATCACATGCTTCTTCTTTAAATCTGTTCTGTCCCTTTCATTACCTCAGTTTAGTAAGTGGTCTATACTGACGAACAATATTCAGGAATTGTTGAAATGAGTGTTTTATAACTGACCTCCTCGGTGGATGAATTTCATTTCCTTATGATTCTCCAATGAATTTCACATCTGCCTTGTCTACACCTGCACCTATGTGCTCATTCCACTATCAGTTTCTCCAGATGGATATCAATGTGCCTGGTTGTTGTAACTGATCCGAGTTATTGCATGGACATGATATAATTGAACGAAATTACAATTTTTCACCTACCTGTGCACATGACATTACATCAATTATCAGCTGTTATTCATTACATTGAGTATTGGTCACCCCAATTTCACAATAACCTCCTAATGATGCAGCATTCATCTATACAATTGTGTCACTCATGAACAGCCTGTGAGAGTTACTGACATCATCAGTTAGATCATTTACTCATATAAATATAAAAATGTATCAATGAAAATAATCAGTTTTTGAAAATATAATGTAATTGGCTAGATATATTCACCAAGTGGCGGCAGGAAAACACATGTTATAAGGGTACTGAAATTTGCTAGATTTCGAAGCCAGTGGCTCCTTTTTCTGGCAAAAGGGTTGAAGGAGTAGGAAGAGAGGAGAAAGAAAAAGACTGGTGCAGTTTACGAAATGGGAAGAGTTTGAGAAAGTTGTCCAGAACCCCGGGCAAGGGGAGACTTAATGGATGGGGTCAGCCTTTCCTACTCATCTTGTTAAGTACGTCTCCCCTGACCTGGGGTTCTGGGCCACTTTTTCAAACTCTCCCCCTTTCCTAAACCTTGCCAGTCCTTTTCCTTCGCCCTCTTCCTTCTCCTTCAACTCTTCTTCCAGAAGATCGAGTCACCAGCTTTCAGGAGGAAAGGAGAATTAGTTGGGGATGTGTTGCTTGAGGATTTCCTGACAGACATGTTGTATATATGGTTCTCGGGTGAGACATCAGGTGTCATAATGAAAACTCCACAATATTTCATCAGCGCAACAGGCCGACATCTTCAGGTGCGATGAACACACTGCTAAGGCAGGACCAGAGCCCCCTATTTATGCACGTTTTAGGCAGGAAGTGTGCATGCGTGGAGGCGCCAAATTCAATGGCCAATAGCGACGATATCAACCGATAGCCAGAAGGACAGCAACGCCACCTACAGGATGAAGAACCAAAGACTTCAGCGCATGCACAGAGGCTGCTGCAGCTGCCCCAGCGACCTCTGTCGGAAGCTGCAAGTGCGGAAGCTGCCGCTGCTGCTCTGCACTGCCATCAGCCGCCCCAGCGACCTCTGTCGGAGGCAAGCAAAAATGCATGTCTGCATAGGCGCGTGACTATCCTCCCATTGTCAACAGAATATTTATGTTGCTGGCGAGTCGTCATCCGTCGTATGACCAATAGTACTCCTCTCTGTTCAATGCAACTTCAATATGGCCACTGCTGGATCCCAAGCTGTACTGAGCTGAAAGCCCGTGTCTCTGTTTACAAGATTCGTTGAGCTACGTATTTCCACTGCTTCCTTAATAACACTGTCCCAGTACGAACTCGTTAATGCGAGAATTTTGGTGTGTTGATAATTCATAGACTGGCATGTACTGAGACAGTGATTGGCCACTGCAGATTTCTCTGGTTGCTCCAGACGAGTGTAGCGTCGGTGTTCAGTACATCTCTCTTCTACAGTGTGACAAGATTGTCCGATGTACGACATGCCGCAGCTACAAGGAATCTCGTAAACACTGGGTCTTCTTAGGCCAAGGCTGTCCTTAGATGAGCCCAAGAGAGCTCTGAGTTTTGCCGGCGGACGAAAGACACATTTATCTTTATGCCTCTTCAATAATCTTCCTATTTTTGAAGAGACACTGCTGATGTGTGGCAAGATGACCATTCCCCTTTGTTCTTCACTTTCTTCCAGTTCCTCACATTGGGTAACCCGCTTCAGGTGTAAGGCACAGAGAATCTCCCGTTCGGAGTATCCATTTTGTTGGAAAGTGGTACGCACATGGAGTAGCTCATTGGATAAGCTGTCTGAGTCCGATATGGCTTGTGCTCTGTGAACCAACATCCTAAGTACGCCACTTCGTTGCGAAGGAGGGTGACAGCTGGTGGCCTGTAAGTATAAGTCCGTGTGTGTTGGTTTACGGTACACTGCGTGACCTAATGTGCCATCTTCTTTTCTCCGTACCAACACGTCCAGGAATGGAAGTTCGCCGTTTTTCTCCATCTCCATAGTAAACTTGATGTTTGGATGAAGCGAGTTAAGATGTTCAAGAAAAACATTCAGCGATGCAATGCTGTGAGGCCAGATAACAAAGGTGTCGTCCACATATCGCCAAAAACACGTAGGTTTCAAATCCGACAATTGGAGTGCTTTCTCCTCAAAGTATTCCATGAAAAGATTAGCCACAGTGGGTGACAAGGGACTACCCATTGCGTCACCATCAGTCTGTGCAAAGTATTGTCCATTAAATAAAAAGTACACCGAGGTGAGCACATTTTGGAATAAGTCTAAAAGTTCCCCATCCAGCTTCTCACTAATGAGCAACAACGATTCCTGCAATGGCACTCAAGTAAACAGTCACCCATTGTGGCTAATCTTTTCATGGAAGACTTATAGGAGAGAGCACTCCAGTTGTCAGATTTGAAAGCTTAGTGTTTTTGGCGATATGTGGACAACACCTTTGTTATCTGGCCTCAAGGCATTGCATCGCTGAATGTTTTTCTTGAACATCTTAACTCGCTTCATCCAAACATCAAGTTTACTATGGAGATGGAGAAAAACGGCGAACTTCCATTCCTGGACGTGTTGGTACGGAGAAAAGAAGATGGCACATTAGGTCACGCAGTGTACCGTAAACCAACACACACGGACTTATACTTACAGGCCACCAGCTGTCACCATCCTTCGCAACGAAGTGGCGTACTTAGGATGTTGGTTCACAGAGCACAAGCCATATCAGACTCAGACAGCTTATCCAATGAGCTACTCCATGTGCGTACCACTTTCCAACAAAATGGATACTCCGAACGGGAGATTCTCTGTGCCTTACACCTGAAGCGGGTTACCCAATGTGAGGAACTGGAAGAAAGTGAAGAACAAAGGGGAATGGTCATCTTGCCACACATCAGCAGTGTCTCTTCAAAAATAGGAAGATTATTGAAGAGGCATAAAGATAAATGTGTCTTTCGTCCGCCGGCAAAACTCAGAGATCTCTTGGGCTCATCTAAGGACAGCCTTGGCTTAAGAAGACCCGGTGTTTACGAGATTCCTTGTAGCTGCGACATGTCATACATCGGACAATCTTGTAGCACTGTAGAAGAGAGATGTACTGAACACCGACGCTACACTCGTCTGGAGCAACCAGAGAAATCTGCAGTGGCCAAGCATTGTCTCAGTACAGGCCATTCTATGAATTATCAACACACCAAAATTCTCGCATCGACAAGTTTGTACTGGGACAGTGTTATTAAGGAAGCAGTGGAAATATGCAGCTCGACTAATCTTGTAAACAGAGACACGGGCTTTCAGCTCAGTACAGCTTGGGATCCAGCAGTGGCCATATTGAAGTTGCATTGAGCAGAGAGGAGTACTATTGATCATACAACAGATGACAATTCTCCAGCAACATAAATATTCTGTTGACAACGGTAGGATAGTCATGCGCCTACACGGACGTGCATTTTTGCTTGCGGCTTCCGAGAGAGGTCGCTGGGGCAGCCGATGGCAGCGCAGAGCAGCAGCAGCAGCCTCCGCACTTGCAGCTTCCAACAGAGGTCGCTGGGGCGGCCGATGGCAGCGCAGAGCAGCAGCAGCAGCCTCTGCGCGTGCGCCGAAGTCTTTGGTTCTCCATCCTGTAGGTGGCGTTGCTGTCCTTCCGGCTATCGGTTGATATCCTTGCTATTGGCCATTGAATTTGGCGCCTCCACGCATGTGCACTTCCTGCCTAAGATGGCATAAATAGGGGGCTCTGGTCCTGCCTTAGCAGCGTGTTCATCGCACCTGAAGATGTCAGCCAGTTGCGCTGATGAAATAGTTGTGGATGATTGGAAACGGAGGCACGTCACTCAGATCCTACGCCATAAATGGTCTCACCTGCTGTGAGAACAAGAGGAGGCAATTATCTTTTATGAGGCGCTCCCTACTTTTGCCACAGTGCCTTTGTATCCAGTTCTGTAAGGGGGCTGTAGCAGTTCCCCATAAAACTAAATGTGGCTCTTCAAAGCCCCTTGACATTTGTAGCTGGTTTAACATGTCTGATTAGGCAGCCATTTGTAATGTATAACCACAATGACTTCATTACTCTAGGATGTTATGGCATGCAGTCATCATTCTTTGTCAGCCTAAATGGAAAGCATGGAAAATTTGGTTATGCCACTTTTTTTTCTTCCGAGATGTCCAGCCCTTACCTGCAGTATGTACATGGAACACAACTCCACTGTTTGTAATACCAATTATCTTGTAGTACCACAACACTTTCTGATGACGGGTGAGAAATGTAGACATTCATGTGACAAGAAGGCCAGTTTGCCAGTGTCAAATCTTTAAAAAAAAAACACACTTGCAACAATCCGGTCAGTTGGAAATACCATACTGACTGGTAATGCAGTAACTGACACTCCCACAGAATCTCAAAAAACCTACCATGTCTATTGACTCTAGACAGCTACAACTAAAAAATATGGCAGGAGGGTAAATGTGTAAATAATGTAGCCAACTAGAGATTGGCCACACTTTCAATCATGGTGGCTCATAGTCAAAACAATGAAATGGCCATTTGCTTGCAGAAGACTTGCTGACCAGAAAATGTTTAATAATCCTTGTTCATATTGGCAGCTAATATTATTAACAGATAAACATGGGAGACCAGCAACACATCTCTGCTTCTAACAGTGTCCTTACTTAAAAACCACATATATGAACAAGATCAGCAAATGAAGTGATCAGAGTACAAGTGGTGTTAAATCCACAAAAATTGTGTTTTGAGAACAGAGGCATAATACACTCTGCATTACGGGATCTTTTCCAGTCCCTGGTTGAGCTGTGTAGTGCCAGATGGCAGCACTTTAGTTGGCAACTGAAACAGCTGTTTATCATTTCAGATGAAAAGTGAAGCAAGCCCATACTATATGGTGCGTTTTGTAGTTTCATTACACCAAATAATCATTACTATATACAGAGATTGCTATTGAGAAAAAAATGAAGTTAAACTAATGTAATTCAAAACATACTGCGAAACATACATCATGTTTTTATCACTTATACCATTTGTATACATGGTTTGACAACAACATGACCTGTTCTGAAACTGCTAATGCAATATAATGCACTTATTTATCTTTAATTTTACTTTTGGTGTTTGTAATAGCTATTTTATTATATTATTTGTGATAGGGCTGAGAAAATCGTAGAGAATAGTCAGTCACCATTAAAACAGACAAGAAGAAAACATACATGAGTTGTAGAAACCTGGAAGACCAATAAAAGGAAAAATCTCCGAAACACTGGGCAAGAGTAAACAAACAGAAAAGGACAACTGGTCAATGGGAAGTTTTTACCAGCAGAATATGCAAATGTTGATTAAAATGCTCAGCAAAATAATGGAAGATCAGTCTAAGAAAGTGTCTGATTCTTTCTGGAATATAGATGACTATTCACAACATAGTATTTTCTTTCTGGGAACAGTGCAATCATCCATTATGCAAAGGAGATGGCCATGAAATGGTTCAGGAAATCAAAAATCAGTGTCATTTAAGTATTTCCTAGAGATGGGAAACCAAAGTGTCCAGGTTTGTAAAGCATTCTTTCTGAACATATTTCGGTATCTGATGGACGACTGTACCATTGTATATCAAAGCCAGATGTTTCTGCTGTAGTTGAGTCTTGTAGCAAGAAGACCCTAGGCAATAAAACTGATGACACAGATGTTATGGAACATATAAAATAATTTCCAGCCTATCAAATTCATTACATACAAAATAAAAATCTCAAAAGAAAATACTTAAACCCAAATTTGTCAATACTTAAACCCACATTTGTCTATTTCCCAAATTTACATCCAGAAATGTGCTGAAGAACTTAAAACATCAGGAAAAGAGAAATTCTATCACCATGTCTTTTCGACAAAATTTAATCTCCAGCTCAAGCTACAATCAAGACACATGTGCATTTTCTGTGATGCAATTAACATGAATACCTCAGTGGAACAGAATGTAGCTACATTGCTGCCCATGCAGAAAAGGAACATGCCCTTAAGAAAAGCTACACAGGCTAGGGAGAATTCAAAGTAAAATCCAACAAATATTTCAGATGACTTGTACCTTCTGAGATCTGATCTGCAGAAGGCACTCTCGTTTCCATAACTGTCCACATCAGTAGCATACTGCACAAGGAATCTGTAAGTGTACAGTTCTGGAATAAATTCATTTAATGAAAAGAATGGTTTTATGTACATGTAGGATGAAACAGAAGAGGGTAGAGGATCACAAGACCTCTCAACATGCCTAGAGAAGCATCTCAGGGAACTTACAAGACATTGCAAGCATGTGATTTTATATTCCAACAGATGCACAGGACAAAATCAGAAAATAAAAATAGGAGTTGCTTTGAAGTAACTATTACAAGAACCAGGTACAGAAACAGAAATCATAGGCTATACATTTCTTATATCAGGGCTTTCATAGTTACTAAGTGATGGTGACTTTCACATAACAGAAGCAACTGGCAGCAAAGCAGATGACTGGATGACCATTGTGAAAGAATCAAAGAAGAATAATCCATTTAACAATATTATGAAGGGAAAGTTGCTACTCACCACATAGCGGAGACGCTGAGTTGCAGACAGGCACAACAAAAAGACTGTCACAGATAAAGCTTTCGGCCAGTAAGGCCTTTGTCAAAAATAGATGACAGACACACACACACACACACACACACACACACACACACACACGCGCGCGCGCGCGCGTGACTGCAATCTCATGCAACTGAAACCAGTTGCCTGAGACTGCAGTCGGTGTGTGTGTGTGTGTGTGTGTGTGTGTGTGTGTGTGTTGGGGAGGGGGGGGGGGGCACGCGCACGCACATGCTCGTGCGTCTGTCATCCATTTTTGATGAAGGCCTTACTCACCGAAAGCATTATTTGTCACAGTCTTTTTGTTATGCCTATCTGTGACTCAACATCTCCACTATACGGTGAGTAGCAACTCCTTTTCATAATATTGTCACACTTCACCCTGAAAAATGCATTTAAAGTGGTTCACAGCATGCATACTAACTTGTTATCCATAAAGAAATTGAAAGCAGCCACTGTTGCCTGGAAGAAAACCATTGACGGCCACAAAGTGAACTGGCTAGACATTTAGAGGCTGAGGTAATAAAAGGGATTGTGCATATTCACTAAAATATAAAAACAAGACCTTGTTCCTGACATATAGTTATATGAAATTAACTGGACAAAGAAACATAAAGGAAGACTAGTAAATCAGCTACTAGAACAAATAGTGTCTACAAGTAGTGACATGCAGTTATGGACTCAAAGACGGAGGAGGACATGTTGGATCTGCTGCCTTTCATTCTTCCCATTCCTCACCGTTTCCTCAAATATTTTCCTTGTGCTGCTGAAAATATGCTGAGTCTGAAGGCAATGATGAATTATTCTGTGTGTGAATGAAGTCATTATAAGGACAGGTATGGATATACTAAACACGGAACTGTTATATTGTGTGCTACATTGTTTGCAATTATTTTCATGAGACTACTTACGAAAGTCCATATTTTCCATTTCAGACATTGTTTCAGTCCCCAGTGTTTCTTTTATGTATTCAGTTTTGCATGGGACAAGCAAAGTACCACTGTCTCTTTCAATATAAAGTAAATTTATTTTTGTAAAGTTTAAAGTGCTTTTTTATTCCCATATTACTTTATCCTCCAATATCTCAGAGACACTTTCTCTGGAGATGCACTACTCATATGCTGAATGCCTCAAATAAGACTAACTTCATCACTGTGAACACTAAATGAACAGACTGCTGTCCTCATTGGGGGCTAGTGTAGTACTATACATTTAACAGACTACTAAATACCCTTGTTGTTGTTGTTGTTGTTGTTGTGGTCTTCAGTCCTGAGACTGGTTTGATGCAGCTCTCCATGCTACTCTATCCTGTGCAAGCTTCTTCATCCCCCAGTACTTACTGCAACCTACATCCTTCTGAGTCTGCTTAGTGTATTCATCTCTTGGTCTCCCTCTACAAGTTTTACCCTCCATGCTGCCCTCCAATGCTAAATTTGTGATCCGTTGATGCTTCAGAACATGTCCTACCAACCGGTCCCTTCTTCTTGTCAAGTTGTGCCACAAACTCCTCTTCTCCCCATTTCTATTCAATACCTCCTCATTAGTTATGTGATCTACCCATCTAATCTTCAGCATTCTTTTGTAGCACCACATTTCAAAAGCTTCTATTCTCTTCTTCTCCAAACTATTTATCGTCCATGTTTCACTTCCATACATGGCGACACTCCATACAAATACTTTCAGAAACGACTTCCTGACATTTAAAGCTATACTCTGTGTTAACAAATTTCTCTTCTTCAAAAACGCTTTCCTTGCCATTGCCAGTCTACATTTTATATCCTCTCTACTTCGACCATCATCAGTTATTTTGCTCCTCAAATAGCAGAACTCCTTTATTACTTTAAGTGTCTCATTTCCTAATCTAATTCCCTCAGCATCACCTGACTTAATTCGACTACATTCCATTATCCTCGTTTTGCTTTTGTTGATGTTCATCTTATATCCTCCTTTCAAGACACGGTCCATTCCGTTCAACTGCTCTTCCAAGTCCTTTCCTGTCTCTGACAGAATTACAATGTCATCAGCAAACCTCAAAGTTTTTATTTCTTCTCCATGGATTTTAATACCTACTCCGAATTTTTCTTTTGTTTGCTTTACTGCTTGCTCAGAATACAGATTGAATAACATCGGGGAGAGGTTACAACCCTGTCTCATTCCCTTGCCAACCACTGCTTCCCTTTCATGCCCGTCGACTCTTATAACTGCCATCTGGTTTCTGTAAAAATTGTAAATAGCCTTTTGCTCCCTGTATTTTACCCCTGCTACATTTAGTATTTGAAAGAGAGTATTCGAGTCAACGTTGTCAAAAGCTTTCTCTAAGTCTACAAATGCTAGAAACTTAGGTTTACCTTTCCTTAATCTTTCCTCTAAAATAAGTTGTAAGGTCAGTATTGCCTCACGTGTTCCAATATTTCTACGGAATCCAAACTGATCTTTCCCCGAGGTCGGCTTCTACCAGTTTTTCCATTTGTCTGTAAAGAATTTGCGTTAGTATTTTGCAGCTGTGACTTATTAAACTGATAGTTTGGTAATTTTCACATCTGTCAACACCTGCTTTCTTTGGGATTGGAATTATTATATTCTTCTTGAAGTCAGAGGGTATTTCGCCTGTCTCATACATCTTGCTCACCAGATGGTAAAGTTTTGTCAGGACTGGCTCTCCCAAAGCTATCAGTAGTTCTAATGGAATGTTGTCTACTCCCAGGGTCTTGTTTCAACTCAGGTCTTTCAGTGCTCTGTCAAACTCTTCACACAGTATCGTATCTCCCATTTCATCTTCATTTACATTCTCTTCCATTTCTATAATATTGTCCTTAGGAACATCGCCCTGTATAGACCCTCTATATACTCCTTCCGTCTTTCTGCTTTCCCTTCTTTGCTTAGAACTGGGTTTTCATCTGAGCTCTTGATATTCATACAAGTGGCTCTCTTTTCTCCAAAGGTCTCTTTAATTTTCCTGTAGGCAGTATCTTACCCCTCGTGAGATAAGCCTCTACATCCTTACATTTGTCCTCTAGCTATCCCTGCTTAGCCATTTTGCACTTCCTGTCGATCTCATTTTTGAGACGTTTGTATTCCTTTTTGCCAGCTTCATTTACTGCATTTTTATATTTTCTCCTTTCATTAATTAAATTCAATATTTCTTCTGTTACCCAAGGATTTCTACTAGCCCTTGTCTTTTTACCTACTTGATCCTCTGCTGCCTTCACTACTTCATCCCTCAGAGCTACCCATTCTTCTTCTACTGTATTTCTTTCCCCCATTCCTGTCAATTGTTCCGTTATGCTCTCCCTGAAACTCTGTACAACCTCTGGTTCTTTCAGTTTATCCAGGTCCCATCTCCTTAAATTCCCACCTTTTTGCAGTTTCTTCAGTTTTAATCTACAGTTCATAACCAATAGATTGTGGTCAGAGTCCACATCTGCCCCTGGAAATGTCTTACAATTTAAAACCTAGTTCCTAAATCTCTGTCTCACCATTATATAATCTATCTGACACCTTCTAGTATCTAATGCCCTTAGTATGGAAAAAAGTTATGTCTCAGAAGTCCTTTAGTGCTCAATCACTACTTGTGAAATCCTGCCACCTAAGAAACACCTGGGTTCCCTGTAAGTAAATGACCTATAGCAGGGCTGCCTCAGTTGATGGGCTGCACAAGCCTCCTATGCCATGTGTCTGCCAGAGTAAGAGTAACAGCTGTATTTTATCTCAGTCCAAGTACAAAACTTCCCGGGTACATCCTGTTGTGCCCCCACTTACACCATCTGCATACTTAAATCCACCATTACATTAGCTTGTTTAAAATTATAAATAGAAATGATTATATTTTCTTTGAATAGGAATTGCTTAACCTGTCCTATGGAGAACATTTTCAACTTTTTTTGGAATGTGTTTTTCATAAAGAAAAATGACAACACATCATGGAAACTGTTACTTGAAAAGAATTTGATAATGTATAATGGTGCACCTGTCTGAAATTCTCAGGTAAATAGGTGTAAGTTACAAAGACAGATGGGCAATATATCATAGGTGTAAGAACCAGGAAGGAACAATAGGACTGGCAGACCAAGAATGAAGTGCTTGAATTAAAAAAGGTATAAGATATGAATGATGTAGTCTTTCTCCTTTACTATTCAATCTGTACACAGAAGAAAAAATATCAAGATCGCGGCGAGTGAGTGACATGCATTAGCTTGGCTTACAAGCTTAAGTGAAATCTGGAGGTGTTTTTAAGCAGTTAGGCTAGTCTACATATACTAAAGTCGTATATCTAGTGCCAAGTATCGTATTTTGCATCATATACTGAGTACCAATTACACAGAATCGCACTTAAAATGGAAAATCGCCAAACAAAGTGCAGTGCAGCCAACGGCCAGGCTGGTGACAGCGCAGGGGTGGAGACTACACCGGGAGTTGCAGCCGCTCTGCCTGGCATTTCTGACATCACCGCACTCATGAAGGCTGAGGTGAGTGCTGCACTGCAGACTATAGCATAACAAAATATAGAAAACTCTGGAGGCAAATGTGAGCGAGATCCATGCCCTGGACACATCGTTAAAAGCAAGTGAGGAGAGAGCATGACTGATCAAACAGAAATTGATCGAGAAGTCGCACAAGCTCAAACAATATCAGAGATGCAATAATCTCAGACTGTTTGGCATTCCTGAGAGCAGCAGAGAGAACACAGATGAACTAGTTATAAACCCTGCCCAAGAAAAGCTAGGAGTGCACGTGACTCTGAGTGATATTGACAGAAGTCATAGAGTGGGTTGTAGGTCACCAGATTCTACAAAACCAAGACCTATAATAGTGAAAGTTGTTTCCTATACGAAAAGATCTGAAATCTTCAGAGCAAGGAAGAATCTCACAAAGTTGGGTCTGACAGTACGCGAGGATCAGACCTTTGAAAGACTAAACATTTTGAAGAATGTGATTTCGAAATTTGGGCTAAAGAACATATGGACAAATGATGGCAGGATAATGGTTAAGATCAAAAACAGAAGCTAAACCATTTCAAATCTTGCTGCCACTAACCTGTATGTTTATATTGTTTACATTATCAACCATAACTTAACTAATATTTTATAAAACTTTTTTGTTTCTCCACATAGCTATTTTTATCCCTAATTGTTTTCTCGTGTAATTTTGTTATAATTTGTGTTATTGACTTTTCGTTTCTCTACATAATTATTTTTATCTCTAATTGTTTTCTCATGTAATTTTGTTAATTATTACACAAATTAGTCTTACTTCCACTTTAAATCAAGTATCCCACTATCATATTTTAGTTGTTATCCTCATAAATGCCATTAATATCAAACTCTGTCCTTGTCTTGAAAACCATTACATGCAGATTACTCCCATTTTGTTTAGTGAGATTCTCTCCCTTGTCAGCACACGGCTACTTTCAGGACCATTGCAAACCTCGTTGACCTTGGCCACAGATCCCATTGCCTCCCCGGGGACCTACCTACCCCCCCGCCCCCCCACCCACCCACCCCCCGCCCCGGCCACTTTCCCTGCAGAGAACAGGGAGAACACTCCCTCCCCCCCCCCTCTTCCTCCTCATCCTCCTCACGCCTTCCGCTTCCGCATTCCTCATGGCAGACCCTCTTGCCAGCACTAACCACGACCTGCAACCATCTGTCAGCAGCATCCTCGGGCAATCAACACCCGAACGCATGAAGCTGCATATTGCACATGAAAATGACCAATCTCTGCCAGCTCGCTTTCACAAGTTCAAATATATATTTCAAACTACTGATATTCATGTAATACTTTGACACTTGGCTCAAACCAAGTGTTCCCATAACTTCCGTAAATCTCAACGGCTACGTGTTTCTCAGGCACAACAGGTGCAACAGACGCGGGGGTGGATTGGGGGGCATACATACACTCTGATTTATCACCTACTGTGCTACATACATCTGACAATAATGTAGATAAACAAGGGGAATACGTGTTCAAAGAGATCAAATCCCTTACTAGAAAGTGCTTAATATGTGTCCTTTACAAACCTCCTAAAGTAGGTGGGTTCGCCTGCTTCGAAACTGCCCTCTCAAGTCAAGAATCGTCATATGAAAATGTAATTATAGCAGGTGACACTAACATTAATTTTATGCGCAATAGTCCTTCCAGTGTGAAATTTAAGAGGATGCTATCTTCCTCAAATATGACGCTACTTCAGCTGGCATCTACTCATCACACGACTACAAGTCACACTTTCATAGATATATTCGCAACGAAATCTCCAAACAGAATAATCCACACCTCTCAAATATCTGCGCCTGGCATGTCTGCCCATGACATTATTTTCATGATGTATTCACTAGAAATCCTAGAAAGAAACAAAAACTGTCTACATACCGAGACTTCAAACACAAAAATTTGCCTGAAATCGAAACAGAGGCATGGGAAATAGTTTGGGGGATGACCTCTACTCCCCTCATAGACATAAACAAAAACTTCAGGGATTCGAAACAAAATTACTCAACTATATGACAAATATGCTCCAATACAGACCATAAAAGTAAAAAGGAAACCTGCACCTCGGCTGACTGATGAACTAAAACAGCTCACGAATCTCAGAGATGCTGCACATTCAGCATAGAAGATACACCCAACACCTGAAAATCATATTGTATACAAGCAGAAATGAAACAGTCAGTCAAGCGGTGAGAAACGCTAAGCTCAGGCATGCCCATACATTAACTGACAATATATGTAGACCAGCTATCCTGTGGAAAAATCTCCGTAGTCTCGGTTTAGGCAAAATAAAAGTTGCAGAAAATCCCATGGTCCCTGCTGAAGACCTAAACCAATTCTTCACATTACCTATAACCACAATTGAACTGGAGAAAAAGAGAATCATTGATTACTTCATGGGGATGAACGACTGTAGCAAAAAGAAAAATTCTATCTACAGCACATCACTTGCAGTGCTGTCAAGAAAGCCATCATGCAAATTATATCAGCATCTAATGGACATGATGGCATCACTATCCAGATGGTGCAACTTATTACTGATCCACTACTGCCCTCTATAACAGACATTTTCAATGATTCCTTAATCACAAGTGTTTTCCCTGAGGCCTGGAAACTGGGACAAATTAAGCCACAGCCTAAAAAGGACATTACCACAGCACCCTCTGACTACCCTCCCATCTGCATTCTTCCTGCACTATCAAAAGCCTTAGAATATATAGTCTATAACCAGCTCTCCAACTACCTAACTGCTAACAACCTATTAGACGAATACCAATCAGGTTTCCGTAAACATTGAAGCACAACATCCACATTGATAAAGGTGACAGATGACCTTAAACTTGCCGTGGATAGACAAGAAGTGACTATCATTTGCTTCTTAGATTTCAGCAAAGCATTTGATACTGTTGACTTTGACATCTTACTTGACAAACTTAGCGGTCTAAATTTCTCACCAAGTGCAGTGAAATGGTTTCGCTCATACATGACGTCTCGTCAGCAACGCGTCCTGTCCGGGAATATAAAATCACAATGGTGGCAGGTAGTGTCAGGCATTCCCCAAAGCTCAGTATTAGGACCTATACTCTTTTTCAATACTGACCACGATGCACTATCAAAATGGGCACAAAACATAGGACTAAAACTCAACCCATCTAAAACCCAAGCAGTGCTTGTTGGTCACTCTAAACTCATTAGCCCAAAATATCGGGAATCCGTACCATCTCTAATCCTAAATGGAACAAATATAAATTTCTCTCCCTCAGCAAAGATTTTGGGAGTAATAATAGATGAATATCTAAATTGGGCAGAGCACGTAACTGCAGTGTGCAAAAAAGCATCAGCATCCCTTCATGCCCTACAAAAATATAAAAAAAATCTTCCCTTTCGATCTGAAAAAGAAATCAGTACAAACGCTTATACTCCCAATCATTGACTACAGTAATATTTCCTACAAGGTCTCTCTCAGGAAAATTCACAATGACTGGAACTGTTCATGAATGCCTCCATCCAGTATATCTGTGACGTTCGACTTTTTGATCAGCATATGCACAACTGTCCTGCAGACAAACGCAGAAATTTCCACACAGTCTGTCTCATCTACTTTCTTATAAATGTACACTGTCCCTCATATCTCTCCTCATCCTTAATGCTAATGTCTGAACAACATGACAGAAACACATATTCCCATCATAATAAAATCGTCTCTGTTCCACTACATCGCTCAGTCACCTTCTCGAAGTCCTTTACAGTAGCAGGAATCCGACTCTGGAATAACCTCCATTGTTATATTAGAGAACTTAAAAACATGTCTGGCTTCAAAAACCAGTTAATGACGTACCTACTTAAGCAACAGTAATGCCTTCCTCTGTACATGAATGCACTTCACCCCATTACTTCCTTCTTTCCTACTAGATCTTCCTCAGTTTCCAGTTTTTTTTTTCCTTAACTGATGCAGCCTCCTTAAATCTCCCTTCCCCAAATCTTGCTGTAGCAGTAAACAGCTACTTTATACACCTATATATTAATGTACATCTGCACAAATCTTCATTACTATTGCCAATTATTCTCATGTTTACCATTACTATTTCAATTTTTCTTTTACTGTTATTATTATTGCTTTTATCATAATTTTTATGTATAGCAGCTGTTGTAAAAATACTGCTAGTATTTACTTTATTAGGTCTTGGTCATTACTCTTTACTCATATTGTCATAGATTAATCTATTTTTCTTATTCAGACTACTGTCATGATGTAACTATGATGTGTAAAATGCTGCATGTGTGGAATGCTGGTCCAATGTAAGAGAGGGTCTGATGGCCCTAATCTAATAAATAAATAATAACCAATCACGGAAGTAAAAATTATATTCTGGAGTGGGATTACAATTCAGGGAAAGAATATCATTGATGATATGTTGATGACATTGCTATCCTCTGTGAAAGTGAGGAAGAATTACAGCACTTACTCAATGGAATGTACAGTCTACAAAGCACAGAATATGGATAGAGAGGAAACTGAAGGAAGACAAAAGTAATGAAGAGTAGAAGAAATGTGATTAGTGATAAACTTAACATTAAAATTGGGGACCACCAAGTAAACAAAGTGAACGAATATAATGTGTAAAGGGTGTAGCAAGGACAAAGAAAACAAACTAGCTCAAGCAAAGAATGCATTCTTTGCCAAAAGAAGACTACTAGTGTAGTATCTGCCGTCACTCAGCCACTGGCCGACAGCGGCGGATGTCAAAATGCACAAAGCACAGCCAGCCGTGGAGTTGCAAAGATAACACACATGGACCAGGCATATAGATTCGCCGATAGGCCGCATAGTTCATTGTCAGATGACCACTAAAGGGCCGGTGTCACGAGATGGAAGCGAGTTTCCACTCCGCCCCTGGTGCCACCACATGCTGTATTCCCGGACTACCAGGATGGTATATAAGCCACTGCAACAGCACCGTACAGCAGTCCTACACCTGCCTTCACTCATACTTGTGACTAGTGGCCACATGTACTAGGAACCCTGTGAACTTAGGATACTGTCTCAATTACCTCAGATGTGAACTGGAGTGCCCTAGACTTGTGTAACTGCTATGGATTGTGAAGTGCTATTGTGAACCAGTATCATTGTGAATAAATCACTTAAGTATTATGGATATTATTGTGTTATTCTGCTATAACACAATAAAATGGTGATGAGTCAATAAGAACCAACATCTCTGGAAACACTCATCATGCGGTTAATCCAGCAACAGGCGGAGAACCAGCAATAACTCATGGCCACTCTACAGCCTCTTCTCGTCAGCGTACTACATCAACAATCAATTCATCAAATTCTTGCCATACCTTCTTTTGATGAAGCCCTTGAAGAGTGGGAATCATATGAAACAAGATTGAAGGAACACTTCCAGGAATTCTGTTTCTATCCTGGTCTACACCGATGGTCTACTGTTTTCTCCATTGTCCACTCCTTTGGAATTATCATTTCCAGAGATATGTGCCTTGTTGATGCAATTTTACCAGCGCCACACACACATTATTTCCTCGCAAGTGGTTTTCTACCAACGCAAAAAGCAGGCGTCACAATCATATCACTAGTGGGCAGTTGAATTACAAGGTTTCAGCCGCAAATGCCATTTCATCACTGCCAAATATAAGGACTCATATGCTGAGGAAATGATCTGTGATACAATTATTTGTGGTGCACTGGACAGAGAATTTCAGCATGACACCCTTCAACTTGAGGATCCCTCGTTTGACAAAGTATTAGAACTGGGTCAAACATTTGAAGTCTCGCGCGCTGCAGGCCAAAAATTGGAGACTTGGGTAGAGATTGCTGCTGTCCATGCCCTCTTGCCCCATCGTCCTGAGGGTCCCTAACTCATCCACTGACGATGCAGACGTTGCCACCTTCTACCCTGACCGTCATCCTGCACGCCTGTCCCGATCTCGGTAGAAGCCTGGCCACTTTTCTCGCCAGTGGACTCCGCCCTGTCTTCTGTCTTGTCTGGACTGCTACAAATAACATGACAGGGACAACTGTCCAGATTGTTGGGCCTACTGCTCTCTGTGCACCTTACAAAGTCACTTGTTTTCGGTGTGTCGTTCTGCTAAATGCAGGCCCTAGAAAGATTCTCGTACCACTCCGATGGGTATGAATCAGATTTCCTCTATTGAGGTCCAGGACACTTCCAATAAATTGCTCCTGGACATCTCCATTCACAACAGGCCACTAAAATCACAGGTCGACACTGGAGCAGCAGCTATCTTGATCAATTATGCAACTTATGTTAATCTTGGAGATCCCCTGTTGCAGACTTTCTCTTGCAGGCTAGTGGCCTACAAAAAAACTCAGCATTCCTCTCCTGGGCCAAGTCGATCTTCCTACAACTTATCGTGGCGTGACACTGATGATCACATACTTGATAGTCAACAGCGGTACTACCGCCAACCTTTTAGGTCCCGACGCCTTTCGTGCCTTCGGATTTTCCACCAAGGACTCTGTCAATCTGATTTCTGACAAAGTATGATATGCTAGCCTGGAAGAGCTTTGTCATGAATACCAAGATATCTTCCACGAGGAATTGGGAAAAGCATGCAATTTTCTGGCACACGTTTCCCTGATGCCTGGTGCACGTCATCGTATTTTCATGCCTGTCCAATCCCTATCGCTTTCCGCAATCCTGTCAAGGAAGAACTAGATTGCCTCACTGCAGAAGGTGTCCTGTAGCCCATATCCTCCACTCCATGGGCCAATCCTGTTGCCATCGTCAGGAAATCATCTGGAAAACTTCATTTGTGTGGTGATTTTAAAGTGACCATCAACTCCCAATCAGAAGTCGACACATACCCACTATCTTGTACAGAAGAAATATTGGCGAAACTCCATGATGGCCAATATTTCTCCAAGACTGATTTATCAGAGGCGTATCTGCAGTTACCCTTGGATGATGCTTCTCAGGTGTTCCTCACACTCAATACTCCACATGGCCTGTATCACCTCAAGCGCCTCATGTATGGCATTGCAAGCACACCAGCCATTTTCCAGCACTTTCTTGAACAATTGGTCAACTCAGTCACAGGCTGTGTCAAGTACCTTGATGATGTGATTGTTACAGGATGTACTATGGACGATCACCTCCAGAATCTTCGACAACTCTTCTAGGTTCTCCGTAACAATAACCTCCACTGTCGCAGAGACAAATTTTGCTTTTTTCAGCAGGAAATTGAAAATCTAGGACACAAGATCTTCAGCAAAGAAATCAAGACATTAGATCGTCACATCCAAGCAATCATCCAGTTGCCTAGACCCACCAATCTCATGCAACTGCGGTCCTTTTTCGGTAAAGTGGCATACTACCAGAAGTTCCTTCCTGCAGCAGCGACAGCCATGGCTTGTCTTTCCCACCTTTGTAAAAAAGGGGAACTTTTCACTTGGTCTCCATCTTGTGAAAATACCTTACAGACCTTGAAATCACAACTGCTTACAGCCCCATGCTTTGCCCACTTTGTCTCACGGCAGCAACTCATCTTGCCCACAGATGCATTGGAGGTGGGTGTTGGCACATCGATTCCCTGGTGGCTCTGAGCACACTATTGCCTACGCCTCTAAAATGTTTTTGAACACTAAGAAAAAATATTCCCAGATCGAGAAAGAGGCTCTTGCCGTTATCTTTGCACGCAAGAAATTTCACATGTTTCTGTATGGGATTAAGTTCCACTTAATAATGGGTCACAAACCTCTCATTGCTTTGTTCAACCATGCCCCAAAATTCTGGACCGGACAGCTCATCGTTTGCAGCACTGGGCACTGTTCCTGGACCATGATCAATATGACATTCACTTCCAGCGTACTTCAGAACATGCTAATGCAGACACCCTCTCGTGCCTTCCCTGGGGCCTCGATCCTGAATTTGACAAAGAAGAGCTTCTCTGTTTTCAGATTGATGAAGCAGCTCAAGCGGCGGTGGAATCCTTCCCACTAACTAGTTCCACAGTTGCTGAGGCCACAGGCCAGGATCCTGATCTCCAGTGGGTCTGCAGTAGTATTCTCCATAGATGGCTACAACCACATCCATTACTGTGTCTGCCTTAGAACGCAACCATTGACGGCCTCCCTCAAGTGATGGTCACTGACAATGGTCCTCAATTCAGCAGCCAAGAATTTCTCAGCTTCTGCCTTCACCACGGCATCCATGTTCCTACACCCCCTTTTCATCCCCAGTCCAATGGAGAGGCAGAACACATGATGCACACTTTCAAGACGCAACTGCGGATATCTCTCCGGGACCATTCCGTGGCTAATGCACTCAAATTATTTCCCAGCTCTTACAGGTCTACTCCAATTGATGACAAGAGCCCCACCTAGCTCTTGCATTGTCAACAGCCTAGGACGCTCCTCACTCTTCTGTTCCCAGTGCCCAGGTCGGTGCCACCTCTGTCAGCACTACATTTTCATCCCAGAATGGCCGTTTAGGCTCAAGGTTTCGGTCAACAACTGAAATGGCTGCCGGGTGTGATTATCCAACAGCAGGGCCGCAAGGTTTTCCGTTTCAAGATCCAGAACAGAGTCATGTTGCTGCATGCTAATCAGCTCCGTCCCCCATCGGCGCAGCAGCTGTCGACCGCCTGCCAGCCAGATCCTCACCAATGGCCGGATTGCAGGTCCATAGCCAGATTTCTCCTCCACCTGCTACGGACCTGCTGGTTCCAGTGGGTGGCATCACGGGCATCCCACTGCCTCTGGTCACTGGCCATTTGCAGTCTCCTAGCTCTGAGGGCAGTTCAGCCACGCCTGGCATCCGGGGTCCATCTGGACCTCAGCCACCTTCACTGGGAGCACAACCTTCGGCATCAGACATCACACCTGCACCACAATGCCCTTCCTGGATGTGGGGGCTGGATGAGGAGATGCCTCTCCAGCTGCCTCTGCCATCTCAGCCCCAGCTTGTCTTCCAGCTTCACTGTCTTCGTCATCGCTGAGGACATTTTCGGGCTTACTGCGCCACTCTCCCGCACGTATCTGATGAAGAACCCATGGATGTCTCCTATATCACCAGCAGCTGTTTCAAGCTTTCTGCGGGAGGAGGAGTATGGTACCTGCCATCACTCAGCCACTGGCCGACAGTGGCGGATGTCAACATGCACAAAGCGTGGCCAGCCACACAGCTGCAAAGATAATACACATGGACTGGGCATATAGATTCACTGACCGGCCACGTAGTCCATTTCGAGATGATCACTAGAGGGCCAGTGTCACGAGATGGAAGCAAGTCCCCACTTGGCCACTGGTGCCACCACACTCTGTATTCCTGAACTACCAGGACGGTATATAGGCCACTGCAACAGCATCCTGCAGCAGTCCCACATCTGCCTTCGCTTGTACTTGTGACTAGTGACTGCACGTACTAGGAACCCTGTGGAACTGGATACTGTCTCAACTATCTCGGATGTGAACTAGAGTGCCCTCAAATTGTGTAATTGCTATGGATTGTGAAGTGCTGTTTCGAACCAGTATCATTGTGAATAAATCATTTCAGTATTTTGGATATTATTATGTTATTCTGATATAGCAACTAGTATCAAACATTAGCCTTAATTTGAAAAAGAATTTTCTGAGAATGTATGTTTGGAAACCAGCACTGTTTGAGAATGGGAGTGAACAATCAACTGTAGGAGAACCTGAGAAGAAGAGAATCAAAGTGTTTGAGATGTGGTACTATTGAAAGAATGTTGTAACTTAAGTGGACTCAGAAGATAACAAATGAGGTGGTTTCCCATAGATGATAGGAAATGTGTGAAGACATCAGAGAATAACTATCATGGTACTAGAGGAAGCTTTAGAGGGTAAAAACTGTAGGGGTTCTCAAAGGTCGGATTGTATACAAGTAATTGAGGATGTTGGGTATAAGTGCCACCCCAAGATGAATAGGTTGGCATAGGAGAGGAATTCATGTTGAGCCATGTCAAACCAGTCAGAAGACTGATGATCAAAAAAGGTCAGTTGAGTTCATATGTATACAAATGTGTAACTTCACCAGATAGCCCATTCTGTCATACCAAACTTGAATCATGTTTCAAGTGGCACTTTGGAAATAATCACATAAAATACTCATTATCTTAACAAACCCAGAATCTAAAGTAAATAATCAAACAACAAGTTATTATAATCTACAGCAATGCACACAAAAAAATCCAGATGTACAACTGTTAATAACATACCTGGTACTCATTGATGAAATCAGCGATATCATACCCACATGTGCAACTGATATCACATACTCCTGATACCTTTTTAATCCATTCAGACTGTACTAACTTACAGTCTACAGAAATAGACTTAGGTAACAGAATGCCTTCTCTCTTCAAAAGTTTCCTACAGAAAAGAAGGAAAAAGTCTCAAAGTAAGTTCAGACATGGTGATAAATACTGAATTTTACAGTGCACAAAGAACCAGTGATATTTTCAAGCTCTGGAGGTTGGCCCACAGCAGTGTCCGACTTCAGCAGCTCTCTGCTGAAGTTCCATTGGAGGCAAAATGTTTATTACCAATAAGACAATCATAAAGCTGCTGTCAGAATGAAATGATAAAGAAAAACTATGTGCACTGCTAGTGATCAATGTATTCATGAACAGTAACAAGGCAGTCATTTTTCACTAACAAGAACATATGTAAAGTGTGTCAGTGCACTCCAAAATTTAACTGCACCCTGTGACAAATACAAGTTAACTATGTTGTAACTTCTGTCCATCCAAATAAATAGTTTTGTTGAACTGCGGTCAACAGCAAAGTAGGTCGCCTAATGGCAGAGCATATTGCTGAGAATGTAATGAGAGAAAATATGGAGAAAGGAGGAGTTGCCATATATGTCAAAAGTTATCATTGTGCAAAAAGTATACAAACAAAAAAGTTTTGTGTAGAGAAACATATAGAAGCCTGTGCCTGTGAGCTTAAATTAAATAAAGGCACATTTATAATTGTAGCTGTATATAGGTCCCCATCAGGAAATTTTCATCTATTTCTGAAAAATTTGGACTTCTTGTGCTATCTGTCAGACAGGGGGAAGCAAATTATTATTTGTGGGGACTTCAATGTAGATTCTCTGAAAGAGGGTAATAGGAAAAATGACCTTGAAGTATTACTCGGTTCTTTCAATTTGACACCCGTTATTGATTTTCCTACTCTGGTGGTAAAGGATAGCAGCTCACTGATAGATAACTTCTTTATAGACCAAAATAAGTTTAACCAGATAAATGCTCAGCCTGTTGAGAATGGTCTTTCTGATCATGGTGCACAGCTAGTTACAATATTTGACATAGCTCCATTCAGCAATACTAAACAGTCCTCCAAAGTAGTACGTTCAGTCAACGATTTAACAATTGCAAATTTCAGGGAAAGCCTACAGCAGTTAGACTGGGATGAGGTGTACCGTGAACCTGATGCCAATTTAAAATATAATTTATTTCATGACATTTTTGTAAATGCATTTGAAAACTGCTTCCCCAAGAAAATAGTTAAATATACTCGTAAGAAACCTTGTAACAAACCATGGCTTACTAAGTGTATAAAAATATCTTGTAACCAGAAAAGGGAAATGTATCTGACAGCAAGGAAGAGTAGTGACCCAGAAACTATCAAACATTATACAAACTACTGTGTTATATTAAGAAAAGTTATTAGAAAATCCAGAAGTATGTGTATCATGTCTGAAATCAGCAACTCTGATAATAAAATTAAAACAATTTGGAATATTATAAAAAGAGAAACAGGGCAACCAAGAGCACAGGAAGATAGTATTACCATCAAATTGAATGAAAACCTTATGAACAAAAAGTCAGAAGTTGAAAATATTTTTAATAATCATTTTCTAAATGTTGTGGATATAGTAGGATCCAGGTGTTCATTAGAAGATGCTAGGCTGTTAATGGAAGAGGCCATACCTATGCAATTTGATACAATTGAAATCTCACCCACTGCTCCCTCTGAAATTAGGAAAATAATAAACTTGCTTAAAAGCAAAAACTCACATGGAATTGATGGCATTTCCAGCAAAATACTAAAAGCTTGTTCTCAACAGATAAGTAAGATTCTCAGCCACCTGTGTAATAGCTCTCTGGAACAGGGAATTTTCCCTGATAGACTGAAATATGCTATTGTTATACCTTTGCATGGAAAGGGGGATAGATCTGATGTCAACAATTACCGTCCAATCTCCCTTCTAACAGCTTTATCCAAAATTTTTGAGAAAGTAATGTATTCAAGAGTAGCTTCACATATCTGTAAAAATGAAGTACTAACAAAATGTCAGTTTGGTTTCCAGAAAGGTTTTTCAACAGAAAATGCCATATATGCATCCACCAATCAAATTTTGAATGATCTGAATAACCGAACACCACCCATTGGGATTTTTTGTGATCTCTCAAAGGCTTTTGATTGTGTAAATCATGAAATTCTGCTAGACAAGCTCAAATATTGTGGCATGAGTGGGACAGTGCACAAATGGTTCAATTCGTACCTAACTGGACGAGTGCAGAAAGTTGAAATAAGCAGTTCTCATAATATGCAAAGATCAGCACATTCCTCAAACTGGGGAACTATCAAGAATGGGGTTCCACAAGGGTCAGTCTTGGGTCCTTTGTTGTTCTTAATATATATTAATGACTTGCCATTCTGTATTCATGAGGAGGCAAAGTTAGTTCTCTTTGCTGATGATACAAGTATAGTAATCACACCTGACAAACAAGAATTAACTGATGAAACTGTCAATACTGTCTTTCAGAAAATTACTAAGTGGTTCCTTGTAAACGGACTCTCTCTGAATTTTGATAAGACACAGTACATACAGTTCCGTACAGTGGATGGTATGATGCCATTAATAAATATAGACCTTAATCAGAAGCATATAGCTAAGGTAGAATATTCCAAATTTTTAGGTGTGTCCATTGATGAGAGATTAAATTGGAAGAAACACATTGATGATCTGCTGAAACGTTTGAGTTCAGCTACTTATGCAATAAGGGTCATTGCAAATTTTGGTGATAAACATCTTAGTAAATTAGCTTACTATGCCTATTTTCACTCATACTTTGGGGTAATTCATCACTGAGGAATAAAGTATTTATTGCACAAAAGCGTGTAATCAGATTAATAGCTGGAGTCCATCCAAGATCATCCTGCAGACATTTATTTAAGGATCTAGGGTTATTTCACAGTAGCTTCTCAGTATATATACTCTCTTATGAAATTTGTTATTAACAACCAAACCCAATTCAAAAGTAATAGCAGTGTGCATAACTACAATACTAGGAGAAAGGATGATCTTCACTATTCAAGATTAAACCTAACTTTGGCACAGAAAGGGGTGAATTATACTGCCACTAAAGTCTTTGGTCACTTACCAAATAGTATCAAAAGTCTGGCAGATAACCAACAAGTATTTAAGAAGAAATTAAAAGAATTTCTGAATGACAACTCTTTCTACTCCATAGAGGAATTTTTAGATATAAATTTAAAAAAATATTTAAAAAAAACACAAAAAAATAAAAAAAGTTGTTATATTAACTTAAGTATGTTGTTAAATTAACTTAATTATGTCACATATTGGAAAATTTGACTCGTTCCACATCATTACGAAATGTATTCATGATCCATGGAACTATTATTAATCTAATCTAATCTAATCTAATCTGAACAATGGGCTTAACTTCAGTGGCTGCTTCACAATTGTTGCCCTTCACTGCCACCAGAATACCAGCTTCTCTGAATTATGTACTAGGAAATTGTCCTTACAACACATTCTTTAACCCCACAACTCCCCTGGCCTCATCCCTACTAACTCCTAGCCCCTGCCTCAAACTCACCTTCTCCCTGTGCCCAATGCACCCTCCACACTCTATTAATCTGTACCCACACATCCTCTCCACAGTCTTTGTCTTCCTTTCCTCCCCCCCCCCCCCCCCCTCACACCCACCTCCCCACCCAACCACTCTGCTGAGGTGAGCTCGTCAATACCACGTTTCTATCTTGTTTCTTTCCTGCCTCTCCTTCCAGGCAATTACATTCCTTAAGGCCACCTTCCCTTTCTCCCTCTCAATCTTCTCAACTACTCTCCTCCTGACACAACCCGTCAACCCAGCCAGACTGCTATGCACTGAAACGGCATCTAGCAGGGTTAACACAACCATGCATGTACATTTGTGTGTGTATGCATCTCTTAGTCACTTAGCTCTAAGGAAGGATATTGATCAAAAGATGAACAACAATATCAGTCTTGCTTCTGCACCAGACAAGCACTCAATTCTTCAGCTGCATGGTCACCTTTACTCCTTCCAGGAATTTTCAGTGTTGTATTAATAAACCAGACTATTACAACAATGGAAATTCAATTGTTGATGCACTTTGATTTGTCATATTATCTCAACTGCTTTGAACAGCATATGCTACACCATTTGTACTGCTTATGGTTCTGGCAGTAAATGGTGTCAGTTTTCTACAATAGTGACATGAATGCTACACAGCGCTTGTTACAAACACAGGTTTATGTAACACACAAGATGCATCCAACAGGAATACCAAGAGAGAGGCAGTAGTTGTTCAGTCTCATCAGTGGTGATCAACATATCACTTTTCAACTGGACTCTGGGCCAGCATCAAAATTCACTTCTGAAGCAATTTTTCAGCAGTTGAGATCCAACCCAATGATGAACCCCACCACAGTATGCATTGTGTTTAGGTAGCTAACATATCTGATCTTAAACTTTAGGTACATCTCTGCCACACACCAGTTAGTCACGAGCCAACTCAAATTTGATGTGGTTGCTTGGCAGAATGTACTGTACATTCTTGAACTTGATGCCCTTATTGCTTTTGGTCTTTGGTCAGTTGATTTTTTGTAGATCATATTTCAGATCAAAGTTTTTAATGAACTAAGTAACCTACACACACCACTTATGCCTCTATTGTAGCAGGATCTGTGACAAACAAAGAATTTCAAATCTCTTATCTCCCTTAGAGCTGATGTAATCCTGCATTTTAGGGCATATTTCATACCGTATATTCTGTACCAGGGAAGATAAAAAGTCTACTCACCAAGAGATGGCAGGAGAATCCATGTATAAAAAACGTATTATGTATTTTTATGGTTATAATAGAGGGAAACATTCCACGTAGGAAAAATATATCTAAAAACAAAGATGATGTGACTTACCAAATGAAAGCGCTGGCAGGTCGACAGACACACAAACAAACACACACACAAAATTCAAGCTTTCGCAACAAACCGCTGCCTCATCAGGAAAGAGAGGAGGAGGGGGAAAGACAAAAGGATGTGGGTTTTAGGGGAGAGGGCAAGGAGTCATTCCAATCCCGGGAGCGGAAAGACTTACCTTAGGGGGAAAAGAGGACAGGTATACACTCACACACACACACATATCCATCCACGTCTGCTTGTGTCTGTATATGTGTGGATGGATATGTGTGTGTGTGTGAGTGTATACCTGTCCTCTTTTCCCCCTAAGGTAAGTCTTTCCGCTCCCGGGATTGGAATGACTCCTTGCCCTCTCCCCTAAAACCCACATCCTTTTGTCTTTCCCTCTCCTTCTCTCTTTCCTGATGAGGCAGCGGTTTGTTGCGAAAGCTTGAATTTTGTGTGTGTGTTTGTTTGTGTGTCTGTCGACCTGCCAGCACTTTCATTTGGTAAGTCACATCATCTTTGTTTTTAGATGTATTATGTATTTTCATTGATATACCATCCATTCTGCAGGATCTCTTGTTTGAGGAACTCAATCTTATAATCAACACAACAGTTCTGAATTGTATTCTGCACAATAACTGAATGTATCTGAAGATGGTATCTGTTCTTTTGGACATGTTCAGGTTACCGGCCAGTGATCTTCTTCAGTGTGGGTGCACTCACATTGCTCAAACACTTATGGGAATCAGTAGATTGACTGACGCAAGTATGGAGTATAGTGGGCAGGGACACTACAAATGTAGTGTGTGGACAGTAAGTTGGAAATGTGGGTATAACGGGGAGCACGCCAGAGATAAGTTCCAGCAGTCACACTATCCTCTGTGTCCTCGACGGCTCAGTCGGACAGAGCTTCTGCCATATAAGCAAGAGATCCCAGGTTCGAGTCCCGGTCGGGTCACACATTTTCAATTACCCCCATTGATATTTATCAACACCTGTAAGCATCTAATGGTCTGGATTTCATTCTAATTTCATAATTGAATGTTGTTGTTCCTAAATGTTGATAATGATTGGCTTAGTGCCCCTTAACTCTTTAACCCCCATCATTTGTTATACACTCCTGGAAATGGAAAAAAGAACACATTGACACCGGTGTGTCAGACCCACCATACTTGCTCCGGACACTGCGAGAGGGCTGTACAAGCAATGATCACACGCACGGCACAGCGGACACACCAGGAACCGCGGTGTTGGCCGTCGAATGGCGCTAGCTGCGCAGCATTTGTGCACCGCGCCGTCAGTGTCAGCCAGTTTGCCGTGGCATACGGAGCTCCATCGCAGTCTTTAACACTGGTAGCATGCCGCGACAGCGTGGACGTGAACCGTATGTGCAGTTGACGGACTTTGAGCGAGGGCGTATAGTGGGCATGCGGGAGGCCGGGTGGACGTACCGCCGAATTGCTCAACACGTGGGGCGTGAGGTCTCCACAGTACATCGATGTTGTCGCCAGTGGTCGGCGGAAGGTGCCCGTGCCCGTCGACCTGGGACCGGACCGCAGCGACGCACGGATGCACGCCAAGACCGTAGGATCCTACGCAGTGCCGTAGGGAACCGCACCGCCACTTCCCAGCAAATTAGGGACACTGTTGCTCCTGGGGTATCGGCGAGGACCATTCGCAACCGTCTCCATGAAGCTGGGCTACGGTCCCGCACACCGTTAGGCCGTCTTCCGCTCACGCCCCAACATCGTGCAGCCCGCCTCCAGTGGTGTCGCGACAGGCATGAATGGAGGGACGAATGGAGACGTGTCGTCTTCAGCGATGAGAGTCGCTTCTGCCTTGGTGCCAATGATGGTCGTATGCGTGTTTGGCGCCGTGCAGGTGAGCGCCACAATCAGGACTGCATACGACCGAGGCACACAGGACCAACACCCGGCATCATGGTGTGGGGAGCGATCTCCTACACTGGCCGTACACCACTGGTGATCGTCGAGGGGACACTGAATAGTGCATGGTACATCCAAACCGTCATCGAACCCATTGTTCTACCATTCCTAGACCGGCAAGGGAACTTGCTGTTCCAACAGGACAATGCACGTCCGCATGTATCCCGTGCCACCCAACGTGCTCTAGAAGGTGTAAGTCAACTACCCTGGCCAGCAAGATCTCCGGATCTGTCCCCCATTGAGCATGTTTGGGACTGGATGAAGCGTCGTCTCACGCGGTCTGCACGTCCAGCACGAACGCTGGTCCAACTGAGGCGCCAGGTGGAAATGGCATGGCAAGCCGTTCCACAGGACTACATCCAGCATCTCTACGATCGTCTCCATGGGAGAATAGCAGCCTGCATTGCTGCGAAAGGTGGATATACACTGTACTAGTGCCGACATTGTGCATGCTCTGTTGCCTGTGTCTATGTGCCTGTGGTTCTGTCAGTGTGATCATGTGATGTATCTGACCCCAGGAATGTGTCAATAAAGTTTCCCCTTCCTGGGACAATGAATTCACGGTGTTCTTATTTCAATTTCCAGGAGTGTATCATATAGTGAAAAGAAATCTATGTTTAAAATTGTATACAGTGAAAAAAGATTTTTAGATCTCCAAAATTGTCTGTCCAAAGTTTTCTTGAATCTTTCAAGAGTGAATTGATAACAACCACCACCACCCCACCTCCAGATTGCTGGTGTGTGTGTGTGTGTGTGTGTGTGTGTGTGTGTGTGTGTGTGTTAGGTGTGCTTGCCTGTGTGTGGGTCGTGTGTATGAGTCTCTATTTTACTGATGAATGTTATGGCCAAAAGCTCTATGTATATGTCTATTAATTGCAACTGTCTGTAACTTGACGTATCTTCTTTACAGTAATTAGCAATCTACGAGTATCTTTTCCTACATTGTCGATACTCCTACTTGGAGTTTCGATTGTTTGATACAATGATATGTATTAGCTAAGAATAAATGGTTTTAATTGTGACAAAGTACTAAAAAAAAAAAAAGACTGTTGATCAACAATTTCAATTAAATGATGTGTGACAGCTGAAAGTCATTGGATTAAGCACAGGAAAGTCCTTCCTCATCACACAGGCAAAAAAGCTACCTATTTTTATCAATCAAACTCATTATTGTTAGTAAGGCAGGAGAGGAAGAGAGAGAGGGAGACGGAGAGGGAGAGGGAGAAAGGGAGAGGGTGAGGGAGGGATGGGGATGATGATGATGTTTGGCTTGTGGGGCGCTCAACTGCGTGGTCATCAATCCCAATTTTTATGCAGTCCAATTTTTTACACAGTCCACTGTCACGAATAATAATGATGATGATGATGATGATGATGATGAAACGATGAGGACAACACAAATACTCAGTCAGGGAGGGAGGGACAGGAGGCACTTAACTGGAACTTGAGCGATAAATCTTGGATTCCCTTTTTGAAGAAAGAGTGGAAGATAGGAGGAAATTGTTACTGAAAAGGAGTTTCAGTCTTGTAATAGACTGTTATCAAGTTCAAAGTATAATTTCTGATGTTAGTGACCACTGTATATGTACCAAAGTAATTATCTGTATTTTACCAGTTGACCAGTATACACTTCTATCAGAATAGATAAAAATATAATAGAGGGTTACATATGTCTGCTTGTGTCTGTATACGTGCGGATGGATATGTGTGTGTGCGTGAGTGTATACCTGTCCTTTTTTCCCCCTAAGGTAAGTCTTTCCGCTCCCAGGATTGGAATGACTCCTTACCCTCTCCCTTAAAACCCACATCCTTTCGTCTTTCCCTCTCCTTCCCTCTTTCCTGATGAAGCAACCTTTGGTTGCGAAAGCTTGAATTTTATGCGTGTGTTTGTGTTTGTTTGTGTGTCTATCAACATACCAATGCTTTCGTTTGGTAAGTTATATCATCTTTGTTTTCAGATATAGAATAGATAAAAATGAAGAATATTTTTTTATCAACCCTCAGTCATCTGACTGGACTGATGTGGTCCACCATAACTTCCACTCCTGAACCAATCACTTCATCTCAGGCACATACACACAACTTCCACAATTGTTTGTTGGATATACTGAAATCTCTGTGTTTTCCAACAGTTTTTTCCTCTAGAGTTTACAGTTCCCTCTAGTATCATGGAAGTTACTTCCTTTATGTCTTCAAGGAAGTCCTATCTTCTTGATAAGTGTTTTTTCCCTATTTCTTTCCTCGTTTATTCTGCAGAGAAAATCACATGTTGTCTTCTCAGTCCACCTAATTTTCAACATCCTTGTATAGCACCACATGTCAAAGTTTCCATTCTCTTCTTCTATGGTCCCCCCCCCCCCTCCCCCACTCCATGATTTACTTCCATACGATGCTGTGCTCCAAAGGTATATTCTCAGATATTTCTTCCTCAAATTAAGGCCAATGTTTGACACTAGCAGATTTCTTTTCACCATTCTAGTATAGATAAAAAAATATCATGAAAGTGAACTGTTTGGAAATCAATCACAGAATGGTCAAATCCTCATGCAAAATTACTGGCCTAGAATCTTTGCTGACCCCAGCCTCTTCATCAATTTGCTTGATGTTCAAATAGATATATCCTGCTTCAGATTTTGTACCCTCTCATCAATAACTATGCTGATTGTCAGTTTTCAAATCCATTGAATTATTACTTCACCTGCATTTCACTGATTCCACCTTCTCTTAAGTTCTGGCAAACCTTACAAATTATTTACCTTTGAAAATCTCCAATCTTTCAACAAAATTTGATGCAACATCTATGGTCAACACATTCAGCTATCTTGAATGAAGAGAAAATTTTATGGTGAAAATGTGCAACAGCACATCATACAACATCTAACAATTAGTGAATTACACACACAACAGTGGAGCAAAAACATGGGCATGTATATGAAGATGTGGAAGAAAAATTAGAGAAAAACTTCTGGGATTCAAAACCATGACCTCTCAGACACATATTCATGAAGGTGAGTTGAAGGGTGAAAGAAAGTAAACATTCCAGTGTTAAGAGTGACTCCATACATCTGTCATTACTCTGTTTGAAAATTTACAGTTGGGCACATTTTTGCACCAGTATCTGTTATGTGCAGCTTTGTAATGTGTGTTTGGTCACATACTACAAAGTTTAACTATCCCATGCAAAATGACACGGAATGCTTACCTGATTGTGCTCAGTGAATTAAATGTTTTCTCTCTCAGCTCACCAGTTGTTTCAAAGGGTTGAGTCATAATGAGATCAAATGTTTGTCCACTTGACTCTAAATCACTGATCTCATGTTCACGTATGCATTTTATGAGAGAATTGTTTATTCCATGAATTTTTGCCCATGTCCTAATTGCTAATTCATCACCAGGTATTTGTGTTATACAAACCAGACTGCTGTCTTTGTTAGATGGATTATCTTTTTGTTCTTCAAGTAAACTCAGACCCAACATAGGAAAATGTGACATATCTAGTACTTTTTGGCTGCAAACCACTTCAGTCATCTTGCACACATTTCTCACTGCACTTATCCAGTGAGAATCATTAAGGCTCTTCACAAGCTCTTGTGAAACATATATGTTCCCATCATGCTGTAACTGCACTGCATTTAACATTTCATGAATTTCAGAAGTTGATGTCTGTGGATCTTCTTGTTGCACTGATAGATTGTGCTCCAATTCCTGAGTTTTGTTTGATTGTATGACCTCAATTTCATCAATTACGCTGATGTCAACACACAGTTTTCTTCCAGAAAGCTAGAAATTTGAATTCACATTAATAAAAATCAAATTTTAACCTTTGTTTCAAACTCACACATTAACTGGAATAACAAATCAATTCCCATTAATGAGTGTCATTATTAATTACAGTACAACATACAATAAAATGTGGAAAAGTGATGAGGCCATTGCTCTTAATGTCATACCATGATGAACAAATATATAGTCAGATAGCATTATGAAAACAGATTGTCAAATGGCATTAAACATTAAATTGTAGTTTTCAATTCATTAAACATAAATACATGGTAGACTTAGACTTCAATTATTAAAGTTACACATTCACAAGAAACAAAGTGTATACATATCAAATGGAACAGACATATCACTTCACTCAGGGGTAAGTAGGGCTGAATTCAAATAATTACTTGAATACTGGAAAATTACAGGCTTACTGCACCCCACCACAGGTCCAAGCTACCAATACAGAGTTGGTGTTGCCTGCATGGTGCAATCGCAATGTTAATGACAATACTGTTATGTTGTGCTTTTCCCTAATTAATTTTTATTACAAAGTCGAGAGGCAGCAGAACCACCTTGGTTTTTTAAGGTTGGCACTAGAAACAGAGAAGAATGTATGACAGGGATGGTGAACTACCAAGGTAGCGAGATGATATGAACTCTTTAAACAAGTTTATTTGCCATTAGAAATATTTATGTACATGGTGTTTGATCAACAAATCCACCAACACACATACATCAGCCAGAACCCCTTTCGCTATGATTCTATCCCATTAAACATGGGCCTCCCACTATAAAGAGACAAGAACCGTGTTGCTTCTTGTTCTAATCACTATTAAATGCACTACCTGGGGTGCCTAACACAGAGGCAAGTGCTGTTGTTGGCACTTGTCCTGTCATCTATTGAATCAGAGGACCCTTGGCCTAACTACTAAAGCAGTGGGCAATTGTGCTAATTATTATATCTGTGGCCACTGGTCTAATTCACAGAACACAAATACTATTTAGCAACTTATTTCTACTCTCAAATGAAATCTGCTCCACTGCTATTTGATACAAAGACAGGCTGTCTCTGTAAAACACTATTCAATGAAACATTTACAAGAAACTTGTAAGCTTGGAAAATCCAGGATGGAATAATGACAATATTATGAAAAGGATAGTTGCCACTCACCATATAGTGAAGATGCTGAGTCACAGATCGGCCCAACAAAAAGGTCGTTAACAAATCTTTCAGCCAAACAGGCCTTCATCAGGATTAGACAAAACACACACACTCGTGTGGTTTTTTTTGTCTAATTCTGATGAAGGCCTGTTTGGCCAAGAGCTTTGTTTGACAGTCTTTTTGTTGTTCCTGTCTGCGTCTCAGCATCTCCACTATATGGTGAGTGGCAACTATCCTTTTCATAAAACTTGTAAGCTTATTATTTATATAACATTTGTCGTTTATCTGGGTATAAATATGGCACCAACTGCTTTTCTGGATTTTAGATATGATTTATTATACCATTAACTAGTTTTCCAGCCACTGTGGGCTCATCATCGGATGGAGGTGTTACAGGAATATTATACCATGGACCAAGTGTAGCCAGGTGCTGAAATGATGGGGCTGGCAAAAATGATGGAAATTTAGTTATCGGTAATGAAACATTTATGGAACGGAAATGGTGTTACGTTTTGAGTACTTATAGTGCACTGCTACGTGGTATCCACAGTGAATCCATTCCCATAGTGTACATTGTCAGGTAACACACAAATATACACAGTATTTAGCAACACTTGGTTTCACATTTATTTACAGAATGGTAACACTGGATGTAAATACAAGGGATATGTATACAATAGATATAACATTTTGCTACACCACGACCTTTGACATGAGATGCATTGCATTACAAAATAAATATTTACAAATACAGATAGTATATTTATGTGAGTCTTGCTAGCTGCAGGCGTGTTCTTATATATTCACAATACGCAAGTAATCTGGATTAAAAAGGTACACAAAAGGTAAACAAAATAGAGCAAACTATTTACTATGTAATTAAAGAGTGAATGAATTTCAGAATGCCACAGTTGTTATATGACTAAGAGAATAAAATGTATGCACCAGGATGAATATGTCTTATTATTATCTTTTTTTGGTGTTTTTGTGCCAGGATGTCTTGCAAATTCTGGAAGAAAGAGTTCTGCATTCAGTTCGTTTGTTAAGGATTTTTTGACGTGATTTTACCTTGTGAATGTAAATCTCTAATTGTTCAAGGAGATTCATCTGTAACCCTTTTTCAGTAATGTATAGAACAAAAAGATTGTTATTGATATCACCAACACAGTGTTCATGATGAGCAATATGTGATGCAATGCTGGACTTATTTTAGTTTTTGAGTCAAAGGGTATCCATATTGTTGTGACAGTGCCACAACATTTAACAGTGCCGCCATGACAGTACGCGCAAACGGCGATAGAGGCGCTCTGCAACTCGGCTGAGCGCGGGAGCGCCACCTAGCTATGAACGGCGCCGGCCGCACGTCACGGCACGACAGTCGAATGAGAGATACTGAGTTGTTATCATGTAACCAGCTATTGTTTCTAAGTGAGTGTGTTTGAATATCCACGCAATTATTGGTGATTAAAGGCTATAACACTTTTTGGCGACGAGGTCGGATATTTTCACTGCGTTGTGGATTTGTGTGTTCGTGACGGGGCAGACATGGAACAGCTCATGCAAGCGCTCATTGAACAACAAACACAGCTGACGGCTGCTATTCAGGCGTTGTCGACGTCGCTTACTCATCGTCTGTCTTCCTCTTCTCTGCCTCCATTCCCTCCTTACGACGAGGCCGCTAAAGACTGGGAGGATTATGAGAAGCATTTGCAGCAACACTTCTTGGATTCAGTGTTGTCGACGCTCCTATGTGTAAGTAGTTATTTCTATCTTGGATTTCCCCACGGATCTATCAGCTACTATCTCAGTTAGCCCCTCTGTGGGAACCTGCCTCCCTGTCCTTCCAAGAAATGTGTGACTTATTGTCTATCTATTACCGCAAAAACACCCACATCGTTGCCGCCTGCGTGGCGTTCTACCGGTGTCGTAAACAGCCCCATCACTCTTACCGGGCTTGGGCGGCGGAACTACACGGTCTGAGTAGGAAATGTCAGTTTGTCATGGACACTCATCAAGAGTCTTATGCTGATTCAATGGTTAGGGATGCTATTCTACGGCTTGCTCCTGATAACGAAGTTCAGCAACGTCTACAACTGCCAAACCCGTCGTTGGCGGAAGTTCTAAGCATCGCTCAATCCTTTGAAGTGTCTCATGCTGCAGGCGCGCAAATAGACACGTGGTGTGATGTAGGCGCTGTACAGTCAACTTTCGACACGGACAATTTGTCTGTTTCACAGGAGAATGAAGATGTGGCGGCAGTTCACTCGCGTAAACAACGTCGCGTTGGACCGCAACGCTCGCAGCGAAAACAGCAACCACAGAAGCAGGTTCGTTCCGCACTTCCTTCTTGTTCACATTGTTTCGTACAGCATGACAGGGCCACATGTCCAAAACGTTGGGCCATGTGTGATTCATGTAGGAAAAAAGGCCACATTGCTTCTGTGTGTCAGTCCCCTAAAGTTCCTGTCGACGAGGGCGAGGCATCGGACAGTGTGCTTTCTCAAACAAATAAGTTGTTTGTTACTGTTCGCGTTCTGGATAAAGACATTCGCATGCAAGTGGACACTGGCTCTGCAGTAACTCTCATTAATTCTCGCACGTATTTTGAGTTGGACTCCCCTCCCTTGTCTCCAGTTACGCGAAATCTGAGAACTTATAATAAACATAAAATTCCTATCATTGGCCAGTTTGATGCTTCCACTGCCTACAAGACTGTTGTTAGGCCCCTCACATTTTATGTGGTGGATCATGTGGGCACTGAAAACCTGTTCGGTTATGATGCTTTCCAGTTGTTCGGGTTCTCCATTGATGATGATGTGCACCTCATATCTGAGGATATTCTGTATCAACAGCTGGATGGATTGTGTTCTGAATTTTCGTCCGTGTTCTCTGCTGGTCTGGGTTGTGCCAAGGATTTTGAAGCCCACATTACTCTTAAACCTACAGCTCGCCCTAAGTTTTTCCGGGCACGCCCTATTCCGGTGGCGTTGCCTGCACCTGTCAATACTGAGATAGACACGTTAACAGCTTCAGGGATTCTCCTTCCTGTTACCTCCAGCGAATGGGCATCGCCAATCGTGGTGGTTTCTAAACCAAACGGGAGTCTGCGATTGTGTGGTGATTTTAAAGCCACCGTCAACGCTCAGAGCCTCATTGACACTTATCCTCTTCCCCGTCCTGAGGAGTTATTTACCAAGCTCGCTGGGGGCCAGTTCTTTTCCAAACTTGACTTATCAGAGGCGTACCATCAGTTGCCGTTGGATGCTTCTTCCAAGGAATTTCTCATCATCAACACCGCTTGTGGGTTGTATCAGTACCAGCGGTTACGATTTGGTGTCGCTAGCGCGCCGGCTATTTTTCATCGGTTTTTGGAACAGCTCACGGCTTCCGTTCCCGGCTGCATCAACTATCTGGATGACATTGTTGTCATGGGGGCCTCCACTGAGGAGCACCTTCGCAATTTGCGTTCACTGTTTCGGGTTTTGCATTCGGCTGGGTTGAAATGCAATCTGGACAAGTCACAGTTCTTCCAACCCTCCATTGTGTATCTTGGTTTCCACTTGTCCCGTGAGGGTATACATCCTCTACGTCAGCATGTTGCGGCCATTAACGCTCTACCCCGGCCGTCTACGGTCAAAGAACTTCAGCGTTTCTAGGCAAGATTGCTTATTATCACAAATTCATTCCATCCGCTGTTGCGGTAGCTCATCCTCTGCATCAGCTGTTACGCAAAAACGTCCCTTTCTGTTGGTCCGACGAGTGTGAGCAGGCTTTTGTCCGCCTGAAGGCTCATTTGCAGTCGGCGCCTTGTCTTACCACATTCCGTCCAGGTCAGCACTTGCTTCTGGCGACTGACGCGTCACAGTATGGTCTAGGGGCTGTTCTCGCCCATCGGTATGAGGATGGGTCGGAACGACCCATCACCTATGTTTCCAAGACCCTCAACAATGCGCAACAGCGTTACTCTCAAATCGAAAAGGAGGCACTCGCTATCATTTATGCTCTAAAAAAGTTCAGCGTTTTTTTGTATGGTTCTAAGTTTCACCTCATCACCGACCACAAGCTCTCTCTGTTCAGCCCATTGGCGTCGCTTCCGGATAAGGCAGCTCACCGCCTGCAACGTTGGGCCTTATACTTGTCTCGTTTTCACTATGAGATTCACTATCGCCCCACGGCCCAGCACGCCAATGCTGACGCATTGTCGCGATTGCCAATGGGCCCCGACCCGGTTTTCGATCGTGATGAACTACTCTGTTTCCACATTGATGAGGAAGAACGTTGTGCGGTCGAGGGTTTTCCACTTATAGGTTCACAGGTCGCGTCGGCTACTGCGCGGGACCCGGTCCTGCGTCAGGTGATTGGTTTTGTTCAACGGGGTTGGCCGGACAGGACCAAGGGCCGGGCATCGGATCCGCTTCGCAACTACCATGCCTTGTGCCTTCGTCTGTCTGTTCGTGATGGTGTTGTTCTTCTGGCCACGGATGGCGCATCTCCACGGGTCGTGGTGCCAGCCTCTCTTCGCAAAGATGTTCTCAAACTGTTGCATGAAGGCCATTGGGGGATTTCTCGGACTAAGTCCCTGGCCCGCAGGCACGTTTATTGGCTCGGTATTGATTCGGACATCGCCCACATGGTTGCTGTGTGTGGTCAGTGTGCTCAACAACTGGCTGCACCTCGTACAATGCCCTCTCCGTGGCCTGATCCGGCGCAGCCATGGGAACAGGTGCACGCTGACTTTGCAGGCCCCTTCCCCGGTACTTATTGGCTACTGTTGATTGACGCCTTCTCAAAGTTTCCGTTTGTTGTTCGATGTCCGTCACCCACCACTGTGGCGACGACGCTGGCTTTGTCCAAAATCGACAATGGCCCTCAGTTCTCTTCGCAGGCCTTCCGTGATTTTTGTACTGGACAAGAGATTCATCATGTTACAGCACCGCCCTTCCATCCGCAATCGAATGGGGAGGTCGAGCGCCTTGTCCGCACTTTCAAAAGCCAGATGAAAAAATTCCTTCGTGATTTTTCCACAGATGATGCTCTGCTGCAATTTCTGAGTTCTTATCGCTTCACGCCTCTGGGTGATCGCAGCCCTGCTGAACTCTTGCATGGCCACCAACCGCGCACTCTACTGCACCTGCTTCACCCTGTCAGGCCTTGTGCTGTGTCCCCTAGTGCGGGAAAATACTCGGTGGGCGCCGACGTGTGGGCACGAGGGTATGGATCTCGCCCTAAATGGAATTCCAGGGGTGGTCAAGGCTCTTCGCGGCCGCCGGCTTTGTGAAATACGTACGGACGACGGCATGGTTGTTCGCCATTACGACCAGATGCACCCACGAGTGGTGGCCACGCCGGTGCCACGGCCCCTTCCTTCGCCTCCACCAGCCCGAGAAGCCAGTCCTGTCACTGTTGCCGATCTACCGTACGTGTTGATGCAGCTGATGTCGCTACCGCTTCCGAGTACGCCGGAACTGGCCCCAGTCGCGACGCCGCCTTCTCCGGGACCCATCTCGCTGGAGCACACCCCCAGGTCCACGACACCTATGGATGCTGCTCCGGAGTTTTCACCCATCATCTCGTCAAGGAGGCACGTTCCACGCACGAGCTTCCATCCTGGACATTTTCGACCATACTATCGTGTCTCTCCGCGGGATCTTCTCAGGGCCTCACAAGAGGCCATGGATGTCTCCGCACTGTCCATGTCTCCAAGGAAGTGAGTGTTTTTTTTTTCAAGGGGGAAAAAGTGTTGTGACAGTGCCACGACATTTAACAGTGCCGCCACGACAGTACGCGCAAACGGCGATAGAGGCGCTCCGCAACTCGGCTGAGAGCGGGAGCGCCACCTAGCTACGAACGGCGCCGGCCGCATGTCACGGCACGGCAGTCGAATGAGAGATACTGAGTTGTTGTCATGTAACCAGCTATTGTTTCTAAGTGAGTGTGTTTGAATATCCACGCAATTATTGGTGATTAAAGGCTATAACACATATATTCTTTGTAGTGGATTGCAAAATTTCTGCCTGTTTGTCCTATACAGAAGCAAGAACTGGAGCACGTGACTTTGTATATGCCAGACTTTTGATGCCACTCTTCAGTGGATTTATTATTGTGAATCATTTTATTCTGTAGTTTACTGTCTGTGTAGAAAGATATTTTTATATCATATTGTCTGAAAAGATTTGCAAGTTTGTATGACACTTTGCCAAGGACCACAAATCTGTCAAGTTTTGGCATTTCTTTCTTATCTTCTAATGGTGATGGTAGTTGCTTAAGTTTGCTTTGTATTTTTTCAATTTGGGTGTTTATAAAGGTGTTATACTCATTACTTTGGGCTATAGATTTAAGTATGTTAATTTCGTTACATTCATCTGGTTTACTGATGGGGATGCGAAGCATGTGGTTTACAGATGACCTGAAGAAAGTGTTTTATGTTGATTCAGGTGGCATGAGGTATTGTCTATGGCAATAAGTGTTAGTGGCTTTTCTATATATTTGGAAAGCATGCTCATTACTGTGACTAAATAGTCATATCACGGAAATTAATTGCTTCAACTGTCTGATGTTCAAAAGTGAATTTGATGTTTGGATGCATTTCATTCATTTCATCTGCTAGGTTATTTAGTTCTTCTTTTCAATAATTGAAAAGTATTATTGTGTCATCCACATGTAGTTAACAGTACAATGTATCATATCTAAAATACAAAAAAAGTGACTGGTCACATATTTGTACCCATATAAATCGCCAATTTAAACCAAAGTTGCAGTTCATCATCCATAATGGATATACTAAAATTTATCTATCAGTTGTATTTGTGGCATTCAGAGTGGATTAAGTGCTACTGTTCCATCAGTGCCTGCTACCATCAACCAATGCCGCTGCCTCCTGCCTCCGCTTCACTGGCCAGTTACTCTCTCTGATTTCATGCTGGGGCAATGGCTGCCCTTTTATACGCTATGTTGAGGGTCTTTTTCTATTGGGAATGACTGCACATGATGTCCTGCATTATCTTTCTGGCCTGCTAGAACATTCTGTCTCCATATGGCCATCTTAATTTCCACCTGATAGCCAAGTCCCTTTTTCCTACCATGAGTGCAGGCTGAAACCTTAGTCTTCTTGGCTTATTGACAAGTGGTAATTGCATACTGGCACTCTGGTTGACATTGAAGTGATAACTCAGAGGCCATTTGGGTCCAGAAGCATTATATTTCCCAAGTATCCTGTCTACTGGATCGCCATCTTGCAGTTTGCACAGGCATGCCCACCACGAACTATCATCAGAATCTCTTCTACTTATAATATGACCTATAAACAAAATTTTCCCTGGTCATGACAGATTGTCTCTGAATATAAATAAACTGTCAACCATTAGTTGGTTGGTTCATTTGGGGGGGGATGACCAAACAGCAAGGTCATTGGTCCCATGAATCATTAGTCTGATAATATGTACAATGATGAGCCAAACATTATGATCACCTGCTTAACAGCTTGTTTCTCCATCTTTGGGATAAAATACATCACGGAATCTGCATATCAGGGATCCGACAGTTTGTTTGTAGGTTTGTGGAGGTACGTGGCATTAGATGTGTACACACAGGTTATGTAATTCAGATATGCACTGTTGATCTGATAGCAACCCAGATGGGTTCCACGGGATTTACATCATGTGACTTTGATCGACTTGACATTAACACGAGTTCACTATAATGCTCCTCAAACCACTGTACAACAGTTATGGCTCTGAGACATGGACAATTATACTGCTGAAAGATGACATCGCTGTCGTGAAAGACACCGAGCACGAAGGGATGCAGGTGGTTCACAGCTGTCAGCGTGTCTTCAATTACTGCACAGGTCCATGTAAGTGCAGGAGAATGTCTCTCATAGCCTAATACTGCTCCTATCAGCCAGTGACCATGGTGCACTGCGTGTTTTGAGCTGCATTCACCTCGGTGATGGCATTTGTGGAGTAGACCAAAGTGTAGCAAAAATGTAATTCACCCGAAGAGCCAACAAGTTTCCATTGATTGACAGCTGAATCCCAGTGGTGCTGTTCCCACTGTAATATTAAACAATGATGTTGCTGTATTAACATGTGAACACATAGGCGTGGTCTGCTGTGGAGTTCCATGTTCAAGAATGTATGATGAACAGTGTGCCCCAAAACATTTGTGCATGCACCAGCATTGTGCTCTTTCAGCAGAGATGCCACAGATCAACATCTATCCTATTTTACAGAGCAGACAAGCCTCCAAACCCCACATTCTATAAAGTGTTGTGGATGTCCAACCATTTAGTGCCCAGTGGCAGTTTCACTGTCATTCTACCTCTTTCCGTAGATGCTCACGACAGTAGCATGAGAACGTTCAACCACCTTCACCATTTTTGAGATACTCATTCATAGGCTCTGTGTCATAGTAATCTGCTCTTTGCCAAAGTTGCTTATATCAATGGATTTCTCCATTTGCAGCCCATATCTTCACCAGGGTGATCTCCCGTACACGTCTGCTCCACTTACATACTTTTGTTACCATGTCACATGCCTTCAGCGCCACCAGGCGGCAACCGACATTGTGGTGGACTGTGGTCATAATGTTTTGACTAATCAGTGTACATATTTCTGCACTTTTCTGCCCAAATTTTCTACATTATATCTACCCAGCTTATTTTTTTTAAAAATTTGGTAAATGATAATGGTTCTTTGTTCCCTCACTGTAAAGTTTACAATTTGAAATGTATAAAAATGGGATAGTTAGCACAAGATTTGTATGTTACGTATTGACTCTTGTACCCTGGTTGAAGCAAAACTGCAGCTTTGACACTGGTACAAAAAAAAAAAAAAAAAAAAAAAATCTTCATGTCACATCTAACACCAGGTGGCATGCAACAAACAAGTCATGTGATGTAATCACCTGATCACAATCTGCCCTCCATAAGGAGCAATGCAAGCTTGTTACATGGCAACAGTTTCAGACTTGGATTATAGTGGTATAGCGTTCCATTTATACAAGGATCACTCTCTTACTCTGGACAATGGAGATTACGAGTTTACAGCTTGGAATCATTCTAGCCCTGATTACAAAGACCATAAACATGCTTCACAACTGGATAGAAGATTCCCCATCCCTGGTCAGGATACCTCGCATACCATTACAATAATTCCTTTAAGTGGAAATAGAGTTGTAATTCATCATAAGTTTAGGCAAGTACAATTCATTATTGAGCTTACAGATTAGTGCTAAATAATGAATCCATATGTAGTTGAAGGTATGCTACCTCATTTTTGTAGTTTTTCAGCCCCATTTACAAAACAAAAGCAATATCGCTCCATAAAATTTCTGGCGTGCAGCCACATAAATTCAGCTTCTTCTTCCAATATTTCGGCTAAATACCGTCCAGCCATCTTCAGAGTGAGCCGAAGTGACTAACTGGAGCGTTAGTCACCTTGGCTCACTCTGAAGATGGCTGGGCAGTATTCAGCTGAAATATTAGAAGAAGAAGCTGAAATTATGTGGCTGCATGCCCGAAATTTTATGGACCAGCCTTTACACCGTGAAAACTAGACAGACATAATTAAAAGACACTTATGTAAGGCTTTTGGCCACAGCCTCCATCAGCAAACAAGAAACAGACACCATTCACACACACAACCAAGCACAGCCCATGCACACATGACTGCCAACTCCAGCATCTCAAGTTGGAATGCGCTGGAATGTGCTGGAGTTGGTGATCGTGTGAGCTCGAGGTGTGCTTGCTTATGTATGTGAATGATGTGTGTTTCTCTTTTGCTGATGCAGGTTGTGGCTGAAAGTTTTATGTAAGTGTCTTAATTGTGCCTGTCTGCAGCTTAACATGTCTTCTTTATGGTAAGTAGAAATCTACCTTTTCCTACATTGTTGATATTCCAACCTGGAGTTTCCATTGTTTGATTTTACTTACTATTAGATTTACAAAACTTCATATACACATGAATACTACATACCTTGACCTCAAAGTTTAACATTTGGTTGGGGGAAATGTGCAAAGGTCTCTTGACAGGGAATATTGCCTGTTCCCAGCAGCTATTACTGCCTGGAGCTGATGACAATACAATGTCATCATCCAAATGAAGTTCAAACCAAACAGCAGCAGCATCAATATTTCCCTCAGCCACACACTTTGCAGTACATGAAAACACACTGTCACACTGTGTTAATTTTCTTAATTGTTCTCGGTTCATGAAGTCAATGTCCAAGGCCGATGCCACTTCCGTCAGTACCCTGTCAGCAGTTCATATAGTCAAAAAAACTCTCATAAAAATTAATCACATTAACATAGAAATATACATTATTTACACATTAACAAATTACTCTTTTTTCTTATCGGCTGGAAGTTTCCAAATTGATTTTAAAGTTATTTAACAGAAGGAAAAGATAGCAGTTACGTTACAGTCTTCATTTGTAATCTGGAAACCGTCCTCCAGACTGTGGCTAAGCCATGTCTCCACAGTATACTTTCTTTCAGGAGTGCTAGTCTCACAAATCTCACAGAAGAACTTTTGTGAAGTTTGGAAAGTAAGAGATGACGTACTGGTGGAAATAAAGCTGTGAGGATGGGTCATGAGTAGTGCTTGGATAACTCAGCTTGTCGAGCACTTTCCCGTGAAAGGTGAACATTTGGGGCTTGAGTTCCAGTCTGGCTCACAGTTTTAATATGCCAGGAAGTTTCGTATCAGCGCACACCACCTGTTTGGTTGTAAACTAGCCAAAGTCCAAGTCACTTTTTCAAGTTATGACTTACATTCATTATTTAAGGCTCATTTCCATTTTCACAACCATCATGAATCTTTGATTTGTTATACACATTTGACTCAGGAATTCTAACACACAAGAAATTTCATTATTGCAATGTATAATTTTCAGTTCTCTTTAATGCAATGATTTTCCAGTTTCTAGCTGCGTGGGATTTGTATCTGGATGTTGATCACTGTACTGATCGATGATGCCATTACTGTCTGCTCTGTATCGTTTCATGTCAAATAAAGATTAACTGCACTTTGATCATCAGCAGGATGTGATTCTGTAATATACAAAGAAACACAATTGGTATAGTTGTCAATTATAAGTTTGGTACTCCTTGTGATACTTTTGCACTGTTGCATTTTAAATTTTTGCTGAACTCCACATCATGGGTCTTCACAACTATCTTTGGTGAATGTGGATCAATTAGACAGTACACTTTAAAATCTCCATAACATCCAACAAATGCAAGTTCTTTGAATTTATCTTTTACCCTTTTTCTCACTTTTGGTGGTGGGTACATATAAAGTGCTCAATATGCAAAGTTTTGTAAATGACTCAGCTTGATTGAATGATCACTTGATAATTATTCAGGCGTAACATTTTGAACAATTGAGAGAGATTCTTCGGCTACATCTCAGTTTTAAAGGCTACAGTTCAAAATTATTTGATCAGCATTGCATCTGTCAACATTGATTTTGCCTTTTTAATGATTGTGCAACTCAGACACTCCACACTTCTGTTTTGTTTTGGAGTGTAAAGAATTGTCATCTTATGTTGAATTGTGTTTGTCTTTAAGAATACCTTCAAACGCTTATTAACAAATTCTTTTCATTGCCTGATTGAACTGTTTCAACTTTTCAACCAGTTTCACTTTCTATCCACCCTTTGAACTTGATGAAGATATCACAGATTTCTTTCATTCATTTTAGCATATAATCAAATGAATTTCTTCACATGTCATCTGCAAAAGTGAGAAGATGGAGTACACTTCACCATACAACCATGTTAATTAGTTCATATATCTTGGGAGATTCTGTAGGAAGTAGATCTTTTGTTATATTGCTTGAAATTTCTATTACCACATTGGTGGCCAGACCTGAGCATAACTCAGGGCACAAAAGGACTGCACCTTAATATACCTAGGGCTGCAATTTTCATGATGTGCAAGCCACGTGTCACTTGAAAATTGCATTGATTTCATATGAGAACAATGTACAGATGTCTCACTATCTGTCCTTTGACAGGTTCTGCCTTCTGCTGTCAATATTTATAACTACTTTGCAAGACCCAGTAACAAATGCAAGAACTGCTGTTGTGGCTGACTGAGTCATTGTGTGCTCAGTTTCATGCATGTACTCATTAGGTTAGCAATTTTTTGTAATTCTGCTACAAATATGTCACATTTGTTGAATGAGCAATAAATTTTAGAAGCTCAAAGAGGATCTGAAGCATAGGGATAAATATCTGATTGGGAAAAGTGTGAAGAAGATTCATACTCTGGCAAGGTGCAGTATGCTACAATTTCTTGCTGCTAACATTGTTGCTACAGGTCCTGCTGCTGCAGTTACAATTTAGTGCTGTTTTATCAGTCTTCATTTCATCTTTTTTTACAGATGAATCTCAAAATGAAGCAGCATCCAGCATGAGTTTCCAAGATTTGTTTGCAGGTGATGAGACAATTTACTAGCAAAACAAGCAGGAGGGAAACAAGCTGATTTCCCCATACCTTTCTGTATGCCACAATGCTTCAAACTCTTCCATACAAACAGCCAATTATGTCTGAAATTGCTCAAGAATTCACCTCATGCTTTTTTTTTAGTATAATTATACTTTGTGTCATCATAATTTTAAAAATTGTAATCTATTAAGAAATTCAGATAAATATGAAAAATAAACTTGATCTCTTTAATGTATTTTATCGTTTAAGATAAATTAAACACAAATATACCAGTGTCAGTTGAAACAAGGACATAAATGACTCGTGTTTTGTGCCAAACATTGTTTTTTCCAAATGACTGGCCCTCAAAGTGTTACAGGTTGCCAAGACTACTTTTTTTTTATGCAGTAAATACTCTGATCTAAAAGGAATTTCATTCAGTGGAGTCAAACAGTCGATTTTTTCTTTTAAGAAATGCATGCTCACATTATGCAAATGTTCCAGTCTTTGATGGAACAATTTGTAATTATTGTAATTACTACAGCATCTGCACGATAATGAATTTCATCTAATCAATACATGAGCTGCAGTCATTACTGGTGTTCCCTAGTTGATTCATTGTTCTTATTGTATATGGCATACTGCTCATCATTAAACAATAGGCATGTGCCAGATCTAGTCATTTGATTCTCTTTCTCTCTACCTCTCTCTCTCTCTTTTTCCTTCATCAATAAAAAAATATGTACGGGTCACATTTTGTCATTTAATCTCTCTCTCTCTCTCTCTCTCTCTCTCTCTCACACACACACACACACACACACACACACAACACAGAAACATAAACTTCGAGTGTCATCATGTTTTAACTGCTTGTGTATTTTATTTTCTGAGGTGGGGCTGATAGCCAGCCCGGCACTTTCTGGGTCTGGCTCTTCTTCCTAGCTCACATCTTATCTTTTGATTAACTGGCAGTAAATTGTATCCAAAGCCTGGAACATATAAAACATCATTTATTCTTATCACTTTATTCTTGTTATCACTGTTAACTTTAACCCTTAACTGCTCATTCCCATCAATATTTTTTCTTCTGTAGCTAATCTTTGATGTGGTGAGAAACAGAGGTAGCTGGTTCCATGTAAATTCAAATGTTGTGTGGTTGTCTCTTGAGCTCTACTTAATACTGCTATGAACCCTCATTTTTTCACTGTCATGTATGGTTTGCCCTGATGTGACTACCTGTGCCACTTCACACTTCACTTCAGTGCCAAAAGCTGACCTGACCACCTGTGCTACTCAGTATTTCAGTGAAGTGACCCAATGTGAGCATTTTCGTGTGATCACTGTCACTATCTTTAATGTGAATCAGCTCTTAAGTAAATCTGTTATTATCACTTTTCTGACCAGTTACATGCTTTAGCAAGTGTTCATTGAACACATGCAAGGTTTCAATGTTGATTCTCCTGATCCTGCAGAGAATGTCCAAATTTTTGCAGATGAGGAAATTATATCAGGGCTGCTGTAAATTTATTACAAACAGTCTCTGTTTTAGGAAAGTTCAGAAAATGGACAGGACAACACTAAAATAAATGAGCATGATATGGATTAAGATATGAAAAGAAAGGACAGAAGATTAGTGTTTACTGTCCTGTTGACATTGAGGTCATTAGAGAAGGAGCACAAGGAAATTGGCTGGGCTCATTCAAAGAAAACATCTCGGAATTTACCTTGAGTGATTTAGGAAAATCACAGAAGACCTCAATCTGGGTAGCTGGATATGGATTTGAAATGTTGTCCTCCTGAATGTGAGGCCAGTGTGCAAACCACTGTGCCACCTCACTGGGTGATTCAGATGCCTCTTCAAATGATGAATTTTCAAATTCATATCTTAGTAAAAACTGCTATATGAATAAAGATGGGCATAATTAATGGAATACGAAACCAGTTAGTCATGAAGGGAGACCCAAAAACCATAACATTATTTCTCACAAATTGAGCACTTTAGCACTGGCTACAGCAGCAAAGACTCCAACAGATATCTTCTATCTTTATTTTGACGATAAACTGATGGATGACATTGTTGTGTACACTAATATCCACATTCTGAACTTTCATGGACAGTTTCAAAGATCTCATGATGCACTATATACAGACCATGTGGAGATTGATGCCTTTCCGAGTCATATGCTATACACATGGACTTAAAAAGCTTTCCATCACCATTTCAAAGACATGTGGAATATATAACAATGAAATTATCAATTATTGATAATATAATATAAATGGACAGACAAAAACAAATTTACTCACCAAGCAGTGGCAGGGGAACAAACACACAAAGGGATTTAACTTTCAGAAGCTGTCAGAGCCAGCGGCTCCTTCCTCTGGCCGAAGAGTTGACGGGAAGGAATAGGGGAGAAGGAAAAGGACTGGAGAGGGTTAGGGAAAGTGGTACAGTTTACAGAAGTCACCCAGAGCCCCAGGTCAAAGGAGATTTACTGGATGGGATGAGAAGGAAAGACTGATTGTTGGGGGCTGCACCAGATGAGATTTGAAAACCTGAGGAAGATAGGGAAATATGCAAGACAGAGATTACTACTAAGACTTTGTGCACGAGTTAATAAGAGTAAAAAGCTAAGTGCATTTTATGGAACAGAAGTGGGAAGCAGGAAAGCAAAAAATAGACAAGACAGAAAATGAAACATGTAGAAAACTGAAATGGAGTGAAGAAAGGAATAGTTACTGTGAATTAATGCTGAGATGGAAGGAATTAACACAAATTAAGGCTAGGTGCGTGGCAAGAACCAAGGACATGTTGTAGTGCTAGTTCTCACCTGTGGAGTTCTGGGAAACTGATGTCTGGGGGAAGAATCCAGATGGCGTGTGTGGTGAAACAGGCACCAAGGTCATGACTTATGTTGTAGAGCATGCTATGCAACAGGATAGTGTGTTGCCTGTAGACACTCTCTGCCTATACCCATCCATCCTGACTGATAACTATGTGGTAGTCATGCCAATTTAAAGGCTGAACTGTGTTTACATAACAGCTAGTATACAACATGTGTCATTTCATAGGTGGCTCTCCCTTTGATAGTATATGTTTTGCCAGTTACAGGGCTATTGTAGGTGGTGGTAGGAGGATGTATAGGGCAAGCCTTGCACGAGGGACAGTCACAGGGATAAGAGCCATAGGATTGGGAGATAGGTGCAGAAGGAGCATAGCATCTGACAAGGATATTGTGGAGATTGGGAGGGTGACAAAAAGCTATTCTAGGTGTGGTGGGCAAAATCTCAGGCAGAATGGATCTCATTTCAGGGCATGTCAAAGTAGCTGATTGATAAATTCAAGACCAGGATAATACTGGGTGAGAAGTGGTGTGCTCTGAAGTTGTTTTTTGGAGGCATCAGCAGTACTAGGATTGGATGTGATGGCCTGGGAAATCTGCTTTTGGACTAGGCTGTTGGGATAATTGTGTCCAGTGAAGGCTAAAGTGAGAGTGGTAGTGTATTGCTGTAAAGAGTTGTCATAACTGCCATCTGCTTCATATCTCCTGTGCAGCAAGCTACGTAAATTTAAGTATTAACTGTGTTTTTGTTACTTGTCACTTCTTTTTCCGTGTGTTTTTGCTTTTAGGAAGCTTTAATTTTCGAGTACTAGTAATTGTGTTCCATAGACTTTGTGTTTGTTTTGAATACAGTCCAGAGACAGTTAGTGCTTATTTTAATTGTTTCCAACAAGAAGTGTCTAGTAACCACAGTTTAGTCAGCTATCAGGCGCCTTTAGTGAATTAGCAGTCTAGTTAAAAGTTTTAAAAGTTGATTACTTAAGGCTCTACAGTAGACTGTTGATTTCTTAGGATGGATAGAATGTGTGACTGCTGTGTATGGACACAGGAGGAGCTGGCCATTGTTCGCGAACAGCTGAACGTGCTGATGGCCACAGTCAGCTGTCTTCAGGCTGCTTCCTCGGTGTGTAGCGGCAGTGGGGAGTCTGGTGCATCACATGGTACACCCCCGGTGTTACATGCTTAACCCAGGGTCCCTGCTTTCGAGACATCTTCGCAGATACCGGGTGCGGTTGGGCCACCCTCTCCCCAAGGGGAGTGGCGGGTTCAACAGTGTTCGCGTTGCACAAGGTGGAGGGTCAATGTGGAGGCTGGCTGTGTGGCATGGCTTTCTCTGCCTGTGAGTGGACATGTGGCCGCTCCTTCAGCAAGGTCCGAGCAGGCACATGGGGGGAGGGGTTTATTAGTGATTGGGAGCTCCAATGTTAGGCAGGTGATGGAGCCCCTTAGGGAAATAACGGGAAGGTCGGGGAAGAAGGCCAGTGTTTCAGTGCTCACTCTGTCTGCTTGCCGGGGGGGTCTCATCCGAGATGTGGAGGAGGCGCTGCCGGCGGTGATAGAGAGCACTGGGTGCACCCAACTGCAAATTGTTGCTCATGTCAGCACCAATGACTCCTGCCGTCTGGGTTCAGAGGTCATCCTCAGTTCATACAGGCGGTTGGCAGAGTTGGTAAAGGCGGAAAGCTTTGCTCACGGGGTGGAATCTGAACTAACTACTTGTAGTGTCGTTCCCAGAACCGATAGCGGTCCTCTGGTTTGGAGCCGAGTGGAAGGCTTAAACCACAGGCTCTCCAATTCTGCGGAGATCTGGGGTGCAAATTTCTAGACCCCCGCTATCAGGTGGAGACATGTATGGTCTCCCCGAGTAGGTCATGCGTGCACTACATGCAGGAAGTGGCTACAAGGGTAGTGGAGTACATGTGGAGTGCACATGTGGGTTTTTTAGGTTAGAGAATTCCCTCCCTAGGCCTGACAAGACGCCTCCAGAGACGTGACAAGGTAGCAGTAGTCAAAACACAACATGGAATGACAATATTAATGTGGTAATAGTAAACTGCAGGAGTGTCAATAGAAAGGTCCCTGAACTGCTCTCATTAATAAACGATCACAATGCCCACATAGTACTAGGGATGGAAAGTTGGCTGAAACCAGATGTAAATAGTAATGAAATTCTACACTCAGATTGGAATGTATACCGCAGAGACAGGCTGGACAGTGAAGGGGGAGGCGTGTTTTTAGTGATAAAAAGTGCAATAGTGTTCAAGGAAATTGACAGAGATCCAAAATGTGAAATAATTTTGGTGAAGGTCATGGTTAAAGCAGGCTCAAACATGGTAATTGGATGTCTCTATAGGCCCCCTGGCTCACCAGCTGTAGATTTCCCAACCATGTTATAGTTTTGGGTGGAGATTTTAAGTTACGAGATATAGACTGGAAGACTCAAATGTTTATAACACGTGGTAGGGACAAAGAATCCAGTGAAATTTTTTTAAGTGCATTATCTGAAAACTACCTTGAGCAGTTAAACAGAGCTTCTGGTGACAAACAGACCTGAACTATTTGAAACAGTTAACGCAGAACAGGGAATCAGTGATCATAAAGCGGTTACAGCATTGTTGATTTCAGCCGTAAATAGAAATATTAAAAAAGGTAGGAAGATTTTTCTGTTTAGCAAAAGTGACAAAAAGCAGATTTCAGAGTACTTGACGGCTCAACACAAAAGTTTTATCTCAAGTACAGATATCGTTGAAGATCAGTGGACAAAGTTCAAAACAAATCTTACAATATGCATTAGATGAGTATCTGCCAAGCAAGAGCGTAAGAGATGGAACAGAGCCACTGTGGTACAACAACCAAGTTATAAAACTGCTACACAATCAAAGGGAACTTCACAGCAAACATAAACATAGCCAAAGCCTTGCAGACAAACAAAAATTACATGAAGCGAAATGTAGTGTGAGGAGGGCTATGCGAGAGGCGTTCAACGAATTCGAAAGTAAAGCTCTATGTACTGACTTGGCAGAAAATCCTAAGGAATTTTGGTCTTATGTCAAAGCAGTAGGTGGAGCAAAACAACATGTCCAGACATTCTGTGACCAAAATGGTACTGAAACAGAGGATGACAGACTAAAGGCCAAAATACTAAATGTCTTTTTCCAAAGCTGTTTAACAGAGGATGACTGCACTGTAGTTCCTTCTCTAGATTGTTGCACAGATGACAAAATGGTAGATATTGAAATAGATGACAGAGGGATAGAAAAACAATTAAAATTGCTCAAAAGAGGAAAGGCCGCTGAACCTGATGGAATACCAGTTTGATTTTACACAGAGTACGCAAAGGAACTTGCCTCCTTTCTTGCAGCGGTGTACCGTAGGTCTCTAGAAGAGCATAGCATTCCAAAAGATAGGAAAAGGGCACAGGTCATCCCCGTTTTCAAGAAGGGACATTGACCAGATGTGCAGAACTATAGACCTATATGTCTAATGTCGATCAGTTGTAGAATTTTGGAACACGTATTATGTTCGAGTATAATGACTTTTCTGGAGACTAGAAATCTACTCTTTAGCAATCAGCATGGGTTTTGAAAAAGCTCGCGCTATTCGTCCACGAGACTCAGAGGACCATAGACACGGGTTCTCAGGTAGATGCCGTGTTTCTTGACTTCCACAAGGCATTTGATACAGTTCCCCACAGTCGTTTAATGAACAAAGTAAGAGCATATGGACTATCAGACCAACTGTGTGATTGGATTGAAGAGTTCCTAGATAACGGAACGCAGCACGTCATTCTCAATGGAGAGAAGTCTTCCGAAGTAAGAGTGATTTCAGGTGTGCTGCAAGGGAGTGTCATAGGATTGTTGCTATTCACAATATATATAAATGACCTTGTGGATAACATCAGAAGTTCACTGAGCCTTTTTGCGGATGATGCTGTAGTATATTGAGAGGTTGTAACAATGGAAAATTGTACTGAAATGCAGGAGGATCTGCAAAGAATTGACGCATGGTGCAGGGAATGGCAATTGAATCTCAATGTAGACAAGTGTAATGTGCTGCGAATACATAGAAAGAAAGGTCCTTTATCATTTAGCTACAATATAGCAGGTCAGCAACTGGAAGCATTTAATTCCATAAATTATCTGGGAGTACACAATAGAAGTGAACAGATGCCAGACTGAGATTCATTGGAAGAATCCTAAGGAAATGCAGTCTGAGAACAAAGGAATTAGGTTACACTATACTTGTTCGCCCAATGCTTGAATACTGCTCACCGGTGTGGGATCTGTACCAGATAGAGTTGATAGAAGAGACAGAGAAGATCCAATGGAGAGCAGCGCACTTCATTACAGGATCATTTAGTAATCGCGAAAGCATTACAGAGATGATAGATAAACTCCAGTGGAAGACTCTGCAAGAGAGGTGCTGAGTAACTCGGTACAGGCTTTTGTTGAAGTTTCAAGAACATACCTTCACCGAGGAGTCAAGCAGTATACTGCTCCCTCCTAAGTATAACTTGCGAAGAGACCATGAGGATAAAATCAGAGAGATTAAAGCCCACACAGAGGCATACCGACGATCTTTCTTTCCACAAACAATACAAGACTAGAATAGAAGGGAGAACTGATAGAGGTACTCAAGGTACCCTCTGCCACACACCGTAAGGTGGCTAGTGGAATATGGATGTAGATGTAGATGTAGAAAGAGTCTGCATCCAAATAAATACTTTTGCCTCCAATGCTAAGGCTGAATGGGAGAGAATGCTCAACATGGAAAGGATGGCAACTGTCAAAATGTAAGAACTGTTGTTTGCTAGTGGGTTTGATGTGGACAGAAGTGTGTAGCTGACCTTTGGTGAGGATGAGATCAACATCGAGGGAAAGTGGCATTGGATTCGGACTAAAACCATGTGAAATTTGATTGGGAGAAGGTATTTAGAGATTCCACGAATTTTAAAAGATCAGCCTCACCATGAGTCCATGCGGTATAGATGTCATCAATGATCTAAACCAAACCAGGGGCTGAAGACTTATGAATTCCAGGAGAGCCCCCTCCAAGTGACCGATGAAAAGGTTGGCGTAGGAAGAAGCCAACTCTGGTTCCAATGGCCGTACCCCTGATCTGTTTGTATGTCTGCCCATCAAAGGTGATGTAGTTGTTGGTAATTATAAAGTACATTAAGGTCAGCACGAAGAATGTCATAAGATTAGAATCAAGTGGGTGTTGAATGAGGAAATATTCAGCAGCAGACAGACCATGTACATAAGGGGATGTTGGTATAGAGGATCATCGCATCGACAATTACTGAAGGTCTACACCAGCTGTCTGTTCCCTCTACATACAGCATTTGTCACCAAGATCCCATCCCTGTGATTCAAACTGACCTGCAGTCCCTCCTAAAAACCTCAGGTCCCTCACAAGCACTTCCACCTCAAGCCACAGAACTTCTTACCACACCCAGTCCTGCACCCCCACCTTTTACCTTCTTCCTAAGATCCACAAACTCAATCATCCTGGTCATCCTATAGTTGCTGGCTTCATAGCACCCACCAAACATATATTTGCCTTAAGCTGATCACCACCTGCAACCTATAGTACAAAGAGTCCTCTCCTATACTAAAGATACCAACCATTTCCTGGATTGTCTTTAATCTCTGCACGTGCGATTCCCATACACACCTTGCTTGTCACCATTGATTCCGTCTCCCTCTATACCAACATCTCCCATGTACATGGTCTGCCAGCTGCTGAACGTTTCCTCAGTCAACGCACACCTGATTCCAAGCCTATGACATCCTTCTTGCTGATCTTAATCAACTTCATACTTAACAACAATTGCTTCACTCTCGTGGGGCAGACATACAAAAAGATAATGGATACAGCCATGGAAACCAAGATAGCTCCTTCCTATGCCAACCTTTTCATGGGTCACTTGGAGAAGGCTTTCCTGGATCCATAAGTCTTCAGTCCCTGGCTTGGTTTAGATACACTGATGACATCTTTGCAGTATGAACTCATGGTGAGACTGATCTGTTAAAATTCTTGAAGTCTCTAAATACCTTCTCCCAATTAAATTTCACATGGTTCTAGTTCAAATCCCATGCCACTTTCTTTGATGTTGATCTCATTCTCACTGCAGGCCAGCTACACACTTCTGTCCATATCAAACCCACTAACAATAACAAACAACAGTTCTTACATTTTGACAGTTGCCATCCTTTCCATGTCTAGCGTTCTCTCCCACACAGCCTCAACATTGGAGGCAAAAGTAGATAATTTATTTGGATGCAGACTCTTAACAGCAATACAGCACCACTCTCACTTCAGCCTTCACTGGACATAATTATCCCAATAGCTTAGTCCAAAAGCAGATTTCCCAGGCCATCACATCCAATCCTGGTACTGTTGATCCCTTCAAAAAACAACGGAGCACACCACTTCTCACCCAGTATTACCCTGGTCTTGAATGTATCAATCACCTACTCTGACAAAGCCATGACTTCCTAAAATCATGCCCTGAAATGAAATCCATTCTGCTTGAGATTTTGCCCCCCAACACACCTAAATAGCTTTTTGTTGCCCTCTCAATCCCCACAATATCCTTGCCAGACCCTATGCTCCTTCTGCACCCATCTCCCAATCCTATGGCTCCTACCCTGTGATTGTCCCCGGTGCAAGACATGCCCTATACACCCTCCTACCACCACCTATAATAGCCCTGTAACTGGCAAAACATATACTATCAAAGGGAAAGCCACCTGTGAAACGACACGTCATATACAAGTTATTATGTAAACACTGTTTGGCCTTCTACATTGGCATGACTACCACCAAATTATCAATTAGGATGAATGGTAATAGGCAGAGGGCAACTCACAATATCCTGTTGCAGAACATGCTTTACAACATGACATTTGTGACCTCGGTGCCTGTTTCACCACACGTGCCATCTGGATTCATCCTCTAGACACCTGTTTCTCAGAACTCCGCAGGTGGGAACTAGCACTACAACATGTCCTTGGTTCTTGCCACCCATCTGGCCTTAATTTACGTTAATTTCTTCTGTCTCAGCATTTCTTCACTGTAACTACTCTTTGCTTCACTCTGTTTTATTTTTCTACAGCTTTCATTGTCTTTCCCGTCTATTTTTACTGCCTCCATCCGAGCTCTGTTACATACTCATGTGCAATGTTTCAGTAGTAATCTCTGTCTTGCATTTTACCCTGTCTTCCACCTTTAAGCTCTCAGGTTTTTGAATATCATCCAATGCAGTCTCCAAGAATTAGTATTTCCTTCTTGTTCCATTTGGTAAGTCTCCCCTGACCCGCAGTTCTGGGTGACTTTCCCAAAATCTACCCCTTTTTCTAGACCTCTCCAGTCCTTTTCCTTCACCCTTCTTCCTTCGCCTTCAACCCTTCTGCCTGAAGAAGGAGTCACTGACTCCAAAAGCTTGGCAATTACAACAGTCTTTGATGTGTCTTTTCTGTCACCGCTTGGTGAGTAGATTTTTTATCTATCCAATTATATAATTTTATACAATGCACTTAGCTTTTCACTCTTATTAACTTGCGCATGATGTTTTAGTAGTAATCTCTGTCTTGCATATTACCCTGTCTTCCTCGGGTTTTCAGATCTCATCCATTGCAGTCCCCAACAATCAGTCTTTCCTTCTCATCCCAACCGGTGAGTCTTCCCTGACCTGGGTTTCTGGGTGCCTTTTCTAAACTATAGCCCTTTCCCTAAATCTCTCCAGTCCTTTTCCTTCACCCCTCTTGCTTCCCTTCAACTCCTCCACCGGAAGAAGGGACCACTCGCTCTGAAAGCTTGTGAAAGTTAAATCCTTTTGTGTGTGAGTTCCCCTGCTGCCACTTGGTGAGTAGATTTTTTTATCTGTCCACTTACATGTGGAATATACATGGACCTGATGTATTCACAGTTACTATGCTATATAGAAGAGTCCTGTTTTTATTTTACTGTATTCGCCTCAATGATAAAATCACTACATATGAGAGGAAATGACTGACAAGTTAGCTGCTGTGTGTGAACATATCACATAATTGCAAGATAGTTATTTCATGCTTTATACTCCTGGAGAATATGTGATAACTAATGAGCATCTAGTTTCATTTCGAGGATGATGTTCCTCCTGACAATATCTGGCAAAAAGGCTAAAGAAATATGGTATAAAGGTTTTTAAAAACCAAACATGCCTCCAGAAATAATGCAATGTCTTGATGTCCCTGTAGAAAGTACTGGCAGAAATGTAACAACTGGTAACTGCTACACCAGTGTGACTGCTACAACAGTTCCGTTGGATAAAAGGCTGACATTAGTAGGAACATTACAAAAGAACCAATCAATTATCCCCCCACAATTTTTGCCCAAAGAACAAAGAACTGTAACTTCAAGCCGGTTTGGTTTTACACAAGATGTAACAATGGTGCCATGTGTTCCAACCAAACAGATATATATTGCACTCATCTCCACAGTGCATAATGATGGAAAGATCAGTGAAGATACAGGCTCTCAGGCAGAAGTCTGTACAACAGGAGTAGTAGACATTTGTGATCAGTTGTGTAGTAGTGTTGGCAGAAGTATGAGAGTAAGCGCGTCTGCTGTGAATTCATACATCCTCCACAAATTGAGCTCTGGTAATAAAATGATAAGATGTGAACTTCTGAAGAATGTGGCTGAGGACTTACTAACTGATTGTACTGTCCAAAGGATGAACAGTTCTTATATACTTTTCAAAATCTACAACATAAAATAAAGCTTTATCTAGCAGAAAGATGAACTGGTTCCAGCATGCAAGAGTATAGAGAACAAGCCCAGCTATCACTGCTCAGCAAGAGAAGAATGTAACACATGTGTCCAAGCATGAATGACAGCAACCATACCACAGTACATATGATTTGTCCCAAACATGTTTGTAAAAATCACACTACTGTGTTCTGCACATCCTATAAAGCTGACACCCAAGAGAACATTGTATACCATGTAACATGTAAAATATTATGCCTCTATCTCAAAAGAATACTGGTTCTTCATGTTCAAAAAATAGTTATTTGGAAATAACAGATGATCAAAATGTATCTGAAACCATTATTAATTACAATATTATGAAATGGGCAATTTCTACTCACCACATTGTGGAGATCTTAAGTTGCAGACAGGCACAGCAAGAAGACTGCTAAACCAGTAAGCTTTCACCAAAAGGCTTTCTTCTGAAGTAGACAATACAGACATTCATGTAAACACAACTGACACACAGATGACCACTGTCTCTGACTGCTGTGACCAGTCTGCAAGCAACTGTGCATGATGGGAGAAGCAATCTGGATGGTCGGGGTAAAGAGGAGAATGGGGCGAGAAGGGGTGAGGGGCAGTAAAGTGCTGCTTGTAAGAGTATACAGGAATGTGGTAGGGAGAGGGTAGGGCAGCTGGTGCAATCAGAAGGTTAGACTGGGAGGAGGGGGGGGGGGAGGGATTGGAACAGGAGAGAAGTAAAAAGACTGTGGTTGCATTGGTGGAATAGAAGGTTGTGTATTGCCGGGGTGAGAACACGGAAGAGGATATGTGGGTGAAAGACAGTGACTAATGAAGGTTGAGGCCATGGGGGTTACGGGAATGTAGGATATATTGCAGGGAGAGCTCCCATCTGTGCAACTCAGAAAAGTTGGAAGGGAGAATCCAGATGGCACAGGCTGTGAAGCAGTCGTTGAAGTGAAAAATGTTGTGTTCGCCAGCATGTTCAGCAACTGTGTGGTCCAGCTGTCTCTTGACCACAGTTTGTCAGTAGCCATTGATGCAGACAGACAGCTTGTTGGTTGAAACTTCCTGGCAGATTAAAACTGTGAGCCATCCCGAGACTCAAACTAGGGACCTTTGCCTTTTGCGGGCAAGTGCTCTACTGTCTGAGCTACCCAAGCATGAATCATGGCCCACTCTCACAGCTTCAATTCTGCCAGTACCTCATCTCATACCTTCCAAACTTCACAGTAGCTCTTCTGAGAACCTTGCAGAACTAGCACTCCTGGAAGAAAGGATACTGTGGAGACATGACTTAGTCACAGCCTCGGGGTTGTTTCCAGAATGAGATATTCACTCTGCAGCAGAGTGTGCACTGATATGAAACTTCCTGGCAGATCAAAACTGTGTGTCAGACCGAGACTCGAACTCGGGAACTTTACCTTTCATGGGCATGTGCTCTACTGTCTGAGCTACCCAAGAACGACTAACAACCCATCCTCACAGCTTCAATTCTGCCAGTACCTCGTCTCCTACTGTCCAAACTTCACAGAAGCTCTTCTGCAAACCTTGCAGAACTAACACTGCTGGAGCTAACACTCCTGGAGCTTGTTGCTTGTTATTCCCACATAGAATACAGCACAGTGGTTGCAGCTTAGCTTGTAGAGTGCATGACCGCTTTCACAGGTAGCCTGCCTTTGAGGGGAAAGGTGATGCTTGTGACCGGACTGGAGTAGGTGGTAGTGGAAGGATATATGGGACAGGTGTTACTTCTAGGTCTGTTACAGGAAGTGAGCCACGAGGCAAGGGGTAGGGAGCAGGTGTCGAGAATGTGATTTAGTTGCTCCAGTCCTGGGTGATACTGAGTCTCAAGTGGAATCACCCTCTGTGGCCAGGCAGTGGGACTTTGGGAGTTGGTGGGTGACTGGAGAGATAAGGCAAAGGAGATATGTTTCCTTATAACGTCGGGAGGTTATTTTGGTCTGTGAAAGATTCAATGAGACCCTTGGTATATTTTGAGATGGACTGCTTGTCGCTACATTTTTGATGGCCACAGGTAGCTAGGATGTATGGAAGGGCCTTTTTGGTATGGAACGGGTAGCACCTGTCGAAGTGAAGGTATTGTTGATAGTTGGTAGACCTGATATGGACAGAGGTACTGATATAGCCATCTTTGAGGTGGAGGTCAACATCGAGGAAGGCCATTTGTTGGGTGGAGGAGGACCACGTGAAGTGAATGGGTGAGAAGGTCTTGAGATTCTGGAGAAATGTGGTTAGGGTATCATCACCCTAACATGAAGATGTCATCAATGAATCTGAACCAGTTGAGGGGTTTGGGATTCTGGATGGTTAGGAAGGATTCTTCTGGAGTCCGATGATTAGGTTGGTATAGGATTGTGCCAGGCTGGTGTCCAAAGCCGTAGCATGGATTTGTTTGTATGTGATACCTTCAGAGGTGAAGTAATCATGGATGAGGATGTAGTTGGTCATGGTGACCAGGAAGGAGATTGTAGGTTTGGAAACTGTCAGGCAATGGGAAAGGTAGTGTTCAATAGCAGTAATGCCACAGGCATTAGGGATGTTAGAGTAAAGGGAGGTGGCATCAATAGTGATGAGCTAGGCACCATGTGGTAAAGCAACAGGAACCGTGGAGAGTTGATGGAGGAAATGATTGGTGTCTTTAATATAGTAAGGCAGGTTGCAAGTAATAGGCTGAAGGCGTTGGTCTACAAGAGCAGAGATTCTCTCAGTGGGGGCACAGTAACTGGCCATAATTGGGTGTCCTGGGTGGTTGGGTTTATGTAGAAGGTAGGAGAGCAAGGAGTGGCAGGGGCGAGGGGCGAGAGGCAAGAGACTCAGGGAGAGAGGTTCTGGTATGGGATTAAGGACTGAGGAGAGTCTTGTGATCCCATTGGATTTGAAGTCCCTCTGTCAAGTAATCCCCACTGTTCAAAGCCATGGTGGTGGAGCCTTTGTTAGCAGGTAGGATTTCAAGGTTGGCCTAAGTTTTTAGATGGTGGATTGTGGTTCTTCCTGTATAAGCAAGGTTAGCTTGCATATTGAGGGATTTGGGGAAAGATAGTGAGGCAAGGTTCGATGTTAAGAAATTGTGGAAAGTTAACAGATGATTATTCGGGGGCATGGCAATGTGACTTGGGGCACTAAACTCCTGACTACATCAGCTGCCCTACCGTCTCCCCATCATACTCCTGCATGCTCCCACAAGCAGCACTTTACCATTCCTCACCACTACCCTCCTATCCCTCCCCCTTCCTCCCCCAGCTTCCTCCTTTCCCTCACTACCCAGACTGCTTCTCCCATCATCTGCAGTTACTTGCAGTCGGTCTCAGTGACCAGAGACAGTGGTCAAGTGTGTCACTTATATTTGCATGACTGTGTGTGTTATCTACTTCAGAAGAAGTCCTTTTGGCCAAAAGCTTACTTGTCTAGCAGTCGTTTTGCTGTGCCTGTCTGTGACTAGACATCTACACTATCTGATGATTAGCAATCTATCCTTTTCATAACATTGTCATTATTCTGTTCTGGATTTTCCACTGTTTGAAATTGTTATTAGCATTCTAAGAGGGAATAAAGACTATATTTTAAATAATTAAATGATGGAGAATTTTGTTTTTCTATGTTTTAGTTTTGGGTCAAATTACCTGACTTGTGTATTTTCATATTGCAATAGCATGTGATTACTAAAGAGTTAAGATGCCAATTGTCTTTGCAGCCATCTCTAGAACAGTACTGTCTACCACTGTTGATTTTGTAACTGTGAGCAATTTGAAATGATAAGCAAGTCTCTTTTATTCATCATGCATTGTATACTGGATGTGACCAGATAGAAAATTATAGTTTATCCCATATTATTATTTTAAGCATCAGTATGGTTTCAGGAAAGGTTGCAGCACAACCCATGCAATAAATGAACTGGTCACAAAAGTTAGCAGTTCTCTCAATAACAGAAAGAATGTATCAGGCATTTTACCAAAGCCTTCACACTGTAAACCATGGCCAGCTGCCTCAAAAACTGACTAGCTATGGTTTTCAAGGAAAATCTCTTTGCTGGATGTCATCACACTTGGCAAACAGAAAACAAAGAGTACTTGTTAATAACAATGGTAAGAAATTCCTCTCTGGCTGGAAACAAACACAATCAGGTGTCCCACATGGCTCAATATTAGGGCCATTACTATTTTTGTATTACATTAAAGGTATGTCATGTCACGTTGAGTCAGATACTTTGCAAAAACAGAAACTGTTCATTTTTCCACGAAACAATCAGCACAATGTATATGTTAAATTAGTTACAAGGACAAAACACTTGACACTGCTAGCTGTCTCAAATTTCTTGGCATGTTAATAAATATATAAATTGTGGAGTGAACAGTCTTGTGTATGTCATGAATGTCTTTTCTGGTAACAATGATTTAGTGGTTAAAAACTGTATATTATGCATATTTTGTTTCAGTAGTTAAGTGTAGCATAATTTTCTGGGGGTCTGAGAATACTTATCTGCTCAGAGCCTTTACAAAAATCATTCAAGCAATGGTGGGAGCTAAAAAGAATCAACACTGCAAAAACTAGATCTAATGTCCATTCCAAGCATATATGACATTCTCATTTTCACAAAGAGAAACCCACAACTTCTTGAGGAAAATGCTTCCTGCATCAGTTTGAGACTACATGTAAGGCACATTACATGCTACCTACCTACCTACAGATTCAAACTATATGAAAAAACTCCACACTACATGGGCATGAAAATGGTAAATAAAATCTGTAGGGGGAAAAGTGACCCAGTTCTAAAAAATACTGAAGGAGACCTGGAAAAATATTTTAAAGGTAAATGATTCTATAATATAGCAGATTTCTTGAATGATGATCATGTAATATAGTATCTCTCCAAACAGTAACACCATATATACTATACCCATAGATTTAAAACAAAATAATAACCATGTAAAGTAATACATATGTATTGTCACCTTAGACTAGTTTATTACTCTGCAGGTTAGTCTTAAAATTGACAAGCCATCTATGACACAATCTTTGATTGTATGAGGCATGTAATGTAGCAATAAAAATTTGATTTGATGTGACTACCAATTGGACTTTACACACTAGGAATTGCCAGGACAAAAAGATGCAGTAAGCACCATGAAAGCATTTTTGTTTTCAGTTTTAATTATATTTGCATAATTCAAAGATTTATTTGGTTTCTTCTTAGATTTACACTCATTCACAAATTATCTGAGATTCAGTGAATTTAACTGACTTGAAATTTTGTGCATTATAGTGGTATTTCAAGTTTTGGTGTATTCTGTTCCACTTACTAGCTGCCAGTGCCAAGTCTGCAGTCTCATTTGTTGAAGCAAACACATGTTTAATGGATTCCTGAATTAACTGCTGACTTACTAAATCGTTAGTGATAATGACACTTGAATTCCCAATTGATGTAATAGAAGATTCCATAGAAATGTTGGAACACATGAGGCAATACTGAACCCACGACTTATCTTAGAAGATAAATTAAGGAAAGGCAAACCAGCATTTGTAGACTTAGAGAAAGCTTTTGACAATGTTGACTGGAATACTCTCTTTCAAATTCTGAAGGTGGCAGGGGTAAAATATAGGGAGCAAAAGGCTATTTACAATTTGCACAGAAACCAGATACCAGTTGTAAGAGTCGAGGTGCATGAAAGGGAAGCAGTGGTTGGGAAGGGAGTGAGACAGGGTTGTAGCCTATCCCTGATGTTATTCAATCTGTATATTGAGCGAGCAGTGAAGGAAACAAAAGAAAAATTCAGAGTAAGAAATAAAATCCATGGAGAAGAAATAAAAACTTTGAGGTTCACCAATGACATTGTAATTCTGTCAGAGACAGCAAAGGACCTGGAAGAGCAGCTGAACTGAATGGACAGTGTCTTGAAAGGAGGATATAAGATAAACACCAACAAAAAGCAAAATGAGGATAATGGAATGTTGTTTGTTGTTGTGGTCTTCAGTCCTGAGACTGGTTTGATGCAGCTCTCCATGCTACTCTATCCTGTGCAAGCTTCTTCATCTCCCAGTACTTACTGCAACCTACATCCTTCTGAATCTGCTTAGTGTATTGATCTCTTGGTCTCCCTCTACGATTTTTACCCTCCACGCTGCCCTCCAATGCTAAATTTGTGATCCCTTGATGCCTCAAAACATGTCCTACCAACCGATCCCTTCTTCTAGTCAAGTTGTGCCACAAACTTCTCTTCTCCCCAATCCCATTCAATACCTCCTCATTAGTTACGTGATCTACCCACCTTATCTTCAGCATTCTTCTGTAGCACCACATTTCGAAAGCTTCTATTCTCTTCTTGTCCAAACTGGTTATCGTCCATGTTTCACTTCCATACATGGCTACACTCCATACAAATACTTTCAGAAACGACTTCCTGACACTTAAATCTATACTCGATGTTAACAAATTTCTCTTCTTCAGAAACGCTTTCCTTGCCATTGCCAGTCTACATTTTATATCCTCTCTACTTCGACCATCATCAGTTATTTTACTCCCTAAATAGCAAAACTCCTTTACTACTTTAAGTGTCTCATTTCCTAATCTAATTCCCTCAGCATCACCCGATTTAATTTGACTACATTCCATTATCCTTGTTTTGCTTTAGTTGATGTTCATCTTATATCCTCCTTTCAAGACACTGTCCATTCCGTTCAACTGCTCTTCCAAGTCCTTTGCTGTCTCTGACAGAATTACAATGTCATCAGTGAACCTCAAAGTTTTTACTTCTTCTCCATGAATTTTAATACCTACTCCAAATTTTTCTTTTGTTTCCTTTACTGCTTGCTCAATATACAGATTGAATGACATCGGGGAGAGGCTACAACCCTGTCTCACTCTCTTCCCAACCACTGCTTCCCTTTCATGTCCCTCGACTCTTATAACTGCCATCTGCCTTCTGTAAAAATTGCAAATAGCCTTTCGCTCCCTGTATTTTACCCCTGCCACCTTCAGAATTTGAAAGAGAGTATTCCAGTTAACGTTGTTAAAAGCTTTCTCTAAGTCTACAAAGGCTAGAAACGTAGGTTTGCCTTTTCTTAATCTTTCTTCTAAGATAAGTCGTAAGGTTAGTATTGCCTCACGTGTTCCAACATTTCTACGGAATCCAAACTGATCTTCCTCGAGGTCCACTTCTACTAGTTTTTCCATTCGTCTGTAAAGAATTCGCGTTAGTATTTTGCAGCTGTGACTTATTAAACTGACAGTTCGGTAATTTTCACATCTGTCAACACCTGCTTTCTTTGGGATTGGAATTATTATATTCTTCTTGAAGTCTGTGGGTATTTCACCTGTCTCATACATCTTGCTCACCAGATGGTAGAGTTTTGTCATGACTGGCTCTCCCAAGGCCATCAGTAGTTCTAATGGAATGTTGTCTACTCCCGGGGCCTTGTTTCGACTCAGGTCTTTCAGTGCTCTGTCAAACTCTTCATGCAGTATCTTATCTCCCATTTCATCTTCATCTACATCCTCTTCCATTTCCATAATATTGTCCTCAAGTACATCGCCCTTGTATAAACCCTCTATATACTCCTTCCACCTTTCTGCCTTCCCTTCTTTGTTTAGAACTGGGTTACCATCTGAGCTCTTGATATTCATACAAGTGGTTCTCTTCTCTCCAAAGGTCTCTTTAATTTTCCTGTAGGCAGTATCTATCTTACCCCTAGTGAGACAAGCCTCTACATCCTTACATTTGTCCTCTAGCCATGCCTGCTTAGCCATTTTGCACTTCCTGTCGATCTCATTTTTGAGACGTTTGTATTCCTTTTTGCCTGCTTCATTTACCGCATTTTTATATTTTCTCCTTTCATCAATTAAATTCAATTTTTCTTCTGTTACCCAAGGATTTCTATTAGCCCTCGTCTTTTTACCTACTTGATCCTCTGCTGCCTTCACTACTTCATCCCTCAGAGCTACCCATTCTTCTTCTACTGTATTTCTTTGCCCCATTCCTGTCAATTGTTCCGTTATGCCCTCCCTGAAACTCTGTACAACCTCTGGTTCTTTCAGTTTATCCAGGTCCCATCTCCTTAAATTCCCACCTTTTTGCAGTTTCTTCAGTTTCAATCTGTAGTTCATAACCAATAGATTGTGGTCAGAATCCACATCTGCCCCTGGAAATGTCTTACAATTTAAAACCTGGTTCCTAAATCTCTGTCTTACCATTATATAATCTTTCTGATACCTTTTAGTATCTCCAGGATTCTTCCAGGTATACAACCTTCTTTTATGATTCTTGAACCAAGTGTTAGCTATGATTAAGTTATGCTCTGTGCAAAATTCTACAAGGCGGCTTCCTCTTTCATTTCTTCCCCCCAATCCATATTCACCTACTATGTTTCCTTCTCTCCCTTTTCCTACTGACGAATTCCAGTCATCCATGACTATTAAATTTTTGTCTCCCTTCACTACCTGAATAATTTCTTTTATCTCGTCATACATTTCATCAATTTCTTCATCATCTGCAGAGCTAGTTGGCATATAAACTTGTACTACTGTAGTAGGCATGGGTTTTGTGTCTATCTTGGCCACAATAATGCGTTCACTATGCTGTTTGTAGTAGCTAACCCGCACTCCTATTTTCTTATTCATTATTAAACCTACTCCTGCATTACCCCTATTTGATTTTGTATTTATAACCCTGTAATCACCTGACCAAAAGTCTTGTTCCTCCTGCTACCGAACTTCACTAATTCCCACTATATCTTACTTTAACCTATCCATTTCCCTTTTTAAATTTTCTAACCTACCTGCCCGATTAAGGGATCTGACATTCCACGCTCCGATCCGTAGAACGCCAGTTTTCTTTCTCCTGATAATGACGTCCCCTTGAGTAGTCCCCGCCCGGAGATCCGAATGGGGGACTATTTTACCTCCGGAATATTTTACCCAAGAGGACGCCATCATCATTTAATCATACAGTAAAGCTGCATGTCCTCGGGAAAAATTACAGCTGTAGTTCCCCTTGCTTTCAGCCGTTCGCAGTACCAGAACAGCAAGGCCGTTTTGGTTAATGTTACAAGGCCAGATCAGTCAATCATCCAGACTGTTGCCCCTGCAACTACTGAAAAGGCTGCTGCCTCTCTTCAGGAACCACATGTTTGTCTGGCCTCTCAACAGATACCCCTCCGTTGTGGTTGCACCTACGGTACGGCCATCTGTATCGCTGAGGCACGCAAGCCTCCCCACCAACGGCAAGGTCCATGGTTCATGGAAGGTAATTGAATTAAATCAAGTGATGCTGAGGGAATTAGATTAGGAAATGAGACGCTTAAAGTAGTAGATGAGTTTTGCTATTTGGGGAGCAAAATAACTGATCATGGTTGAAACAGAGAGGATATAAAATGTAGACTGGCAACGGCAAGGAAAGTGTTTCTGAAGAAGATAAATTTGTTAACATCGAGTTTAGATTTAAGTGTCAGGAAGTCATTTCTGAAAGTATATGTATGGAGTGCAGCCATGTATGGAAGTGAAATGTAGACGATAAATGTAGACAAGAAGAAATAGAAGCTTTCAAAATGTTGTGCTACAGAAGAATGCTGAAGATTAGATGGGTAGATCACATAACTAATGAGGAGGTACTGAATAGAATTGGGGAGAAGAGGAGTTTGTGGCACAACTTGACAAGAAGAAGGGACCGGTTGGTAGGACATATTCTGAAGCATCAAGGGATCACAAATTTAGCATTGGAGTGCAGTGTGGAGGGTAAAAATCGTAGAGGGAGGCCAAGAGATGAATACACTAAGCAGATTCAGAAGGACTGTAGGTTGCAGTAGGTACTGGAAGCTGAAGAAGCTTGCACAGGATAGAATAGCATGAAGAGGTGCATCAAACCAGTCTCTGGACAGAAGACCACAACAACAACAACAACAACGTAACAGAGGGCTGAAAATCTGATGCAAGTCAACCTAGCATGATCACTACTTTCAAAACATCATCCATTTTCTTATCAGTGCTTCAAATTTGTTGAGTATGTGGCATAACTTTTGACAAATATGGTTCTATATCTATCTTAGAAGCAAATCATATATTCATCAAGTATTGCAGTAGCCCAGTATAAGTAGACAAACCGTTTCTTTCCAGAATTAACTTTCACTATGCAATGGAGTGTGCACCGATTTGAAACTTCGTGGCAGATTAGAACTGTGTGCCGGACCAGGACATGAGCCTGGGACCTTTGCCTCCTCTGGGCAAGTGTTCTACTGACTGAGCTATCCAAACATGACTTAAGACCTGTCCTCACAGCTCTGTTTCCAGCAGTACCCCATCTCCTAACTGTCGAACTACACAGGGCTATGCAGTAAAATGCTGGGACTCAACCTTCGCTAGCCCCTGTCCTCCCTATCCCTTCCCTGCTCCTATTCCAGCACCACACACATCTTGCATTTACATAGTTTTTTTCCTTCTCTCCTTTCTCCCCCCCCCCCCCCCCCCCCCGTCCTACCCCCAATAGCACAGTCTTCCAATGCTGCACCTCTGCTATGCCTCGCCCTCCCTGCCCCACACATCTTCTGTAATCCCACCCCAGCTAGATTGCTGCTCATCTCACAATCCCACTCAAAATGAGTTGTACTTGTGTGAAGGTGTGTAACTTTTCTACTTATTCCAATAGTTGAATATTTGTAGCATTCTTTTTCACTGCACCTGTCTGTTATTCAATGTCTCCTCTATGTGGTGAGTAGCAATCTGTCCTTTCCATATTGTTGTTGAACCCTGCAATGTAATACTTTAAACTCTGTCACAATCCAAGGGGAGCCATGCACTAAGCACAAAAAGGTAATTGGAGACTAAATACTGATACAAAAATCATCTAGTATGTTATACAGGAAACAAACGAAAAGTGTAACAGAAATGAGAATCACTTCCCTAGTATGAACTGAGAGATAGCTAAAGGAGGTATCAAGCATTAGTAATCTAATTTGAAACAAATGCACTGTAAAAGATGCTTTCAAAAGAGTTTCAAAGGATTTTTAATTTTTATTCTTACAGCCTAATAAATTTACCCTTTAATGTTATTCAGGATTAATAATGGTGTCAAAGTGCATAAGAACAACCATGTACTATTCTGCATACATTTTTAACATAAAAATGGAAGTTACTACTTTTCTGCAAAACTTTTTGACAAGTTGCTAAAAACGGGAAATACATAAATTCCGGAAATTAAAACTAAGCTCAAGGTTTATTTTAGTAGCAACTCCTGTCATTATCTGAATATCTGAACTCTGGATTTTCAAATTTCAGTTGTCACGGTGAGAAACAATGCCCAAATAAGCAGCCACTAATGCAATACATAATTATAACATTTTAACAGATACCAATATACTAAAAAGATAAAAAAAGAATATGTAGGGATGGATGAAGATCAGGTGAAGAATGTAACTAATAAAATAGTAATATCTAAAATGATTTATTGATAATTATATAAGACACTTTTTGCAGTATTTAAAGTTTATATGGAGTATAATTACTGCCCTTGATAAATAATAAAAGCTGACTATAATGAATGATAATTGATGCTGTAGTCCATAAAAACAGCTGATTCATTCTACAAACCACAGTTTTCACGCTCATGATGGTGTCTAAACCATGATCAGTGGATAAATTAATGAAATTAATTTCTGGTGATCAAAGACTTTGCAGATCATGCACTAGACTTACTAGTAGCTTCCTTACCAAACATTAAAATGATTAAGTAATAAAATAGCTACAACCAGTATTTTTTATCAGTCTTTCACACTATTTTACTGTACAAATACCAATGAGCAAAGACTGAACTTGCTGGTTTTCTATCGATGCTGTCAAATTCCATGGATAGAAATAACCAACATTTTACAGCCGAACACGTTTTATTCATGCTTGATCACATGGAAAATCACACAGCATTCAAAAATAACAAAAGTCAAACAGTTTCTGAAGCTCACTGAATCAGAAGATAGAGCACTCCTCATTCCAGAGTCATTGGCAATTGATGATCGCCACTAGGACCCCCCCCCCCCCCCTCCCCAGGAGTGCAGAGCACTGGGGAGAGAAAATGGGCATTGTGAAAGACAGGGATGTTGTAGGCCACTTGATGGGTGTTGGCTGATCATGCAAGGAAGCATGATCACCCATGTCAGGGCTGGTCCAAATGGAAGGCATGGATGGACTGTTTCTTGCGGAGTTGGGGAGGTTCATCGACGGTGGACTAGAGAATGTATAGGCTACCATCCACCCTAAGAAGGACAGACCAGTTGACCAGCGTATGTGAAGTGGACAGGCATGGGAGGTGGAGGTGGTGGAGTAGCGGCAAAGAGGGGGACGCATATCTTGAGCATCCCATTGGTGCCGAGTGTTGCTGTTATTCCACCTGCATCCATCCCATCTGGAACGGGGACTGTGCACAGGATAGTTACATGTGAACTGGGTGTGGCTTCATGTAAAGTGTCCCTCACATCTTCAAGTAAAGTGTCCCTCACATGGAGGACAAAGATTGATCCATCTTGGAGCTGCAAGGAAAGCACGTTGTGTGGGCACCCAGAAGTGTGTATAGAAAAGCAAATATCATTGATGGGGGTCACTGTTGGAGAATGGGGTGCAGGGGGATATTGTAGCTTGAGAAAAACACTAGAACACACACGGGGAACAGCAGGTGACAGCACATGTGATGATGTTATGTCACACGCAATGTGTGGTTGAACCTGAGGCACCAGACTGTCACACACAGATCCTGAGTGGGGCAAGGGAGGGGGATCATCGCACACAACCACTGAGCAGCTGACAGCATAAGCTCAGCACACGAGATATGGTTGGTGCACACGCAGAGAGGTGGAATGTGTGGGTTCAGGGCCATTGCGTGATGGTGGAGAACTCTACTCAAGAGGTGTGGGACAGATTCCTGAATCATCCAAGCTGGTTTAACCTACTGAAGTGAAACTGTCTGCTGCTGGTCACTGATGAAGATGTCCGTAGTATTAGCCATGAATGCCAATACCGAATATGGGCCAGAGTAAGGCCGCTGTAGTGGCGATTTGACATAATAAACTTGCACGAGTCCAGGGCCAGATGCAAGAAAACTGGGGGACAGGTGTGAGGTCACAGAAGAGGCATACAGATAGCAACTATGTGTGACCGGACACACTCAACAAGAGTGATGAGATCAGATAGGTTGAAACTTGCAGCATCACCAGCAAACTCAGATGGGAGGACTAATGTCTTTTGATACAGGACCTCAGCAAGTGATGCCTGACAGTCTGCCTTATAAGCTGTATGGATTCCTAACATGACACAGGAAAGGGCATCAAATCCCTCACCATTATGGCACCTGTGGGCCGTTTTGAGAGTCCTGTGTCAATGCTCAACAAGCCCGTCGTTCTGAGTGTTGTACACAGTAGTGCAAAATTTATCCACACCACAGAGCATGCAGAGTTTCTGAAGTAACAGTGATCTGAACTTCATTACCCCGATCGGTGGTCATGGATGTAGGGCACCCAAATCTAGCTGTCGAGGAAGATAGCAGTGCTTGTGCTACAGAATCTGCCATAATGAGCACAAGAGGGATTGCTTCCACCCTCCAGGTAACAAAGACAATGATGGACAAAACATATCTGAAACGATCAGATGCAACTAACAGCCCAATGAGGTCTAGGTACAGGTGACGGAAATGACCTCTTGGGATACCAAATTTGACTAGAGGGTGCTTACGCCTGTCAACTTCGCTTCACTGACATGACACACAGGTGCAAATCAACACACGGCAATCATTCTTCACACCTGGCCACGTAAAAATTTCCACGACAATACACGGTTTCACTCATTTTTACATATTTTTATGTATTTCTCCATATTTTTACATATCTTACATATTTTTGCATATCTGTGCATGTTTTTGTGTGTCTTTACGTATTTTTTGTGTGTCTTTTCCCTCTCACCTTATCTCATAACCATCAAGACCTATTTTGCCCATTTCTGCATTCCCACTTCCTTAATACCATTGCTGCCACAGTGGATCCCTGCTCCACCTTCCTGTACCAGTTCGGAAAAGTGTCCCTTTCCCTGGCAAACACCCAGTCCCACATCCTATTTCTCAAATGCTGCCTAACCATGGAATCCCCCCAAATGGCCTAACCATAAAGATTCCTTTCTCTGGATCCCACCCTTCCTTTCACCATGACCTACACCTTTCCAGTCTGCCAATCCCTGGTCACCAGAAAGCTGGAACTGCAAAAACACATCTCACATGGTGCAGGCATCCCCAGAAGCACCTCTGCTCCCACCACAAGATACTACTACTATGCAATCCCTACTCCATACATCACATCCCTGAAATTGAATCCCTTGCTCTTCAGCACCTGGAGGAGCATTCCACACACCACCTCCATAAATTATCCAATCTGCTGACATCCTACTACCACCTCCGGGCATCACTATCCAACCCCTATCCTACCTGCAGTGTTTCTCCTTGTCCACCCCTCACAGCATGTACACCCTGCCTAGCTAACCTTTTCAACTTGCCACATCTGTCAAAACTCCCTACCAACTCTCCACCAAATCCAGACCTGAAACATTCCTTGACACTGTTGTTAATCTTTCCACAAAACTCTCAGCACCACAGAAGTTTCAGTCCTATAAAAGGCCTCACCTTTAGCCCTACACCCAGATTTAACCATGCTGATTTGTAAAAGACCTACTCTTCTTCTCCGATCCCTGAAATGGAAGCACTTGTTTGCCATCAATTCCTCCAATCAAAACCAACCTAATTCCAACACTGACCCCTGCTTCTTCCAGTTCATATCACCATCAAATCATGATCTTCCCCATCCAACCTAACCAGCTGCTGGTCACCTTCCAGGAACAATTTAGCCCCACCAACCTTCCCAAGGTCACTTTATCAGAACATCAACTTTTCATTGGAAGAAAGAATAGCCATACACAACCACAAACCAAATCCTGACCTAATCATCCTACCTGCAGACAAAGGTTCCAACACTGTTGTTATGTACTGCAGTAATTAACTGGCAGAAAGTCTCCACCAATTATTTGACTCCTCCTCCTATAAACTCTACCAGAGTAATCCGATTAGAGAAGTCCAACACAACCTCCACCCCTGCTCAAAGTCTTAGGCCCTTCCCAGACCCTCTCCAATGAATTCATTTCCATCCTCACCCCTATGACACCCCACACACCCACCTTCTACATGCTCCCCAAAATCCACAATCTCAACAATCCTGGACTCCCTGTTGTGGCTGGTTATTGTATTCCCTCTGACAGAATTTTGGTCCTCATTAACCAACACCTAAAACCAAATGCCCATAATCTAGCCTCCCACATCAAATACACCAAACATTTCCTTCTTCAACTCTCCACCAACCTCAACCCTTTATCTCCTGAACCCCACTTGTCACTGTTGAAACACCACCTTCCTATACAACATCCCTCATGCCAACAGTCTTACAGATATTAACACTACCTTTCTCAATGACTTTCAGGCTCCAAATCCACTGCCTCATTCCTCATACACCTTACTTACTTTATCCTAACCCACAACTACTTCTGTTTTGAAAGGAAGGTATACCAACAAATCCGCAGCACAGCCATGGGCACCCGCATGGCACCCTGCTATGCCAACTTGTTTATGGCCCATCTAGAGGAGGCCTTCCTAGTCTCCCAAAATGCCAAACCCCTAGTCTGGTTCAGGTTCATTTATGATATCTTCATGATCTGGACTCAGGGCCAAGAAACCCTATCTTCAGTCCTTCACAACATCAACTCCTTCAACTAGGCATCCTCAACCCAGTGTGCCACCTTCCTGGACATTGACCTCTCCCTCTCTGATGGCTAGAACAACACATCTGTCCACAATAAACCCACCAACCATCAACAGTACCTGCATTTTGACTGATGCCATCCCCTCCACACCAAAATATCCCTGCCATACAGCCTGGCCTCCCAGGGACAGCATATTTTCAGTGACAAGTACTCCCTTGCCCAGTATCCCAGTATGCTGAGGGTCTCACCAAGGCGTTCGCAGACAGCACTATACCTCCCAGACCAAGTCCGCAAACAAATCTCCTGTGCCATTTCCCCTCACACCCCCAATCCTCCCACCACCCTAAGAACCAGCCACCCCTTTGTCACCCAGTACCACCCCGGACTGGAACAACTGAATCACATCCTTTGCAAGGCCTTTGATTACCTATCGTCACACCCTGAAATGAGAGACCTCCTACCCAGCATCCTTCCCACCCCTCCTAAAGCGGCGTTGCATCGCCCACCCAACCTCCACAACATCCTAGTCCATCCCTATGCCACTCCCAATCCCAATCCCTTGCCTCAAGGATCATATCCCAGTGGAAGATTCAGGGGCAAGTCCTGTCCAATCCACCCACACAGCACATCCTATTCTAGTCTTGTCACAGGTTTATACTACCCCATCAGGGACCAGGCCAGCTATAAAAGCAGCCATGTCATTTACTAGCTCTGCTGCAATCACTGCACAGTTTTATATTGGTATGACTACCAACGAGCTGTCCACCAGGGTGAACGGCCACCAACAAACTGCGGCTGAGAGCAAAATAGACCACCCTTGATTTATATGGCTATTTCACTACTCGAGCCATTTGGATCCAGCCTCCCACTGAACTGTGTGGATGGGAGTTACCTTAAAAACACATTCTCCGCTCTGTAATTATCCTAGCCTCAACTTATGACAACACAATGTCCCCATGCCCTCCACCAAACATTATACATCCACTCTGTCCAATAATTTCCGCCCTATTCTTGTCTCTCCTGTTTTTTGTTTGCCACCCTCTGCCAATGCACCTGCCCATATTTCACCATTCCTCTCCTCTTTCACTCCTTTTTTTCTCAACTCCCTGCCCCACAAGCTCCTGATGCTGACCCTGTTGGCATTCTAGTCCCTGTACACTCTGCCAGACAGCATTCATCTCTCTCTCTCCACCCATTCAATGCTATCCCTTCCCCTTCTCCACTCCCTCCAGATTGCTGCTTGCGTCCCACATACAGCTGCATTCCGGTCTGAGGTACCGGAGTTGGTGGTCATGTGTGCATGAAGTGTGCTTGCTTGTGTGTATGAATGGTGTGTGTTTCTCTTTTGCTGATGAAAGGTGTGCCCAAAAGCTTTATGTAACTGTCTTTGCAACTTACTTGCCTGTTGCAACTTAATCCATCTTCTTTATGGTATATAGCAATCTATCTTTTCCTACACTGATGGATTTTGAAAAAAATATTTTAATAGGTATTTTTTTAATTCAGTTATGAGGTTGTATTAATACTTTTGCTGACTAAAACAGATGAAAATTTAAACACCAGAAAATACCTGGTTCCTCTGGGTACATGCATTATGTCATCACTGTCATAGGGCCCATCAACTTCAGCAATCAGCATAGGCTCCATTGAGCTCATGGAAGCACGGTAACAGGATGCAATGTAGTGGCTGGAGATGGCCACGACCCTTAAGAATGCACCACAGGGTATCACTTGTGCCCCTGGGGCCATGAGTGATGATGATGCATGTGAAAGTGTTTGCAATATTCCTTCTCCCACCAAGCCAGCATCTACAATCTCAGTCACCACCAAAGAGACCCTATAAAACACGTTATGGATGACAATTTTCTCAGAAAATATTTGATCACGTGTGTTATTTTAACCACGGGTATTTAGAGGGATAGAAAAAAACAACTTACATAGATTGGAATATGTGTGCAGCCTATAATCATACATTCATATGGTTTGTTGTTAAATTACACAAATAATTATCGATGTCTCTAAATGTAATTAGTTTGTAGAGACAATACAAAACACATGACAAGTTGTTCAAAGTGTATGGTAACTTACCTGTTTGGAATATCTTCGGGTATCCTTATATCACTTGACATTTTGTTTATCAGATGGATTTTGCCACTTGCATTGTTGGCTGAAATGACTTTTTCTGCTATGTTGATCATTGTCTCAGAGACATCACATGAAAAGACTTCTTTTGCCCCGCCTTCAACAGCAAATAAGCTGTAGAAAAAGGAAAGTAAAAGATCCAACACCACCTAGTAATGTATTACAAAATTATCTGTGATAATAGTACATTCCTGATGTGTTAAAGTTTCACAAAATCTTTCAGTCAATGTCCTTGTGATTCATTAAACTAGTCAACAGACTCAATACATCAAATGTGTAATGTCACTGAGTAATTTGCAGTATGGTTCTATGCATGGCTAATTATTTTATTATGATTCTCAGAAGCATCTTATCTTGGATGCAGAGTCATCGTCAGATGTAGAAGTAACTTCGGGTGTGCCACAGCGAACGCTGGACCCTTGCTGTTCATGTTGTATATTAATGACCTTGCAGACAATGTTCATAGTAACCTCAGACCTTTTGCAGATAATGCACTTATCTATAATAAATATTAAATAGATCTTGATAAGATTTCAAAGTGGTGTAAAGGTTAGCAACTTGCTTTAAATGTTTTTAAATGTAAAATTGTGCACTTCATAAAATGAAACAAATGTAGTTTCCTATGACTATAACCTTAAAGAGTCACAGTATGAATTGGGTGTAACATTTTGTAGGGACATGAAATGAATCATCACTTAAACCCTGTCATGAGTAATTTGCAGTATGGTTCTATGCATGGCTAATTATTTTATTATGATTCTCAGAAGCATGTTATCTTGGATGCAGAGTCATCGTCAGATGTAGAAGTAACTTCGGGTGTGCCACAGCGAACGATGGACCCTTGCTGTTCATGTTGTATATTAATGACCTTGCAGACAATGTTCATAGTAACCTCAGACCTTTTGCAGATAATGCACTTATCTATAATAAATATTAAATAGATCTTGATAAGATTTCAAAGTGGTGTAAAGGTTAGCAACTTGCTTTAAATGTAAAATTGTGCACTTCATAAAATGAAACAAATGTAGTTTCCTATGACTATAACCTCAAAGAGTCACAGTATGAATTGGGTGTAACATTTTGTAGGGACATGAAATGAATCATCACTTAAACCCTGTCATGAGTAATTTGGTTTATTGGTAGAGACTGGGGAAGTGCAATCAGTCTACATAGGAGATTGCTTATAAATCACTCTTGTGATCCATACTAGGCTATAGCTCAAGTGTATAGAACTAGTAACAAATAGGACTAACAGGGGAGATTGAATGTATACAGAGAAGGGCAGCATGAGTGGTCATAGGTTTGTTTGAACTGTGAGAGATTGTCACAGAGATGCTGGAAAAACTAAACTGGTAGACTCTTGAAGAGAGACATAAACTATCCCGAGAAATACTGCTAATAAAGTTCCAAGAATCAGCTTTAAATGATGACTCTAGGAATATACCACAACCCTCTACTTATCACTCACATAGGGATCGTGAGGACAAGATTAGAATAATTACAGCAGGCTTAGAGGCATTCAAATAATCATTATTCCTACATTCCATATGTGAATGGAATGGAAAGAAACCCTAATAACTGGTACATTAGGATGTACCCTTTGCCATGCACTTCATGGTGGTTTCCACAATATAGATATAAATGTAGAAGGACACAAGGAGATACCTAAAACAGCCAGAGCCATTAATGACATTTGACGAAATTAAACATAGAAATTTATCATAATAAATAAACTGTTATACTGGTCACTAAAAGTATTTCATTTTCAATAAAGCAGTAGTACTGAAAGCTAGCTGCCATTATTATAAGACAACACACAAAAAACATGCAGTACAAGTGGAAATTGGCACGGGTGATTAGATCTAATTTGCTTGGAGATATAGAGCAAAGACGGAAAGAAAATTAGGTTTTAATAGAATTGAGGAGGGAGGGAGAGGGGTATTAGGGTTTATTACCCTGTTGATGATACGGCCACAAGGTTGGGTTGAACTGAAACAGAGAAGAATTTTGGCAATATCCTTTTTGATGGAAGTGCATGGCATTTGCCTTAACCTGTTCAGGAAAACTGCAGCAAAACTAAACTGAATCACTGGACAGACATTTGAAACACACTGACATCTATACAAAGGAATCAAATCGACATGAAACTGAATGGAAAGGAAAACCAACGATGAGAGATTATTAAAGGCAATAGAAAGGAGGAAAATAAAATTTATTGGACCTGTCACCTGACACAACATTTCCATTATTAACTTCTTAAAGGCAAAGTACTGGGAAAGACAGGAAGAAGATAGCATAGGATGAAGTATTTGAAAGATATTGAGAAGAGGATAGGATGTGACAATTACATGGGTCTGAAACAAACAGTCAATGACACAAGACAGGTTGCATCAACAAGGCATTGGCCTTTCAAATATGTATTCCACCTATTTTGTGAGTCCACACAGGTGTAAGTCATGTGTCATCACACCCAGTAGTTTCATACAAAGAGGAAGTGCAGTGAGAAAATATTGTAGCAACATGCAAATTTAAAATAGATGCATACATACCAAAAAATGGTTCAAATGGCTCTGAACACTATGGGACTCAACTGCTGAGGTCATTAGTCCCCTAGAACTTAGAACTAGTTAAACCTAACTAACCTAAGGACATCACAAACATCCATGCCCGAGGCAGGATTCGAACCTGCGACCGTAGCGGTCTTGCGGTTCCAGACTGCAGCGCCTTTAACCGCACAGCCACTTCGGCCGGCACATACATACCATTCTTGGGCAAGTTCATTAAAATAAAAAAAAAATACAGTGTCCAGTATTTTAGTCTAAATTCTTACATGTGCAGCAAACAATTAAAGCTTTCTTCAGAATCCATGCCTATGTTACAGAGAACTGTTGATTCAGACTAAAAACTGTGTATCAGAAATGCAATCTGCAAAACCTGCACCACTGTTCACTTTTGCTGCATAAGACATGATTATTTGCTAAACATAATCATTTTTATTTACTTACCTCAAAATACCTGTGCCTGTACCAATGTCCAAAACAGAATTAAAGCCCTGACTGACTTTTTTAATGATTGCATCTCTGTATGCTTTGTTTCGTGAAGAGTCATTTAGCATACGAAAGTGCCATCTTTCCACCAACAGATTCTTCACACTTTGCAAATTACGGAGGGCTTGCAGATTATCTGTATTCACATCAACTGCTTTTTTGAAGTAGTGCAATGCCTCTTTCAGATGATTTGACCTGAAAGCAGCAAGTACAGTTATATATTTACCTTATTGGTTCCTTATTTTGTAGAGAAATTCCTTGTTTTTCTAGAAAGACATGGGGGAAAGATAGACCTTTGAGATTACTGCATAATTTTGGATTTTTTGGCATTTGATTATTTTTGCTCTTCTCCAGTATTCAGATGATTACATGATGAATTTATAAATAAAGACAGTGGTTCCAACTAACAAAGTACGGCTTGGGCCCCACCCTCGACTGTGCTCAAAGCACAGCTGCAGCTTGAGGGAAGACCCACTCACATCATGGCAACTGAAGAGAAAAGAGCACTTCACGTAGATGCACCTCCTCCACATCACCAGAGTCCCAAGCCTAGTTGTGGTAGAACAGGGACTGAAAGCCATAACTTGTCCTGACCATGCACTCCGTCCCCTCCTTTCCAACTTGCCAGTGGAGCCACACCCACATTCTGCAGGCTTGTGACCAACAGCAGAAGGGAGGGAGGGAGATAAAGACAGCATCTGATGAAGAAAATCAGTCTACAAGAACAACTGAGGATGGCAGGAAGTCATCTTGCTGAAATATGACGACATTTGGATGATATTGTCCATCTGCGTATCCAAGAAGAGTTGAAAACAATGATATATTTATTCTTTTTAGCTAGATTCAGAGTCAATTATGTGATTGGGCCAAGCCTATAAAAATAATTCTCTGGTTCTGGCCATAAAATACACTTATAAAAAATGGAATTAGAGGTACCTACTTTTGCCCTATTGACAGCAAAAGTGTGTCATAGCACGGACTCCCACAGGTGCAAGGGAGCTATTCAGACCCAGAGCCACTCAAATGCCATCAACAGTTACTGGAGGCAGCCTCTTTTCTGAATGGATCCAAAGCCATGTGTGTTTCAAATTCTATAATTATGCTATCATATTTTGATGGATTATGTGTGCTGGTATACAAACAAACCCCAGATAAGAGCTGGATTTTTCTGCTTTACATATGGACCTATATCTGGACGCAACTTATATTTGAGGTAACCTATCACAGAATGATATCATCTACAAAGCAAATATGGTTGAGACATGTTCCATCCATGCTGATACCTTTAAGCCTCCAGGATAGACACTTTAAAACATCCTCCAGAGCCGAGATGAATAGCTTATGTGAGATTGCGTCTCCTTGCCTGACGTCTCTCCTCGTGGGAACCTTTCCAGTGATCCAGTCTTCCTTTAATTTCACATGTAAAGTGGGTTTCTCATAAATGTAGCAGATTAATTCAGTATAGTTATAGGCAATGCAGGCTATGTTCATCGTCCTCAATACTGCCCACATTTTGATTATGTCGAACACCATTCTGGTAGTCTTTGAAGATCATGTGAAATGGGATGTTATACTCCATACATTTCTCCATCAGTGTACATGTTGCTTGAATATGGTCAGTGTTGTGGCGTAACAAGGCAGCCACACCACTCGGAAGTAGCCGAAAGGCACGCGTTAACTCACGCAGGCTAGTAGATAGGTCTGAAACAGGATACGTAATGAATGCTATAAAGAAAAGTACGTAGCTCCTGGAATACTTAACTTTAATCCATCCCTGTGGTACATCGCTCTTGACGATACAAGTGAGACTCTTTAGATACAAGCTATGTAATGCTAATGGCGCCTTGCTAGGTCGTAGCCATTGACTTAGCTGAAGGCTATTCTAACTATCTGCTCTGCAAATGAGCGAGGCTTCGTCAGTGTGCATCGCTAGCTAGATTTGTCCGTACAACTGGGGCGAGTGCTAGTAAGTCTCTCGAGACCTGCCGTGTGGTGGCGCTCGGTCTGCGATCACTGACAGTGGCGACACGCGGGTCCGACATGTACTAATGGACCGCGGCCGATTTAAAGCTACCACTTAGCAAGTGTGGTGTCTGACGGTGACACCACAGTCAGTTGTAGTGAAACCTTTTCTGACTGTTCGACATGCTGGCAAAAGTCAAATTTCTGGTGCAGGTGGTCCGTAATGGTTTCTGTTAGCACCTTGTAAAATATAGATAAAAAACTAACAGGCCTACAATTCTCAATGTTTGTCTTGTCATCTTTAGTGAAGAGCAGAATGACTTCTACATTTTCTGATGACTCTGGAGTCTTCACTTCTTCGAGAAATTTATTTAATAAATTTAGGAGTGCTTCCTCATTTCTTAAGCATCTAGCATGTGATCTGATCTTCCCCTGGTACCATAGACTTCTTGAGTTGCTTCAGAGCTGTTTCCATTTCATTTGTATTGATATGTTCAATTTCTTCTGACCCCACATTTATAAAAAAACTTCATGCAGGCTTTGGCTTGATAGTAATTGACTGTAGGGCTTCCAACGAAAGTTTTCACCAGTTTTTATAGTTTTGTCTCTTTCAGTAACAACTTCTTCTTGCCCATTCTGAATGTTGCGGATGATAAGCCTACATTTTGACTGGAATGAAAAACTCTCATTTTCACATTGATTTGGTTGGTCTCTTCGATCAGTGTTGTTTTTTGCATTCACTGATCTCTTCTGATCACCTCCTTAACGTTTTTATTGAGGTCTCTGTATTTGGGTGCATCTACATCTCTATCTACACCCTGCAAACCACCGTGAAGTGCGTGGCAGAGGGTGTGACCCATTGTACCAGTTACAGCACTTATTAGGTTTTCTTCCCATTCCATTCACGTATAGAGTGTGGGAGCAATGATTGTTTGAATGCCTCTGTGCGTGCTGTAATTATTCTAATCTTGTCCTCACAATCCCTATTTGAGCAATACATAGGGAGTTGCAGTATATTCCTCAAGTCATCATTTAAAGTGAGTTCTTGTAACTTTGTTATTAGACTTTCTTCAGATAGTTTACATCTGTCGCCAGCAGTCTGCCAGTTCAGTCAATGTTTCATCTTCCTTCTATAAGCTGTTTTGTTTCAAGGCTGAATGTTCCATTTTTGGAGGCCCCTACCTTTCCCTACTGCTGTTGGAATACTATTCAGTTGAGTGTTCATTCAGTTCCACTCCTTTTAAGTTTTCTGTTGGTTGTTAAGAAAATTCATCATCATTTGACCCCTCTGGTTTCGCGATGAAATATGCAAAATTTCCAGTGCGACGATGGTCTTCTGTGAACTACACTATGTTCCTAACAAAATCAACGAGTATTAAGGAAAATGTGGTACTTTCTGCTGCTGTCAGAGCCTCATAGATCTGTTCTAGTTCTTCATCGGTTGAAGGGGAAGTAGACTTTCTTTGGTAATAAGGTGTTCCCTCCTGTTTGAATTACCAGAGCTATGCCACCAATATGCGAACTTAGACCTGAGTTATACCGAAACAGAAGGTGCTCAGACTTGAGGACAGTAGCTGCTTCTCATTTGAGCCTCATCTCACTGATTCCAAAATGTCCCATTTGATGTTCCGCAGTTTCTATTCCAAACAGCTGAGATGTTTTTCCTTTGAGTTTATTTTGTTGTTTAATTTGATAAGTGGGTTTTTTGCACCCCATCTCCTCCCCTGGAATCCAGGTGGCAGACTGACATTTCAAAGCAAGGTTCCAAGCCTCCATCTCCACATGCTTACTTAGGGCAAGTCTGACATTTTCATTCAGGAAAGGTTTGGACCCTATTTTCTCATGCTGGTCCATTGTGGACTGAGAAGAGGTGGAGGACCATATAGGAAGTAACAAAGTTGACTGCTGCGTGATCACTAACAGCCATAGCAGAAACACACACCTGATGTTGTCTAGCTTCTGCCAGCTAAAGCAGAGCCTCTCCCTAATGCTGTGTGCCTGGCCTAACCTGCTGGACAAACATCCATCTCTAAGGGCACAACAGCCAATGTGTCAACAGAGATTTTGATGGATAAGGGTTTTAAGGCACATTCCCCTCAGGATGATGATGATGATGAGGTCCCATACTCCAAGCAGCGTAGGGGATGATGCGAGAGACCCGCACTGCTGTACTAGGCAAGGTCCTAGTGGAGGTGGTTTGCCATTGCCTTCCTCCGACCATAATGGGGATGAATGATGATGATGATGACACAACAACACCCAGACATCTCGACGCAGGAAAAATCCCTGACCCTGCCGGGAATCGAACCCGGGACCCCGTGCGCGGGAAGCAAGAAAACCAGGAGCCAGTACAGTGCAGGGTCGCCACTCCCCGAGATGATCCTGCTCGTAGTGGTTCGTGAGATGGGATCACCAACTATCAAAGCCATGACATTAAACCATGATAATTCTCATATGAATATTGTGGTAGCCTAGAAGTGATGTTGGTATGAAACCATCAGGAACTAAATTACGAATATTCTGTGTCCACTGTGAAGTGCTACACAGAAAATTAGCACTATCCTCAGCATGGTTCTCTCTGTCTTAAGTGTACTGCAAAATGCAAAACTCTTCAGAATAGATGCTTTGCACTTTTATTATCAAAGCATCTGAAGCGGTAATATTATAATCATTACAAGTAGATGATTTTTGTCTTGCTTTCAGTATTTGTAGACTGAATGATAGTTTTGATTAAGGGGTAACACCACAGTAGAATTTTCAAAAAAAAAAAAAAAATCATTTTTTAATTGGTTTAAAAGATGCTTTGAACCTTCTAAAATATGAGGCAAAAAATCTAATCCCTGAAAACAATTTGTTCTATGAAACTCCGAGCTCCTCCTCTAGCAAGTTGGATGACCCAAAACAGCCTACCTGCACCAACTCAATAGCCCCTGTAATGTCTCAGTATAGTCAGAAGCATTCCAAAATAGTAATACATTAGAATGGCGTTAGCAAGCAGCAGTATGTGTACAAAAAAGACAATACTCTCTTTGAATCTTGATTTTTGTGTGCAGCATTGTTTTTTGATAATTTACTTGTGATCTTAAGGCATACAATTTTGTCTTTCACGTACGAATGAGTGGTAAAAAAGGTATGAAAGCATTGTATCCAACACAGTGTCAAAGCAGTATGCCATCAAAGCATCCAATGAATGGATATGAGGCTGAGACGTCCGTGCCTCTACTAAGGAACTGAAGGACAGTGACCAGGATTTTGATGTGAATTATGGATTGAGCTACAGGATTATAAATGTTCTTCACATTTTCTCTGCTATTTCTCAATACGTGAAATGTAAAATGTGCAATTGAGACATCGTGCTGCAAGAGCAAAGCCCCCGAGGCTTAGGCTTCACAAAAATTATTGCTTGTCCAAACTGCCCAGAAGCTGGTATACCAAGCAGTAAGATTATATTGAACGCATATGAAATCAACTGTCAAAACATCCTAGAAAATGTGCATGCTTGGAGTGGGGCTAAACAGAATTGCAAAGTTTTGTATGTTCATGGAACTGCCATGACCAATATTTCAATTGTTCCATGATAAACTAGTGTATAAGATTTTAATCATAACGATAACAGTACAACAGGCCAGTCCTGGGATACCAGGTTAATGGTAAGAGTTTTCTAAAAATAGAATTTTGTCATTTGTTCATGTCTATAACACATTTGAAAACTTCAAATGCATTTTTCTTGGAATATGATTTTTCAAAATTGAATGCATCATAGCTCTGACAATTTTCAATCTTTTTATTTGAAAATTTAACCACAAATTTGAAACAACATTTCGAAGTGAAGCGTGTAAAGGATTTTCAATTAGTTGATTTCAAAAATATTTATTGACAAATGACTGTCCTTTTTTAGTGAAAATTCGATGACTTCATTCAAACACTCACTAATACCAGAAAAATCAATATTTCTAAATTACACAAACTGGTATCAGTTCTAGTGCATGCTGTAGGTCGCCTCAAATTCAACATGCCTCGTAAGAATTGCTGCACTGTCACCATTTTGTAATATTTTCCGATTTTCTCTCTAACCCTTCCTTCAGTCCTAAAAATTGTCAAAAAACACCTTTTTAGGCCATTAAAGCAGTGTTATCCCTTAAGGTGACTTACTCTAAACAATACTGCCAGCAGTCTGTGTTCCCTGCTCTGGTGACAAATGCTTCTCCTTTCATGTTAGATGTTACAATTTCACTTTTTCAACCATGGCATATGGTTTTCTGTGCACAATAAACTTTCTTGATTTGGAACTTTATGTTATTTGTAGCTTACCAAGTCTCTCTGTGGATGTTCACATTTTCCAATCAATGCTGTGTTGCTGTCTCTACGTTTGTGTTCGTATGTTTTGGGGATAGCCCCAATGACAGAGTTCTTCAGAAAAATATTTTCAAAGTCTATAAAGATCAAAAAACTTGTGGCCTTCTTATATTGTTTACAGAACAACTGGATTGCCCCAAAAATGTGAATCTCATCTGGTGAACCAGCTTTTTAGTTTTCAGTATGCGTAAGAGAGAAACACACAAACAACTGTGACAGTTATTGATTTATGATGTTTAGTTTGCAGTTGATGAATCTGGGTATTATTAGTATCTATGCTCCAGTCCTCATACCCAGTTAAAGAAAAGCAAATACGACTCGATGACATACACTCTGGGTATTCCAGCTCTCAACAACAGCGTCTTTGAGACGCAAGCTATAGTCACTTCCTTGCCCACTCAAGGAACTCGTAGGCTGGTATTCTTCCTGCCAGTGGTATAACTGAATCTTAGCTACAACACAGAATGTGTTTGGCAACTCTGTGATCATAGAGTTATCTCCTGGTTAGCACAAAATTATCCTACTAAATTTTCTTGATTTTTCAACATTTCCATTGAATAATCAAAGTGGTTTTCACTTAAGACGTCACATGAGGTTATCAATTTATTGTTATGAGTCCTCCCATAAACTGCAACTGATCTCATCTTTCTCACTGCAATTTACCTGTCATCACCACCACTGGTACAATAAGGGAGAGACCAGTACTGTAACTCTCCACTAACTCTGAGGTAACGTGGTCACCTGTAAAGTAAAGGTCGCTTCGGCTCACAGCTCCCGTCTTGCTGGAGGCCAGATTTTTTGCATTTCTCTGGCAAAGCTGTAAGCAGCCAGATTGAAAATTAATAAGGACATCTTATGAAACTTCTCCATCAAAAGTCATCTCACTACTTCCATTACCCCATGGTTAAAGGCATAAAACCTATGATAACGCATAATTAATAATGACCCTTTACACTTCTACCAACATACAATTTAGTAACAGTGAATATAGATTTATGAAATGCTACATTTCCATTCTACTTGTGTATGGCACACGACTTACAGCTTACATTTATCATGGTGTGTTGTTTTTGTTTGTATCAGTACTGTGTGCATTTTAGTAGCGTTTTCCATTAGTTTATGGAACACAACAGTAAACATCGGACGGAAATTGATCATCAACAATACAGCGTGTCCCAGGGGGAATGGTCAATATTCAGAGATACAACAGGAATGACCATTCAAAGCAAAAAAGCCCATTAAACATGGACTCAAAGGTGCATATGTTAAGATCTATGAGTATTTGTACATCTTTGGTACTATGGAATACATCTCTTCTACTGAACAAGTGCTCACAGCTCTTAAGTATGCATTTTAGAGCCCATATTTACTTGCATGCAGCTTAACTGTATGGTTAAATGATGATGACGTCCTCTTGGGTAAAACATTCCAGAGGTAAAATAGTCCCCCATTCAGATCTCCGGGCGGGGACTACTCAGGAAGTAGTTGTTATTAAGAGAAAGAAAACTGGCGTTCTAGGGGTCGGAGCGTGGAATGTCAGATCCCTTAATCGGGCAGCTAGATTAGAAAATTTAAAAATGGAAATGGATAGGTTAAAATTAGATATAGTGGGAATTGGTGAAGTTCAGTGGGAGGAGGAACAAGACTTCTGGTCAGGTGAATACAGGGTTATAAATACAAAATAAAATAGGGGTAATGCAGGAGTAGGTTTAATAATGAATAAAAAAAATAGGAATGCAGGTAAGCTACTACAAACAGCATAGTGAACGCATTAGTGTGGCCAAGATAGATACGAAGCCCATGCCTACCACACTAGTTCAAGTTTATAAGCCAACTAACTCCGCAGATGACGAAGAAATTGATGAAATGTATGATGAGATAAATGAAATTATTCAGATAGTGAAGGGAGAAAAAAATTTAGTAGTCATGGGTGACTGGAATTCAATAGTAGGAAAAGGAAGAGAAGGTAACATAGTAGGTGAATATGGAATGGGGATAAGGAATGAAAGAGGAAGCCGCCTGGTAGAATTTTGCACAGAGCATAATTTAATCGTAGCTAACACTTGGTTCATGAAAGAAGGTTGTATACATGAAAGAAGCCTGGAGATACTGGAAGGTTTCAGATAGATTATATAATGGTAAGACAGAGATTTAGGAACCAGGTTTTAAATTGTAAGACATTTCCAGGGGCAGATGTGGATTCTGACCACAATCTATTGGTTATGAACTGCAGATTGAAACTGAAGAAACTGCAAAAAGGTGGGAATTTAAGGAGATGGGACCTGGATAAGCTGACAGAACCATAGGTTGTACAGAGTTTCAGGAAGAGCATTAGGGAATGATTGACAAGAATGGGGGAAAGAAATACAGCAGGAGAAGAATGGGTAGCTTTAAGAGATGAAATAGTGAAGACAACAGAGGATCAAGTAGGTAAAAAGACGAGGGCTAGTAGAAATCCTTGGGTAACAAAAGGGATACTGAATTTAATTGATGAAAGGAGAAATTACAAAAATGCAGTAAATGAAACAGGCAAAAAGGAATATAAACGTCTTAAAAATGAGATCGACAGGAAGTGCAAAATGGCTAAGCAGGCATGGCTAGAGGACAAATGTAAGGATGTAGAGGCATATATCACTAGGGGTAAGATAGATACTGCCTACAGGAAAATTAAAGAGGCCTTTGGAGAAAAGAGAACCACTTGTATGAATATCAAGAGCTCAGATGGAAACCCGGTCCTAAGCAAAGAAGGGAAAGCAGAAAGGTGGAAGGAGTATATAGAGGGTCTATACAAGGGCGATGTTCTTGAGGACAATATTATGGAAATGGAAGAGGATGTAGATGAAGATGAAATGGGAGATATGATACTGTGTGAAGAGTTTGACAGAGCACTGAAAGACTTTACGTCAAAACAAGGTCCCGCCAGTAGACAACATTCCATTAGAACTACTACTGATAGCTTTGGGGGAGCCAGCCCTGACAAAACTCTACCACCTCGTGAGCAAGATGTATGAGACTAGCGAAATACTCTCAGACTTCAAGAAGAATATAACAATTTCAGCCTCAAAGAAAGCAGGTGTTGACAGAGGTGAAAATTACCTAACTATCAGTTTAATAAGCCACGGCTGCAAAATACTAACACAAATTCTTTACAGACGAATGGAAAAACTGGTAGAAGCTGACCTCAGGGAAGATCAGTTTGGATTCCGTAGAAATGTTGGAACACGTGAGGCAATACTGACCCTACAACTTATCTTAGAAAATTGATTAAGGAAAGGCAAAACTACATTTCTAGCATTTGTAGATTTAGAGAAAGCTTTTGACAATGTTGGCTGTAATACTCTCTTTCAAATTCTGAAGGTGGCAGGGGTAAAATACAGGGAGCAAAAGGCTATTTACAATTTGTACAGAAACCAGATGGCAGTTATAAGAGCCAAGGGACATGAAAGGGAAGCAGTGGTTGGGAAGGGAGTGAGACAGGGTTGTAGCCTATCCCTGATGTTATTCAGTCTGTATATTGAGCAAGCAGTAAAGGAAACAAAAGAAAAATTCAGAGTAAGAAATAAAATCCATGGAGAAGAAATAAAAACTTTGAGGTTCGCCAATGATATTGTAATTCTGTCAGAGACAGCAAAGGACCTGGAAGAGCAGCTGAACAGAATGGACAGTGTCTTGAAAGGAGGATATAAGATGAACACCAACAAAAGCAAAACAAGGATAATGGAATGTAGTCAAATTAAATCGGGTGATGCTGAGGGAATTCGATCAGGAAATGAGATCCTTAAAGTAGTAGATGAGTTTTGCTATTTGGGGAGCATAATAACTGATCGTGGTTGAAATAGAGAGGATATAAAATGTAGACTGGCAATGGCAAGGAAAGCATTTCTGAAGAAGAGAAATTTGTTAATATGGAGTATAGAGTTAAGTGTCAAGAATTCGTTTCTGAAAGTATTTGTATGGAGTGTAGCCATTAAGGAAGTGAAATGTGAACGATAAATATTCTAGACAAGAAGAGAATAGAAGCTTTCGAAGTGTGGTGCTACAGAAGAATGCTGAAGATTAGATGGGTAGATCACATAAGTAATGGGCAGGTATTGAATAGAATTGGGGAGAAGAGATATTTGTGGCACAACTTGACTAGAAGAAGGGATCGCTTGGTAGGACATATTCTGAGGCATCAAGGGATCACCAATTTAGTATTGGAGGGCAGCGTGGAGGGTAAAAACCATAGAGGGAGACCAAGAGATGAATACACTAAGCAGATTCAGAAGGATGTAGATTGCAGTAGGTACTGGGAAGTGAAGAAGCTTGCACAGGATAGAGTAGCATGGAGAGCTGCATCAAACCTACGGACTGAAGACCACAAAAACAACAACAACAGCAACAACAACATTCACTTGACATTTTTTTCTTGTTTTAGTCCATGCTACCTTCTCCAAAAATATGGATAGCAAAGAGCTTGCAGTAGAGATTTGTTTCACAGTATAGAAGATAAAGAAGTGCTCTGAGCTCTTGAAGTATGTGTTTTAGAGCTCACATTTACAGCACTTTTTTTTACTTCAAATGATAATCCCTATCATATTGACCATTCCTCCTGGGACACTCTGTATAGTCTTTCACATTCTCTAAAACAGTCTGACAATGCTACAATTCCACACCTGTAGTAACTGACTGGTTCTGAGTTAAAGATGCCATCAAACTGGATCAGAATCAAATATTCGTTTGAAAGGAATTTTTTAATGGCTGTTCCATAAGGGGGCTGGAGAGGTAAACATTGGAGGCCATAAGGTCACAAGAATAAGGGCATGAGGGATGATTTCCCAAACAAACTCCTAGATAGTTTGCTTGTGAAATCTGCAGTGTGTGTTATTGTGTAGTAGCAACACACAATGCATTTTGTTGGATGTTTCTCTTACATTGTGACCAAAAGGTGCCTCAAACAATAGAAAATCCAGGATGGACTGTAACAATATTATGAAAAGGAAAGTTGCTACTCACCATATAGCTGAGATGCGGAGTCGTAGATAGACACAACGAAGAGACGTAAAAGACATAAATAAATAAAATAAAAAAGTGTTTTTTGGAACATTCTTTTTGTTGTGCCTATCTGCGACTAAGCTTCTCTGCTATATGATGAGTAGCAACTTTCCTTTTCATAATATTGTTACAAAAGATGCCTCAGTTTGTAGTGCACAACACCCTTTTAAAGCCATCAGATGAAAAATATTATGTTTACACTGCCCTTTGCTCAAGTATATGACTTTGTTAGAGCTCAATCGTTTATTTCTTCTTGGGAAGTAAGCATAAGCAGATGATAACTCGTTAGCAATAACAATACTGTATAGGAATGTTCAATGAGCAAACTGATGACATTCAAGCAGTAATATTCTCACCCCTTTCACTTAGAACATGCAGTGCTCGTAAACCAGACTTCTGAACCTTTCCTACTGAATGGAAATGTCGCAAGATAACAAGTTTATTTGCATGGCCACCCTCCACAGCAAGCACAGAAATATTTGTTCTGTAAATAAAAAATGCATTCTCTTGCTGCTTGTCACAAGATGATTAAAATGGTTGCAGTTCATCAGTTATGGCAGAATGTTGAAAATCGGCAATGCCAGAACAATCTTTCTTCAAACAAGAAAATCTTTTTCTGATGTGCTTTGCCTGAAAGCATTCACCCCACACACATGCCACTACCTTCACCTCTCTATTAAACCCAAAGTGAACTTTTTTCCACTTGTGACTCTATTTTACAATGCTTAAGCAAGTTTCAAATATGTAAAATCCAATGTGTAACTGCAAGATAAATACTAGAATTTCAAACAAGAAAATGACAGTTGATAAATACACTCACAGCATCACGCCGCGGCCACTTGCTCCGATGGCGTCGGATGTGCAGTGGCAGGTGGTGCGTGGATGGTGGCCAGTGGCTGCAGCAGGGTGAGGAAACTCTCGAGTGTAAACTGTTCTGATTTTGATGTACCCACAAGCTGTTTTGTAGAAATGTTTCTGGAAGTTTGGCTCAGAAAGTGAAGCAAATTATCTTTGATGTTCCATTAGACCGATAACTTTAGCACACAGCCAAAATGTGGTTTAAGAAATAGTGAAAGGAGTGGACTCGAAGTTGCGACTTCGTGTCCACATTTCGTGACACGTATACTATATCACGAGTTCACACAGCACATCAACAGTTTGAGAAGTAGATAAAATTTCCTCCAGACACTTCCGCATCCCACAGTGTGGCCAAATTGTGTGTATGGCCAGACTTATAATTCTGAGGTGTGGCTGGTTTTATTGCCTATCTTAAGTGAACTATTCAGACTTCCTTTGTGGAGACTGGCCGAGGCCAGATTTTATGGGTAAGACTGCACATGTGTGATGTGATGCCTTCGGTCTCCTTTAGTGAGGAGGTGTTTCTGGATGATATGGCTAGTTATCGGTTGTTGTTACACAGCACTGGCTGGTGACTAATTTTCTGCTCTGCCATCCATCTATCTGCTGTAAAGTCGGTGAAAGCCAACATCAATGCATTTTTGTCTATGGCAGCTCCAGTTTTTCCTTGCATCAGAGTACTCAGAGTATGCCACAGACATGGCAGCACGTGAAATGCCCATTGTCTGCTTGACCTCTGTGGTGTAGTGACTTCTGTATCAGGCAGCTAAATGTATCATTCATAAAAAGAACACCAGAGATGGAGCACGAGCTCTGAGAGAGGAAGGAAATTGATGATTGTGCTTTCAACAAAACTCTGCAGCATATCATCACTTCCAAAGAGTATCACAATAGCTTGTGGCTTGCTGAACATTCTATGTACACAGGGCACAATGGCAGTTTAGCCTACCCCCCAGTCTCTTCCCAATGTGGAAATGGACATTGCAGAAACTGTTCATAAGGGCTTATGAGTTAATGTATCTTGACACTAAAAATAAAAAATAAATTTTTAATGAGTCAGCTATTTGTAACAGCTTCTTCACACTCAATCATCACAGCAGATGAATTAGGTAATTAGAATCTGTGCGACTGCATTATATACAGGGTGTACAACTTTACTTCCGCTGTTTTTTCCCAACATTTGAGGCTTTAATGAAACAAATTCGTTACACATGTATCATTCATAGTATTTTCCATCACTGGCCACTACTTTCTCCCATCTTTCAGGCAGTGTACGAATCCTGCATCGAAAAAATTGTTCATCTTTTGAAGCGATCCACGAATCGATCCAATTTGTGACTTCTTCATGAGGTCAGAAATGTTGGTCAGCCAGGCCATGCGCCGTTGATCTAAACAGCTGATAGTCAGAGGGAGCTATGTCTGGAGAATACGGCAGGTGGGGCACGGCTTCCAATTTTAACATTTCCAAGTACATTTTGACCTCTTTTGCAGCATGGGGTCGAGCGTTATCATGCTGCAAAATCACTCTATCATGCCTCTCGCTGTATTGTGGCCATTTGTCTTTTAATGCTCTGCTCAGACGCATTAATTGCGCTTGATAACGAGCACCTGTGATTAGTTTCAGTTGGCTTTAACCCCTCATATTACACGACACTGAGCTGGTGCCACCAAATGCAGAGCATGATCTTGGAGCCGTGAATATTCGGTGCGTGGAAGCATGGCCAGGATATCCCCATGATTTTTTTTGCCTTTAGGGTTATCATAATGAACGCATTTTTCATCCCCGGTCACAATGTGATGCAGATATCCCTTCCGTTTTTGCCTCTGAAGCAATTGTTCACAAACACACAAACGCTGTTTAACGTCTCTTGGTTTCAGATCACACGGGACACAAGTTCCTTCTTCCTGAATCATGCCCATAGCCTTGAAACATTTTGAAATGGCTTCCTGTGTTACTACCACTATTCATGCCAATTCTTCTTGAGTTTGACACGAGGCTTCACTCAGCAATGTCTCCAATTCTGCATCTTCGAAAACATTCTCTCTTCCACCACTATGCCAGTCTATGATGTTAAAATCACCGTTCTTGAAGCGTTGAAACGACTCTGACACATTCTTTCACTAATAGCATCCTTACCATGACATTTTCAATCAAGAACAACTTTATGATGCAGACACAAATCAACTAATGTTTGGATGAGGTTATGTTGACTAAGGTCCAAGCTAACTGCCTGACGTCTGCGATCAGTTTCTTTTGACCACTACTTACCGTTGTCACCACCTATCGGCAAATGGCGGAAGCAAAGTTGTAAACCTTGTACATTGACGGATTTTAAAGAATACTGGCCAAAACGTGTACTTTCTGAATCTGGAATTTCACTGCATCTTATGATTTTTCTTGGAACTAATTTGAACCTCAAAGCGTCATGTGTAAATTATCTGGGAGAAACAGCAACAAATTAACATGAGCTTCACCTAAACTGCAACACAGCATGGGACTAAAAATAACTGTTGTCAGTAACAATGTTGCTGTTGTTAATGACATTTGATGGCCAGGATTGTTTCTACAAAATAAACACAGAGACGTGAGAAGCTGTTTTCACACTATCCAAAGTTTGGTGAAGTCAGTCACATTTTGCTGCTGTTTGGTATCTAAACTCATATTAACTAGATAGTTTCAGGTATAAGAAACCCTTGAAATGTTCACTTACAAAACATAGCAGTTTCTTGTTAATGGATGAAAGATTTCACTCTCAGGTTTTTTAAAAAGTTATGTTGTTATCACCTTTTCACTTTCTGTTCTGTTCGAGACAAAAAAGTCACAAATCTCTCTGGAATAGTGCATTATAAAATACTCATTAGTGTGAAAAATACAATTTTTTTACTGAATAGTGTCTCATGTAAAATAATTCATATTCTTACAATGAGAAGAAGGTGGGAGAAGAGAAGTAAGAGAGAAAAAATCTAACCTACTAATAACATCAACATTATGAGATAGAGTACAATCTCAACTGGACAAATGTAGCAAAAGAAATTATCCCCATCTCCAAAAAAGGTAGCAGCCCAGCATTTGCCATAATGGCTCAAGGAGTCTAAGGAAGCATGGCTGAATGTGGACTGGAGCCATGCTCTTCTTGAATGCAGCCGCGGGCAATTTAAGACCCAAGCTGAGGAGAGTGACAGAGGAACTACGGCTGTAAGATTTCTGTACAGGACATCTCACAATTAGAAACAGCTGCTTTGGGCACCATGCCAAGTGCAATATTTGCATATAGTGCATATCCAAATTAGTATTGACATTGCTGAAAAGTGTATGAGGAAAAGAGGAGAAGGGTGGGACATCAAATGAAAAGTCACTTGTGCGGATAAATGTTCTCGAACTGGCCCTGAATACAACTACAATGCCTTTGTCACCGTGTCTTACTGCCCAGAAGTGGAAACAAGATTATAGAGATTGTCTTACAGTATTAATGTCGTTAAAGCCCAGGATAAGCACTATTTCTCCTGCAAACCTTATGGCGATGGCTCTGTTCAAGGTCACAAATCCAGAGGTGCAGGATGCAATCCTCTGGCATTCCTAGCACTTGTTTCTTCACTTGGTACTTCTTTCACCTTTGGCAATATTGTGTTGATGTGATAACTACCAAGTTACACCATAGTTTGAAAGCCCCATTAATCTGTAGGTCCCCCTACAACTGGCTGAGTAAGTTCACAGGTTAGACGAAGGCTATGATGCACACACTACTGTAAGATCACACCTAGTAAAGCAAAAGAACCTCGGAATTAGAGGCAATGTTACCTTTTTTTTATGGTGTCCATTGCCTTATTATGTTCTGGTCATCATATGTGTGGTCAGTTTGATGCAGAACTGTAATCCTGTCACTCTCCAGCAAACTTCCTCATTTCAATACACCTATTGCATCCCACACCACACCTTACATGCTCGTATCTTTCCTCCAGAACCGCTTCCAATAGTTTAAAGCACGTGATCTCTAACATTCTCTTCCTATGATTTGTTATATTCTTTAACAGGCATTTTTTCTCATTGAATTTCTGCACAATGTTCTCATTCCTTACACGGTGAATCTGTCTGATCTTCAACAGTATCTTCTAACATTACTTTTCAACAGTTTCTAATGTTTTCATTTCTGTTTTCATCACTCTTTACATCCATATTGTGCTGTGCTTGAGACTCACTTTTTCATTAAGCATTTTCTCATCTCAATGTTTATATTGTTAACAGCTTTGTCCTTTCATAAAAGGCCATTCTGCCTCATGAAATCTTTACTACAGTGTCTTCCTTGAAACTTCATTCTTGTTCATATTAAGCATTTAACCATCCTGCTTACCTGTCATGCTGCAAATACCACACCTTCATTTTTTATCTTGTTTATGTGCATACTATAGCCATAAACACACTAAGCAATGTCAAAAATTAGAAAAAATAAGAAATATTGATTTTACTAAAATTAGATGCCACAATTATAACAAATATAGTCAAAGTGTTAACAATATTATAAAAGGATAGATTGCTACTCACCATTTAGAGGAGGAGATGAGTCATAGACAGGTACAACGAAAAGACATTACATTTAAGCTTTCGGCCAAAAGGCCTTCTTCCACAATAGGAATACTTTGGAAGAAGGCCTTTTGGCTGAAAGCTTAAATGTGTGGTAGTCTTTTTGTTGTGCATGTATGCGACTGAACACCTCCGCTATATGATGAGTAGCAATCAATCCTTTTCATAATATTGTTGTCATTTCATCCTGGACTTTCCACTGTTTGATAGCCAAAGTCTTAAGTGTTCCTGAATATTACAGCCTCATCTATAATGTTACCGGGCAATATAGTAGAGGCACAAAACCAACCAGGGTGTCCTCAAAACAGAGCACAACATGGATATGTTTGCCTTGGACTAGACCAATATGACCAACAGGAGCAATGCAACTTGTTTGAGGGAAACCTGGTATCCTCTACATACAGGATGGTTACCGGTACAACTGGTGCATGAACTTAGAGTACAATATGATGAACTTACTTACTGATCAGATAAATCGCATATTTCACAAATATTTTACAAATATCAAGTTAAAATGGAGTCATGATAGGGATAACTCAATCAAGAAACTCAGTTCAGTGTGTTACTTCCTTAGAACAGGGATTCCCAAAATTTTCCTCTGACATAACACTTCCACAATCCTGGAATTTTGATGGGACACCTTGTTTATTCAGAAGGTTAATAATTTTTTAAAAAAATGAGAAAACTTGTTTTATTCAGTGGTTACTTCAATTTTTAATCATAACTAATAACACGGAAATTGTATAAAACTTTATTTAAAAAAAGAAAAAATGTCAAAAGGTAAAAAAGAAAAAAAACACCATGTTATTAACAGTTTTTGCAGAGCAATTATTCACTTCTCGTGGAATACCAGTGTTCTGCAGAGCATAGTTTGAGAAGCCCTACCTCAACAGTATCTCTCATTGTGTTCACCTAAAAGCAAGAGTAATGGCTATTCCACGCATTTTCATTCTCTGTTGTCTTGTGGAATTATCTTCTGGGACAGCATACCTAAAGTAAATAAAGTATTTGTTCAGCCGAAGTGAGAGTAAGAATATTGTGTAAAATGTTTAACTGTTCATCCTGCATAAGCCTTTTTAAGATCTTAATATTGTTAGACTCATTTCTCAATACAATTACTACATCATGTTTTTTGCTGCTGATAGTAACAAACAGTCACAATGCAAGATACCAAAATTTCACATGGACCTTGTCCACAGTTTAGAAAGGAGATTTGTACTCTGTTGGTAAGATATACAACAAGCTCCTGCTTAACATAAAGCAAAAAACTGGGAATCCTTACCAATTAAAAAGAAAATTAAAAACATACCACATTAGTTACTCTTCTTACAAATTGTCTGGACATTTAGATTATAGGATTGAAAAGCTGTATTAGCTACATGGTAAGTGTCAGTGTTTTATATGTAAAGCTGTATGACAAGTGGTAGTGTAAAAAATATTTTCTTTGAAAAATACTATTGTAATTAAGTAAACGTTGAGTTACTAACAGCAGGTGAACAGCAGCTACATAGTAAAACAGAGGCGGCAGCAGCATTTTTCAAAGTACAGCTTCCTTCCTGATATACTTGAGCAATATAGTGATAGCTCTTTTAATTGCAATTCACTTGTCTCATAATATACAGATGCCAATCATTTGATTTGAGCACATGAGACAAAAAAAAAAAAAAAAAAAAAAAAAAAAAAAAAAAAAAAAAAAAAAGGACTAATTTTTTGTCACCTCATTGTGCATGCACAAATCAAGCATTAAGCTTTTGCAGATGGCGCAGTTACCGAGTCACCAGCTCTACTGTGAGTGCACTGACTCTACCTGAGTATAAGGCAGTAGTGATCAGTGGACACTGTACACAAACATGGGTAAATGAAAAACATGACAGAGTGGTGAAAAGGGGCAACTGTGTTTGGCCCTGCCCATGGCCATACAGTGTGTGAAGTTGTTGCATTTGCTGGGGTTTCACGGTGGACTGTTCAACGTGTCTACAAGTACGAGGGCGGTTCAGAAAGTAACCTCCGATTGGTCACAGTGCGGGTTGTGGGGGGAGTAGCGACGCCATCTGTGCGTTCATGCACTCAACAGGTCAGTCGGCATCAAGCCGTGGTCGAGTGAACGTCGTACCTGCGCTAGTTTAGTTTTTGTGGCAGTTTGAAATGTGTGCTGCAATAGAAAACCCCGCCAAATGTGAAGTGCGTGCTGTCATAAGGTTTTTTACAGCCAAAGGATATTCTGCAGCAGCTATTCATCGTGAGCTTTGTGCGGTGTACGGACCAAGAGTTATGAGTGAAGGAGTTGTCCGTGAATGGGTACGTTTATTTAAAAGTGGACGAGAAAACGTTCATGATGAAGAGAGGAGTGGTAGACCATCATTGGTGACTGACGAACTCGTTCAGACAGTTGATGCAAAAGTTCGTGAAAATCGACGTTTCTCAATGTCGGAGTTGTCTACTGGTTTTCCACAGATTTCTAAGACTCTCTTGTATGAGATAGTGACAGCAAGATTGGGTTACCGTAAGTTCTGTGCACGATGGGTGCCCAAAATTCTTACCGACCACCACAAAACTCAAAGAATGGCCTCTGCATTAGACTTTCTGTCACGTTATGAGGACGAAGGAGAACCATTGTTAAACAGAATCGTGACCGGTGACGAAACCTGGATTAAGTACGTGAACCCTGAGACAAAAGAACAATCAAAGATGTGGGCACATTCAAATTCGCCTACCAAACCAAGAAAAGCCTCGCAAGATTTTTCTGCCAGAAAACTGATGGCAACGGTGTTTTGGGATGCCAAAGGGGTGTTGTTGGTTGAATTCATGGAACGTGGTACGACCATTAATCAAGACGTGTACTGTGAAACAATAAAAAAGTTACGACGGGCTATACAGAACAAACGCCGTGGTATGCTGACTTCCGGTATCGTTTTTTTGCACGATAACGCCCGTCCTCACTCTGCTCGCAGAACAACGGCCCTTCTTGAGTCCTTCAAGTGGGACGTTATCAACCATCCACCTTACAGCCCAGACCTGGCGCCAAGTGATTATCACCTCTTCATGCATTTGAAGAAATGGCTCGGGTCACAGCGGTTTGATGACGACGAAGAGCTCAAAGATGAGGTCACAGGCTGGCTCCAGGCACAAGTGGGTGATTTTTATGCAGAAGGAATTTCAAAGCTTGTGAAGAGATACGATAAGTGCCTCAATCGCTATGGAGACTATGTAGAAAAATAGTGCAAAGATGTAGTTGTAAGATGTATATATTAAAATATTTTTATTTAACTTGGTGTATTTTTTTAAATCAACCGTAGGTTACTTTCTGAACGGCCCTCGTAGTTGTGTAACGCACCTGGTCACGAAACACGTCGTCAGAACTGTGGTCGGAAAAAGATCCCGATTGAGAGGGAGCAGAAATGCATTACACGGGCCATAAATCAAAATCGCTTCCAAACCTGACAGATATTGCTGCAGGTGGTGAATGAAGGTCCACTTGAGCATCATAGACAATCTGTGGAACATGTTGGAACAGGTAAAATACAAACATCAGCGCACCCACAATTTGGTGGAACTGAGTGATCAAGTCCTCGGTGAGTGGCTTAATCTGAATGCAAAGTAGCAGCACAACCTTGAAGATCCACTTCCTAACCGAAATAGGTGGTTATCAAGTCCTGGGATGGAATTACATGGTATTAAATGAGCCTTGTCATGATTTCTGTAGCAGTGACTAAGTTTTTGTCTGGTGAGCTTATTCACTGTTAATACAGTATTCAGATTTAAGTTCCTATATTTTTGTTGTCTTTCATTCATATGTACCTCGACTCATTCCACATCCATGAAGTTCCTGCTTCTTGATGGGATCTACAGCACATGATGAATGAAAAAATTGTGGATACACTAACTGTGTGAACAAGTAATATTGCATGCAAATAGTATTAAGTGTATAAAACAAACTGAAATGCATTTTGATAATTTTGATATGTTAAAACCAGCAGTCTATTCTGGTGTTCTATTTACCCTTTTCATAATATTTCCCACTTCAGTTATCCTTTGGCTGTCCATCCTTGTAAAAGCTAAGCTATTTCCTGTAAATGGGTCATTCCATGTCGTGTCACCTCAGAAAAGTAAAATTTTCATCTCGACCAACTCTGATTGTTATCAAATTTGGTGTGTTCTTTGCACATATCGATATAATGAAAAACACCAAATTTCAGAATTGTAGCATATAAACATCAGAAGTATTTGCCTCCCAAGGTTCTGAAAATTTGACAAACACTGCAGGCAAAAACAGCTTTAGCTCCTGTTCTAATGGAGACAGAAATGTGAAATTGGTAATCTGGGAAAGGGCTGGGAACAAGCTTTCAAATGATGTGCAACATGACCACATTCAAACAATGCTCACAATTAAGGTCAGTGATCTTGACCTTTGGTTTTAAATATCTTGAAATGTGTCATCTCCAACATTACTGGCAAAAATATATTTACTTCTTCATTGTACACTAAAAAACATAGTTTAAAATCAAATTGGGATGACACTAGGACACACTAACTGATATGCACAGCTGTGTGATACAATAAAGTAATACAAATTGTATAAAGACTGCAGCAAAATGACTTAAATTACTGAAAACTGTGTTAACTGTTAAAAAGGTGTTGTAATAGCAATACATGATAATGTAACAAGGTGAACAGGCCAATAGCAAGCATTCTTATATAACCAATAATGTGGCAAGGCCACACAAATGTTATTAAGTCATGTTACCTGAAAGTAAGTGACAAGATATGAAATCGTGTAAGTGAAGTGTTTGCTTCCAAAGCTTGGATGGCAACGTTGATGCTACATGTATGGGGGAAGTTGTAGCAAAAGGTGTCGTGACTATACAAATGTACCAGATGAAAGTGGAGTTTGAAAGAATGCTGTAATCCCTTGAGAGACAATGGACACAATAGATACAAGGAAAGTCTACATAAAGTCGAAATGCAGATGGTTTATGTAATCAGTTGCATAATGACAGACTACAAAATGTGTGAACAATGTAGAAAATAATTAACACAGAAGTGCATTTGGGTTAAACAACTACAATGAAACAAACAGATAAGAATCACAAACCTGCACAGCTCCTCTGACGATTTACACACATTTGTAGCCCCAAATATTGCTTTATTCCATTAAATAACAGTCTGGTATCTTCTGGTGAGCCTCCAATGAAAAAGAAGAGACTTGAGAGAGGAAACATAAGCACAAAAAAAGTTTGAGAAAGTACCTGTTGTATTCCAAAGTAAATATATATTCAATGTGGTAGAAAGTACAGAGGGTGAAACAAATGTGGGCTCTGAAATTATAATGCAATTGAAAGAGAAATTCAGTACTAGCGACACAAGCTGTAAGAAGATGCTGATCATTCTTCCGAAAAGATGGACCACTTGAAGGATTGAAACTGAATTTGGTGCCTCAAACTATTTAGAGAGAAAAGCGAAACAATTAGTCAATTGCATTATAATTTCAGAGCCCACATTTGTTTCACCCTCTGTACTTTCTACCACATTGAATATATATTTACTTTGGAATACAACAGGTATTTTCTCAAACTTTTTTTGTGCTTATGTTTCCTCTCTCAAGTCTCTTCTTTTTCATTGGAGGCTCACCAGAAGATACCAGACTGTTATTTAATGGAATAAAGCAATATTTGGGGCTACAAATGTGTGTAAATCATCAGAGGAGCTGTGCAGGTTTGTGATTCTTATCTGTTTGTTTCATTGTAGTTGTTTAACCCAAAGAATCATCGCCATTCCTAATATGGTACCTAGACATGTTCTAGGGGAACACACTGTGAACCGCGTGATAAAATTCTATAACAGGGAAGATAAAAGCTGGTGATGGCCTGGGACAAAGGATTTTGCATTGTCAAGAAAAATGGTTCCAGGATTCATAAACCAAAACAACTGGTGTCTGGAAATTGGAATATGGTGCATCAAGCAAGGATAAACCCAAGAACTGTTGTGCAACCTGCGCCACACACGCGCACACACACACACACACACACAGAGGCAATAAATTAAAAAAAAAAAAACGCTTGTTGCTCTCCTTCATAGCCACCAAACAGTCTTAACATCTACAATATCATAAAATTACATAAGAAAAACTTACTATCGAGGAACCCACATGTACAATAATTACACCAGCAAAGCAACTGGTACAACACCACTTTGTCACAATGAATCCTCTGCTGTATGTGATTTAGAAGAAAATTGTGCAATTGTCCTGCAGGATGAGGTACAGTGGTTTCACTGGAGCAGGGCACAGGCCACCGCTCATCCTTTTGTTATTATATACGGCCAGAAACCTGTGCAATTGATCACATATCATATCAGAAAACCTTAAACATGCCACTGTGAATGTTAGTCTTTTGAGTCATTTGATTGACTTCATGATATCCCATTTCCATAGAACACCCAAGTACATGTATTAATTCCCAGATGGCACTGCAGTCCAATGTAAGAACTGCGAGAGTTTTGCAACCATATCTTTTCATCAGAGTGATTGTGTGAAGTGGCACTTCTCTGCCACATCAATTGACAAAGGACCATGTGATGGTATTGCTGCTACCATCAAGATATTTGCTTCCCATGCCACTCTGCAATATATCTACAACTCTCACATAGTGAGAAATCCAGACAGTGTTTGATTGGTGTACCAGTTGCTTTGCTGGTGTAATTATTGTACATGTGGGTTCCTCGATAGTAAGTTTTTCTTATGTAATTTTATGATATGATTTATCCTCATTTAGTCATAAATGGTGATCTTTGTTGTCTGTACTCTTATACTTTTCTATCATGCTATGTATGTTTCCATGATGCTTTTTGGCATCAAAACTGGTAGCACGTTTTGAATAAACAACACTGGATTACAATATTGCTGTTGGATTTAGTTATCACTATTTGAGTACTTCATGACAGGCTGCTGCCCCATGGTCCTTGGTGGATTACGAGAGATATTTATATACGTCTTTTTTTGCATCAGATTTGCACCTGAAGGCCAAAATTGGAACCAATTTTGCCCAGTGTAAATCATTTTGGCACTAACACATTAGAATATCTATGAATTTTTGCTAGCATGCGATAATTAAAGCCAACATTGGATCTCTGTGAGTAACTGCACTTTAGTTATAACCACCTAGTGTCATATTTTGTCACTGAAGGTCAGATCTCATAGTCTGTTACCTTGCATATTCCAAATGCTTGTCAATTGCCTGTTTACCTTGCTGCCTTACTGTGTGTTGCCACTGCACCAACCTTTTTAACAATTAATAAGCTTTTCAGTGCTGCATGACATTTTGTTGCAGTCTGTATACAATCTGTATTGCTTTATTGTATCACATATTAATTGGTATATCCTAATGTCAGCCCAATTTCATTTTTTACTATGTTGTGTAATGAACATCAAGATGCAAATATATATACATATATTGTCTAAAGCATTTGTCGAATTCAGCATTTTTTCAGAATTTTGTGTGGCTGTAACTTTTGTTGTACTTGTGCTGCAATTCTGAAATTTAGCATTTTTCATTCTCTAGTCACATGCGATGAACACACCAAATGTGATGAAAATCAGAGATGGTCAGTTCACAGTTGTGTTGGTTTGACATGGAATGACTCAAATACGTATAATGTTCTAAAATACGACAAATTTTGCTATCATTTGTAGCTGTTCTCAGCTCACTGTTGACCAGGTACTTACCAAGTGATTTTCATTTTCAGAGTTTGCTTACTTGGGAAGCTCTTTGTGCCTAAAATAGGAGTACATTGTTTCAAAGCTGTTTCAGTTAAGGGCCTTGCAAGTTCATCTAACTGTTTATTAATGTAGAAGAGGGACCCCCCCTCTTCCTTCCAAAAGTGCCTTCTTTTTGTTCAACAATAAAAAGAAAATTCATAGCAGATGTAATTTACTAGTGTTTACTTAGTTAACCTCACAAACTTTTTTAGACATACAAATCACCTGAGCACTTCCAGTTGGTTAGCTGTGAAAAAACTCCAAACCCCTCAAATTACAGGGAGTGTTTTTGGTTGAATTTATAGGCTTCATAGGAATCCCACATGAACCTTGGGAAATAAAGATCAATTCGGACAGGACCCTGCATTATTTGGATAAGCCAGATATATAATCAGGGTGTTTCAAGTGCCCCAGAGGTTGCTCTCTGATTGCTCCACTATAACAGCCACATATCGATAATGCTCATCTCCCTTTAATATATGTAGTTACACTGCAAACTAACCACTTTCATGTGTGTGAGGGCTACCGGTAAAGTAATCTCCATTAGGCTTTACATAAAATACTGGATTTATTAGAGCAAATTTATTAGAAATACTTTTATATTACTTATTCATGTAATTGCCAATCGGGGAGAGAGGGTGTGCTGTGTAGAGCACATGAGAAGAACTAAGAAGAGGATAGGGAGGGCCAAAGAGAATGGTGGATGATGGGAGGCTATAGAGAAGGGTTGTAGAGCAGAGAGGTGCAGCAAAAATAGATAAAAGGAACATGGCACCAAAGAGAGCAGGCTTGGACAGGGAAGAAAACACACTTGTAGCATTTGCCTCTTATTTCTAAACTCACGCTCATAAATCAAGGATAACTGCAGAATGTGGTGCCACACAATGTGGCACTACGCAAAACTGGTGCTAATAGCATAGGCACATAGGGAACACACACGGCAGAGATCTGCAAGTCCACGGTATTGGTGATAAGTTGAGAAAACCATCCCAAAACACATGTGCTACTAAACGCCACTGTTTCCTGCGCATGTACCCCCGACATCAATATGGGATATGATCACCATGCACACGTACACAGACTGCACAACGGGTTGGCATACTCTGGATCAGGTGGTCGAGCAGCTGCTGGGGTATAGCCTCCCATTCTTGCACCAGTACCTGTTGGAGCTCCTGAAGTGTCCTAGGGGTGTGAAGAAGTGCTGCCATATGTCGACCGAGAGCATCCCAGACGTGCTCGATGGGGTTTAGGTCTGGAGAACAGGCAGGGCACTCCATTCACCTGATATCTTCTGTTTCAAGGTACTCCTCCACGGTGGCAGCTTGGTGGGACCGTGTGTTATCATCCATCAGGGGGAAGGTGGGACCCACTGCACTTCTGAAAGGTGGACATACTGGTGCAAAATGACGTCCCGCTAAACCTGACCTGTTACAGTTCCTCTGTCAAAGACATGCAGGGGTGTACGTGCACCTATCATAATCCCCCCTACATCATCAAACCACGACCTCCATACAGGTCCCTTTCAAGGACACTAAGGGGTTGGTATCTGGTTCCTGGTTCACGCCCGATGAAAATCCGGTGAGAATCACTGTTCAGGCTATACCTGGACTCGTCCATGAACGTAGCCTATACTATTATTTAAACTAGTTGTCACTTGACAGGCAACAGGCTGCAGGGATCCCGCAACCAATAAACCAATCGCAGCCGGCGCTGTCGGCTGCCACTGCGTTGCCACTTCGCTCTGTTAAGCTGACTGAGGCATTGTTCCAGCCAGTCCTCAGCGAGCCGTTGTAGACGTGCGGGTGAGAGATTTGAATGACTTGTAGCTTCACGTGTTTACGATGTCTGATGAAAGCAGTTGCAAGAGAGGGAGGTCAAGGCTGCACACTCCTCGGAAACATCCAAAAACTGGCGGACATGGCATCGTGATACGCAGTCAGGCGCGTGAATACGTGTGTTCCTTAAGGGAGTATTTAGAGAGAGAGAGAGGGATGGATGCAGGAGAGCCTTCGTTCCTTTGGATAAGGTGGTGGAGCGAACTGCAGCTGCTCTGCAAGTTAGCGAACAATTAGTAATAAGAATCTGCAAGGAGAAATTCATGAAAGAAGGCTCAAGTGGATCATCTAAATTGGAGACACCTGGGAAAAAGAGGTGACTAGAGAAGAGGGTCACAAAACTTGACTCTTTTCAGGAAGATGCCATTCATCGTCAAATATACACATTTTATTCGAGGAAGGAGTATCCAACACTCAAAAAACTACATGCTACCCTCACAGCGGCTGATCTGTTTCAGGGTAGCAAATCGTCTTTGTTAAGAGTCATGAAAATGTCAGGAATCCGCTATAAATCCATCTCTGGCAGAAAGTTACTAATGGAACACCAAGATATTGCAGCCTGGAGATGCCACTTTCTTAGAGAATTAGTGGGGACAAATTTTGATGATATATTTTGGCTTGATGAAATGTGGGTGAATGCAGGACACAGTTTAAAAAAAGGCTGGACAGATGGTACCATCAGCGGTAGTATGGCAGCTCCGATCGGCAGAGGAAAAGCGGTTTCATTCCAAATTGTTTGCTGCTATTCAGTTCAAATAAGACCTCCGACTACCACAAAGAGATGAACCACAATACTTTTGTGAAATGGTTTGAAGACTGTGTGCTCCAGAACTTAACAAAAACTCTATCATGGTTATGGATAACGCTCCTTATCACTCAGTAATACAAGATAAAGCACCCACAAAGGCAACAAGGAAAAACGACATTGTTAGCTGGTTACAGAAACATAAAGTACAGTTTGACATTAATTTGACAAGGGCAGAATTATTGGAACTTGTATCGCAACACAAGCCAAAGAACCCGATTTACATTTTGGATGAAGTAGCAAAAAAAATTTGGGCATAAAGTGCTCAGATTGCCTCCTTACCATTGCCATTTCAACGCAATAGAGCTGATTTGGGCTCAGGTTAAATGGCATATTGCTGCAGAAAATAAGAAATTCACATTAAACAAAGTGGAACGCCTTTTGAAAGAGGCAGTTGAAATTGTGACATCGGAAGACTGACATAAGGTAGTGCATCACGTGAAAGGAGTGATACAGGACACGTGGATCAATGAAGGTATCTTACAACAAAGTGTCGAAGACCTGATTACATCTGTCAATAAGAGCAGTGACACGGATAGTTCCACTGACTCTGACTCTGAATTAAGCAGTGTTTTCACATTGTCTGATTAGTGTGTAGTGTACTTACTGCCATTAAATATTGTGTTTGTGAATTTATTTCGATTAATACTTATTCTTGTTGTGAGACTAAGAAATACTGTTTGGCCAGCTCTCGTCATCTCCTTACAGTAAGTTAGACTGAATTTTAAATTTTATTTCATTTTGTATATACACCAAGATGTTATTCAATGTGTGTAATAGTTTTCGAGATTTGCAATCTAAAGAAAACTTTTCCGGACACGAAAATTTCTCACACTTCAATAGTTAATGTAACAACGGCCCTAATTAAAATTAAGAAAAGATATTTGATATGCTTATAGATACCACTGAGACCGATACTGTACGTACATTTCAAAATATTTACATAATATTTAGAGGAGATAGAGATTTTAAACGTCATACTTGTTTCGAGCTCAGTACTGATAGGGTTGCTTAAAAACACTGTTTTCAGAAATTTATATACAGGAAACGTAATGCACTACGAAAACTTTTAAGGATTCTTTGCCGAGTGCATTATTTTGGTAATGAATGGAAAAAAATATTTTGCTGTGATGCCAATAGTTTTTCAGTAATGATGTGATAAGTTAGAAGCTGTTTGTGAAATTAGAATTTAAATGGTTTCAAACAAATTAACGTAACTCTTGTCCTAATTAAAATTAAGAATAGATATTTGACCGATTGAGAGACATAGTAGAGATATACATCATATGTGGGTTTGAAACTTTTTACTTACTTTTTGTAGAAGATACAGGCTTTAAAACTATTTCCTATTACTGGGGGTAGCGATGCGCTGAGGCGGCTGCCTCAAGCCAGTGCTTGACGTGACAACACCAGAACTTCACAGCGCAAACGTCAAGTGACAACTGCTTTAAATCAGACTTTAGGACCACTGTTCCAATGACCATGTACTGTGTTCCTGACAACAGGCTTTACTGGCTCTCCTGTGACCAGGGGTCAGTGGAATGCACCTTGAAAGTCTCCGGGCGAATAAACCATGTCTGTTCAGTTGCTATACACTGTGTGCCCACCAGAGCGTTGTTTCACCATGTATCAGCATTATCCTTAATTTATGAGCATGAGTTTATATCTGCATCATGAATGGTTACCTTCACTTTACCCTTTTTTCTTTTATCAGTCCTATGACTCTCCCTCTATTGTATTACTAGCATTCATCCTTAAACTGTCACACCAGAAACACTATATGTAACAAACTAAAACACAAATAATATTACAATTCATTACTTGTGTTTTAATTATGTTAAAAAGACATCTTGTAACAAGATACAAATTTTATATGTCAAATTATCAGAAATGTTCCAAATATACATGGTTACAGTGTGTTCAGTGAAAAATTTCCCATACTGTTGCAGAGAGCTAATACAGTCAACTGTGAAATTAAATATTTACTAATATTTAAAAGACAATGTAAGTCCTATGTAAATTTACAATGAGTACAGAGAAAAACAAATGTGATACTCAACTCTGTATTAGTACGTTTGCCTCTAGCATTTTACACTTAATATGAACAAAACAAAGAAATACAAACACAACATACAGCAAAACATGAACAAAGTAGTTTATCTAAATTCTGACACTAAGATCAAATATTGCTTGACAATTATTCACAATAAATGCTTCTCACTCCATTTTTTAAAGTGGTTCTTTATGTTCTTTTGGTAAAGCAGTCTTATCCTTGCATCATTGTTACTTTTGCAGTTTAACGGCAAAACTAAGATAGGAATGATCTGATAATATTAAGTACAGCCTACTCCACTGTATTTTCATAACATACTTTACAGTCAGTCATTTGTATACTACCCATTACATCCACAAATATTAATATGGATGCAATGAACTTTATAGTGTTCATGTACTCTTCCCTACAACAAGTTTGTGACCTTCAACACATCGAACAGAGGGAAAAAAGGGGGCATTGTAACTAAAGCACAACAGTTGGGAAAGAGACTGTGTGTTTATTCATCTGTAAACTTTCAAAAAGATTTTGATTTTCAAATAAGTGAATGATTGTCTCATTATACCATATTTCAATATGTGAAGACAGTTCTGGCAAAATACTTCTCGGTACACTGAATGAGTATATTTCATGTGGTGACCAGTGCGCCAGATTTTGCAGCCTTGCAGTTACTGTATGCACAACAAGTGGAGTGAAACCCAAGCAACTGCCGCCACTTTCTGAACTACTGCCATTCCAGTATACTACAGGATAACCCAGTAGAATACCAGTCAGTGTAGGTACACACCATTCACTATCTATGCTTAAGAACATGACAGGGAACCCACCATTTTTCGTTGTAATTAAGAATTTCTCAATGTTTCTCACAACTTCCATGACCATACTGTCTATGTTATTGTATACAAGTGTGCCAGGCTTAATGATAACAGGTGTTTTAAGATCTTCTCTTACATCTACAAAATAAAAACTCTGTTTACTATTAACAATTTCTTTGGCATTCTTTAAGACATTTTTTGTACTGATTATGAAACACTCCTGAGCACAGCACAATACATGTACATCTGCTTGTAACAGACTATGATACTTTAACTTTGCTACAACCTGGGATATAACAACAGGATCAACAGCACCACCAATATCCCATAAAAACCCTGTTTTCAGATTCTGATTTATTGTTTCCAGGCTTAAGAAAATTTTTGCAAAGTATTTCCAAAATATTTTACCAAAATGTTCCGAAAACACTTGCTTCCACTGATCAAAGACTTCCATATTTTACACATCCAACCTAATCCAATGAACATTAAGAGCTAATTTCTCACCTGTATAAATGAGCACCAAGGTTATTTAAAACAGCGTCATTGTCCCCAAATATCTCCAATGCCTGTTCATAACAGTTGAATAAATCTGTGTATCGGTTTTGTGATTCGAGAATATTGCCCCATGAGCCTAAAATTAACAGAAACCATTAACTGTCAAAAGCTATAATCTAATTTTCCGCGACCTGTTAAAAAATATTCAGTCTACAATTAAATTCTGTAACTTTTCATGACACACACACATTACTAGCAACATCTTAAAAATAAATAATTTATTTAAAAATCCATTTACATAAACATAATGAAAACTGCTCTTTGAGTTCCGGTTTCCACTGAGGATTGAGTTTCAATGCAACAAGGAAATGAGCAAATGCTCTTCCAAAATTCTGCTTCTGAAAGTACAATTCAGCTTGCTGCCGGGATCTGCAGGCAACTTCCCTCCAAGCTTCTGGTTTCATTATTTTTCTAGAGCGTTGAAACGGAAAGAAAAATTAGTTGTGACGCTATTTAATGTGGAATATTTGGCAATTGGTTTTTTTTCACTGGCGACGAAATTAAATACACAAACATCGCCAACAACTGTTAGGTCATCCATATGTACAACATATTGCAACCAGGCATCAACTGTAGACCTGACGTTCATTTCCATGAAGCCATGTCAATATTCATCTTTCAGTGAAAGGCCTACAACAAAATGCTTTTAATGAAAGTTGTTCTCCATTAAAATGCGCAAAGGAAAGAACGCTGTCACTTATTTTAGAAGAGGAAACAGAATATAAATGTTACATTGTTTTTTAGGTTTCTCTTTAATTTAGGTATCGTTCTTTCTAATTATAAAAATTCAAATAAAAATGGAAAAAAGGTACGTGTCCGTGTCGCGAACACACGCAAGAGTAGCATCAGTTCTTTCGTTTCGACACTTCTCACTATAAAATTCGTATTAGGAAATTACATTTCACACGCAACTCGATTACTATTACGGAATTAATACTATTGACTTGTCACCTATGGATCCGACCGCATTTTAACACATATACCCAAGAAGAACTGTTCAATTCTTTTGATAGTCACAACTCACAGCAGAAATGAGCACCCTGGGCATAGATGTATTTGTTCTTTGTTGTCGCGGTACTGCGATCCTAAGCTGTAGAATACATGCTAGCCTTCGACCATATGCTAGCCCAGATCACGATCTGGGATGCTAGCAAACAAAACAGCATCTCATGATCTCTTCAGTTGGCATATTCCTTGCAATTTTGGAAGCCGTTTCTGATCTCTTCTTGGGAAATAAACTTTCCGATCGCTCTCAAGAATATTGAGAAAGGTTACGGCAGCCGCGCTGTGCAGTCGTTTGTGCTTCTTGCAGCGGTCGTCACCGATACTGTAAGTTGTTTAGTGGAACTGGTATCAAGTTTTTTATTTTTGTGTAATCTACTGGATATTTTACCTACAAGTAGTTAGCAACAAGTGTCAAAGCACCGTCGCTGGGAGATTTCTCTCAGTGGCTATTTTTAAAATGGAAACTAATGACGAAATCCCAGTCGATACAGTCCAAGGGTCGGCTGTCGCTTTGCATACGAGACACAACATCGAGACTGTCATGATGCACCCTCCTTCAACAGTGTTATTTACAAATAAGCATCAACTGGGTACCATCGAAATGTGCTATCAAGATCACTGTCCTCAGAATGATAGGATGGAGATGGATCAGCAGTAATCAAGCTCAGCTGTTTTGCCGCAGTGTCTGACAAACAACACCGAGCAACTAAAGGCAAGACACCGATCACCATCACCCCAACAGGCAACAGCTTCTGACGCAAATGTTCCGAAGAAGTCAAAGGCAAGTGAAAAGCGCAGTAGTAATGTTGGGTCTAGTGCAGCAGGGGATACAACCCGTCGGCTTTGAACAATGACGTCATTCCTTAGTCATAGATCGTAATGTCTTCACTTCGAGGCATAGATAATAAAGCAGTTCTGTGTTCTAATAAGCACTATCATTAAAATAATTGAATGTTAATCTAAAAGCGATCGCTTGATATTCGGTGCATCATTAAATGTGTGATTTAATTAACTTAATTGTTTGTTTTTTATTCGTCCGGTACTTAATATTTTTCGTAATGATATTGAGGTAATGTGGATTGTGTTTTTTGGCTTTTTTTTAAAAAAATCTCACGAGATAGAATAAACTGATCCTACTTTATTTAGCAATCAATAAAAAAACTAAACTAAAACATAACAGCTTTTGCTGTTATCTTTCCATTTCGCTTTTTTACTGATTGCTTAATAAAGTAGGATCAGTTTATTCTATCTCGTGAGTTTTTTTTTTTTTAAAGCCAAAATACACTTATCAGCTACCGAAGGCAGCTACAACACTACGAAGAATCGCTTCTCCGCTTCTGACAAGATATTGCTTAATAAAGTAGGATCAGTTTATTCTATCTCGTGAGATTTTTTTTAAAAAAGCCAAAAAACACTATTGCTTAATAAAGTAGGATCAGTTTATTCTATCTCGTGAGATTTTTTTTAAAAAAGCCAAAAAACACTATTGCTTAATAAAGTAGGATCAGTTTATTCTATCTCGTGAGATTTTTTTTTTTAAAGTCAAAAAACACTTATGCTTTTGACAAGATCAATGTTTATCTCTCTCGCATTCCTTTGTTTCTCAACATTCTCCTCAGCTCTTTCATCTCTGTAATACATGCTCTCTGGCGACTTGTGACGTCATTGTTCAAAGCCGACGGGTTGTATCCCCTGCTGCACTAGTCCCGTAATGTTCAAGGGGATGTAGATATAGTAGATATTGATAATGTTGCATACACTGTGGAAGTTCTAGGAGTAGACAATAACTTGGGTGTAATATAGGAGACAGGAATTGCAATGAACAGCCTGCTTCCCAAAAGTGTGTTAGTTGTAAAAACTTGGACAATTCAGAGACCACAACTGTACCTCCTACAGGAAATAACACGTTTCTTAGTAACAACAAATATGCTAGTAAAGATAATACATATGAATCAACAGACATGGGTTCCTTCGTCGTCTGTGTAGAGGGAGAAAATGGTAATGTAGGAAATTTAATCCAATGGCTCTTGGAAGAATATTGTTTACAGAAAGTAATAACTAAAGACATGAAACAGTTAATACCTCAGCTATTGGTAGAAACAGACATAAAATTGAAACCAAAACAGGGTAGTCTGCAAGCAAGTTGCGGTTGCTTGGTGTTTTTCGGCTGAAGAATATGGAGGCTTATATTCCAAATTTCCTAACAAAGAGAAAGGAATTATCCGTGCTGTTGATATTGCATTACCCCACCAAGACATCCTTGCAGAAATAAAGTCGGAATTTTTAGTAACCGACGTAGGAAGGTTCACAAAGAAAGTAATAGAAAATGGAGAGTTGAAAGTACTTCCCATACCGAAATGTGTTGTAACATTTAAATCTCAACGACTTTCCCAGTACATATATTTGTGCAGTATGCGATGTCCTGTTGCACCGTATGTCCAGTCAGTTTTGCGATGTCACAATTGCCTTAGATATTTCCATTTAAGTTTGCAATGTCATAGTAGTGCCCACTGTGCGAATGCATGAGAGCCCATGAGACCTCACAGTGCTCTCATGCCAGAAAGCCCAGATGTTTGCATTGCAACGGAAACCACCTCGCACCTGATCGCTGTTGTCCGATTTATCGGCAGAACATGGTAGCAAAGTGCAGCGAAGCCTATTGCGCTTCTTCGCAACTGGCGTCTTGTCACTGTGACCATCATTTGCGCAGCCTACTACTGGTGTTTCTACAACACGAGAACTCTCTCCTAGTGACCGGCCTAAAATATGCGAGAAACCAAAAGGTTTGAACATGACGGACAGTAGGCTAAAACAGGGACCAAAGGGTGCAGTTATGTCGGTTCCAGCTCCCAGGTCTTACAAAAATAAATCATTTACTAGCAGTCCATAGAAGCAGGGTTATTCTCATATGTTATACGAATTTCAGGGTCCACAGAACTCAATACAATCCAATCCATATCCTCCCACTCCTCTGACAACATCTTATACTGGTCGAGAAACTACTATTAACAGCCTTTCTGCTTTAATAATGCAGATCTTTCTTTCTCTTAAAAATGAAACAGACATGGTAATGACACAGGCTCTTATATGTAATGCTGTTGAAGACTTCTGCAAATCTGGCAATGGCTTTTAAAGTACTCCAGTGGAATGCACGGTCAGCAATCTCATACAGAGAAAGCCTTTATCAGGAGCTTAGCAGCAAGCACATACCAGTAACTTGTATTTGCGAAACTTGGTTTCAGCCAACTCAACGAATACAATTCAAAGAATACGCTGTTCTCAGAAATTACAGCGACGACGGAAAAGGAGGAGGAGTAGCCATTTCGATTAGAGAGCCAGTTAAGTTTAAAAAACTGGACATCACTATTAGGACATCAGAATGCCAGGTAGTTGCTGCTGTAATTTACACTCCTAACGGCACAGTCACCGCCGTCACCATTTACAAACCACCTAAGTGTAAAATACAAGATCATTCACTGGATCAGATTGTAGCCCAGCTTCAGACGCCATTTCTCCTTTGTGCAGACTTCAACACACATCACTCACTATGGGGTTGCGTAATGGATTACACGGATGGCAGAGAGTTAGTTACACTTTTTGAAAAGTTTTATGTGATTCTTCTAAATGATGGTTCTCCTACTATGATACATAACCCAAACAGAAGATCGTTGGCTGTCGATCTGACATTGTACTCTGTTGACTTCAATCACGTAGCGGTGTTGACGGTCAAACGAGATCCTCTTGGCTCATCATTTCCCTCTGGAAATCACAATAGAGTTACCTACAAATACAGTAGAAATCTACCCAAACAGCAGGTGGAAAATAAAGGATGCTGACTGGCCAAAGTATACTGCAACAGTCCAGGTGAAGTTTCAGTCTTTTAACAATTTGTTAGCTCCGAAAGAGGCCTACAAACAGCTAATTTGAGTTATTGAAGACGCTGCAACAACTTCCACTCCAAGAACGAAGGAAGTAATCGGTTTGAAGCAATGGCCTCCAGCCTGGTGGACACCAGAGTGCTCTGGAGCCATAGCACAGCGCAAACCTGCGTACTATAAATTCTGTAAACAACAAAATGTAGAAAACTTCATTGCATATCGGAAAATAGCAGCGGAAGTTCGAAGTCGGTTAAAAGACTATAAAAAGAATAGCTGGAAAAATTTCCGTGAATCTTTAAATAACAATATTAGTATCGCAGATGTTTGGAAGAAATTAAGATTTTTCAAAAACAAAAGCTCCACTATGCATCAGCCATTAAGTGACACGTGGCTTGAAGACTTTGTGAACTTAATCTCACCAGCTTCCGCAGTCGAGCAACCGTATTACTCCCCGGAGCAACGGGATTGCAATCACCCGCTCGTATTACGGTTTTCGTATGAAGAACTGATGAATGGCATTAAAAAGAGCATAACTTCCATACTCGGTAAGGACAGTATACACTATCAGATGATAGAAAATCTCCCACACATAGCACTCAGAAAACTGTTACAGATATTTACCAAATATGGATGAACGACACGCTAATAGAAGATTGGACAACTCAAGTAGTGGTACCCATACTGAAAACACATAAGGATGAAGAGCAGGCCAAATCATATAGACCTATTACTCATTCTTTCTGTATCGGCAAAATTTTAGAACGCCTGGTAAAAAATCGCTTGGAATGGTGGTTGGAATCAAAACAGACCCTGTCATCGAATCAGTATGGGTTTAGAAAAGGCAAGGGAACAATAGATAATTTAATATCTTAACCTCAGAGATCTATGTCACAACAACAAGAAAAGAGAATGTAACAGCTATATTCCTGGATATAGTTGGAGTGTATGATAATATTCTTGTACCTGTGTTGGTACAGAAGTTGGAAACCATAGCAATCCCACCACAACTGATTTATGGAATCAGCACTTTCCTCGCTGAAAGGCACATATGGGTTTGGTTCCAAAATAAATTAATTGGACCACGTCATCTTGCAGCAGGTCTTCCACAAGGAGCTATCCTCAGCCCCCTACTCTTTGCGCTATATACTAACGAGCTGTCGAGGATTATCCCTTTTCCAGTTAAAATCCTCCAGTATGCAGATGATATTCGTTTGTATGTGTCAACCAAAGGAATGGATCTGGATGTGTGTGAGCTATCAAAGGCTATTGGCACACAGAATCAAATATTATGTAGCTGCAGGTTACAGATTTTGGCAGAAAAATCGGTACTTGTTCCTTTCACGAACCCAACTATGCCAGGCTGCTTGAATAGTGCAAGACTTTCTGATCATAAAATTCCACTAAAATTCCAGGCGCCGTTTCTTGGTGTTCTCTTCGATTCCAGAATGAGTCGGATACCTCATATTCAAACTGTCGTCAGTACGTGTGAAAAAGCATTGAACCTTATGAGGTCAGTGACAAGAGTATGGCGGGAGACTCACCCCAACACTCTGCTCACTCTCTACCACATGTTGATACGTTCCCATATAGACTACGGACGCACAGTCTATCACACTGCTGCTAACAAGTACCTAGCACTACTGGATAAACTACAGTAAAGAAGCTTAGGCATCTGCTTCGGAGCTATGTATTCTTCTTCCACCAATGCCCTTATCCTGGAAGCATCAGAAATGCCTCTACATATTTGCAGAACAATGATGTGTGATCGTTATATCTTACAACGGATGACAGATACTAAACATCCACTGATAAAAATGTGTAAAACGCTCTCTCAATAACAGAAATGTCAGGAAACAGCAGTTTTATATCTACAAGCGGCATGAAGACTGGAAACATCTCCAAAAGAAAGTGTATCGAAGTGAGGTTCTTCCAAGGTTCCTATATGACTATTACAGCTCTTGTCACGATATTCCTGTAACATACATCGACAATTCCAGCAAAGGAAAAGGATATGGGCAGTTTTCACCTACATCGCTCCTGGCAGAAAAGTGGGCAGAATATCTTAAACTATATACAGATGGCTCAAAAATGGGGATGGAAAATCATACCGGGTGTGCTTTCTTCTGTTCAGAATCTGCAGAAGAAAAGACATTTCAACTACCAGGTGATGTTTCCATATTCTTGCTGAAACTTTCGTTACTACAGAGGCAATCAAATATGCAACATCTCTCAAAGTACCTAGGGCAGTAATAATCACCGACTCTCAAAGCGTTCTGAAATCCCTTAGTTACAGGAATTTGGACAAAAGAACTACTAAATACACCCTCGTCATACTGGATCATTATCACAAAGCTAAGAAGACTGGCCAAATTATAGAATTTGTTTGGGTGAAATCACATTCCGGCATTCTATACAATGACAAAGCAGATCAACTAGCGAGAGATGCGATTAACAGTGGAAGACCTATGGACAGTAAACTCACATACTCAGAACACCTCCTAAAAGTAAAACAACAAGCGATTCTCTCATGGCAGGAAGAATGGAATGAAATCCAACAAACAAGAGGTAAAAGCTATGTACGTATACAGACATTCAAACCAAGAAAGACATGGTTTGCAAACTTCAAACATTCAAGGAAAATTATAACGTCCATTGCGAGAATGCATCTCAATCATGGATCTTTCCCTGCCCACTTGCATAGAACGGGGCGTATCGGAGACACCCTACTGTCAATGTGAAGAGAAAACAATTGGTGATGTGAATCACATCTTATTTCTTGTAGACGCTGTGAGAAAGGCAGAATCAACTTTTTAAAGGACCTCTTAAGACTTGATCACTGCCAGCCGCTTTGCACGATCCCAATTCACAGAGACACAACCAGGAGTACATACAATGCCATATCCCAGTTTCTAGCGAAAGAAGACATACAATAATTTTGATCTGAAAACATATAAATGTATGTCCTAAACAGTATGTATGACGAAGACAAAATGTTACCTTGTTATGTGTGTCAGTACATTTATTTGTGATGGCTAATAAGTTGTATGCTAGAAGCCAATAAAAAGGAAAAAAACCTTTTCTTTTTCTGAAAGCAACAATCCCTCACATACATATTCATCATTTACACATAAAAAGTAACATCTCCCTAGATATTACTACATTAATGTTTTGTATCTCGAAGTTGCACCATTGTTCTCCCGATAAAGGCTAATTCCCTGCAGCCGTCATGTCAGAGCAAAATAAGCTGCAAATACACAATATTCGAAAGTATTTATTCATGAAGAAGTTGTGGCTTATGCCTTTGAATCAGTGTGATTTGGATGATATTTTTTTCAAATGTATTTCGCGATAATTCAAGTCTCTTGGCAATTTGATAACGCATGGAACGCAAAAATATAATATATGTTTCATTAAGTAAGTAGACAATAATTAAAAACAAACATTGTCCTTACGACGCTTGTGACTGCCTGCTTTCTCACAACTTGCAGCTCTAGTGTCTATATTTATTTATTTATTTGTCCATATAAATCTCTTTTTCAGTACATATATCGTACACACGATATTGGACAGAAAACATATTTATCTATTGGTTTTTCAAACATCAAACATACATTATTTAAATTTTTATGACAAACTAGGTCTATACAGATAATAATTACAATTTATTTAAATATTGTATATTTTTAACTTATTTCTACAATTAAAGATACAAATTACATTTTTTTCTTGCATGTGATACTGTGAGATCGAATAGTAGCAGTTTTTTGGAAGGTAGGCTGTCACAGACTTTTTAAAGCTCTGTAGTTCAGGAAGAGATTTTATATGTCTTGGAAATCTTTTGTATAGTTGTGTCCCTGCATGAAATACACTTTTTTGGCATAGTGCAGTATTACAATGATTAACATGTATGTCACTGCCTGATATGGTACTGTAATCATGGACACTTTTGTTTTGAGGAAAAAAGGTTTTCTTTTCTCAGTATACTTTTTTTGACATGTATGACTACTTCCAGTATATAAATGCAGGGAAAGAGCAAGATCTTTATATCTTTAAAGAAAGGTTTGTATGGTTTTCTGCTGCTCACTTGTTTCATTATTATTATAATTGCCTTTTGTTACCTAAAAACTGTTATGGCCTAGTGTACATTTCCCCAGAAAATGGTATCATACTTCAGTATTGAATGTACATGAGCGAAGTATACAGCCCTAACCGTTTCTGCACTAGTATTGTTGCAAAGGATTCTTACTACATAGCTCATTTTTGCTAGTTTTGAATTTAGGGATGTGATGTGAGTGTTCCATTTAAGATTTTCCTGGATATAAATCCCAAAAATATTTAGTTTCATTGACAGTACTAATGATTTGGTTATCTATACATATTACAGGTTGTGCTGCATTTTTATTTTTATCTGTGTGGAAATCCATGAGTAACGATTTTGGGGGATTATCTATTAACCTTTTTTTGGTAAACCATTCAGACACTTCTTTTGTAATATATGTTGCAGATGCAGTCACATTTTCTTCTTTACTTCTTTCAATCAATAGACAGGTGTCATCTGCAAACAGTACAGTTTCAGAATCCTTAACATTTGATAAGAAATCATTAATGTACACCAAAAAAGAAAGGGACCTAAAATAGAGCCCTGTGGAACACCATGACTTAGTAAACATGGTTCTGAAACGTGTACCTGGAGTTCATTTCCTTGCATGTGATTAATTTCAGTTACCTGAAAACGATATTCCAAATGTGATTTAATCCACTGATTTGGCACACCTTTTGCACCACACCATTCAAGCTTCCTCTGGAGTACAGAATGATCAGTCACGTCAAAAGCTTTTGTTAGGTCCAAGAATAAATCCGAGATATTTCTGTGATTGTCCACTGCATTTAAGACATGATTTATCAGGTTGAAAGTGGCTGTTTCAGTTGATTACTGCAGTCTGAAGCCATGTTGACATCCAGTAATTATATTCTTCTTGTCGAAGAATACATTTAGTTGCGAAAGGAATACTTTTTCAATAATTTTCGAAAACCCTGACAGTAGGGACACCGGCCTATAGTTACACTTACATTGCAGATCACCTTTTTTTGTATATTGGTATTACTTTTGCCATTTTCAGTTGCCATGGGAAGCCACCATCTCATAAAGTGTCGCTCCAACTTTCAAAAGTTAGTAACATTCACACCAGAGAGTGTTGTCACTGTATGTGTTAAACAGTGGTACAACCAAATTGAACTTTTTGTGGCATGACAAAACGTACTTCTCTTAAATTGTACCACTAAAAACTAGGAGCTCACACATGTAGCTGTACAGCAATTGCAATTTACCACTAGGTGTGGCGACACTTTCATTGTATTTGTGAATCTGGGTTAATGCATCGAAAAACTATTATACTTCAATACATGTGTGGCTCAGGTGTAGCAGCAATTGTGGAATTGGTTTCTTCTGTGTTGGGAAACAGTTTTATTGTTTAACTCTGCTTTGTTAAGTAGATATGCTTCACATTTTTCTAAAAAGATCGGATCTTTTGGTATTTACTAGCATTTTTTGTTATTAAAGGAAAACGACATTTTTCAGTACATATCTGTACGGTACAAGAGAATCGTAAATAAACTGTCCTGAAATATGCCATTTCGTATCTCCCAGGGTCCTAAACTAAATAAAGACAAACGTGGCGTCATTTTTTAGTTATTGCCAATTTTTTGGCGCTACACACAGTCTCTAGTGTAAGAAATATATTACAAATCAATATAAAAGTTCGTGTTAGTACTCATTCAAATATAGTATTTAGAAGGCTCACTTGCTGGCCACTTAGGGCACTGCTATCGCTGTGGGTAACAAAAAACTAGATGGGGAGTCGCGACTTATGTTAGACTGTGGTTGAACTTTGTTGCATCACTTGCCTTCCACAATTGCTCTCTGGTGGCAGTATTTCGAAACAAGAGCATTCTGTCACAGTTATTGTGGAGTAATTTCTGCTGTACTCCATTCAATTTCCGTGCGTTTCCATTTTACTAATGGGAAAAATGAAAACAGTTGTGGTCAGGTACATTTTCACAACTTCTGGAAGACAAGAACAGCAACCCACGTTTGATTTTCTGCAGTTCTATATATATATTGTTGTGTACATAGTTCCACGTAGTCAGCGCGTCCACAACTTTCCCACTAGAGCGCGCCCCGCTAAGCACAACAGCGCAGGCGCACCGCTCGTCCGTCTCCGCACTACGAGATGGCGCTGCCTTAGAGGCGGATCAAATTCTGCTTCCGCCGATCCGCATATTAATATGTAACGCAGCCAATGAGATTGCTGCTAATGTAGAACCTTTTCTTCCTCGCGGATCACACTTGCACAGTGATACCTGAATGCGCGAGGTATTATAACGGGTGTACAGACCTCCGATCAGTCAGTCTGCATTAGTCTGTACCAGTCTGCCTTAGTCTGTACCAGTCTATAGTCAAGTTTCAGTCTGCACCTAAGAAGATTATCATATTCCTGTACATAGCCATGAAGATAAATGTATAGACACTTTGCCAAGTATCAGAGATATGTGAGAATAAGATTAACGTACCAATACCAAGGGAACTTCCGATTGTCATTTGTAAATAGCATCCAGAACCAAGTTAAGTAATTTTATGCTTGTTATTATTTTAATAAATGTGTGTGAAAATTAATCAAGTTCTGTTAAAGTTGGTCACCATCAATCTGCTACTCTAAGCGTGCAAGTGGCATTTCTATCATCTGACCTAACGGCAGAAGATAAACACGCCAAGATAAGACCATGAGACATATTGCTGACACTCACCTACTTCGTTAGAGCGACAAGTCAAATAATCTGATGGTGTGTGTACCGAAGGTCTTACAGTAGGCACACCACACACACACACACACACACACACACACACACACACACACACACACACACACACACACATATATATATATATATATACATACATACATATATGTGTGTGTGTGTGTGTGTGTGTGTGTGTGTGTGTGTGTGTGTGTGTGTGTGTGTGTGTGTTTGGGTGGGGGGGGGCAATAATTTCAAACCAATGACGTATCCTACAATCTTAAAAGATTTTTGGATGATTAAATCAACAATCTTAATATATGAAACTAAAAAAGGAGTCGCATAAACTTTGTGGTCTGTGAGACCAAGCATTCTATAAATTATTGATTATATGCAAGAAATAGTTCCTTAGTGAGATGTGGCAGCTGTTAAACAAAAAGTTAGTTACAAAATGTCTATATCAACGAATACAAAAAGATCTTGGAAGAGTGGTGTGTCTGTAGACGATACATACATACCAGCTGCTAATTAGTTTGTCGTTGCAGACAGCATTTTTGAGTATGAATATTATTTCTTTTAGAAATGTGTTTATCGCTCTTGATTTATCTCTGTGCAAAATCTATTTTTGGATCCAAAATTTCCTTGTATTTAACGCTCATCACAGCTCTAATACCATAGCTTGCACTATAATATTCATTCCTGCCAACATGATTTCAACTGATGCTATATTGAAAGCTGCGTAGTTCTATAGAATTTGTGGCATCCTGTGTGAATGGTAGCCCACCATGCCACTAAAGAAAGCCACAAGATGTGGCGTCACGTTAGTTGCGTGTGTGGACAAGGCTTTGAAGGACAATGCCTGTAAATGTATTGAACTGTGCCCAATCTTTGGATGTAAATTTAATAATAAAAACACACCAGAAGGTTTCCAGTAACACTTGATAATTATGGAACACAGAATTGGAGATTAGACAGTGCAACCGTCGAAAATAGGGGACTCAAACCGAAAAGAGCATGCTCCAAGATGGCATCTACAAAAAGGGACTGCTAACAAAACACTCATGCATCCTGTTTTAGAATATTGCTCAACTGTGTCTGACACATACTAAATATCACCAACAGAGGATACTGAATGTCTACAAAGAAAGGATGAATGAACAGTCTTAGGCTTATTGAATTGCACCATCAAAATGCTGAAAAGCATGAATTGGCAAATGCTTGAAGAGAGACGCCAAATTACGAAATAAAACCGATGTACGAAGTTTCCAGAACCAGTATTAAGTGAGGAATCTAGAAATCTTCTTCGTCCCTCTGAGTATCATCGCCCTAGAGACTGTGAAGAGTTCAGACTAATTACTGAATGCACAAGGATAATTCTTCCCACGTTCAATATGTGAATGAATAGAGCTACATGAGGATAGGGCAGGAAACTGGCCATAGCCTAATCAAAGGAACCATTCACCTTGGCAACTACAAACAACCATGGAAAACTCAAGGATGACCGTACAGGGAATAAAATCCATTCCTTGCAAATGCGAGTCCAGTACATGAAGACTGGCATAGCTGTCTTGCTTGGTACATGATTGGAAGGAGAATCACAAATACATATTCTACAGTGCGACTGGAACATGCACACTATGTAAATAGATGATATAACAAAAGTGGAACTTGAATAGAAAACACCCCTAAAGGAATAAAAACTCAGAAATTATATAACACTGCTGAAAAATATACAAACACACGAAAACCTGCCGAACCTACACACATAAAAAAAGTTTTGCATCACCCTGGTTCCCAGAACTCCTGAAGATAGACGTTGACTATGGATATTGTACCACAGACACAGTCACACCCGTTTCCTGGACGTCAAGGTCAAAAGAATAGTGGATGGCACCCTGGGCCTCGGGGTATACAGGAAGAAAACGCACACTGACCTGTATTTGCGTGCGGATAGCTGCCACCACCCTTTGCAAAGGAATGGGGTGCCAAAAACACTGGTGCACAGGGTGTGCACCATCTCTGCCGCAGAGAGTCTGCCCCATGAGCTGTAACACCTCAAAACTGTATTCTGGTTCAAAAAATGGTTCAAATGGCTCGGAGCACTATGGGACTCAACTGCTGTGGTCATTAGTCCCCTAGAACTTAGAACTACTTAAACCTAACTAACCTAAGGACATCACAAACATCCATGCCTGAGGCAGGATTCGAACCTGCGACCGTAGCAGTCGCACGGTTCCAGACTGCGCGACTGTGTTCTGGAAAAACGGGTACTCGGAATGGCAGATGAGACCCACTCTCCGCCCCACCTCTGCAGCACAGCTTGTGAAGATGGAAGAAGTCACGGAGGAAGGGATAGCCACTGCCTATATACTGCATACTGGTGCACTCTCAGGGAAAATAGGACGAATATTGAGGAAACACCGAGTAGGAACTGTCTTTTGCCCACCCAATAAACCACGAGCTGGACGGCATATACCAGAATCCATGTCAGTGTGGGAAGACCTATATTGGACAGACAGTGCGCACCATCAAAGATCATTCCCAAGAACATCAGAGGTACACTCGACTTACGTACCCCAACAAGTCACGGTCGCAGAGCACTGTTTGTCCGAAAATCATGAAATGGACTACCAACATACCAGGGTCACACTGGGACATCATCATTAGAGAGGCTATCGAAATACGTATCTATTTATTGATGATGTAGGTAACTGCATTTCTGATATAAATTGCACATTTGGCTTCCAATCAAAAAGCATTATATACATCAAGAAAAACAATCCTAGCATTATCTACAAGACTTAATTATAATCCTCATAACAATTCTATAAAAAAAACTAAATTCTCATCGCTGTTTTTTAATCTTTGATATAGAAATCGTATTAATTCTACAACTGAAACGTTAGATATTATAATCTGGATGATATCAACAATATTCCTCATACTAGTGCTTTTAGGAGGATTAAATGACGAATGAAGTGAAAGAGCACGTCAATGAGCAGAATAAAGGGATTGTGGTTAAGTATAACATTTTTGCTGAATTCTAAAAGCATGGATATAATCAGTCAACTTTAACAGAATAAGAAGCGAATTATTGCAGTCAGTTTCGATCTGGAAGGTTGGTAAATACTTTACCCCTATTCTATATCAATGGAAGCCAAAAAGAGGTTTATTACTGTTAATAATATAATTGAACTATAGAGTTCCAATTAAGGAAATGTAAAGCCAACATGAAAGGTGCTAACTTTTTACATTAGAAGTTAAATTTCTTTAACATTTCTAACATTTTATAGTTTAAATAAAACATTACATTTTCCCTGTGAAAAAATATAACCTACATTTATAAATACATAAAAATTAAATATTTCCTTAACATCTTCAGGGTCACACTCTAACTATAAGCTGTTTAGGTACAAGAAGACTTATACTACTAGAATAGATATTCAAAAAATAAAAGTTAAATATAAATCTTAAAATTTGAGTCAAATCAACCATAAATGTAACCAAATAAATAAATAAACAATCTATATAAACCTTGATCACCCAATAATTCACCGCAACCATGATCAAAAGATACGATGAATAATAGCCTAAAATTAAAAGTAAATATCTAAAAAATTTAGTTGAAAGAAAAGGTATAAATCATACACAACTAGCAAAACTAACAAAAGATAATATATGTAAAAAAATTATGAGAAAAATCAAATTTAGAAATAAGGTAACCTAAATTAGAACCTAAAACAACAACAGTAATTGTTAAAAATTTCAAATAATAAGGTATAAAGATTACATGAGGAACAGAGAAAATTAGTAAAGATAAAAGGCTACCTCCAAAAATAGCAACAAACAATAAACCAATTATTCCAAAGGAGATATAATAACCCTTATGGTCAATAGAAAATCTTGAATAAAAATTACTGTCACCAGGCATTCAATAATAGAATGAACGAAAAGAATAAACCTGTAGAAAATAATTTAACAATTAATTCATCTTAAACGAACCATCACAAGAATTAAATCCCTTGAATAAAATCCAGTTAAAATGGTATACCACACAAAGATAAACTAGAAACATTAGCACAAACAGAGATTAACAGTATAAAATTCACAATAGAATATATAAAACGAATATCGTGAGGATCCTTTAAACTATAAATTAGTGAACCTGCACAGATAAATAACAACGGCTTTAGTAAAGCATGAGCTAACACAAGAAAAAAAATTCTGCATAGTCCATTGCCAAAATTCTTATTATTAAATTAAGTTGTGTTAAAGTAGAAAGAGCAATATTTTTTCAGATCACACTCAAAATAAGCAACCAAACAAGCTATAAACATAGTTATAGAAACAATTAACAATAAAAACCATCCACAATTATAAGAGTCCAATATTGGACTAAAACGAATTAATAAATAAACTCCAGCAGAAATAAGAGTTAGAATGAACCAAAGCAGAAACAGGAGTGGGAGCAGGTGTACTAGCAGGAAGTCAAGAAGAAAGGAATTCGAGCTCTTTTACTTATAGGTGCTACAACAATCAATATAGTAATAACATTTATTTCAAATGAACTTGAAATAAAATCATAACAGTAAATATAATTTCAACCACCAAAATTTAACATTGAAGCAATAGAAATTAAAATAGCAATAACTGCAATATGATTAGGTAAAGCAGTCAATACACCTGCACTATAAGACTTCACATTTTGATAATACATAACCAAACAATAAGAAACCAAACCATCCCATACTAATAAAATTCTAATCAAATTTCTGCTAATAATTAAAAACCCTATTGAAAGAATAAATATTAAAATAATATTAATAGTAAAACGATTAATGTTCTTTTCACCTGATATATGATACTATATATAATAAATTACCAAAGAAATTATACATATAACATAAGGTATAGAAATAAAAGTTATACTGTCCAAAATTAAAGTTATTACAACAATAGAACTATTTAAATTAAAAAGTTCCACATGACAAAAAACTCTATAATCAATTATTAAATAATAAATACCGAAGATAAAAATTATAGTTCTAGGAAAAATAAAAAAAGTTCAAGAAACAAACAGAAAACAAACACATAGCCTAAAATGAAAAGCTTCATATCATTGATCCCACAAACTAATACTTTTATTTAAATTACTTAAGTAATTTAAAGAAAGAAATGATCACCCTTCAAACAAAGAACATTTAAAGGTAACTAATGTACTAGTGAAAGACGATATTCCCGAAAACAACCAAGAAAGCAAGTATAACAGCTGGAATGATAATTACCATGCTGAGAATAAGAATACATGTACAAACTACAAACATCACTAAAGAACAACAGTTAAAACTAAAAATTTAAAAGAGGATCAAGACATAAATCTATTCGCCCACCAAATTTAAGGAAGGAGAAGCTGCCATATTTGAAGATCTCAAAAGGAATCACCACAAAGTCATTCTAGGTATCAGATGAATTATACCCTTGTTAATTAATAATCTTGACCTATCTAAATCATAAATAATATTAGTTAAACAAAATAATCTAGAGGAACATGAACCAAGAGCAACCATTAAAGAAAGTGAACGCATACAGAGCCATCAATTCGTAGCTAGGCAGCCACCAATAATTTTTCTCATATGAACAACTGAACAATAAACAATCAAAAACTATCCACCAACCTGAGGAAAAGAAATAAATCTAACAATAATACAAAGAGATAGCCCAAAGATAATCAAAAATAATTAATACTCAAATTCAAATAGAAATAACCTTTACTAGACGAAAAAATCATAACTGTCTAACTTTAATAAAAATCCTGCAAAATCATTCTACCAGAAATGGAAACCTCTAATGAGCCTTGGGAAGTAAAAGATAATCTGAAAATACTGGCATCTTAGCTAAAAAAGACAATATTATAAAAAACGTAAAATATAAAATAATAAGAACCAAAACCAAACAACAATGGAAAATACAAAGTATTAGCGAAATCGTAAACATTAAACAAAACTAACAATAAAGGCAATCTAGCAACTAAGATATAAAGAATCAGCCAGCAAATGTTCAGGTTGATAACCACTAACTAAAATTAAAAGCAAATTAGGAACTAATATACCTTCAAAAAATATTAAAAGAAACAAGACTCAATCTAGCAAAAAAGCTATAGAGCATAATTAATCAAATGTAAACCATAAAACAAAAAAGTTAGTATGATATGAAGTTAAATAAACTGAACCTCTAGCAGTAATTTTTTACGAACAGATCCAAGACTCGATAAAATTAAACTAAAATGAAAGTAATCAACACCAAAATAATATCTAATTATATTCATGTTAAATAAATATACGTAAATCATAAAAACGTAGCTTGAAGATAGCATCAAAAAGAAATCAATCATTAACAATTGTTTAATAAACAAAGAATGATAAAAAACAGACATTAGTAAATACTGTAACATAAAAATGAACCAAATGAATTAAAGAAATGTGACCGAATTATCGAAATTAAAATAGAAAGACCCAAAGCACCCTCACACACAGAAAAACTATGAAATAAGAGGGAAAAAGTAATCATAATCAAATTAATCTAGGAAAATAATAATTAACATAATAAAGAAAGAACAATATATTACAATATCAACAACACCATCAATAAATGGTTACCTTTTGCAATAAGAAACGTAAACCCCAGCAAAATATGTCAATAAAGAAGTAAAAATAGAGAATATACACTCCTGGAAATTGAAATAAGAACACCGTGAATTCATTGTCCCAGGAAGGGGAAACTTTATTGACACATTCCTGGGGTCAGATACATCACATGATCACACTGACAGAACCACAGGCACATAGACACAGGCAACAGAGCATGCACAATGTCGGCACCAGTACAGTGTATATCCACCTTTCGCAGCAATGCAGGCTGCTATTCTCCCATGGAGACGATCGTAGAGATGCTGGATGTAGTCCTGTGGAACGGCTTGCCATGCCATTTCCACCTGGCGCCTCAGTTGGACCAGCATTCATGCTGGACGTGCAGACCGCGTGAGACGACGCTTCATCCAGTCCCAAACATGCTCAATGGGGGACAGATCCGGAGATCTTGCTGGCCAGGGTAGTTGACTTACACCTTCTAAAGCACGTTGGGTGGCACGGGATACATGCGGACATGCATTGTCCTGTTGGAACAGCAAGTTCCCTTGCCAGTCCAGGAATGGTAGAACGATGGGTTCGATGACGGTTTGTATGTACCGTTCACTATTCAGTGTCCCCTCGACGATCACCAGCGGTGTACGGCCAGTGTAGGAGATCGCTCCCCACACCATGATCCCGGGTGTTGGCCCTGTGTGCCTCGGTCGTATGCAGTCCTGATTGTGGCGCTCACCTGCACGGCGCCAAACACGCATACGACCATCATTGGCACCAAGGCAGAAGCGACTCTCATCGCTGAAGACGACACGTCTCCATTCGTCCCTCCATTCACGCCTGTCGCGACACCACTGGAGGCGGGCTGCACGATGTTGGGGCGTGAGCGGAAGACGGCCTAATGGTGTGCGGGACCATAGCCCAGCTTCATGGAGACGGTTGCGAATGGTCCTCGCCGATACCCCAGGAGCAACAGTGTCCCTAATTTGCTGGGAAGTGGCGGTGCGGTCCCCTACGGCACTGCGTAGGATCCTACGGTCTTGGCGTGCATCCGTGCGTCGCTGCGGTCCGGTCCCAGGTCGATGGTCACGTGCACCTTCCACCGACCACTGGCGACAACATCGATGTACTGTGGAGACCTCACGCCCCACGTGTTGAGCAATTCGGCGGTACGTCCACCCAGCCTCCCGCATGCCCACTATACGCCCTCGCTCAAAGTCCGTCAATTGCACATACGGTTCACGTCCACGCTGTCGCGGCATGCTACCAGTGTTAAAGACTGCGATGGAGCTCCGTATGCCACGGCAAACTGGCTGACACTGACGGCGGTGGTGTACAAATGCTGCGCAGCTAGCGCCATTCGACGGCCAACACCGCGGTTCCTGGTGTGTCCGCTGTGCCGTGCGTGTGATCATTGCTTGTACAGCCCTCTCGCAGTGTCCGGAGCAAGTATGGTGGGTCTGACACACTGGTGTCAATGTGTTCTTTTTTCCATTTCCAGGAGTGTAGATGTTAGTTATAAAAAACCAGTCTTGTAAACCAGAAACAAGTCCAGCCCCTACTTTTAAAACTTCAAGTGTGATAAAGTTTCCCATCATTGGTCTGCATAACCTATATTTGAAAAAACTCACCCCCAAAATTTCTAAAATAATAATTATGTCACTATCATAAATAATATATATCATTTTTTTTTAAATTTAAGAGATCCAATGTCATTAAAACTTTTTAGTATCTGACAAACCTTCCTTATTGGTTTAATAACAGGTACAACAACAGAACATTATTGCTTATCATACATTCCATTTTTAACATTTCTTGTTGGCTTATTAGCCTATTTGTTTACATTACAAGAATTGTATTAAATGAAATATTTCAGTTGTAATCAATTACTATAACATGTACTTTGACAATATGAATCAACATTGCATGTACACTAATTATTATAGACATAATAATATTTATAGGCTTCTTTAAAGGTGATGAGACCATAAATATTAATAAATTAACTAATTGTCAAGAAATAACAATATCTTTAGAAAAACTGTATAATACTCTAACATTTATTATTACAATAATAATTATTATTATTATTTATCTATTTCTAGCTTTATTAGCAGTAGTTTAAATCACTAATATTCACCAATCCCTATTCATAAAATAAGATAATTATACTAATCAATAAATCGTTAAGATTAAGACACTGTTTAAGTAAAAGGAGATGGTGATTGACTGTTTCATTAATCTCTCACTTACTTTAGACAATGCAGAGAGGAGTGAAATGGGTCGATAAGTTTCAATCTTGTGCCTACTATTTCTCCTTGAATAAAGGTATCATTTTCGACATTTTTAAACTGATACCCCCCCCCCCCCCCCCAGGAATGATAAATTAACAATATGAGCCAAGCGATTTGTAATTTGTCAAGAAGTATGAATTATAAGTTACAGTGCTACATCATCTTCAACAGCTGATATTTTGAAACTTTAATTGTTCCTGATTTGCCAACTTTAATATAAGTGTTTGGGAAACATTTCAAAAGTAACAGTTTAAGTAATTTGGCAGGTCTTTTTGCTGATGCTGATACCACCAGTACCCATAAGTGTATTTTTCCCACTCTTCATATATCTTCGCTGATTCACTTTTTACCATATCCAATTCAGATTTTGCTTGGTTACCCAATATTCTTATTAAATCATCATTTCTAAGTAGCTTTGCCTTTGCAAATTGCTTATCGATATATTTCTTATGAGGCCTTCTGTATTTTGTAAACTGACGGTCTTCAGATCTTTTCACCTGAGAGCTGAGGATTCTGGAAGTCCTACAGAAAATATTCATGCTCTACATAATCCAAATCCATGAACACTGTAGCTTGCAGACAGGGACACACTTGTAAAGGGCACCATAATAAATAAATACTGCTGCCACCAGATTACTGCTGTTTCCACTAGTATGCCCTTGCTTTCTTCTAACTTATCTACACTGGTATCCTAAATTAAAGCAACAAACAGAAATTTGGCAAGGTTGCATTTATTTTGCCACAAAATAGTATAAATAGGTGATCATAAAGTAGAAACAATGTAAAGAATAGAGAATGTAAACAACTGCAACTTGTATAATGGTAGACAAAAATGTTGTTCGTTTTTTTCCAACTTAACAGAGTTGCTAACATATTCTGACAACTGATTAATATGTTCAGTATCAGGTGTGACCACCTCTGGCATCAATATAGGCCTCACAACGTCTGCACATACCGTAAATGATATCATCAATCTCGTGTTGAGGCAATAACACCCATTCTTCCTGCAGAGCTGCTCATAAGCCTTGGAGAGTGGTTGGTGGATGCTTATTTCATGCAACCCATCCCTCCAGTGCATCCCATATATGCTCTATGGTATTCAAATCAGGAGAGCGAGCAGGGCACGCCATGCATGCAGAATCAGCCACCTGTGCTCTATGAGGTGGAGCATTATCGTTCATCAATACGAAATCTGGGCCGACAGTACCTCGGTACAACTGCGCATGAGATCCCAAGATCTCCTCAAAGCACCTGACAGAAGTTAAATCTTGCTGATTCCCCCGTACAATTTGATGAAGAGGTGTTCGAGTGGTCAACATACCCCCCTCCCCCATCATATCATTAGGGATCCACCATTTTCGGGTCCCAAAATTCTGTTACACGTGTCCACCATATGCGAATTCCGTCAAGAATCACTCTCCAGACCAAATTGGGACTCATCTGTGGAAAGAACATTGGCCCACCGTTAGACTGTCCAGGTGGCATGTTGACGGCTCTGCTCTAGACGCTCCCTTCTTTGAAGATACGCCAAAGGTAAAGAGACAGCGAATCTCCAACAAGAAAGGCTGCTCTGCTGGAGCCTTCTGTACAACGTTTGCCTCGATACAACACGTACAGGTGATGCTTTGAAGTCAGATGCAAGTTGCCATGCAGTACTAAGGCGGTACCGTCGTGCCCTTAAGTCAAATAATGGTCCACTCTTTCTGATGTCACACATGGTCGTCCTTGTCCTCATCCCCAGGATACAGTTTCCGGTTTTTCCCATTCGTCTACCTGTTTACAATTGAACATCAGCTCATTTGGTGTAAATGCAGTTGATGTATGGGGAAGGTTGATAACTTCTAAGAAAGGAGTGACATATTCAATCCACTTGGTATGTCTACAAGGTACATAGGTCTTCACGAACTGTTGAATTCCTTAAACACCCTTTCTAGGGGGGTATTGTGGGATGAAATTTGGATACTAAAATGTGTTTGATTCGGTTGGAATCCACAAATTCTTTCCATTTACATCCCACAAAATAAGATGCATTATCTGTTAACATGGCGTCTGGTTATCCTACTCTTGCAAAATAATCTTCTTTAATTCATCTTATAATTGAACTTGCAGTAACTTTCTGTACAGCATATTTTTATGTATCTAGTGGAAATATCATACAGGCCTACTATATATTTTACTCCCCCTTTACCTCTGGGTGAAGGTCCAGCAACATCTAAAGATACCTATTCTAGAGGTTCCTTAGGCACAATGGAATGTAGTTCTATCTGACAAACAATACACTCTCTTAACACCCAGAGTACTCTTGTTGTAAGGTTGGGGAAATAACAATATTTGGCTATTTTATGAGTGTATTTAGCCATGCCATAATGGCTCCAAGTATTGTGTGTGTATAAGATAAAATCATCCACACATTCCTCTGGCAAACACACATGCCATTCCTCTAGTTCTGGAGATTCCTTATCGATCAGAACACCTTTGTGAATAGTGAAAAACCTATTTAGTTTTTCATCGCAGATATGTGCAAATTTTATTAAAAAATGAATTCCAAATCGAAATTTGGTTTGTATTGGTTCTTTTCAATTAAAGCAGTATTACGAGGTGTGACAATAAAGCAATGAGACTGTTGTGAAAAAATATGATGCTTACCGCTTTAGTCAAGTTTAGTGTTGTATCCTTCAAAGTATTTCCCTTCTGACTACACACACTTTTTCCAGCACTTCTGCCATTGATGGTAACATTTCTGGGAATCATCTTCTGTAATATCCTCCAATACCCTCGTCACAGATTTTTGGACATCTTGTGTTGTTTGAAAATGGTGTCCCTTGACCACCGCTTTACTCTTGGAAATAGAAAAAAGTCGCACAGAGCTAAATCTGGTGAATAATGTGGCTGTGGTAGTACTGAAATTTGTTTTGAGGTTAAAAATTGCTGTACTGACAGAGCAGTATGGGATTGCGCATTATCGTGATGCAGAATCCAACAATCAGCAATGTTGGCAAGGACACGAAGAACTCTTTTCCGAAGTCTTTCTAAAATTTCTTTGTAGTAATATTGGTTAACTGTTTGTCCAGGAGATTGTGGTGTGAGATTTTTGGGTTCATTTTTGCACAAATGTTTCTCACACCAAGATCTTCAGTTATTATATGACGAACCGTTTCTCGATTGATGTTCAGTTCTTCTGCAGTCATTTTCACAGATAATCTTCGATCAGATCGTACGAGTTCACGTGTTTGGCATCCGTCCACGAGGTTGATGGTCGTCCACTGTGGTCTTCATCTTCAACATTCGTTCTGCCTGCACTAAACATTTAATGCCAATGAAAAACTTTAGCTCTTGACACAACCTCCTCTCCAAAAGCCTTCTGAAGCTTACCAGAAGTTGTCGTCGCGTTTTCACCCAGTTTAATGCAAAAAGAAATGGCATACTGTAGCGCAATATTATGCAGTTCCATTTCCGTGACAAGAGACACAGACACATGTTAACTTATTACAGCACAACTCACGACAGAGCAGTTGCATCGATGTGCCACTTGGACTAGAAGCAGCTTATAGACCAAGGTCAAAGATATTGTGCCTATGCAGGTCTGCAGGGTTGCCACATCTTGCAAAGAAAATCAATCTCATTACTTTATTGTCGCACCTCGTATTTGCATATTCATTAATGAACCTGATTATTCTCTGATACAGTCTTACAGAATTTGAATGAATTATTTTGCACTTTCATGTTGACTTTACACAAATTGTCGTCTTTCCTATAGAAATGCACTTTCTGCAAAGGATATTAATTGGAAAGAAAAGAGATTATCCACTGTGAAAGAGACAGAGCCAAGTGCGGCCATATAAGCATATGACATACCAGCTTCCTTCCTTAACCGCTGAAATCCGCATTCTCAATGCATCTTGTTTGTAGGGAGAATTTAATTTTAAATTGTTCCTTCAATTGTTAATAGTCCCAATCTTACCAACAAATGCAACAAAAGCCTCATTTCTTTCTTGTAACGAAAAAATGGATCATTTAGCTCAAAACATTTTTATCCCAACAATTGAAAGGTCTGTTCATATTCCACTTGGCACTGTCCTCTGAATGGTCACCATGTAATATATAATGTGGGCATGCATAAAATGCAATATGTAATGGAAACATGAGACCGATGACCTCGCTGTCTGGTCTCCTTCCCCAAACCACCAAACCACCTGTAATGGAAACGTGATGTCAGTGCACCGAGGGGGTTCAGTTGTAATGTATCATATTATTTTTTCTTTTCTTTTCTCCTTCATTCTTTTCTGTTGATATATAATTTTGTACTATAGATAACATTGTTATAGAAACAAAACAAGTAGAGATATGCTCTTCAGTTTTTTAATTTCTTGATGTTCATCTGTTCGTCTTTGTAAGTGATAGCAGGCGGATGTATTACCAGTTCCGTCGAGATAATATCGTTAAAAGATCTTTTTTAACTATAGGTGGTAGTGGGCGAACGTATGAAGAGTTCCGCCGCATTAATATTGTTCAAAAATGTGTATTCTAACCAGACATTAAAGAAGTGTTATAAAAGTTATTTGGGAGACGAAGTTTATTAAAAAACCATCTGTTCATCATTCCGCGACGTGCCGAGAAACCTTCATCAAGAGGATCGAAGCAAACAAGAGGAATTTTTGTGAGCAGAGGAGGGGCGATCGTCAAACCAGCTCTATGCATAATGGCGATAACGAGAAGTACGTAAATTTAAATGGCGAATGTTGATCTTAAATGTACTGAATATTGAAGATCTGTTGATATTAATGCCAGTTAAGGTTCACTCAGGATATGTGTACCTTCCAATTTTTTTTCAAGTATTCTTTCAAAATTTCTTTTTTTAATTATTTAAGCAGCACATAATCAATTTCCATTACATATTACATTTTTTACCCCTCCGAGCCACTATGCAAGGGCACAGAAACAGAAACTTATTATAAATCAGCAGATTCTCTCAAGCTACAAGAATAGCTCTAGTTCAGTGCATAACCACCTAACGCAGGAATAGATCTCTGAAAACAATAGATAACAAGCCTAAAAACAAACATACTCCTAGTACAAATAAAACAGCATCCGTGGTGCATGGCGCGAAAAATGTGTCGACAGCTGCATGGTAAATAAACATGCCACTGCACAAGGAGAACTGTAAAATAAGTCGCTAAATCAGCACCTTGTGGGGAAGCAGAATGCCATCCATAAAGCTTACTCCTTATGATATGACTCTGTAAGCACCTGTGTACAGTGGCTGAAGTGAGAATTTGACGCCATCCGTATGAAGGGTGATGTGTGTACTTGTTTCCACGTCACGATGTACATAGCTGGGAGGTGTGCCACATCACGTAACTTGGGTAGGTCGGATCTGTGAAATCTGTTCCATCAACTGATGAACGAAATCAAAGTAGTTGTGGTCAGAAAGCTGGAAGGATTGCGCGTCTACAAACCGTTCTTGAGGCCACAGTGCTCCTCTATGAAGTAGTTTCGCTGACAGGGAATCTAAGTCTGGCTTGTAAGTACTCTTTTGACCAAGTAAAACCATTAGTAGAGCTGTGGCCCAGTTTGTTTCATTTCTGAAGTTAGCAAACTGCTCTGATTCGAATTGGTGCAGTGGTAGTTTTCGACGTGTAGCGGTCGACCAAATCGAGAAATCCAGCTTGAAATGAAAATTGAGGCTAAGGGTTCAGCGGAGATGTTATCAGCTGCTACTGCTTTTGCCCAGTGAGTGAAACGATCTGTCACTGTTAGAATATAATGTTGTCTTTTACGACAGAGTTAACAGTCCTACGATGTCGATGTGTATGTGTGCAAAACGCATAGTAGCGTCAGGGAAGTCCCTCACTGGTGCATGCATGTGACGAGAAAATTTGCATTGTTGACACTTCACACATGTACGAGTCCACTCTCGGCAATCTTTTTGAATTCCAGGCCAAATAAATTGCTGTGAGACTATGCAAAATGTTATTCTGACACCGGGTAGAAATAAGTTATGTAAACTGTCAAAGGCCTGTCTTCAGAATGTAGTATGAAAGAATGGATGAGATTTTCTTTGTTGAGAGGCCACAGTACTGTTTAACACTTGCTCCAGGACATCGACTAATTGTAATTCCGAGTATGACGACGTATCCTTGAGGAGGCCCTGGAGTTCTTGGTCAGTGTCTTGTGCCTCAGCGAGTTGATCGAAATCGACAGTGTTTGAGACGATATTAGCACGGGAAAGACTATCAGCTATTATGTCGTCAATACCCGAAATACGCCTGGTGTCTATGCTGAACTGAGAAACGAATACCACTTAGTTATGTTGTCGAAGTGAGTAATTGTTATCGTTTTGCCAGAATGCATGTGAGCAGTTTATGATCTGCAAAAATAGTAAACTCTCTAGTTTCCAGTTGTGGTCGAAAGCCTCGGAGATAGCGAGAAGTTCTCTATTGTACTCACCCCACTCTTGCTGTGCTGGAGATTGGTTGTGTGAGTAAAAACCAGTGGCTGCCATACACCATTGTGTAACTGTTGTAAGGCTGAACCTGGCTCACATCTACAACTAGTGCGAGGGATGCTTCCAGTTCAGGGTGGGTGAGAAGTGTTGCATCCGCTTTCCACTGTTTTGCCACCATAAGGGCAGAGTTCATGGCATCTGTCCACTGAATCCGTGAGTTGTCCTTGATTTTCAGACCAGAGACAGCCAAAGTCAATGATTTTTGTAGTTTGGCGAAAACATGGCAGATGTCAGCGGTAGAAACTGAGCACGTTAAGGAAGCGACGTAAATCTCTAGCAGAATTTGGTCGAGTAATATGAAAATTGTTTTTCACTTTTTCATGTAATGGTAATGAGACCATAGATGAAATCTGGTTCTCTAGGAAGTTACCTTTTGACTGACCAAACACGCATGTAGCGGTGTTTGGAACTGCACCATATTGTTCTCATCGCTTGAAAATTTCAATTAAGTGTTTTTTGTGTTGCTTCGCCGTGTATGCTAAGACAAAAATCTCATAACAAATTGCCGTGATAGTCCTTCACACTAGCCGCTGGCCACTTGTACAATCATGGCCTTGTGCGCTGCTACACCACATCGGAAACTCGAATCCATTAGGCCAGTGCTGCTGTTGACGATTCGCGCATTCACCATGTCTGGCAGGTGGTAGTACGCTAGAAACCGACACCAGTGGTGGCCTCTGTTATATCTGTAATTGTGAAATCCCATGTGAATACAAGACACAGCTGCAGATATAATTCTGTTCACTGTGTTCCGTACGTCGCCATAGAAGAGTTGTTCACCGCAGGCAATCGGAACTGGGTTGGCGATTGACTGCTGCAGTTAGGGTTCTAGGAAATATACGTAAATCCGACGCGGTATCCACTGAATACATATGGTCTGACTTCTGATCACTAAATCGGATGATGATTCGCTTACGTCCGATTGGCAGTGGCATTTGGGTAGGTACAAGGCGTGATACATTTGCGTGCCTGATCTCCAAATCTACGATGATACCAACTGATGGACTGTTGTCATGGCTCAGAAGTCGAAGAGGCGGAGGAGCGGCTCCTTGAACTCCTACAGTAGCGGTTTCTATCAGTGCTACGATCACACCAAGGTCATAGTTCACTGATCTATTTGGTGAGCATATCAAACGTGGCTGCAAGATCGTCATAGTAAACCCATGTTACCATTGTCGAGGATGTGCCGCTACACGACACTGCCACTGCTCTTATTGGGACAGGCGTCATCACATCCTTTATCGTGTCAGCCATATCGGCCACTGCATCAAAGGGCATCTCAATTTGTGACATTATATCCTGAAGCGCAAAAGAAACTGGTATAGGCACGCGTATTCAAGTACAGCCATGTGTAAACAGGCAGAATGCGGCTTTGTTGTCGGTAACATCTATACAGTATAAGACAACAAGTGTCTGGCGCAGTTGTTACATCGGTTACTGCTGCTACAATGGCAGGTTATCAAGTTTGAAGTGAGTTTGAACGTGGTGTTATAGACGGCGTGAGTAGCTATGAAATGGGGTTTTCCCGTACTACCATTTCCAGGGTGTACTGTGAATATCACGAATCCGGCAAAACATCAAATCTCCGACATCGCTGCGATCGGAAAAAGATCCTGCAAGAACGGGACCAACGACGACTGAAGAGAACCGTTCAACGTGACAGAAGTCCAACCATTCCGCAAATTGATGCTGATTTCTATGCTGGGTCGTCAGCAAGTGTCAGCGTGTGAAGCATTGAACGAAACGTTATCGATATGGGCTTTCGGAGCCGAAGACTCACTTGTGCACCCTTAATGACTGCACGACACAAAGCTTTACGCCTCGCCTGTCCCGTCAACACCGACACTGAACTGTTGATGACTGGAAACATGTTGCCTGGTCGGACGAGTCTCGTTTCAAATTGTATCGAATGAATGGACGTGTATGGGTATGGAGACAACCTCATGAATCCATGGACCCGCCATGTCAGCAGAGGATTGTTCAAACTGGTGGAGGCTGTGTAATGGTGTGTGGCGTTTACAGTTGGAGTGACATGGTACCCCTGGTACGTCTAGATACGACTCTGACAGATGGCATGTAGGCACGCATCCTCTACGAACACCTGCAACCATTCATGTCCATTGTGCGGCCCGACGGACTTGGGCAATTACAGCAGGACAATGCGACACGCCACACGTCCAGAATTGCTACAGAGTGGCTCTAGGAACACTCTTCTGAGTTTAAACACTTCTGCTGGCCACCAGACTTCCCAGAAATGAACATTATTGAGCACATCTGGGATGCCTTGCAACACGCTGTTCAGAGGGGATCTCCACCCCCTTGTACTCCTTTATGGATAGCCCTGCAGGATTCATGGTGTCAGTTCCCTCCAGCACCACTTCAGACATTAGTCGAGTCCATGCCAAGTTGTGTTGCGACACTACTGCGTGCTCGCGGTGGCCCTACAGGATATTAGGCAGGTGTACCTGTTTCTTTTGCTCTTCAGTGTACTTTCCTCTACTTGCTTGCAGAGGCAGGCGACTACTCCATAATGCACATAACAAGTTGATAATGCACATAACAAGTTGAAGAGTATAGAGCCGTTGTCGAGCTAGCTCCTCAAGTGCCTTAGACACCGCACTGGCTTCCAGTCGCCGATATAATCCTGAGTCAAAACTTGCCTTTTACGTTCTTCCTGGGATGTCACGACTCGATACGAGTCAATTTCGTCTTTAGTTTCTCATAGGAGCTTGTTGTAGGTGCTGCGGTTAACGCATCTGCAATCTCTGGGGCGTACCAATGAAGTAGTTGACACACCACTATAACAGACTTTGTAGAATCTGTTGCAGTGCGCAAACCACAGCGCAGTGTTGGGGCCGGAAAGGCGGTAATTGCATGGCAAGTCTGGATAGCCACGATTCTGTGGCATCCAGCAAATCAGTCATGGTAGAAAGCTTGAGTTCTTCCAGTGCTGTACTGCAAGCTAGATCACTTTGGGATCACCAACTATCGGGATGGCTGCTTTATCCACTCTGCGACCTCTAAATTATGCATGTCGAGGTCTAGCCTGGTTGGCTGGCTTGTACAGGGAACTAAAAAACTTTACTGCACAACATAAAAAATGGAACTTTTAAGTACATTCCTGATAGAAATAAAACAGCGCCTCGGGCGGCTGGTGCGAAAAATGTTTCACAGCTGTAATGTTGATAAACATGCACTAGTGGCACGACACGACTCTGCACAAGGAGGGCCATAATATCAGCCACTAAAAACGTAATAACACTATGGGATTCTTTCATAATACAATCAGTAATAATTCAGTGATCCAGATGTAATAAAATAAATTGATTTTATTTGAACAATTGCAAAAATACACCATATTAACAAAAAGCAAAAAAGAACTGCAGAAAGAAAAAAAAGAGAAAATATAACATCGGCAACATTAAGCTGATAGACCAAAGAACAATATATGCATACACTTTCAATCATTATCCACATACGATGCTTCCCACACAGCTCCCTCCCTGCAGTAGAGTGCAGCTCTAGGAATGTGCAGGTATTTATAATGCACGCATAGACCTGCTCGCATGTAAATTGCTGGTGTCTCTGGTGCTTCCTGCAGGCTTGTTTGGTGATGTGAGAGTGACACTGGGGTTGAATGATGAGGCCAAATACGGAGTTGGTTTGAAGTCGTTGATGTTGGATCCCAGGTTCCCTGCTAGTGAGCAGGGGCATCTCATGTCAGCAAATATGCTGGCATGATCCATACCAGTGATACCATTAGTGGTTTGCTACTGCACGTTATTCGCACCCTATGTTCATCGCATTTCAGTATTTGGAAAGGTCTAGTGTGTGGCAGTTGTAACAATTGGTGTACTGTGTCTGTCGTTGGCATGACATGCAAGTGCGTTTTAAGATCCTGGTTCCCATGGCAGGATGCTGGTGAATGGCATAGTTCAGAGATTTGGCTCCTGGCTTGTTGCAGGAAAAATGGTAGTTCTCGTTCAACCGATAGCTGTTGTGCGAAAAAAAACTTCCACAGCAGGTGTAATGACCTCCAATAAACCATTTCAGCTGCTGATGCTCCAGTGTGTGACTGTGTTGAGGCCCAGTAAAACCACTGGCATCGCGATAGACCAGCTGTTCTCTTGGCACACATGATCTAATTTTAACGCCATATGTCAGTGCTCTACCATCCCGTTGCTTGTGGGACGGTAGCTGGTCATATGGTGGTATTGGAATTCACATAATGTGGAAAGTTCGAGCAACAGTGCCGATTGAAATTACCGCCCTTGTTTCGTAGCGACCTTAACTGAGCAGCGAAAATGGGAAACTGTCGCCTCCACTGTGGAGTGTATCTATTAATAGATCTAAATATATATCAGTACCCCTCTGACTATAGGAATGGGCTCACAAGATCTGTGTGTATGTGGGAGATAATGGCATGTTGCTTCTGCAAAGTCTCCCACATGCTTGTGTATATGTCTGCCAACTTTGCACTCTTCACACATTACACATGTTCCTGACTACTGGTGACAGGATTTTTTTAATGCTGGGCCACGCAAAATTCTCTGATGTTAGCTTAAATGTGGCTTCACACTGTGATGGATGAGATTATGATTATTATGAAATACTGCTTTGTGTAGCATTTCAGGCATAAATGGTATGGATAAGATTCTAGACACATCACATCAAATATGGTCTTTGGTACCTCTTAAAGTTATTGGTTTGTGCTAGCGGGCAGTTGAAGTTTGTGCCTTGCTTCATTGTAACCTGCAACTACATTTTCTGCTGCTCTTACGTGTCTTACGTCAGTCGTAAATGCGAACAGTGAACTCCAGTTGACTAAATTGTCAGGGAGAGCAACCCTCTTTGAGTATCTTAAATGCTAATGTAATTGGTTGTGGCCTGTATAAATTACTAATGATCTGGCTTCCATATAATGGCAGAAGTGCTGCACATCTTCATATATGGGCAGGAGCTCTCGTTGTATGCATTCTAGTTGATTTTTGCCTCTGTCAGTTTGTAGGAGAAAAAATTTAAAAGTTTCCAACACTTCTCAACATATTGATGGTGAGCTGTGCCAACAGCGTGCTGGCTATCATCTGCCACTACTGCTAATGGCGCAATATGGACTGGGCGGGACTAGAGAACTGCATTTTGTAACCAGGCATTTATCTTTTCCAAGTTGTGTTGCATCGCTGGCGTCCATCACAGGGAGCGTCAGCCCATGGTGTTGCTACCTGTTTGTGCCACTGTCGGCAATGCCTCTACCTCTATTGTTCCCGGCATGTGTCGGCGATAGAAGTTAACGATTCGCAGGAATCTTCTTAACTTCTGAAAATCCGATAGACGTGGGATGTTGTTAAGGACCTCTGTCTTCACTCTTAGTGGACAACTACTAATCACAGAAACTATACGACCAAGAAATATTACTTGTTTTTGGTGCAGTATAAATTTTGTTTCATTTACTATCAAACCATATTTTCGTATCCTGTCAGACACTGCATTGAGGCGTTTTTCACATAATCCTGCTGTTTGAGAAAATGCCAAAAAATTGTCTAGATAGACGAACAAGAAATTCAGTCCCAGTAGCACTTCATCTACAAAACGCTGCCATGGCTGAGCCGTCTTTTTTAGACCAAATGGCATGCATAGATAGTCAAAACGCCAGAAGGTATTGTGACTGCTGTCTTGGGGGTGTCCTGTTCTGCCACAGGAATCTGTTATAAGGTTATTTACAAAAAAATACGCAAATAATTGTAACTCCAGCTATTAAATTCGTGAAATTCCTTAGATTAGAGACTTGAAAATAGTTGGGGATAGTATGTGCATTCGAAGCGTGGTGATCGTCGCAGGGCACTCATGTGTCATCTGTCTTCGTCAGTAGATGTAATGGTGATGCCCACAGGCTGTCAAATCTTCATATAGTACCCATCTGTAACATTATCTCGAATTCTGAGTTTACCGCAGAAAAATAGTTGGGTGACAATCTCTGTGGCCATGGAGAGACTGGTTGGCAAGGCTTTTGTCCTAAAATGGTGCAACGTGGTATACAGTACTTTACGTTAGTGGCCGATTGCTTATTACCTGGTCTCTGGTATAACAAAATTACTGGGTGAGGTGATGGTATTAGCAGCGCCTTTGTCTACATGTAATACCTGTGACCACCTCTGTGCCCATCTTGATCTGTGGCATACATAGGTTTATTTCCAGTCTTTGGTGGTGAATGAAATCCACTCCCAATATTGGCCCAATAATGTTTACTAGTACAATCCTCAATTTGAAGTTTCGCCTAAAAGTCTGGTGATCTGTTTCCTCACGTTCACCTTTTGTTATAATGGGTAAATTCTTGGCTGCAGTAAGATTGAGAGGTTCGCCTACTGATGCAGTTTTCTTCTATCTGTATGGCAACGTACTTATATTTGAACCCAAGTAAATAATTTATCAACGGTTTACTTACCTGTCAACCACATACAAAAGGCTTCATAATATAAACAAACATGTTTGATTCGCTGTGTGTGTGGCTGTGATCGGTTTGCCACTGATAACTGAGCCAGTTTCGAGCACCGTGTCTTGGTTAACTCTGGCTATGTCATCGACAGTACTTCCAGGACTAATGATAGCTCCTCTGTGCATGATTTGACTCTTTTGTGGACCAGTGTGGCCTGCTGCATTACTGCAGGCTGTGATGCTGTTTGGGAATGTGCATGGAGACATGCACCTTGTGGCCTGACTGCCAGAACACCTGTGGTACCAGCACACCAGGCAATGTTGTTTCCACTGAGCCCAGTCAACGGAGACAAAAAAAAGTCGACTGAAGGAAAAAATTGTATACTCGCAAATTTCTGCACAGCACTACGAGGAAGTGTCTGAAAATGTTGTGTGGGGTGTGAGAGTTAAGATGGTGCTGGGTTTAAAGATAACTTTTTTATGTTATTCTCTAACAACTGAAAAACCACTGCTCCTAGCGATAATGTTTCCCAGTACAAAACTAATCTACATTAAATTTGCTACAAGAAAGTTAGTATTCGTTTTTTCTCTAGGACTAACAGCTTTCGTATTCAAGGGATGGAAAAATCACAGATTACTAAAAATATTGTTCCAACGATAAAAAATTTATGTTTATCTTTATAGTAAGTTATTATATATATATATATATATATATATATATATATATATATATATATATATATATATATATAAAATTCTTTATATTAAGTTAAAAACAGTTATTAAATGTATGTACCACATATAAATGCAGTAGAACCGTATTAAGGAATAAATCGTGTCCTGGAAGTGTAACGGGGTGGAAGGCAGATCTGTCTGGGGTGGAAGCATAAGGGAAGGTAGGGCGATGGCCTGTGTTCATACACTTCCCTCCTTCATACACTCCTGGAAATTGAAATAAGAACACCGTGAATTCATTGTCCCAAGAAGGGGAAACTTTATTGACACATTCCTGGGGTCAGATAAATCACATGATCACACTGACAGAACCACAGGCACATAGACACAGGCAACAGAGCATGCACAATGTCGGCACTAGTACAGTGTATATCCACCTTTCGCAGCAATGCAGGCTGCTATTCTCCCATGGAGACGATCGTAGAGATGCTGGATGTAGTCCTGTGGAATGGCTTGCCATGCCATTTCCACCTGGCGCCTCAGTTGGACCAGCATTCGTGCTGGACGTGCAGACCGCGTGAGACGACGCTTCATCCAGTCCCAAACATGCTCAATGGGGGACAGATCCGGAGATCTTGCTGGCCAGGGTAGTTGACTTACACCTTCTAGAGCACGTTGGGTGGCACGGGATACATGCGGACGTGCATTGTCCTGTTGGAACAGCAAGTTCCCTTGCCGGTCTAGGAATGGTAGAACGATGGGTTCGATGACGGTTTGGATGTACCGTGCAATATTCAGTGTCCCCTCGACGATCACCAGTGGTGTACGGCCAGTGTAGGAGATCGCTCCCCACACCATGATGCCAGGTGTTGGCCCTGTGTGCCTCGGTCGTATGCAGTCCTGAATGTGGCGCTCACCTGCACGGCGCCAAACACGCATACGACCATCATTGGCACCAAGGCAGAAGCGACTCTCATCGCTGAAGACGACACGTCTCCATTCGTCTCTCCATTCACGCCTGTCGCGACACCACTGGAGGCGGGCTGCACGATGTTGGGGCGTGAGCGGAAGACGGCCTAACGGTGTGCGGGACCGTAGCCCAGCGTCATGGAGACGGTTGCGAATGGTCCTCGCCGATACCCCAGGAGCAACAGTGTCCCTAATTTGCTGGGAAGTGGCGGTGCGGTTCCCTACGGCACTGCGTAGGATCCTACGGTCTTGGCGTGCATCCGTGCGTCGCTGCGGTCCGGTCCCAGGTCGACGGGCACGTGCACCTTCCGCCGACCACTGGCGACAACATCGATGTACTGTGGAGACCTCACGCCCCACGTGTTGAGCAATTCGGCGGTACGTCCACCCGGCCTCCCGCATGCCCACTATACGCCCTCGCTCAAAGTCCGTCAACTGCACATACGGTTCACGTCCACGCTGTCGCGGCATGCTACCAGTGTTAAAGACTGCGATGGAGCTCCGTATGCCACGGCAAACTGGCTGACACTGACGGCGGCGGTGCACAAATGCTGCGCAGCTAGCGCCATTCGACGGCCAACACCGCGGTTCCTGGTGTGTCCGCTGTGCCGTGCGTGTGATCATTGCTTGTACAGCCCTCTCGCAGTGTCCGGAGCAAGTATGGTGGGTCTGACACACCGGTGTCAATGTGTTCTTTTTTCCATTTCCAGGAGTGTAGATCTGCAAACTGACGATCGAGCAGGTCATACCCCACTCTATCTACCTCAATACGTCACAAGAAGCAACTACAGGGTGCTTCGCAAAGTTTTACAGACCCTCTGCAGTACGACATGCCCGGCGAATGTTTATTTTGCTCAAAATGCGTTAACAACTATGTGGAATGCGGATATTACTTACTAATAACTCTAAGGCAGGGATGCATATCGAAAGAATATACATGAGCCTCTCCACACTTTTCTGCACTGCTAGAGGAGAAATTGATTCTTGGTCATTCTGCACAGCAGCTTCAGTGTTCTCCCTGCAAAAGCAACTTCCCCTGCCATAAGCGATGATCGCTTTTCAGTTGTACAGACAGAGTACACCTGCCCAGCATCCCCTGTCCTGTTCTCTTATGTGAGTAGACAAAATAACTTCACTGAGATCCTATTTATATAGTGGAGTTATTTTCAGTTCATTATGTGAGTACTTATTTTAAGTTGTTTAGTGAGCTGTAACATAAGATATGTTCCTATTAGATTAGTTTGTAAGTGTGATGTTAACAGCGGCCTATGCAAGTGTTGGTGGGTAAGAGATTGGACTGATAGATGTGCTGCTGTCTATCGTTGACAACGTGTTGTACTGCCGTGACACTGCATTGTCACTTGGTGGTGAATTAATGAATGACAAAAAAGTTACTTCAGCTGTCTCAGCATTAATTGTGTTACTAGTAGTTTCCATAAATCTTTTCCATTCAAGAACTGCTGGTACTTTTGGAATGGGTTGTACTGAATGGAGCCACTAACCACACATTCACAATCTGTCTTCCAAGAGAGGTGTGAACATGTCTGATGGAAGGGGACTGATCACATTCAAGTCTAGAACAGTAATCCGCCGTAATGCATTGTCTGACTTAATGGAAAAATTTGAATTTCGATAGACCTAGGTGACCTACATTTGCGGCACAGTTACACAGTTTAAGTCTCTGGGCCTCTTCAGATTTTGGGAGAGCTTCGGCTGGGGTATGCATTTGATACCAATAGTGCTGTGAAAACTACTCCAGACAGCGACAGTGGAGACAATGAAATCGACAAAGTCGAATACTTATTGGCAGCATGTTAGACTTCAAAAATTCTCTCCGGTGTGGCAGACAGTTGACAGCTCGAACAGTTGAGATTTTTTTATATAATAGATCAATTAACAATTGCAAATAAAAACTCACATAATAAATTTAAAACAATTCCGCAAAATGAACGTGAGCACAGTTCAGTTTTTCTGTCTATTTGTGTAAGAAAACTGGACAGAAAATGCTTTGGACATATAGTTTGCCTGTAAATTGAAAAACAGGCAGCACTCATGATGGAGGAAATTGCCTTTCCTGGAGGAACACTGCAGCTGTTACATAGAATGACTATGAATCAATTGTTCCTCTAGCAGTGTAGAACAATGTGCAGAGATTTACGTAGATTCTGTCAAAATGCATTACCTGCATTAGTGTTATTAGTAAGTAATATCCACAGGCCACATAGTGTTAACAAGTTTTGAACAAAATTAACACTCCCAGGAAATGTCTGCCCACAGCATGATAAAGTGATTCATAAGGTGCGCTTTGGATGTCCCATAAAACTTTTTGAAATACCCTGTAGTTGATTCTTGTGATCAATTTGGATAGATAGAGTGGGGTATCAGCTACTCGACATTTATTCTCCAGCTCTATGGAGGAGGGAAGTGTATGAACACAGTCCATCGATCTAGCTTGCCCCACACTTCTATCCCAGATAACTCCTCACTCCACCCTTTTACAACCCCGGTACACCATTTATTCCTTAATATGACTCTACTGCACTCTCATGTGATACATACATTTAGTATTACTTTTAACCCAATTAATTTAAGGATAAAACAATAAAACTTGTTGAAATATCAACAATATTAGGAAAAGGACAGATTGTTACTCACTGTAAAGATGACCTGTTGAGTTTGCAGTCAGGCACAACTGAAGAGTAAGTATACAACATGCACACATTACCACTAGCACCAGCAGCTCTGACCATAATGCGACTGTCATGTCAATAACAACTTTGAGTTTGGTGGGTTCAAATGGTCAAAATGGCTCTAAACTCTACGGGACTTAACATCTGAGGTCATCAGTCCCCTAGACTTAGAACTACTTAAACCGAACTAACCTAAGGACGTCACACATATCCATGCCCGAGGCAGGATTCGAACCTGCAACTATAGCAACAGCGCGGTTCCGGACTGAAGCGCCTAGAACCGCACGGCCACATCGGCCGACTGAATTTGGTGGGGAAGGGGAGGGATAGCAGGATGCCAGTGGGGGGAGAGGAGAGTGCTGGTTGGCAGGGCATGCAGGGGTTAAAGACTGCCTGGTGTAGTGTCAGGAGTTACGATGTGGGGAAAAAATGGGGAGCAGAAAAGGAGAAGAGCAGGGAAGGGGAAATGATGAGGTAGTACAATGGCAGGGGGCGATACACAAAGAGGGTTAGGGACTGTGAAAAGAGTGGAGGTGATAGGTGCAGGAGGCAGAACCTGTTGTGTAGATGGTTTGGGGACAGTAGGTTACTGCACATTGAGACTGGAATATTTCAGGAGCAGAGAGTTCATTATAAGGATAACTTCCATCTATGAAGTTCAAAAAGCTGGTGTTGGAGGGAGGAATATTGGTGTCCCAGGTTGTGAAGCAGCTGATGAAATCAAACATGTTATGTTCAGCTGCATGTTGTGCAACAGGGTGGTGTACTTTGCTCTTGGCCACAGTTTGGTTGTGGCTGTTCATCCCAGTGAACAGCTGGTTGGTAGTCATACCAACATAACAGGCTGTCCAATGGTTGCAGCAGAGCTGGTACACAACACGGCTGCTTTCACAGGTGACCCGGCCATGGCAGGGAAAGATAATCCTGTGGTACGACTGGAACAGAAAGCGCTGGGTGGATGGATTGGGCAGAGGTTGCACCTTCCACATGGATATAGTCCCTGTGGCAAGGGGTTGGGGTTGGGAGTGGCATAGAGATGGATTGGTATTTTGCAGTTGTTGGGTGGGCCACAAAACGACATTTTAGAGGGGGGCTTCAGAGAAAAAAATGGATAGAACCCTTTTTGCAGGAAATTTAATGTAGTTTAGTTTTGTACCAGGAAACATTTTCGATAGAAGTCGCGTTTTTCGAATTATTCGAGAAAAACATAAAAAAGTGACCTTCAAACCCACTCCCATGCCAATGCTCACACCTAACTGGTCAGGATTTTTAGTATGTTGTTCATGACACTTCCTCCTAGCATTGTGAACAAATTTGCGACTACATAATATTATCCACTAATTTTCCTTCGTCGACTAAACTATTTATGCCATTTGGCCATCTGCTTGATTATGCTGGTGGAATGAGTCACTGTCTGCTTTACTTTGCCTGGGTAGGGGCTGCTTGTTTGCCCTCAGTGCCAATAATTGTTTCTGAAGTGTATCCATTTGACATTCTGGGCCCCAGAACTGATCGTTAACGTTCGATTATTGCTCATGTAAAATGGACGTTGAGGTGATGTTTGTAACATCCAAAACCATTGTGACTGGTCTGCTATCTAAATTGTTAACTGCTATAGGACATTTTGTGTGACAGCTAATAACTTAGTTTTGCATGAAAGCATATCAGAAAAGGACCACAGTTCAAATCAAGACATGACCTCAGTACAGCAAGTGAAGACAAACTCTTTGAAATGTCAGCTATTGAATTAACAGGGCTTGATATCACCAATAAATTAATCATTTTATGTATGTATAGATCTTCCAGTGGTAGTATGGACACTTTTTTCAATAAATTAATAGACGATCTAGATGAAGTCTCAAGTATGAAGGTCAACATAATTCTGTGTGAGGACATTAACATCAACACTAATATCATAAATGAATCCACCAGCATCCAAATAAATATCCTTCAAAGTTTTGGCATGTCCCTATTGGTCAATAGTGCAACAAGGGTTACTACAATGACTGCATCGGTAATTGACCATGAGGCCACAAACATGGACAGGGAAAAATATGATGTAGCTGTAAAATCTCGGACTATCAGACCATCTCTGTCAAATAACAACAGTAAAATCAGGCATCAAATAATTCCCTAAACTACAATCATACAAACATCTATCAGAAATCAAAATAAAAGAGTTTTCAAAGGAACTAGTAAAACAAAGCTGGGATGAAGTATATAAGGAAACTAATGTGCATATGAAATTCTTTAAATTCTCCACATTATTTAAATTGAACTTTGAAAAGGCATTTCCAAAATTATGCATGTCAATGTCTCACAAAACCAGATGGATAACAGCAGGTATTAAGAAGTCCTCCCAAACACTTAAATACCTCATTTCCATGAAAAAGATTCGCAATGATCCAGAATTCTTAAATTTCTACCGTAGATACAAAAAGATCTATAGGAAGGTGGTGACTGCTGCAAAAAATCATTTAATGACAAAATAATATATAATGCAGAGAATAAAAGCATAGCAGTCTGGATTGTTATAAAAAAGGAAACAGGGAGAGGCAAAGAAACACGGAATAACATACTGCTAATGGAGGGGGATAAGGCAACAAATGATCTACAACACTTAGCAGACAATGTAAATGAGCATTTGTCAAGTATTGCAGAGAAGTTACAGCAAAAATTCCCCAAAACAAATATTACACCTGTAAATAATGTTGCACTAAATACAGTGATTTTACTTCCGAAAACAGAGAATGAAGTAAATAATACTGTTCAAAAACTAAAAAAATAAAAAGTCAATAGGCTTAGATGAAGTACCAATGGGTGTACTGAAACAATGCATAGAGATTATACAAGGTCCCTTAACAACTATAATAAAAGAATCCTTCACATCAGGGACATTTCCAGAGCAGTTAAAACAGGCAAGAGTTGTACCTTTGCTTAAGAAAGGTAATGCAAAAGACATAGAAAATTACCAGCCCATTTACCTGCTGTTACCATTCTCAAAAATAATACACGCAATTATGAAAAACAGATTAATGAATTACCTGAATAAATACAATCTTTTAAGCGAATCACAGTTTGGATTCCAAATTGGTAAAAATATACCTAGCAGACAGGGTACAAAGAGTAGAGATAACACATACTCAAATAGATCCAAAAATTTAGTAAAACACTTATCAGAACCAAAACACATCATTATAGGAGTTCCGCAAGGTAGCATATTAGGACCAATACTATTCCTGATATACATCAATGACTTTCCCAGTAACGTTACTCATGGTGAAAAAATTCTCTTCGCTTATGACAGCAATATTATAATCATTGAGAAAACAAGAGAACTCCTTGTAGAGAAAGCAAATGAAGCTCTCAAGGAAGTTTATGGGTGGTCAATAAGCAATAAAGTGACACTGAACATAAAGAAAACTAATGCCATGAACTTCAGTTTGAAGAGGGAAAATGACAATATTAAATTAAATGTAGATGGCACCTCTCAGTGTGGCATTACATTATTTAATAGTTATTTGTAAAAAAGTATTGTATACCAGGAGTAAACTTAATGATTGTCTCTAACTAGAAGTCTATAAATGTATGTGTGTACGAATTAGCTTATTTTAAATTGGTCTAAACTTGTAAATTCTTTGACATGTCCTATATCCTTCTAAAAAGATATCTACAGATGAATAAAGCAACTGCTACTACTACTACTAACAGTAGAAAACTTGATCCTTGTTTGTCCAGTAGGATTTTCGGAATTTGTATTTTCATTCTCTTGTGGGAATATTGTGTGTTGCAGTTTGAGTTTGGAGGTCACTAATTTACTTTTCGGACCTTCTTGCACTCATAAAAACTGTCTTTCCATTTGAATCCGACTGAAGTCATGATGCAAAGCCTCTACTTTACTTTATATGATAACTGTCCTCCATTGTATTCCAGGAGTCACCAGTTTGCAGGATTCTTCCATAATACAAGCAGTAATAGCTCAGTAATATGCACATAATCACATAAACTAATTGTATTCAAACGATTACGATAATACACCTTTACAATGGAAAGTAGACAAGAAACAGTAAAAAATAGAACAAAGAGAAAACATAACATGGAAAAGTTACATTGGTAGACCAAAGAATGATATATACATTTTAATCACCATCGGGGGAGCTTAAGATTACTTTTCATAATGTAAATAATGAGTATGAAGTTGAGGCTGATTCTCACTTTCAAAGAAAGAAATCAGCAAATGATTCAAAAATTGCAATGAATGTACCAATTAAAGATATGAGCTGCTGCTTTAATTCATCTGCTAAAATAGCTCCTGCAGTTTAGGATCAAAATACTTAGAGACCTTATATATAGCCACTCTAATGATACTGTGATAACATAGATATCTATGGTGCCTTTGATAGTCCAAGATGCCCATTTCTGCCTGAACGAAACACCTATAGAAGTACTATGTAAAGATAATAACCAATAAATTCTTGAGAGGTCGACAGTTATTAAATTCCTTACACAAGTAACGGATCTTTGTTGTTGTAATCCATGGTAGATTAATAAAACTGACAATACCTTTGATACTGCAGTAACAGGAATGTTAAATATAGATCAAAGCTTAATATTGAGCCACCATTTAACAAAAAATTACAAATGAAATTATTGCTCTCACTAAAACAACAACTGAATAATGAAATTGGTTATAAGTCGCAAAAATTAATAAAAACTGAATTGAACAAAAGAAATATAAATAATTATAAGGCTAAAGCTGACCAATGAATTATCAGTTCCATAATTAAGAAGTTTAATGAAGAGAAAGTCACTGGCACTAGAGCAGATAAAGGGAATAGACTCGTGATATTGGAGGGAGAGTAGTACATTGCAAAGATGTTAGGGTTTTTTTTGCCAAAAACGACATCAATGAAATCTCAAAGTGCCTTACACCAGAATTGCTACCTCAACTAAAACATATTCTTAAACATACAGACTTATTGCTGATGGATGCCGAAAAAAGAAGACACCTTATTATGAACCCAAGTGTCATAAATAAGATCACAGTTAAAGATACATAAGGATCACCATACAGTTCGTCCAATAGTGAACTCTAGAAACTGCCGAGCTTATAACGTGACTAGACTGCTCGACCTAATTGACAAACAATCTTATGTCTATGAGAACAAGTATTCTGTTCATGATAGTATGCTCTGATAGACGAAATTAAGGAGAAACCAGTCACTGATGCTTTCTGTCTGGTTTCACTCACTGTTAAATAATCTGTACTCCAGTGTTCTGGTTAATGAAACGATACAGACTTCAGATGAAATTTCCTTAAATACGGTAAGATGTCAATAAAAGAGACCATCAAATTCGTTGAACTTTTGCAGCTGATTGCAAATTTGAACTATTTTCCTTTTAATCGTAAGTTTTATATTCAAGACAGTGGTTTAGCGTGGGATCCAGCATTTCAGGGGATATGGCTGGGTGTTTATCGATGCCCTGTAAGTTTTAAGGTCTTATCAAGGCTTTACTAGTAAAACTGACTACTATAAACGTTTTGTAGACGGTTCTGATGAAGATATTGATGAAAAAGTAAAAAAGTTCAACGATGCCATGGCAAAATAGGGTTTATTGTGGATTATGAAATTGATAGTAGTTTACAATTCCTCGTTTTGTACATTAAAACCCACTGTAATTTCAAGCATTTACCATGTACAGAAAACCGACAGAAGCTGATACTGTGATTCTTCATGATTCACTTCATCCACAGGCTTTTAACGAACCAGCAAAGGACAGTCAATATGCTACCAAGCAGGAAGGATAGGGAGACAGAACTAAATATCATTAAGAAGATAGTGGTCAGCAACAGCTAGAAAACAGATGTTGTTAATTAATTGTTGTGTGGAAGTAATAAGCAACAACAGAATAAATTTAACAGAGATAAAATGAAAATGGGCATGATGCCAAATTTTGGAATAGTTTTGCAAAAACTCACAAGCGTTTTTAAACTGTACAGTATTAAAACAATGTTAAAGAACAAATAGAAGGACATATAAGTTCGAAAAATCTGATGTTTATAAAAGTCAATGTGCATCCTGTGGCGTAAAATAAATCAGAGAGAGAGAAAGGATATTTCGATAAAGTACAAAGAACATAAAGATGCATTGGGATTGAGTAATTACGAAAAATCGGCTATTGTGAATCATATACAAGAAACAGGCCATCTCCTTAAGGGAACAGAAGAAGATTCAGAAATCCTGCACATAGAAAAGAAAGGGATGAATGTAGAAATTGCTATAAAAATTGGATATCGCTATTCATGAAAATAATGATGACAGTATTCTAAATGCACAGGTGAAAGACAACGAAATTAGATTTCTTAGCAGCTTTGTAGGATTATTTAGGCCAGATACATATAGACATACAGTAGAACTATTGGTGTTGCTGCTTGCAGTGACAGCGTCTTTGTTCCACTGTTGTAATACACCTTCATTATTCCACACTTCCTGTATAACTCATTTAAGACGTTTCACTACTTTTTGTCCATCTTCTGGGGCCACTTACTCAGTTACCTCCTTCAAAAGGCATTCCAATTAAAACAACGTATTTGTTCATGTTGTTTGATCTGAGCCAAAACAAGTTCTATTGCATCGAAATGGCAATGACAGAGGGGCAATCTGAGCATTTTATGCCGGTATTATTTGTCATTTCATCAAAAAGGTAAACTAGACACTTGCTAATTTTGTGACAAAAGTTATAATAATTCTGCCCTATTGAAGGTACTATCAAACCATATCTTGCATTTCTCTAGCCATCAAACAACGTATTTTTTACTCATTGCCTTTGTGGGCTGTTTATTATGTGTTATTGAATGACATAGAGCATTTTCCATAACAATTATAAAGTTTTTCTTTAAGTTTCGAAGCAGAGCGCCTTCAAACCATTTCACTAAAGTACTGTTGTTCGACTCTATGTGGTAGTTGGAAGTCTTGTTTCAACTGAATAACAACAGACAATTAGGAATGAAACTGTCTGAATTTTTGGTGCACACTACAATTATTCTCTTTACTCTTTCAATCAGAGGTGCCATACTACGTTTGATGGTATCATGTGTCAATGCTTTTTAAACTGTGTCCCACATTGGCTATGTTTCACCACGCCAAACGACATCCCCAAAATTTGTCCATAATAGTTTCCCAAGAAAGTGGCAGCTTAAGGCTGTAATATCTTGACTATTCTTTAATAACTTGTAGCTTTTTCACTATGTGTAGCAAGGTCGTTTGAACTACACTCCTGGAAATGGAAAAAAGAACACATTGACACCGGTGTGTCAGACCCACCATACTTGCTCCGGACACTGCGAGAGGGCTGTACAAGCAATGATCACACACACGGCACAGCGGACACACCAGGAACCGCGGTGTTGGCCGTCGAATGGCGCTAGCTGCGCAGCATTTGTGCACCGCCGCCGTCAGTGTCAGCCAGTTTGCCGTGGCATACGGAGCTCCATCGCAGTCTTTAACACTGGTAGCATGCCGCGACAGCGTGGACGTGAACCGTATGTGCAGTTGACGGACTTTGAGCGAGGGCGTATAGTGGGCATGCGGGAGGCCGGGTGGACGTACCGCCGAATTGCTCAACACGTGGGGCGTGAGGTCTCCACAGTACATCGATGTTGTCGCCAGTGGTCGGCGGAAGGTGCACGTGCCCGTCGACCTGGGACCGGACCGCAGCGACGCATGGATGCACGCCAAGACCGTAGGATCCTACGCAGTGCCGTAGGGGACCGCACCGCCACTTCCCAGCAAATTAGGGACACTGTTGCTCCTGGGGTATCGGCGAGGACCATTCGCAACCGTCTCCATGACGCTGGGCTACGGTCCCGCACACCGTTAGGCCGTCTTCCGCTCACGCCCCAACATCGTGCAGCCCGCCTCCAGTGGTGTCGCGACAGGCGTGAATGGAGGGACGAATGGAGACGTGTCGTCTTCAGCGATGAGAGTCGCTTCTGCCTTGGTGCCAATGATGGTCGTATGCGTGTTTGGCGCCGTGCAGGTGAGCGCCACATTCAGGACTGCATACGACCGAGGCACACAGGGCCAACACCTGGCATCATGGTGTGGGGAGCGATCTCCTACACTGGCCGTACACCACTGGTGATCGTCGAGGGGACACTGAATAGTGCACGGTACATCCAAACCGTCATCGAACCCATTGTTCTACCATTCCTAGACCGGCAAGGGAACTTGCTGTTCCAACAGGACAATGCACGTCCGCATGTATCCCGTGCCACCCAACGTGCTCTAGAAGGTGTAAGTCAACTACCCTGGCCAGCAAGATCTCAGGATCTGTCCCCCATTGAGCATGTTTGGGACTGGATGAAGCGTCGTCTCACGCGGTCTGCACGTCCAGCACGAACGCTGGTCCAACTGAGGCGCCAGGTGGAAATGGCATGGCAAGCCGTTCCACAGGACTACATCCAGCATCTCTACGATCGTCTCCATGGGAGAATAGCAGCCTGCATTGCTGCGAAAGGTGGATATACACTGTACTAGTGCCGACATTGTGCAAGCTCTGTTGCCTGTGTCTATGTGCCTGTGGTTCTGTCAGTGTGATCATGTGATGTATCTGACCCCAGGAATGTGTCAATAAAGTTTCCCCTTCCTGGGACAATGAATTCACGGTGTTCTTATTTCAATTTCCAGGAGTGTATATTACTCTATAGCAGATATCATTAAAATTAGTCCTTACCTATTTCCTAAAAAAGTATCAGTATCAGACTGTGATATCTTGACGTTCCATTAATAACTTGCGGCCAGAAATAGAGTTATAGCGAATCCTAACTTTCTTATAGCTTGTAGCAAAAACATTTCAATTGCACCATCCTGGAACACATCTGCTGTTACAATTGTAACATCTACCTTTTTCAGTATCAGATACTCTTTCCTTGGATAATATGCATATATTATTTCCATTTTTGCATTTTCCTGGAAAGGGCCTAGTTATGTAACCTTCCTCTCAAGGTGCCTGTTCTTTCTGGGTGTAACAAGTTTAAATCACTCGCCAAATTCGTCTTTTGCGAATTTCCCCTTGCACTTTTTTTTATCATTGATCGTTCGCTGTTTTGTAGAGCAGCTTCAGATGGCTCCACCAACTTATCCAAAGGAATGAGTCGTTCCTGCAGCTCTCGCTCTCAAAATATTCCCAACAAGAAAACACAAATTCACATGGCTGACTGTGTATAATCATGCTGTGTACAACATTTTTATATAATTTTCTAGGTTTCGCCTCCTCGGTCTGTCATCTCTCTTTCGAATATTTTCATCATACATTGTAGGGCGCATGAAGCTGGCAGTCAGCCAAATCTCTTATTGTAATGGCTCACTTAGGAGTAGCTGGCACAATGCTACAGGCAGCACAGTGCAACAGAACTGGCAACACTGTGGGACCCAACAATGCCCCACTACCACTTATGTATTGGTGGTGGGAGCCATACAGCCCACTACCTGTCAAGTGACAGCTAGTTTAAATCAGACAGTAGTCACTGCCTGGGCAGGCAGGCTGCGGCATCTAGGCAGGTGGCAAGGCGTAATGCTCCTCGAACATGTTGCGACAGATAGCCATGATTTCTATTTCTTTTATTTCATTGTATGAGAAAGTTATTTTTACAGCTTGTGTGGAAGTGTGTTAGATCCACTGAATTGTCAAAATTCTGTTATAATTCGTTTGCCATGAACCAACTGTTGATGTTTTAGAATAAGTGTAGCGGCAGCCGCCGGGCGGAGAGCGCGCCAGAAGCAGCAGCACTTGTCTGATAAACAGCAAATTAATTTAGTCTTTGTTTTTTCACGTGCTTTTGCAAAGAAGTGAACTATACATGTATATTTTACTGTGTAGACTAGTGGTTAGAAAATTAATCACAGTTTTTGTTTTTGCCTAAGCTTTGTGAATATCCTTGTGTAGGACAGCTTCCTAATGTAAATTTTCCCGTCGCCAGAAACTTCGTCACACCACATAGTTTTAATTTTGTGCTAGTAGACAGCACACAGTTACGATCAGTGCATTCTAGTTTATATATTTATCTCGTGCAGTAACATTCTGGCAAACAGGATTTCTATTAACAGGTATCTGTAAATACAACTTCAACTTATTCTGTTTAAAAGCTTGCGGTCACAGAGTACAATTAGAAATCTGCACAACAACTTTTAGTGTTATTTTATTCTCCTTTGGTATATTTTGTATGCATTTCAAACTCATTAGCGCCATTTGAGACCTTATATCTACTTCAAACACAGTACAATATGGATAGGGACTTTGCTTGTTGTGAATGTACACAAGGAGAGTTAACTGCTGTCCGAAAACAGCTGGAAGCTGCCTTGGCTACCGTCAACAAGCTTCTAGCTCATGCTCAAAGTTGTGGAGACGTCGGAGCGCCAGCGACGAGACCTGCGACACTCTTGATGCAACTTGAATTTCTTGATGATCCGGACATCGCTGTGGCTTCTGATATGCAACATCAAACTGGTCCGTCGTCACTCCAATGGTGGGTCTGAGTGTCACTGGGCAGAACCCAAAAGAGGTAGCAGGCAGTGGGGCTGTCTCCCTACGTCTTAGCAACAGATACGAGATGCTACCCAGTGTTGATGATAACTCCGAGCCAGCACAGGATGCCTCTCCTGTTGCGCCAGCGGTCGATTTTCCTGCCCAGTTCGGACAAGTACAAAAGGTGGATATGCTTGACATTCGGAACTCCAATGTTAGGTGGGTGATGGAGTTCCACAGGGAGACAGGAAAGAATTCTAGTGTGCATTCGGTATGTTTGCCGGGATGTCTCATCTGTGATGTGGAGGAGGCCCTGCCAGCCACTATCGGGGGCACAGGGTGCAACCGGCTGAATGTAGTGGCACATGTCGATACGAATGACGCCTATCGCTTGGGTTCTGGGGCCCTCCTCGGCTCTTTTCGGCGGCTGTCTGATATGGTGAGGACAACTAGCAAAAAATGGTTCAAATGGCTCTAAGCACTATGGGACTTAACATCTGAGGTCATCAGTCCCCTAGACTTAGAACTACTTAAACCTAACTAACCTAACGACATCACACACATCCATGACCAAGGTAGGATTCGAACCTGCAACCGTAGCAGCAGCGCAGTTCAGGACTGAAATGCCTAGAACTGCTCGGCGACAGCGGCCGGCGGCAACTAGCAATGCACGTGGGGTGCAGCCTAAGCTGTCTATTTGTATCATTGTACCCAAGGTTGATTGCGGTGGTCTGGTTTGGAGCAGAGTGGAAGGTCTAAACCAGTGGCTCAGATGATTCTGCGATGGTATCGGATCGAATTTCTCGAGCTCCGCTATCGGCTGCAGAATTGTAGGGTTCTCCTTAATAGGTCGGCGTGCACTACATGCAGGAAGCGGCTATTAGGGTAGCGGAGTACATGTGGCATGCACATGGGGCTTTTATAGGTTAGAGAACCCCTCCCTAGGGATCAAAGACGATTTGCCTGTTAAATAAGCCACAGTGACCTCAGAGAATCTTCGTCCTCGTAGATCGGAGATAGAAAAGATTAATATGATTTTCGTAAACTGCGGAGCATACAAGGAAAGGTCCCAGAATTAGTATCACTTACTGAAGGTTATAATGCACAGATAGTACTGGGAGCAGAAAGCTGGTTGCAACCAGATATCAATGACAATGGAATCCTAAGTTCATATTGGAATGTTTATCATAAAGATAGGTTAGTCGCCAATGGTGGCGGCGCATTTATTACAATAAAAAATTCGATAAAATCACGCGAGGTTATCACGGATTCCGAATGAGAATAAATCTGGATGAGATTGAGTATCAAAGAATAGTCAGAAATCGTGATCTGATGCTTCTATAGCTCACCTGGGTCAAGCTCTGTAGTTGTAGAGTGCTTCAGATAGAACTTGCAGAATATCATTAGTAATTTTCCTGATCATGCCATTGTAATAGGTGGTGAATTCAACTTGCCAGGCATAGATTGGGAGTGTTATGCCATCAAAACTGGTGCCACAGACAGGGATTCATGTGGCATTGTTCTGGATGTTTTGTCTGAAAATTACCTTGAGCAGGTAGTCAAAGAACAAACCCCTGAAGATAACGTCTTTGAATTCCTCGAAATAAACAGACCTGAACTTAACGAATCAGTTAATGTAGGTTAATGAAGGTATCAATGACTATAAGGCTGCGAGAGCATGTATGATGACAGGATGCAAATTTCGGAATGTCTCAGCAGTCAGCATCAAATATTCCGTGATGAGGACGAAGATGTGGAGAACAAATGGAAAAAATTCAAAGGCATCATTGAATATACCCTAGACAAGTATGTTCTGAATAAGGTTTTAAGGGATGGAAAAGATCCACCATGGTTTAATATCTGTGTTAGAAAAGAGCTACGTAAACAAAGACCACTTCATCTCATATTCAAGAGACGTAAAAACCTAGCTGACAAACGAAGCTGAACGAAGCTAAAAAGAGCGTAAGGAGAGCAATGAGAGAAGCATTCAATGAGTTTGAAAGTAAGGCGTTGTCAACAGATCTGAGTAAAAACCGTAAGAGATTTTGGTCGTATGTAAATTCAGTAAGTGGGTCAAAATCATCTATTCGTTCTCTCAGCGACCACACCGGCACCGAAACGGAAGATAACAGAGAGAAGGTCGAAATGCTGAATTCGTTCTTCTGAAGTTGTTTCACCGTGAAAGATCGTAACACTATCCCTCGTTTGAATCGTCGTGTGAACGTCGAAATGGCAGATATTGAGATAACCGATCGTGGAACTGAAAAGCAGCTATAATCGCATAGTGGTGGAAAGGTCTCAAGATCAGATGAGATACCTATAAGATTCTATAAACATTATGTATAAGAACTAGCTCCCCTTTTAGTAGTAATTGTTCGTAGGTCGCTTGAGCAACGAAAGGTACCTAAAACTGGAAAAAAACCGGAATGCCCGTTTTTAAGAAAGGCTGTAAGACAGATCCCCACAACTATAGACCTAAATCGTTGACGTCAATCTGCTGTAGAATTACGGAACACGATTTATGCTCAAGAATTATGACGTTTCTGGAAAATGAACATATCTTCTACAAAAATCAACATAGTTTCCGCAAACAGAGATCATGCGACTCTGCTCGCTCTGTTCCTCCATGGGACCCACAGTGCAGCGGACAACAGCACTCAGATTGATGCCGTGTTTCTTGATATCAGTAAGACATTTGACACCATCCCGTATTATCGTTTAATGAAAAAAAATACGAGCTTAGGGAATATCGGAGCAGACTTGAGATTGGATTCAAGACTTTCTTGCAGATAGAACTGAACATGTCGCTCTTAACAGAACAAAATCTACAGATGTAAAGGTAATATCTGAAGTACAACAGGGAAGTGTGATAGGACTATTGATGTTTACAATATATATAGATGATCTAGGAGAAAGTGTTGGCTCCTCTTTAAGGATATTGGCAGATGATGCAGTTGTCTATATCAAAGTAGCAACGCCAGAAGATAGTAAGAGTTTGCAGAACGACCTACAGAGAATTGATGAATGGTGCAGACTCTGGAAGTTGACCATGAATGTAAATAAATGTAACATATTGGGCATACAAAGGAAAAGGAATCCACTACCGTAAAGCAACACTATTGAGGAAAAACAGCTGGAGACAGCGTCTGCCATAAAATATCTAGGTGTAAATATCAAGAGCGACCTTATGTGGAATGATAATATAAAACAGATAGTGGGAAAAGCAGACACCAGACTCAGTTTCATCGGAAGAATCTTAAGAAAATGTAACTCATCCATGAAAGAAGTGGCTTATAAGGCACTTGTTCACCCGGTTCTTGAGTACTGTTCGTCTATCTAGTATCCCTATCAGGTAGGACTGATAGAGGAGATAGAGAAGATCCAACGAAGAGTGGTGCGTTTTGTCACGGGATCGTTTAGTTGGCGAGAGAGCTTTACAGGGATGCTAAACAAACTTCACTGCCATACGTTACAAGAGAGACGTTGTGCATCATGGAGAAAGTTGCAATTGAAATTTCGGGACAGCACTTTTCAGGAGGTGTTGGACAATGTATTACTTTCCCCCACATACATCTCGCATATTGACCACAAGGAGGAAATTCTAGTAATTAGAGCCAATACAGATTCTTCCTGACAATCGTTCTTCCCACGCAGTGTTTGCGACTGGAACATGGTTGGAGGGGTCAGATAGTGGTACCGAAAGTACCCTCCGCCACACACCATTAAGTGGCTTGTGGAGTATGCTGTAGATGTAGATTAGCTGTCATGATAGGTAATTTAACCAAATCTCCACTCATGTTGCATAATACTACTCTAGTTTCACCAGCAAAGGCAAAGTCACAACTGAGGTCATGTAAAAACATTCCACATCGCATTTCAAACAGCTGCATTCACAAAGGGTGTCAACGTCATGTCACACCACGTCACGTCATGTCATGTCATGTCAAATCATGTTGTCATATGGGTTTCTAGGAAAGATAGCTTGGACAGTGATGTAGTCTGCTAATATCAGACAGCTAATATCGAACGTTAACCTACTTTCACAGTGAGCGAGCATGTTGTACTAGTTTTTTTATGCTTTTGTTTCTTCTTGAAATTAATTTTTTTACTGTGTTCCATTTCCTTTGCAAATGACGACGTTAAAAGTCAACTTGGATATTTTTCTATTGAGTGTTCTTCTATAGCCCGATTCATTCTAGGCCATGTCATACAGGGCGTTTCAAAAAGAAAGAGCAGATTTCAAACATTTATTTCTCAAAAACTACAAATGATAGAAACACAATTCCAACGGTCCTTCACTCAATATGAGTACCAAATGTTACACAACAAATATCAAAACTGTACCTCAATATGAGCACCATTTGTTACACGACAAATATCAAACCGGTATCTCATTTCTTGCCACACACGACGCAACTGGTCTTTAGTTACCGAATTCACGGCCGCAACAATTCGATGTCGTACCTCTTGAAGAGTAGCGGGCATAGGTGGGACATAAACACAGTCCTTTATGTACCCCCACAAATAAAAATCGCAGGGAGTAAGGTCTGGTGACCTGGGAGGCCACAGACGATGACATTGATCTTGTGCTCCTGCTCTTCCAATCCACCGTCCTGGAATGGTGTTATTTAGGTACCGTCGTACAGGTTCAGAGAAGTGTGGTGGGGCGCCATCTTGCATGAAGATGAAGTGATTTGAATCTTCCTGAAGTTGAGGAAATAGCCAGTTTTCTAACATGTCCAGGTAAATGGTTCCTGTGATAGTTTTCTCCATGAAAAAGAAAGGTCCATAAACTTTGTTTACCGAAATTGCACAAAAGACGTTAACCTTTGGTGAGTCTCTTTCATGTTGAATAACGTCCCTCGGAGTTTCACTCGCCCAAATTCGTACGTTATGCCGATTAACTTTACCAGAAATGTGAAACGTTGATTCATCTGAAAAAATTAATCGTTCGGCAAAATTGTCCTCTTCCATGTCCTGTAGAATTGCAGTTGAAAATTCGAACCTTTTGTTGTGGTCGTCAGGACGCAATGCTTGCAATAACTGCAGTTTGTACGGCTTCATGTGCAGACGGTTACTCAGAACGCGCCATACCGTTGTTTTAGACATGTTTAGTTCGTGACTTGCCCGTGCCGTGGATTTTCTAGGGCTCCTTTCGTAAGCTGCACGGACACGCTCGACATTTTCATCCGATGTGCGTGGACGACCCGTGCTTTTTCGCTTGCAGATGCAACCATCTTCTACGAATCTGTGATGCCACTCATAAATTTGCTTATGACGAGGCGGCTGTTTGTTGAATTGACGGCGGAATGCACGTTGCACACCAACAATGGACTCTAACTTTGCAAATTGCAGCACACAAAATGATCGTTCCTGTGGTGTCGTCGCCATTTTCCTACAAACAAACGCCAGCGCCACTGCGGATTTGCATGGAACTTCTGCGCGGACCATTGAAAAACTTTGAACCTTTCTCTGACAAGAAACGTTTGAATTGTGTTTCTATCATTTGTAGTTTTTGAGAAATAAATGTTTGAAATCTGCTCTTTCTTTTTGAAACGCCCTGTATTATGTCAGCTTCAAGGTGTATTCACACTGGACATCAAGCCACATTACGTCAATTTGCTTTAGTCCAGCATTGAATCATGAAAGTGAGATTTTGAATTACCACCCATGATACAAAATGTCTGAGTATAGTATCGGAATTGAGGAACTAACTGATGAAACATATTATTTTAAAGGCAAGAAAACATTTTATTAACTTTATAATTACACCCTGGATACGCAAAAAAACACATTTACTAAAAAGAAACACAGAAGTTACACAAAGCAACGAATAAAGATATTGACAGCAGAGTCATGGAGCAGCACATAAACACAGATCTCAAGAGTGATTTTTTTCCTTTCTTTTAACAATTCCTCCAAAAGAAAAAAAGTAATGAAATTATTGCTTTGTCTCTTGCATGCCAATTTCTGAACATAGAAAATTAAATCGAACTCATTCAAGGGGTTTCGTCAAAATATCGGCCAACTGGTTGTGTCCATCAATGTGTTCCAAGAAAATCTCAACATTCAGATATCTTTCACGAACATAGAAATGTCTGACCTCTATATATTTAGAACGTCGATGATATTCTAGATTTTTTGCTAACTTCAATGCACTAGCTTGTCAATGTAAAGAATAGGAGGCTGCCCCAACATTTCCACACTAACTCTTTCGCTCCTTCACTAGCTGCAATTATTTCCGCCTCGGTTGTGGATGTGGCCACTACTTTCTGCAACTGACTTCTCCATGACACTGCACCACCTGAGTACTTTGCAACAATTCCAATTGTTGAGCGCCTTGTCCGGTTATCACCTGCGAAATTTGCATCAGCGTAAATCTTTAACTCTTCTTTTTTTATTATATATAATTCCAAAATTTAAGGTCTCTTTCAAATACCGGAAAATGCGCTTTACTCTATTCCAGTCTGCAGTGGTTGGTTTCTCCATAGCTCGAGCAGCTTTATTGACTGCAAAAGTGATGTCTGGACGAGTTACTGTTGAAAGGTACATGAGACAACCAACTGCTTCATGGTAGGGTACAGATGACGAAACTTCTTCATTTTGATTATTGTCCTCACGTCCAGTAGGAGTTGAGACTGTATTGAATTCTGCCATTCGCAATCTTTGCAGAATTTCTTCTGTGTATTTCTCCTGACTTATCGTTTTTGCTCCATCTACATATTACTTTATTTTTCTGCCAAGATCATTGTCAAGACTGCTAGTTGTTATTTCGAATTCATGTTGTAAAACATCCATAAAAACAGCAATTTCTTTCTTATTACTGCCGACAATCAGGCCATCAGCAACGTAGATTGGCATATATTTCCATTTTGTCTACGATAAAATAGGCATGGATCTGCATACCTGTTTAAAAAACCGGCTTTCTCCATGAACTCAACAAAACGTTTGTTCCAGCAACGTGGTGCTTGCTTCAATCCATAAAGGCTCTTTTTTAAGAAACACACTCGACCTATACCATCTTCGAAACATTCTGGTTGTTCCATATATACTTCATCTTCAAGTATTCTATTCAAAAAAGCTGTCTTTACATCTAATTGTTCTAGCAGCATTTTCTTTGAAGCAGCTACATCCAACAGAGTTCGTATGGTGTCATAACGTGCTACAGGACTAAAGGCGTCGTCATAATCAATTCCTGCTTTCTGAATACAGCCTTTTGCAACCAATCTGGCTTTAAAGCGAGTACCTCCATTGACTGCGACCTTTCGCCGTAGAACCCAGCGGTTTTGCAATACTTTGGCATTCTTTGGATGGTCAACCAGCACCCAGGTATTGTTTTTCTTTAGTGATTGAAGTTCTTCACTAATAGCTTGCATCCATTCTTCTTTCTCGTTTGACTGCAATATTTCTGAAAAACAGTTTGGATCTTTGTATTCAAGTGCATCAACTTTTGTTGCCATACAAAATTCACCACTTTCCATCCAGGTTGGTGTTCTTCGTTGTCTTTTATTCTTCTGTTTCTCTTCATTAGACCATTCAGCAGCTTCTGCTTTCAGAAATTCTGTTAATTCTTTATTTTCATCAGATGTACTCGACTCTTGACTTTCATTAGAATCGAGAGTGCCAATTTTTTCCTGAGTTTGCCTTCCTCCAGAAGGAGATTTACATTGGTCATCTTTAGATCATTGAATTCTTCCTGAGGGACTTCAAATTCAACATGATCATTATGTAAATCACAAACAATTTTGGGCTTAAATTTCACATCGTGACTCAACACCTCTTTTCTTTTAGATGGATTCCAAAATCTAAACCCATCCTAGTCATTAACATATACAACAAGTCGTCCAAAAACTGCCATATCATCAAACTTAGAACGGAATTGTTTGTTAATGTGAACATAGCAGCCTGTGCCAAAAATTCTGAGATGATCAAGTCGTCCTACTGGTCGATTAAACCATAGTTCATAAGGGATTTTATTTTCAACCCAAGTTCTGCCACAACCCTTTAGGTAATTTACTCGGGTTTAGCATTGACCGGGCAGCTTCAACAATGGTCCTTTTTCCCGTTCAGCCACACCATTTTGTTCAGGCATGTAAGGAGGAGGAATCAGAAGCTCTTTTCCCCAGTCTGCAAGCAGTTCACTGACATTCTTATTGTTAAATTCTTTGCCACCATCACATCTAAATTGTTTGACAACATGTCCATTAGTTTGTGTTTCATTTAAAAACTGCGTAAGCACAGTACACACTTCACTTTTGTGTCTTAGAAAGAAAATTCGACGAAATTTACTAAAATTGTCTTTGAAACATACATAATAATGCTTACTTCGAAAAGATTTCGTGCTCAGTGGTCCATTGACATCTGCGTGTATTAATTCACCAGTACTGGTAGAGCGTATTGTTCGTGTTTTGAATGGCAGCCTATGCTTCTTTCCAACCGCACAGCCGTCACAAAATTCACTCTTGGCATCTTCCACATTAATGTTCATTCCTTTTAAAATATTCTTCACGTGTTGTTTATTTTGATGACCAAACCTTTCATGATACAACTGCAATGTTTCGGATGAAATCATCAAGTTCATATGATTCATTTTTGCATTTCTAACAACACACATGTTCAACACGTAAAGTCCATTTTTGACATAACCTGTCATAATAATATTGCCATTGACTTGTTTTCGAACACAGACATTATTATAACTAAAATTAGTACTGTAGCCACTGGAAGCAATGGCTCTAATAGAGAACAGATTAGCACTTGCATCAGGGACGTACAAAATTTTGTCCATTTTAGCATTGTACCATTTATTGTTTCGTCGAATTTGGATGAAAACTGTTCCTTGAACGTACGCACACATTTTGACATCTTGTTTTTGCAATAAAATTACTTGAGGAGCATCAAATTCACTATACGAAACAAAATACTGTCCGTTGGGAGTGATATGATTTGTAGCGCCACTGTCGCAATACCATTTATTTGGGTCGCTGTGATTATTGGTACACACACCCATAGCGTATGAAGTAAATGAAGTGTGTTCACATTTTCGCTTCCTCTCTTTTCTTTTATTGCTGTCACGAGTGTTCTGTGGACACTCTGCTGCACAGTGACCTAATTGTTTGCATATATTACACGGAAACTTCTGTTTGAATTGTGACTTTGTCATCTTTACTTGCCGATTACTTGTTTGCCGTTTTCTTGTTTTAGAAACGACGAAAGCTGCACTTCCATTAATGTCTTGTTCACGCAGTTCAATAGTACAGAGTTTTTCAATTAATAAATTCAAGCTTTGCTTTTCTGTCGGTATCGTATCCCAGAGATTCTTAAAATTGTCGTAGTCTTTTCCGAGTGTAGACAAAATTCGACCATTTAAGATTCTTTCAGATAACGTATTGTCTTCATGTTTTGCTAATTCAACGTTCAGGTCCACAAATAACTTTTACAGTTTGGCCACATGTGCACTAATATCTTCTGTTTCATCACGTTTAATACGGAAAAATGTTTCAATCAACATATTCAAACGCTGAGTACTGCTACGTTCAAATCGGGTGCGTAATTTGTCCCAGATTTCTTTAGCATTCTTGCACGTTAAGACGAGTTCTGCAACAGCTTGCGAGGTGCCGGGGCTAGCAGGGTATTTAACACTAAATTCTGCTAGAATCTTCATATATAAAGTATGCCCTAAGCCCCCCCTATTCCAACTCTGACTTTTGCTGTTGCACATGGATTAAAAAAGAAACGCAAACTGACTGTAATCGACCCTGCAAGTGGAGTAGAAAAGAGTTTGGCACCTGCAATAATTTAATTTGATAAATAAGTTAAATAAAGGAAAGTTTCATTAACATAGTGAGAAATGAAAGGGTTGCTCTACCGATTAACAGAATGAAAGTTCTGTCCAAAATAACAACATGATTTATTATGACTAAAATCAAAATAAACATTTTACAATACATCAAATTGGCTCAAATTGGATACTCAAATAAATGCTGTGAAGGTGAAGTTGTCCCTAAACTAGATTGTGACATTTATGACGATCTGGTATGTGGAGCCAATTCCTTGCAACTCAAATCTTAAGAGAAACACACTGCCAACCCAACATTAATTGCTGCTACAGTAGTGAGAATTCAGACAATGAACATCCAAGACAGAACAAAGTTAGAAAAAGACGAACAGGCGCGCTCTGCTTAGCTCTGATTATCACCTAGGAAAATCCCTATCTGCCAGTGCTGCGGACATACATTACCAAACTGTCTTCTTAACTGCAAGAACACGATCTGGCGTACCGGAGGCGATGGCTGGTTGCTTCGACGTCCCGTCGTGGTGATGATAATGTCGCGAGTATGGCCCAAAACTAATTATCCTGGCCTGGTTGTTCCAGACTAAAGACTTCCTAGCAATACAAATGCGCCTCTGAGGGAGACGAAGAAGGCTCGCCACACAATCACTGACGGTACAGTGACTGATTTTAACAAGCGAAGTCACACTGTAACTCCGATACAGTCAACTTTAGCCAAAACTGCTCAAGACAGACAACACAGGCTGCTTGTACGCAGAACGCTCAATTGCCAACTGTACTCGGAATGTTACGTTGAAGTCGAAACTTCAGCAACTTCGTTAAACAGTTACAATCAAATAAAAGTATATTAGACAGCCAACAGAAGGCAAGCTGTCCAGAGCAGCGAGAGCTCAGTCTTGTAACCTACTCCGACCGAAAGGCGAGAGCCGACTCCCCACAAGAGCACCCGTACAAAACGAACACAGAACATTCCCGCCCCCACGACAGTGGCCGTGGTTAACCGTTCCAATCAGCAACTCGAAAACCGGTGGAAAATTCCACTCTATTGCCAGAGCACTACCATTCCACCAATGGAGATTCTTGGCACCAATTTCTGCGCCGATTTTGCTACGTCACGGAGCTATGCCCTGAGCAAGCCAATCACAGTTACTATACGGAAGAAAACGCGGGAATTTGCGCGCCAAGGCTGCTTGGGAACACAAGTCATTCCCACGCCTCGCTGGTAGCCCGCCAGAAAGTGTTTTCGCTAAGTTTCTGCGAAGTAACGGAACCTCTAGCCCAGCCGCTACTTCAGGCCCCTCCGGGCGTGTCTTTTGACAATGTCGGCGTCTGGAAAGCATTCACTCGACTCCCTCACACCCGTCGGCTTACTCTTTCAAGATCAGCAGAGCCCGCCTGTCACCGGACCACCTGGGTGACGAGAGACGCTGCGTGGGAAGTCTGCGTGTGAAGGAATAACAACTTTTCACCGCATGCAATTAGAGAGGAAAATCGTAAGACAGAAATATGAGAGGGGGCTCATGCCACCTCTCAAGCTTTACTTTGCGCACTTCCCGTAAGACTTGCTGCCTTTGCATCGTCCTTGTGACATTGCACATACGCTTGTTTTTGTGAATTTGTCGCATCTTGCGGCAACTATACACGTTCACGCGTACCGTTAATAATATCTTCTAGTCCATATGAACGCAGCACCATAGAAATATGCCATTTCCATTTGGCCCAGTCCTCGGGTCCTTCTAGCTTATCAATGCTGACCTTATAATCGCCGCTAGCAATCATGTTTCTTACAGACATAGGCTCATTTCAAATATTGTTTTAATTAAACTATGTAAGGAGAATCAAGGCAAAACTCCTTGAAATAAAGAAATAACAAATAAGAGGCGTCCTCACCAGAAGCAGAACATATGGCGAGGTGGATGAAGAGCCACTCACCATGCACCACCTAAATAGGGAAAGGGAGACAGCCGCAGGAAAGTGCGTAAGTGAGCTGCACAACAAGCAGGGGAAGACGCTCACGACGAAACCGGAATGAACAAAACACATCAAATACTATTTCCGAGACACATTGCGTCGAGAAGCGACAGACGACGCGGCAGCTGCTGAAATTTTGCAGCAGAGGAGGAGTGTGCTGACAGACCCAGACAGGGCGTTGCTGACAGAAAATATCGACGACGATGACGTCAAAGAAACGATGAAGACCAGCGCCAGAGGAAGAGCACCAGGCGCCGACGGCATCCCGCTCGAGTTCTACCTCGCATACTGGGACGTACTAGGAGTGCAATTCACGGAGATGGTGAACAAGATACTCGTTAAGGCGGAAATTCCACCTGGGCTGACTGACGGGACCATAACCCTCATCCTTAAGAAGAGGGCTGCCCCCGCATTGAAGAGTTTTGTCTGATTACGTTCCTCAACGCCGACCATAAAAGAAAAGCGAAATACATCACAAACAACCTGAAATCGGCAATGAGTCCGTGGCAAACATGTGCGGTACCAGGGAAAAATATATTTGACGCCACCTACAGGGACATTATAGCACAGGCAGCCACCACCAGAAGCGCAGGTGCCATAATTTCGGCCTTCGACAGGATCGATCACAATTACCTCGTAGAGACACTAAACAGACTCGGGTTTGCGCAAAAATTCATTACAATCATCCATAAGATACTAAGTACTGCGAGATCGACAGTGATAATCAAGAGTTGGAAAACAAAAGAGATAAAACTGGACAGATCCGTGAGGCAAGGCTGTCCATTGTCAATGGCTCTATTCGCTATAGCACTGGACACGCTGCTGCAGAAACTCACAAATGACAACAGAGGATTCTCCGTAGGAGACAAAGCAATAGCATGTATAGCCTACGCTGACGACCTAGGCATCTTTATTGGAGATCAGGAAGATATTGGGAGAGTAGAAACCATCATGAACACATTCCAAAAAGCGTCAGGCGACCAAACCAACCCCAGAAAAACAGTGCTACTGCCGATAGGGAATCTACGACTCAAACCAGACAGGCAGTGGTACAGAATAGCAGAAAGCCATAAAGTTCTTGGAATATTGATACATTCTTGTCCACTTAGAATGGCCACATACAACTAGAGAGATGTGCTACACACGAAAAGAGGTCTCTTCAGACAGCACGTGAACCGGAAACTAACAATCCACCAGAAAATAGACCTGATAAACACGACGGTCCTGTCGAAAGCATGGTACCTTGCGCAAATCTTATGCATCCTGGCCTAAATTGCGCGAGCACTTACGAGCGCAGTGTACTACCTGTTGTGACGTCGAAATATATTCAAAGTGGCGCATGCAACGTGCTCGCTGCCAACGAAACAAGAGGGACTAGGTCTAGTTGATATCAAGATCAAATGTGCAGCCCTTCTACTAAAACGAACGCTTGCCATCCAGGACAATAACCCTGACAGCGTCACAGCCAAGATAATTGGAGGATACAAGCCCGCATCAGAAGAAGCGCTGGTCGATACAGGGCACATTCCCTTCAGAATGCGACACATCAGGCTGCACTACGCCAACAAAAGTTACGTTCTGGACACCGCGGCGAACCCCAGACACAGAATAGCCAAGAGCCGGCCGCGGTGGTCTCGCGGTTCTAGGCGCGCAGTCCGGAACCGTGCGACTGCTACGGTCGCAGGTTCGAATCCTGCCTCGGGCATGGATGTGTGTGATGTCCTTAGGTTAGTTAGGTTTAAGTAGTTCTAAGTTCTAGGGGACTGATAACCACAGCAGTTGAGTCCCATAGTGCTCAGAGCCATTTTTTGAACAGCCAAGAGAATATTCTGGGCCCTCAGGGGGAAGGCGGCAAAAAACAAAATTGAACACAAACTCCCGCAAAAAAATTGGAAACAAATATGGGGAAACGTCTCGAAAAACGTGTTGCCTAAACATGCGAAGGAGACATGGTACAAAATAGTCAACAGAATGGTACCAGCCAACCAAAGACTGGCGGAGATAAAACTCGTCGCAAGTGACAAGAGCGACGTATGTGCCATGACCGACACCCTCGAGCACCGATTCACCTGCGGGAATGCCACCAACATATGGGAAGCGTGCCAGCAGATGGAGGCCCACATCAACAGAATGGCGCCGGGAAGCATCACAGTGGAAGCAATCACTGCCCCAGACTGCAACCCATTTCCACGACCCAAGCGACTGGCGACTCTCTGGATCCTCGCTATGACAGCACAGGCCATCGTAGCGAGGAGGCAGACCGACCAGCTGGCCTTCCGGATGGACCTCTGGGAGGAGAACAAGACGGCCCAGCAGCACAGGCGCTACCGCGAGAACTTCAGAAACTTCCTGCAGATTCCACTGCAGACAGCAATCGCCAGAGTCCTCCCCAGCCTGTGGCCCTCAGCACCACCACCAGCCACCTCATCACACTCACCACAAGAAGAATGTGTGCAGTGGTAGTGAAAAAGTGCAACAGAAAAGATAAAGTGCTTTCTCCTCTCGCCTCGAATAGTGAAGTGTAGTAGTATAAAGTGTTTCTTCTAAGAGAAATCAGTGATACAATGTGCTTCTTACCAAACATCTGTCATGCTCGCAGCCAAATCAGTGTCAAAAGTATGTCCAGTAATACTAACAGTGATTTGTTTCCTTTTCATTATTGGTACTGTATTGTCTAGGATACAAGTATTACTTAGTGGAAAGTTCCAACTATTCATAACTTTTTTTAATGATTTCCCATACTATTTGCCCTATAAAATTTATATTGTTTACTTACACTTTCCCCTCTGCTTCTTTTATATAATATGACATAATTTTTTTCTTTCTTCTTCAATTTATGTATAATCTGTAGTAAATGTAAAAAAAAAAGTTTCGTCCACTTCTGCTCGCCGGCCGGTGTGGCCGAGCGGTTCTAGGCGCTACAGTCTGGAACCGCGCGACCGCTATGGTCGCAGTTTCGAATCCTGCCTCGGGCATGGATGTGTGTGATGTCCTTAGGTTAGTTAGGTTTAAGTAGTTCTAAGTTCTAGGGGACTGATGACCTCGGCTGTTAAGTTCCATAGTGCTCAGAGCCATTTGAACCATTTGAATTTCCACTTCTGCTCCATCTATCATGCTGATGTTTTCCCTCATACTGCCCCACCTAACAGTGCAAACTAGAGGAAGAGATCAAACCAGACTACACAATGTGCCTGTGGCATAACAAGTGTTTTGCTTTACCCAAAAAAAAGACGACAAATGGCCATGTACAAGGTTTCAAGGGTCAACAATAAGAGAAAAACGAAAAACGGAAAGAATATACAAACGAAAAACCTATAAAATGACAGTAATGTTAACCAACTCTTGAAATAGGTTAATAGAATGAAATGTTTTTTTTAATGTATCGTTGTTAATATATTTAAATAAATATATATGGTTACAAAAAATGTTCAAAATTCACCTGGACTGTACAATTTTAATTTTTATATTCGGTTTGAGTACATTCTAGAAGTATCCAGAAATGTCAAGAATCACTATACTGGAATGTTCTTTAGCTGTATATATACTGTAAGTGCTCTGGCCAGAGGCAGTTTGCTCCTTACTCTTGTATGTCCAAGTGCTGAATAAACTTTCGTTAAGTGAAGTTAGTGTTCGTCATCCATCTAATTACACCTTCTTCTATGTGACATTATTCTGGTGGAGGCGCTGGGTATTGGAACTTGTGATAGCGCACATTATCGACGACACAGTGGCTCCGATCAGGCCACAACAGAGCCGCCATTTACGTGGCGAGAAATCCGAGTTCGAGCCATATTCAGCAGATCGCATTCTACCAGAGACAGAAGAAGAAGAGGACGTTATGATGGCAGCAACTGTGTGCTACCACATGAGACATCCTTCCAGGTTCTCTGGTGACGATGACCAAGATCCAAAAAAGAGGCTGAAGGTATATGAACCTATAGACAAATTTAACAGGTGGGATGACACCATATGATTGGCTAACGTATTTTTCTACTTGGAGGGCACTGCCAAGCAATGGTATGAGAACAATGAGGAGAAGTTCACAAGCTGGGAAGTATTCCAGGCTTAACTGCGCAAGTATTGCGGCGGCACACAATGACAGAAGTGTAAGGCCGAAGATAAATTAAAGTGCAGGGCACAGCGTCCAGGAGAAACTACAGCATCCTACATTCAAGACGTCTTGGAGCAGTGTAAAATAGTGGAACCTAGAATGAAGGAGGAAGATAATGTTGTACATCTCATGAAGGGTGTTTCTGAGGACATGTATCAAGCCCTACTCCTGAAGGAGGTTTCGACAGCAGACGACTTCATAAAATGGTGCCTGTATATCAAGACAACCCATAAAAAAAATACACGCAAGAAGTTTGAACGGCTTCCAAACGCCATATCGATGTCTGTGATGGAGGAAGCAACTGATTTCACAAGTGTTATATGTAAAATAGTGAGAGAGGAAGTTCAGAAGGCACTTGGATTGCACGGCGAGCAAAAAACCGGGACGCCTCAAGAGGTCATAAGGGAGGAAGTGGAACAGACATTGAACCCAATCTCTCGTCCTTCACTTCCCTTTAAAACGGTGAAAAAGTCGAGACCCAAGCAGAGTTATGTTCCTACAATGCCGCATGAGGAACCTGTTTGGGCACAAAGGAAGACTGATGTCTGGAGGACCCAAGATAACCAACCAGTATGTTTCCACTGCGGACGAACGGGACTTGTGGTGCGCTATTGTCGAGAAAGGCGGCGGATATTTGATGACGCCCGCGCCAGAAGACAGCAAACTGATCTTAGCCAACGCCAACTCTGGGACTACAAAGATGAACAAGAAGGTGTGGGTGCAGGATGACGTAGGTCACCATCGCCGCAAGCTAGCTGCTGGAGAGAACGTTCCCCAACACGCCAATCGAGGTCTCCATCGCCGTTTAGAAGCTCCAGCCGATCACCTAACCACCGCAAACTGGAAAGCTAAAGGGTGCGACCTTCCTTGGAGGTGAGGCCACCGAAGAGAAAAATCCTCCGCTGTCGATCACTACAAAAATGTTAGGAAACTACGTTGATATCCTCATGGATGGCCGACCAGCCCAAACTCTTGTGGACTCTGGAGCATCATATTCAGTCATTTCAGAGAAGTACTGTCGCCAGTTGCAGAAAACCGTATTCGCCGACAGCAAACACCTCTGCTGAAGGTGGCTAATGGGGAAATATATAAAACTTACAGGAAGATGTGCCATTCATGTTGGTATAAGTGGCCATACAAAGGCCTTAGAATTCATCATCTTACAAGAGTGTAGTCATGACGTCATTCTCGGATGGGACTTTTTGAAAGCTTCCCAGGCAATTATAGATTGTGGTTGCTCGAAGATTAGGCTAGATGAGATGAGATACTGTGGACAGGAAGATGCGCATCTGAGTATGTGGAGACTATGTGTGCTGGATGAAGTGATCATTCCTGCAGTCAGCGCAAGAAAGGTAACTGTCACGTGTCATTCCATGGATCTTGTAGTGGAATGTAAGAGAAGCATACCACTGAAGAATAACTTGGTCATCCCAGCCTCTGTCGTCTCGTTTAAGAACAGATTTGGTGAATTGTGGATAATTAGCTGTCGCCGAGAACTGCAGATCCTTCCAACACACATGCGTATAGCAAGCGCTGAGCTATTAATTGAAGAACAGCCGAGAGTCATAGAAACCTCCCATGCCGAGTCTGTGGGCGAAATTAGCGCTACCACTGCGAGACAAGATCTTCTAGCTCGACTATCAACAGATCTCACTAAGGAACAACAGAAGAAGCCACTTGCCATTCTTCAAGAGTTCTCTGAATGCTTCAGTCCACAGGTGAAGAGCAAATTAGATAAATCGACGGTGAAGCACCGGATTAGCGCTGGAGACCATCAACCAATAAGCCAGAGAGCATACCACGGAACATCGAATAATTCGCGACGAGATAGAGAAAAGATGAAGAATGTCATCATTCAGCCTCCGCACAGCTCATGTTCGTCACCAGTGGTTCTCGTCAGGAAGAAGGATGGTAGTTGACACTTTTGCGTTGATTACAGGAAGCTTAATAAGATAATTAAAAAGGACGTTTACCCTCTTCCACAAATTGACGATACACTAGATTGTCTGAAGGGGGCTAAGTTTTTCTCAACCATGGACATGTACTTTGGATACTAGCAAATCAAAGTAGATGAGGATGATCGTGGGAAAACTGCATTCATCAGCCCTGAGGGCCTGCATGAGTTTAAGGTAATGCCATTTGGTTTGTGTAATGCACGAGCCACTTTTGAACGGATGATGGTTAATCTTCTACGTCACCTGAAGTGAACGATGTGTCTTTGTTATTTAGATGACATTATAGCGTTCTCAGAGACATTTGGTGAACATATAAAAAGACTGCGGGCCGTTCTTAAGTGTCTTCAACAAGGCGGACTGAAACTTAATCCAAGAAAGTGTCTCTTTGGAGCGAAAGAAATCAAAATACTTGGCCAGCTTGTGTCAAATGAAGGTGTGCGGCCAGACCCAGAAAAGGTGAGATCTATAACGGAATTTCTTATTCCTAAAAGTATTAGAGATGTGAGAAGCTTCCTCAGAGTATGTTCTTATTACTGTCGTTTTATCAAAGACTTTTGTACCAAAGCCAGGCCAGTCCAAGAGTTGTTAAAAGCTGATGCTAAATTTATCTGGGTGGTGCCCAACAAGATTCTTTCGATGTGCTGCGAAAAACTCTGAGGACTGACCTTGTAGTTGGTCTCTACGATGAGAGAGAACCTACAGAACTACACACAGATGCCATTAGGTATGGGATCAGTGCTGTTCTGGTGCAAATTTCAGATGGAAAAGAGAAGGTTGTAGCCTTTGCTTCTAGGACACTTACAAAAGCCGAGAGAAACTACTCAACCACAGAAAGAGGATGTCTTGCTGTGATCTGGGCCATGTGCAAATTTCGACAGTATCTCTATGGAAGGCCATTCACAGTTGTTACAAACCATCATTCACTTTGTTGGCTGCCAAATCGTAAGGATCCAACAGGACGACTCGCCAGCTGGGCACTACATCGTCAAGAGTATGACATTACCATAGCGTACAAAAGTGGAAGAAAACACCAATATGCCATCTGTCCCTTTAGGAAACTTAGTGCAAGACCATCAAGACTTTGATGAAGATAGTGACTGTCTCGCTCCACTCCAGGATCTCTCTGCTGAACAGAAGAAGGATTCCAAGATATCTCAGATTACGCTTGCCTTAAATCAGTCAGAGGATGTGAAAGGACAATTTAAGGTAGTTAATGGATTACATTGCAAGAAAAAGGTGGCTACCTGTGATTCCTAAACACATGCGCTTAGATGTTCTACAGAAATTCCATGACACACCTGAGGCCGGACATTAGGATTTATTAAGACCTACGATGATATCCACAAGAGATTTTTCTGGGCAGGTTCATTTAGGAGTGTCCGTCACTATGTGTCGCACTGTAGAGAATGCCAGAGGAGAAAGGCAGTTCTTCAGAATCCACCTGGCCGACTCATACCAATTGCACCAGCCAAAACGCCTTTCCAGCGTGTTGGGATTGACCTTCTCGAACGATTTCCAACGTCTGCTAATGGAAATAGATGGATTATTGTTTGCACTGATTATCTGACATGCTATGTCATTATAAAAGCCGTGAAAACAGCCGAAGCATCTGAGGTAGCCAAATTAATCGTGGAAGACATTGTATTAAAACATAGTGCCCCATGGTCGTTAATTACGGATCGAGGAAAGTTTTCAATCGAATCTTGTGACACAGCTAAACCGTCGATGCAGCATTACTCATCACAAGACGACTGCCTACCATCCGCACTAACGGGCTTACTGAACGCCTTAATAAGACTTGGCCGACATGCTATCAGTGTTCGTTGATGTTGAGCAGAGCAACTGAGATGTGGTGCTACCTTTCGTGACGTTTGCCTACAAACCGCCAAACAAGACACCACAGGATTTACGCCATTTTTCGTGGTGCATGGGCGTGAGGCGACTACGAAGATGGACACTGTGTTTTTGTGTTACATCCTGATGTTGTGGGCGACGACTGCATCGGCCAAGTGTTAATCAAAGCTGAGGAAGCTCAGTTAGCCGGCCGCTGTGACCGAGCGGTTCTAGGCGCTTCAGTCCGGAACTGCGCTGCTGCTATGGTCGCAGGTTCGAATCCTGCCTTGGGCATGGATGTGTGTGATGTCCTTAGGTTAGTTAGGTTTAAATAGTTCTAAGTCTCACATGTTAAGTCCCATAGTGCTTAGAGCAATTTGATTTGATTGAAGTTCGGCAGTTAGCTCGACTCCGCACGTTGCAGGCTCAAGAAAACGATCGTCGAAGGTATGACGCGAGCCACCACCCTGTTGTCTACCAGGCTGATGACCTCGTCTGGATCTTCACTCCTGTTCGGAAGGTTGGTCTCTCTGAGAAGCTCCTCAGGCGCTACTTTTGACCTTATAAGGTTGTAAGACAGTTGTCTGATGTTACTTATGAAGTTGAAGATTTCGACCCCGACGCAAAGCGACAAAAGATCAGAGATACGGTCCATGTCCTTCAAATGATGCCCTACAAGGCTCCTGCCACCCAGGGTAAATTCGAAGCTCCAGCGACAGGCAACAAGCGGAAAGGTGACGAAGAGCGTAGCGACAAAAGAAGTTCTAAGAAGATCACTGCCAGGGCGGGCATCAATCATTGGGAGTGGGAGTATGCAGGACTGATGACTCGTTCCTGGACTAGGACGACGTAACACCGAGACGCTGTTCGCTTAAGGAGGGAGCAATGTCGCAGAAGAAGCTGAGTAGCTCTGTGGTGTAGTGGTTATGATATAAAATTGTTGCATGGAGGGTTGTGAATTCAAAACTCACTGGGACTGTACAATTTTAACTTCTATATTCGGTTTGAGTACATTCTAGAAGTATCCACAAATTTCAAGAATCACTGTACTGGAATTTTCTGTAGCTGCATATATACTGTATGTGTTCTGGCAGGAGGGAGATCGCTCCGCGCTCTTGTATGTGCAGGTGCTGAATAAACTTTCGTTAAGTGAAGTTAGTGTTCGTCATTCATCTAATTACATCTTCTTCTATGTGACTATATCGTTTGATGTGTTTGTAAGTGTATATTTTCCCTAATAACTTAATCTCGATGGTTGAAATACTCTTGCACATCTCCACATACTGCCATACGAAATTGATCTAGAACATATATTATGAAGTTTGCTTAGGAAATTAATAATCTTTTCGTTGTCAGTTTCTCAATTCCGATACTACACTTCTTGTTTTTGTATCATGGATGGCAACTCAAAACCTCGCTTTAACCGTTTGGTACTGGGCTAAACGAAATACTGTGATGTGATGGGCAGTCTGAATACACCCTGTCGTGAGAGTGCCGTGAAGTGATGAGATGTGATGACCAGCATGAATTGGCATTTGTAAACAAGGCCAGATATGTGGAAGCAAAAACTGGTTTATGTTTCACAGCAGAAAATGCTGACTCCTACATTGTGTATAAATAAGAACATATGTTGATGTAGCGATTTTCATTAAATAACTGGTTGTTAAATGTAGAAATCAGCTCTTCTGAAGGAGAAATATGGTTGTTCATGATAGTTGTTTGCTGCATATAGAGAAAACATAATGTAAAAGGTTAAGAGATTCTTTGTATTCCAACACAAATATTGCATGATACTGTATTACCTAAACCAGACACCCATTTTACCTTGTTTTAGAAAGTTTGGAAAGTTTTTGAAACAAGGCTACAAAAGTGTTTCGTTTAGATTGTACTAAATACAGTGCAAATAAGTGTCGAAGCTTTGGGTTTTTTTTTTACTTTCCGCAATTTGGCTCGCAAAATTCATCTAGAATATGACTTATGAAGTTTGGTTCGACGTTGTAAGTTCCTTAGTTTCGATACCATACCCCGATTTTTTTGTATCACGAACGTTATCCCTTAACCTCATGTTCAGCGTTCGGTAGTGGCCTAATTAACATGACGTCCACTGTGAATATATTTCAAGTCAACGTGACATGTCATGACGATTGCCTGATGCCTAGCGTGAATCTGTCATCGCCGTACACGCTGATCTGGAAACTCAAGTTTCCACTCAAGACTGGTAGGCTGAGCCCAAATATTATATCATCTCTGAATGCTCACAGGGTCTTTGCCGATTTGGCGGTTAAATTTGCTCGCAAGGTGGTTGCGAGCAGCTCGGTAATTGTGACAGTTTCTGTGGCTAGTGGTGGTAGTGTTATTATGTGTGTTTTTTTCGTGAAAGACAGGACAAAATAGAACCCAGTACCTGACGTAATAATTGACTACTCTTACAGAACTAACTGTTGTTACGGATCCGACTTTGTGATAAAAGCCGTACTTGAATCACATGCCTTCCATTGTTCTTTGTTGTCTGTAGGATATTCAGTTCACGATGCCCGTGAAGGTATTTTATCAACCTTGTTCGAGGAAGAAATTATGAGTTTTGTTTATATTTTGTGTTATCGCTGCATGTGGAATATAGCTTAGTATTAAATTGTGATGAGAAAGTGAATAGTTAATCTGTTTGCACAATGTCGAGAGCCTTAATTCAGGTGTTACGAGTTTGTAGAGCGGCCGCTTTGTGGCTATCGCGAATTTTGTTCTGTATAGTATTTGTATGTATTCATCATTTTGTTGTGATTGTGTTCAGGTCGAAGACTACTTTGTTGTAGCTTTACCGAAATTGTAATTGTGTGCCTTGAATTGAAGGAAATAAATTAGTTCAGACATTTCTGCATGCTGTGACTGCTAATATTAAGAAAATATATTTCGCAGGTTTAATTTATTTTCTGTTGTTACTTCAAAGAGAGCGCTGCCAATCATGAACAGCATTTTCAGGCATGAGACATTCCTCTTTGCACCTGCAAAATCTGCTGTTTTCCGGTTTTCGAAAACTACCTGTACTGATAGTGAGGAAGAGTTACTTAGCTATGTAACTGCCTGTTTGGAACTCGTTTTGATTTATTAAATTTGGTGTTATCTGCTATTGCTTCAGATATCCTGTTGTCTTGTTGCTGAAACTTCATCCATGATTGAATTACTAAACGATGCGCTTTTTCCTTTGGCTAACCCTGGACTTTTATTTAGTCCAAATGAAGTTAATTTTTCTGTCTTGGAAGGCCATGACTGTGTTCATGTGTAACACCACATCATAGAACCCGTTTTGGGGAAAGGCATCGCAGAATTTAAGGTAATGCAGGATTGTGTCCCATAAGTGAGGACTTACAGTGCTTGAAAATTTTGGATTACATTTCAGAGAAAACAATTTCATAAATAAACAAATTATTACTACCCATCTGTTATGTAAAGAAAGTCAGCTTAAGACAGGTTGTATGTCTCTGTAAATAGTTCGGGGCATCCATTGAGCCATTTCTGTGGGTAAATTTGTGTGTAAAAATCATTTTGGGAATGGGACAATGCAGCACAGTGTCTTGTTAGCAGTTTTTGCCACAAGAATGTAAAGCCCACATAGAGTATGGCAATGGAAGCTTGCTTTAAATATTTTGTTAACTTCTTGACATATTTACTGTTTTGATTATGAGCTTCTTTCCCTTCAATTTGAGAGTATGGCAATGGAAGCTTGCTTTAAATATTTTGTTAACTTCTTGACATATTTACTGTTTTGATTATGAGCTTCTTTCCCTTCAATTTGAGATATTATTACTCTCTTGCATGTTAGTTGTATTATACTGTTGAAGAAACTAGGCAGTGGCTCTACGGTAAGAGGTGGCTGACATTCAGAAAGTGCACATTTGATTCTGGCATTCTCCAGTTTGATTTCTGTGATTCAGCTCATATGAATGATATGGTGATTTCTGTACTGGAACCATAATTTGTTCGGGTCGACAGAAGCGTCCGATCCCACGTGTCGGCTTTGACCCGTGACGTAAGGGTGTTGTCGTGTGTGACGTCATGACGGCGCAGAGTTTGGTTTGAGTGTGGCTGTCTCCAGTTCTGTTTTATCTTATTTTATTTACTTTTCTGATCTGTTCGTTCTATCTCGTGAGATTTTTTTTTTTAATTTAAAAACACTTATTACTTTTTTTAATTATGTTTCCTCCAATTTCTGTTTTAGTTTATTATATTTATCTTTCTGATCTGTTCGTTCTATCCTGTGAGATTTTTTTTTAAAAAAAGACAAAAAACACTAATCAGCTACTGAAGCATTTTTATCTTCTATGGGTTGCAGGGGTTACGACCCCTGGGGAGGTGGGTGGGTATTCATGCATGGCTGTCTTCACTTACACGTTGTAGCTACGCAAGGTGTCTAAATTTGTTTATATTTAGTTTGCCCCCCACCCAAAACACCCCATTTCCCGCGCTTGTCCCGTTAGTGTCATTAGGGTTCTTGTGGAAAGTGTGTGTGTTTGTTTTTGTTTCTGCCATATTTGTGACATCATGGGTCAAAGCATACGGGCGGGATCGGACGCTTCCGTATTTCCATTTGTTCTTTAGTGAGGAAAAGGCTTGTTCCGGTAAGAACTGTTCACCGAAGTGGTAAAATTGTGAACATTAATTAGCAGTGTAGACAACAGCATTGCCTATATAGTGCCGAGATGTAGGACCTCCTTTACTTAATTACATACAGATGAGGAAGCTAGTCATTAATGTTTCTCACCAAGTCTCTGTGGAAGGCTGTGTATTGTAATGCTCCATTTTGAAGGAATTGTTGGTAGCTCTTGTGGTGGACCCTCAGAATTGCTTTTCTGTTCATTTACGAATGGACAATACATGATGGTCACTGAACACCAGCAGTCCGTCCTTCTGATTTAAACCATTTCAGAACTAGAAAGTTCAACTTTGACTTTGTGGTAGTTAGATGTGGCTGATGGTTAATTTTATGGGAAATATTAATCAACACTTTTTTTTTTTTTACAGGTGAAGATGTTCCCATCTGTTGTCTGTGATGAAAAAGATAAATCTGTAAGTAATGTACTGGTCAATCTTTCTTTCATTACAAAGTTGTTAGACCCTTTGTGGTTTTTTCAGTTGTTGAACCTAGTGGAATTCCTACAACTCAATACTTTGTCTAAAGGAGTACTCGAGAGAATGACAAACTGTGAGAAGCTTATATCTGGGTCAAAATAAAGGGTTGAAAGAACAAATTGATAGACTAGTTTTCACAGAACACTTACCATAGCACCAAACAATTGGAGGAAGAACACATAGTGGTATGCTTGGCGGCCTCACTCAACCTGTTACAGAGGCTATACCGGCAGCCATTGAGAGAAGGGTGCAACCAACTGCCCACATTTTACCAAATGATGCCTGCCACCTAAGCTGAGATGTCATTCTTGGGTCATTCCAGCAACTGGCAGAGAAGGTTGAGAAGACCAGCCTCGTGCATGGAGTTTCAACGAAGCTCACAATTTGCATCACTGGCTCCAGAACTGATTGTGGGCCTTTCGTTCTGAGTCAGATGGAAGGACTGCACTAGAGACTTTGGAACGTTTCTGTGACAAGCCAGGCTGTGACTTCCAGAGCTTGCACCATAGGGTTGAGAACTGTAGGGTCCCTCAAAATAGGTCAGGTGAGCACTAAACATCAGAGGTTGCTACTCAGATGGCTGACTGTGTGTGGGGTGCACACAAGGGTTTTTTAGATTAGATGATTCTCCATCCAATCCAGATAATGATAGCTGTAGGAAACCCCGAAGTATTGATGTAAGATCGAAAGAAATGGCTAAAGAAATGGCTCTCACAGGTGAGAATATTAGAATCGTAATGGTAAACTGCTGAAGCATGCACTACAAAGTGCCAGAGTTTGAAATGCTCATGAAAAGCAGTGAAGCTCACATAATACTAAGTACAGAAAGCTGTTTGAGACCTGAAATTGGTAGCAGTGTGATTTTTGGGGAAATTTTAAGTGTGTATTGAAAGGGGAGGCAAAAATAGGAAATGGAGACGGCGCATTTGTTGCCAATAGACAAGAAACTCAGATCGACAGTGGTAGAAATTGAAGCTGCATGTGAGATTGTTTAGACAAGATTCAGTGTCAGGGGTGGGCATAAAATGATGAGTGGATCTCTCTGGCACCCAACAGACTCATCTCCTGATGTACCTGAAAACTTTAGAGAAAACCTCAGTCACGCGTACATAAGTTCGCTAGCCATACTGTAATCATTGGAGACTTTAATCATCTGACTAATTCCGAAAATTACAGCTTTATTAGTGGTGGGCATGATAGGACACCCTGTGAAACATTACTAAATTCTTTCTCTGAAAACTACCTAGAACAGATAGTTAGGTACCCACCTCATGGTAGAAATATATTGGATCTAATAGTGAAGTTGCTAAATTTCAGGCAAAATCTTTTATTGACGGTAACTCCATATTAGCAGACCTATGTTTATGTAAATTTTTTTCTCTAGTTTTACTTGTAGAATAACATTAAAATATTTGCTTATCTTTGTGAATCACTCTGTATATTTTATCCCTTCTAACTTTACAACAGTGTATGTCAGGTATTATTGTTAAAAGCTTTTTGTAAAGCTACAAATGCTTAAAGATATGTTTGGCTATGTTGAATCTCTTGTCTAAGATGAATCTTGGCAACAATATTGCCTGGCATGTTTGCACATTTCTTGGGAACTCAAACTGATCTTCCCTGAAGTCAGGATCTGCCTGTCTTTCCATTCTTGTGTAAATAATTTTTGCCAATATTTTGCAATGATGATGTAAACCAATGGTTCTGTAATATTCATACTTGCAGTGCCTGCCTTCTATGGAATTGAAAGCAGCATTGGGGTGTTTTCTATTGTGCTACTAATACAATTACAGCCCACAAAAGATAGAAGCCGCACACTAGAGGTAGCGCACAAGAATGATGAAAGGCAGAAGTCATTGCCACTGAGTGCCTTGACAGAAGTTGTTTTGCAGTTTCTTTCACAACACCAAACAGTATTTGCAGCCAGTCGTCATATCTTAAATGAGAAGATTATTGTTTTGGAAATACAGAAGCATCCGATTCCACCCGTATGCTTTGACCCATGACATCACAAATATGGCAGGAACGACCATACACTACGACTCCAATATGGCGCCTATGATGTCATCAGGTAAACATGACCACAAACACGAAAATACATTGAAAAACTAAAACACACACGTTCCACAAAAAAATCTAAATAAACTAACGGGACAAGCGTGGGAAATTACGGGTTTTTGGATGGGGACAAAGTAAATATAAACAAATTTAGACACAAACTAAACCAAAAACATCACCTAACACACCACCAGAGAGCACCACCAATCACATCAAAACGACACCTACAAACACGCCACTCTCACAAACTAAATTCCGCGCCGTCGTGATGTCACACACCACAACAGCCTTGCGTCATGGGTCAAAGCCGACGGGTGGGATCGGGCGCTTCGGTTGACCCATTGTTTTTAATCATAAATATTTCGGTGCACATATGTGTGTGGACTTCGAACATACTGAGTTGCCAAAGTAAGAGATTCGTTGTTTCAGAAAGAGATGTTAATATGGTGCAGATAGTCACTTTATATTATTAATGTACACACAACTACAACTTTGGCCGTGACGTAGGCCAGGTTTTGAAGATGGTATGTAAACATCATTTTCTCAGCAAAGACTCCACAAGTTACCTAAGGAATGGCATGCTATCAGTTAATGTTGGGTTTTCATAGCTTGATGTGACCATCATATTTATGAGTTAGTGAAAAAATTAAGAATTATTGAGTAATTTTTGTTTGAGGTTTTTCTCACCTCTTCTTTCCTTTCATGTTTCTCCCCATGTCCACACATATTTCTGCTTCAAAATAAATGACAATAGCACTGGACTACTGTTTATTTATTTATTTTATTTATTTCTTTATTACAGGCTTCCGTAGAAGTTGAAAGTGTGCATTCAGAAGATTGGAGAGGGGTGAGTGGCCTTTTAGACCATTCTTTAGTGAATGGGCATTATCTTTCATTTATGAATACTTCAAAAGCTGCTGTGAGTTTTTGTTTTGTTTTTGATTTTTTTTGTTTTGGAATTCTGTAAGGCAGAATGTGATGTAGAAAGGTGTGTTTGGAGTGGTAAGAGTTATTTACTGTATGAAAGATCTCTTTCAGTGCTGTACTAATTTTTTCCTGAAAGTAGGTAAAGAAAGTGATGTTAACACAGGAAATAAGTTAGGTTATCACCATCTCAGTTTTGAGAAATAGAATGGAGTGTTGAATGAAAAGTGAAGGAAACAGAAGCAGAAATTTCTGAGAATTTCTGATTTGAGCTACAGCAATATTTAAAACTGTGACAGTGTTTTTGAAAAAAAAATATCAAATACTATGTAGATTCAAATTGATGTGTCCAGAGTTCGGAATGGAGTAATTTCATAGCTTTGTAGCTATTGAGGAAATGCATTTTGTCCAAATCAAATTCCTTATTGAAGATTTAGTGTCAGATAAGTGAGAGCAAAGTTACTCAATATCGGAAAATTTCAGCAAACCCAACATAATCAAATAGTGATACATATTACGTAATGAACTGATATTAGGCTGTTACAATTGTATGTTAAGTCTATAACACCTACTTTTTTTGGGGAGCGGAGGGGTCAGTTCCATGACTAATTGAAGAGCATTTATGTTGCTTTAATCAGTTATACATTGGCACTGTGGCATATAATTCTCTGTGTCATTGTAGACTACATGTTGAATGTATCAAAAATTATTTATTTCTTTTGTTTCAGGAAGAACTTTCTGAATGTTCAGGTACTTTGTCAGAGGTACGTATAGGATAGTACTACACTATCAAATACTCCATGGTTTCACTCTGTTTTCTGAAATGTGGTTTAAAGAATTTAACTGTACGTTTTACCAAACAAGTCTACTCTAAGTCACTTTTTGTAATTGAAAAGCTTTCTTATGCTATTAAGAACAACTACGCTGCTTCATAGTATGAGATACAAACAAAATTTAAGTTGCAATCATAAATAAGGATAAGAGAAAAGCAATGAAATTCAGGAAAGTAGGAACCTCGAAAAACAGAGACAAATTCATCCGTTGGGAATGAGAACTGGAAATAGTCAAAGCTTCAGATACCTAGAACTTACACTGCAGGTGGCATACTATATATTTTCCAACCATTTTGAAGACTGAGTAGTAACATAAGGGTTGCATTCATTGCCTCATATGGCACATTACTTACATGGAGACACTCGCATACTCAAATCTTAAGCCACTAGAGTGAGTCAGCATATTTGAAAAGAATGCTTTGCTTCTCAAGATAGATGCAAAATGGAATAACTTGTGTATTGGCAGCTATTCATTACTAGATGGGCATTCTGTTAGTAAAAGGGTGAATGGCTTTTCAGACCATGGTGCACAAATTTTAACATTAAAAGGCTTTTGTACTGACACAGATGTCACATATAATTACAAACTATGTAGGAAAGTTAATCCAACAGCAATAGAGTTTTTTAAACCTTGCCAAGGAACAAGAGTGGCAGGATGTTTATAGTGCTAATAACATAGATGATAAATATAATGCTTTCCTTAACAAATTTCTCATACTCATAGAGAGTTGCTTCCCATCACAACATTCTAAATGGGGTACTAGCAGTAATAGGCAGCCTGGGTGGCTGGCTAGTGGGTAAAGATATCATGTAGAACAATTCGGGAATTGTATCAAAATATTAGAAGTAGTCACACTCAAGCTACAGTAGTCCATTACAAAAAGTAGGAAGGCAAAGCATATGTGGTATGCAAATAGAATAGCTAATTCACAGGATAAAATTAAAAAAAAACCATATGGGCAGTTATGAAGGAAGTGTCTGGTCAGCAGTACAACGTCAACGATATAAAGTCAGTTCGTAGTAAAAATATTTCTGTTACTGATAAATCAGATATATGTATAGTATTTAACAATCATTTTCTGAGCATTGCTGGTGAATTAAGTAAAAAATTAGTTTCTACAGGGAATCGTATAACTTTCTTGGCAAACGCCTTTCCAACGTCTGAAATACTCCTCTGTGATACATACAAGGGGGAGATTGAGTCAATAATTAAATCACTGTAGACTAAGGACTCTCATCGATATGATGGAGTGCCTAGCAGAATATTAAAAAGTATTGTGCTGCACATGTTAGCTGTGTATTTAGCCATATTTGTAATTTTTCCCATAGGAATATTCAGTTTCCTGAATGATTAAAGTACTCAGTAGTAATGCCGCTATATAAAAAGGGAGAAAAGGATAATGTAGGAAATTTTAGACCTATTTTATGTCATCAGTGTTTGCTAAAGTTATTGAAAAGGCTGTGTATGTAAGGATAATTGATTATTTTATATTACACGAATTGCTACCAAATTGTACAGTTCGGCCTTAGAAGTCGTTTAACAACTGAAAATGTTATGTTCTCTTTTCTCTGTGAGGTACTGGATGGGTTAAACAAAAGGTTTCGAATGCTAGGCATATTTTTTGATTTAACTAAGGCATTTGATTGTGTTGTTCACAAAATATTGCTCCAGAAGTTGGACTATTACGGAATATGGCGAGTAGCTCACAATTCGTTCACCTCTTACTTTAGCAACAGATGCAAAAGGTCATTATTCACAATGTTGAGAATGGTGGTGTGATGTGGGGTACAGTCAAGTGGGGGGAACCTCAGGGATCATAGTTGGGGCCACTCCTGTTCCTTATTTATATAAATGATATGCCCTCTAGTATTATGGGTATCTCTAAAATATTTCTGTTTGCTGATGACACTAGTTTGGGGTAAGGGATGTTGTGTGCAGCATTGGCCCGGTTTCAAATGGAGCAGTTCACAGCTTGTAGAAAATAAACTAACACTAAATTACAGTAAGACTCATTTTTACAGTTTCTAATGTACAACAAAACCTGACATTTTAATTTCACAGAATGGGCATATGATTAATGAAACTGAACAGTTCAGATTTCTAGGTGTTCAAATGGATAGTAAACTGTCGTGGAAAGCCGACGTTCATAATCTTGTTCAAAGACTTAATGCTGCCATTTTTACTATTCGAATGGGATCTAAAGTGAGTGATCGTTTGACACGAAAATTTGTCTACTTTGCTTATTTTCGTTCGCTTATGTCGTATGGTATTATATTTTGGGGTAACTCTTCCCATTCTTGGCTCAGAAACGGGCAGTTTGGGCAATAAGTGGTGTAAGTTACGAACCTCTTGTCGACCCCTGTTCACGAGTCTTTTGACATTGGCCCCTCTATATATACTGCATTTGGATTGGACTTCCTTAACTTAAGGTGTGCAGTATACTGCTGCATCCATTTTCAATAAGCTACCACTCTAATTCAAAAATCTTAGCAATAATCCACACACTTTCAAATCGAAACTGAAGAGTTTCCTCATGGGTCACTCCTTCTATTCTGTTAAGGAGTTCATGGAAAAATTAAGCTGCTTCTTGTTGTATTATTGATTGCGTTTACTTAAACTTATGGATTGGCTTTTTTCGGGTCCATAAACATTTTGTTTTTATCTGTTATTACTTTTATGTTGTAATTTCATGTACTGACATTTTTCATGACCTTGGAGATTGGCTCCTCAGTGTGGTCCTACGGAACTTGACGTGTAAATAAATAAAATAAAGTGCTACTTTTTTGTTGAAGACCTGCTGATAGCTTGGCAGCAAAAGCAAGAGATAGAGATCATGGACTTCTTGGCACCCTACAACAGCTTCCAGCCATGACACTTGTGCCCAAGGTTGGCAGAATAGGCCCGCGGTATTCCTGCCTGTCGTAAGAGGCGACTAAAAGGAGTCTCAAACTTTTCGGCCTTCTGTGATGATCCCCTGTTGGGTTTGACCTCCATCTCTCAAAATTTTCCGAAGAGCGAGCCGATTGGGGAAGGGCGCCTTACTTGGTGCATTGTGTCCATCTTGCAATCAGACCTTTTGCCAGCTTATTCGCTGTTGAATTGCAGTCCTGCCCGCTCTCCATCTCTTGGGCATGACTAAATTCCTGCGTGCAGATTACACCTTGCACTGTGCAGTGCCTCTTTCTGCACTGACGGCGACCATGGACCACATGTTACCTAACATCCAACACGGTAGCCAGTCCGTTGTGGTGGGGCCACCGTGTACCCTGTTGGTTGTAGCCCCCTGACAACACAGGGATCGCTCTACTGATGCCTGTGCCGTTAACTCCCCACGTATGCCAAGGAGTAGATGCCTATCCTCCTGGGGTATCGGGACTCCCGGCAACGGCCATCCTGCCAGGTGGCCTTTGCTGTGGCTGGGTGGCGCCCGTGGGGAGGGCCCTTGGTCGGAGTAGGTGGCATCAGGGTGGATGACCCGCAATGAAGCGTGGTATATCGTCTCTCGCTGGTGGCCAGCCGCCAGCAGTCTCTAAGTGTTCTCGGGCTCGATTCAACGCTCAGAAGTACGATCCGAAAACGTTCCCCTCCCTGGCCTCACCGTGGGAGGAAAGTAAATCTCAGGATGGCAGTAGCAGTTATTCGCCCCGTTTCTTAGTTTGTACGAGAGCTGATGGGGAGTCTTTTCTCTCCACAAAGCCTCAGCTCTTCGTCGAGCATATAGAGGACAATTTTGGGGAGGTGGAGGGCTTGTCCAAAATGCGCTCTGGATCGGTCCTGATACAAATGGCATCCTCTGCCCAGTCACGACGGTTACTTGCTTGTGACAAGTTAGGGGATGTTGCTGTTACGATCACACCGCATAAGAGTTTAAATATGGTCCAGGGAGTTATTTACCATAAGGACCTTCTTTTGCAGTCTGATGAGCTGCGCGCCAACTTAGAGCGCAGAGGTGTACATTTCGTCCAGTGCGTTCATCGGGGTGCGAAGGAAAATTGGATAGCTACCGGTGCCTTCATCTTGGCCTTCGAGGGTGATACGTTACCGGAAAAGGTCAAGGTGATGGTCTACCGATGTGACGTCAGGCCCTATATTCCTCCCCCGATGCGGTGCTTCAAGTGCTGGAAGTTCGGCCATATGTCTTCCCGCTGCACTTCCAGCCTCACATGTCGAGATTGCGGACGCCCATCTCATCCCGATACTCCATGTGCCCCGCCTCCCATCTGTGTCAATTGCGGGGAGCACCATTCACCTTGCTCGCCAGACTGCAGAATCTTCCAGAAAGAACGTAAAATCATGGAAAATAAGACCCTGGATCGACTGACTTATACTGAGGCCAAAAGGAAATACGACCGATTACATCCTGTGAGAATGACATCTTCCTACGCCGCTGCTACAACACCTGTGCTCGCCCCATCAGTTTTGCGACTTCCGGCCGGATTGATGAGTGGTACAACTCCTCCTGCCCCCTTGCCAGTGGGGGGCTCTACCCACCGGGTTGCTCCTGCACCACCTATCTCAGGAGCAACACCATCCCCCCCATCAGGGACGTCCGTCCCTGCTTCTAAGCCAGAGAAGTGTCCAACTTCTTCGGCTTCTCACACTCGCAAGGGGTCCCTTGGGTCCCTCCCTTTCCAGGTTTCCACCAGTGGGAAGGCTGACGACCGACAGTGGCGTAAGTGCCCACAATCAGCTGGTCGAAGGGCTTCACAATCCTCCTCAGTCCCGGAGACTGAATCGGTGAAGCCCTCCCAGCCAGTTAAACCCAAGGAGCAGCGTGAGAAATCCAAGAAGAAGAGCTCTAAGCCCAAGGAACTCGCGGTGGCAGCCACTCCACCGCAACCTTCCAGCTCTGCGTCTGAGGACAAGGTGGAGATTCTGGCGTCCGCTGAGGACCTCGATCTCGCCGGTCCCTCAGACGCCATGGATAGCACTAGCACAGGTGCTCAATCGGAGGCAGCAGGTGACCCAGCGGCGTAATCTGCCTTCCCAGTCCCGTCACGCCTTTCTCAGCCATGGACAATACCATCCTCCAGTGGAACTGCAGCGGTTTCTTCCACCATCTAGCTGAGCTCCACCTACTTATCAGCCTTCACCCTTTCTTCTGCATTACTCTTCAGGAAATTTGGTTTCCAGCAATGCGCACCCCCGCCCTCCGTGGCTATCGGGGTTATTATAAGAACCGAGCAGCTTATGAAAGGGTGTCTGGCGGCGTCTGCATCTATGTCCTTAACTCTCTTCACAGCGAGTCTGTCCCTCTACAAACAGCTTTAGAGGCTGTCGCTGTTAGGGTTTGGATGCCACAGGCTATTACCTTCTGCAGTCTTTACCTTCCACCGGATGGCGATGTCACGCAGCATGAGCTGGCTGCGCTGCTAGCCCAATTGCCGTCACCTTTCTTGTTACTGGGCGACTTCAACGCCCATAACCCTCTGTGGGGTGGGTCAGTGGCAACAGGTCGAGGTGCCACCATTGAGCATTTATTGGCACAGCTCGATCTTTCACTTCTAAATGATGGTTCCTTCACACACTTCAGCATGGCGCATGGCACGTACTCCGCCATCGACCTTTCGATCTGTAGCCCTCGCCTCTTACAGTCTGTCCAATGGAGTGTGCATGACGACTTGTGTGGCAGTGACCACTTTCCGATCTTTCTGTCACTGCCACCACGTCACTCTTCTGGGCGCCCCAGCAGATGGGCTATGAATAAGGCTGACTGGGACTTGTTTTCCTCCACTGCTGCTATTGAGCCTCTCTCTAGTGATGACATTGATGCGGTGGTTCACTCGGTCACCACCGGCATCGTTACTGCCGCCGAATCTGCCATTCCCCGTTCTTCTGGGTCCCCTCGGCGGAGGGCTGTGCCTTGGTGGTCGCCTGAGATCGCTGCAGCGATTAAAGATCGCCGGCGGGCGCTCCAGCGTCACAGGCGACATCCCTCCATAGACCACCTTATCGCCTTCAAACGGCTGTGTGTGCGGGCCCGCCTCCTTATCCGCCAAGGCAAGGAGGAGTGCTGGGAGTGGTATGTGTCCACCATTGGCCTCCATGTCACTCCATCGCAGGTCTGGACCAAGATTCGACGCGTCTACGGCTATCGGACCCCTGTCAGCGTCCCTGCGCTCTCACTGAATGGAGCAGTTTGTACTGACTCCGACGTCATTGCAATCCACTTAGCAGAGCATTTTGCTATGAGTTCCGCTTCTGCGAATTACCCCCAGGCCTTCCGCTCCATTAAAGAGCGGATGGAACATCGGAGCCTTTCTTTTCGCACCCACATTTCTGAATCCTACAATGCTCCGTTCAGTGAGTGGGAATTTCACAGCGCCCTTGCTGCTTGCCCTGATACCGCCCCTGGGCCAGATCGCATTCACTGTCAGATGCTGAAACACCTTTCAGTGGACTGCAAGCGACGCCTCCTCGACCTTTACAACCGTCTCTGGGTCGAGGGTGAGTTTCCGTCGCAATGGCGGGCAAGCATTGTCATCCCCGTTTTGAAACCGGGCAAGAGCCCTTTGGAGGTGGACAGCTACCGCCCCATTAGCCTCACCAACGTTCTTTGCAAGCTTCTCGAACGGATGGTGAGCCGGCGCTTGAATTGGGTACTGGAGTCTCAGGGCCTTCTGGCTCCATCTCAGGGTGGGTTCCGTAAAGGTCGCTCCGCCGCCGACAATCTGGTGAGCCAGGAGTCAGCCATCCGCAGTGCCTTTGCCCGCCGTCAGCACCTGGTCGCTGTCTTTTTTTTGACATGCGGAAGGCGTACGATACGACATGGCGTCATCACATCCTTTTTACGCTTCATGGATGGGGCCTTCAGGGCCCTCTGCCGGTCTTTGTCCGCAATTTTCTGTCGTATCGTACCTTCCGCGTGCAAGTCGCAGCCTCCCATAGTTCCTCCCGCGTCCAGGAGAACGGGGTACCACAGGGCTCTGTCCTCAGTGTCTGCCTGTTTTTAATTGCAATCAACGGTCTCGCTGCAGCGGTAGGAAATTCTGTCTCCGCTTCCCTGTATGCTGACGACTTCTGCCTTTACTATAGCTCTATTAGCATTGCAGCTGCTGAACGTCAGCTACAGGGCGCAATCCGCAAGGCGCAGTCTTGGGCTGTAGCGCGTGGTTTTCAGTTTTCGGCTGCCAACACCCGCGTTATGCATTTCTGCCGGCGCCGCACGGTCCATCCTGAGCCGCGGCTTTATCTTGGCGGCGAACTTCTTGCTGTGGTGGAGACCCACAGGTTTTTGGGTGTACTTTTTGATGCCCAGTTGACTTGGCTGCCTCATATTCGGCAGCTTAAACGGGCATGTTGGCGGCATGTAAATGCTCTGAGATGCTTGAGTCACACCAGCTGGGGCGCCGACAGGTCTACCCTGTTACGGCTCTACCGAGCGTTAATCCAGTCTCGTCTGGATTATGGGAGCCTGGCTTATTGCTCCGCTTCCCCATCTGCGTTGCGGGTGCTGGACCTCATTCTCCACAGCGGAATACGCCTTGCTACTGGTGCTTTCCGCACCAGCATTGTGGACAGCATACTAGTGGAGGCAGGTGTCTCTCCACTGCGGTTACAACGCCAACAATTACTGGCTGCTTATGCTGCCCATGTTTTTAGCTTGCCCGGGCATCCAAATTACTGTGTCCTGTTCCCGCAGTCAGTCGTCCATCTGCCAGAACGTCGGCCCCGGTCGGGTTGTCTGATCGCCATCCGCGTCAAGGAGCTTCTCTCCGGGCTTGGGTTTTTCCCTGTTCCACCTCCTTTCCGGGCACCTCTGCGTACACCCCCGTGGTGTGTCCCTCGCCTTCGGCTCGACTTGGCACAGGGCCTGAAGGACTCAGTCCCTCCAGAGGCCTTCCGCCGCCGCTTTTATTCCATCCTGGCCACGTATCAGGGCTCTGGCATTGTTTACACTGACGGCTCGATGGTTGCTGGTCGAGTCGGTTATGCGCTAACTCTAGGGGACCATTTCAAACAACGTTCCTTGCCGGCTGGGTGCAGCGTTTACACTGCTGAGCTGGTCGCCATCTTTCGAGCCCTAGAGTACATCCGCTCCTGCTCAGGTGAGTCCTCCGTTCTCTGTAGCGATTCCCTGAGCGGTTTATGAGCTCTCGACCAGTGTTTTCCTTGTTCTCGTCTGGTGATGGCTATCCATGAGTCCCTGCATACTCTTGCGCGTTGCGGCTGCTCTGTGGTCTTTGTGTGGACCCCCGGTCATGTCGGTATCCCAGGCAATGAAAATGTTGACCGCCTGGCCAAACAGGCCACCAGTGAACCCACTCTAGACATTGGCCTTCCGGAGACTGATTTGCGGGCAGTCTTCCGCCGCGAAGTTATCTCGCTTTGGGACGCTGAATGGCGCGGTCTGGCCACCCCTAACAAACTCCATGCCATCAAGGAGACGACAACTGTGTGGCACTCCTCCTTGCGAGTCTCTCGCAAGGAGTCTGTCGTCCTCTGCCGACTGCGTATTGGGCACACGCGGATGACCCACGGCCACTTACTGCGCCGTGAGGTCCCTCCTCTCTGTCGCTGTGGCTCGGCATTGACAGTGGTGCACATTTTGTTGGACTGTCCACTTTTATCTGTGCTCAGGCAGACGTTTGCGCTGCCTGACACGCTCTCTGCGCTTTTACTAGATGACTCTGCCATGATGGACTTAGTTTTGCGTTTTATTCGGGCAGGGGGTTTTTATCGTTTAATCTGAGTGTTTATGTTTTTTAGTGTTGATTCTGGCTTTTAGCCTCTGATTTTAAACTGAGTTTTTAATGTGTTCTTGGTGGTTGGCTTTTCCTCTTTTTTTCTCTATGGTCGGCCAACCACCGGCACACTGTGTGTTTTAATTTGTTTTGTCTGATCTCTGTCGGCGTCTTTCTTGTCCCGTGTCGTCTGACGTCTTTCCTGCTGTTCGTTTTTATTCTCTTTGGGCGGTTTTAATTTTTTGGAAAAAGGGACCGATGACCATCACAGTCTGGTCCCTTTAATCCCACAAACCAACCAACCTGGCAGCCCATTGACTAAATCAGAGAATATACTAACCAAGGGATATCACAATCCCATCCGTAGTTGCCAGTGCACCCACCATATGCTGAGGACCATGCAACACATATCACATCATTAAGTGCAACGAAAGAACTTCATCACTATTTAACTATGCAGATGGTGATGTAGTAGTTAAGTAATCAATATCTTGTACTTAATGAGGTAGGTCCATGTAGCACCACATTTTCATGACTGTCTTTTTATCATACCACTATCACCCACCAAGCAAACAGTTTCTTATACCTCAGGTGAAAAGCTAAATTTGATGCTCATTTTTTTTGTGAAAACTTCTGGATACTGAAACCCACGCAGAGTCTTTAGAACATTTCTGGTGATTTTATCAACCCTTACTACCAATTTCTCAGTCACCTAAGATGATCACCCAATTTGCTCGTTATCACAGATTGCTAATTTATACCTGTTGATTCATGTGTTGCCATATCTTCTTCAATGTAAAAGAAAATTGACAGTTAATATTTGATGATTTGTGTCTTGAGATTCATTAGCAACATTTCAAATGTCATGTGGCCTCTTAGATGAACCATCAGAGCAGATTACTTTCAACCAGCTGTCCTGAATGTACTTACATATTCTACTATCTGTCACTTGTTTGTTCCACTAATTTTCTAATTTTGTTCTACTAATTTTCATCATACTGGGAATTTAAAGTCATTTGATGATTACTGTAGGTTACTTCTTACAAAGAAGAAAACAGCAACCAGCCACTATTAACACTGCTATTTATTTAGGTAAATAACACCGTTACCGGTTTTGAACTGGCAAGTTCATCATCATCACATGATTTTCAAAATACACTTTACATTATCGTCTGTTTTAGACAATATATCATTTGATGATGCTTCTTAGAAACACTATCATCATCATTAGTCGGTATACTCATTGTTGAGTGTTGTGGTCTAATTTCTTCCTCGACTGGAGATCTGCATCCACAGTGATCGTCAGCACTTCATAACATAATAATATGAAGAGGTAGGCTGGTAATCTTTTTGGGGAAGAAAGTTATCTTATGCATTTTGTGACCTATGTATATTTTTACTGGGGCCTTTGTTTGAAAGTTGGAGGGAATGATCTTTTAGGTATGTGATAAAAAATGTACCTAAGTTATTATTTGATTTTGTGTTTCTGGAATAAACAATCCAGACCATTAAGTTCTCCACTGATCTTTTTAAAAATAAATCCACACATCAGACAACTTGAACTAAATAGGTTTCTATTTTTGAAAAATAAAGGTTGAAGTCTAATGTTATTATGTTAATCAGTATCAGTAGCTTCATTTAGAGATATTCAGTTGGGGAGATCTGTGACTAACAAACTGAAGAAATTTAGAAAAGTTTCTATCACTTTACAGGGAGCAATGTATCATGTTAAGTGTGTGCTGTGGCAAGTAAATGAAGTCAAAACTCATATGCTTTTATTGTTAAATTTGTTATTGCCTTAGTCTTTGGATCTGGACTGCACTGTGACCATTTTCTTCTAATTATACTTGAGAGATTATTGTTAATGGACAGGTACTGACTAATGAAGTATTTGTCTTCTTAACACGAAATAATTACCGTGCAGAAGGCTAATTCAAGGTTGCAGAGGATGTGACTGATAGGTAAGTAACTTTTAGTGACAAGAGGAAAAAAAAAATTCAAATGGTAAACAGAGAAGTAGCTTCAAAAGTCTCTAATAATTTACATCTAGTCTCTTTTTTTCCCTGGAGCACTTAGTTCTTTTACCTGCAGTGGAAAAATATTTAGGACAAAATTATTGACAGTTGTTGATGTATGAGTGCTATTAGATCAGTTTTCCTATTCTTTGTATGTACAAGCATTACATATACATAAAACTGTGTGACTCTGATTTTATTTTCTTCTTTACATAAGAAAAGCAATGAAGTTAGTTTTATAGACTAATTTATGCAAAATTTCTGATTAGCTTATAATTTAAAAAATATAATGTTATCAGTTCTAAGGATTGATCCAGTTAATTTGTATACTCACACCCAGTTGCCCCAGATGTTGGTGTAAGTTGGCTGCTTTAATTTGGTTGCAAAATACTTAACTCCATAATCGCTTTGCTTTTCCAGGCTGACTCAGAGCAGGCAACCACAAGCTCTGGATTTTCAGAAGTAAGTATGACGAGATGTGACAAACTTGAGAATACCTTTGCTATATTTCTGGGGAAAAAAATGTTAATAATTAATTTTTCTTCCAGGATGGATCAGCAATCATGGCCCCAAGGCAGAATAGTGTAGCTGAAAGACTGGTATGTTTTGCTCTGTACATTTGCTACTCGGGGGCAGTAATAGTCTTCTGTTTATGCTTTCAATGCCAAGTGGTGGTCTTATTTCTTACGTTTATTTGTTGTTGAAGTGAAACTTTGAATGAACAGATGGAATAAGTAAAGTATTATTTGAATTTCATCAGTTTCTACTTTAATTTTTTGAAAAACGTATTTAGCTATGCCTTCAGTTACAACAGTAATATCCTGTGTAGTGGACCACAGTGGATTATTTAGCGCATATGTTGGATCGGCTACATCGGTGCATACATTGAGGTGACAAAAGTCATTGGATAACAATTACGCATGTACACAGATGTCGGTAGTATCTCGTACACAATGTATAGAAAGGCAGTACATTGCAAAGCTGTCATTTGTACTCGTGTGATTCAGTGAAGAGGTGACCAACGTGGTTATGGCGACATGATGAAAATTAAGACTTTGAACACGGAATGCTAATTAGAGGTAGATGCATGGGACCTTCCATTTCAGAAAGTGTTAGGGAATTCAATATTCTGAGATCTACAGTGTCATAAGTGTGCTGAGATAACCAAATTTCAGGCATTACTTCTCATCACAGACAACTCAGTGGCCAGTGGCCTTCAATTAATGACAGAGTACAGTGTCGTTTGCGTAGAGTTGTCAGTGCTAACAGACAAGAATACTCTGTGCAATAACTGCAGAAATCAGTGTGACATGTATGATGAACATATCCGTTTGGTCAGTGTATCAAAATTTGGTGTTTACAGGATGTATATGCCCCAGGACAACTGGGAAAAACTGGAAAATTTTTTCATTCACGAGAAAACCAGGAAAAACCGAGGAATTTTTTAGATTCCAGCAATTTTTCGTTGTTTTAGTTTCCAGATACATTTTTGCAATTTTGACTGGTGGGTACTCTAACAAAGAATTTCACTTGAACCTGCTACTACAGGGTAACACTGCAGCAAAAGTTATTCCTGTATATAAAAAAGGGGATAAAGTCAATGTAATCAACTACAGACCCATCACAATTTCCTCCTGCATCTCTAAAGTACTGGAAAAAGTTATGTATGACAAACTTATGAAATTTATAAATAAAAACAGCATCCTATGTAATGAACAACATGGATTCAGAAATAAGAGGTCAACGACAACTACTGTCTATGAGTGCATCAGTTCCATCCTAAACCTGATGGACAAAAAACAGGAAACAATAGGAGTATTTATTGAATTGTCAAAAGCTTTTGACATGGGGGACCATAAAATTCTGCTATCAAAGCTTGAAAGGTACGGTTTTCGAGGTCTGTCCAACAAGTGGATCAGTTCCTTCCTGACTAATCGTAAGCAGGCAGTTTGCAGCAAGCACTAAAAACTGTATCTAATCACTTGTTGTTGTGGTCTTCAGTCCTGAGACTGGGTTGATGCAGCTCTCCATGCTACTCTATCCTGTGCAAGCCTCTTCATCTCCCAGTACCTACTGCAGCCTACATCCTTCTGAATCTGCTTAGTGTATTCATCTCCTGGTCTCCCTCTACGATTTTTACCCTCCACGCTGCCCTCCAGTACTAAATTGGTGATCCCTTGATGCCTCAGAACATGTCCTATCAACTGATCCCTTCTACTAGTCAAGTTGTGCCACAAACTCCTCTTCTCCCCAATTCTATTCAGTACCTCCTCATTAGTTATGTGATCCACCCATCTAATCTTCAGCATTCTTCTGTAGGACCACATTTCGAAAGCTTCTATTCCCTTCTTGTCCAAACTATTTATCATCCATGTTTCACTTCCATACATGGCTACACTTCATACAAATACTTTCAGAAACGACTTCCTGACACTTAAATCTATACTCGCTGTTAACAAATTTCTCTTCTTCAGAAACTCTTTCCTTGCCATTGCCAGTCTACATTTTATATCCTCTCTACTTCGACCATCATTAGTTACTTTGCTCCCCAAATAGCAAAACTCCTTTACTACTTTAAGTGTCTCATTTCCTAATCTAATTCCTGCAGCATCACCCGACTTAATTTGACTACATTCCATTATCCTCGTTTTGCTATTGTTGATGTTCATCTTATACCCTCCTTTCAAGACACTATCCATTCCGTTCAACTGCTCTTCCAAGTCGTTTGCTGTCTCTGACAGAATTACAATGTCATCGGCGAACCTCATCATTTTTATTTCTTCTCCATGGATTTTAATACCTACTCCAAACTTTTCTTTTGTTTCCTTTACTGCTTGCTCAGTAGACAGATTGAATAGCATCGGGGAGAGGCTACAACCCTGTCTCACTCCTTTCCCAACCACTGCTTCCCTTTCATGCCCCTCGACTCTTATAACTGCCATCTGGTTTCTGTACAAATTGTAAATAGCTTTTCGCTCCGAGTATTTTACCCCTGCCACCTTAAGAATTTGAAAGAGAGTATTCCAGTCAACATTGTCAAAAGCTTTCTCTAAGTCTACAAATGCTAGAAATGTAGGTTTGCCTTTCCTTAATCTTTCTTCTAAGATAAGTCGTAGGGTCAGTATTGCCTCACGTGTTCCAACATTTCTACGGAATCCAAACTGATCTTCCCCGAGGTCGGCTTCTACCAGTGTAATCAACTACAGACCCATCACAATTTCCTCCTGCATCTCTAAAGTACTGGAAAAAGTTATGTATGACAAACTTATGAAATTTATAAATAAAAACAGCATCCTATGTAATGAACAACATGGATTCAGAAATAAGAGGTCAACGACAACTACTGTCTATGAGTGCATCAGTTCCATCCTAAACCTGATGGACAAAAAACAGGAAACAATAGGAGTATTTATTGAATTGTCAAAAGCTTTTGACATGGGGGACCATAAAATTCTGCTATCAAAGCTTGAAAGGTACGGTTTTCGAGGTCTGTCCAACAAGTGGATCAGTTCCTTCCTGACTAATCGTAAGCAGGCAGTTTGCAGCAAGCACTAAAAACTGTATCTAATCACTTGTTGTTGTGGTCTTCAGTCCTGAGACTGGGTTGATGCAGCTCTCCATGCTACTCTATCCTGTGCAAGCCTCTTCATCTCCCAGTACCTACTGCAGCCTACATCCTTCTGAATCTGCTTAGTGTATTCATCTCCTGGTCTCCCTCTACGATTTTTACCCTCCACGCTGCCCTCCAGTACTAAATTGGTGATCCCTTGATGCCTCAGAACATGTCCTATCAACTGATCCCTTCTACTAGTCAAGTTGTGCCACAAACTCCTCTTCTCCCCAATTCTATTCAGTACCTCCTCATTAGTTATGTGATCCACCCATCTAATCTTCAGCATTCTTCTGTAGGACCACATTTCGAAAGCTTCTATTCCCTTCTTGTCCAAACTATTTATCATCCATGTTTCACTTCCATACATGGCTACACTTCATACAAATACTTTCAGAAACGACTTCCTGACACTTAAATCTATACTCGCTGTTAACAAATTTCTCTTCTTCAGAAACTCTTTCCTTGCCATTGCCAGTCTACATTTTATATCCTCTCTACTTCGACCATCATCAGTTATTTTGCTCCCCAAATAGCAAAACTCCTTTACTACTTTAAGTGTCTCATTTCCTAATCTAATTCCTGCAGCATCACCCGACTTAATTTGACTACATTCCATTATCCTCGTTTTGCTATTGTTGATGTTCATCTTATACCCTCCTTTCAAGACACTATCCATTCCGTTCAACTGCTCTTCCAAGTCGTTTGCTGTCTCTGACAGAATTACAATGTCATCGGCGAACCTCATCATTTTTATTTCTTCTCCATGGATTTTAATACCTACTCCAAACTTTTCTTTTGTTTCCTTTACTGCTTGCTCAGTAGACAGATTGAATAGCATCGGGGAGAGGCTACAACCCTGTCTCACTCCTTTCCCAACCACTGCTTCCCTTTCATGCCCCTCGACTCTTATAACTGCCATCTGGTTTCTGTACAAATTGTAAATAGCTTTTCGCTCCGAGTATTTTACCCCTGCCACCTTAAGAATTTGAAAGAGAGTATTCCAGTCAACATTGTCAAAAGCTTTCTCTAAGTCTACAAATGCTAGAAATGTAGGTTTGCCTTTCCTTAATCTTTCTTCTAAGATAAGTCGTAGGGTCAGTATTGCCTCACGTGTTCCAACATTTCTACGGAATCCAAACTGATCTTCCCCGAGGTCGGCTTCTACCAGTTTTTCCATTCGCCTGTAAAGAATTCGCGTTAGTATTTTGCATCTGTGAGTTATTAAACTGATAGTTCGGTAATTTTCACATCTGTCAACACCTGCTTTCTTTGGGATTGGAATTATTATATTCTTCTTGAAGTCAGAGGGTATTTCGCCTGTCTCATACATCTTGCTCACCAGATGGTAGAGTTTTGTCAGGACTGGCTCTCCCAAGGCCGTCAGTAGTTCTAATGGAATGTTGTCTACTCCCGGGGCCTTGTTTCGACTTAGGTCTTTCAGTGCTCTGTTAAGCTCTTCACGTAGTATCATATCTCTCATTTCATCTTCATCTACATTCTCTTTCATTTCCATAATATTGTCTTCAAGTACATCGCTCTTGTATAGACCCTCTATATACTCCTTCCATCTTTCTGCTTTCCCTTCTTTGCTTGGAACTGGGTTTCCATCTGACCTCTTGATATTCATACAAGTGGTTCTCTTTTCTCCAAAGGTCTCTTTAATTTTCCTGTAGGTAGTATCTATCGTACCCCTCATGTGATAAGCCTCTACATCCTTACATTTGTCCTCTAGCCATCCCTGCTTAGCCATTTTGCACTTCCTGTCAATCTCATTTTTGAGACGTTTGTATCCCTTTTTGCCTGCTTCACTTGCTGCCTTTTTGTATTTTCTCCTTTCATCAATTAAATTCAGTATCTCTTCTGTTACCTAAGGATTTCTTCCAGCCCTCGTCTTTTTATCTACTTGATCCTCTGCTTCCTTCACTATTTCATTCCTCTAAGCTACCTATTCTTCTTCTACTGTATTTCTTTCTCCCATTCCTGCCAATTGTTCCCTTATGCTCTCCGTGAAACTCTGTACAACCTCTTGTTCTTTCAGTTTATCCAGGTCCCATCTCCTTAAATTCCCACCTTTTTGCAGTTTCTTCAGTTTTAATCTATAGTTCACAACCAATAGATTGTGGTCAGAGTCCACATCTGCCCCTGGAAAAGTCTTACAGTTTAAAACCTGGTTCCTAAATCTCTGTATTACCATTATATAATCTATCTGAAACCTTCTAGTATCTCCAGGGTTCTTCCATGTATACAACCTTCTTTCATGATTCTTGAACCAAGTGTTAGCTACGTTTAAGTTATGCTCTGTGCAAAATTCTATCAGACGGCTTCCTCTTTCATTTCTTAGCCCCAATCCATATTCACCTACTACGTTTCCTTCTCTTCCTTTTCCTACTGTCGAATTCCAGTCACCCATGCCTATTAAATTTTCATCTCCCTTCACTACCTGAATAATTTTTTATCTCATCATACATTTCATCCACTTCTTCATCATCTGCAGAGCTAGTTGGCATATAAACTTGTACTGCTCTAGTAGGTGTGGGCTTCGTGTCACTTACCTGACTATAAACAAATTAAATGTGGTGTACCCCAAGGATCAGTAATGGGACCCCTTCTGTTTCTTATGTACATAAATGATGTAAGCTTAAATGTTGATGCACACAAAACAATCATATTTGCAGATGACACCACGATTCTACTAAAAGGAGACGACGATGAACAGTTACAGCAGACAGTAAACGCAGTCACGAAACAACTTAGCAGCTGGGTACAGAGTAATCATCTTGTGATAAACAGTAAGAAAACCATTGCTCTAAACTCCACAATGTTCCTAACAAGGACATGTTTATCCCATCAGTCTCCATCAATGACGAACCAGTTGGTAACAATACTGAAACCAAATTCTTAGGACTTTGGCTGCAGAGTAACATCAGATGGAATAAGCATATTGAATATCTCAATGCAGAACTGAGCAAAACATGTTGCCTTCTTTGTTTATTAAAATCATGCTGTAGTTAGAAAACAGTATTAAATGCATAACATGCATACTTTCATTCTCATCTTAGATATGGGGTCACCTTCTAGGGAAACTCTAAATCAGCTAATAGCACTTTTAAACTACAAAAAAGGGCCATTAGAATCTTGTTTGGGTGCAAGCCTAGAGACTCTTGTAAACCCCCTGTTTAAGAAATCTGGTCTTCCTCCATTACCATGTGTATACATTATGGAAACCCTTTTGTTCTTTAAATTAAATGTAATAGGTAAGGACTGGAGACTGCAAAGAAACTGTGATATAGATGATCACTTTACCAGACATAACAGAAACTTACATATGACTCAAATCAGCGCAGCACTATGCCAAAAAGGTACATTCCACATGGGAGTTAAGCTTTATAACAAACTTCCTGAAAACATAAAAGCTATCACAGAGGTCAACACATTTGGAAAATCTCTAGTCATATTTACAGCATCACTGCTTTTACTCAGTTGAAGAATATTTAAATTTATGAAATGTGTTATATAAATACTTACGTGAAAGTGTATTATTGTAACCTTAAATATGTATGCCTTGAAATTACTTTCAGCCTGTATATGTCTTATGCATAAGGTGCTATGTAGACAACAGGGCCAATAAAAAATACAATACAATACAGCAATAAAACATAAACAAGGGAAAAAACACCAAAATAAAACACAAGTTGCAATGAAAATGCTCTATTTAAAACAACAAAACACAGTGATTATACAAGAGTCTGTCGACAGCAAAATGTGTTGAAGGTTTTAAGTCGAAGACTATGCAATACTTCGTGACAGCCAGTTGCTTTTGATGAGCTAGATATCACAACTGTCTATAGATTCGTTCAAGCAGGTCCCAGTGAGCTTATGTGCACGGGCAGAACTGAAGTTGCCTCTGAGCTGTGTCTTTCCCCGCTTCTGGTTACTTGGAGTGTGGCTGTCAGCTGTTTAAGCAACAGCATGAAGCAGCCAAAAGTTACCCAGAAACATTTTTTCTAGCATGCCCATGTTACCAGATTTGCGCAAGTGCAGAACAGTTTGATTTGTAGTTGGAGGACGGGGATAGTCTTCACGTGACCTGCATTTACGTTTCATGATTTTGCTGTTTTCTCTTTGTTTACAGCTGTCATGTCAAATGAAATCAAAACAAATTTTTGTGGGTGGGGGCTATCAAGTGAATTAAGACATATTCCCATAATTCTGAAAAAATGAAATGTGTTGTTAGTTTTGGTAGTCTGATCTTATTTTACTTCCAATGTTATTGGTCATTGAACATTAATCACCTTGCAGAACAATGAAGTTATTTTTGTCGGTTTCTAAAGAAATTTGGCTTTTGTTAATCTTTTCCATAAAGGCAGTCAATTTATTTGAAATGAAGTACTTCATTTAACACTATTGGCTAGTTTCAACTGTTAACTGAATTTCAGTTGTATGTTTTCATCTTCAGGCACATGTGGCATTACGCGATAATAAAGAACCAAACATTAGATAATACAGTACTGTTACTCCAAGAAAATAGGCATCCTGAAAACCACACTGAAAAGCTTAATATCGGGTAGGGGACTACATCATTGTGAATCTGGACATTCAAATGTGCAATTTGAACTGAATTGTGCATTTTAGTACAGTTTACGAAATTCTGATGCTCTTGGAGTATTCTCTGATGTCTTGTTTCTGTTTGGCTATATACATACAAACATATGTTCATGTTCAATTGGAGATGAATAAGCAGGCAAATTTGGTCAATAGTATTGAATAAAATGTTTTGTTTCAAATATGTTGTCAGCTTTAGCAGAATGTTATGTATGTGCCTTCCTCGAAATGCAATGTTTTTCAATCATAAGACATGTGTCTGGCACCTTCTTTAGGCTTGACATTTCCTATTTTTTTTTGTTTTGTCTTAAATTTACAGAACACCATTTTTCAGTAAATTATAGACTGGCAGCACACTTGTTTTCATTGTAATCCCTCTCATCTGCCCCACCCCACCCTGCTGCCTCCCCTCCCTCCCCCAATGGCTTTATATTGACTCTTGGAGCAGAATATAAACTGCCAGTTATACAGTTTTCTAGGCTTTACAAGGAACCTTGTTAACTTTTTAAGCAGTTTGAAAAGTCATGCAAAACTTATTGTTCTTAGCTGTAGTGTATACAAACGGGTAGTGGTCCCTCCCCTCCTTCAAGAAATTTGTATTCTTTCTTACTAGCTTTTTGCGGTGCTGTGTGGATGTAAATCCAATTGGAAATGTTGCACGACGGTATTGCAGAGTACGCATAAAAATAAAATCTATATTACAATCACCACATAGCAAAATATTGATACTTTTGAATTTTAGATTCTAAATTGAAATAAGTATTATGCCAAGGACTACTTCCTTATTTTGCATTCCTTATCTGGACAGGATATGATAAAACAATTCCTCTATGTACAATGACTTTTGTTTGTCCCCTCTGAACAATGTACTGCAGTGATGCACATCACATGATTCCCCACTATGAACAAAAATGCGACAAAAGACATATGAACAGATCAAACACAAAACATGGGCTTCCTACGTCATTGTAGCTGCTCATGCGTAGTAAGCCCTCTTTTCTGGCGCCCTCTGGAAACTGCTCAAATGAAGGTATTTCTAACAGGTTGTGGGAAAATATTGCAAATGGTGGTTTATGAAGCATTAATTTCAAAGTAAATTTCCTTTCACGCAGGATGAGTTATATTACGTATGAGTATGTACAATGAACTTCTTAACTTACAGAGCATTTGACTCTGTCAAAACTTAATGCTTTGAGGACCAGCACTCAAGACCAGACATTTATTTCATTATTTAAAATTTTACTGGCACATGTGTGTTTGATATCTCTTAAAGAGTAACACATGAAAAAAAGTCCAATATTATATGTGAAACCTTCTTGTAGCTATACTATATGTATATTAATTTAAACAATTAACTTTTCCTATTTGTGTGTTCGCCATACTTAACCATTGATGTTGCTATTGGCTGACCACATCACGTGTCCAATGCTCTGAATATCTGCCATCATTGGCTGGGGAGATCACTTGACGGGAGCTATGATTGGCTGACAAAAGCTCATCACAATCTCGATCTCAGTTCTTTGGAAACTAAAGTGCTGTGTTTGGTAGAATTTGTTTTTATACTGTTATAATATGGAAATGTGCAGCGTGTATCTTGCTGCGTATCAAAGATCTTTCCAGGACATGTTGCTGTGTAGTGGGGTTCGTTTCCTAAAGTGCCGGTAAGTTCTACACCATTGAAAGGATTGATAAGTTCTACAGGTCTGAGGGAAAGTATACTGTCACTTAAAATGGTAAAAGTATGTTTCCACCTGGGAAAAACTGTATTTTTATGCCTGTTGCACCTCTTCTGGGCTCGTGACCATATCAATTTGACCTTAGACAAATGTGTCCTGGTTGTATGAGTCCTGATTTCAGTTGGTAAGAGCTGATGGTATGGTTTGAGTGTGGTACAGATCCCATGAAGCATGGAACCTAGTTGTCAGCAAGGCATTGTGCAAGCTGGTGGTGGCTCCATAAAGGTGTGGCCCTGTTTACATGTAATGGCCGGGTCCTCTGCTCCAACTGAACCGATCATTGACTGGAGTGGGTTATGTTCGGCTACTTGGAGACCATTTGCAGCCAATAATGGACTTCATGGCTCCAAACAATGATGGAATTTTTTATGGATGACAATGAGCAGTGTCACAGAGCTGCAATGGTCTCAATTGGTTTGAAGAACACTGTGGACAATTCAAGCGACTGATTTGGCCAACTAGATCGCCAGACACGAATCCCGTCATACATTTGTGGGACATAATTAGAGACGGGCAAACTCGTTCATCCTTGGGAACTAGTTCACTGGTGATCGCTCTTTTTTGGGAAATGTTCATTGTTACTCGTGTTTTTAATCATAACAGAATTCTCACACACTTTTAATTTTCGTGATTCTGCAAAACCTCTCGTTTAGCCAACTGTAGCGTTATGTGGCTGATCGCAGTGAAATAATATAAGGTGGCACACGAAAAACCGATCCTGAGTAAAGACTGCTCACCAGTTACGCATGATTTTTTGATTGCTAGGAGCAGATAGATAAACAAGTACTAATTAGGCAGTGAAGAAATAACAAATAAGCTAATGCAAACAACAACTTCGAAACAATAGATGACAATTGGTGGGTGAGAATGAGCAGTCTAGTACTCGGGGCCGATTTTTCATGTGCCACCCTGTACCATTGAAATAATATTGTAGAAGTTATCATATTCTCTTCACAAAATGGGACTCCAGACACTCAATTATGGAGCCTGGTCTTCATTTGGTTGTAAGTCTGTCTGCCTTCCATAACAATGAACATGCTCTTGTACCTTGGATCAAAAAAAGATGGAAAATGGTCACTCGTGTGTGCTGTGCTGACTTTCTTTGGATGTGTAATAACAAAAAAATATTGCCTGTTTACAACTATTTCTTCTGCTATTTATTGAAATAGTGAAGTAAACTGATATGCTGTTTTGTTACCTGAAAAGATGTGTGTATTACATACGACAATTTTTATGTAATTTACATAATTGTAAAATACACTTTAATTACCAGTCATGGATGCTGAATAGAATACGAAAAGAACCAGAAGTTCAGAGTTCAAAAAAGGTTTGAAACAGATCTAGAATGGGCATGCACAGCGAACGAAATGAACAACAACTTGATACTGAACTAACTATGAGCAGTCTGCAGTGGAACTGTGATGAGTGGCCATGCGAAGAAGGACGAGTCCGGCCAAGCGAGACCGAGACAGGCGGGAATGAGACCGGCTGATGTGCCATTGCTGGAACGAGACTGACCATTTCCTAGGAACTACAAGTAGAAAGCCGCAACTGGAGTGAACTATGAAACACCGTTCCTTAGAATTTGTTACTCGCTAGTTCCGTTCATCTTGGTGAACCGTTCCTTTGGACCCGTTAGTTTGCGAATGACCCATCGCTAGACGTAATTGAGAGGTCAGGTCATGCACAAGATCCTGCATCACTTTCACAAGTATGGACAACTATAGAGCACCATGGCTCAGTATTTCTGAAGGGGGCTTCCAATGACTCTTTGAGTCTATGCCACATATATACTTGCTGCGCTATGCAAGGCAAAAGTTGGTCCGACACGATATTAGGGGGTATCACATGACTTCTGTCACTTCAGTGTATTTTTTTCATGTATTCTTACATAAACATGAAAAAATTACTTTAATTTCATGTATTCTCTTCTTTTATAATGTCAGTCACAGCAGTTAGTCAAGAGAAGAGATACTATTACTGCCTTGCTTTTTATGACCATAAATATAATAAACCTTTTCATAATGTTATCATCTTATTTGTTTACATTCGCAGAGACTATTTGTTCCATATTGTGTAAATTTACTGAAGTATTCTCCAAAGGCACATGCCATCAACAATGTAAATGTGTCTCAAAGAGAACCCCCCCCCCCCCCCCTACCATCAAAATAGTTACTGTTCTGGCGTTGCTTGCTTGCAGGCTGCAACTTAACAAAAAAATGGTTCAAATGGCTCTGAGCACTATGGGACTTAACATCTGTGGTCATCAGTCCCCTAGAACTTAGAGCTACTTAAAGCTAACTAACCTAAGGACATCACACACATCCATGCCCGAGGCAGGATTCGAACCTGCGACTGTAGCGGTCATGCGGTTCCAGACTGTAGCGACTAGAACCGCACGGCCACACCGACCGGCTGAAACTTAACAGATTTGTACAGGACCAAATAGAGTTAGGCAACAGCCGTGGAAAAAATATATGGCAATACAGATTAGCAACAATGTACACTGATTTATTGATAGAAGTTTTATAATACTTACGTAGAGTATGAGTATTGTGTGTGGCAATATAAGAGGTGCATCCAGAAAGTAAGTTCTGATGTGCGCTGAAAAACCAATAACTTCATTAAATAAGAAATGAAAAGTTTACATAGATTCACTGGCATCTTCTCAACATAATCACCACCATTGTTGAGGCAGTTATTGTAATGGAGCACCATGTATCGTGTGTATGTGTCGTAATAGGCCACTGCCAACATATGGGGCCACAAAGTCACTTCAGTTTGAAGATCAACATCATTGTAGGAAACGTCCTGCCAGAAAATGCTTCATCGGACAGAAGAGATGAAAGTCACTTGGGGCGAGGTTGGGCTATAGGGAGGATGGTCAGAGATCTCCCATCCAAACTGATTCAACACATTTCACTCTCAGATATTTCACTGTCCCAAAATACTGATTAGCATTTACAGTGTCCCCTGCTGGTAAAAATTCACATGGGGGCACCACATCAATCCAAGAAGACGGTGCACATGAATTTTTTAATCGACCCTCATTGATTGGATTTGATTGAGACCGGTGAACCACTATGCTGCCAGTGCATGGATTGTTGTTTTGTTTTTGGTGTGAATGCGACACCCATGTAGGAATGTCAATGCTGTGGCCAGGTGTTTGGTTTTGTGTTTGTGTGTCAGTTGTCTTGGCACCCATCTTGCACACACTTTCGGAAAAACCAAGCCACCAGGAGTCAATTTTGTGCATTAGTGGGTGAGATGTCTTGGCAGTTGATGAGCAAGTTCTGAAATTGTGAAGTGCTGGTTCTGCAAAATTGCTTGCAGCACACTTTCCATCAATTCTGATATCACTAGGGATGGTCGGTCACTACGGTGTTAAACGCGAACATTGGTTCCTCCTCCAGCGAATTGCCTGCTCCATCGTCTGGCCATACAGTTGCTCATAATGTGCACATAAAAGTGACACAATTGACAGTGGATTTCTGCTGGAGGCTTTTTCCGAGCATACTAAAATTGTATAACTGCACGAACCTCACAGTTGGTGAGATACAGTACCAGAGCAGCCATTTTATCCTAGGTCTGTGCAGTAACTATTGCCTCCGCAAGATTGAAGGTGTACTGCATTGTTCCCTCTCTACTCCTGTCATGCACATTCCAGTCAGACTACTCATGCCCTCTCTGGACCCAATCGAAACTTACTTTCTGGGTGCACATTGTGGTTCAGTGTTCACTTTCACTTATCTGTCTGTAAATATTGGTGTAATCCTAAATTCAGTGAATGGTGACAAACATCACTTGTATAATGTCCAGTATGGCTCTTCTTGACCATTTCTAAACAAGTCCTGAGACACTGTTCTAACAATGGTCTGCCACTTACCATTCACGTTTGGCAGATGGATGACTGCTTAGGAACTACAGTGAAACCCCGCTTTTACACTTTTCAAGGGCATTAAAAAAAAGGTGCAAAATGTGGGAAAACGTAAAATGTGGGAAATAATGTTTTAAGCTGTAAAAGTTACATATAAGATACCCCCTTGTATTTTCGCACTTTATGTATGGTATATGTACATAACAGGTATCAAAAGACTTGTCAGGGACTTTTTTGTTACCTAATAAAGATTTAGTATTTAATGTAACTGGAATTGACAAGTGTCAGCCGGTTGGAGTGGCCGAGCGGTTCTAGGGGCTACAGTCTGGAACCGCGCGACCGCTACGGTCGCAGGTTCAAATCCTGCTTCGGGCATGGATGTGTGTGATGTCCTTAGGTTAGTTAGGTTTAAGTAGTTCTTAGTTCTAGGGGACTGATGGCCTCAGATGGTCCCATAGTGCTCAGAGCCATTTGAACCATTTGACAAGTGTCTGGGAAGTACAAACGTTTGATTTAATTTCAAACGTCATAATCAATATTTTTGGAAAGCCTGCATTCATTATTTAAATAATGAATGTCTTAATCGATGTTTTTGGAAAGCGTGCCGCTGTCATTCATTATTTAGATAATGAAATACTGCACTATTTTTTCATGCTTGACGACATGTTTCTAGAATTTTTCTCGTCAAGTGCAAATATGTACATAAGTAACTGTGTGGTGTTTGAATATGTGTTATTCTGCCTCTCATGCTCTTTTTGAGATTATCAGGTACTGTGCCTCCTCAGTTATGTAGAAAACAATGCACATGCAAACTGTCACTCACTCTGCTTGTGTAACATCACAAAAAATAATACGAAAATGCTGCACCTGACAACGAGAATAAATTCTTGAAACATGTTTTGCTCAGCATGAAAAAAATTTGTAACTGTCGTTGTGTTTAGACTAAACACATTTGAGCAACGCAAAGTGAATGACGATGTCAACTAGTCCTACAAGAGACCAAACGCCGAAAGACGCTAAATATGGTTCGACAAGGGTGTCAAGATACTCACAACAATCAAGAAACTGCATTTGCGCCGTACAGAGTTTGGAAGTGGTTGTGAATGGTAATGATACCTTTATTCCAATGGACCTAGTTACTCCCGAGCCATCATGCCAAGTAGTGTTTGGCAGCAGCGGGAGATACGACACAAATTGTTCCAACTTTTACACGTTTACTGGCTCAAATCCACTAAGTAGAGTGCCCTGGTGCCAAGAAACTTAACCATGTAATATTTGTAAACACTAGTGGACGGCCAACATCATGCCAGAGTCATTTTTCTTCTCGACAAATATTTTTTTGTAATGCATAAATCGCAAGAAAATTATAAATATGTTGACGCAAAATTGGGTGCAAATTAACATTGTGGTCATCGGAAAATTGACGGGAACGATAAAAAATGTAGTGAACGGCGGGAAAACATCAATTCCGGGAACATAAGAGTGGGGTTGTACTGTATTTGTATGACACAAGATGGGTGCTTTACACAGTGCTTGTCTTCTGTGCCCTCTCTGTAGTCAATTTTAATTGTTTTACGCCAGAGTCAGAAGCAGCTTGGTGTAAGCTGACCACCTGCCCTTTCACGATCGTAATCACTGGGATCATTTTGCCAGACGTTGTAGCCCTTCCTTTTTTATATCAGATGCTTTGAATTTCATAATCATTTTCGTCAAACCAGTCTCCATGTTTTCTTTCAATGAACCCAGTTGATTCTTCGCAAGCCGAAAGCCTGATGGTTTTTGGTATTGACCAGTGTTCTTCAACATTGTCAGGGTACTCAGCAGGCAGCTTTTGCTTCAGTGTTCTGGAAATTCTTTTAGACCTCTTTATCTTTTAGTCGTTCAATATTTAACAGATGTTTTGCTTGTTTCTTTTGCTTCCTCCATTTGGGTGACACTTGTAGAGCAATTACTGTCCAGCAGCCATCACTCTGTGCTACAGTTCTTGTGATCCTCGATCTCTAGACCGCACAATCACGTAACATATTAGTTTCCAGTGTTTTGATTTGGGGTGCCGCCATGTGGTTTTAAACTCATTTTTTTGTCGAAAGAGAGTGTTTATAATGATGAGAATTTAGTCAGAAGGATCCATTGGAGTTCCCATTGCTTATACCCTCCTTACCAATGATACCTTTCCATAGGGCATAGTCTCTGCCAACTCGTGCATTGAAGTCACCTAGTAGAATAATTTTATCTGATCGAGGTACATATGACAGGTGTCGGTCTAATCGGTTGTAGAGCTTTTCCTTTTTATCATCCTCTGAGTCTAGGGTTGGTGCGTATGCACTAATTGTAGTAGCTTTTTGGTTGTTCACGAATTTAAGACAGAGATTCTTAAGTCTTTCATTTATTCCAGAGGGTAGTTCGTCTAGATCATTGAGAAGTTGATTCCTTACAGCAAACCCTATCCCATGGATACGAGGCTCATTTTCATCTTTCTCTTTCCCGTGGTAAGTGTAGCCTCCACCTTGTTCTTTTAGTTGACCCTCACCCGCAAGTCTTGTTTCACTGAGGGCAGCAATATCGATGATATATCTTTTTAGTTCACGTGCCACAATAGCTATTCTTCATTGTGGTTGGTTGCTTTTGTCTGAGTTAGTGAGAATTTGAACAGTCCAGGCAGCAATATTTAAGTTTTGTTTCTTCTTTTTGTTTTGACTGCACATGGTGTACTCTCTGGATGCGGCCATCCAGTCAGGTAGTTGGTTGGTTTGGCTCACTATGTTTCGGACACTTTTCAGACCCCTTCCTCTGCGGGGTGAGCAGACGAGATCCTGAATAGGCCTGCTTAGTCACAGGTGCAGCACACGAGTTACTCTACAGCCTCCTTGACTAAAACAGTGATCACACAACTGTTGCCTAGGTGCTGGTTTGTCACCAAGATCTTGCAGATTACACAGTCTATCACAACTTGTCAGTTGACGCAGGCCTTCCTGCATGGGGCTGATGGTATTGTCCTCAAAAAGACGCATGTGCCTTTACTTTTTTTAATGTTTAAATGTTTCTGCACAACTACAATCACCAAACGTCCCTGACAGCTTTGTAATCTTGGTCTGGTGGCATAGTGACTACGACAACTGGAGACACAAAAACTGTTGAGGTTTTTTGGTCCCCTGTGACAGATTGTGGTGGAAGGAAGGAGGGATGGGCTTCAAAAAGGAAAGCAGTGGATACATTAAAAAGCAAATGATTTCGTACAAAACTAAATCAGATGCTACCAACAGAAATTGTGCAAAGTTCAGAAGATGCCACAAAGACATTGAACGTGCATTAGAAGTTGAGAGTAACAGTAACTCTGATGACAGTGAAAGTTACACAAGAAAGCTCTACCAATCATATGTACTGTGTATTACATGAACACTCCCCTCTTACCCCCCAGGGGATCCACAACTCTTTTGTGGATACGTGCGTAGCGAGCACGGGACCCCGAGCTGATGTGGCCTTCCTTCCTTTCCGGGCTGCATACCTTCCCTTTCCGCATCCTTCCCCATCCCCCATCTTCGCCCCCCCCCTCACCTCTGGCTCTTTCCTTCCTTTTCTCCCCCTCTGGGGGAATGGTTTGTGCCTCCGTCCGGAGACGGACGCTTGTAAATGTACCACATCCTTCGCCTTCCTTCCTTGTAAGTCTTCGTCCTTCCTTTGTCCCTCTCTTTTCCTTACCTCTTCTCTCTACCCTTTTCTCCGCTGCGGCGTTTGAGACCTCTTCTTTCCTTTCCCTTTCCCTTTCTTTTTCTTCCTCCCTGTGCGTGTCTGAAGGCCGACCCACGCACTTCCATGCGTAGCCGGTGACGGGGTAACGCGTAATTCCCCGCCCCGGGTAGACAGGTAGGACACGTACGTACCCCCTGGTAACGGCCAGGCCCAGGGAGGGGTGATTACCCGAGCTGATACCTTCCGAAAGTGCCGATTGGTCCCTCCGTCCGTTTGTCGGGAGGTGTGACCTGAGGTGTGAACAATCACCTAAGGCGGGAGTGCCCTCAGAGAGGGCCCCCACAAGGGAGGAGCGCGCCATCGGAGACGCCGGTAATCATGGGGGATTCTTCCGCAATGGTTTCCTCATCTTCCACTATGTCTGCTCACAAACGTAAGTTCACTGAGTCTCAACCACAGTCAGTTCTTCCATCGTTGCCACAGTTCCTTGTTGTTTCTCGGTCTGACGAAGGTCACGACTTCTCCACAGTCAACCCTTTCATTATTCAGAAAGGTGTCGACGCAATTGCAGGTCCTGTAAAGTCTTGTTCCAGATTACGGAATGGCACCCTGTTGTTAGAAACACACAGTGCCCTCCAGGCACAAAAATTGCTGCGTACCTCACTACTACACACTTTCCCTGTCCGGGTAGAACCGCACCGTACCTTAAATTCCTCGCGTGGAGTTGTCTATACACGCTCCCTCGATGGACTGTCTGACGAAGAAATTCAGCACTACCTGTCAGACCAGGGCGTAACGGCTGTTCATAGGGTTATGAAAAGGGTTGACACGAAGATCATTCCAACCCGCACTGTCTTTTTGACATTTGACAAAGTGCAAGTCCCATCGAAAATCAAAGCAGGCTATGAGATAATTTCCGTTCGTCCTTACGTCCCAAACCCTACGCGTTGCTATCGGTGCCAGCGATTCAATCACACCAGCCAGTCCTGTTCTAATCCGGCCAAATGTGTTACGTGTGGCAGGGATGCCCATGAGGGTGCTTGTCCACCTCCATCCCCTCGCTGCATCAACTGTATGGGAGACCACGCTGCTTCCTCTAGAGATTGCCCAGTTTTTAAGGACGAAAAGCTCATCCAGGAAATAAGAGTGAAGGAAAAGGTGTCGACCTTTGCTGCTCGGAAGCTGTTCGCCAGTCGACAGCCCACCGTGCCTCAGACAGGCAAATACAGCACTGTCCTTGCTTCTCCTCGGCCAACAAAGGAGGCGGCCACGCAGACTTGCGACCTCACCTTTAGTGCCACGGTCGTCCGATCGGCCAGCGCAAAGATCGCCCGTTCAACTTCACCACTTTCGCCTGCCCACTCTTTGGCTCACCCTTCGTCGGGTTCTGCTAAATCTCGAGCCCAAAAGTCAGACACCAAGTCTTCGAAGAAAGAGCATACTCGTGAAGAGTTTTTACGTACGGCAACTTCACCACCATCGGTTCCTCCTTCCTCTAAACCTCATACTTCCAAGAAGGCTACAAAGAAACCCAGTTCCTCTCCTTCTCCGCCAAGGCGTGTCCCATCCACAGCGCCACCTGGCGGAAATCGCCCTCGGCCGTCTTCTGTGTCGCCGAGGCGCACTGCTGGTGGCCGGTCAACCGGCCGATCGCTGGTGGCAGGAGCTGCTCCTGACCAACCTATGGATCAGGATCTTCTGCCTTCGGCCGAATGCCATTCCATGCTGTCGGTCGCAAGCTCTGAGCAGTCGTTGAGTTGACAGCACCCTTGGTCACATTCCTCCATTTTCTGTTCACCCTATGTCCATTATCCACTGGAATATCCGCGGCATTCGAGCCAATCGGGATGAATTGTCGATCCTCTTACGATCCTACTCGCCGGTCATCTTCTGTCTTCAGGAAACAAAGCTGCGTCCTAATGACCGCTTTGTTCTCCCTCATTTTCAGTCCGTCCGATATGACCTCCCCTCTGTGGAAGGCACTCCAGCCCATGGAGGACTCATGATTCTTCTCCATGATACTCTCCATTATCATCCAATCCCCTTAGACAGTTCCTTCCAAGCTGTCGCCGTCCGTCTTTCCCTTTCTGGATACACGTTCTCTCTTTGTACTGTATACATTCCATCGTCCACACCAATGGCACGAGCTGATCTCCTTCATCTTCTTGGTCAGCTTCCACCCCCCTATTTGCTGGTTGGGGACTTCAATGCCCACCACCCGCTTTGGGGATCTCCACATCCTTGTCCACGTGGCTCCCTATTGCTAGACGTCTTCCACCAAGTGGATCTAGTTTGCCTCAACACTGGGGTCCCCACGTTTTTGTCTGCCTCCACGACAAATTTATTTCATTTGGACCTTGCGATCGGTACTGTTCCGCTTGCTCGGCGCTTCGAATGGTACGCCCTTGATGATACACACTCGAGTGACCACTTTCCATGTGTCCTTAGGCTGCAGCCTCATCTGCCATATATGCGCCCGCGACGCTGGAAGTTTGCCCAAGCCGATTGGACACTTTTTTCGTCTCTAGCGACATTCGATGACCGTCGCTTTCCCAGCGTCGACGATGAGGTCACACATATTACCGACGTTATTCTTGCAGCTGCGGAACGTTCCATTCCACGCACCTCCGAATTGCCCCGGCGCCCCCCAGTTCCTTGGTGGAACGAGGCATGCCGTGACGCAATCCGTGAGCGGCGACGTGCTCTTCGCATTTTCCGTCACCATCCTACTGTAGCAAACTGTATCCGCTATAAGCAACTCCGTGCGCGATGCCGTCGCGTCATCCGCGATAGCAAGAAGGCAAGCTGGCAATTCTTTATTAGCTCCTTTAACACCTTCACTCCCTCCTCGGAAGTTTGGAGTCGGCTTCGACGGTTCTCAGGCGCGCCTAGTTTCTCCCCGGTCTCTGGGCTCACTGTCGCGCATGATACCTTAGTGGACCCCGTCGCAATTTCTAACTCATTGGGTCAGCACTTTGCTGAGATTTCGAGCTCTTCAAATTACCCGCCAGCGTTTCTCCCGAAGAAATGTGCAGCGGAAGTGCGACCTCTTGCTTTCTCCTCTCAAAATCGCGAAAGCTACAATACTGTTTTCTCCATGCGGGAACTCCAACATGCCCTCTCTTCTTCTCGCTCCTCCGCCCCTGGATCGGATGGTATCCATGTCCAAATGTTGCTGCATTTATCAACCCATAGTCTGCGTTACCTCCTTCGCCTTTATAATCGAATTTGGACCGACAGTACCTTTCCCAGACGATGGCGGGAAGCTATCGTCGTTCCCATTCCGAAACCTGGAAAGGACAAACATCTCCCCTCTAGTTATCGCCCCATTTCTCTCACGAGTAGTGTCTGTAAGATTTTGGAGCGTATGGTGAATTACCGTTTAGCTTGGTGGCTGGAATCCCGCAGTCTTTTAACACCTGCCCAATGCGGATTCCGAAAGCATCGCTCTGCAGTTGACCATCTTGTTGCTCTCTCCACTTACATCATGAACAATTTTCTCCGGAAACGCCAAACAGTCGCAATATTTTTTGATCTGGAGAGAGCATACGATACCTGTTGGAGGACAGGCATCCTCCGCACACTGTTCTCTTGGGGCTTTCGAGGCCGGCTGCCCCTTTTTCTTCGCGAATTTATGGCAGAGCGAACATTTAGGGTGCGGGTGAACACTACTCTCTCCCGTACTTTCTCTCAAGAAAACGGGGTACCCCAGGGCTCCGTGCTGAGTGTTGTACTGTTTGCCATCGCTATAAATCCAATTATGGATTGTCTCCTTCCTGACGTCTCGGGCTCCCTCTTTGTGGACGATTTTGCGATCTACTACAGCTCTCAACGGACCAGCCTTCTTGAACGACGTCTTCAAGGATGTCTCGATCGCCTCCACTCTTGGAGCCTCGACACCGGCTTCCGTTTTTCTCCCAGTAAGACCGTTTGTATTAATTTTTGGCGACGTAAGGAGTTTCTTCCGCCCTCCTTACATCTAGGTCCTGTCAACCTTCCGTTTTCAGACGTCACTAAATTCTTGGGTCTTATGTTTGATAGAAAACTGTGCTGGTCCTCCCACGTTTCCTATCTTTCGGCTCGCTGTCTGCGAACGCTCAACGCCCTCCGTGTCCTGAATGGTACCTCCTGGGGAGCGGACCGAGTGGTCCTTCTCCGCCTCTATCGCGCCTTAGTGCGCTCGAAATTGGACTATGGAAGCATAGTCTACTCCTCTGCTCGGCCGTCTATTCTTCGGCGTCTCGACTCTATCCACCACCGTGGATTGCATTTAGCGTCTGGAGCTTTTTACACTAGCCCTGTGGAAAGCCTTTATGCTGAGACTGCTGAACCTCCGCTGTCCAATCGGCGAGCGGTCCTTCTGAGCCGTTATGCTAGCCATCTGTCTTCCATGCCTGCTAATCCAGCCCACGACCCTTTTCTCGACGCCTCCTTTGATGTAGGGTATGCAGGCCGCTCCTCCTCCCTACTACCCCCGGGAGTCCGCTTCCGTCAACTGCTCCATTCTCTTTCCTTCCGCTTTCCTAAAACCTTCTTGACAACTTGGGGTACAGCACCGCCTTGGCTTCGTCCCCGGATCTGTCTGCTCCGTGATCTTTGTCAATTTCCCAAGGATGGTACGCCTTCACTTGTTTATCGTCGGGCATTTGCTGCTCTATGTGCACAAATGACAGACGCCACCTTTATTTACACCGACGGCTCGAAAACATCGTTGGGTGTAGGGAGTGCCTATATTGTTGGCGACGCCCCAAATCACTTTCGGCTTCCCGACCAGTGTTCTGTTTATACTGCGGAGCTTTTCGCTGTTCTCCAGGCTGTCCACTACATCCGCCACCATCAGCGGATACAGTACGTAATCTGCTCAGATTCTCTCAGCTCTCTCCTCAGTCTCCAAGCTCTTTACCCTGTGCACCCTCTGGTCCACCGGATTCAGGACTGTCTGCGCTTGCTCCACCTGGGGGGCGTCTCGGTGGCGTTCCTCTGGCTCCCGGGACACGCTGGTATCTGTGGGAATGAGGCGGCTGATATAGCAGCCAAGGCTGCAGTTTCTCTTCCTCGGCCAGCTATTCAGTCTCTTCCCTTCACCGATCTACGGAGCGGTTTATGTCGCAAAGTTGCTCATTTATGGCATGCGCATTGGTCAACACTTCCCCGCAATAAATTGCGGGAAGTGAAAGCCCTTCCTTGCGCTTGGACCTCTTCCTCCTGAACGAGTCGTCGGGAGGAGGTAATTTTAGCTAGACTCCGGATAGGGCACTGTCGTTTTAGCCATCGGCATCTTTTAAGCGGCGATCCTCCCCCACTCTGTCCCCACTGCTCTCAGCTGTGGACGGTAAGACACCTTTTAATTGAATGCCCCTATTTTAATCCGTTACGCTCCCGTCTACAGCTATCGCCTGATCTATCGTCGATTTTAGCAGATGACACGCGCTCAGCCGACCGCGTTCTCCAGTTTATTAGTGACAGTGAAATGACGTCAGTCATTTGAAGTTTTATCGGGGACCATCAACCCCTCTCTGTAGTGGACTTTTAAGCCTTGTTTCTGCTTTTCGTGTCCAATTTTTTGAGTTTTGTTCCCATTTTTGCTGTTTTCCATTTTCAGTTTTTATTCTTTCCACAGTCGCGGACCGGGCGCTAATGACCATAGCAGTTTTGCGCCCTAAAACCAAAAAAAAAAAAAAAAAAAAAAAAAACTCCCCTCTTACCACACGCAAGACACATGTGGAAAATGCCACAGATCTACAGTTGTACAGTTCTAAGAAATACTACAAAGCACATTCAATATATAATTTATGTACTGATTGTAGACACTCTTGTCTCCTCATTTGATGTTGGGAACATGTTCTTTAATGTATTGTAGGCTTCTGTAGTTAACAGAACAGAGCTGTTTAACAATTCAATAATTAATTCTGTTTTCAAATTGATGGCTTGCAAGTGAGATCCCCAGTATGAGGAACTGTAGCAAATATAGTTTGACATATTTAGAATTTGTAATATTTGACAAAATAGTGCCAACCATGTAAAACGTATAAAAATATTATTCTGTATTAGCTATATTGGTGACATCCTTTGTGTGTGTGTGTGTGTGTGTGTGTGTGTGTGTGTGTGTGTGTGTGTTTTAAGTAATCAATCTTCTGACTGGTTTGATGCGGCCCTCGATGAATTTCCTTCCTGTACCAAGCTTTTCATCTCAGAGTAGCACTTGCAACCTAAGTCCACAACTAGTTGCCAGATGTATTCCAATCTTTGTCTTCCTCTACAGTTTTTACCTTCTACAGCTCCCTCTAGTACTGTGGAAGTTATTCCGTGATGTCTTAATAGGTGTCCTACCACCCTGTCCCTACTTCCTGTCAGTGTTTACGTGCTGATTATTCAGAGAACCTCCTCATTCCTTACCTTATCAGTCCACATAATTTTCAACAATCTTCTGTAGCACCACATCACAAATGCTTCAATTCTCTTCTTTTCTGGTTTTCCAACAGTTCATGTTTTACTAGCATACTATGTCATGCTACAAACGTACTTTCTCAGAATTTTCTTCCTGAAATCGATACCTATGTTTGATATTACTAGACTTCTCTTGGCCAAGAATCCCCATTTTGTCCATTGCTAGCTTGCTTTTGATGTCCATTTTGCTCTGACTGTCGTGGTTTATTTTGCTGCCTAGGTAGCAGTATTCCTTAACTTCATCTGCTTTGTGATCACGACTCCTGATGTTAAGTTTGTTGCTGTTTTCATTTCTGCTACTTTCGTCTTTCTTCAATTTACTCTCAATCCACATTCTGTATTCGTTAGACTGTTCATTCCATTCAGCAGATCATGCAGTTCTTCTTTACTTGCACTGAGGACAGCACTGTCATCAGCGAATCTTATCATTGAGATCTTTCACCTTGAACTCTAATTTCATTCTTGAAGCTTTCTTTTATTTCGGTGATTGCTTCTTTGACTTATAGATAGAACAGTAGGAGCAAAAGACTAAATCCCTGTCTTACACCCTTTTTAATCCCAGCACTTCGTTCTTGATCTCCCACTGTTGTTGTTCCTTCTTGGTTCTTGTGCATATTGTATATTACCTGTCTTTCCCTATAGCTTACCCGTGTTTTTCTCAGAATTTGAAACATCTTTCACCATTTTACATTGTTGAACACTTTTTCCATGTTAATAAATCCTATGAACGTGTCTTGATTTTTCTTCAGTCTTGCTTCCACTATCAACCACGTCAGAATTGCCTCTCTCGTGCCCATACCTTTACTAAATCCAAACTGATAGTCATCTAACACATCCTTAATTTTCTTTTCCATTCTTCTGTATATTATTCTTGTCATAACTGAGATGCATGAGCTGTTAAGCTGATTGTGTGATAATTCTCTCTCTTGTTGGCTGTTGCAGTCTTTGGAATTATGTGAATGCTGTTTTTCCTATATTTCGCCAGACTCGTACATTCTACACACCAATGTGAATAGTTGTTTTGTTGCCAATGCTCCCAATGATTTTAGAAATTGTGATGCAATATTATCTATCCCTTCTGACATTTTTTCTGAATGCTGAGTCAGTCCTAGGACACCCACTTCTGTTTCTTCAGTTTTCCTGCAACAATTTCACCTTAGCTTCCCTGCACATCCTGTTTACTTCATTCCTAAGTGGCTTGTATTTGTCTATTTCTGAATTACTCCGAACATTTTTGTACTGCCTCCTTTTGTCTTATCAGCTGAAGTATTTCTTCTGTTACCTGTGGTTTCTTTACAGTTACCTTCCTTGTACTTACATTTTTTTTCCAACATCTGTGATCACCCTTTTTAGAGATCTCCATTCTTCTTCAACTGAACTGCCTACCTAGCTATTCCTTATTGCACTATCTATAGCCTCAGAGAACTTCAAGCGTATCTCCTCATTCCTTAGTACTTCCGTATCCCACTTCTTTGCACATTGATTTTTCCTGACTAGTCTCTTAAACTTCAGCCTACTCTTCATCACTACTGAATAGTAATCTTGAGTCTGTATCTGCTCCTAGGTACCCCTTACAATCCAGTATCTGATTTCGGAATCTTTGCCTGACCATGACGTAATTTAACTGAATTCTTCCCCTATCTCCCATCCTTTTCTGAGCAAACCTCCTCCTCTTGTATTTCTTGGACAGAGTATTCACTATTACTGCCTGAAATTTATTGCAGAACTCAATTAGTCTTTCTCCTCTCTCATTCTTAGTACCTAGCCCATATTGTTCTGTGACCCCTTCTTCTACTCCTCCTCCTACAACTGCATTCTAGTCCTCCATGACTGTTAGATTTTCATCTCTCTTTACATACTGAATTACTCATTCAGTATCCTATGTATGTCTCAATCTCTTCATCTTCAGCTTGCGACATCTGCATGTATACCTGAACTGTCGTTGTCGGTGTTGGTTTGCTGTCGATTCTGACATCAATCCTTCCACTGAAGTGAAGTGTTCACAGTAACTCACTCTCTGCACATCCTTCCTATTCACAATGAATCCTGCCCTTGTCTTCTTTCCATTTCACTTCACTGACACCCACTATGTCTAGATTGAGCCTTAGTATTTTTCTTTTCAGGTTTGCTAGCTTTCCTACCATGTTCAAACATCTGATATTCTGTGCCCCGACTCTTAGAATATTACTCTTTCATTAGTTATATGATCTTACTGTCATGGTCACCTCTCCCTTGGCAGTCCCCTCCCAGAGATCTTGAATGGGGGACTAGTCCGGTATCTTTTGCCAATAGAGATTTCATCATGACACTTCTTAAATTACAGGGTACAACCCCTGTGGATACACAGTGTGTGTCCTTAATGCAGTGGTTTCCATTGCCTTTTGCATCACCATAGAACTAATCATTGCCGGTCCTGCCTTCAGGGGTAGTCTCCCATGCCATGGGCAAAAGAGTGCCCTGAACTTTTGTCCGCTCCTCCACCCTGTTCGACAATGCCATTGGTAGAATCAGGGTGACTTCTTATGCCAGAAGTCTTCGTCTGCCATTGCTGATAACTTTTATTCAAAATTTAAGCGGTTTGGGGTTCAATCCTCGGGACTGAGGACTTTTTGATTACTAATCAAAGACATTACACCTAGACCACAGGTGCCTAAGAGATAAGCCAAATATCAGATTTGACCAGTTACATATAGGCATATGCAGTACATTAAAATATTAAAGTTACAATGGCAGAATGACATGGTAGGCAATCAGATTTCCGTGGCACTAACATAAAGAAATAGAATGTGCAAACGCACATTTGATATACACTGGATCCGCCACCCCTAATTGTGTATAAAAATCAGGAACGTAAGGGCGCAATAGCACATAAATGTACGAAACTTGAGGAGAGAAACAACACATAGTGGAAGTGAAAGAAAAAGAAAACAAAAATGAAATAAAATTGCAAACAATCAGAAATACCACTTCAGAATATCATTTATTTTCAGAAGGCAAGGCACAGGAAAATAACTACCTAGAAGGTAATTTCGTTAAAAACTGGATCCCTGAAAGAAACGTCAAAAAAATATATACCAGACATTAGAAATTCACCAATTAAAGCAAACCTATTTTATCGAAGATATGTGGGACGAACAAGTAGAACATTTGACACAAGAGCTTGGAAAAACAAAGCAAATCATTCAATTTTTGTAGGACACCTTTACAAACACCACCATCCAAACAGAATGATGAGACATGAAAGTTATCATAGACCGTATTTGTGTCCTTGACACATTACACTCCCACACCCCTCCTCAAATCAGTTGTCTTGTCTACAATTATTTCTCTCCTTGTATCCTCTATCACCCCCCCCCCACTCTCTCTCTCTCTCTCTCTCTCTCTCTCTCTCTCTCTCTCTCTCTCACACACACACACACACACACACACACACACACACACAACTAATTACACAGTGCTGTAGAAATTGTGTGGTTACATGAAAGCAGAAGTTTAGCATTTGAAGTGCAGTACATCTTGAAACTAAACTCAGTTTGAGAGGAAGAAAGTAGGCTTCAAATAGCTGAAACAAAGTTAAAATTCAATCTCTGCTTACAGAAAACAAAAATTCAAATATGTGTGAAAAGGAAAATTCAGCACTGTAAACTTGGTGAAAACATAACTTTATGAAGCAAAAGTATTTTGTTTTTACTATTGTATGGTAACTGAAATACCAAAACAGATCATGTATTAAAAATTTTACAGAAATATGACAAAGGATGGTCTATCAATAAATAAAAATGCATTTGGTGGAAATTTTCTTAATTTGCAGTATGCTCAAATACATCAAAAGGAAAGTTATATTTTTTATGACAACTGCTGCTGAAGATGGTGATCCAAATATATTAAATTAGCGGAACAACTACATTTGTCTGTGCACAAATGCTTTTTAAGATCAGGGTGTATAGTGCTACTAGGAGGAAACTGCATATGGAGGCAAAAGTAAATCGAAGCCCTCAATTTCTTCAGTATGTAAGCACATACAAAAAAAAAAAAAAAAAAAAAAAAAAAAAATTTGACAAAATAGTTAAACTAGCAAAACGTACTGCGAATAATAACTTCATTTCAAATGCAAAAAACAAATCAAAAGCTGTTTGGTCTGTTATAAGAAGCGAAGTTGGCAGTGAGACAGAGAGAAAATGCCCTTCTAAAATAGTGATAAATGGTAGAGCTGTTACAGAACCCAGTGCCATTTGTGAATCATTCAATGATATTTTCATAAACTGTAACAAATTTGGTGACTGTTCACCACCAAAAAAAAGCCCAATATGACAGATAGCAATTGCCCATGTTTTAAGTTTTCTCATGTTTCCATCTCAGATGTCATCAAAATCATAATGTCCCTAAAAAATTCAAAATCTGTGGGGTGGGATGAGGTCCACACTGAAATAATAATAGTCCGCCACAGTATTGCATATCCACTCTCTTTCATAATCAACCAATCTTTTGATAAGGGATGTTTCCCAGATCGATTAAAATATGCAGAAATTCGGCCCATACATAAAAAAGGCAAACAAGATGAATTGGGCAACTATAGGCCAATCTCACTGTTACCAATTTTCTCAAAAATATTTGAAAGAGCTGCATGTGATCAGATCGAAAATCACAATTCATCTAACAGCATTATCTTAGGCAATCAATACGGTTTCAGAAAAGGCCGCACCACAATCCATGCAATAAATGAATTAGTCATAAAAGTCAGCAGATGTCTTGATGATAGAGTGTGTGTGTCAGGCATCTTTTGTGACCTGTCCAAAGCCTTCGACACAGTAAACCATGACCTGCTTCTCCAAAAATTGGCACGCTATGGTTTTCAAGGCAAATCTCTTAGCTGGATGTCATCATACTTGGCAAACAGAAAATAAAGAGTACTTATTAACATCAACGCCAAGAAATTTCTCTCTGGCTGGAAAAACACTCAATTAGGTGTTCCACAAGGTTCAATATTAGGGTCACTGCTTTTTCTGTATTATATTAATGATATGCCATGTCAGGTCCAGTCTGATACTATCCTCTATGCAGATGACTCAACAGCTGTAGTCTGTCGTAAAAATGAGGTAGACCTAATTTGTCATATTGAACAAACACTTGGGGAAGTGGAGGCGTGGGTCAAAAACAATAACTTGACATTAAATTTTACAAAAACAGAAATTGTTCATTTTACCACAAAACAATCTGCACAGTCTATAAGTGAAATAAGGTATATGGACAAAAAATTAGAGACTGCAGACTGTCAAATCCCTTGGTGTGTTAGTCAATAAAAACCTGTTATGGAGTCACCATGTTGACAACATACTGGGTCGACTGAATAGCCTTGTATATATTATGAATATCTTGTATAGTACTACTGATTTAGCTGTAAGAAAAACTGTATATAATGCATATTTTGTTTCAGTCATTAGGTATAGTATAATTTTCTGGTGGTCTGAAAAAACAAATTTACTTAGAGCTTTTAGACTACAAAAAAGAATCATCAGAACAATGGTGGGAGCAAAACCAAAGCAACATTGCAAACCTTTATTTGTAAAACTAGATCTAATGAGCATTCCAAGCATATACATCTATGAAACTCTCACTTTCACGAAAAGAAACCCACAACTTTTTGAGGGCAACTTCTTGCATCAATATGATACTAGATATAAAACGAGCTACATGTTACCTACCCACCATTTAAAATCATATGAAAAACCCCTTACTATATGGGCATGAAATTTGTAAATAAAATATGGAAAGATATGGATGACCCAAATGTAAAAGGTACCAATAGAGACCTGGAAAAATATCTGAAAGATAAATGTTACTATAGTGTAGAAGATTTCATGAATGGCAACAATGCATTATAATTGTAATTACAATACCTCTCTGAAGATGTTACACCATATATATTATTAGTTTATTGTCTATTTTTAGTATTATTATATACAGTATGAAACTGATAAGTCACCTATGTCACAGTCTTTGATTGTGTAAGGCATGTTATGTGATAATAAAAATTGAATTGAACCCGGGAGATCCGGGAAAAACCCGGGAATTTTTTCATCTGGGAGAAAATCGGGAAAAACCCGTGAATTGTTTAGAATTCCGGGAATTTTTCATTGTTTTAGTTTTCAGTTAAATTGTTGTGATTTTGACTGGTAAGAACCAATACTCTAACAAAGGACATTATTGTATCCCGCTACTGCAGAATAATACTGCAGCAACAAAACATGAACGAAAGAAAAAAAATGAAAATAAAACTTAAATTGCAAAGGAAATGCGCCATATACAACAACAAAACAGTGCTCATACAAGTGTCTGCCAACAAAGTGTGTCAAAGGCTTTAGGAACACTACGCATTGCTTTATAACAACAAATTGCCTCCGATGAGCATGACGTGACAACTATTTAAATTAGATTCGTTTTAGCAGTTGTGGGCGAGCTCTTGCGCCTGCGCAGTTGAGTCGCGTATGAGTAGTACCTCCTCCCGCTTCTGGTTACAGAAGTGTGGCTGGGCACCACTACTTATCCCATTACGTCCCAAATTATTTTATTTAACAATTGAATTTTTTATTCCTTAATTATAATGTACATAGTGTATGAACCACAATAAGTACAAAAATAGACAAAGAATATTTACACATGCTGATATAATGGCCGTCCTCAAAATAGGACGCTGGGATCTAACAGTATCTTACAGCATACTAAAATGTATTCAAGTCTTAACTATTTATTTCTTGTGAAATGGTACAAAACACTTTACACACAGTGTTACATGGCATTTAACACAATATGTTTTTGGTTTCCCGTTGCATTTCGCTCTTACACATCTTCTTTGCGTGCTTCTTTTGTCAATCATATGACCAATTCCATCAAACCTGATCTCTGGTATCACTCTCAACTGACTTGATGGGTATTCTGTTGGACGTCCAATATTCGGTCTCCCAGTGTCCAATTTCAGGTATGTAACTGTAACACCACGTCTGAAATCCAGTAAATAACCAGTCATGGTGGTCAACACCTCCCATGTGCGCGTTATACGACTTCAAAACGGCAGGTTGTTGCACTTGTGTCTTCTTACTTGCTTGTCTATCGTACCATGTAGCTGCTCCCAAAGGTTCAACTTTGTCCAAATTTGTACCAATTGTAACACATCTGTTGTCGTGCAGTCGAACAAATAAGACTTCACCATTCCTGTCAAACTGGTAGTCATAGTTTCCTTGAACTGTCTCTTTCAGTTCGTTGCTGCTCAGTAGTGGACAGTCACCAACTAGATTGTCTCTGACAGTCCCAGTTGCTCGAAAACCCAAATTTCTCAGATGAATCAGAAGATCTCTACTAGTGAAGAAATTGTCAAAGTACACGCAATGATTCTCGAGTTTTTCAATGCAGTCCAGCATGTTTAGGACTACTCTTGATCCCAATAGTAGGTCATCCCTTGCAGTATCTTCTGGATCCTCTCCACAGTATAAATCAAATTTGAAATAGTAGCCACTTGCTCCACAAAGAGATCACAACTTATAGCCAAATCTAATATGCTTGCCTCGTATAAACTGTTTTAGCCCACTTTGTCCATAGTATTTGACTATCATTTCGTCAATTGACAAATTTTCCTCAAATATTCCAAATTTTTTAAAAGATTCATTTATCATTTTCAAGAGAGGTTTAATTTTGAATCCGCGATCATGTTTGTTTTCATTGGCTAGGTCTTTATCTTGAAAATGAAGCAATGTTTTCAACTTCTGATATTTATTCCTTGACATAGCTGACTTTATTGGTATGCCAACATCTTCATCTTCAGACCAGTGTAGCTTCTCAGCAGGGAGCTTATGGTTGTGTTGTTGTTGTGGTCTTCAGCTCTCCATGCTACTCTATCCTGTGCAAGCTTCTTCATCTCCCAGTACCTACTGCAACTTACATCCTTCTGAATCTGTTTAGTGTATTCATCTCTTGGTCTCCCTCTACGATTTTTACCCTCCACGCTGCCCTCCAATACTAAATTGGTGATCCCTTGATGCCTCAGAACATGTCCTACCAATCGATCCCTTCTTCTAGTGCCACAAACTTCTCTTCTCCCCAATCCTATTCAATACCTCCTCATTAGTTATGTGATCTACCCATCTAATCTTCAGCATTCTTCTGTAGGACCACATTTCAAAAGCTACTATTCTCTTCTTGTCCAAACTATTTATCGTTCATGTTTCACGCTACATACAAATACTTTCAGAAACGACTTCCTGACACTTAAATCTATACTCGATGTTAACAAATTTCACTTCTTCAGAAACGCTTTCCGTGCCATTGCCAGTCTAGATTTGATATCCTCTCTATTTCGACCATGATCAGTTATTTTGCTCACCAAATAGCAAAACTCCTTTACTACTTTAAGTGTCTCATTTCCTAATCTAATTCCCTCAGCGTCACCCGACTTAATTCGACTACATTCCATTATCCTCGTTTTGCTTTTATTGATGTTCATCCTATATCCTCCTTTCAAGACACTATCCATTCCATTCAACTGCTCTTCCAAGTCGTTTGCTGTCTCTGACAGAATTACAATGTCATCGGCGAACCTCATCATTTTTATTTCTTCTCCATGGATTTTAATACCTACTCCAAACTTTTCTTTTGTTTCCTTTACTGCTTGCTCAGTAGACAGATTGAATAGCATCGGGGAGAGGCTACAACCCTGTCTCACTCCTTTCCCAACCACTGCTTCCCTTTCATGCCCCTCGACTCTTATAACTGCCATCTGGTTTCTGTACAAATTGTAAATAGCTTTTCGCTCCCAGTATTTTACCCCTGCCACCTTAAGAATTTGAAAGAGAGTATTCCAGTCAACATTGTCAAAAGCTTTCTCTAAGTCTACAAATGCTAGAAATGTAGGTTTGCCTTTCCTTAATCTTTCTTCTAAGATAAGTCGTAGGGTCAGTATTGCCTCACGTGTTCCAACATTTCTACGGAATCCAAACTGATCTTCCCCGAGGTCGGCTTCTACCAGTTTTTCCATTCGCCTGTAAAGAATTCGCGTTAGTATTTTGCATCTGTGAGTTATTAAACTGATAGTTCGGTAATTTTCACATCTGTCAACACCTGCTTTCTTTGGGATTGGAATTATTATATTCTTCTTGAAGTCAGAGGGTATTTCGCCTGTCTCATACATCTTGCTCACCAGATGGTAGAGTTTTGTCAGGACTGGCTCTCCCAAGGCCGTCAGTAGTTCTAATGGAATGTTGTCTACTCCCGGGGCCTTGTTTCGACTTAGGTCTTTCAGTGCTCTGTTAAGCTCTTCACGTAGTATCATATCTCCCATTTCATCTTCATCTACATCCTCTTTCATTTCCATAATATTGTCTTCAAGTACATCGCTCTTGTATAGACCCTCTATATACTCCTTCCATCTTTCTGCTTTCCCTTCTTTGCTTGGAACTGGGTTTCCATCTGAGCTCTTGATATTCATACAAGTGGTTCTCTTTTCTCCAAAGGTCTCTTTAATTTTCCTGTAGGCAGTATCTATCGTACCCCTCATGTGATAAGCCTCTACATCCTTACATTTGTGCTCTAGCCATCCCTGCTTAGCCATTTTGCACTTCCTGTCGATCTCATTTTTGAGACGTTTGTATTCCTTTTTGCCTGCTTCACTTGCTGCCTTTTTGTATTTTCTCCTCTCATCAATTAAATTCAGTATCTCTTTTGTTACCTAAGGATTTCTTCCAGCCCTCGTCTTTTTATCTACTTGATCCTCTGCTTCCTTCACTATTTCATTCCTCTAAGCTACCTATTCTTCTTCTACTGTATTTCTTTCCCCCAATTCTGTCAATTGTTCCCTTATGCTCTCCCTGAAACTCTGTACAACCTCTTGTTCTTTCAGTTTATCCAGGTCCCATTTCCTTAAATTCCCACCTTTTTGCAGTTTCTTCAGTTTTAATCTACAATTCATAACCAATAGATTGTGGTCAGAGTCCACATCTGCCCCTGGAAGTCTTACAATTTAAAACCTGGTTCCTAAATCTCTGTCTTACCATTATATAATCTATCTGAAACCTGTCAGTATCTTCAGGCTTCCTCCATGTATACAGCCTTCTTTTATGATTCTTGAACCAAGTGTTAGCTATGAATAAGGTGTGCTCTGTGCAAAATTCTATCTGGCGGCTTCCTCTTTCATTTCTTATCCCTGATCCATATTCACCTACTACATTTCCTTCTCTCCCCTTTCCTACTGTCGAATTCCTGTCACCCATGACTATTAAATTTTCGTCTCCCTTCACTATCTGAATAATTTCTTTGATTTCATCATACATTTCTTCATCATCTGCAGAGCTAGTTGGCATATAAACTTGTACTACTGTTGTAGGTGTGGGCTTTGTGTCTATCTTGGCCACAATAATGCGTCCACTATGCTGTTTCTATTAGCTTACCTGCACTCCTATTTTTCTATTCATTATTAAACCGACTCTTGCATTACCCCTATTTGACTTTGTATTAATAACCCTGTAGTCACCTGACCAAAAGTCTTGTTCCTCCTGCCACCGAACTTCACTAATTCCCACTATATCTAACTTTAACCTATCCATTTCCCTTTTTAAATTTTCTAACCTAGCTGCCCAATTAAGGGATCTGACATTCCACCCTCCGATCTGTATAACGCCAGTTTTCTTTCTCCTGACGACGACGTCTTCCTGAGTAGTCCCCCCCCCCCCGCCCGGAGATCCGAATGGGGGACTATTTTACCTCCGGAATATTTTACCCAAGAGGACGCCATCATCACTTAACCATACAGTAAAGCTTCATGCCCTCGGGAAAAATTACGGCTGTAGTTTCCCCTTGCTTTCTGCCGTTCGCAGTACCAGCACAGCAAGGCCGTTTTGGTTAGTGTTACAAGGCCAGATCAGTCAATCATCCGGACTGTTGCCCCTGCAACTACTGAAAAGGGAGCTTATGGCAGCCAGCAAAAAGAAGAAATTCGACAAAGACCTTCACTTTTTCAACTGTGAGGATAAAATCCTGCATATTCTTTATATTTACCGTGTATCTCACAGTTTGTTTCACTATGAACATGTATATGTTTTCATTCGTCAGTTCTTCAAACATCTCCTTCGGAGTCAAGGAAGAAAGTTGTTCCTTCAATTCCTCTCTCTTTCTGCTGATGTCATGATCACTAGTTTGAGACAGCTTTGTATAAACTGGAGGTGTCTTTTTCCAAATGCTTTTCTCATCAGTAAGACGTCTCTCCTTCGATTTACTTCTGGAAACCTGGGATGTACTTGGCAGTGAAGTTTTACATACAGTTTCTTCGTTATTCTCTGATGCAACATAATGTAATTCAATAGCCCCTGGCACATCTGAGACTTCCACTGTTCCAGTAACATTGTCTGGACCTTCTTCTTTGTCGGTCATACAGTCTACTTTAGGAGGACATACGGTGATATCAATATGGCCCTGATCATCTGACACCGCATTATAGAATGCGTCACTGTTTATTATTTTTTCTATTTCTTTGTTAGTGAGGTATCTATCTCATCTGAATGCCGTTATAATCTATATAAAATGAAATGAAATAAAATGTAATAAAATAAAGTGAAATGAAAGAATAATACATTAGCACAAACTACAGAAAAGGGAATGTGTGAATGTGTCTGTCCATCTGGAACTGTATTATTTACTTATGGGTAACATATTCATAAATATTCTTACATAATACACGGTAAATTTCAAAGTAACTTCATATCCTGTATATAAAAAAGAGGGGTCGTTACCTACCTTAGCAACAAAATCTGGTAAAATTACCACGTTCTGAAAAGAAAATACATCAGCAGTAGCAGAGTTTTGTTAACACCAAGTCCCAGTGTCCTATTTCGAGTACACCAAATTTTATAACAATGGAAAACAATGAATATAACTCCAATTGAGCTAACAATGCAAGTAGTTTAAAAGACACGACTATAAATAATCACAAAACGATCTTTGCCACATATCAAATATTACGAAATTGTTGATAAAGTAAATACCTGTAATAACGATAAGTGTGCCTTAGTACTCAATAATCATTTAATGGTAGGATTTATTGCTTTTAATTTCCTGTAAGCATACATTTGTTATAAAAAGCATCAACAAGTGATGTAGAACAGTAATAGTTGCAAATTAATAATTTATTGTGTATTTATAAATAAATATGTGCTCTGTCCTCAAAATAGGACACTGGTACTTACTGGGTTAATATTGCCCCTGTTCGGAAATATCGTCCATCTGGGACTGATGCACAGAGCAGTCCGAGTTGTGGGGAGGTGGGTCGTCTCCACGTGACCTGTGATTGCGTTCAGTGATTTTGTTGTTTCCTCTTCTTTTATTGCTCTCACGTTAAATGATAACAAAATGGATATTTGTGGCTGGGAGCTATCAAACGAATTAAAATACGTTATAGAACAATGAAGTTATTTTTGCCGGTTTGCTAAAGAGATTTGGCTTTTATTAATCCTTTCTACCGAGGCAGTCAAATTATATGAAACTAAGTGTTTAATTTCACTCTATTGGCTAGTTTCAACTGTTCAATGCATTCAAGTGCACGTATGGCATTATACCATAATAAAGAACCAAACATGAGATAATGCAGTACTGGTACTCCAAGAAAATTTACATACGTATGTGCATTTTAAGCCGAATTATGCATTTTAGTATGGTTCACGATACTCCGACGCTCTTGAAATATCCTCTGGTGTCTTGTTTCCTTTATGCCATAATGTAAGATCTTTTAATGTTTTACACGTACGAACATATGGGCTTGCTGCGTCATCGTAGCTGCGCAAGTGCGGTGACGCTTGTTATCTGGCGCTCTCTTGCAACTGCAGAAACGAACCTATTTCTAACAGGCCGCGGGAAAATATTACGAATGGTGGTTTGAAAAGCGTTGCATTCAAAGCAGATTTCCTTTTACTTAAGATGAGCTATGTGTGAGCATGTACGATGAATTTCTTAAATCACAAAGCGTTTGACTCTCATTTAAAAATCAACTCTTCGAGGACGACCATTTAGAAGAATATCGAGCCCAGAAGATCAGACATTTACTGGCACATTTGTGTGCGCAAAAAAGATCAACATTATATGTGCAGGCTTAGCTTCCCTTCCAACTTATTAATCTTAAAGACCAATATTATATGTGAGTGCTATGCATATTAATTTAAGCCATTTACTTTTCTTATTTGTGTATTCGTGCTACTTAAGAGTGATCTTGCTATTGGCTGACTACATCACGTGTCCTACGCTGTCATCAGCTGGCGAAATCACGTGACATTAGCTATGACGGGCTTACAAAAGCGCATCGCAATCTCGATTTCAATGCTTCGGAAAGCGACATGCATTGTTTGGTGAATTCAAATTTATACCTGCGTAATATGAAAATATGCAGCGTACATGTTGCTGCACATCAAAGGTCTTTCAAAACGTGTTTCTCACCCCTGAGTTTTATTTTCTAAAGTGCCGGGAAATTCTACTCCAGTATATAAAACCATAAACATTCAAAGGATTTATGAGTTTTACTGTGCCGAGGAAGAGTATACTGTCACTTAACAAGGAAAAAGTGTATTTTCACCTGGGAGAAAGTGTATTTTTAACGAGGAAATCTGGGAATTGTTTTTCCTTGTCCACGTATATCATATTTACTCGAATCTAAGCCGTAATTTTTTTCCGGTTTTTGTAATCCAAAAAGCCGCCTGCAGCTTTGAATCTAGTGCAAAGCAAGAAGTTTTGAAAAATGTTGGTAGGTTCAGCCACTACTAACTTCTGCCGTCGAATATATGTAGCGACACAGGCATGCTTTGTAGGCACAAATACAAATACTGGCGACAAAATCTCTGAGTCAGTAAATAAATTTTAAAAAAATGTGGGAGATGAGCTTTTTTTTCTCTGCCCCTAGATTCGACCACTGCATTTTTGTACATTATCCAACGAAGTAAATACAAATTCCGTATTGTTCATCTTCGAATGTAGCAGAATTTCATTGTACTACGAAAATCCGACTGGCAAGACTGTTTGTCAATATGGCCAACTCCACTTTCTGAATTTTTTCCTACCTGTGAGAAGAGATGGTTGCTAATAGGAACCTGATGAAATTTGAATCACATGCAGTATTCTCTTCACATTTTGCCATGTATTCTTTCGTGTTTGCTGCTATCTCATTTAAATCCTGCTTGCTTAATAAACTACGAAACTAGAGTGAGACAACAGCAAACGCGGAAGAATATACGTATTGTGTAATAATAAAAAACACAAAAAAAATGAAAAAGTTGTTATATTAACTTAAGTATGTTGTTAAATTAACTTAATTATGTCATGTATTGGAAAATTTGACTCGTTCCACACCATTACGAAATATCGTATTCATGATCCATGGAACTACGAGGGCAGTTCAATAAGTAATGCAACACAGTTTTTTTTCTCGGCCAATTTTGGTTGAAAAAACCGGAAATTTCTTGTGGAATATTTTCAAACATTCCCGCTTCGTCTCGTATAGTTTCATTGACTTCCGACAGGTGGCAGCGCTGTACGGAGCTGTTAAAATGGCGTCTGTAACGGATGTGCGTTGCAAACAACGGGCAGTGATCGAGTTTCTTTTGGCGGAAAACCAGGGCATCTCAGATATTCATAGGCGCTTGCAGAATGTCTACGGTGATCTGGCAGTGGACAAAAGCACGGTGAGTCGTTGGGCAAAGCGTGTGTCATCATCGCCGCAAGGTCAAGCAAGACTGTCTGATCTCCCGCGTGCGGGCCGGCCGTGCACAGCTGTGACTCCTGCAATGGCGGAGCGTGCGAACACACTCGTTCGAGATGATCGACGGATCACCATCAAACAACTCAGTGCTCAACTTGACATCTCTGTTGGTAGTGCTGTCACAATTGTTCACCAGTTGGGATATTCAAAGGTTTGTTCCCGCTGGGTCCCTCATTGTCTAACCGAACACCATAAAGAGCAAAGGAGAACCATCTGTGCCGAATTGCTTGCTCGTCATGTGGCTGAGGGTGACAATTTCTTGTCAAAGATTGTTACAGGCGATGAAACATGGGTTCATCACTTCGAACCTGAAACAAAACGGCAATCAATGGAGTGGCGCCACACCCACTCCCCTACCAAGAAAAAGTTTAAAGCCATGCCCTCAGCCGGTAAAGTCATGGTTACAGTCTTCTGGGATGCTGAAGGGGTTATTCTGTTCGATGTCCTTCCCCATGGTCAAACGATCAACTCTGAAGTGTATTGTGCTACTCTTCAGAAATTGAAGAAACGACTTGAGCGTGTTCGTATGCACAAAAATCAGAACGAACTTCTCCTTCTTCATGACAACGCAAGACCTCACACAAGTCTTCGCACCCGAGAGGAGCTCACAAAACTTCAGTGGACTGTTCTTCCTCATGCACCCTACAGCCCCGATCTTGCACCGTCGGATTTCCATATGTTTGGCCCAATGAAGGACGCAATCCGTGGGACGCACTACGCGGATGATGAAGAAGTTATTGATGCAGTACGACGTTGGCTCCGACATCGACCAGTGGAATGGTACCGTGCAGGCATACAGGCCCTCATTTCAAGGTGGCGTAAGGCCGTAGCATTGAATGGAGATTACGTTGAAAAATAGTGTTGTGTAGCTAAAAGATTGGGGAATAACCTGGTGTATTTCAATGCTGAATAAAACAACCCCTGTTTCAGAAAAAAAAAATGTGTTGCATTACTTATTGAACTGCCCTCGTAGTATTAATCTAATCTAATGTTTATATTCGCATTATACTTACGTCTAATAGTGATACAGTCAGAAATGAAGCACGGCAACTGACTAGATTTTTAGTTCTAAGATGACTCTAATTTCTGTGCACAATTTGATGTACTAGAGACGCGGCCGCAAAGATGTTCGAACGGAGAAACATTTTCGCATAACTCTCGTTCAGAACATGTTCTATCATACACAGTCTATTATTTGGTTCTTGTTGATCATTATCAAAGAAAGCAGCAGTGTAAGTAACAACAAATAGCAGTCTCTTGCCATTGTTTCGCTAATGAGACGATTCCTCTCTCTTTGTTTTAATTTTAAGCGGCGGTAGCGCGCACAAAAGCAAGCCATTCCGCGAGCGGCGACAGGCAGTAAACACGCACTATCAGAATGCAACAAACAATGCATGACACAGTACAGTAATGCATTTTCTGCTTAGAGTGACGTAAACACCTATAACAAAGAAAACGGCACTTACCAGATCAAAGCAAAATAAGCAATCGATTCAAACCAGACGAAGCACGTGAAAATGGAAGGTTACCCGTATAAATACGGACAGAGCGCCTGACGCATAGTAATGGCTACCTGGTAAAGCTTAACTGCTAAGCTTACGACTCGAACCAAACTACTGTAGCTGTATCGTCATTCATTCGACCTAAATTGTGTCTCATATTACAATGGACCAACTTTGTTTCGATTTGGAGGTGCGGCCTAAAACTTTTCTCTCCCCTTGAATTTCGAGTCTCAAATTTCAGGTGCGGCTTAGATTCGGGAATTTTTTTTTCATTTATTTCGAGTCTCATTTTTCAGGTGCGGCTTAGATTCGAGTGTGGCTTAGATTCGAGGAAATACGGTACACCCTGAAGATGCTTGGGAGGACATCACAACATTCTTCATAAACTGAAACCTTGGCCCGTACTGTGAACTAACCTAATGTGATTGAATAGTCCATGAACTATTTAAAATGCCAGTAAAGATTCAGGCAGTAAACTTCAATTTTAATTATTTATGTTGCAGAAGGAGCAAGTAGCTAAACTGGATGAGCTTCTTGTTATTGTTGAGAAAGTATCTGCTGTTGTAAAAGCAATATTTGAAGCAAATGAGTAAGTAGAATTCATATTACAATAGATATTGTGTTTCTATAAACTAATTTAATTGGTAACATAAAATATCTGTGACACTGTAAATTTAAAAATAAATTATTCAAGTAGTGACATTCTTAACTAGGCAGTGAATAAACTAAGTAAAATAGTTTCGTATACAAGAGCTTCCATTTTCTTAATGGACGGGTTTCGTACAAATATGGCCTCAAATAAATCTTGATGTCGTTCTGCTATTAGTATATCATTAGGACAGATTCTAATTCTTACTAGTCACCAATAGAACAACAGTGTTGAGATCTGATGCCTAATCTTCCAAAAACAGTCAGTTTTAAGTCATTCATGATCTCATCAAAAATTTAATATCTTAATGTTCGTGAAGTATGTCAAATAAGTAAACCACAGTTAAAAAAGAAAAGATTGCATTTTTAGACTATTTTCCTTGCTTTTAGTGTACAATCAATTATTATTACAGTATGTTTTTGCGAATATTTGTGTATTAGGTCCAGTCTACTTCTTCACTTGGGGGTTAGCAAATCACTTTTCATTTAACAATAAGATAGATCAGAAGAAAAAAGACTATGTACGCTAGAAACACAATATTTTGAGGGCTTGAACCTTAATCAGCGTCAGTGTATCTAGGTCTGTATCTCTTGCATCAAATTTCAATGAAAGCAAATATTTTACAATGATGAAATTAGTTTCCTGTATGTAGACTTCAATATTTTTTGCTGTATTGTTTGCCAGTCAATGCATTATTACCATTTTACAGAAAAAAAATTACATCAGAGTTTTCTTATTTTATATTTTCATCTCTTGTAGGAAACAGAAAAAAGAGGGTGCCTTCCATGGTGTGGATGCTGTCTTACAGGTAAGGAGATATGATGGCAAATCCTGTTCTTTATTTTAGTGTTATCCATATTGTGAACCTGAGGTAGCACCACACTCCAGTCACTTGGCTGACCAACATATTTGCACATGGGAAGCGGTAGTCTCGGGCAGGAAGTTCTGGTCTTAATTTAAAACTGTCAGTGCGTGTCACTCTATATGGTGCTGTCACATTACCCCTTGTTCTTTAGAATCTCTCTTCCAGTGTCCCTGACTCCATCCATTTGTTCATTCACATCAACTAATTTCTAGCCCAGTGGCATGGGCAACTGTCCCCTCCCATTCCAAGGAGAAAAACACAGGCACACAAAACAACACTGAAAGCCCAGCACAATGTAACTGTACGCATTTGTGTGTGTGTGTGTGTGTGTGTGTGTGTGTGTGAGAGAGAGAGAGAGAGAGAGAGAGAGATATCTATCTTTGCAACTTATGTACCCACAAGAGAAAATATCCAGATCACTCGTACGTGATCAACAGTGGGGAAACAGGTATCACTCTATGGATGTAGACTTCCCCAGTGTATAATACTACCGATGAAAAGCTCTCGGGGTTTTCAGTCAGGTGGCCATGTTAACAGAATGAAATTTTTGCCAGGATACTTGCAGGGAAGATGCCGTGACACAATGCGCCATTCCCCTATATACTGTCATTTCACTTTCGTGTCAGAGATCTGTGCAATTGTGCAAGAACGGCTGGCAGTGAGGGACAGTAAGCTGTGGTTGGCAAAGCCAACTATCCAGATGTGCTATTCCTCCTGCTGCTCACTCATTGTTACAAGTTTCTCATGTTATAACGACTCCCTTTAGGTTTTAGTAAAACTGATCTTTTCACCATGCTTCTGATATTGAGATGTGTTCTCTCCTGTGCCTTTCCTTGCACCAGCTATGAAAATGTTCCTGTTACTTATGTAGCTAAGAGAAGACTGATAGATATTAGACAACAAATACAATTCTAGGTAATAAGTTTCATTGCTGTAATAGTGTGAAATATTGTTTTATTTTGTTGTAGAGGCAGAATTCTGAGGCCTTAAAAAATGACACACTGTTTATTGGAACATTAAGTCCCCATCAAATAGATGGTGTAAAATGGATGAAGGTAAGTGTCTGTGATTTATTACCAGTGTACATTTACTAAAAATTCAGTGTTGCCACTTACATGACTACTTACTTACTTTCTTTCTTCAAGGTGCTGGACGATCATGAGCTGAGTGGGATCTTGGCAGATGAGATGGGTATGGGTAAGACAGTGCAAGTGATTGCGTTTATCTGTCTTCTTTTAGAGCAGAATATCTCTGGACCATTTCTAATTGTGACACCACTCAGTGTTCTAAATAATTGGGAATCGGAATTCCAGAGGTTTGCTCCCAAGGTAAGTTCTTTCCAAATCTGAATTCCTGAGAACACAGAAGAAATGAATCACTTTCACACTTAGTTAATTTTATTTTTTCAGAACAGATGTTTATATCAACTTCATTTGTCTAAGTAACCAATACCTTTATAATTTAGTGGTATTAATAAGACTGTCTTAGAAAGAACTGGTGATGTGAAGAAGTTAACAATTCTTTCGATGTCTTGATTTGGAGAAACAACTGAAAAACCCTTCCTTGCAAAAGTGATGGTTGTCGTACTTGTCACTGCAGTGAATTCAGCTCAGTAATAATTTGGTGAAGTTTGTTCGAAGCTTCTTTCATTATTTCCAGAGGTCCGTGGGCAGTGAAGAAGTGGTTCAGCGCTAGAAGAGAAACTCTAAAAGCACATTCTGTTGGTGTTGATGTTGGTGTCAGTAACAGGCTTTTCATGGTAGATTGAGCATAACAGAAAGCCTTGAACAGTGTACATTATGCCAAAGAGGGAGTTGGGTTCTGCTTGCAGGCAATAACCAGCTGAACCTGCCATCACAGGGTTTCTTGACATAATGCCTCGTGTGGGTACTTCACTGTGAGAAATCTGTTAGCTCATCCCGTGGAAGTGTATCTGTCCTCTACAGGTCTGGTATATTCCTCCTCGATATCTTTCCAGGCAAATGCCGGGATGGTTCCTTTGAAAGGGCGCATCAGACTTCCTTCCCTGAATCAACCAACCCAGTTGTGTATTTGAGTCATAGCCCATTTGTGATAGTAACAACTAAAAAATTGTTAGGGAAGACTTTGGTTCATTTCACCCTTTAGTAATCCACATTTAGGTATTCTGTGATTTGCCTGTATTACTTAAGATCAGGTCTGTACTCAGGTCTGTATCCATTCTGTATTGTAGATAAATTTCAGTGTTGGCTGGCTTTTTCATAATTTATAATTTACAGATACCTGTTGTGAAATTCGCTGGTTCTAAAGATCAACGCATGTCATTGTACCCCAAACTGAGACGGAAGACGACAGTTCTGACTACTGATATGACTCCAGTAGTTCTGACAAGTTATGATATAGCTTTGAGAGAGCAAATACTTGCAAAGTTCGACTGGAGGTTCATTATTGTTGATGAAGGTCATAGGTTGAAGAATGCGAAGTCCAAGCTTTACAAGTAAGTTTTCTAATTTGTTAAATAAATTGTAAATACTGGTGTGATGTGCGACAGTTTATTCTGAAAGAATTATTGTGCTAATATTGTGCTGCCAGGTATACAGCCGAGCTGTTGTTTCCATATTTTGATGAGTGACCCAGTCTTTCACAGGTGCTAACTGTTGTGCAATTAAATGTACTCACTGACTTGGCTCCGAATGGGCTATGCTCTATTGTTGGTTCTGCATCACTATTTGTAGACAAGTTTGATTCCTCGTGCCTTCTACACTCTTTGATGATCTTTCATTTTTCAGGTCTCATGCTGATATTCCAGGAAGCACACTGGTCTCCTTGTATTTCATTTAATTTGAGGCACTGCTTGGCAACAACTGATTTAGTTGGTTATTTTAGTTGGGTGTGTTGGTGATGATATTTATCTTTGCATCTATCTTCAACTGTTCTAATAGTCTGTCCCACACAAGTCATGGCACATTTGCATGGAATGTGATACAACCTTAATGAGAGTAAGTGGTTATAGTTGGGATGAGAAGGTTGATGGATTCTGGGGAGAGATTCTGGGATAGGCGTAAGGATTTTAATAGGGATTGGAGGCTATGCTGGATGGCAGGGCTTGCAGGTGTGTGTCAGGCAGTGGATGCCTTCTTGTCAAGTAATCTCTGTGGCTTGTCACAACATTGATGGTGCCTTTGTCTACAGTGAGGCTGATTAAATAAAGGTCTGTTTTGAGGCTGTGGATGACAGTATTCCAGAGAAGGGACCTTGGAAGATGCCAAATTGAATGTGTATGTGCACTCTACAGTTCTAGTGGAGGATTCATCCAAAAGCTAATAAAATTCTCAGTGCCAATCAATGACTCGGTGCCTCAACTATTCAGTATTTTGTTATTTTTGTTCCTTAAATAATGTATGTCTAGCAGTTATGTACATTTCCACAGGGTTTTTATGAACCGGGAGATCCGGGAAAACCCAAGAATTTTTTCATCTGGGAGAAAACCGGGGAAAAACCCGGGAATTGTTTAAAATTCCAGGAAGTTTCATTGTTTAAATTTTCTGTTAAATTTTTGTGATTTTTGACTGGTAAGAACCAATACTCTAACAAAGGATATTACTGTATCCCACTACTGCAGAATAATACTGCAGCAACAAAACATGGACGAGAGAAGAAAAAAAAGAAAATAAAACTTAAGCTTCAAAGGTAATGCGCTGTATACAACAACAAAACAGTGCTCATACAAGCGTCTGCCAACAGCGAAGTGTGTCAAAGGCTTTAGGAAGACTATGCAATGATTTGTAACAACAAATTGCCTCCGATGAGCGTGGTGTAACAACTGTTTCAATTAGATTCGTTTGAGCAGTTGCGGGCGGGATGTTGCGCATGCGCAGCTGAGTCGCATATGAGTAGTACTTTCTCCCGCTTCTGGTTACAGAAGTGTGGCTGGGCGCCAATACTTAATATTGCCCCGGTTCGGAAATTAATAAATCTGGGGCTGATGCACAGAGCAGTCTGACTTGTGGTGGGGAGGTGGGTCGTCTCCACGTGACCTGTGTTTACGTTTAGTGATTTTGTTGTTTTCTCTTCATTTATTGCTCTCACGTTAAATGATAACAAAACGGATTTTTGTGGCCGGGAGCTATCAAATGAATTAAAATACATTCGCGTTATTACGGAAGGCTAAAGTATGTTATTAGTTTTTGATTTTATTTCCACCTTCCTGACAGTCAAACATTAATCGCCTTCCAGAACAATGAAGTTATTTTTGCCGGTTTGCTAAAGAGATTTGGCTTTTATTAATCTTTTCTGTTGAGGCAGTCAATTTATTTGAAACTAAGTGTTTAATTTCCCACTATTGGCTAGTTTCAACTGTTCACTGCATTTCAAGTGCACGTATGGCATTATGCCATAATAAAGAACCAAACATGAGATAATGCAGTACTGGTACTCCAAGAAAATTTACATACGAATGTGCATTTTAAGCCAAATTATGTGTTTTAGTATGGTTCACGAAATTCCAACGCTCTTGAAGTATCCTCTGGTGTCTTGTTTCTTTTATGACATAATGTAAGATCTTTTAATGTTTTACACGTACGAACATATGGGCTTGCTGCGTCATCGTAGCTGCGCAAGTGCGGTGACGCTTGTTATCTGGCGCTCTCTTGCAATTGCAGAAAAGAACCTATTTCTAACAGGTTGCGGGAAAATATTACAAATGGTGATTTGAAAAGCATTACATTCAAAGCAGATTTCCTTTTACTTAAGATGAGCTATGTGTGAGAATGTACGATGAATTTCTTAAATCACAAAGCGTTTGACTCTCATTTAAAAATCAACTCTTTGAGGGCGACCATTTAGAAGAATATCGAGCCCCGAAGATCAGACATTTACGCCGTTATTAAAAATTTTACTGGCACATTTGTGTGATGTATTTTAAAGTGTTACAAGTGCAAAAAAGATCAACATTATATGTAGAAGCTTAGCTTCTCTTCCAGCTTATTAATCTTAGAGACCAATATTATATGTGAATGCTATGTATATTAATTTAAACCATTAACTTTTATTATTTGTGTATTCGTGCTACTTAAGAGTGATCTTGCTATTTGCTGACTACATCACGTGTCCTATGCTGTCATCAGCTGGCGAAATCACATGACATTAGCTATGACCGGCTTACAAAAGCGCATCGCAATCTAGATTTCAATGCTTCGGAAAGTGACGTGCAGTGTTTGGTGAATTCGAATTTATACCTTCGTAATATGAAAATATGCAGCGTACATGTTGCTGCATATCAAAGGTCTTTCAAAACGTGTTTCTCATCCCTGAGTTTTGTTTTCTAAAGTGCCGGGAAATTCTACTCCGGTATATAAAACCATAAAAATTCAAAGGATTGACGAGTTTTACAGTGCCGAGGAAGAGTATACTGTCACTTAACAAGGAAAAAGTGTATCTTCACCCGGGAGCAAGTGTATTATGACTGGGAAATCCGGGAATTTTTTTTCCTTGGTCACGTATACACCCTGTTTCCAATAAGTAGACACTGGCAAGAAGTTAAAATAGACTTTGGAAGAAAGGTATACATACAGTGGTGATTTTACACTGTGTTGCTGTTATGCCTCTTTTATGAGTGAGGAAAATGTCAGCTAGGTGGAGAGTCACCTCAGGATATGGCACGATACTGCCTTATGCTGTAAAATTAGAGACAGCGTGCAGTGTGAATGGTCTCCGAGCTTAAGCTCTTGTATGGATGCATAGGATGTAGTATATGTTACTTTGCGGCCTGATACCTCTCTACTTGTTTATCTGTAGAAACAGTGAAACCCGATATAACTTTGAATTGATAAAGGGGTAGAAAAGTTTTTGCAATACACATACACAAGACCCAAAAGAAGTATTGTTAACACTCAAACCTGCCCTACTTTATACCTGTAAAGTGCCACATAGTGACATCCTGTAAATAGACATAAATGTTGCACATAAATAAACCCCCTGGATGAAAGAATAACCTTTATTTTGGAAGGCACATTTTGAAAACTGACTTTTTTTAGGTAAATGACAAAAATAAGTTTCAGTGCTCAACAGCATTATTAATAGTTGTCATATTAAAAGTCTAGCAAACAAACCACCTTCCTCAATGTGGACCACCACCTCACAGATGGCTACATCTGTACGTCTGTCTGTATCAGACCTACTAACCACCCGCAATACCTCCACTTTGACAGCTGCTCCCATTCCATACCGAGAAGTCCCTTCCATACAGCCTAGCCACCTATGGCCGTTAACATCTGTAGTGACAAGCAGTCCCTCTCGAAATATATCAAGGATCTCACTGAGGTCTTCACAGACAGTTAGTACACTCCCAAACCTATACAGAAACAAATCTTCCATGTATTATGTCTCCTGTCACCTGCCACCTCCCAAAGTCCCACTGTTTGGCCACAGAGGAGCATTCCCCTCATGACTCAGTACCTTCCAGGATTGGAACAACTAAATCCCATTGTCTGCTAGGGTTTCAACTATGTCTCATCATGCACTGAAATAATGAATGTCCTTCTTTTCCTTGCTTCTTCTTCTTCTGAGAAAGTTCAGGAATTTGGTTCTGTACAGCAATTTTTTTAAGGGAAAAAAAAAAACTGTTACTTTGTGGCCTGATACCTCTCCACTGATACAACTCCTTCCCACCTTTTCCACGGTGGTATTCTGCCACCCACCAAATCTACACAATATCCTACTCCATCTCTGCACAACACCTGCTCTCAACCCCTTGCGTCATGGCTCATATCCCTGTAGTAGACATAGATGCAAGACCTGTCCCATACATCCTCATACCACTACCTAGTGCAGTCTGATCATAAGAATCACCTATCCCATCAAAGGCAGGGCTGTCTGTGAAAGGAGGCATGTGATCTACTAATTAAGCTGCCATCACTGTGCTGCATGCTATGTAGGCATGACAATCAACACACTGTCTGTTATATGAATGGCCGCTGTCAGACTGTCACCAAGAAACAGCTGCACCATCCAGTTGCGGAGCATGTGCTGCCCAACTCAAAGGTCTTAATTGTAGTGACTGCTCCACAGCCCATGCCATCTGGGGATCCTTCCTACCAATGCCAGATTTTCTGAATTGCACAGGTGGGAACTCTCCATGCAATATGTCCTATATTTCTTTAACCCTGTCATTGTCCTTTACCCTCCTATCCACTTCCCTGGTCCCACTCCAGCCCTATACAGCCCTTTATTCCAACCACATCCACAGCCTTTTCTGCTTACCTCCTTTCCCCTGTCCCCTCCCCACCACATCTCTGTATGCTTCCTCAAGCAGCACTTTACTATTGCCCACAAGTACCCTGTCATCCCTCCTCCCTCCCTGCCGCAACCTCCTCTTTGCTCCCATCACTCACATTGCTTCTCCCATCATGCACAGTGGCTTGCAGTCTAACCTTGGCAGCCTGAGACAGTATCATGTGCATGTGAGCAGCATTTGAATCTAATTCAGAAGGCCTTTTGGCTGAAAGCTTACTTGAGTATTCTTTTTGTTGTGCCTGTTTGTGAGTCAACATCTCCATTGTGTGATGAGTAGCAATCTTATCATTATCATAATACAGGGTGCATATGACTTAGACCAACCAGGAAATCCGGAAAAAACCCGGGAATTTTTCATAATTTTAGATTTTAGTTATGTTTTTGTAATTTTGACTGGTAAAAATTGATTCTCTAGCAAAGAATGTTACTGTATATTGCTACTGGAGAATAATACTGCAGCAGTAAAATATAAATGAGAGAAAAAAATAAAACTTCAGTTGCAAAGGAAATGCGCCATTTACAACAAAACACCATGCACACACAAGCATCTGCAAACAGCAAAAATATGTCAAATTGGGCGAAGACTATGTAATATTTCATAAACATAAACTGCTTTCTATGAGAGTGACGTCACAACTGTTTACATTAGGTCCATTTGAGCAGTTGCCAGCGGGCTCATGCACATGCGCAGTTGACTCGCATATGAGCAGTGCAGTCTCCCGCTTCTGGCTACTTGATGTGTGGCTGTTAGCTGTATCGGCAGTAGCAACAAGCAGCCAGATCCTAACGAGAAAAATTTTTCTCGCCCACCCTAGCTACCAGATTCGCGCATGCGCAGAGTTGTCAGAGTTATAATAGGGAGGGTGGTAGTCTCCACTTGACCAGTGTTTGCGTTAAGTGATTTCACTGTTTCCTCTTCGTTTACAGCTCCCATGTCAAATGAAAACAAAACAGATTTCTGTTTCCGGGAGCTATCAAGTGAATTAAAATAAATCCAAATTATTAAGGAAGGCAAAAATATATTATTAGTTTCAGTTTTCTGATTTTATTTTATTTCCAAGTTCTTAGCAATCAGGTATTAATTGCCTTGCAGAACAATGCTAAAGAAATTTGGCTTTATTAATCTTTTCCGCTGGGGCAATCAATTTATTTGAAACTTAAGTGGCCGGCTGGAGTGGCCGAGCGGTTCTAGGCACTACAGTCTGGAACTGCGCGAGCCCTATGGTCGCAGGTTCGAATCCTGCCTCGGGCATGGATGTGTGTGATGTCCTTAGGTTAGTTAGGTTTAAGTAGTTCTAAGTACTGGGGGACTGATGACCTCAGAAGTTAAGTCCCATAGTGCTCAGAGCCATTTGAACCATTTTGAAACCAAGTGTTTCATTCCACAGTATTGGCTAGTTCCAATTGTTCGCTGAATTTCAAGTGCACATTTTCATCTTCTGCCATGTATGCCATTTCGCCATAATGAAGACCCAAACATTAGATAGTACAGTACTGGTACTCCAAGAAAATTAACATCCCAAAAACCACACTGTAAAGCTTAATATCAGGTGGTACCTACTTCATTGTGAATCTGGACAAACCAGTGTGCATTTCAAGCTGAGTTATGCACTTTGGTATGGCTTACGAAAGTCCAATGCTCTTAGAGTATCCTCTGATGTCCTGTTTCTTTTATGGCATAATGTAAGATCTCTTAATGCTTTATACATACGAACGTGCAGGCTTCCTACATCACTGCAGCTACACACGTGCACTAATGCCTGTTTTCTGGTGCTCTTTGGCAACTGCTAAATCGAACCTGTTCCTAACAGTCTCGGGATAGTATTGCGAATGGTGGTTTGAAAAGCGTTATTTTCAAAGTAAATTTCCTTTTACACAGGATGAATTGTGTTACTTGTGAGAAAGTGGGATGAATTTCTTAAATCACAGGGCATTTGGCCTTGTTTAAAACTGAATGCTGAGGACCAGCCACTTAATTTTGAGCCCAGATTTTAAATTTACTGGCACATTTGTCTGATGTATCTTAAAGTATAACACACACAAGAAAGATTAGCTTCTCTTGTAGCTTTTTAATCTTAGAGGCCAATATTGTATGTGAAAGCTTAGCTTTTCTTGTAGCTACACTATGTATGTTAGCATGAACCATTAACTTTTCCTTATGGTGTGTTCACGTTACATAATAGTTATCTGGCTGTTGGTTGACTACAACAGGTGTTCTACACTCTGAATATCTGCTGTCATCGGCTGGCGAGATATGATTGGTTTACAAAAGGGCATCGTAATCTCGATTTCAACTCTGTGGAAACTAACGTGCTGTGTTTGGTGCAATTTGAATTTATACTTTTGTAATACAAAAATACGCAGCGTATATGTTGCTGCACATCAGAGATCTTTCAAAACTTCTCCTTTTTTCATCTTCATCAAAGGTCTTCCCAAAAAATGGTGTCTTTATGTTAACATAAGAGAAAGAAAGGAATGGTTGACCACAAACAAGTCAGCAACTCCCCTCTGAGAGACCTGTGTGCACTCAAAGAAGATGACGATATGCATCTGGTGGAACAGCGACGGTTGGGTTTACTACAAATTGCTTCTCTGAGGTGTAACAACTGAGATGTTTTACATAATCCCAAGAACAAAGACCCAGAAGACTGAAGTGATGCTACTCCATGAGAATGCTCGCCTGCATTCTGCTAGACTGACAAAAAACACTATACAGGAATTGGCTTGAGAAAGTCATGCACACACTTTATTCACATGATCTTGTGCCCTCAGATTTTCACCTTTTCCATTATTCGTTGAAGAATCTCTAAGGAACTTTCTTTCTGGATGAAAATGTGCTCTGAACATGAACATGGTTTGATGAGTTGTTCGCCTCAAAACCATGTGTCTTGCACAATTGCGGTATCTAACAGTTACTCCAGTGTTGGCAGACTGTTGTAAATAATGAAGGAGAATATATTATTGATGCTTAATGTCTCTGTTATGTGGACAGAATTTAATAAGCTTCTGGAAAAACACTATGAACTTGCACATCAACCTAATAACTCTCTGTTGTTAGGAGGAATTTATTGTGATACTGATTTGTTGTAAAATTATGGAATAATTTTTAAGTTCATGAACAATCTTTTTTTTTTTTTTTTTCCAACAGTGTTTGCTCCCCGTTAGGAATAGACAAAAGTTCTCAAACAGCAGTCATGCAGACTTAAACTCACTTCAGTCTCTCTCCACATCTAGTACACTGTAAATAGAATTACTGACTTCAGGAAGCTGTCAGTACATTTTCACTTCATCAGTTAGTAAACAAGAAAATTAGATGGCATATGTGGTTCTGTGAAAAGAGAATCCAATATATCATCTTCAAGATAGAGGAAGCAGTGTCAGACATATTTATTAAAAAAATTGAGTTAAGATAATCACTATTAACAAAGTGTATAATGGAGCTAATTTTGTTACATTGAGGCTATCTGACTGTTACAATTTAAAAAAAGATAGCAGAACTGTTTGGAAATCCTAGATTTCTTCTGGATTATCAGTGCTTGGTGCAAGAATTGGCGAGATATTTAAATAATGCTGTACTCTATATTGTAAGTCATTAGGAATCACGCTTCCTTATTAGGTATGTATGTTTCAGTACTGTGAGGTTCATTGAGTAGTTATATTGTAATAAAATGTGACCTGCTCAGTCAACAATTGTTCGACCATTACAAGGTAATATTCCATTTTCAGAATGGTATCTAGAAGTGCTCTGGAATCATTTGCACTTGTTTTTGCTTTCTAAAAATGTACAATTTATTATTTCTTGCATTTCAGCACCCTAAAATTCCACAGAAGCCGCAGTAGACTTTTATTGACTGGAACACCTTTACAGAATGATATTAATGAATTGTGGGCATTGCTAAGGTTTGTGTTGCCCAAAATATTTCCTGAAGAAAATCTACTTGAGGATTACCTCAAGGTTTCTGACTTTCAAGGAAATGCTGAGATGGAGGAGGATAAAAGATCTATTATCAATAAAGTGCACCAGGTTAGTGTGTTTCATGGAGTTGAGTATTTCATTGTTGATAGAAGCCTAATATTGCATTTGTCTTTTCCTTCTGTGTAATTGCAGTAGAATCTCGATTAACTGTTGCTTTTGGGACCAAAAGATGCTAAGGATGCTAAAAATATTGCTTAATCTAAGGTGAATGGAACAAGTCACTTATAGAGCTCAAAACAATGTAATAAATCAAAATTAACTAAAATCAGACAATGGAAAATCCAGGATGGAATGTAACAATATTATGAAAAGGAAAGTTGCCACTCACCATATAGCGGAGGTGGAGTCACAGATAGGCACAACAAAAAGACTGTCACAAATAAAGCCTTCATCAAAAATAGATGACACACACACACACACACACACACACACACACACACACACACACACACACACACACTCACACTGACTGCAGTCTCAGGCAACTGTAGTGTGTGTGTGTGTGTTTTTGATGAAGGCATTATTTGTGACAGTCTTTTTGTTGTGCCTATCTGTGACTCAGCATCTCCACCATATGGTGAGTGGCAACTTTCCGTTTCATAATAAAATTAAGTAAAGGAATTAAATTTCTAATAAAGAGAAAAGAAAACGAAACCTTACAAATTGAAAAGCCACTTAGTGTACAGTGGTTTTTTCTGTGTGTCAATTTCTTAAACCCTGAATTCGTGGCAGCATATGCCACTTATTTGCTACAGTATATTCATGATAGTTGTAGCAGGTGGCTGTTGTTCCAGATACTGAGGGCAGTCTCTAATGCATCCTTTGATGCAGATTGGCTGATCTTTTCTTCTTCCTTTTCTTCATCATCTGACTCCTCTTGCTCAACAATATACTGCTGCTGCAAAACAAGATTGATGTCCTGATCATCATAAAATTCTCCATTGGTGACAGCAGCGATGTCACCTTCTGCTAGCCACTCCTCAACATCAGCAGGCTATATATCATTTTGAAGAGATTGTAAATCAGTGACTAAATCTTCAGTATATGGCTTGGGAGTTCTTACTCTTGATTTAGGTTAGGACACCTTCTTCCATGATTTTCATTGAGTGATTTTATTAAGTTCTGATAAATTTTCAGTTTCATAAACTTAAATAACACTCGGAAAATGTTAAAACTATTAGTTGATTTTATTATATTGAAGGAAGGAGAACCTGAAACAACTGAAGCAATAAAAAACGACAACAAGTGTGCTTTTAAATTGTTGAAATTACTTAACATAAATGGCAGACATAATCATTAAATTGCAGTCTCACCACCTCTCCTCAGTTCAATGATATTACATTTAACATTAACAAAAATTAAGATAAACCCAACAAGCTTCTCAAAGCGACGGATCCAGGAGTTCTCCAAATGTACGTGCTTTGGCGGTGGTGAAGTTGATGCATGAAGTTAAGTATAACTTTAATGTGCCTCAATGACGTCCTCACCCCCACCCTCCATCCCTCCCTCCACCCCCCGGATACACAAATTGGTAAATGGAGTGGAATTTGATTACTGCTGGACAGCAAGTATTTCAGGCAGAGTAACTCAGCAACAGCTGTTGCCAGAGCTATACATTCTGCCTCTGTACAAGACAGAGAAACACTAGTATGTTTTTTCGTTGCCCAGCACATTGTGTTTCCAAAAAATTGTAGGCCTAACAAATAATGTAAGATAGATCTTGTCTGCCATTTTGTTCCAGTTTGCATCAGCATAGGCTGGAAGAACTTCATGAGTTCCTTTTTTATGATGTAGTTTCATATTGATGTTTCCTTTGATATATCTCAAAACTCTTTTTCAAGCATCTACAGAGTTCTTCTGATGGATTGTTTTGTTATCTGCTCAAGAATTTTTGACCACAGCACAAAAATTTGCAGTTTGACTTCTATAGTTGTCTTTACTGGGTTACATCTTGAATGTTGAATCGTTGTGGATTCAACATTCAAACATGATGGTTGGTCAATACATTTCTCCTTTTTTCCTTGAAATCTCGATTACCAAGAATGATTGTGGTTCTCCCAATTCTTTTATTTTAAACATATATTTTAATGTAAATTTCACTCTGTCTATTTCCTCTCTATTATTTCCTGCTGTCAGAATGTCATCAACATAGAGCACTATGGAAATGACAAGTTCCTTTAAGATTGTATAGTAAAGACAGTTATCTGCTTCTGACTGAGTGAATCTTACAGAGATAAAAAATGTGTGAATAGAATGATGCCATGCTACTGGTGCTTGCTTTAAGCCATATAAAGACCTCTGTAAACTGCAAACCAAACCAGTTATGTCTTTCAGTTCTTCAGGAAAAGCCACTCCTTCAGGAATAACCATGTACATTTCTTCCTTGAGCAATCAATGAAGAAAAGCTTCGGCAACATCAGATTGTTACAGAACCATTCCTTGTTGGGTTGTAACAACTAGCATCATTCTAACAGTTGCAAACTGAGCCACTGGTGCACATGTTTCCTTGTAGTCAAACCCCTTTTTCTGTGAACATCCTTCAGCCACAAGTCCAGCCTTGTTGCTTATGATATTTACATCCTTGTCCATCAGCCTGAACACCCACTTACTGCTGATGGCCTTTGTTCTAGGGAGTAATTTAACAAAGATCCAAGTCTTGTTTTCCTTTATAGGAGATCTTATCTTCACAAGTAGCAATTTCTGTAGCTTTTCGGTATGTCTTCGACAAATGATTCAGCATTCAGTGCAAGAACAGCATATTCAACTGGAGGGTTCCTCTTCCTGGTAGAATGTCTAACAGCTTCCTTTTCAGTTTACTCTTCATCAGTGGTCAATTCCTGCACAGGTTCTCGAATCCAGTCCTCAATTGGTATGCTTTTGAGGTCAGATCTTCCTTCACGGGGAACAATGTTCCTTCCTGTGACTGTTTTTCCTGCCTCTGGACACTAAAGTCTTAGCTGTTAGGACAGTAGCCAGTAAAGTAGCACTTCAAGGGCTTGTTGTCAAACTTCCCCTCTCTCAATTCCTATGGTACCAGGAGATAAGCAATACATCCAGATACCTTCAGGTTACTCAAGTCAGCTTTCTCGTTGTACCACAAAGCTGCAGAAACGTTTCCTTCCAAAGCCGCTGTAGGACTTGGAGGTATATGGCAGTGCGAACAGCTGCTGACCAGAATGTCTTCTTTAATTCACATTGAAGTAAGAAACAGAGAGCTTTCTCACATTTTGCTGAGGAGCGTATCTGATTTTAAACTCAAATTCTATTTCTTGTTCTCCAAAAAATTGCTTCAACTTGTTCAATATGCATTCATGACCACTGTTACAGCACAGTGTGCTGATCTTCAAGTTGAAATGATCTGTAGCCATGGCATGAAACATCTTCAGCTAGACTTAGATTCCAATGTGTAGCCACTGTGAAAAGTGTAGTCATCGATCCAAGTGACTACATACTGCCAAATGATTCCCATGATATCCCACACAGGTCACTGTAGATCAGCTCAAGAGGTCTGATGACATGTTTCCTAGTCTGAGTGTATCACAGCTGTGAATGTTTTCCTTCGCAGGTTCTGAACATCATTCCGTGGGGATTGTTGAAGTGTCCTGTTCCATACCATCAAATTGTGACTGAAGGTTTTTAATGCTATCATAACTCAAATGCCCTATCTGCTTTGCCACAGTTCCGCATTACTTTCAGCTGAAGCAGCTGCCAAAGCTTTAAACATTGCAAAAAATTTAAAAAAGACATAGCTGAGATTCGTTCATATTCACAATGGAAATTGTTTTTCCTTTTTAACTAAACATTGAGCTTTTCCAAATGTGATACTGAAACAATTCATTTCCAATTTTGTAACTGACATCAGATTATAATTAAGATCAGATGCAGATAAAATGACTTTAATTGTTATCTGAATTTCCTTTCCTTTTAGAACACTAGGACTTTAATTTCTCCTTTTACTGTAGTGCCCAGAAAAATGCCTGACTGAGCTAATGTAACTTAAATTCATTGTTCCAGTGTTTTTTCTTTTTTTTAAATTAGTGAGAGGTATCTTTCTGTTAATTAAGTGTCGCATTGCTCCAGAGTTCAAGAATCAGTTTATGTTGTTCACTGATTGAGCTACACTTGACGTTGCAAAACAAAAACCATATTCCTCTTTGACATTAGCCATGATCACTGAGTTGCTGGCTCCGTGTCAGCAGTTAGTGCTTTTGTGACCAGGCTTTCCACAAGGATCACAAGTAAAGTTGAATGAGTTCCTCAAAGTACCTTGCTGATTTCTTGTTTTGCTGGCATCTGATGAATCTTTTTTTGATACCGTTGAGTCTGGAAAGCTGTAGGAGATGCTGTGTAATAATTTTTGTTTTTCCCAGTGACTCCCTTCCACCTAGACTCTTCATAATAGCCTATATTCCACGAAGCTCAGCATCAAGTATTTCATAGAAAACGTTTCAACTGCAAGTGACCACCACAATGTATTCTGCAGGCATCTTTAAAAGTAGATGGCACATAATGTCAATTTTAACAGTAGCTCCAGTTGAATGTGAATCTCGAATCAATTTATCAAACTTTCAGAAAGTGATTGACTATTATATTACTTGTTGCATTGAATTTCATAATTGAGTGCTTTCTCAGCAAAAGTTGACTAATAATTCCTTCTCTCTCTAACGTATTGCACAGAAATGCACATAAATCAAAAGGGGGGTTACTTTCGCTGTCACATATTCCAAGTGACAGTCGGCAGTGCATTCAATGAGACTTAAATTTGCGATATTGTTTAGACAGCTCTGCCTGTCATGTTTCCTTTGTGGCATGCTGCGTGTCTCCGTCTCTGTCCATAGATTACACCTTTGTGAAATGATTCACTGGCACAAATAGGAAGAGTTCCACGTCCTTGAAAGAGTTTCCACCCTGAATTTCCAGTTCTTGAAATTTGTTCCATTGAATAAAGGAGTACAATGTTTTCCCTCTTCAGTTGCCATCTTGAAAAACTTGTAGGTGCGAGTCCACTCATGGCCAGGTATTTTATTACAAATTCAGTTTTAAAACAAACCTGGACCCATAACCTGATAAATTTTCAGTTTTTCACATTTACGTAACACTAACAAAATGTTAAACGGTAAGTTGATTTTATTAAATTGGAAAAAAAGAAACAACTGACTCTACTGAGCAACGAAAGAGGCAACAAGTGTGCTTTTAAATCTTTGAAATTATGTAACCTAAGTTGCAGATATAATCATTTAATTGCAGTCTCAACAACTTCTTTGCCAACCTTATAAGTTGTACATTTTATGTTGCTTCAAAAAGATCACAACCGTCTTATGTTTTCTCTAACAAAGTAATGACTCACTACTTCTTGTAATGCCGTTTTATCCGCTCAGTAGCATACTGGTCCATTTATTGGGCTTTTGTCACATGGAGGGGTGGCTTGGGGTATTGTCTACCAATAAAACTAAACAGGATGTTAGGTTTTTGGTGTTGAGTATTTTGTATAAGGCAATTATGAGGTTTGTATCCTTGGCTGAGGGCCTCCCCTGGCATTTGTCAGGATTATTGCAGGTATTGGGTCCAAGAGGTACAGAAATATGCGAACTAAGAGTTGTTAACCATAACCACTTTTTTTCTATAAAGACATTTATAATAACGTGCTTGCTACACTGACCGGTGATAACTGCGTCCGCCCTGATAGCTGAGTGGTCAGCGTGACAGACTGTCAATCCTAAGGGCCCGGGTTCGATTCCCGGCTGGGTCGGAAATTTTCTCCACTCAGGACTGGGTGTTGTGTTGTCCTAATCATCATCATTTCATCCCCATCGACACGCAGGTCGCCGAAGTGGCATCAAATCGAAAGACCTGCACCAGGCGAACGGTCTACCCGACGGGAGGCCCTAGCCACACGACATTTCCATTTTTACCACAAAAAAAGACAGATTTGTCGAGACTCCATTGTGAGCCACAAAAGGCTAATTCTGTGTCAAAACTACATGCATTGGAAACAGTTTTGCCTGTGCAGGTGGCCAGCGACGCAACATGACTACTGCGTGTGGGGAGCCGCTCTACGGCTGGTGTATACTGACACCGAAGTTTGTCCTCATTCCACGGTAACGCCAGCTCGCACTCGTACCTGCACTTGATGGCTGCGTCCAAGCCTGTAACGCTGACACCGTACCCCCCAAAGAAGATGAGCTACCAAATGTGGCTCAACATGACCAGCTGGCCATCCATGACTTTAGTTTTGCCAGCCCCGGTATCGGAAGACATAGCAATATTTATCTTGTTTTGCAGACACAGTAATTACTGGTACTGATGAGCGGTCTTATAAAATTGCATCTTAGTATATGACGTGTACAGTAGAAACAAGACAAATCAATAAAAGTAAGAACAACGCAATACTGACAATCAAGTATGGGTGAACAGTACTTGTAGAGTCAAAAGACTTAGTAGCTATTTGGTGCTTGAATGAAGTTAACTCATTTTTATTAGTAATTATATCTTCTAGGATATCCATAATTAAATCATTATCCATTGGGAAACTGGACAAAGAATGGTTTGCATATGTTAGTATGTATGATTTGTTATAGTAAACTGGTAAAATTCTCGTTAATGGGAGCTTTCCAGTTGCATGAAAAGTAGTTGGTAATACAGAAGGCATATCAAACAGATCACATTATAAATCACAATGGGTGACATTTAAAATTAATCCACTACCTTTTAGTTTGAGTGTGAATGGTTGATCCGGCGTACCCGAAGTTTTACATATAAATTTGACATTGAGAGTGAATTGAAAGAATAAATTATACCTTCAGATCATCGTTTAAGAAATGGCTGTTAAGGATGTGTAAACTTCCTTGGGCAATCGTCTTGTGGAGGATTATTCATAAACAATTCTTTCTCACAGCTAAACGTACTACTACCTAAAAATACTGCTGATTCTGAGCAAATTAACTTATGATTACATTTACATATATACATATCATGCTTATTTAGAGTTTAAAAAATACCTTAGGTCCTTACTGGTCAGTAAATAGTCCTTTAGCTGATACATGACGTGAAGGCCTGCTTGTTGCAACTTGACAGGGTAAGTACAAATTTTATACATTTCAAAATTATGCTTGGCTGTGGCATTGGTATAGAAACAATAATCATTCATTCTTCCTCGGTCATTAAAGATTATGTTGTAGTTAACTTGTAGCAAGCATTTAAATTACAAGAATTAACAGGATAAATCACAATAGATGTCTCATCTAACTTACTTTCAATTAATGGTAGCATCTGTAAGAATTGTTCTGGATGCAATAGTACACTGCTTAAGCAGTCATTTGAACTACTTTTTAGAGCTGCTCCTAAATCAAGAGCATCAATTCTAGCATTTGATAGACTGTCAGTAATTGTTAAAAGCAGAGTGTTTAAATCTAAGTTAGCACTCTCAGCATTCAATCCTTCAAAGAGCTTGTGGATGGTTGCGTTCATCTCGCCACAAATCATCTTGAAATGTGTAATAAATTGTTTTACAATTTGTTCGATAAAAACTATATTATTAGTAATGGCTCTTTGCATATTCCTTAATACAATTATTTCATTAGACAGGTTAATTGAATTTGTACTAGACTTGTTCAAGGGATAAAATTCCATCTGTAACATCTAATAGATCTCAACTTGTTAAAGTACCAAATACAGAACGAAGGACATTTCCTCCAAAATATAACCAGGCATGTTTGCGCCTGATCGAGGTTTTGTGTGACAAAAGGTGCTAGTGTCTTAGGTAGCTGCCATTTCCTGCGGACTGGCTGAAATTTGTTTTTGTGGAAGTTATAACTTGTGTATAAAAATCTGTAGTTGGAATTTCGAAACTTTTTAGATTTATTGGACTTTCTACTTTATACACTAATTTTGGTACTGATAGTGTCAAAACTGAATACACGTGTGAAATTTCAATTCAGTAGTATTTATTGCAGGAAAAAAAATTGAAAAAGAATTCTGGTATTGACAGACATAAGCAAACAAACAATCTTTCTGTTTAATTCCTTTCTACATCATATTTACAAACAAAATGCAAAATAGAAGTGAATTTTAGTGTTAGTGGTAGTACTTGAAGCGAGGCGAGATACACAGCCCAACATTACATTCAGCGCACTCAAATAATGTATCCTTTCTTCCAGCCTTCCCTGTTAAAATTTTTTTCCTTTTCACTGCATACCACACACCTTCTTTTACCTTTCTTCTTCCTTTCTGAAATGGTGACACGATTAGGGAAGTGCTTTTCTGAGTGTCCAGCTACTTTTCCAGACCCTCAAGAAACGCTCTCTGCCTCCCCAACAGACAACATCAATCTTTTACATATTATCTCCAAGAACTTTTTGTTGTAGTTAATTTCGTCTTTGTTATAATGTTGTGCAGTATGCAGGAATTTGATACTGCCATTACAATACAGTAAAAAGCCAGCTTCCTCCACCATTTCACTGTTTTGTGTTCCAGAGCACCATAGACAGTCATTGATCAAATAGGTCCACCCCAGCTTTGTGTTGATTATAATCAACAATTGCTGCAGGTTTCATTTTTTTCTATTGATTTTGTTGTTGTTGTTGTTGTTGGTGGTGGTGGTGGTGGTGGTGTTGTGACACTCAGCATTGTTGCTGTGTGTCTTGTGCTGACCATCCAAACATCTCTCTTATCCTTCCAAAGCAAAGCAAGCACGTTTCCTTTGCAGCGGAAAACTTGTTCCCTTTGCTTAGCTTTGCCTCCTTTAGTGCTTTTGGCAGGCCTTTCCTGTTCTTCATTACTGTTCCACAAGACCAGTATTCTCTTTACGTAATTGTTCAGCTAACTGTACACTCTTGTAGAGATGGTTGACAAACACCTTGTATCCTTCACCCAGCAGCTTACCAGTCAAAACGCATCACAATAGTAGAAGCACTCTTATCTTGTTCTTCACCTTTTCTGTGGTACACGTCAAAATTCCATATAAAACCAGTTCTGGATTCAGCAAAGTATACAGCTTCATACCATACTTGTTTAGTTGTTACAGCTTCTCTTGGATAGTAAATAATTTGAAATTTTTCCCTTGTTGAATTGAAGTGTAACTTCATAAAGGGCATCATATCCTTTTTCACCTTTCTTCTTTGCTTGTTTGTTGCCATTGAGGTGAAACATAGATAACACTGGTCAACACTCATTTTCTTGCCAAGGATATTTGAGTGGCTTTAGGATGGGTTAGTGGTGCTGAGGACGAATATAGCAACCATTTATGCAGTTTGGCTCTAGTTTTTGAGATAATGCATGATTTATTCAAAAAATTAGAAAAAATTGCTAATACTGAACTCGAGTGCTACAAACTACAATGAAAAAAGAAAATAATCTTTATAAATAGCTTCTATGAAAACCTGATAGGCATTTGTCCATGTATAAAACATAATTGAAAAGTTTCTCTATAAGTATATCATTTTCCGTCCATGACGAACTGCTTCCTGCACGCTTTCCTTTTATAGGTCTCTTCAGAACAGTCACGTTGCAGATTCCAGCAATAATCTGCCATCATATGCCTGTCCCATCTTCCTTTATATCTTTCCTCTATTCCTTTCATATCTTGATGGAACCGCTCTCCTTGTTCCTCACTGAAATCACCTAGATTACGAGGAAATCGATCCAAGTGGCTGTGAAGGAAGTGCAATTTTATGCTCATGTTAGCTCCTAAGTTTTGAAAGTTAGTGAGCATGTTTTTGACCAGTTCCTCGTAATTGGGAGCTTTATGATTGCCCAAAAAACATTTTACAACAGCGACAAAACTGTTCCAGGCCGATGCTTCAGTGACAGTCATGACACTTGTAAAATTGGTATCGTTGATGAGCCTGCGAATTTGAGGACCATCAAATATTCCTGCCTTCAAGTTTTTCACTACTGAGTCCAGGGAACGTATTGCAGATGTATGTGAAGCAATTACCATTTCTGTCTAAAGCTTTGGTGAATTGCTTCATTAGTCCTAACTTAATATGTAATGGTGGAAGAACAATCTTGTCCCTACTAACCAGAGGTTCATTAATGATGTTTGCTTCACCAACAGCCATATGTTCCCTTGGAGGCCATGTTTTCTGCTTCCAATGTTCGTGCTTTGCCCTACTATCCCACATGCAGATATAACATGGGTGCTTTGTGTATCCACTTTGTTGTCCAAGCAAGAAGTTCACCATTTTCAAATCAACACAAATCAACCACTGGTGCTGCATATACTGAATTTTCTGCAGAACCATCTTGATGTTAGCATATGCTTCACAAAGTTTTGTTGAGTGGGCAATTGGAATAGATGCGTAACGATTGCCATTGTGTAGGAGAACACATTTTAAACTTCTAGTGGAACTGTCTATGAAGAGACGCCAGTCCTCTGGTCTATATTCCGGCAGCCCCAATTCAAGTAAAAGTCCAGGTATATTGCTGCAATACACTATAACCTCTTCTTGGTTGAAGTATGGAAGAAGGTTTTCTTCTCTCATCCGGTAAGCTGTTATTTTAACACTTGGATGAAGACAGTTCTTTTCCTTAAGCCTGGATGCTAAGAGTTCTGATGCTTGCTTTGAAAGATTGAGTTCTCGTATCAAGTCACTGAGCTCCTTCTGGTCGAACTGCTGGGGTTGTGTCTCACGTCCTTCGTATTCCGAACCACTACTTGTACATTCCTCGCCGTGCACATCGTCATCTGATGATGTTAGCGTGGGTAATGTTGTGAAGGTTGGTACAGGAACATCGTTGCTGTGCACCACCGGTCTTCTTGCTGACTCCAAATCGGGATATTCCCACTTTCGTTTTTTGAACCTATTAAAACCTTTCACATTAACAATGCAAAAATAGCAATCATCTGTATGGTTCTTCTGCTCTCGCCATACCATAGGCACTCCGAAGTTTAAGCTTTTCCTTTTTCGTTTTGTCCACTGCCGTAAACACTCCACACAGCATTTACAAACTTTATGGGGTGCCCACGCCTTGTCTTGATCTCCAAGTTTAATTCCGAAATATGCCAGATACGCTTCCTTCACAAAAGGAGTGATATTCTTCCTGTTCTTTTGAAGAACGTATTCACCACAAATGTAGCAGAACTCATCTGGATGGTTCACGCAAAGACGGCGTGAAGAACTCATGTTTTCCTAAAACAAAATTGCACAAATACTACATATTATGCAGAACTTTCTTGTATTTGCATGTCAATCACATCCAACAAACATCATTAATTGTTTTGTGTGAAATGAATACTCGCCTCTTATTTGCTACGTCACAATGAAAAGGTTCTATCTCCTTGAAGCTGCACTGCACATGTGTGTGACTTTCGACCATCGCCATTTTTCTTGTTTACACTGAACGCTACCTATCGGCTGTTGCGGGGATTACCTCGGCCAACAAATGAATGTCGAGTACCGCCGAATTCAAATCTGCACAACCCTCAATATCTTCAACACACGCACCGCACAACAGGACTGAACACATGCTGACAGTGTGATGTTTGCATGATGTAATCCTCAACCACACAGATGCACTCCCTGAGCACAATTGTTTAATAAAGATAGTACAATATCACTAATTAAAAAACAGGTAGCAAATACATTACACCATATATGGACCCTGCACTCGATATTATCCACATGAAACTCTCATTTCCACAAATAACCTATATCTCAAAAACCAGAGCCAATTTGGAAAAAGTACAAATATACTCGGAATGAGTATCATAACAATATCCCATTTTCGTTCAAACTTCCCTGGCAACGAAAAAAAAATTTTATTTTGTAGAGCTGTGTAATATACGAGGGCCGTTCAGAAAGTAACCTCCGGTTGATTTAAAAAAATACACCAAGTTAAATAAAAATATTTTAATATATACATCTTACAACTACATCTTTGCACTATTTTTCTACATAGTCTCCATAGCGATTGAGGCACTTATCGTATCTCTTCACAAGCTTTGAAATTCCTTCTGCATAAAAATCACCCGCTTGTGCCTGGAGCCAGCCTGTGACCGCATCTTTGAGCTCTTCGTCGTCATCAAACCGCTGTGACCCGAGCCATTTCTTCAAATGCATGAAGAGGTGATAATCACTTGGCGCCGGGTCTGGGCTGTAAGGTGGATGGTTGATAACGTCCCACTTGAAGGACTCAAGAAGGGCCGTTGTTCTGCGAGCAGAGTGAGGACGGGCGTTATCGTGCAAAAAAACGATACCGGAAGTCAGCATACCACGGCGTTTGTTCTGTATAGCCCGTCGTAACTTTTTTATTGTTTCACAGTACACGTCTTGATTAATGGTCGTACCACGTTCCATGAATTCAACCAACAACACCCCTTTGGCATCCCAAAACACCGTTGCCATCAGTTTTCTGGCAGAAAAATCTTGCGAGGCTTTTCTTGGTTTGGTAGGCGAATTTGAATGTGCCCACATCTTTGATTGTTCTTTTGTCTCAGGGTTCACGTACTTAATCCAGGTTTCGTCACCGGTCACGATTCTGTTTAACAATGGTTCTCCTTCGTCCTCATAACGTGACAGAAAGTCTAATGCAGAGGCCATTCTTTGAGTTTTGTGGTGGTCGGTAAGAATTTTGGGCACCCATCGTGCACAGAACTTACGGTAACCCAATCTTGCTGTCACTATCTCGTACAAGAGAGTCTTAGAAATCTGTGGAAAACCAGTAGACAACTCCGACATTGAGAAACGTCGATTTTCACGAACTTTTGCATCAACTGTCTGAACGAGTTCGTCAGTCACCAATGATGGTCTACCACTCCTCTCTTCATCATGAACGTTTTCTCGTCCACTTTTAAATAAACGTACCCATTCACGGACAACTCCTTCACTCATAACTCTTGGTCCGTACACGGCACAAAGCTCACGATGAATAGCTGCTGCAGAATATCCTTTGGCTGTAAAAAACCTTTTGACAGCACGCACTTCACATTTGGCGGGGTTTTCTATTGCAGCACACATTTCAAACTGCCAAAAAAACTAAACTAGCGCAAGTACGACGTTCACTCGACCACGGCTTGATGCCGACTGACCTGTTGAGTGCGTGAACGCACAGATGGCATCGCTACTCCCCCCACAACCCGCACTGTGACCAATCGGAGGTTACTTTCTGAACCGCCCTCGTATGTATAAATCTGTTCCTTGACAAAACACGGGAGCAACAATTACTTACAGCTGACAACCGGATCAGTGCTGTGGCCTCTCACTTATTGTCATATGCAGCAAAATAGCAACAAATAGTGTCCTTTCTGCTATCATCACAGTTTTTCATTGTTTGAACCTTGAACTAGGCAGGAGCTTATTGTCAGACCTTAGCTTTGCCTGTCTTTGTATTGCATAAAATTTCATGGGCTGCTTCATGGCTGTTACTAGAGCACTATCAAAGAAATAGGAGTACATCTAAAGGTTTGCTTGATTCATTCATCAAGTGCTCCATTGTGTTTCACTCCATGAGGACCTGGGTACACAGCTATGTCAGGAATTTCATCTGCATTGGTCCAGTCACTTTTAGACCTCTTTCTACTCTGAGTAGGTGTAGATGTAGAAGATGAATCATGCTCAGATTCATTTCATAGTATATCTGCAGGAGAATGAATCATAATGACAAAATCTGTGAAAATAATATGATAGGTGTATGCAGAAACTCAACTTCAAACAAATCTTGACTTACCACTATTTTTAGATGATATATAATGTGAATTGTCGTCAAATATTCCTTTTTGGTTGTCTGTAGACTCATCAAGGACTTTGTAAATCATTTGCTCCAAACGTTTCTCCTCTTTACGGCATGTGTTGTACACAAAATCAACACAACAGCACATAAAATGCACGAAATGGAGAGAACTTGGAAGTCAGGTAGAGCCTACGAAGTAAGCAACAATAACATAGGTTTCAGCAAGGAAAATTTTTCCAATGAAGCTACTACTGCCATCTAGCAGTCACAGCAGTGACTACAATGTATGTAGACCACACAGACTTTGCGGGTGACATAAATATATGTTAGATACCACGGAAAATAACAGTGACTGCAGCAACGTAATATTACGTCCTGCAAGTGCCGTAATATTAGTCAGCCACATGCTAGGTCATAAGAAACAGTTAGGTAATCTCTTTTCCATAATCAGCAAATGTAGACTGTACCTGCGTTTTGGCAGTATTCAGAGTGTTATACCAAGACGTTCCCATTTCCAAAACTGAATCATTATCTGTGACTGAACGAATCAAATCAATTTGCTTCTTAACAGAATTGAATTGTTGTTGAATCTCACTCAAATTGTATTTAAATACAGGCTTAACATTGTTTGTTTGAAACTACCGTGTCTGGCCATGGTTCAAACGAAACACCTGTTTGTGGTACTACTACTATAGCATTAATTGAACACATTGTCATAATAAAAATTAGAATTGCAATAAACACGGTTAACTAGAGTTAAACAATAAATATAATACAAATGCGTCTCTTGTGGTGACTTGTGGAATAAGATTTAGTTACACTTGCGCACTTCGTGTAATAGCTGCATTCTGTATTTGCACAACATATACATATATGCACATGGTTAAGAAATAAACACACGTTTTACACTCACTCACACTACATGCATCTGCGAAGACTGTAGGGGTGTCTGGGACTGCATCGCTCGGTGTAAGCCGACGCCTCGGCCTTGAAGTCTGGACTGCGATCTCGCGCTGCCCGTGTCCTGAATTTAGGAACAGCTGGTCAGCCCCTCGGTTGGTCCTCATCGTCGTCTCACGATGCTACAGGAAGTTTGCCCAGAAATAGCTTTACATGAACAACAGTCGAAAGAAAAGGCAGTTGAAGCTTAAGAGTGACTGGCAACAACGCCTCCAAGGTTGGATATGGTCCTTCCCAGAACTACTTAAACTTTTTGACCTGACGCTTATTTAACACTGCATTGCTCAGGTAGACAAGATGTCCAACTCGATACTGTGGTGCAACTGCTTGGTGATCGAGTTGTTTTGCTTGCTGCAGGAAAGATAAATGATTCCGCCGTTCCATTTCCTTCCGTGCCTCCTTTAGCTTGTGCGCTAACTCCAGCAAAGTCCAAGGGTGAATGCAGCCTTCTTCCATATACAGTTTCATGTGGACTTAGGACAGTTGACATGCGCATTTTTGCATTGTAAGTGCTCACAGTGTATGGAAGACACACATCCCAATTGTCATGCTTGCTGCTTGCATCTTAATGATTGTTCTGTGAACTTGCACAATGCGTCCATTTCCTTCAGGGTGTATTGGAGTAGTTATTAGCTGTGTTATTTGCATTAGCTTACAAGTCTGTTTAAGCAATTCATTCATGAAATTTGATCTTTGGTCACTGATTATGCTTAATGGTGATCAAAACTTTAGAATCCACTCCTTCATAAAAACCTTAGCCACAGTCTCGGCACTCTGATCAGGTATTGGTATAGTGAGAAGATATCTGGAGAAATGATCTAACATGGTCAACGTGTATTTATTCCCATCTTTAGTCTTAGGCAAAGGTCCAATGACATCAAGTTCAACTCTTTTGAATGGTGCACTAGTCTCTGGCAGTTCTTGTAATGGTGCCGTCTCTCTCTCTCTCTATTCGTTTAGTCGGTTCCGACTCTTCGTGACCCCATGAACCAAATCACGCCACTTTTTCCTGTCTTGGACTCTCCCGTAGACCTTCCCGGTTGGAACACATAGCTTCTGTGATGCCATCAATCAATCTCATCCTATGACGTCCTCTTCTTCTAGTTCCTTCAATCTTCCCCAGCATTAATATTTTTTCCAGCGAGGCATGCCTTCGCATTGTGTGTCCAAAGTAGGTCAGATTTTGTTTTAACATTAGACCTTCCAGGGAGAAATCTGGTTTTATTTGCTCCAATATTGATCTGTTGGTTCTCTTTGCAGTCCATGGAACTCTAAGAAGTTTCCTCCAACACCACAATTCGGAGTCAATTCTTCGCCGTTCAGCCTTTCTAATGGTCCAGATCTCCCATCCATACATCACAACTGGAAAGACCATAGCCCTCAGAATACTGATCTTTGTTGCTAGTGTTATATCTCTGGACCTTATAACCTTGTCAAGGTTTGACATCGCCTGTCTACCGAGCAACAGGTGTCTCCGGGTTTCATGGCTGCAGTCGCCATCAGCAGATATCTGGGAACCAAGATAATTGAATGTGGTCACTACCTCCATGATTTCTCTTGCCATATCCCATGAATTGGTAGGTGTAGTTGCCATAATTTTCGTTTTCTTCACATTCAGCCTAAGACCGGCCTTTTCACTTTCGTCTTTCACCTTCAGCAAGAGTGTTCTCAATTCTTCTTCACTTTCTGCCAACAGGATCGTATCATCTGCGTACCTGAGGTTGTTTACATTTATTCCAGCTATTTTAATTCCTGTTTCCCGTTCATCTAGCCTCGCATTCCTCATAACATGTTCTGCATACAGATTGAATAAGTACGGTGACAGTATGCAGCCTTGCCAGATCCCTTTCTGAATCTTTATCCATTTCGTTGTTCCATACATAGTTCTCACCGTGGCTTCTTGGTCAAGGTATGAACTCTGTATTAGATGAATGAGGTGATCTGGTACACCCATGTTTTTCAGTACGTTCCATAATTTGTTGTGATCGACACAGTCAAAGGCTTTGGCGTAATCAATAAAGCAGAGGTACACATCTCTCTGGAATTCTCTTGCTTTTACCATAATCCACCGAATGTTAGCAATTTGATCTCTAGTTCCTCTTCCTTTCCTAAATCCAGCTTCTTCTTCTGGTAGCTCTCGATCTAGATAATGGCGAAGTCTATTTTGTAAGATTTTTAACATGACTTTGCTAGCATGTGATATAAGTGCAATTGTTCGGTAGTCTGAGCATTCTTTAGAACTTCTCTTCTTTGGAATGGGGATGAATACTGATCTTTTGGCCACTGCTGCATGATCCGTATTTAGTTTTGCCCAAATTATTCCATTTGTTCCAGTAATCATGTTCTGAAACAAACTCAGAAATGTCAGGTTTACGTCTTGGCCACCATTATAGCTCAGCTATCTTAATGTTTGTTGCCTTTTTACTCCAGTGTCCAGACAATAAAGAATCATGTCGTTCTGTCATAATTTGCTTTCTCTTGCTTCCTGGAACAATTAGTCAGTTTCCTTTGCTAGTGATCTTGTTCAGCAGTCCATCTAGTTCAACAAAACATTGGTCATTTTTCCATATTTTGCATTGTGGATCGTCCACCTGAGCTGCTTTAAACTCATCCTCTCGACTTGTTGTAACACAAACACGCACCCTTCAGCTCTTCGCATCAGCATTTACGTGTAATTTTCCAGGTCGATGAATAAATTTAAACTGAAACTCACTCAGTCTCAAAGCCCACCTTGTTAATCCGAAACTTGGGTCTTATTAAGCTCAATAGCCATTTAAGCACTGCACTGTCTGTGAATTCTCTTCCTGTCAAAAAACATCTGTTACGTGTTATACCGAAAACCGAAGCACGAAGCTCCTTTTCTGTTGTAGTGTAATTACATTCTGCTTTGTTTAATTGTCTGGAAGCAGATGATATTGGATGTTCGTGGCCATCAATTTCTTGAGACAAAATTGCACCAACAGCAAAGTTTGTAGCATCTGTTGAAAGAATGGACTTGCTGAAACCTGGATAGGCTAACACTGGAGCTGTGGGTAGGGCAGTTTCAAGTTCCAAACGCCGGTAGAAATTTGCTAATCGCAAGAATGATTGTAATTCCTTTAAATTTTATTGTTCTGGAAAATTCTTGACAGTGTCAATTAATTTGGATCAGGATGGTCACCTTCATTAGTCCATATCCGAGGTAGTTCACTTAATTTTCTGCAGAGTGACACTAATCTGTCGACAAGAACAGATTTGCGCTTCTTATGCACTCGAAAACTGCTCGAAGTCTTTCAGTATGCTGCTTCATGTTTTTGCTGAAAATTATTACGTCATCGAGGTATACGAGAGCTTGTGTTGGTGTGAGCCCTCATAAAACGGAATCTATCAGGAGCTGATGATATCCACTTGTTAGATCACAAACCAAAAAAATTCGGCATCTGCCAAAGTAATCCAGGGTTTCTACCAGCTTCGGTAAGGGTAAATGTCTGGTGTGGTTACTGCATTCAGAGCACAGTAATCCATGCAAATACGGAACTGTGATTCTCCAGAAACAAATTTCTTCTTAACAGTGGCAACCAGTGGACACCCTGGTGGATCTGCAGGACCTCTTGATTCTGTAATTCTGGCTTCCAGTTGACATCATCATCATTTAAGACTGATTATGCCTTTCAGTGTTCAGGCTGGAGCATAGTCCCCCTTATAAAATTCCTCCATGATCCCCTATTCAGTGCTAACATTGGTGCCTCTTCTGATGTTAAGCCTATTACTTCAAAATCATTCTTAACCGAATCCAGGTACCTTCTCCTTGGTCTGCCCCGACTCCTCCTACTCTCTACTGCTGAACCCATGAGTCTCTTGGGTAACCTTGCTTCTCTCATGCGTGTAACATGACCCCACCATCTAAGCCTGTTCGCCCTGACTGCTACATCTATAGAGTTCATTCCCAGTTTTTCTTTGATTTCCTCATTGTGGACGCCCTCCTGCCATTGTTCCCATCTACTAGTACCTGCAATCATCCTAGCTACTTTCATATCCGTAACCTCAACCTTGTTGATAAGGTAACCTGAATCCACCCAGCTTTCGCTCCCATACAACAAAGTTGGTCGAAAGATTGAACGGTGCACAGATAACTTAGTCTTGGTACTGACTTCCTTCCTGCAGAAGAGAGTAGGTCGTAGCTGAGCGCTCACTGCATTAGCTTTGCAACACCTCGCTTCCAGTTCTTTCACTATGTTGCCATCCTGTGAGAATATGCATCCTAAGTACTTGAAACTGTCCACCTGTTCTAACTTTGTTCCTCCTATTTGGCACTCAATCCGTTTATATTTCTTTCCCACGGACATTACTTTCGTTTTGGAGATGCTAATCTTCATACCATAGTCCTTACATTTCTGATCTAGCTCTGAAATATTACTTTGCAAACTTTCAATCGAATCTGCCATCGCAACTAAGTCATCCGCATATGCAGGACTGCTGATTTTGTGTTCACATATCTTGATCTCACCCAGCCAGTCTATTGTTTTCAACATATGATCCATAAATAATATGAACAACGGTGGAGACAGGTTGCAGCCTTGTCTTACTCCTGAAACTACTCTGAACCATGAACTCAATTACCGTCAATTCTAACTGCTGCCTGACTATCTATGTAAATACCTTTAATTGCTTGCAAAAGTTTGCCTCCTATTCCATAATCTCGTAGAACAGACAATAACTTCCACCTAGGAACCTGGTCATATGCCTTTTCTAGATCTATAAAGCATAGATACAATTCCCTGTTCCACTCGTAACACTTCTCTGTTATTTGCCGTAAGCTAAAGATTTGGTCCTGGCAACCTCTAAGAGGCCTAAACCCACACTGATTTTCATCCAATTTGTCCTCAACTAATACTTGCACTTTCAACAACACCTGAGAAGATTTTACCCATAACGCTGATTAAAGAGATACCTCTGTAGTTGTTACAATCTTTTCTGTTTCCATGTTTAAAGATTGGTGTGATTACTGCTTTCGTTCAGTCTCATGGAACCTGTCCCGACTCCCATGCCATTTCAGTTATCCCGTGTAGCCATTTAAAACCTGACATTCCACTGTATTTGACGATCTCCGACTTAATTTCATCCACCCCAGCCGCTTTATTGCACTGCAATCTATTGACCATTTTCTCCACTTCCTCAAATGTGATCGTATTTCCATCATCATTCCTATCCCATTGTACATCAAAATCTGAAACATTACTGATTGTATTTTCACCCATCAAAATATTCCCTCCATCTGCCCAAGGCATCAACAGGATTCACCAGCAGTTTTCCCGACCTGTCCAAAATACTTGTCATTTCCTTCTTACCTCCCTTTCGAAGACTGCTAATTACACTCCAGAATGGTTTTCCAGCAGCTTGACCCATAGTCTCCAACCTGTTTCCGAAGTCTTCCCAAGATTTCTTCTTGGATGCTGCAATTATCTGCTTGGCTTTGTTTCTTTCTTCAACATAACTTTCTCTGTCTACCTGAGTTCTAGTATGTAGCCATTTTTGATATGCCTTCTTTTTCCTTTTACAGGTTGCCGTGACTATGTCATTCCACCAAGCTGTTTGCTTCATCCTACCTTTACACACTACTGTTCCAAGACATTCTTTAGCCACTTCTAGTACAGCATCCCTGTACCTTGTACATTCCTTTTCCAATGACTGTAATTGACTACATTCAGCTAACTGGTACCTTCCAGTTGTTCTTCAACTATTTCTTCTAACATCTCTCTTCGACTGAATGCTATTCTGTAAGGTCTCTGAGTGATTGGTACTGAATTTCCAGTATGTATATAATGCTGAACCAGATGAATGACTGGTAAATTTGAATCTCTCGGATATGATCTGCATACTTCAATAAAACAGGTGCTAAAATCTTCTGCTCTTCAACTGTCAAGTTTTCTATCTTCTGCCAAATCTTGTTCTTTAGTTCATTATTAGTTTTGACTCCTGACTGCAAGTTTTCGATAGCACTATAAAAATCTGTCTACATAACTGCAACATTTGCAACTTCATTTGGAAACAGTACATCACTTTTACTTAAGCTTCAGCAACTTTCGTTTCTTGTGGCAATACAACATCCTCATTGTTAATGGTTGTTATTGTTACTGGGACTCTAGCTGCATTCTGTCTCACCAAGGTAGCTACGCCAATGCTTCTGGCAACATAACAATTCATTTTGTCCAGTAACTCACATTTATCTGACAGCTCGGTCAATAACAGAGTCCCCTCTTTGCATCGGGGTGACTTCAACATGGATTGTTTTTCCTGCTCCGTGGGGAATTTGCTGTGGCTGATCAACCTGTATATTGGCTCAGAGGGTTGGAAATGATTCATCGGTTGGATTGATCGATCCCACGATGTCAATGTTGCCACTCCTTCGAGTGTGATCTGAAGAATGATTTCCTAGGTTGTAATTTCTATGACCTAGTCTGATCTTTCTATCTGCACAAATATCTCTGCCCCATTAGTGAACAAGAAATGAAATCCAAGAATACCGCCGTAACACGTTTCATTGTTTGTAACTACTTGCACTCTCGTTGTGTATTTTTCTTGGCCTAAACATAATTCTACGTCAGTTGCTCTGTAGTTATGTAACTTTCCGCTGTTTAACCTGCCCACCTTTAGCTGTGAAGATCTTCCCTTGTCTCTTTTGACAGTGTAACGCCACATTAATGTGGTCTGTGCTCCTGTGTCAATAAGCAGCCTGATCTGTCGTCCGCTACATTCAGCACCTATCACAAAGTCATTGTCGATCTGGTTTTTGGTGGAGCTAAGAGGAATCACTGTCCCGGGCAGGGAGTGGACGGTGTGCTGGCACATATGTCCCCCGTACTCTTCTAATGATCTGCGCAGTTGTCTGTTGCTCCTATTGCTCTTCCTTTTATTGTTATAATCTCTCGATATGTGGCCCTGCATCCCACAATTGTAGCTAATTTGTTTCTACTTACAGTCTTTACATTTGTGCCCAGGCTTGTAACATCTGTAACATTCAGCATTGGTATTGAATACTCGACACTCTTCTTTTCGTGTGTCATTCGGCCGTCTAATGCTTCCATGATGCCAACAGCTACTTCTACTGCATCCTAAAAGGTCTTATATCGCGGCAGTCTTGACTGCTTTGCTTACTTCCTTGCCATACAACCTGTGGATGAACGTATTTAAAACACTCTGATCGGCTTTGAACAATTGAATCCGATTGTCATTCTTTTCTTCAACCAGCTCATGTGTTTGAGCATTAATGTTTTGAATTCTATTGGCAAACTGCTCAATAGATTCGTCCCATTGCATTTGCGGACTATAGAGGTTGCGCTGTGTAGAATCTGATAGCATTTTTGCGTTTGAATCTCTGAACAACTTTCCCTTTGAATTTACTGTTATCTTTTGATTTTACGCAAGTCGGCTCCATGCTGATAAAATTTTGTGCGGCTCCCTGAATTCTTAATTGAGTAACTGCTAATTTATCTGAACCAGTCCACGAACCCAACAAAGCAGCTCCCTCGAGTTTACAGAAGAACACTTTCATATCCTCCTCCATGAACTATGGAGGAGGTGGAGAGGCTTGTGTGCCTCATTGTAACATCAACCAAAACAGTCTTGCTGTGTTGGTACTGCGAACGGCTGAAAGCAAGGGGAAACTGCAACTGTAATTTTTCCCGAGGGCATGCAGCTCTACTGTATGGTTAAACGATGATGACATACTCTTGGGTAAAATATTCCACTGGTAAAATAGTCCCCCGTTCGGATCTCCAGGTGGGGAATACTCAGCAGGATGTCATTATCAGCAGAAACAAAACAGGCATTCTATGGATTGGAGTGTGGAATGCCTGATTAAGGACTCGGGTAGGTAAGTTGGAAAATTTAAAAAGGGAAATTGATATGTTAAGAGTTAGATATAGTGGGAGTTAGTCAAGTTCGGTGGCAAGAGGAACAGGACTTCTGATCAGGTTAGTACAGGGTTATAAATACAGAATCAAATGTGGGTAATGCAGGTTTAAGAATCATGAAAGAAGGTTGTATACATGGAAGAGACCTGGAGACTGTGGAAGGTTTCAGATAGATTATATAATGATAAGACAGAGATTTAGGAACCAGGTTTTAAATTGTAAGACATTTCCAGCGGAAGATGTGAACTCTGACCGCAATTTATTGATTATGAACTGTAGACTAAACCTGAAGAAACTGCACCGAGCGAGGTGGCTCAGTGGTTAGCACACTGGACTCGCATTCGGGAGGACGATGGTTCAATACTGCGTCCGGCCATCCTGATTTAGGTTTTCTGTGATTTCCCTAAATCCCTCACAGCAAATGCCGGGATGGTTCCTTTGAAAGGGCACGACCGACTTCCTCCCCCGTCTTTCCCTAATCCGATGAGACCGATGACCTCGCTGTCTGGTCTCCTCCCCCAAAACAACCCAAGAAACTGCAAAAAGGTAGGAATTTAAGGAGATGGGACTTGGATAAACTGAAAGAACCAGAGGCTGTAGAGTGTGTAAGAGAGGACATTAGGGAACGATTGACAAGAACAGGGGTAAGAAATACAGTAGAAGAAGAATAGGTAGCTTTGAGAGGTGAAATAGTGAAGCAGCAAAGGATCAAGTAGGTAACTAAGACAAGGGCTAGTAGAAATCTATGGGTAACAGAAGAGATGTTGAATTTAATTGATGAAAGCAAAAAGGAATACAAATGTTTGAAAAATGAGATTGAGATTGACAGGAAGGGCAAAATTGCTATGCAGAGAGGGGTAGAGGACAAATGTAATGTTTCACTAGGGATAAGATAGATACTGCCTACAGGAAAATTAAAGAGAACCACCTGTATGAGTATCAAAAGCTCAGACGGAAAACCAGTTGTAAGCAAAGAAGGGAAAGCAGAAAGGTGGAAGGAGTATATAGAGGGTCTATACAAAGGTGATGTACATGAGGGCACCGAGCGAGGTGGCCCAATGGTTAGCACACTGGACTCGCATTCGGGAGGACGACGGTTCAATCCCGTCTCCAGGTCTCCAGCCATCCTGATTTAGGTTTTCCGTGATTTCCCTAAATCGTTTCAGGCAAATGCCGGGATGGTTCCTTTGAAAGGGCACGGCCGATTTCCTTCCCAAACCCGAGCTTGCGCTCCGTCTCTAATGACCTCGTTGTCGACGGGACGTTAAACACTAACCACCACCACCTACATGAGGGCAATATTATGGAAATGGAATAGGACATAGATGAAGATGAAATGGGAGACTGCATGAAGATTTTGGCAGAGCACTGAAAGACCTAAGTAGGAAACACCCCCCCCCCCACCCCCTCCACCAGGGGGCCCACAGTCCTTTTTGTTGGTATGTGTGTGGCACGCATGGGGCCCCGAGCTTTTGCAGTCTCCTTCCTTCTTACAGACTGCATTACTGTCCCTGTTCCTCTCCTTCCCTGTCCTTGCTCCTTTCTCTCTGCCCCCCCTCCCTTCCCTCTTGGTGGACTTCTCTATATCGACCCAGCTATCCTCCCGACTTTGTTTTTGGTATGTGCTATTGTTTAGTTTGCTGTTTTCATCTCCTTTTCGGCAATTTTGGTCCCCTTGGGGTTTGACCTCCATATCCAATGTTTTCCGTTCAGTGTGAGCCATTTGGGGATGAGCTCCCAACCTAGTTTCAATGGTGCAGGCTGTGCTCCCCCTCCCCTCCCTTTTCCCCATTGCACCCTGGCCCCCTTCCTGCTACATCACCAGCACAGTAGCCACTCCGTGTGGTGGGGCTGTTAAGTACCCTCTTGGCTGAGCTCCTTGACAACACAGGGATCACACTGCTAGTACCTGAGCTGTTAACACCTCGTGTATGCCAAGGAGTCGATGCTCATCACTTTGGGGCATCAGAACTCTCGACAGTGGCTTCCGTGCCAGACGGCCCTTGCTGTGGCTGGGTGGCGCCCGCGGGATGGGCCCCTGGTCAGAGTGGGTGGTACTAGGGCGGACACCTTGCACATGAAGCGACAAAAGCATCAACATCCTGGCCATTCTGTGTCCGTTTCTAAGTGATAGAAGACATCACACTCCTCCTTCTGATCCTTCGGCCTTCCCCTCCCTGGCCACCCCTGGGAAGAGGGTCAAGCTCGCCGGCTTGGGTTGAAACCTTTTCCTCAGTGCCTGGTTTGTACCAGGACAGATGGCGAAAGTTTTGCCACAACCAAGCATTTGTTTTTTGTGGAGACGATTGAAGGTAAGTATGGTGAAGTGGAATCCTTCAGTAAAATGCGGTCCGGTTCTTTGCTCATAAAGACATCTTCTGCGGCCCAATCTGAAGCCCTGCATGCTTGTCACCATCTCGGTGACATCCCGGTCTCTGTTGCACCCCACCAATCTTTGAACTCGGTACAGGGCATCATTTTCCTCTGGGGTCTTCTTCTCCAAACTGTCGAGGAGCTCCGTGCAAACCTCGAGCAGTGAGGAGTTCCATTTATCCACCGTGTACAACAAGGCCCAAAAAACAGTCACACCGATACAGGCACCTTGATCCTGGCCTTGGAGGGGGATACCCCCCCGGAGAAGGTCAGGGTGGTGATGTATCGGTGTGATGTAAAACCTTACATTCCACCACCGATAAGATGCTTTAAATGCTGGACACATCTTCCCTCTGCACCCATGATCCCCTTTGTGGTGATTGTGGGCGCCCCCTCAATGAGGCGACTGCCTGTGCTCCCCCGCCAGTGTGCATAAATTGTAATGCGCAGCATCCTCCACGCTTGCCAGCATGCCTGGTGTATGCGAAAGAACGACAGATTCAGGAGTACAAGACCTTAGATCAACTTACCTACCCCGAGGCTTGTCGAAAGTATGACCTTCTCCATCCTGTGCCTATAACTTCTCCTTTTGCTTCAGTTATGTCCATTCCCCCTCCTACCCCCTCCTCTTCTCAGCCCCATTCACCCCACACATTCATCCTCATCCTCCACCCATACCCACTCCTTCAGGTGTTGCTCCCCCTCCCCCACCGGACAAGTGCTCTCCTTCTTTGGCAGCTGCTGGTGCTCGAGCTCCCTCCTGGGACTCCTCTTCCTGGCATCCCCCTGAAAGGCAATCTGCAGCTCCACATCGGCTGTGCGATCCGCGACCAGTGGGCGCCGATTGCTAGGAGTAATTCTGTGCCCGACCTTGCTGCAGTCTGCCCTCCTCTTCTTTCACAAGAGCAGAAGCAGAAACACAAGATCAAGGGCAAGGCCCCTCCAGTACCCTCTGAGGTGCCGCCTTCCCCTCCTCCAGCCAATATGGCGACTCAGCGGTGTGACCGGCTCCGCTCTGTTCGCTTCCCATTTGGACTCCAGTTTGAGAATCCTCCAGTGGAATTGTAATGGGTGTTTGCGTCACCTCCTGGCGTTGCAGCCCCTTCTTTCCTCCTACTCAGCTGCTTGCATTGTGCTCCAGGAGACCAATTTTGTCAATTCTTACTCACCCACCCTTCATGGGTTTCACGGTTTCTGTCGGAACCGAACTGGCCCCATGTGGGCTTCTGGTGATCTATCTGGCCACACCAATCACTATCTGTAATCTCTACCTCCCGCCTACAGGCTGCCCACATCCCTTGCCCTAACCACCCTTCTTCAAGGACATTAATGCCCACAAGCCTCTCTGGGGTAGTCACACGACTACTGCCCTGGGCAGGACTGTTGAAGATGTTCTGGCAGGGCTTTACCTCTGTCTATTAAACACCGGCGCTCCCACACACTTTAGTGTGGCACACGGCACTTTCTCTGCCATTGGCCTCTCCATCTGCAGTCCTGGCCTTCTTCCCTCCATTCAATGGGGTGTACATGAATGACTTATGTGACAGCGATCATTACCCGATTGTTTTGACCTTCCTTCAGTGTATCTTGCTCCGTCACCCTCCCAGGTGGGCCTTCTCTAAAGCTGATCGGGGTGCCTTCTCTGCTACCATCCCCTCTGAACTACACACGGCAATATTGATGAGTATACAGACTTTGACTGCCGCCATTCTTTCCGCAGCTGTTTCAACCATCTATTCTTCCTCAGGTTCCCCCCATCGGAAGATGGTTCCTTGATGGACTCCGGAAATTGCTGCGGCCATAAAAGACCACTGCCGTGCTCTTCAACACTTTAAGCAGCACCCTTCTACTGCTATCCTTCTGGTCTTTAAACGATTCCGTACCCGCACCCGTTACCTAATCAATTTTCAGAAGCAGATTTGCTGGGAACGATGTGTGGCTGCCATAGGACCGCACACCCTGTCTTCAGAAGTCTTGGAAAAACACAGGCGAATTTTTGGCCATCCTCCTCCTATCGGAATTGCAGGAATTTATGTGCGTGATGTTGTCCTTACCCATTCGGACTTTGTCGCAGAGCATTTCGCTCAACACTTTGCCCAAGCCTCTGCATCGACTGAGTAGCCACCCACGTTCCTCCTCCTGAAATAGCGCTCGGTACGACTGGTGCTGTCTTTTATTTCTCACTGCTTGGAGCCTTATAATGTCCCATTTAGCGAGTGGGAATTTGCCAGCGCCCTCACCCTTTGTCCCAACATGGCTCCTGGACCGGATTGGATACATAACCAAATGCTCCAAGACTTATCGGTGGCTGGCCACCGTCATATACTGACCCTTTTCAACCGTCTGTGGAGTGAGGGGATATTTCCTACCCAGTGGCAGGAAAGCATTGTTATGCCGCTGTTGAAGTCTGGGAAGCCACCTCTTCAGTTGGATAGTGACTGTCCAATTAGCCTTACCAATACTCTCTGCAAGCTCCTTGAATGCCTAGTGAGTCAGCAGCTGTTTTGGAGCCTTGAATCCAGCGACCTTTTGTCATTAACTCAAGGTAGTTTTCGCTGTTGCCGCTCTATGGTGGGTTACTTGGTCCACCTGGAGTCTGCTATCCGGTCGGCTTTTGCCCATCGGCAACGCCTCTTTGCAGTCTTCTTTGACCTGCATAAAGCGTACGACACCACCTGGTGCCACCACATCTTCACCACCCTTCACGAATGGGGCCTTCGTGTCGCTCTGCCTGTTTTTATCCGTAACTGTCTTTCTTGTCGCTCTTTCCGGGTTCAAGTTGGTTTATCCTACAGCACTTCCCATCGGCAAGAAAATGAGGTTCCACAGGGTTCCATGCGGAGTGCCCCTCTCTTTCCCGTAGCCATTAATGGACTGGTGGCGGCTGCTTGGCCGACAGTGTGCCCCTCTTTGTAAGCTGATGATTTTTGTATCTACGTTGCTTCCTTTGTCGTGGGCGCTGCAGAACACCGTCTACTGGGGGCAAGCTAGCGGTCGCAATCTTGGGCTCTCTCCCATGGTTTTCAGTTTTCGGTGACCGAGTCATGTGTCATGCATTTCTGCCGTCATCGTAGAGTCCATCCCCATCCGGACCTGTTCCCCAATGGCAAATCCCTCAAGGTGGTAGACACCCATCGCTTCTTGGGTCTGGTCTTCGATGCCCGGTTGACATGGCTCCCTTCTCTTCGCCAGCTGAAGAGGACGTGCTCAATGTTCTTAGATGTCTGTGCAATACCATCTGGGGTGCAGACTGCTCTATTCTACTGTGATTGTACAAAGCGCTGGTCCAGTCTCGTTTAGACTACAGGAGTCCTGTCTATGGTTCTGCGTCACCTTCAACATTGCAGATACTAAACCCCATTCACCATTGTGGGGTACTACTTGGGACTGGTGACTTCTGGACTAGCCCCATGATTAGCCTTCTTGCAGAGGCAGGGATTCCACTGCTGCGAGTTATGCACCAACAACAGATGATATCTTATGCACTCTGCATTCTCTGTACCCAAAAGCGCCCTAATTATGGTCTCCTTTCTCCAGGCACGGAGATCAACCTCTTGCAATGGTGGTCACGATGTGCGCTTACCATGGCTGCCCGCATTCAGTCGCTCTTTTCTGAGCTCCAGCACTTCCCTTTACCTCCTCTTTTCTCCACTCATGCACGTACCCCTCTGTGGTGCGTTCTCGGCCACAGCTCTGTCTTGATCTCTCCATCAATTTAAAGAATTCTGTCCCTCCGGAGGCCCTTCACCACCAATTCTACTGTCTCCTCAGTTCATTCCAGGGTTCATAAGTGATTTATACCTATGACTCCATGGTTGCTGGTCACACTGATTATGCTTACACCTATAGACACACGGAACTCCGTTCCTTGTCAGATGGCTGTAGTGCAGAATTGGTAGCCATCTTGCATGCGCTGGACCATGTCCGCTTCTGCTCAGGACTGTCCTTCACTCTCTGTAGTGACTCCTTGAGCAGTTTGTAAACGATCGGCCAGTGCTTCCCTTGCCACCCGTTGGTCATAGCTATCCAGGACTCCCTTTCTCTCCTTGATCAATGTGGATGCTCAGTGGTTTTCATTTGGACCCCAGGCCATGTTGGGATCCCTGGCAATGAACTTGCTGATCAACTGGCTAAATTGGCTACTAACAGCCCATCTCTTGCTATTGGCATTCTGGAAATAGATCTTCGCTCGGCATTACGTCGTCAGGTTTTGGGACTTTGGAATGCAGAATGGCACACTCTTTCTTCACCTAACAAGCTCAGGGCGATAAAGGATTGTACAGCTATGTGGCGGTCCTCCATATGGGCCTCTCGTAATGCCTCTGTCGTCCTTTGCTGGCTCCGCATCGGCCATACGTGTCTGACTCATGGTTATCTCCTCCAATGTGAGGACCCCCCTCTCTTGTCATTGTGGATCAATGTTGACTGTGGTTCACCTCTAACTGGACTGTCCCAACTTAACCACCCTGTGATGGACTCATAGCTTTCCTGACTCACTACCACTGGCGTCAGCTGACAATGCCTCAGCGGCTGATCTCATTTTACAGTTTTTTCGTGATTTTTTTTTTGGGGGGGGGGGGTGTTATCACTTTATTTGAGGGTGGAACCTTATTGTTGGGTGGAGGGGATGGCGGGCCGTCTTGCTCCCCCCTTTGCCCCTACTTCGACTAGGCTTGGTGGTTCAACCCCGCCCTCTGCCTTCCCACTCCTTTCCTAATGGGGTCTGTTTTATCTCGTCTACCTGTGCTTCTTCCATCACGCTCCTGTCATTTGTCGCTTTCTTTCCCTCTCTTCTTCTGTCTTTTTCCTTCCTTCTCTGTCAATCGTTTGTAATTTTATGGCCATTCTAGTTCCCTCTTATAGTGTGAAGTTTTATCGGTTTTAGTTATTACGAGGTCGGAGGGACTGATGACCGCGTAGTTTGGTCCCTTCTCCAATCCAACCAACCAATCTAAGTCGAAACAAGGCCTCAGGAGTAGACAACATTCCATTAGAACTACTGATAGCCTTGGGAGAGCCAGCCATCTCTTCCATCTGGTGAGGAAGATGTATGAGACAGGCGAAATACCCTCAGACTTCGAGTATGATAATTCCAGTCCCAAAGAAAGCAGGTGCTGACAGGTGTGAAAATTAACGAACTATTGGTTTAATAAGTCACAGTTGAAAAATACTAACACGAATTCTTTACAGACAAATGGAAAAACTGGTAGAAGCTGGCCTCAGAGATAAATTTAGATTCCAAAGAAATGTTGGAACATGCAAGGCAGTACTGATCGTACGACTTATCTTAGAAGAGAAGATAAGCTAAGGAAAAGCAAATCTTTGTTTGTAGCATTTGTAGACTTAGAGAAAGCTTTCAACAATGTTGGCTGGAATACTCTCTCTAATTCTAAAGGTGGCAGGAGTAAAATACAGGGGGGGAAAGGCTGTTTACAATTCTACAGAAACCAGGTATCAGTTATGAGCCGAGGGGCATGAAAGGGAAGCAGTGGTTGAGAAGGGTGTGAGACAGGGTCGTAGCCTATCTCCGTTGTCATTCAATCTGTATATTGAGCAAGCAGTAAAGGAAACAAAAGGAAAAATTTGGAGTAGGAATTAAAATCCATGCAGAAGAAATAAAAACTTTGAGGTTTGTTGCCGACATTGTAATTCTGTCAGAGCCAGCAAAGGACCTGGAAGAGCAGCTGAACGGAATGGACATTGTCTTGAAAGAAGGATATGAGATGAACATCAACAAAAGCAAAATGAGGATAATGGAATGTAGTCGAATTAAATCAGGTGATGCTGAGGGAATTAGATTAGGAATTGAGACAAAAGTAGTAAATGAGTTTTATTATTTGGGGAGCAAAATAACTGATGACTGACAAACAAAGTAGGGAGGATATAAAATGTAGATTGGCTATGGCAAAGAGTTTCTGAAGAAGAGAAATATGACATCGAGTATAGATTTAAATGTCAGGAAGTCTTTTCTCAAAGAGTTTCTGAAGAAGAGAAATATAACATCAAGTATAGATTTAAATGTCAGGAAGTCTATTCTGAAAATATTTGAATGGAGTGTAGCCATGTATGGAAGTGAAATATTGACGATAACTAGCTTAGACAAGAAGAGAATAGAAGCTTTCGAAATTTGGTGCTACAGAAGAATGCTGAAGATTAGACGGGTAGATCATGTAACTAATGAGGAGGTACTGAATGGAATTGGGGAGAAGAGGAATTTGCGGCACAACTTTCCTAGAAGAAGGTATTGGATGGTAGAACACATTCTGAGGCATCAAGGAATCACCAGTTTAGTATTTGAGGGGTGTGTGGAGGGTAAAAATGATAGAGGGAGACCAAGGAACTAATACACTAAGCAGATTCAGAAGGATGTAGGTTTCACGGAGATAAAGAGGCCTGCACAGGATAGAGTAGCATGGAGAGCTCCATCAAACCAGTCTCTGGACTGAAGACCACAATAACACAACAACAACTACTTTTACATCTTCCTTGGGTTTACCGTTAAACACTGGTTCTGATGGTAATAATGAGAAATTCTTTATAGGGCGAGCACTGCAGGAGTTATCATTTGACAAATCTGGGAAAGGCTGCACTCATTTCTGTGTGTTTTTAACCACAGAATCCCTTTTCACAAATCGTTTATAACGGTTTGGAGATTGGCTGTGTCACTCATATTAGATTCTACCATACTGATTTATGTTCGCCAGCAAAATCGCTCTATTACAGCAAAAATTTCACAAATCCGTCACTCCCTTTCATATTGTAGTCAAATTTGGGTAGACTAACCTGAATTCCAGCAGTGGAGGATGCTGTGTTGTCGGTGATATCCACATTGCTGCTGCTGCTGCTGATTCACCCTGGAGATATGCCAGGAACTCGGAAATTCTTGGAAGTTCAGACATTGCTGCACCTCTTCAGGACTGTAGGCTTTCCATAATTAATCCCCGTGCAGGCACCACTTCTATAACGCTATTGTGAGGTTTGTATCCTCGGCTGTGGCCCATCCTTGGTTTTTGTCGGGATTATTGTGGTCATTGGGTCCATGAGGTACAGAAATACACGAACTGTGAGTTGTTAACCGTTACCACTTTCTTTCTATAAAGAGATTTATAATAACTATTTCTGACATCCCACCATGAAGAAATACAGATTTTCCGAAACTCCACTGTGAGCCGAAAAAGACAAATTCCGTGTCAAAACCACGCGCGTAGGAAACAGTTCTGTTCATGCAGGCCAGCACTTGGTGGCTGCATCCAAGCCTGTGACCATTACATTTGTACAGCTGGAATAAATGCATTAAAAAACCACTCGATGGTGGCAAGTTATGGTCATAACAGTTTTGCCTGTCTCGTCAGTGTTGTATAATTGATCAGCTACCTGTATATTTTCCGGGATTATTTTTTCAAATTTTCAACAAACTCCCTACCTGCGTCATCTACAGGAAGTTTTTCACCTGAAGTAGCAACCCTCCTAATGGCGTGACGATTTTTCCACTGGTGAAGCCAACCATCACTTGGAATTTGTCTTCATTGTCTCCTAGTTTTTGATGCAACTGAAAAGCTTTTTCATTTATGATAGGTCCCAAAAGTGGGTTCATTTTAAATCTTTCCTGACAAAACTAAGCCCACTCAGTGTCATCAAAGAGCTCAAATTTTACTTTTTTCAATGTTTTTCTAGTTTTTAAAGCCTTTTCACCATCTGCAGATAGCAGAAAAACTTAAATATCTTTTTGGTTCTTTTTTTCAGTCTTTAATGGTTGTCACTCCAACACTTGTTTCTGAGGCTAATCCAACACCTGTTTCTGAGGCTAATTTAGTAACTAACTCACTTTTGTCATGTCTTTGCAGAACACGTAGCTTATATTTAGTTGTGTGCACGACATATTTCCTTTTCTGATCGTAGCCATCTTTTAGTCAGAATCCCTTACACTTCCTCATCACAACTTAATGAACTGTGTAAGACCACACTGCAACTTTAAAATTACAAGAAACATGCTAATAAATTTAAGTGCACTGATAGAACAACAACTTAGAGAGTTCAGTAAAGTGAACAGTCCAGCAGTATTGTAGTCTGTAAACGGAGCTTGCATAGGGAGTGTGACTCAGATGGTCACCTGTCGCGACGGGAGTAAGCTCGATCAATAACGCTTGCAGGCTGTTTGGCATGGAGTGCAATGGGTGTTGGTCTAATGAAAGTGAGATAATCAAGGTTGTACTGTATCTCTATAGACCCACTACAGTATCTGAGTGCGTTACAGTGCCTGCTTGTGTGTCAGCCCCAGATTGAATGTGCATTGTAGGTTAATTGCGGTGTCGAGAGTTCCGGCCAGCCTGGATGTGTTTTTCTGGCAGTTTTCCACATCCATCTATGTAAATACAGAGCTGGTTCTCATGTTCTGCCTCAGATACACAATGTGCAAACATTTTACAAAATGTTGTCTTATTTGAGTATGCACTTCTACCAGATGTAGACTGATGGGGTACATGGATTCCCGATTCCCCCTCCCAAGATGGGTAAGGGGGGGGGGGGGGGTTAACATTAAAATGTGTTTTGTAGTGGCAACCCCATCTTAATAATAACCTATGTAAGGGTGTGGTTGGTTCTCCTCATAGTTTTAGACGAGCCATACCAGTCTCGACCAGGCACTGAATGGATAAAGTACACCGGAAATGAAGGAAGGAATTTGTGATGTTGCTTCTCACTCCTTTCTTACATAATGATCTAGAGCAGTTAGTTTGTATTTTTGAACATAATAAAGGCTGTTGTTAAATTGACCTTGCTTAAACTGAGTAGAAAGATGTGCTACCCGGATGAAGTTTTGTAGTAATGAGTTAATTAAATGTAGCAACCTAATTACAAAGATGTAGTGGATAAGTGCAAGTCTGTTTTCATAAAATAAGTGTTTTTCTTCCACATTTCTTTGTTAATACATATACAGTGCCTTAAAAGATTTGCAGGGCAAATGTGTGGGATATTTTTGTCAGTTAATACTATTGTTTTTCCCCTAATTGGAGTGACATATTTCATGTATAGTGTATGTAACAAGAATTGTGATTTTAATCCTTTTCAGTTACTGCTACCGTTTATATTACGAAGGGTCAAATCTGGAAACATGCTTGGTCTGCCACCAAAGAAGGAAATGGTGATATATGTGCCACTTACAAGAACCCAGTTAGATTTGTACCAGTCTACGTTAGATGGTTCCATCATCAAGAAATTTAATAAGGTATTTTTCTGTTAACCTCTAAGTACAGTGTTACCCCCGTACAGTTTTATACTTTTATTGCTCTTTAGCATAAAGCCTTTGAAACTTTCAGGCCCAAGAAGATTGCACTTCATCAGACTATCACAAAAACAACGACAACAAAATAAAGAAAATACTGGGACAGTAAATAGCAGATCATAATCACTCATAAAATTAACTGAGAGAAATGAACCTTGTGTGTGTGTGTGTGTGTGTGTGTGTGTGTGTGTGTGTGTGTGTGTTATGAATTAACATCAGTTTCTTCGTATTAAATCCATCGTTCTCCGAAAAAATTATAGCAAAAAAAACTGCAATTTGGCTGTCACGCTTCACACTGCTATGGCAGATCATTCTGTTGTAATATTGCTAGTGTTGCACTACCAAATCTTGGTCTCCACAAAGTAAAACCTGTTGAACTCAATTAGCAATAAACTGACTGATGTACAGTGAAAGTGTTTTTATTCTAAACTGTTTTGTATATTGTTACTTTGAGCATGTCTTTGAACATGGAATTAATCATTTTATTTGAAATGTTACCAGTAGATCAAAGAAGCATTACTGTCATAATATAGCGCTGTCAGTCATAGAGCCAAAGTTTATGTTATTGGCACCAGAATTTTACAAAGTTCATGTTCAAGTTACCAATTAACATAGGTCTTTAGGAGCCACTTACAGCATTTAATCAGGCAAAGAATAGCTGTATTTTGGTGTCAGAAGACTTAATTGTAATTAACATTAAACAACTGTTGGAAGTATATTGATAGAGAAAGTAATGAGAGATCAGTATAAAAAATGATACAGGGAGTTAAGGTAAACATCATTTTGAAAACTAATGCAAACCGTCCTGGAAATTAAAATAGTTGTGAAACAGCAATTTTCCTATGCACTGAAAAAGACTCTGTTATTGTTAAGGCAGCAGGCTCTTATGCTGGGGAGGGTGCTTCAGATTCCTATCCAGTTCCCTAATTTAGCTTTTTCAGCATGAGACAGATATTGAGACAGTTTCTAAACAAGACAAAGGCCAATTTTTTTAATTTAATTTTTTTTTTTTTTTTTTTTCTCATCCATGTAGAGCAGGGCACTGGTTCTCTCTCTCTTTCTCTTACACACACACACACACACACACACACACACAAAGTCAAGGTGTCTTCACACTATAGACATTCCTTCATCCTGAATTTTTCTTGCTAGCAAGGTCATATCAGGCAGAGTTTTACATTGTTGTAGGGGGACTGATTTTGCACAGGATGAAATGTGGAACCCTTCCATGTAGTTAGTGATATTTCTGTTTACAGTATTGTGAAATTGGATTCCTGATGGTGATTGTGTTCTTAGTATTAAAAATGGAGGGTACTGGTGGCTGGGTCCAGCTCCGAACTGCAGCGCATCTTGCCATTTTCCCCCTTGCCATATCAGTACCCGAGGTGAAAACAAGTGCCACTTGCCCCCTGAACCACTGAGCGATTCTCAGTCATGTCCTTCCGTGGTTTGCAAACTTTGGATGGAGAGATACATGTTGATGCACATGGTACTAGTTAAGTTAATAGTAGTGGGTTTAAAAGTTAATGGTGCCTCTCTTACACACATTGTTTTCATGTCCTTAAGCCGTCTTCACCCGGACTGTGCATGGGGTAGTCTGTCCAAATGTTCAGAGCAATATATAGCCTGTCAAATATTCTGAATGTCCATTTGAATGTAGACCAATGAGATGGAAGAACGACGCATATGAGTATGTCATCTTCCTTCAGCACAGTTACGAGATGCCATATGCACTTTCAGTTGAAGCCCATATGCTTGTACCATTTCTAAGCATGAACAAAGTGAGGATCTGTTAAAAACCTGTTGTTAAGTGTTTGATTTGTTGTAATAAAATGAGAGGAAACATCATATTGATGGGTAAAGAATTTTTGTAACTTGCAAAATATAAAAGTATGCAATTTCAAGGCAACAGCACTTTGAAATTCCATCAGAAATGCACTGTTACAATTAAATGTCAGTTAATAACATATCTAGAAGTAAGTTTTCCAGAGATATAAGGTGCATTCATGATTGGCGTATTATAATGAGTAGAGCTGCAGAATTGTAAGATAACAGGTAATGCATTGCTGGTTCGTTGTGCACTGGGCCCAAATATTTCTTTTCCTATTCCTCGCATTTTGTATTAGCGTCTGATACTTCCTTATTACTTTAATAGAACTATATTCTATAATATTTGATGTTATGTAAATATAAGTGCGCTCTTTCTGAGGAGTGAGTTTGTTCGGTTGGCTTTATCTACCAGACAGCTTGCATTACTTTCAGTAAGATATTTTGCTCTTCCATTTTGTTTTTCACATGTAAAGATTCTGCTTTTAATGGAATTGCCACAAGCCGATGTCCTTATTGACTGGACATGATACTTTTGTTTTTGGCTTGTAATGTAGTCATGGATATTTAATTTTTTATTTTTGTATACTACAGACAGAACAACATGGCCAGCATATGGATAAAGGAGGAAATGTGTTTTTTAATAGAGCGAAAATAGCAATATAATGCCTGTCCATTTCATAAACAGTGTGATGTGCGAGCCAGATACAGTAGGCAACTGCCACTGGAGAGAGCTGTGATCATGTATACCATGTTGAGGCATGCATACTGCATGCACAAGTTGCTTCATTTCTGAGCGCTCAGCAGCACTTTGAACTTGGCACACTCAACTTTGGCATTCAAAAGCATGGTTGGTGTTCAGACGACTCAATGCTGCACTATATTGTCTGTACATGTTTTCTCTTACCACTCAGTTATGTAGATTGCTCACAACTTGATATTCATGCAGGTATCAATGGAAAATGCAAAACTGTAAACTTTGGACATCTTCAGAAAAGGAAAAAGACACACACCCAAGTGCACCTCAAACACACAAGTGTTATCTCCGGCTGCTCCCATCAGAATTCTGGCTTGCTTATGTTAATGTGTGTGTCTTTTTCTTTTCTGAAGGAAGTTTTGGCCTAAAGCTCAGTACATAACAATCTTTTCATTATGCCTATTTGAAACTCAATGTGTCATATTTTTGGTAAGTAGCAGTCTTGTCTTTTTCATAATGTTGTTGATATTCCAACATTAACTTTCAGTTGCTCGATGTAAGCTTCAAATTGTGCTTCATCTGTTGTCACAGAAATCTGGTCATCATACTACACAATTCGCAACTGCCATCACACCAAAGATTGTGACAAGTTTCTTACATATGTGTGAAGTTTGCGTATATGGCTAAGTTTCAATGAGAAATTAGACAGATTTACAATTAATGTGTTATCCAAGAGCTCCACTGTATTCAGTACACACAAAAATGAATACATCTAGTTGAAAAGTCCATTGAATTAGTTGACAAGTGGTGGTGTCACTTAAATTAGGCCATAAAACACAAATGAATATGTAGCTTCTGGGAACAGACTTCAGTCGTACTCTTTCTCTCTGCATTTGGTTTTGGGTGCTACACTTAAAACCAACTCTGGAACTCTCAATTTTTTGATAGACTGAAAAGAATTTGTGGATACAATGTGAAGGAGACATCTCAGTCATATTTGCTTCGCCTCCATTCTTACCTCTCTGTGGAGTTGGCATTCACCTCTAAATTTGTCTAACCAGGAAGTGTCAGTAGAGAAATAAAAACTACCTTTGAACCAAAGCGTGTGTGTTGTCGAATCTTTCCTTAGTTGGTGTATTCTTTGCTCACACTGACAGAACAATTACCCTATATGTGTGTTTAAGATCAACTGCAATAGTGCGATAAACATTTAACATAGTCTGCTGTACAGTGTATGCTGTCTTAGATGTAGCCCTGATTTTCTATTCAAATACTTGTACATGTATTGCTTGATTTATTACAGAAAGAAGAGGAGGAAGTAGAAGATTTGTATGGCCCACGAAAGAAGCGGAGGTGCACATTGAACAAGCATCCATTTTATGACTCGGATACTAGTAATTCAGATGATGATTCTGATCCAGGCATATCAGAGAAACCAAGAGTGCTTTCAAAAACTATGGAGGATAAGTTGATTAATGAGTGCCGTAATTCAACGTGTGAAGTGCTGCTGCATCGTGAGCTCCTCCGATATTCGGCATTAACAGAGGCCCAAAGCAAGAAACGTAAAGAAGACTATGAGGAGAACCCATATAAAGGCTATCCAGAACTGTGGTATGTCGACATAATCAGGAGGATGTCAGCCATCCCTCTTCCTGCTGATCAGTCCTTTGAAGACTTGCCTTTGGAGAATATATTTATGCGCGAACTCTTGTTTTACCGTTCTATTTTAGAATCCACAGACACACATGATAATCAAGCTGATGATAAATTCAGAGGTTATCCAGACAATGTTGTAAATAGTATATTATCACAAATGTCCCAGCACCCTGTACCTGAAGATCTCGTTGAGGAAGGTCTGACAGCATATAGTGACAGCTGTGATGGATACGTAGTTTCAGTGAAACAGCCTCTGAATTCTGTTGCTGCTCCATTATGTAATGTTCCTACTAATGTAACTAAAATCAGGTATGTGGTGAGTGTGTGTGTGTGTAGGTACTTAGGTCACCTTTGCAGCACTCAGTAGTACAGTGAAATTGTCCTCAGTGCATGAGAGCGTGTGTTGTTGAAATCAGAATAGTTGACAAATGTAGCAGCATAACTTTTATGCACAATTTTACTTTATTTAGTAGTTGCTTGCAGAAAAAATGTGTGTAACTGAGAGTATAATTGAACGTAATAGTATTTTCTTCTGATTTTTGTGTAAAATTATGTATGTTGTGTGTGTTCAAATTATGGCAATTTAATGTGTGATATGCATAGATATTTAGTTTTTGAAAATGCATGTTATTAATTTTCCATTGAATTATTTTCGAAACTAGAGACTGAAGGCAAGATTTTTCAGTGGAATCTTTTAATGTACAATGCACAAAAATTTAAGAGTGAGATGCTCACACAAATTTCCTCTTAATACTTCTGAAGAAACAGTTACTCGCACTGGGTGTTTTTATTTAGATTTCTAGCCATAACATTGACTGTTTTAGAAGCAGGTGGAGGGAAAGATTCAATTCCTTTCCCTAGTTGTACCCTCAGGTGCAGCTAACACCTAAAGTCAGGAACCCAAGTTCATAATCGGAGGCCATGAGCGTCTGCGCTGATGGTGACCCAATCACATACTCGCCATGTTCTTCCATCTAGTGACAAAGTGCAACACTACTGTGTCAGCTAAGTTTAAGGATGTCTGTTATGACACACTGTTAATATATTTGTCAGGAAGTGGAAGAATTGAAAAATAAATTCAGAATTATAAACTGTCCTAATAGAAAAAACTGTCTTAATATAAGAACCCATGAACCCCCCCCCATGAACCATGGACCTTGACGTTGGTGGGGAGGCTTGTGTGCCTCAGCAAAACAGGTAGCCTTACTGTAGGTGCAACCACAACAGAAGGGTATCTGTTGAGAGGCAAGACAAATGTGTGGTTCCTGAAGAGGGGCAGCGGTCTTGTCAGTAGTTTCAGGGGCAACAGTCTGGATGATTGACTGATCTGGCCTTGTAACACTAACAAAAACGGCCTTTCTGTGCTGGTACTGCGAACGGCTGAAAGCAAAAGGAAACTACAGCAGTAATTTTTCCCGAGGGCATGCAGCTTTACTGTATGGTTAAATTATGATGGTGTCCTCTTGGGTAAAATATTCCAGAGGTAAAATAGTACCCCATTCGGATCTCCGGACGGGGACTACTCAGGAGGACACCGTTATCAGGAGAAAGAAAACTGGCGTTCTACGGATCGGAGCGTGGAACGTCAGATCCCTTAATCGGGCAGGTAGGTTAGAAAATTTAAAAACTGAAAGTTAGATATAGTGGAAATTAGTGAAGTTCAGTGGCAGGAGGAACAATACTTGTGGTCAGGTGAATACAGCGTTATAAAATAGAAAATCAAATAGGGGTAATGCAGGAGGCCATGTATGGAAGTGAACCGTGGACGATAGTTTGGACAAGAAGAGAATGGAAGCTTTTGAAATGTGGTGCTACAGAAGAATGCTGAAGATTAGATGGGTAGATCACATATCTAATGAGGAGGTATTGAATAGAATTTGGGAGAAGAGAAATTTGTGGCACACCTTGACTAGAAGAAAGGATTGGTTGGTAGGACGTGTTCCGAGGCATCAAGGGATCACCAATTTAGTATTGGAGGGCAGCGTGGAGGGTAAAAATCATAGAGGGAGATCAAGAGATGAATACACTAAGCAGATTCAGAAGGATGTATGTTGCAGTAGGTACTGGGAGATGAAGAAGATTGCACAGGATAGAGTAGCATGGAGCGCTGCATCAAACCAGTCTGTGGACTAAAGACCACAACAACAACAATATAAGAACTAAAAGTGTGAATTGGTAATTGAAAATATTTAGAATGTTACCAAATGTTTATGTGCACACTGCTATTATCATTTATCAAGTCATTTAACAGGCAAAAGAAAATGCACATACAAATTTTAGGCTGTGGCTCAAACAACTGCTGGAAACTTGAGAGAAATGCCTCTAATGTAGGACTCTGTCTCAAAGATTACTTCAGTGTATACCACACTGATAGTTCATTTTCAGTGATCATATATGTTTTAGCTATAGCAAGGCTCTGTTGATAGCTGTTAATGATAATTTAATTAATATTTTGCAGGTTGTTCCTGCAATAGAGCAGTGTAAATAAAACTCGGCATTCCTGTAGCAGCTGGCTGTATAAACTAACACAAGTAGGCTAGGTACCTGCACACAAACTACCAGCTTGAATGGTTAGCAAGGTTCCCTATATTCTTTCATGATAGTCGTAAAAAGTTGAGTCCACACCTTCAGTTGATCAAAATCATCTTTTTTTTAATAGTTTGTGAGAAAAAGATTATTGTACAGCATTTGAACAAAGCTTGTCTTGTACTCGAATAGCACCAGTGGTTTAACCCCTAACGTAAGTTGCGAGTTACCTCATTTTTCAAAATCCCGTGCATACTTGAACACCAGAAGGACAAACTTTAGTGAATGTAAAACCTGGCCGATATCCATTTCAGTGCTGATAGTTGTGTTCGGCCACTAGAGAACATAGTCCTGAACTTGTAGCCTGGGTGCCATGTTTTGGATTAGATGGTTGCCACTAAATGTAGCCTTTATCGTGTGCAGCTCTCAATAGCCGACAACAAAACGCGTGCTTTGAGCCTCTTATCTGTGTTGCTGGTTAGGCAGTGCTTCCAAAAATGGATGGCTATAATGATCCTGAGTTTGGTGTTGAACTTAGCGGCTCGGAAAATAAAAAAGAATGTGATGTTACTTCATTGGAGACTGATGAAAGTGACAACAGTTCATGAAACAACTGTTTGATTAGTGCTCACCAATGGTGAGAGAGAAAAGCACCTACTGTACTCCAGCAAGCTCATCCAAGAATTCCATTCACAGTAACCCTTGCAATTCGTCTAGTTAACAACTGTGTAGGTAACGCCGTGTGTTACATGGATCAGGTCTCATGATGACTCGATAATCCTTGTTATCACAGAAGCAAACAAGTATGCTAAAGTGCGTCGTACTTCTTATTAGAAAGACTCTACCAGCGATGAAATGCAGATTTTTATAGCTGTTGTGCTTCATCACAATCTTTGATGCAGTACAACTACCAAATGTATTGGGTAAAGCAATCGAAGCTTTGCTGCACAGGTATTTCGACAGGTGATGAGGTGGTGTGTGTGTGTTGTGTGTTTGTGTGTGTGTGTGTGTGTGTGTGTGTTTTTCCAATTCCATGTACAATCCCATGAACCATCCACAGCTGGAGCTAAGTAAAATTTGGCCAGTACACCTCAACAAAGAGGTCAAAAGTATGTGCCTGCCACATAGAGATATAATGATCTGAGGATTGATGTTGTATGAAGGGAAACTTGGATGGATACAGTGTTTACCAGCACAAAGGGTGTGGTTTGGCATAAAGGTGTTAATATTATGCTAGTTCCAAAGTGGGTATGTGCGGTCTCATTACATACACGGGATAAAGGAATCAAATTTGATAATATACCTAATGATATGCCACAGTCAACTCAGATTGCAATGACATTGATAAAACAACTTCTGAATAATGATTATTGCCTTGCTGTCTATAACGTCAGTAAGCTCTTTAATTCGATGACTTAATTATTGCTCAGAAAATTGAAATGTATGGAACTGTTTGACTATCTAGAAGAGGCAAGCCTCGATCATTTCATCATAAAAAACTAAAGAAGGGAGGAATTGATGCTTTTCAGGTAGTGAAAAGTGAAAACAGTTCAGTGGAAGGACAAAATAAATGTTTGTTGTGATAACAATTTACAACGCTGAAATTAAAGTTGTAAAAAAACAAGAGGTGAAGTGTTGAAGACAGTAACTGTTGAGGCGTACAGTGACACAATGGATATAGTAGAAGGAGGTAGATCAGCACTCGGCTAAAACTCTGAGCCTTGCAGAAGAGGAAAAAGCATTACAAGAAAATCTTTTTCCACCTCATCAAACTTTCTTTATGGAATGCATATGTCATGTTCAAAAAACAAGGGGGTAAGAAAAATTCTCTGGAGATCTGTATTGCTGTTAACAAGAACATTATTACCAAATGCCAACTAGAGGAGTTCCAACAACATTAAGAGTAGGATAGATGGCTACTCACCATAAATACAACCTGTTGAGTTCCAGACAGGCACAACGAAAAGACTGTTACACATGTAGCTATCAGCCAAAGCCTTTCTCAGCAAAGAAAACACACATTCACACAGAGAGGCACACTCAGCCGCCAGCACCAGCGGCTGTGACCGGAATGTGACTGTCACGTGAATAGCAATCTGGGGTAGGATTTGCTCAATACCTACATGCGTAGCAGTCTCTTCGTTGGCCCTGTCTGTGGCTCAACAGGTCATCTTTAAGGTGAGTGGCAATCTATCTTTTCCTAATATTGTTGTTACTCCATCACAGAGGTTCCATTCTTAGATAGAAGACCTTGGTTTAGAATTAGTAGATAGTCTGCCTTCAAACACCAACCTAGAATGACTGACTGGCCAACACAACTCTGCCCACAGCAAAGAAACATCTGACAACAACCTGTGATGAGTGCAGCCGTGTTTGTGATGCAGATGGGAAAAAGGAGAGAAGAGAGTCAAGGTACTGTTGTGAAGACAGTGATATCACTCTGTGTAGTGTTCTGCTTTAGTGCTTATCACGTAGCTACATTTAAAGGCATTGTGAAATTCGATTTCGTGTATACACAGAAATTAAAAAAGACTTGGTTTCAGCATACTTTAGTCAAAGTCCAGTTCACAAGTGTACTCGGGATTCGATTTATGGTGATCACCAAAAGTATATAGCTCATTTATATGTCCATTCCTACATTAAAGGACACGTTTCAACAATAAAAAGTACTATTTTTGAACATAATTTTTAAAAAATAAAAAAATATGTGAAGTAATTCAAGAACTGATGCAAAGTTATTGCTGAAGCCAACAATGCCTTCTGAAAAGCAAAGCACACACAGGCCAAATGCGAAAAGGAGAAATTAATGGTTTACGTTAATTTGTAGACCATTTTCTATTCTACATTTTTCGCTTACTAACCCTGCCGTCTGTGATATCACAACTTTGTCATCATCCTAATGGCACAGCTGTGAAATTCGCATCTTCATTGCTAGAAATATTTGTTTGTTTCTTCCAAATTTGTTGCAATATCTGAGATTACTGTGGGACCTGAGAACACAGCTGTTTTTATCAGAATACCTATTGTATTTCGATTCTATACTGACCTGAAAACTTTACAGTGTCATCTGACTTGCCCTCTTTTGTTCCCATCATACATCACAGTGAGCATTGACAACATTGTAACATGAAACATACTAGTATGCCAGTGGCTTCTGTTTAGGCTTTTACTGTATCCTGCAGAAATGAATACTATTGTTGAGTATTTGTCCAATTTCAAAGTCGACTCAATTCAGTCTAAAAGTGGGTTCAGGCAAACTACAGTTTTAAACTAGGCAGATGTCCCTAAAGAGCCAAAGTACACGGTGTGCATCCCCATGGTTGGCAACACGACATAATTTGCCATCCGCTTGCTATCCTCTCCCTGCACTCCTCTATTGTCAGCCAAGTTTGTATCACTGTTCCCCTCCAACTCTTCCATAGTGCCTTGCTTGGGCAGCTGTGGAACACAGACTGCAACATCTTCTATGATGCGAGTCATATGTAACAACAGCAAGTAATACATAAACAGAAGATTACAATCGTAATTCTGTCTGATTCTCGAACTTCCACTCATCCTATGATCTGATGTCTGTTGATACTATTATCACCATGACGGGTCTCGCTGATGTTATCCTCACAAAAATTACACTCAGTTTAATATGAAGGATTTCATTTGTTAAACATTTCGTTCTGGATTAATTTTCCATCTTGTTTCATCTGAATGTCACCAACATATTCTAAAGCTGATTAAAAGCTGTACACACAACCTAGCCGTGCCCTTTTGAATTCTTCAAAATAAATGTGCATGTGACTTCAATATCCAAAGCTTCGGCTGTAAATGAAAGACGACTCCTATATACTCTAGTGAACAATGTAAAAACATCATCTTATAATCAGGTAAATATGGTACTTCCAGAGTTTCATTGTGGTACACAGTAATACTCAAGATGTATTGTTATACATGTGATAATGAAAGTTGCATCCTTCTTTAATAAACAGTGTTAGGGTTAAAGTTTATTTTGTCAGCATGACCTTGTCGTTCTCTGATCCCAAAAAAGATCGCCAAGCAGAAGCATGCAGCAAATCATTTAGTCACCACAGGAGAGGTGTAAGAGGGATACGCTTAAAACTCCCTACTTGTGGAGATTCAGAATTTCCATTACACTGTCCAAAAGAAATCTGATTTTGGCATGTGAGCGAATTGTGGAATTGTGTGTATCTCTATAATGTGGGCAGTACGGCTGGATGTAGCATCAGTGCAAAGAAAAAAAAGTAACCAACTCAGGCTTATCTGACTCCTCCTCAGAACTGCCGTGTCAGAAAGGGTCAGGGACTGGTGAATTTGATAGTTAGTATACCCATTCCTGTAACAGAGAAATGATAAAATTGGTCATTGGTATATCCATCTCAGTACGTAGTATTCCCAACACATTAGTTGGTAATAAAACATACGGAACAACTGTAACGGCGTAAATCTCCAACGTTTGAGACTGTCGTGAAAGATAACATCGAAATTAAAACTGCAGAAGTATTCGTTAAATAAAACACATAGTATAACCTCATTGAGGCCTAAGGTCCTGCCCTACATCTGCTTAAGGAACAGCAAAAGTTAAAAACCAGAATTTGATTATCAAAATACAAAGGTTGAATGAGGACGACATGTCACCTGAAGGTGCTGGCCAAAGTGACAGCAAGTTCAGCGAAGTCCCCAGGGTGCCCCTCTAGTATGGGAACACTTGGTCCATCACTGCAGTGAGTAGGGGCAGTGGGTGTTTTCTGCAAAAGTAAAATGCGAGTGCTCTGGCCCCTTTTGACGTCAGTGTGGGTCCCCATTTTGACATCAGTGTTTGCTGTTAAAATATTGTGGATATCTACCATGCTGAGCCATTCATTCTCCCGAGAAGTTTTGTGCATCAGCTTGTTAGTAATCGGACAGCTTCTGTTATATACACACATTTTGTTTTATACATACCTTTTTTTAGTACATTTGTGTCATTGAACAAATTTAAATGATTATGTCCCAATATCCTTGGTGTCAAAATATTCTAAAATTGTGGAACTCATTAGTGATTGTGTATTATATTTTTTTAACAAAGAGCAGTCTTGTGAAACTCTAGACACTCTTCTTGTCCATGACATCAGTAGTAATAATAATAATAATAATAATAATAGGTAATATTGGCCACATGAATGCTGTTTTAGTTGACTTCTCAAAAGGCTTCGGTGCAGTTCTGTGCTGTCATCTGTGATACAATTTTACGGAACATCAGACCAAGATCAGCCTTGGACTCTGAACCTCTTAGCAGATAGAATGAAATGTGTAATCTTAATCAAGTGAAATACTTGATGTAAAAATGATTTCAAGAGTGCAACAGGGGATTGTTACAGTGTTGTTACTCATTACAATATATATAAATGAATTGCTGGATAACATGGGGAGCCGATGAAACTATTTACTCGTTATGCTCCAGTTTATAGAGAAATCCAGTACGAGAAAATTACAGATATATGCAGGAAGTCCTTTGGAGAATCAACACCATGGGCTGTGACTGACAGTTAACTCTCGACATATGGAAATTTAAGGTATTGATCATAAATACGTGGGAAGACAATATTGTTTGATTATGGTATTCGAGATCCATCACTAGAAACAGTAAAACCTGCTAAATATCTGAGTTACTGCCTGATACGCTAGACTGAGATTTGTTGGAAGAATCTTAAGGAAATGTAATGTGTTCATGAAGGAAGTATCTTGCAAACTTTCATTCAAAAGGTTATTGAGAATTACTCGTCAGTATGTGAGCCTTGCCAGGTAGGACTAGCGTAAAAAGTGGGAGAACGATGCATTTCATTAAGAGTTCATGTAGTATGCACAATAGGATCATTACACTGCACTGGCATATGTTACAAGAGAGGTGGTGTGCATCATACGGAGATTTTCTGTTAAATTTCTAGAAGTGTTACATTCCAAAAAGAGTCAATGAACGTATTACTTCCTGACACACACCTCGTGTGAAATGACCAAACTGGTAAAATCAGATTTGGACGTGTACCAAGGGTTACTTACAGTTGTTCTTCGCTGATGATTGAAGCTAGAAATGGGGAAAAAGTTAGCAGTACTTGAAGTAGCCCTCACGGCACACGTGTTGAAAGGTGGTTTGTGAAGTATACACACAGATGTAGTAATTATAAACTGCTTGGAAAATGTTTTTCACGGCCGTAATGACTTGCATTGTTTTTTTGGTTGTCTATCAAATCACTGTGTAATGTGGAATGGAGGTAAAAGTAAGCCTGAATTGTCATAGTCAGTACAGTTTGGTGGAGCATGCTGTGTCTCCATACGTGAATAAGGTGATGTGGCTTGTATAAGTTGCACACATCATCACTTTACACCAAAAGGGGTCATTAGCACGGAAACTGCCCGGCCTGCAATCTAAAACACAATCAGATGACCACTACCTACAAATTATGTCTTGTAGGCAGACTGAAGAGAGTGCAATAGAACTGGGTACTGCATACATGGAAGCAACTTGGAAGGCTGTGTTGACTCATAGTATGCAGCTCTCTCTCTCTCTCTCTCTCTCTCTCTCTCTCTCTCTCTCTCTCATACTCTTTCTCTCTCTCCACATATCAATTTGCCCTCTTTAAGTTTCCACTGCAGATGGCAGCAAAAGCCCACCAGCACATGGTGTCTGAATAAGGCAGGCAAGAGAACATCTAGGATTGGGCTAGGGCCAGTGGTGTCTGGTTATCTTCATTGACAAGTGCAAAATTTGTCGGATGATCTCTGTAGAAGAATATGGAGTGTCCAGGTTCCAGTGCATGTGTCAGTCCTGCAGTACTTCAGGTTCAGTGCAGAGGGAGTCAGTCGTATTGTGGTCCAGCACCGTGTACAGATGTTGGTGTGCCCATCACTATTGAGAGTAAGGTAAAAACCTGGCTTTCACATTTGATTTGAATGTGTCAGAAAATTAAATGTAGAAGCAAATTACCTGCTGAATCAAAAAGTAAGTCACAGAGGAATGTAACATTAAAGATCAGGGATTTTACACCATTCCATTGTGGTTTTCTCCCTGTAATATGATCATGAGTCACATTGATGTTTTCTGTGTTTGTTACTGTAGACAGTTATTGTAGTTTTTATTTTCTGTGTCAGTGACATTGCATCAGTATGAATGCTTTGGAGAAGAATGTTTTAACTGTTGTAGTAGGGAGTGTCTTGGAGCAACCGCAATAGTGTGTTCCACATGAAATGGACCTTAGTTTAGTCTCTCTTTTCTAGATCAGTCATTTTGTTGATGCCATATGTTGTGGTTGTTGCATGCTGATGTTATAATCTAAACAGTTTACTACTTTTCTGAATCTGAGGTGCTTTTTTCAGTTCAGATAGTGAGGGCAATTCCCGAACTTTGGCTGAAAGCTACGGGTACACAGTAGAACTGACACCTCTCAACATGGGGATGCAATTACGCAAGATATCCAATCATCCCTACCTTGTTAGGATGCCTGTTTCCAATGGCTGCATGGTTGTCACTGATGATTTGGTAACCAGCTCTGGAAAATTTATGGTGCTAAAGGCATTACTCCCTCGCTTCAAGCAAGGAGGACACAAGGTCAGAAACTAAATAAAAACCTATTCTTAATAGGTGGTCTGGATTTTTATTGTTTCGTTTTGTTCTGCAATTTTCATGGTAAAAAATGAAAAGGTCCATCCTAAAATTGTCACCTGAATCCACCTCCCTCCATCCGCTAACACTATTTTGCATTCCCACCTTTTACATGTCCCCTAAATGCCAGAAACCCAAATCCACTGGTGTCCCTCCTGGTCATTCTATCATGGCTGGTTACAATGCTTCCCCAGAAAAATCCTCTACCTTTGTAGACCGCCGACTCAGACTAATTGCCTGCAGTCTTCCTTTTAACATCCAAGACCCTCCACCAGCTCTTCATGTTTACTCTCCCATTACTGCTGGATTTCATAACTGTCCCTATGCATTCTGCCTAATAGGACAAAAACATCCATTATGCTCGTGGCTTTTGTGCGTTCTCCAGGTACAAAACCCAACAACTTCTTCCTAATCCTCTGGCCAACGACATCTTCTCCTTTGCATGTAAAGTTACTCCTTTGCTGGCTAAAGTTACTGAAAAATCTGTAGATCTCTTATGATTACCCAAATTTCATTGTCCTATGCCAACCTGTTTATGGGCTACCCAGAGGAATCCTTTGTATCAATTTGTCACGTAAACCCCCTTTTCCTGAGAGCTGCATCTCTCTCCATCGTTCATGCTTTCCATTATATCCTCACCCTACCTTACTTCATACATCTAATCACCTACTGTGTTTGTGTGAGTGGTTACCTTTCCTCGTCTTAATTTATTATATCAGTCCCAGAATTTCCATTATTGTAAAATTGAAGATTGTTTAGTTTTAATAGCTGTGGAGTTTTAATAACAACTGTAATTTTCAGATTGTCTTATTTTTAATTGTTCACTCCTTCCTTTTGTCTATGCCCCTGCAACTTGCTTTTCATCTCCTTCAGTTCTTGGAAAGATATCTTTCATACTCTTGTGAACATAACCCTCATATCTTCTCTACCTGATTTTCTTTTTATCTATAATTCACTACCTTCCTTAAGTTTGTGATATTTCTCACATATTGATATTCCTCCTGATTGAGGTGCCACAGTGGATAAGACACTGGACACACGTTTAAGACAATAGAGACTCAAATACCCATTTTAAATTTTAGGTTCTCTGTGGTTTCTCCGATATCAATATGGTGATTATTTACTTGAATGATTCCTTTCAGAAAGACATGACCAGTTTCCTTCGCCAATTATTAGAAATAAAAATTATGCTTTGTCTCTAATGGCCTCATCATTGGCTGGACTTCTTACATTTTCTCCCTCAGTTTTTCTGTGTTAATGATTTCGCCACTTCTCCTGATCTCGTTTTCTGTTGTAGTCTACAAGGCTGTTTTTGTACTGGATTTCATATAACACTATTTTCCCCACAGAGAGATCATCCATCTAGTGTGTTAATGGTATACTCATTTTCCAAAGGCTTGTGATAAAAAAAAGCCCATTAGATGCATTAGCAGCCATAAAGAAACAGCAAATAAAATATTACAAGTGAATGGCAAAAAATTGGAACTGTGTTCAGGAGAGTTCTAGGGTGCCAGGGTTATTAAGCATGACTGTGGTGATAAAGCAACATGGGCAACCAAGAAGAGACCAGTTGGTGAACAGAAATAGGAGAGAAGTATATATTTGCCAAAACGATCCATTGTAGTAGATTAAACGCTAAATTTTGTTTTGTTATAAGTGATCCTTTGCTACAATCCAGATGTTATAATTCAGCAAAACCATCTTTTCTTATAGCGGGTTATTAAAAACATTGTTCCAACAGTACAAAGTTAATAATTATTTTTAAATAAAGTGGTTAAAAACAAATATTAACTGTGTGTGCCACATCTAAGTGCCGTAGAGCCATGTTAAGGGGTAAATTGTGTTCAGGGGGGGTGTAACAGGGAGGAGGGGGAACATGTGGGGCAGAAGTGTGGGGGAAGATAGGTCGCCGGATCGTTCCTGTGCACTCCATTCCCTCAAAAGCCAAGCAGGCATTGCCCACTCTGTCTGCCCCATTACATCACAAGAAAAAACTACAGGGTGTTTCAGAAAATTATATGGGCCTTCCACAGTGCACCTTATTACTCACTTGGGATGCAGTATGCAGATGTGCCCAGGGATTGTTTACTGTGCACAAAATGCCTTAACAGATTCATTTGTTAGACATTTCTTAACAGTACATGGAATGCACATATGAGTTACTAATAACACTAACACTGGTAATGCATATATACAGAATCAACTAATCACAATGCACACTACTCTACACTGCTGGAGCAGAAATTGATTCGTAGGCATTCTGTGCGGCAGCTGTAGTATTCTTCCAGAAAACACAAATTCCAATACTGTGAGTGCTGCTCCACCTTTTTTATGTGAGTAGACAAAATAACGTCACTGAGCTCCTGTTTATATAGTGGCGTTATTTTCAGTTCATTAAGTGAGTATTTATTTGAGTTATTAAGAGAGCTAGTATATAAAAAACTCAACACCTGTAGCTACCAACTGTCTACCACACTAAAAGCCTTTTCAAGTGTAACATGCTGTCAATGTGTGTTAGACAATGTTGAATTCACTGTCTCCGCAATTACTGTGTGGGATACTTTTCTCAGCGTGAGGAGTATCAAATCCATCACCCCAGCCTCGGCCCTTTTAAAATCTGAGGTGGCCCGGAGGCTTAAATTGTCTCCCCCTTCAACAAGAGTAGATCATCTAGGAATTCTAGAACTTTAGGTATTTTAGCATAATTTGAGCACGGCTTTACAGCAGATTACTGTTATTGACTGAACATGATCAGTCCCATTCCATCAGACAATGGAAAACCAGGTTGGAATATCAACAATATAAGGAAGGTAGATCACTATTTACTGTAAAGAAGACATGTTAAGTTGGAGACGAACAATGAAAAGGTGCTTTACACATTGGCTTGCGGTCACAGCTTTTGTCAGTAAAGGGGGATGTACATACATTCATTGACACAAACGAGCATACCTCATGTGCACATGATCGACGTCCCCTGTAACTTGGAGTGGAATGAAAGTGTCATGTAGAATGGAGGAGCAGTCTGTAGGGTGGGGTTGGGAGGGGAGGAAGAGGAAGGGATAGCAGGGTATGATTGGGGGAGAGGGGAGTGCTGTTTGGCAGAGTGTACAGGGACTAGACTGCCAACAGGGCAGTGACGAAAAGCCTGGGGAGGGGGTGGGGGGGGGGGGGCATGCAAGGAAAGAAGCAAAAAAAGGGGGAAAGATGGGCAGGTGCGTTGGCAGAGGGCAGAAGATGAGGTGATAAGACAGGGGGGATGGAAACTGTTGGGTGGAGAATGTGGGTTCAGTTGGTTACTGTAGGTTGTGGCTGGGATAATTTTGGGAGCAAAGAATGTGTTGTAAAAGTAACTCCAATCTTAACAGTTCAGAAAAGCTGATGTGGGAGGGGAAGATCCAAGTGGCTCGGGTAGTGAAGCCCAATCCCTCATTCTGTTTCTTAAATGCTACCTAACCATGGAATGAGCCCCTACAGCAGAACCTTTTCTCTGGATCCCACCCCTCCTTTCACAGTGACCTTCGTGTTTTCAGATTCTGCCAGTCCCTGGCCCTCAAAGGCCTGGTGCTGCAAAAACATATCTCCATGGCACAGGCATCCCAGAACCGCCTCTGCTCCCTCTGCAAGATACCGGTACTGTGCAATCCCTACTACATAAATCACATCCTCTGAAACTAAATCACTTGTTCTCCAGCATTTGGAGGAGCATTCTGGACACAACCTCTGTAAGTTATCCAACCTGCTGACATCCTGCTGCCACCTTGGGGCACCACTATCATACCCACAGTGTTCCTCCTCGTCAACCCCTCATAACACACAAACCCTGCCTAGCTGACCTTCTGAACTTGCCACATTACACCAAAACTCCATACAAACACTCCACCAAATTGAGAGCCAAAACATTCCCGTAAAACTGTTGCTAAATCCTCAGCTCCACAGAAGTTTCCATCCTATCCAAAGGCCTCACCTTTAGCCCTGCATCCAAATTTAACCATGATGGACCTGTCAAAGACCTAGTGTCCTCCTGATCCTTGCAGTGGAAACACTTCCTTCCATTTCATACTACCATCCAACAGTGATCCTCCTGTCTCTTCCCCTCCCACCTAAACACCTGCTGACCACCTTCCAGAAATTTCTTATTTCCAACTTAGCCTCACCATCCTTCCACAGGTCCGTTTCTCAGAACATCAGCCTTTCAGCAGAAGAAAAAATAGCCCCCATCCACAACCTCAAAACATATCCTGACCTAATCATCCTACCTTCAGACTAAGGATGCACCACTGTTGTTATGACTTGCAGTGATTACTTGGCGGAAAGCCTCTGTCAATGACCTGACTGCTCCACCTACAAATGCTGCCATAGTGATCCAATCCCAGAAGTCCAAAATAACCTCCAATCCATGCTTAAAGCCTTAGGCTGCCAGAACTTCTCTCCTGAATTCATTTCCCTCCTCATCCATATGATGCCCCACACACCAACCTTCTGCATGCTCCCAAAAATCCACAAACCCAGCAATCCTGGACAAACCATTGTAGCTGGTTATTGTACCCCCACTGAAAGAATTTCAGCCCTCATTGACCAACAACTCCAACCAAATGTCTGTAATTAGCCTCCGACATCAAAAATACCAACTATTTCCTTCACTGACTCTCTACCACCCTCACCCCTTTCTGGGTCCCTATTCATCGCTGTTGAAAACCACCTTTGTATACACCAACATCCCTCATACCCATGGTCTTACCGCTATTGAACACTACCTTTCCCAAAGTCCTTCAGACTGCAAACCCACTATCTCATTCCTCATACACCTTATTAACTTTATCCTAACCTGCAACTACTTCTCCTTTGAAGGAATGTTACACAAACGAACTGTGGCACAGCCATGGGCACCTTCCTATACCAGCTTCTTTTTGAGGCATCTAGAGGAGACGTTCCTAGCCTCCCAAAATGTCAAGTCCCTTGTCTGGTTCAGGTTCATTGATATTATCTTCATGATGTGAACTCAGGCCCAAGACCCTGTCTTCATTCCTTCACAACCTCAACACCTCTCCCATCTGCTTCACCTGGTCCTACTCAACCTAGCGTCCCACCTTCCTAGATGTTGACCACCTTCTCTCTAATGGCTCTATCCACCCCTCTGCCCGCACTAAACCCACCAACCAGCACCAGTACCTGAATTTCAACATTTCATCCCTTTCACGCCAAAAAATCCCTGCCACACAGCCGGGCCTGCGACAGCGTATCTGCAGTGACCAGAACTCTTGCCCAGCATGCTGAGGGCCTCACCAAGGCCTTCATAAAGAGGCACTATTTCCAGACAGATCTCCTGTGTCATTTCCTGTCACACCCCCAACCAGCTACAAAGGAGAGGCCCCCTTCATCGCCCAGTACCACCCTGGACTGGAACAACTGAACTACAGCCTTCGCCAGGGCTTTGTTTACCTATCATCATACCCTGCAGTGAGGGATATTGTACTCCAGATCCTCCCCACCCCTTCTGAAGTGGTATTCCATCACACACCCCACATCCACAACATCATAGTCCATCCCTATGCCACTCCCAAGTCTCAACCCCTCGTCACAGGGGTCATATTCCTGTGGCCGATCCAGGTACAAGTCCTGTTCAATCCACCCAGCACTTCCTATTCCACTCCTTTCACAGGCTATCATGCCTCATCAGGGGCCAAGCCATCTGTGAAAGGAGCCATGTTGTACACAAGCTCTGCAGTGACCATTGCACTGCCTTTTATATTGGTATGGCTACCAACCACCTGTTCACCAGGATGAACGACCACTGCCAAACTGTGGCCAAGAGCAAAGTAGACCACCTTGTGGCACAAAATGCAGCTGGAAATAAGATATTTAATTTCAATGGCTACTTTACTACCGGAGTAATGTGTATCTTACCCGCTACCTTCAGCTTTTCTGAACTGCACAACTGTGAGTTATCCTTACAACACATTCTCCGCTCCCAAAATTATCCCAGCCTCAACCTACAGTAACCTACTGTCCACACACCCTCCACCCAGCAGTTTTAATCCGTGGACACTTCACCAGACAGTGCTTTCCTCTCCCCCACCCGTACCCTGCTCACCCCCACCCACCCACCTCCATATTGCTGCTGTTTCCGTTATATGTGAAGGTTGCAGTCCGGTCCAAGCTGCTAGTGATAGTGGTCATGTATGCGTAAGGTGTGCTTGCTTGTGTGTGTGTTTGGGGGGGGGGGGGGGTGCACACATGACACGTGAAAATGATTCAATTCAGAAATATCTTCAGAGTATTTAGAACAGAAACCATAAACGAAGTAACTTTACAGGTACAGTTAGCAAAATTTCAATCCACCTATTTAGCCTTGAAAGTGGAAGTTTCTCAAAATCTGTAACCATCGGTGCTAACCAAGTTCCGGTACTAATGTAAATGGGCAATAAGAAACATACTTATCATTTTGGGTCTGTACTGCCCCAGTTTCTTAGCATTTTTAATAGCTTAGTAAAACTGAAAAACCATGATTCTTCTCTCGTATTAGCATGACATGACATATGAATGTGCGCATCTCCCATCTATGTTCTCTTGCAGATCAGATCTGTGCTGCCGCACCCCCCTTCATACACATACACATAGTGTGACAAACAAATGACAGGATATAATTGTCAGCATTGAAGAATGGTGAAGCTGCGACTACTGAGAAGGGTTGCATCAACTAGTGGAAATACGTAACATTTTGGTGATTCACAATAGCACAATCTTGTGCACAAAATTCGTAGCATTGGCTGTTGTCTTATTTTATGTATAAAATGTTATTTTATTTTTACTTATGTTTCAAAGTTTAGTATCCACTCTACTGTTTCCGTAATAGTTACGTCCAGAGGAAAATATGCCTACAGCTGAAAGGGCATAGTCATCAGCATAGTTATTACCAAGTAAATACAAGGGCTGGCAGAGATAATTCTAAAGGAAAATATGCTTTCCTGCAAATTTATCCTCCTCCTTTTTCATATATTGGCCTGGACTATTTAAAAGGAATAGCTAATAAAATTAGGGTAATATTTTCAATTTCTTCTTTTTTTGTTCTTCCTTTTGACTGCCCATCCACTAGTGTGTGATGCTGCCATCTGTTCTCTATTTTCACTTTATTTATTAATAATCATTTTTTATCAAAATGATAGTTGTTATTGAGTACTACACAGCTCGATTACAGACGACTTTAGAAAAGTATGTTTATTTTCAGGTCCTGATATTTTCAACTTTCAAAAAAGTATTGGATCTTCTGGAAGTACTACTTGAATCCCTGGGTTACAGCTACTGTCGCCTCGATGGAGCGTCTAGTCTTGATGAACGAACTGAAAACGTTAATGAATTTTGCAATCAGGAAAATATATTTGCATTTTTGATCTCGACAAGAGCAGGAGGATTGGGATTAAATCTTGTTGCTGCAGATACGGTCATCATCTTTGACAGTGACTGGGTGTGTATTGTTTTTCTTTTGATTTGTGATTACCATTTGTGAAATTTAACAAAAAAAAGTTAAATAAAAGGTGATCGATTATGCATTACACTTGTTAAAAATATAATATTAAAGCATTGGGTCATTGGTAATTCTGAGGGAATGTCTACTCCAGACACCTTGTACCATTTAAAGGTTAATGCTCTGTCAAATTTTTCTTTCATTTCCATATATATCCCGTCTCGTTTTCATATGCTTCCTCTTCTCTTTCTATCGTACTGCCTTCAAATTTGATTCCCTCTTATAAATCCCCTGCATATTCCTTCCACTTTTCGCCCTTCCCTTCTTAGCTTTAGAACTAACTTTCCATCTGTGCTCCTATGTGTCGCACACGTCCCTCTTTTCTTCAATGTTTTCTTAAATCTTCCTTTGGCAACATCCATATTTCTATAGTCATGTGTTTCTACAATCTTGCATTTCTTCTTTAGCCATTCTCGCTTCCCCATTTTGCATCGTCTTTTGGTTTCATTTCTTAGACATCCATATTGCATTATGCCTGTTACATTTGCTGCATTTTTGTTTATTCTGTTTTCAGCGGTTAAAGTCAGTATTTAGTGTGTTGCCCAAGAATTTCTGGTGGGCCTTGGCTTTTTGCCTGTCTGATTGGACTGGTGACCAAGCAGTTTGGTCCCTACTCCCCCCCCCCCCTCCTCTCCCACCCCCTTAAATCAACCAATATGTTTGACCCTCTCTTGGCTTCACTACTCAATTTCTCAAACCTACCCATTCATCTTCCATTGTATTCTTTTACCATCATGCAGTCAATCATTTGCAATGCTTCGTTCAGAGAAAATTTGAGTCTCGTAACAAATAAATACCACACTCATACGGTTATAGCTGGTGGGGACTTCAACCTTCCCTCGATATGTTGGCAAAAATACTTTTTCAAAACCGGTGGTAGGCAGAAAACATCTTCCGAGATTGTCCTAAATGCTTTCTCCGAAAATTATTTCGAACAGTTAGTCCACGAACCCACACGAATTGTAAATGGTTGCGAAAACACACTTGACCTCTTAGCCACAAACAATCCATAGCTAATAGAGAGCATCATGACTGATACAGGGATTAGTGATCACAAGGTCGTTGTAGCTAGGCTCAATACTGTTTCTTCCGAATCCACCAGAGGTCCAAACACTGTTGCAGAGGCAATGGAAAAAGCATGCGAAGTTCAGAAGAACACGAAATCCTGAAGATTGGCTAAAATTTACAGATGCGCGAAATTTGGCACGGACTTCAATGCGAGATGCCCTTAATAGGTTCCACAACGAAACATTGTCTCGAAATTTGGTAGAAAATCTGAAGAAATTCTGGTCGTATGTAAAGTACACAAGCAGCAAGACGCAGTCAATACCTTCGCTGCGCAGTGCCGATGGTACTGTTACCGACGACTGTACCGCTAAAGCGGAGTTATTGAACGCAGTTTTCCGAAATTCCTTCACCAGGGAAGACGAATGGAATATTCCATAATTTGAAACACGAACAGCTGCTAGCATGAGTTTCTTAGAAGTAGATACCTTAGGGGTTGCGAAGCAACTCAAATCGCTTGATACGGGCAAGTCTTCAGGTCCAGATTGTATACCGATTAGGTTCCTTTCAGATTACGCTGATACAATAGCTCACTACTTAGCAATCATATACAATTGCTCGCTCACCGATAGATCTGTACCTACAGCTTGGAAAATTGCGCAGGTCGCACCAGTGTTTAAGAAGGGTAGTAGGAGTAATCCATCGAACTACAGACCTATATCATTGACGTCGGTTTGCAGTAGGGTTTTGGAGCATATACTGTATTCAAACATTATGAATCACCTCGAAGGGAACAGTCTATTGATACGTAATCAGCATGGTTTCAGAAAATATCGTTCTTGTGCAACGCAGCTAGCTCTTTATTCGCATGAAGTAATGGCCGCTATCGACAGGGGATCTCAAGTTGATTCCGTATTTCTAGATTTCCGGAAAGCTTTTGACACCGTTCCTCACAAGCGACTTCTAATCAAGCTGCGGGCCTATGGGGTATCGTCTCAGTTGCGTGACTGGATTCATGATTTCCTGTCAGGAAGGTCGCAGTTCGTAGTAATAGACGGCAAATCATCGAGTAAAACTGAAGTGATATCATGTGTTCCCCAGGGAAGCGTCCTGGGACCTCTGCTGTTCCTGATCTATATAAATGACCTGGGTGACAATCTGAGCAGTTCTCTTAGGTTGTTCGCAGATGATGCTGTAATTTACCGTCTAGTAAGGTCATCCGAAGACCAGTATCAGTTGCAAAGCGATTTAGGAAAGATTGCTGTATGGTGTGCCAGGTGGCAGTTGACGCTAAATAACGAAAAGTGTGAGGTGATCCACATGAGTTCCAAAAGAAATCCGTTGGAATTCGATTACTCGATAAATAGTACATTTCTCAAGGCTGTCAATTCAGCTAAGTACCTGAGTGTTAAAATTATGAACAACTTCAGTTGGAAAGACCACATAGATAATATTGTGGGGAAGGCGAGCCAAAGGTTGAGTTTCATTGGCAGGACACTTAGAAGATGCAACAAGTCCACTAAAGAAACAGCTTACACTACACTCATTCATCCTCTGTTAGAATATTGCTGTGCGGTGTGGGATCCTTACCAGGTGGGATTGACGCAGGACATCGAAAGGGTGCAAAAACGGGCAGCTCGTTTTGTATTATCACGTAGGGGAGAGAGTGTGGCAGATATGATACGCGAGTTGGGATGGAAGTCATTAAAGCAAAGACATTTTTCGGCGCGGCAAGATCTATTTACGAAATTTCAGTCACCAACTTTTGCTTCCGAATGCGAAAATATTTTGTTGAGCCCAACCTACATAGGTAGGAATGATCATCAAAATAAAATAAGGGAAATCAGAGCTCGAACAGAAAGGTTCAGGTGTTCATTTTTCCCGCGCGCTGTTCGGGAGTGGAATGGTAGAGAGATAGTATGATTGTGGTTCAATGAACCCTCTGCCAAGCACTTAAATGTGAATTGCAGAGTAATCATGTAGATGTAGATGAAAGTCTTGATAGTGTTTGCTTCTTTAAATTTTAACCAGGACCCATCTCCTTAATTTCCAATTTCTTCCATTTTAATCAGCAGTTGATAACCAGTAAATAGGGAAAGGAAAATTTCACGAAAATGATAAGACGAAAAATAACAAATAATTAGAGGTTTCAAGGGCAGCTTACTAACAATTGTAACTGATAGTTACAGAATGTTAAAACTGCATTTTGACTCCTAATATCCTCAAGGTTGAGTTTTGTGTATGACCTTAAAATAACAGTTCATTTCCTGCATAACGAACTTTGATTTGATGATGTAATTAGCACAGAAATTAGCAAAAAAAGCGCCACTGAATTTGGCAAAAAATCACCACAGAGTTTGGCAGAGAAGCAATACCAAGTTTGGCAGAGAAACAACGCTGAATTCGGCAAACAAACAACACCAAGTTTGGTCATAAAATAAAAGTTTTTTTCTGTCCCTACCAATAAATTATGGTGAGAGTCCGTATCTCCCCTTGTAAATGTTTTGCAGTTTAAAATCTTATTGCGAAATCTCAGTCTTGAAAAATGAACATGTTGTACTAAGACCTGAAGGCGACAGCATAGTCGATTGAAACTGTTTTTCGTAAATAAAGAAATAATTTATGCAACCTTTTCTGTTGATTGGTTTTTTACAAACTGACAATGAGCTTTGCGCATGGCATATTAAATTGGATATTGCTGTGTTGCTGACTCAGATGTTAGTTAACAGTTTTAGAACCTCTGAACACTTTTAACATTATATCCCCATAATGTGAGCTAGTGTAATGTGCATTTGATCATAGGTGAAATTGGCTGAGAATGAGTGCAATTTTATCTCAGATCGGTTTTTTTATCCCTTTTCTCTGTTTTAACCACATTCCAGGGTGTCTATGACCCGGGACAACTGGGAAATCTGGGAAAAACCCGGGAATTTTTTGATCTGGGAGGAAACCGGGATAAACCCGGGAATTTTTTAGAATTGCGGGAAATTTTTCATTGTTTTAGTTTTCAGTTAAATTTTTGTAATTTGTCTGGTAAGAACCAATACTCTAACAAAGAATATTACTGTTTCTCGCTACTCCAGAATAATATTGCAGCAATAAAAACGAATGTGAGGAAAAAAATGAAAATAAAACTTAAGTTGCAAAGGAAATGCACCATATACAACAACAAAACACAGTGCTCATACAAGCGTCTGCCAACAGCAAAATGTGTGAAAGGCCTTAGGAAGACTATGCAATGTTTCATAACAACAAATTGCCTCCGACGAGGGTGACGTCACAGTTGTTTACATTAGAATCGTTTGAGCGGCTACGAGCGAGCTTATGCGCGTATTAGTAACTTCTGCTGCTTCTGGCTACAGAAGTGTGGCAGCTAGCTGTATAAGCAATAGCAGCAAGCAGCCAGATGCTATCTGGAAGAATTTCAATGGTGCGACAAAGCAGCCAGATTCACGAATGCCCCAACAGGCCCGGAACTAGAGGGCCGGGGCATCTGCACCGGGCGCAGGAAGGGGGGATGGTGCCAAATTTATATTATTGAGAAAAAAGACCTTGTTTCGCAAAGTGCGTAGCATCCAGCGTACTTGGCCTATAGATTACTCATCATAATTTTGAAGGCATCCCTATTGATTTTTGAACAAATTCTAAGTTGATATCTGAAAGACTCGTTAAGTTGATTTTTGAATGCGTGCATAATGTATGTGATGTTTCTGCCAGGGGAATCCCCATCGCATCTAGAAGTAAACATTCCTGCAGACAAAAGGGGACGGGCCTATATGAGCTGAGCGAAATAAAGCCGAACGGGTGAATGCCATTCACTGTGTATGTGGTTGACTCGGTTTGCAAGTGATCAGCATTGTTATAACTACTAGCGAATTCCATAGATTCGGACTACCAAAGTAGAAATAAACGACTAACAGGAATAACAGGCAACAAAGATTGCGTATTGTCTCCTCCGTGTATCCAAGAAAATGAAATGTTGACAGAAAATTTTTGGCCAGACTGCTACACTACTAAGGGTCAGTTATACAGTCCCCGGTTAGCAGCCGCTAAAGTTCTATTGTAGGAGTAGCGCGGAAAACGTGTTGTACGAACGCATAATAACGCCTAATCGGAGAACAAATGCGGGATAACTAAACCGGTGATTGTGGCAGGGTTAGTGAAGTTAACCAGAAAATCTACTTCTCGATCTCATGCTTCAGAAGCTAGAATGTATGAATGAAATGTGAAACTATTTCCTAACATAAAACTTTTTGCTTGTAGTAGGCGTAATAGGCATTTGATATTGGTACTTCGTGAATTGTATTCCGCCGTGTTATAAAAATGAACATTTGTGCCAAAACAGTGTCGTTTATATGGCGAGTGTAACAATTGCTGCAATATTAGGCAGGCCTATTTCGTTTCGTCTAGGAATGACAAAATACACGTAATCAGATCGAGAAACAACACCAGTCTTGGGTACTATTAGTATAACAGCTTTTCTAGTATTAGACAATGACATTTTGTTTTTCATGTAGCTGAACTTTGACGAACTTTGAAGAGGTAATAGATTCTTTACCAGAAAGGAAAGTACGCCATATAAAGCTGTGGCAAGATTACAGAGGAAAAAAAAGCTAGGACCTAAGGATTGAAGAAATGTGTACTGTCTTGCTTGTCTCTTGTCTTTACTCGTTTTATGTATCCTATATTTAATTTTATGCCACACAAAACACCAAGTTATTAGCTAATACGCAGTAAAGACTGCAAATTTCCTGAAGAGTTCTTGTTCTGCCGGTTACAAATAATCCCATCCAGTATTAAATGCGAGAATTTTTTAAAGAGGAGCAGAATGTCAAACCAGCCGACTGGGAGCAGGAGAGGCACCACAGGACATTTTAATTTCCACTGGCGTGAATATAGTTCGATGGCACCCATTACAAAATATTACATGTTTGAATTCCACAGAGCAAAATACAGAGACTTGCGATGGAAGAATGCTGTGTGAATAGGCGTGGCACTGCACTTCGGCACACTTAAGACCAAATAAAATGTCTTACATTCCCTCGAACATATTGTTTTATGTATCAGATTCTTCAGAAAGATGTGCGCTAGAAAATGAAGATATTTTTGAAAAGTCGATTTCGTAAATTTTTGGCACCCTACTTCAAACGCTCGAGGGAGGGGTAGCGCCACTATCTAATATTGGCCCGGTTCGGAAATATCGTAGATCCGGACCTGATGCACACAGCATCTGAGTTGTAGTGGGGAGGTGGTAGTCTCTACGTGACCCGTGTTTACGTTAAGTGGTTTTGCTGTTTCCTCCTCGTTTATTGCTCTCAGGTCAAATGAAAACAAAATGGATTTCTGTGGCAGGGGGCTATCAAGTTAATTAAAATACATTCCCATAATTATGGAAGGCTCAAATATGTAATTAGTTTCAGAGTTTATTTTGTTTCCACCTTTCTCACAGTCAAGCGTTAATCGCCTTGCAGAACAATGAAGTTATTTTTGTTGGTTTGTTAAGGAAATTTGACTTTTATTAATGTTTTCTGCTGAGGCAGTCAATTTATTTGAAACGAAGTGTTTAATTCCACACTATTGGCTAGTTTCAACTGTTGGCTGCATTTCAAGTTCACATTTTCATCTTCCAGCACGTATGGCATTATGCCTTAATAAAGAACCAAACATGAGATAATACAGTACTGGTACTCCAAGAAAATTTACATCTGAATCTGGACATACGAATGTGCACTTTAAGCCAAATGATGCATTTTAGTATAGTTCACAAAATTCCTATGCTCTTGGAGTATCCTCTTATGTCTTGTTTCTTTTATGACATAATGTAAGATCTTTTAATGTTTCCTGCGTCATCGTAGCTGCTCAAGTGTAGCGCTTTCTGGCAACTGCTGAAACAAATCTATTTCTGACAGGTGCGGGAAAATATTCCGAATGGTTGTTTGGAAAGCGTTACTTTCAAAGTAAATTTCCTTTTACGCAAGATGAACTCTGTGCGTGAATGTCTGATGAATTTCTTAAATCACAGAGCGTTTGACTCTCATTCAAAAATCAAATCTTTGAGGATGACCATTTAGAATATGTTCAAGCCCAGAAGATCAGACTTTTATGTCGTCGTTAAAAATTTTACTGGCACATTTGTGTGATGTATCTTAAAGTGGAACATGCGCAAAAAAGATCAACATTATGTGTGAAAGCATAGCTTCTCTTGCAGCTTATTAATCTTAGAGACCAATATTATATGTAAAAGCTTTTCTTTTCTTGTAGCAACACTATGTATATTAATTTAAACCATTACCTTTCCCTATTTGTGTGTTCGCGCTACTTAACAGTGATGTTGCTATTGGCTGACTACATCACGTGTCCTATGCTCTAATATCCGCTGTCATCGGCTGGCAAGATCAGGTGACATGAGCTGCGACTGGCGCACAAAAGCGCATCGCAATCTCGATCTCAGTCCTTCGGAAAGTAACATGCTGTATTTGGTGGAGTTCGAATTTATACTTTCGTAATACGAAATATGCAATGTACATGTTGCTGCACATCAGACATCTTTCCAAAACGTGTTTTTTTCCCCTGAGTTTCGTTTTCTAAAGTGCCAGGGAATTAGAGATCAGTGTATAAAACCACAACCATTGAAAGAATTGATAAGATGTACAGTTTTGAGGAAAAGTATACTGTTACTTAACACGGAAAAAGGGTATTTTCATTCTGAAGAAAGTGTATTTTTAACCGGGAAATCCAGGAAAAATCCAGTAATTTTTTCTCCTCGTCCATGTATACATCCTGCATTCATTTCAACTAACTTTGTAAGGGCACTGATAAAGCTGTCACATGGGTGACACACACACACACACACACACACACACACACACACACACACACACACACACACACAAGTTAATAGTATTGCTTTACTGATATGTAAACTAGCAAAAAAACTGGCTCCAAGGGTGACATCCAGTGAGCCACACAGATTTATACATTAACTCCACCCATTGTCTGACACTTTTTAAAGAAAAATGTATGTCGGATTCCACCATATCTCTGTCAGCAATGTGGCAGAATCAAATTTACTATGGAGATAAAAAAGAATGGGGTATTTGCTGGTCCTCAGTGTGGAAGTTTACTGAAAGCCTGATGGTAAACTTGGCCACAAAATATAGAGGAAATTCACCAGGACGGCCTGGTACTTACATGCCTCCTCCCACCATCACCCTATGCAGGAGAAATCCTCCCTGCACACTTTAACCAAGAGGTCCCCCAAGATCACCAGTGAACAATATTTGAAACTAGATCAAGCCAATTTTCTGAAGCAGCAAGAAAATAAAACATGTTCTTGGATCAACAAAAGATGCAGTTGACATGCTACGTATTACTGGAGTTTATGAAATAGACTGCAAGTGTGGACTAGTGCATTTAGGTGAATCAGGGCGACCGATTAGTACACAGATATCTGAATGTGAAAGATATATCCGTCCAAGAAAACACACCAAGTTGGCAGTGGCAGAACATCAGTAAGGCAAACAGCTATCACTCAGAGAAGTTTGCATACTGGCAAATCAGCCACTTATGTAGAGGAGGAAGATTAGAGAGGCAACAGGAATAGCCAAGTGATGCGCCAATGTGAATAGAGAAGATGGTTACAGGCTTCCAGTGTCCTGGCTGCCAGCAGTAACAGCACTATGGAATAACATGTCTCGCCAAGTCACACGCCCAGGGGAGGCCACAGCGCCCTTAAGTACACAGGTCATAGGCATCTGTCGGATGGCACTAGGCAGAAAGCAAACAGCACTATGCCGGCAATTTCTCATTTGCCTATTTCCGCCAGTGGCAAGAAATAAAGCCGATATCAATAAATGCCCCCCCATCCCCCCGGCTCCTCTCCTCATTTGCAATACCTATCAGGTTAGGATAACAGCATCTTTCACAAGTTTTTCCTTGTTCAGCAGTCAGTAGAAATGCTCGGAGGAAGGCCATTTGCAGCAGAGGCTGAAATGTCAGAGAATTATACATATAAACAATGTGATCACATATTCTGCAGAATTTCACTGAAAGTTAGCTATTTTTACTCTCAAAAGTTACATAAAATTTCCTGATGATTGGTTTTTGGAAAATGTCTTTGTTGACTCGCAGGTTGGTGTGTGATTTTTATGATCTGCAAAGGGCACACACACATGAGTGGGAGTGGGTCCTACTTGCATGATGAGCACTGGAGTGACAGGTGGCACCTACTGAGACTGGGGATACCTACTTTAAGGCACAGGTCATTGTGTGCAGCAGCAATTATGTTAAAGCTTCCAAATTGTTAATGCATATCACTATGCCACAACAAATTCTCCTAATGCCTCTCAATCTAGCCCATATATGGTTTTAATTTCACATATTACGAAGCAGCCTGTAGATGCCTTAAAATTGGAAATAAATAAGACTTGAATTCCATTATTGCTACTCCATCTATGAAGCCTGATGCAATGTTATCTGCTTGGTGACCTAAGAGTTTCCTCTATGATTCCAAGTGTTATGCTGTGTTATCTATAGCTGTTTCAACAACCATGAGATAAAGCAAAACTGTGTCGAGAAACAAATGAACAGCTTCTTAAAATTGCAGTATAGTGGTTTGAGGTTGATGTGTGGTTACAGACAAGTTTTGATGCTTTGAAAATTTTATATGAACAGCAGAATCCATTGAAAGTTCATCAGAAATGAGATGCATTGTGATAGGTGCCACTCTAATATATAATGGAGTAGGTCTTGCAGTGTCATTTTGTTTTAATGTTGGACTTCCGTAATGAGCTGTACTCATCTGTGCTACTACTGTAGGATTGTGTGTCCTTTAATTTTCCAAAAGAAAACCAGAGTAAAAGGTAACCGGCCATTCAGTAATGAATCAGTGGACTGGTATAGAAATAACATTTCAAAATTATTTCTTTACATTTGGTGTAAATAAAGAGTAACATATGTGATGCATGAAGAGAAATTTTGATATGAATTAATGGTGAATGATATCTTAGAATCTTGGAAATATGCTGTACACCCAAAGTCTCTACATGAGGACAGGAAATTTGTTTTTGGCGTAGCTGAAAGAGCCACCCAGGTTTTCAGTTGAAGTGATATGGGGTAACCATTAAGCTGCTTAGATGGGTATTTGAAACCTGCTGCTTGCAAATCGAACTCTGTACATTAATCAAGTTAAAGAGCTCTTCTGTGTGGGCTTGTGTGGTGTTCTTATTCTCCTATATCTGGTTACCTGACACCTGCCATCACTCCATATCTCCTACCCTCACTTTCTCCTTTACTTTATCATCAGTGTATATTACCTGGCAGTAGACAGTCTACTCCACTAGTGGTTGTCACATTACATTGTTTGGTTCATCTTTTCATCAGCAAAACCTTTTTATAAATTTTACATTCGGTCTTCCTTAAACTACTTACCTCCATTTGTTAAAATGGACAATCAGAAAATGTGTTCGAAGACCATACAGGCCAGAAGTGGTGTGCCAGTCAGGCAGAATGGCTGTGGCCATTGAGGCAATCTTCACACTGATGCATCAGGTTGAACATACCCGTTTGGTAAAGCACCATATCCTGCTGCATAAAGAAGAGCATAGCTGCCTGCTGCACATCCTCGTCTGATAGGAATGTCAACCCTTCAAGGCCTTTTTTAAGGAACTGAAAGCGTAATAATAGCAGGGAGAGATCAGGACTGTAGGGTGGGTGCTCAAGTGTCTCCTACTTGACTTGGTGTAACTTCTGCTAATTACCCAGATCAATTGGCATCTGTGTACTGGTGTTTGTCCTTCGGCAGCCAAGAAAAGAATAACAGTACATTGATCCTGTTTGGATGCGTTTGGTAATAACATAGCCATAGTTGAAGTTTTTGCATTTACCACACATGCATCGGAAAGCCACAAACGCCACAGTAATCCTTGCTAACATATCAGTGCTTATATACTCACATTGGAGGCCCACTGAGTTAATATGTGCTTTTTGATCAGCCGCTATGGACCAAAAGTTCTAAAATTTTAAAGCAAAGGTAAGAACTCGTTAAGTAGTAAAGACATTTAACCACATAAACAACAAGGCAGAAAACTTCGTTAACTATAAGATGAACCTTTTTTTCAGGTTGTGTGTGTGTGTGTGTGTGTGTGTGCATGTGTGTGTGCGTGCATGCGTGCGCGCGTGCACAACACACTAAACAGGAGCGTGCGGAGATCGAAAAAGGTTTAGTCTGAAAATCAGTGAAGTTTAGTGCTTTATTTATATGTCTGTTGATGACTTCTGCTTCTATCATTTGATGAATTTTACCTTGATGCTAGAAATTTTTGTACATCTCCCGAGGACACACTATTACCGTAATAACAGTCTCGTACAGTTTCCAATAGCTACAACCTGGCATCCTTATAGTTTTTACTGTAAGGCCAGTTGAAGCTAGTGTTTTGCCATTGTTTTATACTGTTCTGTAACACAAGTGACATTGTGAGTTCTAAAGTTCCTAGTTCCAAAGTTCTTGTGAGTCCTAAAGTTCCCTGTTCTAAGCAAGTGTGTCAGTTACAGTTAGTTTGATCAATATCAGGTTAACGTATGTACAGTGCTTCGTGTTTCATGTGCCTCTGTTTACCAGAACTTTGTACCATATTGGAAAAAAAAATTACAGTAAAACAACAAATTAATGAACCGACTTTAAATGAATACTTCCATTGGTCACGGTGAAACTCCCATGAGAACAATGTTATTCCTGTCCACTTTTAAGGGATAAACATGAAACATTCTGAAAATTAAAATCCAATTTCTACACAATTCCTAATGTGTCCAAGAGAACTTATAATTAAATTTTCCGCAAGAGTTTCAAAGTTCTTTCAGTTTCACACAGGTCATAGTTTGTGCTGTGTGATACAGTAAACAGTAACTGTTCTAATCAAATGACATGTACCTAGATCGCAGTCAGTAACTTGACATCCTTTGTAGTGAAACCAGCAAGTGTGTTGAATAACTTATGTCACAGTCAGTTCACGAAGGGTGAAAACTGCGGTAGTTTTTTTATAATTGTTTGTTTATTGAAGGGTGGACGTTATCAATTTTACTTTTGTCAGTTTATGGTCCCTGAACATAGAAAATTTACAATGCAGCAGAAGGTCTTCCATAATATTAATGAGACTCCTAAAATAAAACATTCAGACATTGTGAAGATTTGTGATTTAGTGTCGTCTACATGTGCAGCATACTCAAATTTAAGAAAGCATTCTTAAATACTGAGGCTAACAATTCCTTTGGATCCAAAAGGAAGCATATTTGTAAGCCTACAATTGATGATGTGAAACATACTCTTTTGAAGTTGTTTCAAAGAATTAGAAGTGGCAACATTCCAATAAATGGAAAGAGGCTGTAAGAAAAGGTTCTTGAAATCAACATTGAAGACCTGAAAAATTCAGTGCACCAAATAGCTGTTTGGATCATTTTAAAAAACATCACACTCTATTCTTTCAAAGTGGAAGTGGAAAAGGTGAGGCTGTGGTCATAGAAAATGCAAACCCATTGGAGGACATTAGATTGTCACAATTGATACAGAGTTATGAGCCCAGAGACACTTTCAGTGCTGATCAAACTGGCATCTTGTATGCTTTACTTCCTGCAAAGTGAGTAAAATGCCACAGATGTAATAACAAGTAAAGAAATGATGATGGCACTATTGTGTGTAAGTAAGGAAGGAAATGAAAACATTGCCCCCACCAATAAGAAGAATGGAGTAGGATCCATTATAGTTCCAAAAATGTGACATTCTAGCACTGTTTTTGTTGTGATGATGATGTCCTGACTTGCACAGCCAAGATTGATGCAAGTGAAAAGTGTGAAATACTTTGATGCTAAAGATGAAAAGGAAGAAGAGGCGGTGGCCGCTGTTGCTTCAAGTTTTGCTGCTGTTGTGCGAGGAATTTGTACTGTCAGAAATTTCTTT